>NC_042973.1:38393906-39635156 GCF_901001165.1 Salmo trutta
TCTGTCACTGTCATCAAAACAAAAATAAAGTGGATATTTGTTTACCTCATATCTTGTCAACATGCATACATTTTAAAAAGTCTATTTTATCCTCCTTAAAAAGTACATTCTGAGACATGAAGAAATGGTACTGACTTTTATAGGAGAATTCCAAAGGTGTGGGGCACTCCTCTCCACTGGCATCGATGAACGTAACCGTTCCATCCACATCTGTGTCCCCTGGTCCCATTGCCTCGTCCAGCTCCGAAATCCCACTACTCTCTGGCATGGGACACGGGTCTCTCTCTGTAGGCAACGGCGAGGATACAAACAAGTAGTCTTCCTCGCTCATCCATACAGGCGTTATTTTGGGGGCTCTCCCGGCCAGTCGGCCCTCGAAGGCATCATTCATAAGTTGGAACCAAGGCCAGGAGGCAGGGCTGCTCTGGTTCTCCATGCCACGTGGCGGGTACTTCAAGTCCTAAAGGACAAAAGAAGATCTAAACTTATTGGGAGATAAAACTTAGACTTACCCATTCTCTGGTACCCATCCTCCGGTCCCACAAATAAGCATGGATGTTTACATACATGTGCAAGTAAACACACAGGCTCTGACAAATAGGGTGAGATTGTACATAGACACACACTAGTTACGTTACCTTGAATTTTGTCTTCAGGTTGTCCCACTTTTTAGAGACCTGATCAGCAGACAACTTGCCTGCGAGGCCCATCTCTTTTACTATTGCCCTGCAGAGAAATAAGGGATTTACAAAATAAACCGAGTACATTGACTGGAAATAGCAGATTTTTATTTAGCCAAATACTTTCTTCCAACACAAGCCAACTCACCTCCAAGCAGGCTTGGCAGTATTTCTCTTTCCTGTGAAAAGAGCCTCATTAGAAGCACGCAGCTCTATCAATCTCTTGGTGTCCTCCTCAGTCACTGTAATGCAAGCAAATATAACAACTAGCGTTATTCTTCACAAAGACGTGTTATCGAAGTAACTTGTTCAAATCAAAGTTAAATCAGTCGCGTACACGGTTTAGCAGATGCTATAGTGGGTGCAGCGAAATGCTTATGATAATAGCTCCTAACAATGTAGTAAAATGTAAATCAAGTACACAAATACATATAAAAAACAAGAAAATGTCCGAATGAATCCAGTTAACCACCCAAATAGCACTGTAACCCAAATGCAATCTATACGCATATATACACACACACACACACAATGAATTTACACAGTAGATATATTAGTGAGCCTTGTCAAGAATCCAGTATATACATAAATATGCGGCGTTTAAACTAACTAAAATGCAATAGAATGCGCTTTTGAGAATACAGTATTTAAATACACAGAACAAAACCCCCATGGCAAAATGGATAGTACTACAGGAAATTAACTTCAGGACCACAGTATACACTGAGAATACCAAACATTAGTAAAACCTTCCTAATTTTGAGTTGCACTCCCCCCCATGGGCCATGTTGACTCCAATGCTTCCCACAGTTGTGTCAAGTCAGCTGGATGTCCTTTGGGTGGTGGACCATTCTTGATACATATAGGAAACTGTGGAGCGTGAAAAACCCAGCAGTGTTACAGTTCTTCACAGTTATTTTGTCTTGCCCATTCACGCTCTGAATGGCACACATATACAATCCATGTCTCAATTGTCTCAAGGCTTAAAAATCCTCCATTAACCCATCTCCTCCTTTCATCTACACTGATTTAAGTGGATTTAACAAGTGGCATCAATAAGGGATCATAGCATTCACCTGGTCAGTCTATGTCATGGAAAGAGCAGGTGTTCTTAATGTTTTGTATACTCAGTGTAAATGTATAATGTACCAGTTTTTAAAATATTTTTTATATATACTATTTTCTACATTGTAGAATAATAGTGAAGGCATCAAAACTATGAAATAACACATACGGAATCATGTAGTAAACAAAGAAAGTGCTATATTTGAGATTCTTCAAAGTAGCCACCCTTTGCCTTGACAGCTTTGCAGTCTTGGCATTCTCTCAACCAGCTTCACCTGGAATGCTTTTCCAACAGTCTAGAAGCAGTTCACCAATAATCTGGGCACTTGTTGCCTGCTTGTCCTTCACTCCGTGGTCCAACTCATTCCAAATCATTTCAATGTGGTTGAGGTCGGGTGATTGTGGAGGCCAGGTCAACTGATGCAGTACTCCATCACTCTCCTTCTTGGTCAAATAGCCCTTACACAGCCTGGAGGTGTGTTGGGTCATTGTCCTGTTGAAAAACAAATGATAGTCCCACTAAGCCCAAAACAGATGGGAAGGCGTATCGCTGCAGAATGCGGTGGTAGCCATGCTGGTTAAGCGCGCCTTGAATTCTAAAGAAATCACTGAGTGTCACTAGCAAAGCACCCCCACACCTCCTCCATGCTTAACGGTGGGAACCCCACATGCAGAGATCATCCATTCACCTACTCTGCGTCTCACAAAGACACGGTGTTTGGAACCAAACATTTCAAATTTGGACTCATCAGACCAAAGGACAGATTTCCACCGGTCTAATGTCCATTGATCATCGTTCTTGGCCCAAGCAAGTCTCTTCTTATTGGTGTGCTTTAGTAGTGGTTTCTCTGAACAGTTGATGTTGAGATGTGTCAGTTACTTGAACTCTGAAGCATTTATTTGGGCTGCAATTTCTGAGGCTGGTAACTCTAATGAACTTATCCTCTACAGCAGAGGTACCTCTGGGTCTTCCTTTCCTGTGGCGGTCCTCATGAGAGCCAGTTTCATCATAGGGCTTGGGGGTTTTTGCGACTGCACTTGAAGAAACACTCAAAGTTCTTGACATTTTCCGCATTGACTGACCTTCATGTCTTAAAGTAACAGACTGTCGTTTCTCTTTGCTTATTTGAACTGGTCTTGCCATAATATGGACTTGGTCTTTTACCAAGTAGGGCTATTTTCTGTTTACCACCCCTACCTTGTCACAACACAACTGATTGGCTCAAACACATTGAGGAAAGAAATTCCACAAATTAACTTTTAAAGGCACACCTGTCAATTGAAATGCTTTCCAGGTGACTACCTCATGGTTGAGAGAATGCCAAGCATATGCAAAGCTGTCATCACGGCAAAGGAAGGCTACTTTGAAGAATCTCAAATGTAAAAATTATTTTGATTTAACACTTTTTTGGTTACTACATGATTCCATATGTTTTCATAGAGTTGATGTCTTCACCATTATTCTACAATGTAGAAAATAGTAGAAATAAAGCAAAACCCTGGAATGAGTAGGTGTGTCCAAACTTTTGACAGGTACTATATGTATGCGAATGGTGTGTATAGACGGTATGGATTGTCTGCGAATAGAAAAGGTGTATATAGCAGTAGTTATATAGGATGAGCCATTACTAGAAAACAGTATATACATATAAAGTGGATAAAACAGTATGTAAACATTATTAAAGTGACCAGTGTTCAATGACTATGTACATAGGGCAGCAGTCTCTAGAGTGCAGGGTAGAGTACTGGGTGGTAGCCGGGTAGTGGCAGTGTCCAAGGTTCAGGGCAGGGTACTGGGCGGATGTCGGCTAGTGGTAACTGTTTAACAGTGATGGCCTGGAGATAGAAGCTGTTAATCAGTTATTGTTGCTACTAGTTAGCATATTACCAATAATTCATAAGGCTTAGGGTCACAAGATGGTGAACGTAACTAAATAGCTCAAACATGCACTTTAAAAACTGTCTGGGTCAACCAATACCAGCCTATGTGGGAAATCATATTGATTTTGTAGTCATTTTGTATTTTGAGCAAATCGTCCCTTTAAAAAAGGAAAAACATCACTCACGCTTATATGAGAATTCCGTGGTCCTGTGATACTCCCCTATGGCGGCCCCTGGGAACATGGCTGCACCGTTCCTATCCTCCGTTTCTACCAGTTCATCCATTTCTGACTCTGTCAAGAACTCCGACATCCCCCCCCTCCCTGGTGTCCGACGAGCCCTCTTCCTCGGTGGTGGAGAGGGCTCAAACTCCTCATCACCCTCCTCTACTACTGGCGTCAGGATGGGGGCGCAGCCGGCGAAACGCCCCTCGACAGCATCATTCATGCGGTAGAACCAGGGCCAGGAATTTGGGTTGCTCTCCATGCCGCGGGCTGGACATTTCAACTCCTGCACCAAAAGAGGAACAACACAGTGGACAGAGCAGTGTGGAGTGGAATTGAGAGGAGATTTGTGCAGGAGGTGATGCGAGATAGATTGTGAATCAATAATAACTTCAGGAGACTAGGAGAATGTTTCTTATAGACTACACTAAAAGTTCACTAATACAAGTTACATACCGTAAATTCCGGACTATAAGCCGCAACTTTTTTCCCAGGCTTTTGAACTTCGCGGCTTAAACAATGACGCGGCTAATATATGGATTTTTCCCGCTTTCTATTTAAAAAAATATATTAAAAAAACACATTTTGTGACGTGCTCAGTTTTTTGGCGGCATGAAGCTTTCATTAGACCAATGAAATTGCCGAACGGGTTACGGTCAAACAACTTTTTTGTTTACTGTTTAGATTAAATCGAGCGCTCTCAAACGTCCCATCATTCTGATTACGGTAGTCATTTTGTCAACCTCATCATGGCAAAGACACGGAGAAATGCATATGATGCAGCTTTTTCAAGTTGAAGGCGATTGATCTGGCTGTTGGAAAAGGGAATAGAGCTGCTGCACGGGAGCTTGGTCTTAATGAGTCGATGGTAAGACGTTGGAAACAGCAGCGTGAGGAATTGACTCAGTGCAAAAAGACAACTAAAGCTTACTGCTAATTTTACATTTTTTGTTACAAGCCGTGTTTCGTTAAAGCCTATTTATTTTTGTTACAAGCCGTGTTTCGTTAAAGCCTGTGTAAAGTTAATTTGTTTCAATGTACCGGTAGGCACCTGCGGCTTATAGACATGTGCGGCTTATTTATGTTCAAAATATTATTTATTTTTTAATTCAGTGGGTGCAGCTTATATTCAGGTGCGCTTAATAGTCCGGAAATTACAGTACACAAATGCACTAGTTGAGTACTGCCATCACTCTCTCACACTACCTTATATCGCCTCTTGAGATTATCCCACTTTTTGGCTAGCTGGTCAGTAGTCACCTTTCCCTGAAGACCCAACACATTCAAAATAGCTCTGCAGGAAAACATGGAGACAAACAACAATGGTTAACTTGAGACAATCATTTGCAAACCAATTCTCACTTAGGACACTAAGTGAAATCTGAAATGATCAAATAGGTGTAAGCAATAGGGTAATATCTCCATTTTACCTTCTGATAGGTAAAAATGTCTTCCTAGCTAGCCTATCCAGTCCTTTTAGACATATGTAAGTGTGAAAGAGCTAGGGTGGATTAGGGACAGACGATAACAGAGTGTTCTGGGCAAAAATATGGTCTGCATCTGCCCATCCAAGACATATTCACCTCCAGGCTGGCTTAGCGGTATGTTTTCTGCCTGTGAAGAGGGCCTCATTCACGGCACGCAGCTTTATCATTCTCTCCGTCTCCTGCTCTGTCACTGTTGAGCAAGAAACAATATCAGTAATATGAATGATTACCTTGTATCAAGTAACACTATTTTTGCAGCAAGCTTGCTAACAATCAATAACTACAATTACTAAAGACCTAGAATCTAGACAGACCTCCTGGACAAATAAAGGTTGCATAAATCATTAACTGTCAACACAATCACAGAGTATGCGCAGCTCACTTACTTTTATATGAGCATTCTGACATTCTTCGCCAGCCCATAGTAGTAGGGGCCCCAGTCTGAGTTGCATCAGTGTTAACTGTTGCATTGTTTTCTAAGTTCCCTGTCCCTGCACTGTCCTCCATCTCCGTTTTTATCAAGAACTCCAAAATGTCAGCACCCTCGGTCCCCTGTTCTCTCTCGTTGGTTAATGGCGAGGGAGCACCCGGATCCTCACCACACAAAGATTCCACCGCCAAAACGTGGGCGCTGTTGAAGAGGCGTCCTTCCATGGCCTCATCCATAAGTTGGAACCATGGCCAGGAGGCTATGCTAGTAGAAACAGTGTCCTTCCCAAGAAAAGGGTATTTTAAATCCTAATTGAAAAAGACAAATACAGAAGTGGGACTATGACTGGGATGCAGAGGAGGCTGGTGGGAGGAGCTATAAGAGGACAGGCTCATTGTAATGGCTGGAATGGAATTCATGGAACGGTATCAAACATATGGAAACCACACATTTGATTCTGTTCCATTAATTCCATTCCAGCCATTACAATCAGCATTTCCTCCTATAGCTCCTCCCACCAGCCTCCTCTGCTGGGATGAAGCTTTTTTGTTTTGATGACATGATCAGTAAATATTTACAATATCAGTAAACACCCAACTTCATTCTTCCAAGTGCGCACACACACACACACACACACACACACACACACACACACACACTTTACCTTGTATCTAGTCTTCAGATTTTCCCACTTTTTGGCAATCTGGTCAGCTGTCAGCTTTCCCTCAAGACCTAATCCCTTTAGAATTGCACTGCACAGTTAAAGATAGAAAACAGTTACAACCCTGATTGTGGTATACTGGTGTATACAATTTCATACATATGACAACCCTCACATACTTCCAGGCAACCTTGGCAGCATTTCTTTTTCCTGTGAAAAGAGCCTCATTGGAGGAACGCAGTTCTATTAACCTCTTGACGTCCTCTTCAGTCACTGTAAACAAAACACATTGGATTGTAATCACCTAATAGTCCATAGCTTGCTGCAACTAGATACACTAGTTGCAGCCAAAAGTAAGTGGACACCTGAAAGTCGAACATCTCATTCCAAAATCATGGGCATTAATATGGAGCTGGTCCCCCCTTTGCTGCTATAACAGCCTCCACTCTTCTGGGACGGCGTTCCACTAGATGTTGGAACATTGCTACAGGGACTTGCTTCCATTCAGCCACAAGAGCATAAGTAAAGTTGGGCACTGATGTTGGGCGATTAGGCCTGGCTCACAGTCGGCGTTCCAATTCATCCCAAAGATGGGGTTGAGGTCAGGACTCTGCAGGCCAGTCAAGTTTTTCCACACCGATTTTGACAAACCATTTCTGTATGGACCTTGCTTTGTGCACAGGGGCATTGTCATGCTGAAACAGGAAAGGACCTTCCCCAAACTGTTGCCACAAATTTTGAAGCACAAAATCGTCAAGAATGTAATTTATGCTGTAGCGTTAAGATTTCCCTTCACTGGAACTATGGGGCTTAGCCGGAACCATAAAAAACAGCCCCAGACCATTATTCCTCCTCCACCAAACTTTACAGTTGGCACTATGCATTCGGGCAGGTAGGTTCTATTGGCATCCGCAAACCCAGTTTCGTCCATTGGTCTGCTAGATGGTGAAGCGTGATTCATCAATCCAGAGAACGCATTTCCACTACTCCAGGCTAATGGCGGAAAGCTTTACACCACTCCAGCCGATTCTTGGCATTGCATATGGCGATCTTAGGCTTGTGTGCGGCTGCTTGGCCCTGGAAACCCATTTCATGAAGCTCCCAATGAACAGCTCTAGTTCTTGTGCAGACATTGCTTCCAGAGGCAGTTTGGAACTCGGTAGTGAGTGTCTACGTGCTTCAGCACTCGGCGGCCCCGTTGTGTGACCTACCACTTTGCGGCTGAGCCACTTCACAATAACAGCAGTAACAGTTGACCGGGGCAGAAATTTGCAGGGCAGGAATTTGACAAACTGACTTGTTGGAAAGGTGGCATCCTATGACGGTGCCACGTTGAAAGTCACTGAGCTCTTCAGTACGGGCCATTCTACTGCCAGTGTTTGTCTATGGAGATTGTATGGCTGTGTGCTCGATTTTAAACACCTGTCAGCAACGGGTGTGGATGAAATAGCCGAATCCACTAATTTGAAGAGGTGTCCACGTACTTTTGGCCATGTTGTGTATCGCTACAACGGAAGCAGAGGGGATAAAAACAACCCATTCAATAAATTACTTCACTAGCACAACAGCCTGCAGTTGCATGCATGTGACAATTTACCTTATGGTAGGTAACTAAATGAGACGAAAGAAAATAGCTAATAACATTTACTACTTACTTTTATACAAGTTATCTGTGACATTAGGCGTTGGGTCCATCGTTGACTCCATTTGCACCAGCTAGAGAATAGAACGTACAGGAAGGAAGCGTGCTCATGCACACAAGCTTGCCATCCAGGAGGATAAGAATAGCTTAGTAGGCAGTGGTAGTTAGCTATCCAGCATCCGCCAGCTCCTTAAGTTTGATAGTCGGTATTTTTCCTCTTCGGGAAATGGTTATTTCTCAAATGTACGGGGCAATTTGTCAACAAAGAATGTAGGATTTGCCAGCCCTTGATTAGTTGTTTAGCTAGCTAGCAGCTAACGTTTGGTATCAAGTAGCTAGTTACGACAACCCAACCCCCTAGCAGGATAATAGTCAAAACAATTTCCTATTTTCTACACCCAGTAAATTCGTCTGTTATAAGTATTTCGAGTTGGTACCAAAGTGAAAGGGTTACACAAAAAACACTCACATTTTTAACAAAAGTTGTTATGCAGTTTTTCTTCTGTATTCCTATCTATCTAGTTAGGGTTGTGCATGATCCGAGAAGGGTGCACCCTATTACGATCAGGGGGAGGAGTGTCATGTATTCAACGAATATGATTGGTTTTTTCCTGTGGCGTAACCCTGTAGCATGGGGTACAAGAACAACGGCATCAGGAACCAAATGTTTGTTCCCACTTCCACAACCGTGAGGTCGACACATCGCCTCATCGTTGTTTGAGAACAAGCTAGCTTTTAAAACAACAAATCTAGCATATTCCGAGGATAATAACATCTTTTCAACAGTTTGTGTTAACGGAAACATTTTCGGTACTAATTGTCAATGCGGTTTACAATACTTCTTTCAACTCAATCTTAAAATCTAGCTAACGACTAACAGTAGCTAGCCATCTGAACGACGTTAAGGACCGTCCTGTTAAAATAGGGACACGAAACATTTCGCCCTTACTATCGGGTGTCGGTGAAAAAGCCAATGTGTAGCCTAGGCAGCCGGTCAGGAGTCTCAGTATCGTCTGAACTTGGTGTGCATTCGAGGTAATCCACTTGTGGACCGGCTCGTACATAAAGCATCCTCCATCCAGGCTGCAAAGGCATAATTTGCCTCCTTACCTAGCTTTTATGGAGAGCAAACGGGAAAAATATCTACCGTTAAAAAATAAACAGATTTCTTACAGTTTAGGGTGTTTCACCGCGTTCGGCCCAGGGTGTGCAACTAACTACATCCCAGGGCTGATGGCTTTGAGTGAGATTTCCTGCTCGGGGGAAGATGATTTAATGCTCTGTGACAAGATAACATGCTAATTTCAAACCATTCAAATGTACTCTGTTGGGTATTTCAACACCTACAAAAACAGGTGGTTTTGGTTAAAGTGTTTATCTGTCAGGTAACTTTTAACTTCTACGACTAGGTCCTCAACATCAAATTTGGACACCTACAAAAAAACTTGTAATCAAACAAATTTCATTCAATCATTCCATTATTTTTTATTTTTTTAAAAATCTTTATTTTAACAGGGAAAACAGACTGAGACCTGGATCTCTTTTACGGCTGTGCCCTGTGTAAACATGTTGACATATACAGTTTTAGGCATACAGACAAGAACATTTCAAACATACCTTTTTTTAAAGACACAATTCAACAGAAACAATCACAGATAACATCATATTGATCCTCCATAACATTTTTAAAATGGGCAAGGGACACCAGAGTGTCTAACTTAAGTTGGATCTGCAGTTTGTTCCATAAATAAGGCGCAAAGGAACTAAAGGCAGTCCTACCCAACTCTGTGGAGACCGCAGGAGTCTCTAATGTAATCCACATCTGTGATCTGGTTTTAAAATTTGTATATCTAGTGGAAATTAATGATGATATATATGGAGGTAGTTTTAAAAGAAGCGCTTTATAAATAAACAAGAGAGCATGTTGCTCTCGCCTCACAGATAGAGAGGCCCAACCCACATGTTGATAAAGGATACAGTGATGAGTTTTGTAACTATCACCCGTGATAAACCTGAGTGCACAATGGTAAATAGCATCCAGTGGTTTTAATGTGTTTGCCGATGCATGCATATAGATAATATCACCATAATAAATGTTCTTGCTTGGAATTAGATTGAATTTAAGTAATTCAAAGCATACATACATCTAATCTACTTAGTACGCTATACACCTCAGGAAAAACCCCGTCCAGCCTTTTTGGCAGTGTTGTGGATGATGTGATGGACATTGATGTTTGGACTTTCCTTTAACCTTGACTGATGGAATTCATAGCACCTTTTAACAGGTGCATTATCAATGGACACACCATTATCCTGTGGTATGTTGTTCTCCTGCAAGCCCCATCTATCTTCGGTAGATAATTTCAGCTGTGCTGCACTTTGGCCCACTGGTTCTGGCACACATATCAAGGAACCTGTGCACTCTCTGTTAGTGTCATATAAATGCACTGTGATTGGGTTAATCTTTTCTCTTCCTGCAATGACAACATATAGGCTTATCAGTTTGAAGACTCACTTCTTTTGAGTGCATGGCCTACTATATAAAACAAGAGGGGAAAATAAACAAAATGCCAAGATATCAAACTTTGGAAACAATCTCCATATACACTAC
Organism: Salmo trutta; assembly: GCF_901001165.1. NCBI lineage: Eukaryota > Metazoa > Chordata > Actinopteri > Salmoniformes > Salmonidae > Salmo > Salmo trutta. The sequence goes on from NC_042973.1 coordinate 38,404,588, forward strand.
CGTTCAAACTTTTGGGGTCACTTAGAAATGTCCTTGTTTTAAAAAGAAAAGCAATTTTTTTGGTTCATTAAAATAACATCAAATTGATCAGAAATACAGTGCAGACATTGTTAACGTTGTAAATGACTATTGTAGCTGGAAACGGCTGATTTGTAATGGAATATCTATATAGGCGTACAGAGGCCCATTATCAGCAACCATCACTCCTGTATTCCAATGGCACGTGTATTAGCTAATCCAAGTTTCTAATTTTAAAAGGCTAATTGATCATTATGTGGTATCCCAGTAGGTCTACCCCGGGGGATGGTAGTAGAGGGGAGGTACGTGAGGGCGACGTTGGCTCCCTCTGCTGGGAATACGGGAGCTGGGCACCCCAAAACGGACAGCTCCAAGTGGAGGTAATTAGGAGAAAGTGCCAACCAGCCGTGGAGGCCAAATAAAAGGAGCACTGTGGCACACCGCGAAAAGGAACGGGGAGAGGCTGACACCGAGCAACAGTAGAGAAGAAGGACCGAGCCAAATTTAAGTGATTTTCTTTGTTATGTTTATTTTATGTCCTAGTACAGTTGTTGGACTAAAACCTCCCTATCTCTGTGTCAATCTCTGCACACTAAGAAATTATAGCTAGCTAAATGACTTACTGCAGAGTAGGGCTAGCAATGATCTAACTAGTAATTTAGGCTGGTAGTTGATTTTAAGGTACAGTTATGACAATGGGGATTTGTAATTAAGATTGAGATTGGACTAAAATGTGGGTCATTGGATGCTTAGATGTAACCATAGACTGTCTTATTTTTGAATAGGGTCAATTAAACATGAAAAGAAAGAGATCAGACTTATTTTTAAAGAAGCACAAACAGGCAGATCAAGTGCAAACAGACCCCAGCCCTTGCATCACCACCGGACCCCAGAGCAGCTCCCTAACCTGAGGCTAGTCAGAGTCAGTGTGTTGACTTCACAAGGACCCAGTCTACCACCACCAGGTCAGAGCATCAATCAGGCAGTCAGTCACATGCCCAGTTCAGAATTTAAGTTTAGCTTCAATTTGTAATAGATGATTTTGTCAGATTAAGTCTCACTTTAAAATGTTGGTTGTTGATTCATGTGTGTTCTTGTTTTGATGGCTGTGGCATTTTTGTGATAATAGACTAATGGTTCTTGTGTTATTTTAATGTAATATATGTATCAAGGGATGACAGAGACCTCTGGCTCTGGGGCTGCACAGCCCTCCATGTGCTCGCCAGAGGTAGCCTGACTGCCATTAGGTACCGAGATGAGATCCTCAGACCCCTTGTGAGACCATATGCTGGTGCGGTTGGCCCTGGGTTCCTCCTAATGCAAGACAATGCTAGACCTCATGTGGCTGACATTGAAAAACTCTGGGTTAAGTGAATTATCAATTCTACCTCTAATCAGCAATCATAGGATTCATTCATGCTCCTTAGATTAGGGTTATACACGACTTTTCTGTCGTGGTCTATGGACCCCCTGAAGTAGCCTTGGCCCCCCCATGTAGAAATCTCTAGTTCCGCCACTGATGCCATTGCGAACAGAGAAGGTCACTTGGGATGAAAGTGGAGAGAAGAAAAGAGGAAAGGAAAGGTGGAGAGCTGAAGGAGAGGTGACGTACCCAGTGTATTCCTGGGTGATATTAGTTTGGGATTGGGACAGAGCTTGGACAGTGTTTTTACTCATGTTTAAAAAAAAAAAAAATGTAATCTCTATATTTCTGTACATGCTGTTTTTTTTTCATTGTGATTATTCTTCCCCCTTGACAATGTATCGAGGATTGATCCACTGATGCTATCTTCATGATCAGAGGACAGGCAGATAGGTCCTCATGCATGTTGACTGGCAGCAGGTGTTTTTATAGCATAACTCTACTGCAGAACTATGTGTATATGGTACCACCCATTGTGGAATAGTTTCTGTACAGCAGATACTGTAGCTAATACCTCACGAGAGATAGACTTACATGCAAGGTAGGTCTCAGTTAACCCACAGAGCAGTGGCGACCCGTCATTTCGACCCCACTTTTCGAGCAAAAATAAATACATGTTTTGCATGTTATTTTGGCATTGTCACATATACATGTCACATATCAGTTTGCAAACAATGTAAAAAAAAAAAGAACAAAAATTTGTTAATAAAGCCTCATACTTTTTTGCTTTCTTGAGTAAGGTAGCTCCAAAATGCCGGTGTTTCAGCCTAGCTCAGTGCTTTCTGTGGTGGTGGGGCTGCCAGTGGAAAATACAGAGCGTACGGGTTGGTAATGTTCTCTAGTTACGTTGTGATTGGCTCATTGTTCTGTCACTCATGGAGACACTACGTCACCGCCAAATATAAGGGTAGAGATAAAAAATTCAAGCCCCTTGGGTGCTGCCATAGAGTTACATTAGACGTGCCCATCCAAGAAGGCTCAAGGTCATTAGCCACAGATAAAATGACGTCAAATCACGTTATATCTACAGCAGCTTTGATTGGACTGATCATGTCAACATCATACCTTCAAAATCTTAGCTAGCAAGGTAGCAATCATCATTATGAATCAAGTTGACAATTTACTGGCAAATCCCTTTCAATCCTTGTCATATGAAGAGAAATAATGAAGAGAAATTATAGAGGTGCTCATCGGCCATTGGACATAAACATTACACAAGTTGGAAATCGCAAATTCAACAAAGAGTGGTTTGGAAGGAATCAGTGGTTATATTGCAAGCATTGTAAAGCAATCACTAGCCTGCTATTCAGTGTATTTGTATTTATTATGGATCCCCATTAGCTGCTGCCAAAGCAGCAGCTACTCTTCCTGGGGTCCAGCAAAATGAAGGCAGTTTATACAATTTTAAAACATTACGATACATTCACAGATTTCACAACACACTGTGTGCCCTCAGGCCCTTACTCCACCACTACCACATATCTACAGTACTAAATCCATATCTACAGTACTAAATGTGTATGTTATCGTATGTGTGTGTGTGTGTATGCAAGTGTCTGTGCCAATGTTTGTGTTGCTTCACAGTCCCCACTGTTCCATAAGGTGTTTTTAATCTGTTTTTTAAATCTAATTTTACTGCTTGTGTCAGTTACTTGATATGGAATAGAGTTCCATGTAGTCATAGCTCTATGTAGTTCTGTGTGACTTGGGGACTGTGAAGAGACCTCTTGTGGCATGTCTTGTGGGATATGCATGGGTGTCCGAGCTGTGTGCCAGTATCTAAAACAGACAGCTCGGTGCATTAAACATGTCAATACCTCTCATAAATACAGTCGTGGCCAAAAGTTTTGAGAATGAGAATGACAAAGTTTGCTGCTTCAGTGTCTTTAATATTTTAGTCAGATGTTACTATGGAATACTGAAGTATAATTACAAGCATTTCATAAGTGTCAAAGGCTTTTATTGACAATTACATGAAGTTGATGCAAAGAGTCAATATTTGCAGTGTTGACCCTTCTTTTTCAAGACCTCTGCAATTCGCCCTGGCATGCTGTCAATTAACTTCTGGGCCACATCCTGACTGATGCCAGCCCATTCTTGCATAATCAATGCTTGGAGTTTGAAAGAATTTGTGGGTTTTTGTTTGTCCACCTGCCTCTTGAGGATTGACCACAAGTTCTCAATGGGATTAAGGTCTGGGGAGTTTCCTTGCCATGGACCCAAAATATCGATGTTTTGTTCCCCGAGCCACTTAGTTATCACTTTTGCCTTATGGCAATGTGCTCCATCATGCTGGAAAAGGCATTGTTCATCACCAAACTGTTCCTGGATGGTTGGGAGAAGTTGCTCTCGGAGGATGTGTTGGTACCATTCTTTATTCATGACTGTGTTCTTAGGCAAAATTGTGAGTGAGCCCACTCCCTTGGCTGAGAAGCAACTCCACACATGAATGGTCTCAGGATGCTTTACTGTTGGCATGACACAGGACTGATGGTAGCGCTCACCTTGTCTTCTCCGGAAAGCTTTTTTCCGGATGCCCCAAACAATCGGAAAGGGGATTCATCAGAGAAAATGACTTGACCCCAGTCCTCAGCAGTCCAATCCCTGTACCTTTTGCAGAATATCAGTCTGTCCCTGATGTTTTTCCTGGAGCGGAGTGGCTTCTTTGCTGCCCTTCTTGACACCAGGCCATCCTCCAAAAGTCTTTGCCTCACTGTACGTGCAGATGCACTCACACCTGCCTGCTGCCATTCCTGAGCAAGCTTTGTACTGATGGTGCCCTGATCCCGCAGCTGAATCAACTTTTGGCCACGACTGTACAAGCAGTGATGAAGTCAATCTCTCCTCCACTTTCAGCCAGGAGAGATTGACGTGCATGTTATTAATATTAGCTCTCTGTGTACATCTAAGGACCAGCCGTGCTGCCCTGTTCTGAGCCAATTGCAATTTTCCTAAGTCCTTTTTTGTGACACCTGACCACACGACTGAAGAGTAGTCCAGGTGCGACAAAACTAGGACCTGTAGAACCTGCCTTGTTGATAGTGTTCTTAAGAAGGCAGCGCTTTGCTTTATTAAAGACAGACTTCTCCCCATCTTAGCTACTACTGCATCAATATGTCTTGACCATGACAGTTTACAATCTAATGTTACTCCAAGCAGTTTAGTCATCTCAACTTGCTCAATTTCCACACTATTTATTACAGGATTTAGTTCAGGTTTAGGATTTAGTGAGTGTTTTGTTCCAAATACAATGCTTTTAGTTTTAGAAATATTTAGGGCTAACTTATTCCTTGCCACCCACTCTGACACTGCAGCTCTTTGTTGAGTGTTGCAGTCATTTCAGTTGCTGTAGTAGCTGACGTGTTGAGTCATCCGCATACATAGAAACTCTGGCTTTACTCAAAGTCAGTGGCATGTCGTTAGTAAAAATTGAAAAAAGCAAGGGCCCTAAACAGCTACCCTGGGGAATTCCTGATTCTAACTGGATTATATTTTATAGGCTTCAATTAAAGAACACCCTCTGTGTTCTGTTAGACAAGTAACTCTTTATCCACATTATAGCAGAGGGTGTAAAGCCATAACACATACGTTTTTCCAGCAGCAGACTATGATCAATAATGTCAAAAGCTGCACTGAAGTCTAACAAGACAGCCCCCACAATCATTTGTTGTGGGTGTGAAGTCCCAATTCTCGGTTTAAAGTCTCTTTTCCAAGCTTAAAATGATAAACATTCAACATTGGCCATGCTGTCAATCCAGCATGATTTCTGCCACACTCAAAACAACTTAACTCAGAACTGGGAAATCTGACTAAAGTGAGTTCAAGACAACTGGGAACTCACAAAAAAAATGAGCTTCAACTGGCAAAATACGCTTTGAACGGTCATCCAACTTGGAATTGTAAGTCGGGAACTCGGGTCTTTTTCTAGAGCTACGACCTGAAGATCACTGACGTCATCATGATTCGACCCTGTTTTTTTCCAGAGTTCCCAGTTGTCTTAAACACCATAAATCCTGAGAATTCCAGACTTTGATGATGAAGTTTGATGACAACATTTGCCCATGAAAGACCCGCCGCGCCATCTTCGTGTTCAAGTGAGCACAGCACAATAAGATGAGTCTGCTGCTGCATAAATGATGTAATATGCCAGAGAGAAATGTTTACTATATCCAAGAAAGTAATACTAAGTGTATGTTGTGTAGTAAGCTGTTAGTAGCCCGTTAGTAGCCCATGTGCCTCACCCTAATCATTTGGTCTATTTACTCCTCTTAATTTCCCTACTGTCCTGACTTGGTGGTGCACATGTAGCCTATAACCTGTTTTAGAGAAATGTAATAATCAAATATTTTAAGAGCTTTCATTGTCTGCTTATATGCCCCCTTTATTTATCCTATGGTTCTGACTTGGTGTACAGGGAAAATACTGTAAGAACGGCTTGTGTTCTGAATTCTGTCGCTATACATTTAAAAAATGCTGAACAAATAGTTATATTGACTACATCCGTCGTAGCTCGCTCATTGTCTTAATTGAAATTGCGGATAGCCTCTTATCCGCTCGTTGTCCCCTTATGCCATAATTTGTACATCTCAATTGTCAGTAGAAACCACATTTGTTTAAGCAATATCAGCTATGTCAGCCATATCAGCTATGTTTTTTTAAAAGTCAGTAAATGAGGCTGAATGAACTGTTTCAATGCCAGACAAGGCTCCCCCTGATATCCAGGAGTACCAATGGTAAGGTGTTGGGACTGCTATTGGGACTCTGCTATTGGGACAGCTTTATGTAGGCCCTAACAGTGTGTAGGCACCGTTTGTCACAGTTATAGTGCAATTAATGTATGTTTTTGTGTTGTATAGTGGGTTTGCTGGCATGTATCTAAAAATATACATTTTTTGTTTGCTCCACCAAGATTTACATGCTAAAATCGCCACTACCACAGAGGTCTCATTTAACCCACAGTTTTACTCCTTGATGTTTAAACCACATTCTAACCTGACAGGGCAATATGATCCTGTTGATAGACTCTTTTGGGGGAGAGTTTCAGCCTGGCTTTGAACTGGTCAAAACTTGATCCATTTAAGTCATTAAGACCATTGAAGATGTAATGAGCTCAGCCCTCTTGCTTAAGAGCAGGGAATGATGTGTCTGAATACAAAGCCAAATATGCATATGTTTTTCACCGTGTAACATTCCTTTTTGGATCACCATTCCATGGATCTTTTCTTCATTCATATTTTTTTTCAGCACTTGAATAAAATAATGTAAATAATAATCCAAACGTCTTGTGTCACGTCATCATTACATCTCTCGCTCTTACCATAAGGTCATGTTAAATTGCTGCTTTTCATAACCTATTGCACATACAAAAGTGGGATTTCATGTTATTCGCTCAAGACTACTCATTAAAAAAAATATTTGCACCACCCTATTTTTTTGTCCTTTATTTTAATGTAAGTAGGAGAAACAGCTTGACCTGCGAACATTTGGGGTCTAAGATGTTGAGATAAAGTGGCATTGAAAAGTGGAATGGAATGCATACCCTAACCTGTGATCTGTGTAAGAGGCGATATAGTGAGAAATTGTCAGTTGTAACCTCAGCTGAATGGGTTTTCAGCCCTCTATCAAAATATTAAAAGTCATATGAGCTTAAAATGGGTTAATTAACATATTAGACCCCTAAGGTTGTTAAAGGTGGCATTGATGAGTCTGACATGGAATATCATGCCTAACCCTAACCTGTGAAAAATTAATGTACTCCAACCTACCCCCAATTCAGTAGTGGTCTTCAGTGAGGTGCCCAGCTGCATGTTTCTGTCCTCCATTACATCCATCTCATTAGATCAGAACAGGATGGACCAACACTGATTAATATCTCTGGTTTGGTTTACATCCTAAAATATAGTGTTTATTGTTTTCACAGCCCTTTATGTAATGAGAATAAGGACAGGTGTCACATGATGGTTAAACATGTTACGAGATATGACATAGTGGTTCACAACTTAACTTATGACACATAATATACATCATGAGAAAAAGGCTGTTTAAAGCCATTCACCTTTGGAGAAAAGTGTCCCATGTCAGTCTAGAAGGTTTTCATTGTAATCCATTTGGGAGTCATGATGACTGTCGCCCTATGAATAAACCTGCTATTCAACATATTTGGCTTGCAGTATGTTTGGCTTGGAGTCTTGCATCGGCAGTTATCTGGCTGCTGTGGTGATAGTAATACTGGAGGTCCTTGGTAAACGCCAGGATGTAGACCGCAGGCTATAGAGTAAGTATTTTGTCAGGCCTTATCTATTCAGATTTGCCAATGTTCCTCTTTCTGAGAATATGGAGACACCAACAAAAGGTTGGTTCAACCTCACAAAGCAATCGGTCTATGAAGGAACAATATATTTTTCTCATGCTATTTTGACTTTCAGGGATTCAACAGTCTTAGTCAAGGTTTTCATAAAAGTGTTTTTATTTAATCAGGTAGTTTTTCATACAGTATATGAACTGTTTTCACACATGCACACTTGTTTATATGGTTTATGAGGTCAATCAGTTTATAACATGGTTTATGGAGACCTACCTTTCCCATGGTCCAATCAATTAAATTAAATGTTTTATGTAGAAGACACATCTGACTTAGATTTGTTCATATTGAAGTAACATACCTGTAAATACACACATTTGACTTGATATAATTCTCCTCACTCCTACTCTAGAGGAGGGCTGGATGGAGGGCAACTTCAACCTGAAAAACAAACATATTGTCCACATACACGCTCATAAGTTGTTTGGCACAAAATATTTACACAGCCGTTGTGCCAATTGCTTTGAATATCAGTTGTACACCTTGAGTGTGTACAGACAGGTCCATTAAGGGAAAAAGTATTTTAAGCTGTAATTTGAATAAACTTGACATTTGTAAAGTCATATACACTGAGTACACAACACATTATGAACTGCTCTTTCTCTGGCATATACTGCTGACCAGGTGAATCTAGGTGAAGCTATTATCACTTATTGAGGTCACTGGTTAAATCCACTTCAATCAGTGTAGATGAAGGGGAGGAGACAGGTTAAAGGAGGATTTTTAAGCCTTGAGACAATTGAGACATGGATTGTGTATGTGTGGCATTCAGAAGGTGAATTGGCAAGACAAAATATTGAAGTGCCTTTGAACAGGGTATGGTAGTAGATGCCAGGCACACCAGTTTGTGTCAAGAACATTCAACGCCACTTGGTTTTTCCACACTCAACAGTTTCCTGTGTGTATCAAGAATGATCCACCAGCCAAAGGACATCCAGCATCCCTGTGGAGCGCTTTTGACACCTAGCAGAGTCCATGCCCCAACGAATTTTAGCTCCTAGTGGAGCATAGAGCCTCAACAGCATTGAGGATTAAGCCTACAGGATCATGGAGACACGTGACACATGCTGCCCTACCACGACAGACAACTGTCTCCATTATTACACCCTAAACCCTCATCCCAGCAATGATCATGCCTTCATTTGGAGTACTTGTAGAAATATGTGAACGCTATTCCTTTCAATTTTACCAAAAACTGTAAAAATGTTACTTCAAAAGACTGTTTATCTTGAACAATGCCTGGATTAACGGAATAACGAACAGATCGAACATTGCAGTATGAACAACTGCAAAATAAAGTAATTTCAATTTACAATTTTTTATAGCATTTATTTGGGTAGAAAGTATATTATTTGTGCAAAATATTACTATGTTATGTTGACTTCACTTTCCATGTGAAATGTGTATCTAATGACTGTTAATAACATACCTGCATGGCTTCATGTGGGTTCAATCCCTTTTGTCGGGAAGTGAACCCAAGTGGCATTCACAAGAGGTGAATGGCCACACCTCTCCTAACTCTCCCTACACTGCCATGCAGTTATGGAGGTAACATAAATCACTCAGTAAACCAAAAGATATGCTGTCTTTTTATCAATGTGATCTAAATACACTTATAAAGTCACAAATATAGGCTATATTCTATTTAAACATACTCTTAGATAAGGTCTTCTTTAAAGACCTGCATTGTCACTATATCTGTCAAATAACAAAATAATACTGTACTGCTACTGTGGAATTTTAATGGTCATAATGCCATTTACATTTTATTTTTTTTTAAATGAACTGCCAACGTGGGAATTGGAACATCCATTGTTTAGAGCTCTCATTTCTCGGTTGGAACTTGGGCGTCTTGGAGACAGAAGTAAATATAATTAAGAAACATCATGAACACAGTCTGAATGGGTCTACAGCCATTATATCTGTAGAACACTGGAACAAGTCTGGAATAATAGAGCTAAGGTGGCTGACAGTTTTGCCATCGATTGGATAATGGAGGACATCGGCCACAAGGTTGACCTAAGACAGTTTGGATGCAAAAAGGGCAGGTCGACGACAGATGTCTTAGTCAGCCTCCTATACATTATGTAAAATCCACTGATGCAAGTAAGACCATTATATATGCACTATAATAACAGCAAATTTTGCCAAAGCCTTCAACAAAATGTACAATACAGTGGTAACAAAGTGCCTGATTCAGCGAGGAGTCAGAGCCCCTTTTCCCCTGGGCTGTAGCTTCATCTCCAAAAGGAAGCAGAGGGTGAGGAACTAAGGCACCCTTTCACCATGGCAACATCTGACCCGTGGAGTGACTCAAGGTCCACTTCTTGGACCCCTTATCGTCCTGGCCCTCATCCACAGCACACTTCAGAAGTTCACTCACAGGTGGAAATATATTGATGACATGAACATTGAGTGGGGCAGCTTTCCAGCCTTCAACATGGTCTAGAAAAGTTGTACTCCTAGGTAGATGAGCACTCCACGCAGCTCAACCCAAACAAGTGCAAAGCAATGCATGTTTGCTTTACAAACAACCCACCCACCCCCTTTGGAACCCTTGTAACTAAATGGGACACTCTGCAAACAACATCTGATATTAAACTGCTGGGATCCAGGATGACTTGAGCTGGACCAACGAGTGGAAAAGGGTAACCAGAAACTCTTTGTGGTTAGCTGTGGCTCAGTTGGTAGAACATGCCCATTGGGGATCATGGGTTCCATTCCCAAACCCGGCCTAGTCACCATCTACACCACCAACTTTGGGCCTGTACTAGAACACAGTGCCCCTGCATGGCACTACTATCTCACCTCAAACATGACTGGACAATTAGAGTGAATAAAGACACGAGCATGCTGGAATATCCTTGGACCATGATACAGCAGGTACACATCAGCACACTCAACCCTCAATCTCTGCCCAGTCTACCCATCATCTCCTCCAGTCTGGCAACAGGAACTTCCTTGTTGAGTTGACTGGTGGCACGGTACAGATTGAATGGCAGGAGCTAATGTGAGCCTTTGCAGGGATCGGGACACCTTTGGAAGCCTCCAATCAATGGACCAATTGTTATTAGCATAGACCGTTGTACTGACCAATAGAACATGTTGAAAGCATATATGTTCTCTTGGTCAGTTCAACATTTTATCACAATCTATTGGTCAGTCTTTGCTAATAACAATCAATTGGTTGATCTTGCTACAACTGTTTTAACCAACCACGTTTTTATTAGCATATTCTTTATTGGTCCCTGAGGTCATTTTAAAAGCCTCATGACTTATTACTGTAAAAACCCTGAAAGCCAAAAGCTGAAAATGCGTTGGTTCTCCTTTTTGCAATAAAGCTTTATTTAACTCTCTCCCCAATTCATACACCTTGGTTGGAATGTGAGGTATTGGCAGTAATCCCTTCCCGTTGCAAGAGTCAAGCACACCCTTTAAAAGTAAATAATGAAAGGACCAGAGCATTTTGACAAGGTGTCAGTGGGTGGTATTATTCCAAGGTGATATAGAGGAACATTACATTGTACCAGATATGTAAATATAGGCCGTTGCCTAGTGCTTACTGTAAAGGACTATATTTACTAGCTTGGTACAGGGTAATTACATGGGTAGTAATAGCAGTATATGACAACTAGAGGAACGTCTAAAAAATGTGTAGGCTTTATTATCAGTATAGCATTACACGGGCACTCTGGCAGGTCGAACAGAACATACAAATAATTGCCAAATGCACTTTAACAAATGCACCTAGGGATCAGAGACTCATTTCTGCTAGTGTAAACATATTTAAATAGTATTGTATAGAGGAGCCTATCAAGTGGTGTGGATGACGTGTGTGTGCGTATATATACACACACATACACTGCATTCGGAAAGTATTCATACCCCTTGACTTTATCCACATTTTGTTACGTTACAGCCTTATTCTAAAATGAATTAAATTGTTTTTCTCTCTCATCAATCTACACACAATACCCCATCATGGACAAAGCAAAAACAGGTTTATAGATTTTTTTGCAAATGTATAAAAAACAAAACAATATATGAAATATCACATTTACATAAGACCCTTTACTCAGTACTTTGTTGAAGCACCTTTGGCAGCGATTACAGCCATGCGTCTTCTTGGGTATGACGCTACAAGTTTGGCACCTGTACTTGAGGAGTTTCTCCCATTCTTCTCGGCAGATCACCTCAAGCTCTCCAGAAATGTTTGATCAGGTTCAAGTACGGGCTCTGGCTGGGCCACTCAAGGACATTAAGAGACTTGTCCTGTAGCCAATCCCGCGTTGTCTTGGCTTTGTGCTTAGGGTCGTTGTCCTGTTGGAAGGTGAACCTTCACCCCAGTCTGAGGTCCTGAGCGCTCTGGAGCAGGTTTTCATCAAGAATCTTTCTGTACTTTGCTCTGTTAATATTTTCCTCTATCCTGACTAGTCTCCCAGTCCCTGCCTCTGAAAAACATCCCCACAGCATGATGCTGCCACCACCATGCTTCACCGTAGGGATTGTGCCAGGTTTCCTCCAGACGTGACGCTTGGCATTCAGGCCAAAGAGTTCAATCTTGGTTTCATCAGATCAGAGAATCATGTTTCTCATGGTCAGAGTCCTTTAGGTGCCTTTTGACAAACTCCAAGCAGGCTGTCATGTGCCTTTTACTGAGGAGTGGCTTCCGTCTGCCACTCTACCATAAAGGCCTGATTGGTGGAGTGCTGCAGAGATGGTTGTCCTCCCATCTCTGTCGGAGTTACCATCATGTTCTTGGTCACCTCCCTGACCAAGGCCCTTCTCCCCCGATATCAGTTTGGTGGTTCCAAACTTCTTACATTTAAGAATGATTGAGTCCACTGTGTTCTTGGGGACCTTCAATGCTGCAGAAATTTGTTGGCACACTTCCCCAGATCTGTGCCTCGACACAATCCTGCCTTGGAGCTCTACGGACAATTATTTTGACCTCATGGCTTGGTTTTTGCTCTGACGTGCATTGTCAACTGTGGGACCTTATATTTTATTTATTTATTTATTTCACCTTTATTTAACCAGGTAGGCAAGTTGAGAACAAGTTCTCATTTACAATTGCGACCTGGCCAAGATAAAGCAAAGCAGTTCGACAACATACAACAACACAGAGTTACACATGGAGTAAACAACATACAGTCAATAATACTGATTGGACATGATTTGTATTTACCACAGGTGGACTCCAAGTTGTAGAAACATCTCAAGGATGATCAATGTAAACAGGATGCACCTGAGCTCAACTGTGAGTCTCATAGCAAAGGGTCTGAATACTTATGTAAATAAGGTATCTGTTTTGTATGTTTAATAAATTACCAAAAATTTCTAAAAACCTGTTTCGCTTTGTCATTCGGGGGTATTGTGTGTAGGTTGATGAGGATTTTTATTTTCCATTTAATCCATTTCATAATAAGGCTGTAAGCAACAAAATGTGGAAAAAGCGAAGGTGTCTGAATACTTTCCGAATGCACTGTATATACAGCACCAGTCAAAGGTTTGGACTCCAACTCATTCCAGGGTTTTTTATTTTCACTATTTCCTACATTGTAGAATAATAGTGAAGACATCAAAACTATGAAATAACACATATGTAATCATGTAACCAAAAAAAGTGTTCCACAAATCAAAATATATTTCATATGAGATTCTTCAAAGTAGCCACCCATTGACTTGATGACAGCTTTACACACGCTTGGCATTCTCTCAACCGGCTTCTTGAGGTAGTCACCTAGAATGCATTTCAATTAAACAGGTGCGCCTTGTTAAAAGTTAATTTGTGGAATTTTTCCTTCTTAATGCATTTGAGCCAATCAGGTGTGTTGTGACAAGGTACGGGTGGTATAGATAAGATAGCCCTAGTTGGTAAAAGACCAAGTCCATATTATGGCAAGAACAGCTGAAATAAGCAAAGAGAAACGACAGTCCATCATTACTTTATGACATGGTCAGTCAATGTGGAAAACTTCAAGAACTTGGAATGTTTCTTCAAGTGCAGTCGCAAAAACCATCAAGCGCTATGATGAAACTGGCTCTCATGAGAACTGCCACAGGAAAGGAATACCCAGAGTTACCTCTGCTGCAGAGGATAAGTTCATTAGAGTTACCAGCCTCAGAAATCGGCAGTTGACTGCACCGCAGATTGCAGCCCAAAGAAATGCTTCAGAGTTCAAGTAAAAGACATCTCAACATCAACTGTTCATAGGAGACTACGTGAATCAGGCCTTCTTGGTTGAATTGCTGCAAAGAAACCACTCCTAAAAGCACACCAATAAGAAGAAGAGACTTGCTTGGACCAAGAAACACGAGCAAAGGACATTCGACCAGTGGAAATTTGTCCTTTGGTCTGATGAGTCCAAATTTGAGATTTTCGGTCCCAACCGCTGTGTCTTTGTGAAACGTAGAGTAGGTGAACAGATGATCTCAACATGTGTGGTTCCCACTGTGAAGCATGGAGGAGGTGTGATGGTGCTTTGCTGGTGACACTGTCGGTGATTTCTTTAGAATTCAAGGCACACCTAACCAGCATGGCTACCACAGCATTCTGCAGCAATACGCCATCCCATCTAGTTTGCGCTTAGTGGGACTATAATTTGATTTTCAACAGGACAATGAACCAAAACACACCTCCAGGCTGCGTAAGGGCTATTTGACCAAGGAGAGTGACGGAGTGCTGCATCAGATGACCTGGCCTCCACAATCACCCAACCTCAACCCAATTGAGATGGTTTGGGATGAGTTGGACCACAGAGTGAAGAAAAAGCAGCCAGCAAGTGCTCAGCATATGTGGGAACTCCTTCAAGACTATTGGAAAAGCATTCCAGGTGAAGCTGGTTGAGAGAATGCCAAGAGTGTGCAAAGCTGTCAAGGCAAAGGGTGGCTACTTTGAAGCACTTTTTTGGTTTCTACATGATTCCATGTGTTATTTCAGTGTTGATGTCTTCACTATATTCTTCAATGTAGAAAATAAAAAATTAAGAAAAACCCTTGAATGAGTAGGTGTGTCCAAACTTGACTGATATTTAAACATACACACTGCAAGCAAAAAGATGAAATGAGCGCAACAAACATTGTAGCAGCTTCTCTTTCAGGGTGCAACTTCACACAGATGCACTCAATGCTCATTACAGCCAGCACCAATTGAGTGACTTTGCACTCCCTGTATGTGCAGGTTAACCTAAAATGATAGGGGACTGGTGACATAGGAACCTGTTTATGACTTGTGCACACTCTCACCTACAGTACATCCTTCACCTATTCAACTTTTACTTATGGTTCATTTTTCACAGCTTATCAACAAGTCTCTCAAATATGGAAAGCAGTTTCTCTCTTTTTTCTATAGTGGATGAGTCCAGTTCCACATCAGTGGAGCCGTTGTTCCTGGAAATCTTGTTTTTCATTAGGGCTTCCTTTTCTTTCTGCAGCTCTGCCCTCTCTCTCTCGATTGACGCCCTATCCCTGTCTAGTATGGCTCGCTCCCGTTCCATTGCTGCTCGCTCCCTGTCCATCGCTGCTCTGTCCTTGTCTAGTGAAGCTCTGCCTCGCTCAACAGCCACCCTCTCTCTGTTCACCACATCCCTCTCTCTGTCCAGTATCAACCTCTCCCTGTCAAAGTCTGCCTGCTCCCTCTCTAACACTTCTCGCTCTTTCTCTAAATCTGCTATCTGCCTCTCTAGTTCAGCAGTCTCCCTCTCAATGTTCCTGCCAGGGTTTCTCACCAACATGGCTCTTCCGTCTTCAGCTATGGTCTCTACATCCTCAGCCATGGTCCTCCCGTACCCACCCACTGGCATCTTGTCAGGCGCGGCCCTCTCATTCTGAGCTGAACCCCTGCCCTCCTCTCGCAGGGCCCTCTCGCACTCCACCGCTGCCCTCCGGATCTCCTCTGTAGCTGCATCTGTGTATGCCACCTGTCCATCTGCTACCGTGCTCGCAGCACCAACACTCTCCCCCAGCTGTGCCTTGGCCCAGAACTCAAAAATGTTTGTTCCCTCACCTCCCTCCGGCCTCATACATAGTCTCTTGTTGGCTATGGGAGAGGTCGTGGGAGAGGACGCAAATGAAACGTCCCCAACTTCCCCAAAATCAAACAGTGAAGGGTTTAGGATACGGGCAGACCCAGCTAGGCGGCCCTCGATGGCATCGTCCATGAGGTGAAACCAACGCCAGGACATTGGATTGACTTTCTCCATGCCAAGAGGAGGGTACTTGAAATCCTACACAGAAAAAGGGGTACAATCAGATTAATGCTCTATATTGGTCTTGGGTTTGCTGGAGTTTGTTCCAGGCAGGCCTTATGACACACTTGATTCAACATCATTGAGCCCTTAATTAGTTGAAACAGGTTAGTACTTAACTGGAACAAAAGCCTGGAATCTGTGTTTAAGAGACTGAATTCAAACAGAAGAGAATACATGTTGAACCAGGACCAAGGCTGTTGCCTGCTCTCACATGGAATCATAACCATTACCTTATATTTCTTTTTAAGGTTTTCCCACTTCTTTTTCAATTGCCCGGTTGTAAGCTTTCCTTCGAGACCCAACTCTACTAACATTGCTCTGCAGAATCAAAGTGAGACAAGTCAGATACTACAGATATGGTTATGAAGATGAAACCCTCTCTTAATACAATGACCTTCGCTGAGGGCTTTTTCGAATAACATTGTTAGTAAAAGCACATCAGTGAGTCAGTGAATCAACATTGATTCACCAATTAAATGGATCAAATGTTTTCCTTAGACCAATTACAGTCAACAAATAGCATGTGACAGTTCATTTTGAGGTACAGATAAAAGCCCAAACAAATTGTGCTGGGGATAATCAAACCAACAAACAGCACATTCACTAGTAGTGCATCATTGTATCACTCTCACTCACCTCCAGGCAGGCATGGCAGAGTTTCTCTTCCCAGTGAAGATGGCGTCATTCGTTGCACGCAATTTTATCAATCTGGATATGTCATTTTCCGACACTTATTGGGGGAAAATACAACAATGTTAATCCATCAGCACACGCATAACTTTGACAGACCCCAACTCAGCGACGTGGCAAAATAATATGGTTAACATTATGGCATTAACAATATTAACATTATATTTGAAAACGACATTCAATTTCAACAATACCAAACACTTACTTTTATAGTTATATTCTGCACCAAAAGGTCTTTTATCCATCGCATCCATCATGAACAAATACAAGGGTACTAAATTGAAGGGTACTCGAAACAAAGCCCGTATCTTGTAGTGCACTAGCTAGCAAGAGTAAATATGGCGGCGTCCCTCGATCCCTCGTCCTCCTTCGTGAAGAGCCCTATTTATATAATCCACATCTAAATGAAACAATATACGGGGTTTCTTACTATGAATGATTTACTGGTTTGTGATTACAGACCGATGTGTAATCAAATAAAAAGTCTGGATAGATTCGACTCAGAAACTAGCCTATTTGATAAGTGTGGAGGAGGGTTTTTCACAACGTTAGTAGAGAAGAAGGCTGCGTCGAGAAATAGACAAATTCAATTGGTTGTGCGCGATACTTCCTTTTAGCATGCTCAGTAGTGTACGTCCCAAAGGGTAGGCTACTAAAAACAAGGCCACAAACAATTACTAAACCTACAGTACCACAATCTTTGGTAATGCCATTCAACATGTTCTATTGCCAACTACCCTGAACTGCCATTTTACGATTAAAGTGTGAAACCCCACAGAAAAAAGTTAAATCCCCCAATTGTGGCCTATGAACAACCCAATAATAACATTTTTAGATTTTACATTATATAATGCAGACTGTAAAGTAAGCAATGTGCAATAAAATTACAAAATTCTGTGTTAGATTTATACTATATCAAACAGAACGTTCCAGTGTCTGATTGAGATAAATGTGTGAATTTATTAAGTCAGTAAACTGTTTGCTTACTGCATTAGATTCCAAGTGTCATCTCTCATTTTCACTTATAAGAGAAGTCGACTTATGGTCTTCACCAAAGACAGTAAAACTGTAAGTGGCCTGGCTCACAGGACTGGAGCAATCTCCTGTTTCTGAAGCGTGTGGCAGAAACAGTACATTTTGTAGTGTTATGTATATTATATAATATGTATTATGTATTTTATTTGTTGTTTTGTTTCCTGTTTGGACCCCAGGAAGAGTAGCCGCTGCCAGGAGATCCTAATAAAAAAAATAACCCATGAAATTACAAACATACTCAGTTTGCTATAGAATACTACAGTACTTACTATAGAATTATGTAGTATACAATACTACACACTGGAGTATCCCTTGATCATTTAGCAGACTACGCACTGTAGTATCCCTTGTGTAGTACTTACTATATAATGTTGTAGCATAGTAGAATACTATACTGAACAAAAATATAAACGTAACATGCAACAATTTCCTTGATTTTACTGAGTTACAGTACATATGAGGAAATCAGTCAATTGAAATAAATAAATTAGGCCCTAATCTATGGATTTCAAGAGTGGGAATAGAGATATGTATCTGTTGGTCACAGAAACCTTTTTAAAAAATGGGCCTCACAATGGGCCTCAGGATCTTGTCACAGTATTTTTGTGCATTGAAATTGCCATCGATAAAATTAAATGATGTTCTTTGTCCGTAGCTTATGCCTGCCCATACCATAACCCCACCGCCACCATGGGGCCCATACCATAACCCCACCGCCACCATGGGGCCCATACCATAACCCCACCGCCACCATGGGGCCCATACCATAACCCCACCGCCACCATGGGGCCCATACCATAACCCCACCGCCACCATGGGGCCCATACCATAACCCCACCGCCACCATGGGGCCCATACCATAACCCCACCGCCACCATGGGGCCCATACCATAACCCCACCGCCACCATGGGGCCCATACCATAACCCCACCGCCACCATGGGGCCCATACCATAACCCCACCGCCACCATGGGGCCCATACCATAACCCCACCGCCACCATGGGGCCCATACCATAACCCCACCGCCACCATGGGGCACTCTGTTCACAATGTTGACATCAGCAAACCACTCGCCCACACAACGCCATGCACGTGGTCTGCGGTTGTTAGGCCGGTTGGACGTACTACCAAATACTCTAAAAAGATGTTGGAAGCGCTTATGGTTGAGAAATTAACATTACATTTTCTGGCAACAGCTCTGGTGGATATTCCTGCAGTCAGCATGCCAATTGCAGACTCCCTCAAAACTTGAGACATCTGTGGCATTGTGTTGTGTGACAAAACTGCACATTTTAGAGTAGCCTTTTACTGTCCCCAGCACAAGGTGCACCTGTGTAATGATCATGCTGTTTAATCAGATTCTTGATACACCTGTCAGGTGGATGGATTATTTTGGCAAGGGAGAAATGCTTTTGTGCACAAAATAAGCTTTTTGTGCATATGTAACATTTCTGGAATCTTTTATTTCAGCTCATGAAACATGGGACTAACACTTTACATGTTGTGTTTATATTTTTGTTCAGTGTATAATAAAAACTACTGTTATCCACAAAAAAACCTAGTAAATACTACAGTAATGTCTGCAAAACCCCCCATTGTTCTCAGGCCACCTCTGCAAGTTATCACTCTAAGGCAGGGGTAGGCAACCCTGTTCCTGGAGTGCCACATGTACTGAAGGATTTTTGTTCCAACTAGGTATCACACGCGACCAACTGAGCAAATTGATCAGTTTGGTGATTTCCGGTCGATTTTCTTCCAGGTCGATTAAATCAAAAATATGTATCGGAAAAAATGACAAAAATACATTGATCTTTATGGTATTTTGAAATTGTACTTGTATTTTGTCATGTATTTAATTAAAATACATGTATTTTGTATTTGAAAATACATCTGCAACCAGCCGGCCCGAACAGTAACAATATTCACAGTAACGGTTACAGAAAAGTTTTACTTGCTAGGACTGTGATATGTTGTTGTTATCTACCTTAATTCACTGACTAAGTCATTCTGGATCAGAAAGTCTGCTAACGGCAACAAAACACTCAAACTGGATAGTTTTATCTCAATCTCTTCATTCAAACTCAGTCATGGACACTCTTACTGACAGTTGTGGCTGCTTTGTGTGATGTATTGTTGTCTCTACCTTTTGCCCATTGTGCTGTTGTCTGTGCCCCATAATGTTTGTACCCTGTTTTGTGCTGCTACCATGTTGTGCTGCTGCCATGTTGTATTGCTACCATGTTGTTGTCATGTTGTGTTGCTAGCATGCTGTGTTGTCATGTGTTGCTGCCATGCTATGTTGTTGACTTAGGTCTCTCTTTATGTAGTGTTGTGTTGTCTCTTGTCGTGGTGTGTGTTTTGTCCTATATTCTTATTTAATTTATTTTTAAACCCAGCCCCCGTCCCCGCAGGAGGCCTTTTGCCTTTTGGTAGGCCGTCATTGTAAATATGAATTTGTTCTTAACTGACTTGCCTAGTTAAATAATAGGAAAGTATTTTGAAAATACTAATTATAGCTCTCTAAAGTATCTTGTTACAAAATACATTGGAGTGTAGTTCAGTCCAGTGTACTACAAATTACTCAGAAGTAATTTAAATACATATTTCAAATACATGTAACAAAAATGATGAGGCTGTCTGCACTCTTTTAAGGTCATTACTACTAAATAGTGTCTGTTCCAGGTGTGTAGGAGTCAAAAATAACAATACTGGAAGAGATTTTGACAGTGTGCAAAACATTTTATAAAAAGGAATAAATCCAAAACGGAGGCTTGAAGGCAAATAAAGATGTTTATTAAAACATCATGGTGCATGCCCCCAAAAAATCATAGTGCAAGAAAATGCATAAATGAAAGGTGAAAACAAAAGTTTCAGCTGTAGGCCATTATCAGTGTGAACGTAAGGATAATTGCTTGTCACATGATCAAGCAAGAAAACACATTATACTATGAATCACACTAGTAGAATAGAATGCATGATCTAGATTATATACAAAAGCGGAAAGAGAAATATCATCAATTATTGCTTTAACATATACCATGTGAAAATTTCCTCTGAATAAATAACACAGGGTGGTAAGAGTAGGAAGTTAGAGAGATACCACTAGATGGAGGTAGCAAACACCAAGAGGCAATATACCACTTACAGAAAACACTTCAATAACAATTCTTCATTCATGCCTGATGGGTGGAGAGTTTTTAAATAGAACATGCACCTGCATTCTGTCTGGAGAAGACTGAGTTCAAGATTACCACCCCTACGTGAATGTTTTATCTGCTGTATAGCACAGAAGGACATGGAGGAGATGGGTGTGACCGGCCTTTGAGAAATGACATCCAACGGGGATTTAGTGTCATTTCTCCTTACAGCACTCGTGTTCTATAATACGTGTTCTTATCTGTCTACTGGTTTTGCCCCCGTATTGCTTATTGCATGGACAGGAGATAAGATATATGACGGTAGAAGAGCTGCATGCGGGGAGCTGTTGGGTAGTGTATTGTTTGCCAATGGCAGAGCTGCTGAACACTCATTTCGCCTGAGACCGAAACATTTGTGTTTTGTTTTCGCCTTTCATTTATGCAGTTATTTTTTTGGGCACCATGATGTTATAATAAACATTTTATTTTGCATTCAAGCCTCAGTTTTGGACAGTGTGTGCAGGTCTCCATCTCTTTCAAATACTGCCCATCTCTGGCCCTGCAATAAGGTGTGACCCATCTTAGCGAACATTGAGTTGATCTGATTGGATATATTGTTTGGTTTTTGGTCTGTGGTTGGTCAAATCTGGTTTGAAAAAGTATATGTTGGTATAAAAGAATGACATATTTAATGTTCAACCCTCTTCTTACTTCCTGTCCATGGAGAAAGTTTGTTTAACACACTATACACAATATTGAGCCTGATTATGGGTCAGGGTTGTCTGTCTTCATGACAATACATTGAAAATATACGGGTCAAACATTACCATCTAAACACACCAATCTAAAGGACTGCAGATACTGAACTAAACAAAGGTCATGTAACAAAGAGTTAACAGAGTAAAACTAACTATTTACGCATACCGGTACACAATGTATGACACTTCTAGTTCTTGAAAGTAACAGTATTGAAGGGAGGGCACTTTGCTAAGGGAGCGGGGTCCCAATGTTCCAAAGAAAGGTCAAGAGTTGGAGCAGGACTAAGCTGGAGATAATCAGCATGTTTGAAGGGATCATTTTGAGCAAGGCAAGACAGAATCACATAATGAGGAGTTATTTGGAATGCAAAGTGATTTGTAGAAGTTATTCTGAGCAGATCAACCGCAATGCAGTCTATCTCAAACACGCCCAGACAGTACATGGAACTTGACAGGAAGAACTGCTCCAAATATAGCATTCATGTTTTTACTCTTTACTCCTCTTTCCTTAGCCATTCTGGGGCATCAGCATCGAGGGGAAGACTGTGCAGTCATAGAAAGAGTGAAACTCCTCCTGATCCTCTTCATCTGGGTGGGAGTCACCCTACTCAACTCCATTATCAGTACTGTCAAAGTCCCAGGAATCCTGCAGAAACCGGTTAGCCTGACACCTACTACCATACCTCGTTCAAAGGCACTTACATTTTATTATTTTTTATCATTTTACCCCTGTTTCTCCCCAATTTCGTGGTATCCAATTGGTAGTAGTTACTGTCTTATCTCATCGCTGCAACTCCCGTACGGACTCGGGAAAGGCGAAGGTCGAGAGCCATGCGTCCTCCGAAACCCAACCCAACCCAACCCAGCCGCACTGCTTCCTGACACAACGCACATTAAACCCGGAAGCCAGCCGCACCAATGTGTCGGAGGAAACACCGTACACCTAGCGACCTGGTCAGCGTGCATTCACCCTCAGAATGGCACACAATCCATGTCTCAATTTTCTCATGGCTTAAAAATCCTTTAACCTGTCTCCTCCCCTTCATCTAAACTGATTGAAGTGGATTTAACAAGTGACATCAATAAGATATCATTGCTTTCACCTGGTCAGTCTTTGTGATAAAGTGCAGGTGTTGCTAATGTTTTTTACACTCAGTGTATGTTTGAAGTTTCAAACGTGCTTTCATTGAGGAGGCAGATAAAGTATTTATATCAAAAGCAATCACTTTTGCATGTGAAAACATAGAATCCTACTCATTACTCCACATTCTTAACTTACGTCACTTTCGTTATGAGACGACTTTGCCGTCGGCTCATGGCCAGGAGACAGCCTGGTCCCAAAAATAATGCAATCAACGCTAACCCGGTTCACTCGGGGAACACCCAGGGCATTAATGGAATCCCCTCATTAGCTCATCAGGTGTGCAGACAGACAAACCTTAGGTGACACTTTCCTAGAGATGAGCTGTTGTAGGCCCTGCCCCCAGCTGTGTCCTTTCAAATCAAATGTTGTCACTTGCTTCAGAAATAACAGGTGTAGATATCATTGAAATGCTTACTTATGGGTTATTTTCCAACAATGCAGAGTTAAAGATCAATTTTTTATATACACTGCTCAAAAAAATAAAGGGAACACTTAAACAACACAATGTAACTCCAAGTCAATCACACTTCTGTGAAATCAAACTGTCCACTTAGGAAGCAACACTGATTGACAATAAATCTCACATGCTGTTGTGCAAATGGAATAGACAACAGGTGGAAATTATAGGCAATTAGCAAGACACCCCCAATAAAGGAGTGGTTCTGCAGGTGGGGACCACAGACCACTTCTCAGTTCCTATGCTTCCTGGCTGATGTTTTGGTCACTTTTGAATGCTGGCGGTGCTTTCACTCTAGTGGTAGCATGAGACGGAGTCTACAACCCACACAAGTGGCTCAGATAGTGCAGCTCATCCAGGATGGCACATCAATGCGAGCTGTGGCAAGAAGGTTTGCTGTGTCTGTCAGCGTAGTGTCCAGAGCATGGAGGCGCTACCAGGAGACAGGCCAGTACATCAGGAGACGTGGAGGAGTGTCTGCTCAAACGGTCAGAAACAGACTCCATGAGGGTGGTATGAGGGCCCGACGTCCACAGGTGGGGGTTGTGCTTACAGCCCAATACTGTGCAGGACGTTTGGCATTTGCCAGAGAACACCACGATTGGCAAATTCGCCACTGGCGCCCTGTGCTCTTCACAGATGAAAGCAGGTTCACACTGAGCACGTGACTGACGTGATAGAGTCTGGAGACGCCGTGGAGAACGTTCTGCTGCCTGTAACATCCTCCAGCATGACCGGTTTGGCGGTGGGTCAGTCATGGTTTCGGGTGGCATTTCTTTGGGGGTGGCGCACAGCCCTCCATGTGCTCGCCAGAGGTAGCCTGACTGCCATTAGGTACCGAGATGAGATCCTTAGAACCCTTGTGAGACCATATGCTGTTGCGGTTGGCCCTGGGTTCCTCCTAATGCAAGACAATGCTAGACCTCATGTGGCTGGAGTGTGTCAGCAGTTCCTGCAAGAGGAAGGCATTGATGCTATGGACCGCCCGTTCCCCAGACCTGAATCCAATTGAGCACATCTGGGACATCATGTCTCGCTCCATCCACCAACGCCACGTTGCACCACAGACTGTCCAGTAGTTGGCGGATGCTTTAGTCCAGGTCTGGGAGGAGATCCCTCAGGAGACCATCCGCCACCTCATCAGGAGCATGCCCAGGCATTGTAGGGAGGTCATACAGGCACGTGGAGGCCACACACACTACTGAGCCTCATTTTGACTAGTTTTAAGGACATTACATCAAAGTTGGATCAGCCTGTAGTGTGGTTTTCCACTTTCATTTTGAGTGTGACTCCAAATCCAGACCTCCATGGGTTGATAAATTGGATTTCCATTGATTATTTTTGTGTGATTTTGTTGTCAGTACATTCAACTATGTAAAGAAAAAAGTATTTAATAAGATTATTTCTTTCATTCAGATCTAGGATGTGTTGTTTAAGTGTTCCCTTTATTTTTTTGAGGAGTATATATAAATAGTAACATGATAAAAAAAATACACAGTCAATAACGAATAACTATAACGAGTAAAAATAACATGGCTATATACAGGGAGCACCAGTAGGGGTAGGATGTGCAGGGGTACGAGGTAATAACATGGCTATATACAGGGAGCACCAGTAGGGGTAGGATGTGCAGGGGTACGAGGTAATAACATGGCTATATACAGGGAGCACCAGTAGGGGTAGGATGTGCAGGGGTACGAGGTAATAACATGGCTATATACAGGGAGCACCAGTAGGGGTAGGATGTGCAGGGGTACGAGGTAATAACATGGCTATATACAGGGAGCACCAGTAGGGGTAGGATGTGCAGGGGTACGAGGTAATAACATGGCTATATACAGGGAGCACCAGTAGGGGTAGGATGTGCAGGGGTACAAGGTCATTGAAGTAGCTATGTACACATAGTAGGGGTAAAGTGATTAGGCAACAGGATAGATAAGACAGTAGCAGTAGCGTATGTGGTGAGTGTGAGTGTGTCGCGTCAGTATGTATGTGTGCACGTGTTGTGTGTGTGTGGGCATGTGTGTGTGGGCATATGTAGTGTGTGTGTATGTGTGTGTTGGGGTTTCAGTGTAAGTGTGGGCAGAGTCCAGTGTGTATGCATTGTGTCAGTGCAGGAGAGTTGGTGCAAAAAAGTGTATGGTGGGGTGTGTGTTGGGGTGTCGGTGTAAGCATGTGTGTGTTGGGGTGTTGGTGTCAGTGTAGGTATGTGTGTGTTGGGGTGTCGGTGTAAGCATGTGTGTGTTGGGGTGTCGGTGTCAGTGTAGGTATGTGTGTGTTGGGGTGTCAGTGTAAGTATGTGTGAGTTGGGGTGTTGGTGTCAGTGTAGGTGTGTGTGTGTTGGGGTGTCGGTGTCAGTGTAAGTATGTGTGAGTTGGGTTGTCGGTGTCAGTGTCAGTGTAAGTATGTGTGTGTTGGGGTGTCGGTGTCAGTGTAAGTATGTGTGAGTTGGGGTTTCGGTGTCAGTGTAAGTATGTGTGTGTTTGTGAGCAGTATGTGTGAGTTGGGGTATCGGTGTCAGTGTAAGTATGTGTGTGTTTGTGGGCAGTATGTGTGTATAGAGTCAGTGCAAAAAAGGATCAATGCAGAAGCTGTTCAGGGTCCTGTTGGTTCCAGACTTGGTGCTGCTACTTCTTGTCGTGTGGTAGCAGAGAGAACAGCCTATGGCTTGGGTGGCTGGAGTCTTTGACAATTTTTAAGCCTTCCTCTGACACCGCCTGGTATACTGCCCTACCAAGCAAAAAGGCAGTAACTGCTCATGGCGTGGAACTGAGAAGAATTGCTTTTACTTACCTTGGTTTCTCAGTAACCTTATGCAGTTACTGCTAACATGACCCCCATTTTCTCCAAAACACAATAGAGGCAGGATACTTGTCCACATGATTAAGCATGTATTTAATGTAGCAGAAATTACAACTAATTTTTGACCAAATGAGTAGTTACTGCCTTTTTACTTGGTAGGGCAGTATAGAGGTTTGACTACTGAAATGTTTGGTACTGGTCTGAACCTTGTGCTCTGAGGTAAACTTTGATGTCATTTATTTGGATGTGTGTTTTATATTTCTCTGTAGTAATTTGTATTGTACTCACGCTACCCCTGCAGGTTATCACACTAAGGTGTGACCCCTCTTTGGTTGGTTTTATCTGATTGGATAAATGGTTGGTCAACTCTGGTTTGAAAATGTCACACCTTCGGATGGGTAAAGATGCAGTGAAAGTCTTCATCTTCTTGTTTTCCTGTCCTGAGGTAGTAATGCTACGAGGCATGGACCACTGTTATCGCTCTCTTCCTCTCCTCCTCTCCAGACACTTAGTTGAGCCCCATCTGGACCAGAGAAAGATAAACTTACCAGAGGTAAGGATTGCTGGAAATGACAACCTGGAGGCAGTTGATCTAGCACAGGGTCTCCAACCCTCTTCCTGGAGAGCGACCGTCCTGTAGGTTTTCGCTCCAACCCCAGTTGTTACTAACCTGGTTCAGCTTATCAACCAGCTATTTATTCAAATCAGGTGTGATAGATAAAGGCTGGAGTGAACGGTACCTCTCCAGGAACAGGGTTGGAGAGCACTGATCTAGCATCTCCAGAGACCACTCTGACACTTTCCTCTGACACTGACTGCATTCAATGCATTCTGTGGCCATGTAATACGACTCATCAATGTTCAGTGTCCAGAATCCAGCCCAGTCTGAGAGCAGCTGGCCTTGGCACTAGGACTGAGTACATGCCAGCTTCAATTGCCACATTCATTGGGGCATCCACAAGAAAAACCGTTGCAAAGTAGGGGGCAGGTGAGGTTGGTGGCAGGTGTTGGGGTAGGTTCCTTGTCAATCATTGGCTTATTGGTGAAATCAACAATCAGACAATATCTTCTTTAAGTAAATCAATCAAACCTTTATTAATGCAATTGCAGACAGAAGTTGACAACGGAAACATAGCACACATGTTTCAGAATAAGTTCTGAAAAATAAAAAAGGTCAAAGTTGCTTTAATATGTTTGCAGTCAACCCCTAGTGATGTAACTGCCTACGTCAACACCTTCTACTCATGAGACCAAGCCCATGCATATACAGTTATACAAACTTGCAGGAGAAAACAATAGTCCAGTGTTTTCTAAGGGCTCAGCAGTAATTTTCCATTCCTGTGTGGTTTACAATGGTGTGTCTGACTTGTCTCTTATCTATTTACTCTCCTGCAGGGGTCTGTGTTTATGTATCTCTTTTAGCCTTGAGGCGCTTTCTCACAGACACCCTGTTTTGACTGCAATAGCTCACACATCTCTCAGACCGTTCCTTATAAGAGGCAGAGACTAGAAAAGAACTGTGGAACAGTATTAAACCTTATAATGCATATTATATAGTTAATCTGTAGTCCAGGATCTTATAAATGTAGTGGGGAGGGTCTTAAAGCCCTTCCCCTTCTATTAATACAACATAAGCATAATCAATTATTATAATACATCAGGTGACCCCCATCACAGGTCATGGTTGGCGTACAAAAGAAGAACATACGCACATCCCCTCCCCTCTGTGACTTCTTGACCATTTCTATTCCAAATGAACACAGATAACTAATAGGATATCCAGCTTATACAAGATCAACAAAACATCTGGTTGCTGTTCATTTTCTATAAGCTGAACATCCTATTAGTTCTCTGAGATACATTGGAATAGAAATGATCAAGATGTCCCGCAGGGGAGGGGACATTGAGAGGAAACTTCTTCAAAGGAAATCTGTTATCAAGGTAAAGGGTGGCTACTTTGAAGAATCTCTTTGAAGAATTTGTTTAACATTTTTTTGGTTACGACATGATTCCATGTGTTATTTCCTAGTTTTGATGTCTTCACTATTATTCTACAATGTAGAAAAAGGTAAAAATAAAGAAAAACCCTGGAATGAGGAGTGTCCAAACTTTTGACTGGTACTGTATATATAACTGCACATATTGATCACCTTCCTTGTGTATATATTTTGATACATTGAATGTTTAATATTGTGAACCTGTTATATATGTTTTACCTCCTGTTTCAGGAATTGAAAGTACTGAGTACTGCCTCTATATATAGGATTTTCCACCCCCACTTGGGAGGTGGACGCCTGATGAAGACCTAAGGGTTGAAACGTTGTTATAAATAAAATCACCTGGGAACATGAGCAGCAGTGTGCAGCGTTTTCCAGGTCATGGTTGGAAAAAAATGTAGCTCTGGTGGAATGTACTCAACATTCCCAGAACTGTCCGTCTGAAACAGGGCCTGGCTTACCCACTCCTGCTGCTGAGGCAGGAGTGACGTCCACCAACCATCAGGCAGAAAAATCTGCAACAGACAGACAATGGAAACATTACTCTCTTTGTTGTTCTCACCATGACTTTAGTGCAATCTGTACCAAAGGGTAAGGATAGGCCGCTCACCTACTGGTCCTTTGTATCTCAGTTGATAAGAGCATGGCACTTGTAATGGCTGGGTAGTGGGTTCACTTCCTGGGATCACTCATATGTAAAATAGAATCTACACACAGATATTTTTTGCAGCTAGCGGTCTGTTCACTTCTCCAGTCTCATCACTTGGCACAGCGAAACAGGCAGACCGAATGAAAGTTATCTGAACTATGGTGAATCCAGTAGTTAAGTGTTCTTACTTTAGCAAACAATAAAGCAAACTGAACTTAGTTAACATTAGAAAACAGAAAAATGTATTGCCATGCAACACATTGAGTTGTAAGCACGTGTTTAACAGGAAGTAGGGTAGGCATGGCATCTTGGGAGTTTTTATTGATTTGGTCTTGTTTTAGATGATAGCCCACAATGCCTGGAAAATAGTTTTAAACTCTCAGGAACCACATCAGTGTCATAGCAATCTACTGATATGTGTGCATGTAGAATTCTTTATCATAATGTGGTCCCTGAGAAGTTGAACTTACACAAGGGAAAGGTGTTGTTGAGATGAGTGGTCTAGGGACCAAAATCCAACCAACCATTGCCACAGACATGCATGTGGGTTAAAGTGTATGCTAGAGAGAACAAAGTGAGTAACAAGTCATAATGGCTGTTTGGCATATCTACAGATTTAGCTTTGGGTTTGTCTTGTAGATGTAGAAAAACTGAGTGGATAACCTCCTCTGAATGTATCTGTGATGCCCATCAGTTTAGTCTTCTTGAGGATTCCTTGTGTGCTTGTTTTTTGCAGAAGAAAAATCACTGATGTTAATGTGCTACTACCTACAGTATGTACTACTACAACAGACCAGCAGTATAGTATGCAGTATGCATTGATCACCTATAGAGGGTGCTGTGAACTAAATAATGTTATAAATTACCACATGTATTGTTCAATGCAAATTTGTGGAGTGCATTTCCCATTTCAAATCATTCAGAACACCTGCTCTTTCCATGACATACCGATCAGGTGAAAGCTACGGTGCTTTATTGATGTCACTTGTTAAATCCACTTCAAATCAGCGTAGATGTAGGGGAGGAGACAAGCTAAATAAGAATTTTTAAGTTGAGACAATTGAGAAATGGATTGTGTATGTGTGCCATTACAGGTGAATAGGCAAGACAAAAGATTTAGTTTCCTTTGACTGGGGTTGGTGGTAGGTGCCAGGCACGCTTGTTTGAGTCTGTCAAGAACTGCAACGTTGCTGGTTCCCCCCCGTGTAATCCCAAATGGCACCCTATTCCCTTTATAGTGCACTACTTTTGACCCAAAAACTGAATTTACAGTTAACGCTAAGCAATTGAGGCATTGTTATTCAGATAGTTTTGTATCATTGTGTACAATGTATGAACCTACAGTACATTCTGATTGGTTGTTTTTGTTGTTGACTTTGAAAATGGCTCCTCAGGAACATTGACTGACAACCCTGGGTTGCACAGACTAAGGAGTTAATTTAGACCAGGCAGACATGTTACATTTCAAGATGGCTGACACATTGCTCCACTTTAGCCTGTAGAATGTCAGTGACCAAATTAGGGCTAATGCTCCGTATAAACAACATAAGCGTGTGTGAGAGCATCTTTGCGTGTGGCTCAGTTGGTAGAGCATGGTGTTTGCAACGCCAGCATGGTGTGTGCAACGCCAGGGTTGTGGGTTCGATTCCCACGGGGGGCCAGTACAAAAAAATGCATGAAATGAAATGTATGCATTCACTACTGTAAGTCGCTCTGGATAAGAGCGTCTGCTAAATGACTAAAATGTGAATGTAAGAATGGTCCACCACCCAAAGGACAACCAGCTAACTTGACACAACTGTGGGAAGCATTGTAGTCAACATAAGCCAGCATCCCTGTGGGACGCTTTCGACACCTTGTAGAGTCCATGCCCCGACGAATTGAGGCTGTTCTGAGGGGAAAAGGCGGGACTCAATAGGAACGTGTTCCTAATGTTTGGTATACTCATTGTATGTCAATGTTGCAAGCCAAAAGGTGGCTGTTTTTCTTTTCTTTTTTTCCAGTCACCCAAAATTGACAAGAAACACAAGTCATCATTGTGAAGGATGCTGTGGTTTCACCACAGCAACTATTTATTAGCAAAATTATGGAAATTAGTCCACTAACGTCCCCATCCAATGGAAACCAAGGGGTGGGGGCAGATATGTAACCTGAAACCATTACGAATCATATCGTCATCATCATAACAGTGCACTCCCACCCATCCACCTCCCTTTGTTTAGCTTTGCACTTTATATCTATGATCCTGTCTGCTACAATGCTGTAGTTGTCATCCTCTTTTCAAAGTTTCTTTAAAATGATTGTGTAGGAATGTTACCGCCCGCACCATCACCCCAACGACGTGATGTCAAATTACATTAAGTTGCCTTTTTGGTCACTTTTCCAGAAACCAGACAGAGGATGACAAGTAAAAGTAAGAAAGTCCCTTTGTACTTACAGTACAAGTCAAAAGTTGATACCTACTCATTCAAGGGTTTATTTTTTACATTGTAGAATAATAGTGAAGACATCAAAACTATGAAATAACACATGGAATCCTGTCATAACCAAAACAACAAAAAAAGTGTTAAAAACAAATCAAAATATATTTTATATTTGAGATTCTTCAAAGCAGCCACCCTTTGCCTTGACAGCTTTGCACACTCTTGGCATTCTCTCAACCAGCTTCATGAGGTAGTCACCTAGAATGCATTTTAATTAACAGGTGTGCCTTGTTAGAAGTACATTTGTGGAATTTCTTTCCTTAATGCGTTGGAGCCAATCAGTTGTGTTGTGACGAGGTAGGGTTGGTATACAGAAGATAGCCTGACCAAGTCCATATTATGGCAAGAACAGCTCAAATAAGCAAAGAGAAACGACAGTCTAATACTTTACGACATACATGGTCAGTCAATGCAGAAAATTAAGAACTTTGAACGTTTCTTCAAGTGCAGTTGCAAAAACCATCAAGCGCTGTGATGAAACTGGCTCTCATGAGGACCGCAACAGGAAAAGAAGACCCAGAGTTACCTCTGCTGCAGAGGATGAGTTCATTAGAGTTACCAGCCTCAGAAATTGCAGCCCAAATAAATGCTTCACAGAGTTCAAGTAACAGACATCAACTGTTCAGAGGAGACTGTGTGAATCTGGCCTTCATGGTCAAATTACTGGAATGAAACCACTACTACAAATGACACCAATAAGAAGACTTGCTTGGGCCAAAAACATAAGCAATGGACATTAAACCGGTGGAAATCTGTCCTTTGGTCTGGTGAGTCCAAATTTGAGATTTTTGTTTTCCAACCACTGTTTTTTTGTGAGACGTAAAGTTGGTGAACGGATGATCTCATGTGTGGTTCCTACCGTGAAGCATGGAGGAGGATGTGTGATGGCGTGGGGGTGCTTTGCTGGTGACACTGTCATGATTTATCATTCAGGGCACACTTAACCAGCATGGCTACCACAGCGATACACCATCCCATCTGGTTTGCACTTAGTGGGACTATCATTTGTTTTTCAACTGGACAATGACCCAACACCTCCAGGCTATTTAACCATGGAGAGTGATGGAGTGCTGCATCAGATGACCTGGCCTCCACAATCACCTGACCTCAACCCAAATGAGATGGTTTGGGATGAGTTGGACCGCAGAGTGAATGAAAGCAGCCAACAAGTGCCCAGCATGTGGGAACTCCTTCATGACTGTTATTAAAGCATTCCAGCTGAACCTGGTTGAGAGAATGCCAAGAGTGTGAAAAGCTGTCATCAAGGCAAAGGGTGGCTACTTCAAACAAACAAACATTTTAAATAGATTGATTCACATTTTTGCTTACTACATGATTCCATTTCTGTTATTTCATAGTGTTGATATCTTCACTATTATGCTACAATGTAGAATATAGTAAAAATAAAGAAAACACCTACTCATTCAAGGGTTTCCAACTTCTCACTGGTACTGTATGGCCACACACACATTCATATACACCAAGTCAAACAGCTGCACGCACTCACACAAGCAAACAGTGATGCAGCAAAGGCACTCACACAGTCATGCACACAGACACACAGCGCTCATCAAGAGCAAGTTGGTCTTAAAATTGGTCTATTCCATTATTTCCATGGACACTAATTATCAGCCATCAGTCACAGAATCCAAATATTGAGATAATTTTTGTGTGTGTGGGGGGCGGGGGGAGATTAAATTATAACATCTACCATTTAACCCAAAAAACACACTGGAACTAAGGCATGCAAAGGCGCAAGTACCTAAACACAAAAATGTGTCCATTCCTTTCCTAGAAGAAAGAAATGCAAAGGCCCCCCTCCATCCCTTTTTAAATAACTTGACCAGTTAAAACAAAATCTTAAAACAGTGAAAAACTCCAGCCATAGTGAGTTGTACAAATATTTTAAAAACAAACATTTTTCTACATGGCATTTTAAAAACTTTGAGTTTGAAGTTAAAGAGGTTAAAAGTGAGGTTCTCTACAAAGTGTCCATGATCCAACCCCCTCCAGCCACAGATGTCCCAAAGAAAAAGGTCACTGAGCACACGCTGGCCACCACACTGCCTGTACAGAAAGAGGGTAAAACAATGTTTAGAGAACGTCGCTGATGTACTAGTTACCATGCCATAATGCAATTGTTTCAGACCTACACAATGGCATCAGGCTAGGGGGGCTGATTTGGAATTGAGCATCTGTCCAGGCTAGACTCTAGAAAGTCTTAATACAACTTTTATTTCAACATGTAATTGCCTTTCAAGAACATTGAGTCTCTAACATGTTATAAGATATATTAATGTTCTGACTACCCTAGAAGAGGCCACAGTCCTTCAGGTTGTTCTTGATGATGACGTCAGTGACTGCGTCGAAGACAAACTGCACGTTCTTGGTGTCGGTGGCACAGGTGAAGTGGGTGTAGATCTCCTTGGTGTCCTTCCTCTTGTTCAGGTCCTCAAACTGACACTGGATGTAGGCCGCCGCCTCCTCGTACGTGTTGGAGCCTTGGAAAGTCAGGGCAAGGACGAAGGGAGACAGAGAGATACCCATAAATTAGTTTAGTCTTTTACCTTCACCATTGTGAGTTCCTGAGATGTTAAAGGCCCTATGCAGCCATTATATCCATTTCAAATAATTTCTGGTTAACAATGAATTACCTTACTGTAATAGATTTCCATAAAAATATGGGCAAAAATAGCTTGTTAGCTAAATATTTCTCAAGCAAGAATTTTGCTCAGACTGTCTGGGAGTGGCCTGAGTGGAGAGAACTGAAAACTAGCTGTTTTGGTCTGTTAAACAATTAAGCACATGGTGATGTCACCATGGAACGCTGTAACCTCAGCCCATGCAAACCTGCTGATTAGAAGGTCCTGTGTAGATTGTATTTTCAACCAGCAACTATCAGGAAATAACACCAAACAAAATGTTTTTACACTTTTGAAGTCTTAGTTTCATCAGCTGTTTTACAGTATGATATAAAAACACAGGAAAAACAGAATTGACTGCAGGTGTGGTGAGATCTGATAATCTTCACAACATGACTCCAATTAAGATGACCTGGAACTCCCTGTGCGTTCAACCTGAGCAAGGCTTAGCACAGTATCACTAAAATGTGGGATTCAAGATGATTTGTAGAGTGGCTGATAGTGATAGATAGATAGATATATATATCTATCTATCTATATATCTCACTGTGTGTGGTGTGTCTCTTACCTGCGTACTCCGGGTAACAGATAGTGAGAGGACTCTTTTGGATCTTCTCCTCAAACAGATCCTTCTTGTTGAGGAAGAGGATGATGGAGGTGTCTGTGAACCACTTGTTGTTGCAGATGGAGTCAAATAGCTTCATGCTCTCATGCATCCGGTTCTGAGGGACAGAAAGACAACCACACAATGCTTTTAGTTACACGCGTTTGTGGGTATCGCACCATACAAGTTTGTCCTTTGAAATACATATTTTTTTTTAAAAGGCATATAAAACAGATATTTCACAACTGTTGCTATGGTTCTGATGATGTAGTTCTGTCTTCCTGACGCAATAGGGGCAGAAAATGTGAAACTGGATCTGTGGATAAATGAACACTTGTTTCATATGAGAAAGAATGAAAGATGACTGAGGGATTGCAGTAAATGAGATGAGAAAGACGACCGACGCTTGAGTGAGAGTGTATAAGGATTACAGAGGGAGAGCAATATCAATGACTGATGAGCAAGGGCTGAGAGAGAGGGATGAGTCTCACCATCTCCTCATCCTCGGCCAGCACCAGGTCGTAGTCACTGAGCGCCACACAGAAGATGATGGCGGTGACTCCCTCAAAGCAGTGGATCCACTTCTTCCTCTCGGACCTCTGACCCCCCACGTCAAACATTCTGGGGAGAAAATACACATACGGACTGTTAGTATGCATGAGCAAAACACGCACACAAATCCTTGAAAAAGGATTTTCAAACAGCTCTACATTAAACGTTTTGCATTCTCTCACAAACCATCACACTCCTCATGAACACTACAGCTGGTCAACTTTAGCCCTGAACTGAACCCTCTGTAGACTAGAGGGTGTCATCAGCTGGCTTAAGGCTTCCGCATGCTTCCCAGCTAAAACAGTTCGAAAGAGTTTGTGAAAATATAACATTTGACGTTTCTGTTAGTTTTGGAAGTAGGTAAGGTTTTTGGGGGGCTGTTCGAGCACAGATTTTTTTTGTTGAGGCCAGTTGAAGACGGGAGCCTAATTCTACACCCCTTCGTCTGATTGGTCAACTGTAGGGATTCTTCAATAAGGTCTTAGTCGTCATTCAACGAGGGACGACTCGTTTTCATGGACATTTTTTCCATTGAGAAATACTGCACCAAACATCTTAGATGTAAAATTGTACGACTAAGATCTCCTTGGGAAAAACTTAAATTAATGACAGATTTCATGAGTTATCTTAGATTCATTCTGACTTTGAGGAAGTGTATACTGGCTACAGTGTCTCAAAACAGACAAAGTACTATTGTTGTTTTGTTCTAGTTTTTTCAAGCAAAGGTCTTTTAAGGGAGTATGCAAGCACATTAATTCGGTTCGCTTAGCCGCCAGCCGAATTGAAGCATGCCGACTAAAGGTCGACCGATTCATCGGAATGGCCGATTAATTAGGGCCCATTTCAAGTTGTCATAACAATCTGTATTTTTATTTTTTTACACCTTTATTTAACTAAGCAAGTCAGTTAAGAACACATTCTTATTTTCAATGACGGCCTAGGAACGGTGGGTTAAATGCCTTGTTCAGGGGCAGAACGACAGATTTTTACCTTGTCAGCTTGGGGATTCAATCTTGCAACCTTACGGTTAACTAGTCCAACGCTCTAACCACCTGCTTTACATTGTACTCCACGAGGAGCCTGTCTGTTACGCGAATGCAGTAAGAAGCCAAGGTAAGTTGCTAGCTAGCATTAAACTTATTAAAAACAAACTACACATGGTTGAGGATATTACTAGTTTATCTAGCCTGTCCTGCGTTGCATATAATCGATGCGGTGCGCATTCGCGAAAAATAACTGTCGTTGCTCCAACGTGTACCTAACCATAAACATCAATGTCTTTCTTAAAATCAATACACAAGTATATATTTTTAAACCTGTATATTTAGTTAATATTGCCTGCTAACATGAATTTCTTTTAACTAGGGAAAATGTGTCGCCTCTTGCAACAGAGTCAGGGTATATGCAGCAGTTTGGGCCGCCTGGCTCGTTGCGAACTGTGTGAAGACTATTTCTTCCTAACAAAGACAGCCAACTCCGCCAAACGGGGGATGATTTAACAAAAGCGCATTTGCAAAAAAAGCACAATCGTTGCACGACTGTACCTAACCATAAACATCAATGCCTTTCTTAAAATCAATACACAGAAGCATATATTTTTAAACCTGCATATTTAGCTAAAAGAAATCTAGGTTAGCAGGCAATATTAACCAGGTGAAATTGTGTCACTTCTCTTGCATTTATTGCACGCAGAGTCAGGGTATATGCAACAGTTTGGGCCGCCTGGCTCGTTGCGAACTAATTTGCCAGAATTTTACGTAATTATGACATAACATTGAAGGTTGTGCAATGTAACAGGAATATTTACACTTAGGGATGCCACCCGTTAGATGAAATACGGAACGATTCCGTATTTCACTGAAAGAATAAACGTTTTGTTTTCGAGATGATAGTTTCTGGATTCGACCATATTAAATGACCTAAGGCTCGTATTTCTGTGTGTTTATTATAATTAAGTCTATGATTTGATAGAGCAGTCTGACTGAGCGGTGGTAGGCACCAGCAGGCTCGTAAGCATTCATTCAAACAGCACTTTCGTGCGTTTTGCCAGCAGCTCTTCGCAATGCTTCAAGCATTGAGCCGTTTATGACTTCAAGCCTATCAACTCCCGAGATTAGGCTGGTGTAACCGATGTGAAATGGCTAGCTAGTTAGCGGGGTGCGCGCTAATAGCGTTTCAAACGTCACTCGCTCTGAGACTTGGAGTAGTTGTACCCCTTGCTCTGCATGGGTAACGCTGCTTCGAGGGTGGCTGATGTCGATGTGTTCCTGGTTCGAGCACAGGTAGGAGCGAGGAGAAGTGGAGGTCTCACTTGAAGTGGAGGTCTTTGAAGGTGAAATGAGTCTCCACGATGCCGGTGGTCTTCACCCTGGTCCTCAGCACGTCTTGCTGGGTGGGCACGTACGCTCCGTGGGCTATCCTGTCCAGGTCATTCAGATAACTGGGAGAGAATGATGGATAGGGAGGTCAGTGTTAGCAGTTTGTTGAATGTTGCAGTTGTGTGGAGGAGGTTAGTGTACTTTCTGAAGCAGGACTGTGTGTGTGTGTTACTCACTAGGCAGCCGAGTCATTGAGCTGGTACTCTCGTGAGCGGCCGAAGCAGGACTGGACCCCCCCGTCCTTCCAGAGGCGCTGGATGACCCCGGCCAGCTCACCGGTCATGAAGCCCTCCTCTGCCGATCCCGCCAGCACAAACAGCTGACGAGCATCATCCTGGTAGGGGACATGAAACAACTAACGGTTAGGAGGCAGAAGCGGTAAGGTAGGGTTTATTCAGACATTCTCCCTATTGTTTTAAACCTAAGATTCCTCACAGACCTTCTGGTAACCTGGCTGGGTGAAGTTGCTCTATATTGCTTACTTCCACTATCTACGAAATTGCACCAATTTGTATCTTTTTGAGCTCAGGGCTAGAGGTTGAGCTGGGAATTACTTTTCTTCACCTCCCTCCCCATGCCTCTTATAGCCAAACCCTATCCCCTGCCATTTGACCCCATAGACTAACCACCACCACTCCTGAACTCCCAGGCACAGACCTAGGATCAGCTTGCCCTCACAAAACCTAATCTTAACTATATATAGAAAAAAAAGCACAAAACTGCTCTTGAATCAGTGTGTAGATCTCCCAGTGTCCTACTCCCCTCACCGCTCTGGCTGCTTCAGCAAAGTCTATCTTGAGGCGCCCCATGGCTCTGATGATGGCGATGATGGACTGGATGGTGTTGCTGTACACCACCGCCTTGTACTGCTTACACTCCTCCTCTGAATAGCCCGCCTCATGGATGATCCTGGGAGGGGAGGGAGAGAGCGAGGGAAAGTAGCAAGACATGGCGGAGTAGGACAACAGGAGAGAGAAAGAAAGCATGAATAAATAACTAGGCCTAACTGCCTGTTATTCAAATGTGTTATGGAACGACAAACTACTTAGACAACGAGAAACTTACTTCATCTGTTTGACAATGGTACTCTTCCCTGACTCCCCAGCACCTGAGAGAGAGACAGGGACAGAGGGAAAGAGAACGGAGGAGGCCAATTAATGAGTGATAGACTTAACATTCTCCATTCATTCATGGCTGTTTTGGCTTGAGCTATTGGGCTAGATCCTAATTTGAGATCCACACATGTAAGCCTAACTCACATTTTGCACAAGGCCCTATGACACTAACCTGTCCAAGGACTGAGCAGCTCATAGCTATTCAACGCTGGGAAACCAAATGTCTGATCTGCCCTAACAGGAGTTTACCAGGCTCTAGTTTAATAGGATTAATTAATTGGATCTTCCTACCAATGAGATTATAGCTCTGGCATGCGGAAGACTTAGCATCCCACATTATACTCTGACTAACTGGTTGTGTACACCATCCACAGCGTCACATCCACTTATATCAATCTTTGCCTGAGTAGGAATGTCACGATAATAAGAAGTGTTTTACAACAATACCAGGCCAAGTATCATGATACTGAGTAGTATCGCGATACCACAGTGAGGAGAGGAAAAAAAATTCAAGCACACTTCCACTCAATACTACACATTGAACTGAACTTCACAATGTATAATAGAATACTGCAGAGAACGGCTGAGTTGCTAATATTTGCAAAGGCCTACCTGTGATTTGGCTGGAGGAATGGGAAAAAGGAATATACATCAGTGGAGGCTGCTGAAGGGAGGA
Organism: Salmo trutta; assembly: GCF_901001165.1. Classification (NCBI taxonomy): domain Eukaryota; kingdom Metazoa; phylum Chordata; class Actinopteri; order Salmoniformes; family Salmonidae; genus Salmo; species Salmo trutta. The sequence continues at coordinate 38,443,762 of NC_042973.1, forward strand.
CGGCTCATAATAAATGGCTGGAACGGCATCAAACACATAGAAACCATGTTTGATAGCATTCCATCCCAGCCATTACCACGAGCGTGTACTCCCCAATTAAGGTGCCACAAACCTCCTGTGATACACACGCATAAATTATCTGCATGTCATTGTGTCAGTGAGGAGAAAACTGAAGAGTGAAGGTTTCATGCAGTGTTAACAGACACACACCATCTCCCTCACTCTCATACACACCTGTCGCTCACAAACACACATTGCTCCTTTTTTAAACATTACACACCGAAAATAATTTGAGCACCAAAAAGAAATTGATATATAGTTCAGGCCAATATGAACTACCTTTTGAAGCACTACTCATGGGTAGCAGACCATTTTCCTTTTTTCCTGTACCAAATCAAATTTGCCTCAACCTATTGTCAAGTTAACAGGTTATTAGCTAGCTAGGTAACATGACTGAACAACGTTTGTCATCAAAACAATAACCGGCGACCCGGGATGAATTTAAAAACGGCTCGCAACATGGTTTGTGAAATTCTATAAAATGTGCAGAAAGCAAGCAAGCACCGTTTAGGCTAGAAACAAGCAGTTGTCTTTGCTGTAAAGTTACAAGCATGTAGCTCCATTTTCCCTCTAACACTCAGAGGCTGCATGACAGTGAACTTGCAAAGTCTACCCGCAAAGTCTACTCAGGCTGATCTGTGCTGAGGGAGGCAGTTTCATCCTGGGGATTGAAAGAGTAGCGCAAAGTAAGTATGACTACCGACAGAACGCCGTCAAAGCATTGGAGCTGAACAAATGGACAAGACTAGGGGTGTTTCAGACACAGGCTACACATTGCTATTGGTAAGTCTCAACGTCCAAAACACAACTACTGTATTCCTTATCTCTGCTTTAGTTATAGCTGACTACCCTGCCGGGTCCTTCTTGTACGTTAAGCCGAATATATACAGCCATGCAAATCTATAATTTGTAAGTGTGTGCAATATACAAACATTACATGGATGTCATTGCTTTTATTTATAATTGATACATTAGCCTATGGCTTCAATATATCCTCTTTCAATAATAAATAGCCTACTCAATAAATGTTTGTTTTCTAAACCAACATAGCTCTCACAATCACTACAGCTGTATGTAATTCTATAGATGGATTCAATTTGTAATCATGTCCAGTGTCCATGCTGTAAATTGTAATTACATCAGATGCAATGTTATTTCTATTGAATGATTGTGATTCATGTAATTATTTCTCACCATTTTATTTTTCAGAGAGGAGCGGCCAAAACGAACCTCGGGTTTCCCAGGACACAGAAGTGAGTAAGTGGTCAGCACATTTTCCGAGGTGGAAGAGGCAGAAGGCCCTGACAAGTGCACAGGATAAATGGAGCCTGTCCCTCCACAAGCTCATCACAGAATCCCGACTTCAGATGGAAAGAATCCTGGAGCAGGAAAAGGCCATCACACAAGTCCTGGCAGCAGCAGAAAAAAAACAACAAAACAAAACTAAAGAAACTGCACCTTGCACCCTCCTGGCAAGACATCGAGGTCTTTGAATCAATCACGGTAGCACTTAAGCCCCTCCAGCTTTTCACAGATGCCCTGTCAGAGACGTGTGTGTCTCCTATCTGAAGCCGGTCCTCCATTTGTTCAAGACGAGGATCTGAAATCAAATGAGGGCGAAGCAAAACTGACCCGAGAGATTAAGATGAGGGTCCTCAATTACTTGAATGACAAATACACCGACCCTGAAACAGATGAGCTGCTCACCATGGCTACCTTTCTGGACCCAAGGTTCAAGACCACCTACATGACCACTGATAAGCTTATAGGTAGGTGGTCTTGAACATTGGGGTGAAGGTGAGCTGCCTCCGAGACAGAAGCCTTCCTGGTAGGGAACACAGCCGTGGGAGACTTCGCTCTTGAAGAGGACCAGAGTGAGAGAGAAAGAAGCTGCCACTGCTCCACAATCAGCAAATAAGTCAGAGTAGAGCCTTGGGAGCTTCTTACATTAGGCATCCCTGCCACAAGTTCACCCTCAGAGAGCATTTAGCACTGGGGGCAGCGTGGTCACAAGCCACAGGGCAACTTTGAAGCCAGAAACTGTCAATAGGCTGGTGTTCCTGGCACAGAACTTGTGAAGAGGGAGCTAGTGAATTGTTACATGGTGAACTGAGAAACATAGATGTCTGGTTAATGCTTGAAAAAGTTTGTTTGAAAAGGTTAACAACTTAAATTCATAATGATCGGTGTTGTGCTGAAGAAGACTGCATTTATATTTTTCAGGAAAAAGTTACTCTTTACATCCTGAGAACTTTTTTTTACTGCATATTTATTTAACTCCTATACTTTTGTTTCATGTTTGCACAGTTTTGCCACAGAAAAATATTAATAAAAAGTGCATTGTTTCTGTAAGGTTAAAAGCAATATTTTGTCATTTATATAAACTTTGAAGGGCTCATCCATTTTTATTTATTTAAATTGGACAGTATATCGTTATTGTCCGGACAGTGGAAAATAGTGATTTGAATTTTACTTCATATCATCCACCCCTAAGCCAAATGCAGGCAAAAATGTCAAAAAAAATGGTCCAGTTTGTCATCATGGGGTACTGTGTGTAGATGAGACTATTTAATAGATTTTCAATTCAGGCTGTAACAACAAAAGTGTGGAATAAGCCACTGTATGAATACTTTCTGAAGGCACGCAGGCCTATGGCACATCAAGGGATCTGTAGCCTACTGTTCAGAGGGGTTAAATGGGAACTGAAATCTGGACCAGTTCTTGCAGTAAAATGATACACCAAAATGTAAGCTTAAATCGTTACTCAGGAACACGAGAGAAGAAATGTGATTTCTTTCAGCATCTTGAGTAAATGCACAGTTAGTATCAATCTTTATAAGCATTATGAAAGTTTATCGTATTTCAAACCACATAAAATATGCATCCAAGCCAAACTGAAATCTTATCAGAAATATGTTGGGTTATTTTCACAACCTTCTATTAACTGACAAACCGGTCAAACTGATGTCATTTGGAAATTTTGCACCAAAAATAGTAGTTTTAAGTTCTTGCATTCTCTCCCCGGTCCCTAAACGCCTTTGTGCCGCAGAAGTGCATACAGCAGTGGTGCCATACTAAAATGTTTAAACAAAGAAGAATGATGAAAAAGATCAACATTTTGCTTAAAAATTGATAAACTATGAATAATTTACATTACAAGCGCAGCAATGTGTTCACACAAATGGCTGAGACAAGTGAATGTTCCAAAATGCTATTATGGGAGAACATTCTAAAACACGCACCTGATGCGAGCGTTTTTTTATAAATGCGGTAGAGATGGATATACAGGCTAATGGTAGAAATTTAGAGGGAATATCTGAAAATGTAACAAGGATTGTGCCTTACTGCCTTTGGACAGTAGAATAAATGCTGGTTTTAATGGCATATCAGGAAATCTTTGCTTTTTTCCCCTATGGTCAGATTTTGGCTGTAGGCTATTAAAATCAAATCGTATTTGTCACATGCGACGAATACAACAGGTGTAGACCTTAGTGAAATGCTTACTTACAAGCCCTTCACCAACAATGCCTTTAAAAAAAATTGTTTTTTTTATGTAAGAACAAATAATTAAAGAGCAGCAGTAAAATAACAATGTGGCTATATACAGGGGGTACCAGTAGAGGCAATGTGTGGGGGCACCGGTGTCGAAGTAATATGTACATGTAGGTAGAGTTAGTGCCTATTCATCTATGCTTAGACAATAACAGAGTAGCAGCAGCGTGGGGTGGGGGTGGGTGGCAATGCAAATAGCCTGGCTAGCCATTTGATTAGATCTTCAGGAGTCTTATGGCTTGGGGGGGGGGTAGAAGCTGTTCATTGAACATTTTTAGGGCCTTCCTCTGACACCGCCTGGTAGAGGCGATGTACTGGGCCATACGAACTACCCTCTGTAGTGCCTTGAGGTCAGAGGCCGAGCAGTTGCCATAACAGGCAGTGACACAACCAGTCAGGATGTTCTCGATGGTGCAGCTGTAGAACTTAGAGTATCTGAAGACCCATGCCAAATATTTTCAGTCTCTTGAGGGAGAACAGGTTTAGTTGTGCCCTCTTCACGACTGTCTTGGTGTGCTTGGACCATGTTAGTTTGTTGGTGATGTGGACGCCAAGGAACATGAAGTGCTCAACCTGCTACACTATTGCCCCGTCGATGAGAATGGGGGCATGCTCGATCCTCCTTTTCCTGTAGTCAACAATCATCTCCTTTGTCTTGATCACATTGAGGGATAGGTTTTTGTCCTTGCACCACAGTCAGGTCTCTGACCTCCTCCCTATAGGCTGTCTCATCGTTGTTGGTAATCAGGCCTACCACTGTTGTGTCATCAGCAAACTTGATGATGTTGGAGTCGTGCCTGGCCATGCAGTCATTAGTGAGCAGATGGTACAGGAGGGGACTGAGCATGTACCCTTAGCGTGCTCAGTCCCCTCCTGTACATTTATGAGTGCATGGCCAGGCACGACTCCAAAACCATCATTAAGTTTTTCGATGACACAAGTGGTGTTGAGGATCAGCGGAGGATGCGTTGTTGCCTATCCTCAACACCTGGGGGCGGCCCGTCAGGAAGTCCAGGATTCAGTTGCAGAGGGAGGTGTTTAGTCCCAGGGTCCTTAGCTTAGTGATGAGCTTTGAGGGCACTGGTGTTGAATGCTGAGCTGTAGTCAATGAATAGCATTCTCACATAGGTGTTCCTTTTGTCCAGGTGGGAAAGGGCAGTGTGGAGTGCAATAGAGATTGCATCATCTGTAGATCTGTTGGGGCGGTATGCAAATTGGAGTGGGTCTAGGGTTTCTGGGATAATGGTGTTGACGTGAGCAATGACCAGCCTTTCAAAGCACTTCATGGCTACAGACGTAAGTGCTACGGGTCAGTAGTCATTTAGGCAGGTTACCTTCGTGTTCTTGGGCACAGGGACTGCTTGAAACATGTTGGTATTAGACTGACAGGGAGAGGTTGAAAATGTCAGCGTAGACACTTGCCAGTTCAGCGCATGCTAGGAGTTAACGTCCTGGTAATCCATTAGGGCCTGCGGCCTAGTGAATGTTGACCTGTTTAAAGGTCTTACTCACATCAGCTACGGAGAGCGTGATCACACAGTCGTCCAGAACAGCTGATGCCCTCATGCATGCGTCAGTGCTACTTGCCTCGAAGCAAGCATAGAAGTTATTTAACTCGTCTGGTAAGCTCGTGTCACTGGGCAGTTCTCGGCTGTGCTTCCCTTTGTAGTCTATAATAGTTTGGATGTTTGGAGTATATCCTTCCTGTCCGACTCATTAAAATAATAAAATATTTGTCCAAATCGAGGTGAGTAGTCGCTGTTTTGATGTCCAGAAGCTCTTTTCGGTCATAAGAGACAGTAGCAGCAACATTATATACACAAAGTTACAAACAATGGAAAAAACTAACAAAATAGCACGGTTGGTTAAGCGGCAATTAAATCAGCAGCCATCTTCTCTGGCGCCAAGTTAAGATAGGCTATGTAAAACGTCCAGGTTTCAAATGATAATACGGCTGGCTAGGCATCACAAATTTAAATATTTTGGTTATGGAAATGTAGAACATCATACCAATGTTGAGCAAATAGGCCTATTAGTATACACATTTCACTCTCCCAGCCTGCCCGCCCAGAGCTGAGGTTACATGTGCATTTGCATAGTATGTAGGCTATGGCTAGCTACTATGATATTCTAGAGAATATGGTTCTATCTCCCTGACCTGAACCAAATGCACACTAAAATGTGCTAAGTATTTCTGCCTTGCGCTGCAACACTGCCTGGCTGGGGGCTGTGCATGCAGACATGAAGAGCAGAGAGTCAGATTCATTTTTAAAAGCGCTGCGCACAGGCATAAAAGTTTAATTAACTTGAAATGTAAGTCTACTGAAGTGAGACGTTGTCCTTGTGTTCCTTGGCCGTTTTCATTGAAAAACAACCTAGCTTGTGAACAAAACAATGTTAGACTTTCAAATGCTAGGGAAGAGAAGCAACATGGATACTAGTCAGACTCAATCGCTCAGGCACAAACATGACTTGAGTTGCATTACCACGGTAACCTCCCACCCTTAAAAGGTGGAAGGTGAACAATTGTCTCATCTGATATTTTGACTAAAAGGCTAGGATCCCCAAAAAATGAAATATTTCACATTACTTCTTAAATAATACATTTATTGTTTTAGAAACCTAACAATACATGCTAATCAATTTTTTGGTGGAATTTCAGCAAAATATATTCTAGCTGCTACATTTTTTGTTTTATTGTGGCTGCTAGATGCATTTTTCCATCTACCTGTCAGTGGTGGGGTAAAAGTTCATTTTAGACCCTGGCTGCTAGCAAGTGGTGGCTCTCAACAAGGTCAAGGCGAGGGTGAAGCAGAGAAAGTGAAGGCTGGGGAACACACGCACACGTTCTTTATTGTACATTTTTGAGTTATGTTGTTTAAAAATGGGGCAGCTGGTGGTAGAATGTAACGTCTCTAATTTAAGTTTATTCAGTAACCAGTTCACAATAACATTGTTCTCTGAGATATTGTATACATGTTCAATTAATCAATGATAATTATTAAATGTAATGGTTATTTTTCTGTTTTCATTAAGATGCAAAAAGGTTTATAAACAAGTTTATGCAACATAGACTGTTTTAGAAATACACTGCAAATGACCTAGACTCATGTTGGCATATATACAAAAAAAATAAGTAATTATATGTTCAAGTTCAGTTTGGGACAGTTGAAATTGCATTTTGGGACAGCGAGGAAAAATGTATTTGCGAGCCCTGCTCACAACCACGTGTAACCATGCCAGCACAGGACCGCCACATCCGGCTTCGTCACCTGCGGTATCGTCTGAGACAAGCCACCTGGACAGCTGATGAAACTGAGGAGTATTTGACTGTAATGAAGCCCTTTTGTGGGGAAAAACTCATTCTGAGTGGGTGGGCCTGGCTCCTAAGATTGTGGGCCTAAGCCCTCATAGGCCCACCCATGGCTGTGCCCCGGCCCAGTCATGAAAAACATAGATTGGGGGCTAACTAATTAATTTCAATTGACTGATTTCCTTATATGAACTGTAACTCAGTAAAATTGTTGATATTTTTGTTCAGTATAGTTGATCATCTTGGAAACACAGGGTGTGCCAATGGAAAAATACACATTTTAAAATTTCAACCAATCAATTAGTCGAAAAAAGACGACTTTCGGTTGACCAAGATAGCCCTACAGAACACACATTGTGTTGTGCCCCAGGTGTGAGATCTGATACTGCAACTAACACGACCTGGACTGGAACATGCCCGGGATGCAGAGCACCTAATGGTTGGGGAAAGCTGCTTTGTGCCAAAGACCCTACTGGCTCATAGGGGTAGGCAGGTAAGTTAGATTCATCCCACACTCTTAGAGCCATGTAAGTAAGGGTCATCATGCCTCGTCTTAGAGCCACTGCCCAGGTAACATTTGGTTCATCCCCAAGCCTTTGAGTCAGGTGAGTTTGGTTAACCGTGCTAGGTCTTCAAGAAGCAGTCAGGTGAGAGTGCTTCATTATGCCCCAGTTGCATTTGTTTAGCCCACAGTTTCCCTCACAGCTGGTAATGTGAACCAGCCTGTGCATGTTGCTAAGCAACCGCCAACCACCTGTTGTAGAGACTCAGGACAACCAACAGGGTGAGGAAAGTGACAAGCTACTCAGTTATCTTGGCCATCCAAGTTTAGGCCAAAATCACAAGATTAGGGAAGAAAGACTGGTAGGACAGACTTCCATGTTAGCATCCAAATGATCTATTATGAAGTTTCCTACAGTGGCTTTGGATTGCACTTTTTGCAAATGTACTGTAGCTCGTTGGTGAGTGCTAGTAATCATTGTATGTTACATTGACAAAATGTATCAAAAACCATCCCAACACCAGAATCATAAACATGACAATATCCATCTTCCTTGGAATGTGCCTTAATCGTGCACAAGGGTACACACTTCTTCTAGGCTGCCTGAGCTGCCAATGGACATTTTCTGAGAAGCCAGGTTGGAGATGCAGAGTATTTGCATGTAAACACATCACACAGACAGCATGCTAGGACTTCAGGTTTCACTTTCAAACACTCAGGGAAAAAAGACAATGAAAAGGAGCAATTCAGAGCTTGACTTCTGTCCCTACAGACAAAACCAAAAGCGACAATTGCAAAATACAAAACATATCTAATATTTTAGTAGTAAACACAAAACATAAGTCTATTTGGGAAGCAAATGGAGAAACTATAAAGCCCGTGAACATCACACCACAAATAACTTGGATAGTTGACTGACAACAAAACGTATTCTTATGCTGTGGGAATCATTTAAAGCAAAAAGGAGAGAAGAATCTGTGTCCATTTCTAGCGAGATTGTTATGGATTCATACTTTTAGCTACTGTGATTTGTCATATGGCTGCTACTAAATTCTAACGTTCACTACAGTTTCACCAAATACAGTATATTGTTGCCCTTGCACTTTTGCTCTCAAATAAGTTTGGGGAGAGGGAAAAAAAAAAAATAATAATAATAATAAAAAAAAGAGTTCCGAAATTTATTGGGTTTTCAACTACGGTTGAATACTTGATGTTTTACAAATGTTCCATCCCAAGAACATATGAAATATTATCCCGGGATATAAATGTCTGGATTTGATTAGAGCTTCGATCGGGATGAAAATGAATGCCTGATGTTACCTGAGCCCTAAGTTAAAGAAATGTTATGAGCCCTATATTAAAACCTCCTCAGGCCCCAGGACTAAGGCTGTGAACGTCTTGGAATTTGAGGTTAGGCCAGGTCAATGTACACAGTCACCGACATATCACCCAACGCTACTGTATATGTTGCTCAAAGTGGCTAGAGGACGCAGTAATGAAAGAAATCATATACTACTGGAAAAATAATACGCTACTGAACATATTAGTTTATAGTTCTAAAAGTACATGCAACTTCATGTGTTCCACCGCAAACTGTCAACACAGGATAAATATATAGTTTCAGGTAATAATAAGACATGTTTTTTTTAGATACTTTTTCTAAAAACTTTATAGCAAGTCAAGCTAGCGTACACTACAGAGCAGCTAGTTAGCTAAAAGCTAGGCCGAAGATACCATTGTAGCCAGCGACTGCCTAATAACTATAACCAAAAACAAACGGCATTACCATCATAAGAAACTTAAGATACAATGGTATCTTCAACCTAGAGTAGCTTTTAGCTAGCTGCTCTACAGTGCAAGCTAGCTTGACTTCCTATGGAGTTAGAGAAAAAAAGTTGAGGAAAAACATGTTATCGTCACCTGAAACAATACATTTATCCTGTCTTGAATGAAATGGCCAGGTTCGCCATCTTGCGTTACAAAACACGACACTTGTACGTTCGGTAGCGAGGTAAGATGTACGGCGTAATGAAATATATCACGAGTCGACGTAAACTAGGCATTAGAACAGCCAATACGCATCCAAAACAACTTTGAGTTCGGAAATGGCCGACTTTAGACTTGTGTGTTCAAGACAACTGGGAACGGAAAAAACCCCGGGGAAAATCGTTTAACGCCGGTCATCCGACTCGGAATTACAAGTTGGAAACTTCGGCCTCTAAGATCACGGACGAGTTGACCTCTCCCAGTTCTCTTGAAAGTACCATTAATGCGTCGTTGGTTGCTTTCCTGCCCTCTCGCGTCACTTTATACAAATATCTCCGCTAAACATAGCATAACATGGTTTATCCGTCTCTCTGTGGCTGCCGAGTACTAGTACCAAATTGCCAACTGAGACAAGCGACGTATAAAGATACGCTTCAAATGAAAAGCGAGATGACTACATTAAAGTATAAAATAGGCCTATTTCAAGCATGTTGAAATACTTCATGTTCAATCGAGTTATTTGCTTATTGTAGGCTACTGTCTAACTTGTCTCAATATGCCCATTTCATGATGTGTAGCCTAACATGTGCACAACGTTCCAAATCGGTGACTTATCAAATTTATTGGGCTAACTCTCTAGGAGATGATCCGTCAGTGTGAAATATTTATAATATTACAGAAATAATTGAATTGAGAAAGATGATCCGAGAGCAGCGCTCCCTTTCGAACCAATCAGTAAAGACATGCTCCAACAAAGCACTTAACGACCGATTTCTCTGCGTGGTGTTTTGGGAAACGCAATTACAGTACATCTTCGGCCGTTGTAGGAAATATGCATAGTTAAAAACACTCGAAGACTAAATTTCATCACTATAGGGAAACGGGGCCCAGATTGAGACTACATTTAGCTAGCCGTGACACCTGAGAGATTAGCTAGCCAGTTAAGCTAACTAAGAATGGGGTAGTTGGCTAGCTGCATGGCCAGTAGTTTGCTATCCAACAGAGCTAGCTAAGTAGCTAGTTAGCGAGCTATTGACTAGGCTAACGTTAACTAGCTAGCAATTTGGATTTGTTCAATTTCATTTCATTCAGCAAAGTTGTCAATGTTAACACTATCAAACTATTGTACACAAACTGTATAAAACTGTTAGATATATAGTTAAGCAATATAAGCTAGCTCAGGTTAGCCAGCAAGCTAACTTTTCATTCAAACATTCGTTCGACACTCCGTCTTGGTCTCACCGAGCAGAAGCAGTTTGACCTCCCGTGCTGCTTTTTCCCCGTCGTCCCGTAAATTCCTGTCGATTATTTTACTGCGCTCCTGCGCCGCCTTATCACCCGTACTCAGAGTACACCCCATCTTCAAGCAGATTCCCCAAAAGGTGTAAAAGTTAAAAAGAAAATGTTCAACATGCACAAGCTAAAACGAGGGCGCCTCCCCCGAGTCGGAGATTCAAACACAACCCTTGCCTCGCACCCAGACTAGCCAAACAAATTGTTTCTAAGCAGCACTATTAAAATGACTTCTCTTGAAAACAACTTTTCGATGCTGTTTCTATCTCTGTTATCTGCCGATGTATAAGTATTCTGATGTTTCGGCAGCGTTCACAATTTTCACGTTTCTTTACGCTGTTGAAAGGTTTGTTTCCTGTTCTTCAAATACCCAATGTATGCGCATGCGTGATAGCGCGCAGCCCTTTTTAATACCCGCATCAAATTATATTTTCTGTCTGGCACCAAAGTGATAATATTGCTGCTCTCTTGAGGTGATGCCCTGAACCAATTGAGATGAAGGCAACATTTTGTACCTGTGAGTTTATAACATACATGACAGGTCCAAAAAGCAGTTGGGTGCATTATATACAATAGCATATCTATCTCTGTTTTATCTTTACAGAAATGCAGAAGTCAAGAAAGTAGCCTACCTACCTAATAGTGCAGTGCCAGGTTCCAGAGCCTGGCCCAGAGATATGAGTATATAGCCTACAAACAGTGTAGATATCTGGATGAAGGTCTATTTATTGCACCATACTAGTCATTGTATTCCATTAATGTTAAATCCTAATTTTGACAATGCGAATAATTCACAATATAGTTCAATTATTTGATGATATGCTTTATAACCCCAATGCTGGGGGTTGAATGTGTAGGGCCTATGGAGTGGATCCAGAGAGGCTAGCCAGTGCAATCTAAAATGGATTATGGCGAGTTAACGGAGACTAATGGAGATTAGGCATTGAGTTAATAAATGGATTTGCCTGGCTGATGTTTGTTTGTTGGCTGCAGTGCGTGGCTTGTGCTCAGTATAGATGCTCAGCCATTTAGATGATGACACTTTGTAATGTTTTTATGGATTCTAGGCACGGCCGGCCCGCTCATTAGGCAGGATTAGGTGGTCGCCTATGGCGGCATTTTCTGAGCTAAACTGACCAAGACGCATCTCCAACATCAACACATACAGTGAGGGAAAAAAGTATTTGATCCCCTGCTGATTTTGTACGTTTGCCCACTGACAAAGAAATGATCAGTCTATAATTTTAATGGTAGGTTTATTTGAACAGTGAGAGACAGAATAACAACAAAAACATCCAGAAAAATGCATGTCAAAAATGTTATAAATTGATTTGCATTTTAATGAGGGAAATAAGTATTTGACCCCCTCTCAATCAGAAAGATTTCTGACTCCCAGGTGGGTGTCTTTTATACAGGTAATGAGCTGAGAATAGGAGCACACTCTTAAAGGGAGTGCTCCTAATCTCAGTTTGTTACCTGTATAAAAGACACCTGTTCACAGAAGCAATCAATCAATCAGATTCCAAACTCTCCACCATGGCCAAGACCAAAGAGCTCTCCAAGGATGTCAGGGACAAGATTGTAGACCTACACAAGGCTGGAATGGGCTACAAGACCATCGCCAAGCAGCTTGGTGAGAAGGTGACAACAGTTGGTGCGATTATTCGCAAATGGAAGAAACACAAAATAACTGTCAATCTCCCTCGGCCTGGGGCTCCATGCAAGATCTCACCTCGTGGAGTTGCAATGATCATGAGAACGGTGAGGAATCAGCCCAGAACTACACGGAAGGATCTTGTCAATGATCTCAAGGCAGCTGGGACCATAGTCACCAAGAAAACAATTGGTAACACACTACGCCGTGAAGGACTGAAATCCTGCAGCGCCCGCAAGGTCCCCCTGATCAAGAAAGCACATATACACGCCCGTGTGAAGTTTGCCAATGAACATCTGAATGATTCAGAGGACAACTGGGGGAAAGTGTTGTGGTCAGATGAGACCAAAATGGAGCTCTTTGGCATCAATTCAACTCGCCGTGTTTGGAGGAGGAGGAATGCTGCCTATGACCCCAAGAACAGCATCCCCACGTCAAACATGGAGGTGGAAACATTATGCTTTGGGGGTGTTTTTCTGCTAAGGGGACAGGACAACTTCACCGCATCAAAGGGACGATGGACGGGACCATGTACCGTCAAATCTTGGGTGAGAACCTCCTTCCCTCAGCCAGGGCATTGAAAATGGGTCGTGGATGGGTATTCCAGCATGACAATGACCCAAAACACATGACCAAGGCAACAAAGGAGTGGCTCAAGAAGAAGCACATTAAGGTCCTGGAGTGGCCTAGCCAGTCTCCAGACCTTAATCCCATAGAAAATCTGTGGAGGGAGCTGAAGGTTTGAGTTGCCAAATGTCAGCCTGGAAACCTTAATGACTTGGAGAAGATCTGCAAAGAGGAGTGGGACAAAATCCCTCCTGAGATGTGTGCAAACCTGGTGGCCAACTACAAGAAACGTCTGACCTCTGTGATTGCCAACAAGGGTTTTGCCACCAAGTACTAAGTCATGTTTTGCAGAGGGGTCAAATACTTATTTCCCTCATTAAAATGGAAATAATTTTATAACATTTTTGACATGCGTTTTTCTGGATTTTTTTGTTGTTATTCTGTCTCTCACTGTTCAAATAAATACCATTAAAATTATAGACTGATCATTTCTTTGTCAGTGGGCAAACGTACAAAATCAGCAGGGGATCAAATACTTTTTTCCCTCACTGTTAAACCTCACATAGTTCTGCCCAAAAACAATGACAATTTCTCTCAACCAGTGCCATATGGGTTTTTTAGGTGAGCGCTGATGCCGCCCTTTAATAAGCAGTGCCCACTTTGTCAAAGGCAGGGGCGCTAAATATTTTGCTTGTCCATTCCCAACGCGCCTCTCTATGGTGCTGTTGGAGAGACGCATCTCTGAAGCGCACCACTAACGTTCCGTCAAGAAAATTATCTAACATAAATCATGTAGCAGATACAGGATAGGGTCAGTTGCGATTTTAGCATGTAAATCTTGGTGGGGCATGCATACCCCCCAAAAATGTGGGATGAATGCCAGCAAAGCTACTACACAACACAACACTAAACAATACATGAATTGCACTATAACGGTGACAGACAGTGCCCACAAACTGTTAGGGCCTACATAAAGCTGTTCCAACAGCAGAGTCCCGACAGCATTCCCAACACCTTACCACTGCTACACCTGGCTATCAGTGGAACCTTGTCTGGCATCGAAACAGTTTATTCAGCCTCATTTACTGCCTTTAAAAAAAACATAGTTGATATGTCTGACTTGCTTAAACAAATGTGTTTTCTACTTACAACTGAGATGTACAAACTATGGCATAAGGGGACGACAAGCGGATAAGAGGCAATCCGTAATTTTGATTAAGACATTAATGAGCAAGCTAGGACGGACAAAGTCAATATAACTATTTGTTCAGCACTTTTGAAATGTGCAGTGACAGAATTCAGAACCTGGGCCGTTCTTACAGTGTTCTCCCTGTACACCAAGTCAGAACCGTAGGATAAATAAAGGGGGGATATAAGCAGACAATGAAAGCTCTTACACTATTCAATGATTACATTTCTCAAAAACAGATTATAGGCTACATGTGCACCACCAAGTCAGAACAGTAGGCAAAATTAAGAGGTGCAAATAGACCAAATTATTCGGGTGAGGAATATGGGCTACTAACAGCTTACTACACAACATACACTTAGTATTACTTCCTTAGCTACAGTATACATATCCCCCTGGCATGTTACATCATTTATGCAGCAGCATACAATACATTTTTGGACTAACCTTGTTGTGCTGTGCTCACTTGAACAGGAAGGTGGTGCGGCGGTCCTTCGTGGGCAAATTTTGTCATCAAACTTTATCATCAAAGTCTGACATTCTCTGGATTTATGGTGCTGTCAAGACAACTGGGAACTTAAAAAAAGGTTGAATCATGATGACGTCAGTGATCTTCAGTTTGTAGCTCTAGAAAGAGTCCTGAGTTCCCGATTTACAATTCCGAGTTGGATGAAAGTTCAAAATGTATTTTCAAGAGTTTCCAGTTGTCTTCAACTCACTGAAGTCAGATTTTGCAGTTCCAAGTCAACAGTTGTTCTGAGCACAGCACAAATCATGCTTCATTGACAGCATGGCCAATATTGAATGTTTATAATTTTAAACTAGGAAAAGAGACTCGTAATCTTAGACTTGGGACCACACAGCCACTCCACTGAATAGCAGGATAATGACTGCTTTGCAATGCTTGCAGTTAGCCACTGATTCGTTTCAAACCACTCATTGTTGTATTTGCGATTTCCAACTTGTTGTGCAATGTTTATGCAGTGGTGTAAAGTACTTAAGTAAAAATACTTTAAAGTACTACTTAAGTAGTTTTTTTGGGGTATCTTTACTTTACTTTAGTATTTATATTTTTGGAAACTTTTACATTTACTACATTCCTAAAGAAAATAATGTACTTTTTACTCCATACATATTCCCTGACACCCAAAAGTACTCTTTACATTTTGACAGAAAAATTGTCAGTTTCACACTAATCAAGAGAACGTCCCTGGTCATCCCTACTGCCTTTGATCTGGCGGACTCACTAAACACAAACACTTCATTTGTAAATTCTTTCTGAGTGTTGGAGTGTGCTCCTGGCTATCCGTCAATAAAAAAATTGAAAATAAAATTGTGCTATCTGGTTTGCTTAATATAAGGAAGTTGAAATGATTTATACTTTTACTTTTGATACTTAAGTATATTTAAAACCAAATACTTTCAGACTTTTACTCAAGTAGTATTTTACTGGTGACTTTCACTTTAACTTGAGTCATTTTCTATTATTTTATCTTTACTTTTTCCACCACTGTGTTTATGTCCAATGGCTGATGAGCACCGATATGTTTTATCTTTAATTTCTCTTCATTATTTCTCTTCATATGACAAAGATTAAAAGGATTTGCCAGTAGATAGTCGACTTGATTCATGATGATGACCGCAAGCTAAGATTTTGAAAGAATGAATCTTTCAGTCCAATCAAAGCTATTGTAGCTATAACGTGATTTGACGTCATTTTATTTGTGGCCAATGACCTTGAGCCTTCTTGGATGGGCACTTTTAATGTAACTCTATGGCAGCTCCCAATGGGCTTGAATTTTCGAGCTCTACCCTAAGACTTGGCGGTGACGTAGTGTCCCCATGAGTGAGAGAACACCGAGCCAATCAAGGCACAACGCTCCGTATTTTCTGCTGGCTTGACCACCACCACAGAAAGCACTGAGCTAGGCTGAAACACCTGCAGTTTGGAGCTCCCTTACTCAAGAAAACCAAAAAGATGTTTGTATGTTTGCATGCGGCTTTATTAACTCATTTACATATATATATATATATATATATATATATATATATATATATATATACACTGCTCTAAAAAATAAAGGGAACACTAAACAACACATCCTAGATCTGAATGAAATAAATAATCTTATTAAATACTTTTTTCTTTACATAGTTGAATGTGCTGACAACAAAATCACACAAAAATAATCAATGGAAATCCAATTTATCAACCCATGGAGGTCTGGATTTGGAGTCACACTCAAAATTAAAGTGGAAAACCACACTACAGGCTGATCCAACTTTGATGTAAGGTCCTTAAAACAAGTCAAAAGGAGGCTCAGTAGTGTGTGTGGCCTCCACGTGCCTGTATGACCTCCCTACAACGCCTGGGCATGCTCCTGATGAGGTGGCGGATGGTCTCCTGAGGGATCTCCTCCCAGACCTGGACTAAAGCATCCGCCAACTCCTGGACAGTCTGTGGTGCAACGTGGCGTTGGTGGATGGAGCGAGACATGATGTCCCAGATGTGCTCAATTGGATTCAGGTCTGGGGAACGGGCGGGCCAGTCCATAGCATCAATGCCTTCCTCTTGCAGGAACTGCTGACACACGCCAGCCACATGAGGTCTAGCATTGTCTTGCATTAGGAGGAACCCAGAGCCAACCGCACCAGCATATGGTCTCACAAGGGGTCTGAGGATCTCATCTCGGTACCTAATGGCAGTCAGGCTACCTCTGGCGAGCACATGGAGGGCTGTGCGGCCCCCCCAAAGAAATGCCACCCCACACCATGACTGACCCACCGCCATGGTGGAGGATGTTGCAGGCAGCAGAACGTTCTCCACGGCATCTCCAGACTCTGTCACGTCTGTCACGTGCTCAGTGTGAACCTGCTTTCATCTGTGAAGAGCACAGGGCGCCAGTGGCGACGTCAGGCCCTCATACCACCCTCATGGAGTCTGTTTCTGACCGTTTGAGCAGACACATGCACATTTGTGGCCTGCTGGAGGTCATTTTGCAGGGCTCTGGCAGTGCTCCTCCTGCTCCTCCTTGCACAAAGGCGGAGGTAGCGGTCCTGCTGCTGGGTTGTTGCCCTCCTACGGCCTCCTCCACGTCTCCTGATGTACTGGCCTGTCTCCTGGTAGCGCCTCCATGCTCTGGAGACTACGCTGACAGACACAGCAAACCTTCTTGCCACAACTCGCATTGATGTGCCATCCTGGATGAGCTGCACTACCTGAGCCACTTGTGTGGGTTGTAGACTCCGTCTCATGCTACCACTAGAGTGAAAGCACCGCCAGCATTCAAAAGTGACCAAAACATCAGCCAGGAAGCATAGGAGCTGAGAAGTGGTCTGTGGTCACCACCTGCAGAACCACTCCTTTATTGGGGGTGTCTTGCTAATTGCCTATAATTTCCACCTGTTGTCTATTCCATTTGCACAACAGCATGTGCAATTTATTGTCAATCAGTGTTGCTTCCTAAGTGGACAGTTTGATTTCACAGAAGTGTGATTTGACTTGGAGTTACATTGTGTTGTTTAAGTGTTCCCTTTATTTTTTTGAGCAGTATATATATATATATTTTTTTTTTTTACATTGTTGCAAACTGATATGTGACAGGTATTAATGCCAAAATAACAAGCAAAACAGGCAAGCCCCCCCCAAAAAGTTGAAAGATTAAAATAAATAATTTATAGACGTCAATGTTTGGTTCCAGATTTGGTGCGGTCCAGACCGGCCTTGATTTCAATGTCCATGGACATAGATTTTTAGTCCGGTAAGGTCCAAATCTGAACCAATCACAGACGTCTACGTAGTGTAGAAGAATGGCACGGTGTCACGCCCTGACCAGGTGAACTCTGCTATTTTGGTCAGGGTGTGGCATTTCTATGCTTTATTTTCTATGTTTTGGTTATAGCCTTTCTTTGTGTTTTATTTCTATGTTGGGCTCGGGGGTGATTTCCCAATCAGACAGCTGTCGCTTGTGAAGTCTGATTGGGAATCACATTTAAGTTCCTTTTCCCCCACGATGTTTGTGGGTTGTTGTCTCGTTATTTGAGCACGTAACGTATTGGCAGTTTTTCCTTGATTTTGTGTACATGTTTAATTCTAGTGTGTTAAATAAACATGTATTCGCTCCCAGCTGCGTTTTGGTCCGCTTCCTCGTCTCCCGACGACAATCGTTACACACGGGAAGGGATGGCTGACATTTTACCAAACCAATTGTGCTATTTTGTGTGTTTTTTCACATTGTTTGTAACTTATTTTGTATATACAGTGGATTTGGAAAATATTCAGACCCATTGACTTGTTCCACATTTTGTCACATTACAGCCTTATTCTAAAATGGATTAAATAAAATAATTTCCTCATCAATCTACACATAATACCCTAAAATAAAAAAGCAAAAACAGGATTTTAAAAATGTTTGCAAATGTATTTAAAAAAAAACAGAAATACCTTATTTACGTAAGTATTCAGACTCTTTGCTATGAGACTCGAAATTGAGCTCAGGTGCATCCTGTTTCCATTGATCATGAGATCATTGAGATGTTTCTATAACTTTATTGGAGTCCACCTGTGGTAAATTCAATTGATTTGACATGACTTGGAAAGGAACACACCTGTCTAAATATGGTCCCACAGTTGACAATGCATGTCAGAGCAAAAACCAATCCATGAGGTCGAAGGAATTGTCCGTAGAGCTCCGAGGATCTTGGAAAGGGTATCAAACATTTCTGCAGCATTGAAGGTCCCAAAGAACACAGTGGCCTCCATCATTCTTAAATGGTAGAAGTTTGGAACCACCAAGACTCTTCCTAGAGCTGGCTGCCCGACCAAACTGAACAATCGGGGGAGAAGGGCCTTGGTCAGGGAGGTTACTCTGACAGAGCTCCAGGTCTTCTGTGGAAATGGGAGAACCTTCCAGAAGGACAACTCTCTGCAGCACTCCACCAATCAGGCCTTTATGGTAGAGTGGTCAGACGAAAACCACTCCTCAGTAAAAGGCATAACAGCCCGCTTGGAGTTTGCGAAAAGGCACCGATAGGACTCTCAGACCATGAGAAACAAGATTCTCTGGTCTAATGATTGAACTCTTTGGCCTGAATACCAAGCGTCCCGCCTGGAGGAAACCTGGCACCATCCCGACGGTGAAGCATGGTGGTGGCAGCATGATGCTGTGGGGACGTTTTTCAGTGACTGGAACTGGGAGACTAGTCAGGATCGAGGCAAAGATGAATGGAGCAAAGTACAGAGAGATCCTTAATGAAAACCTGCTCCAGAGTGCTTAGGACCTCAGACTGGGGCGAAGGACAATGACAGGACAATGACCCTAAGCACACAGCCAAGACAACGCAGAAGTGGCTTCAGAACAAGTCTCTGAATGTCCTTGAGCAACCCAGCCAGAGTCCGGATTTGAATCCGATCAAACATCTCTGGATAGACCCAAAAATAGCTGTGCAGCGACGCTCCCCATCCAACCTGACAGAGCTTGAGAGGTTCTGCAGAGAAGAATGGGAGAAACTTCCCAAATACAGGTGTGCCAAGCTTATAGCGTCATACCCAAGAAAACTCGAGGCTGTAATCGCTGCCAAAGGTGCTTCAACAAAGTACTGAGTAAAGGGTCTGAATAAAAATGTGCAATAATTTCTACAAACCTGTTTTTGCTTTGTCATTATATATGTATTGTGTGTAGATTGATGAGGGGAAAAAACAATTGAATCCATTTTAGAGTAAGACAGTAACTCAAGGGGTCTGAATCCTTTCCGAATGCACTGTAACGTTGATGCTACGATCTCTTATGACCAAAAAGAGCTTCTGGATATCAGAACAGCGATTACTCACCTTGAACTGGAAAGAGATGTTTTCGTTAATGAGTCAAACGCCAAGGATATAATGTTGCTCCCAGACAAGGCCCAAATCCCCGTCATTCGCATGAAGAAAATAAGGAAATACATGGGACGGAGATCAGGGTGCATTGTGAGAATACGTCGGTGAGTGGGTAACGCGCCTCTACCACCAGTTCTATTAGCCAATGTGCAATCACTGGAGAATAAACTGGATGAGATTCATTTGAGACTGTCCTGTCAACGGGACATTAAAAACTGTAATATCTTATGTTTCATCGAGCCGTGGCTGAATGACGACACGGACAATAAGTTAGCAATTCACGATAAGGTCTACACCTGTTGTATTCGGCGCATGTGACAAATAAAATTTGATTTGATTTGAATATCTTTTCACCTTTCATTCAGAACCTAAATTGAACCTAACTTCAACGTCTGGAAAATACGTATTTTAGATGTCTTTTCAACTCATTTTGCCTACTGGACTATTCTCGTTTTGTGGGGGGATGCATTTTTTTGGCTCGCTTATGGCAACAGAACGGCAAGGACCGGCCAAAAAACAATAACCATTACAGACCATTGCTGGTGGTCACTGTTAATACATAGGAATATGAATATATCTGAAGACAGTAGCCTATGTTTAACAGTCATACTTTGGTCCAAATTTGGAATCTTCATTCAATGTGTGCGTGTGTGTTCGTAGTACATGTTTGTGTGCAAGAGTCTGTGGAGGTTTGAATTAATATTTCATAGATCCTGTAATGGTAACTGACAAGAGTTTATGAGCAGGAGCAGATTTGCATTGAAAGCTACAGCCACAATAATATGAAGTGTTAGACACAGCAGCCCTATAAATTGTCAGACAGAGATGCTATTCAGAGCCATTGGTTGACAGCAAAAATAAGCTTTCTTATTGGACAGGAATAGCTATGACATAAAGGTCATAACCCTTGGGTAGTTATTTCACTCCAACCACATCCAGAGGGATTAGACATTCAAATGACTGTATCCTGACAGATGCCTAATGACTCATAGAATACATAGAGAGTGAACCTCAGTCATAGAAGTAGAATAAAAATGGACATTCCATTCAAAGCAATTCTCTGTGGCGTATGGACCACCATAGCCATATTGGGTCACAGTGGACCAGTTGGAATGTTTGATTAATTGCAGTTTATCTCATTGCTCAGAATACTGTGCCTCTTTCCTTGCTTCACACATGCAGCTATGGCATATACCAGTTCTATTAAGTATTGTGTAAATAGGAGGCTCTATTCTATTGATTCTATATCTTTGGCTTCAGTATCATGCCCTTGTCATGTAGGTACACTGCTAATGCTGTGCTCATAACCAAGTGGGAAGGTGGTAATTACCAGTTGTGAAGTCGTAAATACCAGTTGGATGCATTCACATGCTTTGAATCCGTTGAGAAACGCAGATGGGCTAATGGCCAACAAGCTGCGTCAACCATAAACCAAAAGTACAGATATCATGTTTATAAACAAATGATAGTGTTAAAAAACCATACTACTATATTGCTTTTTATAAATCATGTTTTGTTATTACATTTAACTGCCAAAAATTCTGTTATCAAGGTAATTTCCTTAGTAGGTGACGTCAGAAGTCAGCATGTGGGAGAAGTCGGAGATCAGGGACGATAGACGAGTTTCCCAATAGTAATTACGAGTTGGAGGGGCGTTCAAGTGGATTTTTTCCAGTTGTATATGGTAAATTTCACCTTCCCACTTGGTTATGAACATTGCATTGGATACAGTATATAAAGGCAATGGAAGATATGGTCATAATCCACCTCCTTGCTTTACATGGCATTTCCATTTCAGATGGGGCTTTATGCAAACTAGTGGCATAATTTTTCCAATCCACTCACGGTGAAAGATTTTCCTAAACAACCACACAGGGTAAGAGAGCAAAGACAAAAACAAAGACTCAGTAGGGATCAACACAAGGGGCTTACAATCAAACACAAAGTCTAATTTCCTTTTAAACTGTTGTCTCACACCCCTGTGCCCTCATTAGTCTTACCACCGTATCGCCAACATCATACCAGTGTCTAATGTATTCTGAGTAAACAAACTTGTTATAAAGTATAAAGATTGTCTGCGATTTCTCATGAGACTTTTACACCGTGAGTTAAATTTGAGAATAGCAGTTGTACCATTTTCTGGATTGCCATGTGAACAACCCTATCACGAAGGTCCCAGCTATGCTGTGTTTTCTTTTAGCAGTAAGTGATAGCATTCCCAGTATGTGTGTATGTGTGAGGTAAATGGAGAGTTTAAATTAGCGCCTTGTTAGTAGTGTGGTACTCATTATGCTCCTAAGAGAACTTGGCCTCCATGTGGGACTGATTAGTGTGTGTGTGTGTGTGTGTGATGTGCACAGGGTCCCATAGGGTGGAGAGAGATGCGCAGTCAGCCCATATCCTTCTATTCAATTTCCTTTAGGGCTCCTTTATGATTACTGGTCTTCCAACGGGGGAGGAGGTAGTGTATACTCTCTCTCCAGCCTCTCTCGATGCTCTGTCTATATCCATTTCTGATGTCTCTTTCTGCTCTACCCCTTTGCTCCCTCACTCCAGAACCAGCAACTCATTGCTATACAGCAGAAGTGGATAAACCAGGTCCAGAGGAGAACCAGTGTGTGCAGAATGTTGTTCCAACCCAGCTTTAAAACATCGGATTAAATGATCAATCGACCATGATTAGTCAATTATTTCAATCAGGTGTGTTTGTAGTGCTGAGCGGGAACAAAAGCTGTCACCACCGCAGCCCTCTGAGACCAGGGTTGGCAACTTAAAAAACATTTAGAACTGCAGCTTTAAACAGTTTTGTTCAGATTATACCCGTATAATTATTAAAATACACTTACACATGATGAAAGGGGTGTTGGGGTTAACATGAAAACAAATCACTGTCTGAGAGAGTAACACAGATTGTCATGAGATTGAACTGCTATTGCGCCATCACGTTGTATTGTGAAACAGTGTCCCTGTGTGGTAGTAAGATTAACCACAACCTGTTAGTCTTTTGTAACTGAGAATGTCATCCTTTTTACTTACTAATTTTGACCATGTTTCTACTATGAATGGCCATGCTGGTCAAGAGTGTTGGTCTCTAAGTCTAAGTCTGGGTCTTGTCTGTCCACAATTAAAGTGGTCTTGATAAACAGGGTCTTGTTGGTCTCTCTGTCTCAAGAGGTTGTCTTGGTCTGGTCTTGGTCAGATCTGGTATTGGTCAAGTCTGATTCTGGTCTGGGTCTTGAAGGTTATTCTAGTCTTGACTCCCATCACTGCTATCAGTCAATACTGGTGGTGTCCTGTCAGTACTAAAACATTAAAACACTGATCCACTAGATGGCAGTGGTGTCATTAAAACACAACTGATCAAGCCAGCAGTGAAAAGTAGCCTATATGATCATGGGTCCCTGATTGTAAACGTATTCGTCCAACCAATTATATCATAAAAGAGTCCACATTTTTTCATTGGGTGGCTTTGGTTCCACCCATCTTAACAGTAAACCCCTTAATTTAATCTCCCTGTTGGTGTCTAATAAACTGACCAGTGAGTGAGTATATATATATATATATATATATATATATATATATATATATATATATATATACACACACACACACATACACAGTGGGGAGAACAAGTATTTGATAACCTGCTAAATCAGCAGTGTTTCCTACTTACAAAGCATGTAGGTACACTTCAACTGTGAGAGACGGAATCTAAAACAAAAATCCAGAAAATCACATTGTATGATTTTTAAGTAATTAATTTGCATTTTATTGCATGACATAAGTATTTGATACATCAGAAAAGCAGAACTTAATATTTGGTACAGAAACCTTTGTTTGCAATTACGGAGATCATACTTTTCCTGTAGTTCTTGACCAGGTTTGCACACACTGCAGCAGGGATTTTGGCCCACTCCTCCATACAGACCTTCTCCAGATCCTTCAGGTTTCGGGGCTGTCGCTGGGCAATACGGACTTTCAGCTCCCTCCAAAGATTTTCTATTGGGTTCAGGTCTGGAGACTGGCTAGGCCACTCCAGGACCTTGAGATGCTTCTTACGGAGCCACTCCTTAGTTGCCCTGGCTGTGTGTTTTGGGTCGTTGTCATGCTGGAAGACCCACGTTGTCATGCTGGAAGACCCACGACCCATCTTCAACGCTCTTACTGAGTGAAGGAGGTTGTTGGCCAAGATCTCGCAATACATGGCCCCATCCATCCTCCCCTCAATACGGTGCATTCGTCCTGCCCCCTTTGCAGAAAAGCATCCCCAAAGAAGGATGTTTTCACCTCCATGCTTCACGGTTGGGATGGTGTTCTTGGGGTTGTACTCATCCTTCTTCCTCCAAACACAGCGAGTGGAGTTTAGACCAAAAAGCTACATTTTTTCTCTCATCAGACCACATGACCTTCTCCAATTCCTCCTCTGGATCATCCAGATGGTCATTGGCAAACTTCAGACAGGCCTGGACATGCGCTGGCTTGAGCAGGGGGACCTTGCGTGCGCTGCAGGATTCTAATCCATGACGGCGTAGTGTTTTACTAATGGTTTTCTTTGAGACTGTGGTCCCAGCTCTCTTCAGGTCATTGACCAGGTCCTGCTGTGTAGTTCTGGGCTGATCCCTTACCTTCCTCATGATCATTGATGCCCCACGAGGTGAGATCTTGCATGGAGCCCCAGACCGAGGGTGATTGACCGTCATCTTGAACTTCTTCCATTTTCTAATAATTGCGCCAACAGTTGTTGCCTTCTCACCAAGCTGCTTGCCTATTGTCCTGTAGCCCATCCCAGCCTTGTGCAGGTCTACAATTTTATCCCTGATGGCCCTGATGGCCATTGTGGAGTGGAGTGGAGTGGAGTGGAGTGGAGTGGAGAGGTTGGAGTCTGTTTGATTGAGTGTGTGGACAGGTGTCTTTTATACAGGTAACGAGTTCAAACAGGTCCAGTTAATACAGGTAATGAGTGGAGAACAGGAGGGCTTCTTAAAGAAAAACTAACAGGTCTGTGAGAGCCGGAATTCTTACTGGTTGGTAGGTGATCAAATACTTATGTCATGCAATAAAATGCAAATGAATTACTTAAAAATCATACAATGTGATTTTCTGGATTTTTGTTTTAGATTCCGTCTCTCACAGTTGAAGTGTACCTATGACAAAAATTACAGACCTCTACATGCTTTGTAAGTAGGAAAACCTGCATAATCGGCAGTGTATCAAATACTTGTTCTCCCCACTGTATTTATTTAGGACACTTAAGAAAACAAAAACAAGAAAACGAACAGGATTACAGGCTAAACACAGCTATGCAATCACAACTTCCCACAAACCCCAAACAAAACACACCCCTCTATATAGGACCTTCAATCAGAGGCAACGTGGAGCAGCTGCCTCCAATTGAAGGCCAAATCAATAAACTAAACAGAACTACAAAGACTAAAACATAGAAATATACTAACATAGAACATAGCCCAAAACCCCCGGAAAACACTAACCAAACACCCCTCTACATAAACACACACCCCGAAACCACATAAAACAAATACCCCCCTGCCACGTCCTGACCAAACTACAATAACAAATAACCCCTTTACTGGTCAGAACGTGACAATATTAGATATTTCTGTATTTCATTTTAAATACATTTGGAAAAATAATTCTAAAAACATGTTTTCACTTTGTCATTATTGTCATGGGTGTCGTAGGGATTGGACCAAAACGCAGCGGGAACGTGTAAATTAATCTTCTTATTTTATTAAAGAAGGAAAAACAAAAGAAACACGTATACAAAAACAACAAACGACACTAAACAGTCCCGTCAGGTGCACGAACACAAAACTGGAAACATCTACCCACAAAAACCCATGAAAAAACACCCCTACTAAATAGGACCTTCAATTAGAGGCAACAAGGAACAGCTGCCTCCAATTGAAGGTCAACCCAATAAACTACACATAGAAATAGAAAGACTAGAACGAACATAGAAATATACTAACATAGAACATTAACCACAAACCCCGAAACACATAAAACAAACACCCCCTGCCACGTCCTGACCAAACTACAATAACAAATAACCCCTTTTACTGGTCAGGACGTGACAATTATGGGATATTGTGTGTAGATGGCTGAGAAAAAACAACAAAAATGTAATTCATTTTGAATTCAGGCTGTAACACAACAAAATGGAATAATATATGAATAATTTCTGAAACACTGTATTATTATCCAAGGTATACAAATATTACTGAAGGCTATATCCCTCTCACACAGGTTAATTATGGAATGAGACTGCTCCAGTGCCTATTGCCCCAATGGCCAGTAGAACTAATACAGGAACAGATTTCCTCCAAAAGTAAAAGGTACTTTGTGGTATTTGCACACTCATAGTCACATAACATCTTCATCAAAGAGCACCCAACAGAAAGGCACTGTCCCATACACACAATAATGGAAAGAAAATTCCAGATAGAAATCCTAAAGATAATAACAAGGCAAGAAACCCAAGGCCTGACTTTTAGTTGATCGGGAGGCTTGGCTCAATCGTCTCACTAGTCTAACCAACCATTTATCAAATCTAGGAGATCTACATTACTCAAGGCTGTATTAACCCACTTGAGCCGAAGCCTAGGTCTAAGAGCTCGGAGCTAACACTTCAGGTCTCAGGCAAAGGTGAATAATCAGAGAAACTACCTGCGTTACACAAGCACTGTAACAGAAAACACAGCATGATGCACCTTTTGGCATTTATTATTCATTGTTAAACATAAATATTTTTTTCCTGTCACAATACAGTACCCAACACCCTGGGACACAACGTAACCTATACACAAAGTTGGAAGAAGATACAGAGATGCTCCACTGGCAGTACATAGCATCTGAGACAGTGATATCAGCAGCAACCCTCAGGTTGCACACTCACATCCCTACAGGTTTTTGTGCCAGACCTGGAATACGAACCAGCAACCGTCCATTCCCTGGCTCTCCTCTTAGGCATACAATAAAGTTGTCCCTCTCAAGTCATATTATGACAGTGACAAACATAGGCATCATCATATGTCTCTATATATGGTTGTGGGTCCCATATCCCGTTGTACTACTCTCATTGAAAACTGGTTTATGCTTCAGATGCTTGTGACCATCTCAATGCGCTGTGTCTAAAACACCAATCACTAACGCTAATCAGGTTTGAATGACATAATCCCCTTCAGTTTTAGCCCGACTCATGTTACACTTAACTTCATTTCCTATTATTATTTATTTCCAGTGTGAGAGCCGTCACCAACGTTAGCATTGTTTGTCGCCATGGAGAGACAATGTCCACATGTCTTTAAACATGATGCTTATTGTAATAACGACTGATCACAAACAATAAACAAAATGTAATAATCGTAGAGATAAATTCAATTATGTTTTGCTACATTATGTTCTATTTAATTATATGGTAATAAGGATGTGTGTATGGAGTCTAATGGGGAGGAAGCTGCAGACATGCTTGTGTTGTGGTCAGTAGTAGTCTGCTACAGAGACTCCAGCATGGAAACACTAAACCTAATTTAGAAATGGGTAATGACCCATATACACTAATTCTACACTCATAATGATCCTACACATCTGTTATGGACACTGTATGTGTGTATATTTCGGACATACTGTAACTACAAAGACTTATGTCCAAAACTAAGGCACAATCTGATGGGATTTCAGATGACTGTGTTATACGTTGATGTACAGTATATACTATGCTACTATTAACCATGACTCGGGATAAGAATATCATGAGAATTATATGTGACCTCTTCCATTCTCAGCCTGAATCATATTTAAGTGCCTTGTATGAGCCTGTTAGATGACAGATCCACATCTCGTCTGTAATAGTTTGAGTGTGGAGGCTGTTATTCTCTCCAGAAATTCCATCAGGGTAAGGCCACACTCAGACTGGGGCAGTGTACGTCACGTGTGGTGAAGGTCAAAACGGCAGAGTTATAAAGGTTAAAATTCTCCGGCTCCAGAATAACTATGGAGTTCAGCAGAATCTCTTTCCCTCGTTGTGCTGAGAGGGAAAATCATTTGTTTTACATGGTTCCATTTTGTGGATCATTTTTCACTATTAGGTCCTCATATAGTTTCCATAACAACTTTGCTCTAAATACTTTTGCAATGCCCCTCATTTGATTACTGTGATGCATTAAGTGAGCTAGGCCTACTAACATGGAATACATGGTTAATACAGAAAATAGGACTGGTGCAGGGACAGATTTCACCCACTGAGTGAATAGTACCATTATTGAATTGTATTTTGTACATTTTCAGCCATAACAATCAACTCCTAGGCTTGCATTGTCACATAGAGTGTTCTTAACAAACCTAACTGTCATTGTTCAAGTTAAAAAGCGGGGCACTTTAATGAATGAATGAATGAATGTTTAATTTAAAAAAAGTCAGGGCTGTTATGTGTATAGAAGCCGTGATATCATACATCTACAAGGGACACGGAATGGAACTAACTTCATATATATATTTTTAAATAGGCAAGCCAGTTATGAACAAAGTCTTATTTACAATGACGGCCTAGGAACAGTGGGCTGCCTAGGAACAGTGGGTTAACTGCCTTGTTCAGGGGCAGGACGACAGACTTTTACCTTGTCAACTCGAAGATTCGATCTAGCAACCTTTCGGTTACTGACCCAACATTCTAACCACTAGGCGACCTGCCGCGACATGCTTGCTGTGTTTGAATGCCTGTGAATAATTACTCCACAGTAAACACACACATGCTTGGATTCTCAAGCACTGGCAGGCTCTC
Organism: Salmo trutta; assembly: GCF_901001165.1. Classification (NCBI taxonomy): domain Eukaryota; kingdom Metazoa; phylum Chordata; class Actinopteri; order Salmoniformes; family Salmonidae; genus Salmo; species Salmo trutta. The sequence goes on from NC_042973.1 coordinate 38,472,553, forward strand.
TGTTTGTCAGATTCTGCTTAAATGAAGTCATGGCTAATCCATGCAAAGTTGTTTACCAACGGCCTTTCAATTGGCACCACGCGCGAGCACTGTCCATGGTTCTTAAACAAAATCTTGCACGCACCACAAATAATGCGTTCTGTAATAGGCTTTACTTCCTTATTGCAAAGGAAAATAACTTACACCTGAATGTTTAGTGTTGACAATATTTCCTCAACTTCATAAACTTGTCGAAATGCAACTTCATTTCATGGTGCAGCGTCGTGATTCATTCACGACCCCCCCCCCCCCTCTCGCTCTCTCGCACATACGACTACTGGCGAACACTCAAAGTCGCCCTTTGTCCTTCAGCCTGAGAAGTATGTCGACATCTGCCATTACATTTCCCCAGGTTGTTGAAGCTATATTTTCTGGACGGTTACAGTGATATGGGCATAACAACTGGATCCATCCACCTCCTGACTCAACTGGTCGAAGGTAAGTCCGGGACAACCATTGTCACAGCGAGACTGTTCAAACTTTAACATAGCCTATCAAATATTATATTATTTACGCGAACTGCGTTTGGTTTGTAAGTGTGGAGTCCATGCTCGAATAAAAACGCACAGATCATTTAAAAAGTTGGGTGCATGTACAATTTTGGGTGGAGTTTTTGTAGCTACGTTTCTTGAATGAAGTGAGACTGTTCTCAGAAATAAAGTGACTGTACAAACACAATGTTTCTGTCGGAAAAATAAACGTTTTTAAACATGACTGTTGTTGTGCTTGTGTAATAAAACTGTACTATTGGAGAAACATTATATTAGCATGTTGTTACATAATACTTTGGTAATTGCATTTTAATTGGATAGCAATGAGCTAATCGTTTTTGCAAGAGGAATAATAGTGACTGTTCCTTATATCACTTATGTAATAACTCTATTATTATGCAATTATAAAGCAATTTCCAAAGTCCTATGTAACAACAATGTTGATATTGTAATAAACCCAAAGTTACAACACATGTATAAGAACTAGATGTCAAGTGTTACTGTATTTCCTGATGTCTCACTCATGAAAATATATTAGTTAGTAATTTGGAAGCTGCCTAAGTGGTCTACTCTAATGTTGAGGTGATTCCATGTCCCTCATGTATTTAATTCTAGGCTATTGGCTATATTAAGATTTATATCTAAGGGCCCTCCAAACCATGTGCTTATGATCATATATTTAGACTAATTCAATGAACTGTTGTAGTTTTTGGTTCTTCATCAAGTATTTGGCAGCCATCAAATAAATATATTTTTGTTTTTTAAATGTCACTTGCATATGTTCAAATACCTTCAGTAATATTTGGTTTTCTGTGAGGTATTCAAAGTACTTTTACATATTATTTGTTTTTCTGAGACCTGTATTTGAATATCAAAGAAAAAAGTTGCCTTTTAGTTGAAACTCTATATAAACTATATTACACTACCTCGAGTATTTGAAAAGTTGGTATTTTCAAATAAACTACAAAATACAACTATTTGCGGCCCAGGTCTGGAGTGTCTTATCATTGTGACTTCCACACGACATCCCTGAGGCGCGAGTCTTCATGTACTTCCCTTGAAAAATAGTTTGCCCTACAGCCAATTCTGTCGAATCACGCAAAGAAAGTTCAAGGAGAGGGGGTACAACAATGATCAGATTAATATTGCCATTGATAAAATTCAAAACAAAACGAGACATGACCTTTTTCAAGGTCAGTTTCGCAAAAAGACGCATTCTTGCGTTCTAACTACCCGCTATTCAAAGTGCTCTGAACAAATTAAGGGAATCGTTCACAAACATTGGCACATTCTAAAATACGATGATAGTCTCGGTAATGTGTTTTCGGACCTTCCCTTGGTCGTATTCTCGCGGGGCAGAAATCTCAGAGACCAATTGGTACACTCTGATTTACCACCCCAAGATATTCTTGAACAACGTCTATTTGCGCCCCTACTGGATGGAAATTACAAGTGTAATGGCTGTGCTCAATGCAATGGCACTTATAAATGTAGATCCTTCAAACACCCACAAACAGGGAAACAGATCCCAATCAAAGGTGTTATCACATGCTCTACTAAGGCAGTTATTTATCTTATAACTTGTCCTTGTGGTAAAAATTATGTGGGTAAAACAAAGCGTGAATTAAAAGTACGTATCTCAGAGCATCGTAGCACCATTAGGTGCAAAAACTTGACTTACCCAGTTGCGGCCCATTTTTTGGAAGCAAACCACTCGATTTCGTCTCTGCGTTATATTGGCTTCGAACATGTCACCCTCCATAGGAGAGGGGGTGACCTTGATCATTTATTGTTAAAACGAGAGGCTGCCTGGATCTTTAATTTAAAGACCCTTGCTCCCTTCTGTCTCAACATAGACTTTGATCTTAAGCCATTCTTGTGATTATTGTGACTTTGCCATTGTAATTGTTTGAATGCTTGTGTAGTCTAAAATGAATCTATGATCTTATGCTATCCATTCGTTTTTTTTGTATGCTGTTCTTTGTATGCTATTTTTATTTTTGAGAATTAACCAATGATATTAGGCCACACTTGGCCATGATTACAGACACCTGTGTGTCTTTTGACACTATATAAACGAGTCATCTCGCAGTGTTTGTGATCATACCCTGATGAAGACAGTTTGGCTGTCGAAACGTTGGATATTACATTTTTGCATCTGAGCTCCTAGAGTGTGCGGCTCTCCCTTATTTTCTAGTTTTCTATTCCGCTAGCCAGCACCTCGCCTTAATAGGTGTGCGTTTATTTTTCTTCTAGCGAGTCTTCATGTAACCTTGACTAACCTTTCACTCCTGTCCTGTACCATTAACCTTTAATATCATGATTTAAAGTGAGGCCAGAACAATTATATTGTTTCTCACCAGGAATCTCCCATGCTGTAGTACTGTGTGTGTGTTAAACAGATAAATTGGATTGCCGAAGGACTCCTCCCTGGGAATTGTACATGGTAGATCTTATTATGTTTCCTAATCTTCTATTAACTCTCATATTCCTCCCCAGGGTGCCCTGACTCAGATAGACCGACTCTGTCTTTCTGCCTGTGTGTGTACAGCGATCATCTCTTTCTCCTCTCCTCTGTCCCATAGTTTTCTCCTCTTTCTCCTCTCCTCCTCCCCTCTGTTCTCAGGGTGTGTTGTTTGGTAGAATCTGGTGTTGGCAGGTTGTTTCTCCCTCCTGCTTGGCTCTGTGATGCAGAGTGGCGTGTGTTTTTTCCACACTCTGTTACACTCCTACGTCAATGCAGAGCACACAGGGATGTAAAATTTCCCACCTCTCCCAGTGTAGCACAGACTTCCCAGAAATTGTTACAACAAGTGGTGGCAATTTTATTGGCCTTGTATACTGTCAGGTTGTTCATTTGCGATGGACTGTGCAGAGAGAAGAAAGGTGATCTATGCCCTCAATAGAAAAACAGAGTAACGTGCTTTGAGTGGATTGAACATGAGAGGGTCTAAGAGAGCAAGATCACACACAAACACGGACACACACGTTCCAAGACATGTTCCAAGTTGTGTTCCAGTGCCCCAGGTTCGTTCTCTGTAACATGGTGAGACAGAATGTAGCAGCAGCATGCCGTGCCCTTCTCAGTCCCAGTGAGGTGAGAATTCTTCCCTGAAAACCAACTCAGTCAGACAGCCAGTCATACTAGCACATTACCGGAACCAGCTGTTGGGGCAAGCAGCTGTTGAATCAGATTACGCTAGATAAGCTAGTGGGCCTGACAAGGAACTGCTTTGTTTTTTTCTCTCCAGATGCCATCCATAACAATTAGTAGGAGCTGTCCTGTTATCATCCTGTTATGTTTGAATCAGAGGGTCTGGGTGTGAGGGGCTACATGTGCATGTGGTATGAGGGAGGGAAGAGGAGCTCTGTCTGACCCATAGACATACATATGTACATTATTATTGCATACTGTTTAGACACATCGTTGGTCTGACCCCTATCCTCATTGTAGATTCATAAATAAATGTGTTTGCCACTCAGGCAGCTAATTGGACAGTTATGTAATGGCTGTTTGGTCTCCCAGAATGAATCCTTAATGCCTGAAGCAAAACACAATGACTCAGAGCAGGTCACTGATTGATTCATAATGTTGATGTAACATTTAATGTCAGGTCTGTATATGAGGTTCTCCATAGGGCCACCTATTACAGCATCTACTGTACGTGTGTACATGAGTGGGCGGGGGCTTCATGAATAATTCATGCGCAAATATGTTTGTCAGAATACCGAGAATATGAAAGAATATGAAACGTGTTTGTCTTACTTTCACCTCAAACACAAACGTATCAAAAGAGCAGAGCAGGCTCTCTTCCTGATCTTTTGAGTGTTATGACCATTCTGTATTTCTATGGTTATGACCCTGTAAGTGCAGCACAGCACTGTTTCATAATTGAACAAAATGGGGTATCTGAGGGATAACAGATGGGGGTACTCATACTGTAATGATATTTGAGCTGATGTTAAAAGCAGGAAGGAAGCCTCTATCAGGTACAATCTTATCACACAGTCTAATGGAGTTGCTTATGGGGCTGCTTCACAGCATGCAATGATCCTTAAAGTCTCTCCTGAGTGTCTTTCCATTGATTTTCTGATCAGAATAGATCAGGTAATCACATCGCTGTCTGAGTAATGTTTGTGCTGTAGATACTTTTTGTTCTTACCATAGTTCCTTAACAGCTATTACAGTGGTGTTCTTCCATTTGCTAAATGTAGTTATGGTGTTGTTTGTTTTGTGTCATAGCTCGATTTACAGGTATAGCAATTCCCTATCTGCTTTGTTACTGTCAGACAGAAGAGGGTTGGGGTTGGTGCAGAGATGAGCTAGAGATGAGCTAAGACATCAGAGAGAGATTAGGGTCTCACAAAGTGTAGAAAGTATAAAAGACAGCAAGGAAGATGAACAACTGCACCAACATCACTCTCTCAAAGTGGACAGCATCCCTCCCTATTCCCACAGTCAGTTACACATCTTTAGCCTGATAGGATCTGTGCTGTCGTGACATGGAGACAGGCGCTTGCTGATAGACCTCTATCTATCTGTACATCTTCCCCTCACAGATAACCCACAGTGGCAGCATGAATGTAGTCTCTTGCTGTGACAGTAGCTAGCTAGTGACCAGTGTAGATTCAAGATTACAGGGTTAGCCATGGCAGTAAAGCACCCCTGGAGCAAATTAGGGTTAAGTGCCTTGCTCAAGGGCATATCAATAGGTTTTCACCTTGTTGGCTCAGGTATTCAAACCAGCAACCTTTCAGTTACAGGCCCAATGCTCTAACCACTCGGCTACTTGCTTGTACTTCTACAAGCCTATAGAATTAGGGGAACAACTTGACATTATTAACTTGGCTCTTATTATCAGATTAGCTATCTGCTTAAATGTCAACATGTATGTTTCCAGGTAAACCACAAAATGTAAATGAGCTGTCTTAGAGGTTAGGGTGACCTAATAATGTGTTCTGAGTAGACCTGTCAGATCACATCCTATCCCAGTGAGTACTTTCAGGTCATGAAAGAGCCAGGAGGGGAAACCATACAGTTAAAATGCATTCATACTCGTAGCATAGATGAGCCAAATACAGTACAAATAAGACCAATTTCTAAAAAAGGTTTCAATATTTCAAAATCATCCCAATGTGACTGGAATTGACTGTGTAGCTCAATGAAGTTACTTAAAGATCGAATGCTTATTTGGTGAAACTGCCACGTCCGTTTGGGATACCACAACAACAACGAAGTTACTGCAAACAACTACACTACTTCTTCCCTCTGACATCACTGCCCCTATGACATCACTGCAGATGCAATAGAACAACAGAATATGTACTACACATTTCATCAACAAAACAAAAACAAATTAAAAAACAAATGAAAACAATTATTTGGGAGATATCGACTTGCATTGGGTTTTGGACAGAAATGATAGCATTAGTAGACAGCAGTCAGGTAATCAAAACCATAGAAAGGATTGCTGTCCCTCCTTATCCAAAGGCTTACAGGATAAGGAAACTAACATTTCACTTTGTAATTTAGGTAATTATTAGGTCACCTATTTACTTTTAATTTAGTCTTTAGTGTTCAGCAGTTAACATTCAGGTCAAATCTACTTTCTACAAACACAGCAGCAGGTGGATAAATATTAGGAGTCAGGTCATTGCTGCTCACCAATAATCCTTTGTAAATTGGATCTGAGAATTCTCTTCGTTCATACCTGTCCTAAAATATCCAGGGGTGATACTGCATATTGATTTTGAGATATAGGACACTACTGTGTGGATTTCTAAACCCTGCAGCTACGGGAAAGGGCCTTTATTTGCTCACCTGCCATTTTTTTCACACCTGGGGAAAGGAACACACACCTGCTCTCTCCTCTACCAGTCAGGAAGCTGGTGTCAGAAATCACAAAGGAACCAAGTACAAAATCATCAGGTAGTTGATTGTGAGGAGTACAGAGAAAATTCTTACACACACACACACTAAAAGAGATGCACTCATGCTTAGAATTAATACACTATGGGCTGGTTTCCTGGACACTGATTAAGTCTTATCCTGGACTAAAAAGAAGGCTTAATGGAGAATCTCTTATCAAAAGCGTATGTTATCTTTGTCATTACCAGGTGTATCTTATAGTTCTGAGATTGGCCCCAAAGCATACTTGAAAAGGATAACCAAGACCAGACAAGATGGAGACGCTCGACATCACCAACTACTCCAACCTCAGCTCAGACAATGGAAGCAGCAGTCTCTTCTCTGGGAGTCCCTATAAGACGGTAGAGATTGTCCTCATCATCCTGGTGGCCGGGTCACTCAGCCTCGTCACCATCATTGGCAACATCCTGGTTATGCTCTCCATAAAGGTTTGGATTAAAGATTCATCACTTAATTTTTTTAATTAATCATATTCTTAGGATACAGTTGAAAAGGTCACATATTGGATAGCCAATATTCAGTGCACCTAAAATACTGGAGACCTGTTATTCTTTAGTGCTGTGATTGAAAGATATTGGCACAATGCATTGCACATTGTTAGGGTCAGGAGTTACTCCTGACCATGTGAGCTTGGCCAGACCACATGTTCAGGAAAAACTCCTGGTCCTACACATATCATTGTCTTTTCTAATATTCTCCTGTATGCTCTCCATGAAGGTCAACAGGAACCTCCAGACTGTCAACAACTATTTCCTGTTCAGCCTAGCCTGTGCTGACCTCATTATTGGCCTGTGCTCCATGAACCTCTACACTGTCTACATTGTGATTGGACACTGGCCCTTAGGCCCGGTCGTGTGCGACCTGTGGTTGTCCATTGATTACGTGGTCAGCAACGCCTCAGTTATGAACCTCCTCATCATTAGCTTTGACCGCTACTTCTGCATCACCAAGCCTCTCAGCTATCCGGTGCGCCGCAGCACCATGATGGCGGGGATGATGATTGCGGCGGCCTGGGTGCTGTCATTCGTACTATGGGCTCCTGCCATCTTGTTCTGGCAGTTCATCGTGGGTGGGCGGACGGTGCCGCCTGGCCAGTGCTACATCCAGTTCTTCTCCAACGCAACGGTGACGTTTGGCACGGCCATCGCGGCCTTCTACCTGCCTGTGGCCATCATGATCAGTCTCTACTGGCGCATATCCAAGGCCAGCCGCAGCCGGGTACGGAGGAACAGCAGGAAACCTTCAGGGAATAGCCTGGGAGAAGGCCCATCGCAGAGCCAGGAGGATGGGTGCAGGGCCCAGCCCAATGACTGCACTGTGACTGGGGAGGAGGAAGAGGAGGAGGAGGGTGGGGATGGAGAGAAGTTCGGGGAGGGGGTCCAGCAGCAGAATGGCAGGGAGCCCTGCAGAGGGGAAGGGCCAGACAGAGATAGCTCTACCACAACAGTCAGCAACCTTGCCTCATCATCCAATCAAAAGGAAGAGCCTGGCCTATCACAGAAGGGGTCAAACAGTGAGGCCAAATCCAGCCAGACGCGGTGTTGCTCTCAGAACCAGGCCACAGGCTGCGGGCCCAAACTCTCCTGTATCAGAAGCAACCCCCGGCCTGAGGGAGAGACATACACAGCCGCGCACAGCAACACAGATTCCACCCCTGCCACAGAGAAACACAGCCTGGTGACACGGACGCTGTTAAAGGTGTTGATATATATATAATGCACAGCAGAATACACAGCAACTTCCCTTAAATAATAATATGAAGTATGTGTGAAGTGAAAAGATACATACACTGAGTATACAAAACATTAAGAACAACTGCTATGATCCCTTATTGATGTCACTTGTTAAATCCACTTCAATCAGTGTAGATGAAGGGAGGAGACAGGTTAAATAATTATTTTTAAGCCTTGAGACAATTGAGACCTGGATTGTGTATGTGACCCAGTCAGAGGGTGAATTGACAAGACAAAAAGTGTACAGTAAGTGTCTTTGAATGTGGTATGCTAGCAGGTGCCAGGCACACCGGTTTGTGTCAAGAACAGCAACGCTGCTCGGTTTTTCACGCTCATTGGTATTAGAAATCGGACAGCACTATGGTGTTATAAAAGCATCTGCTAAATGAGCTAAATTTACAAAACATTAAGAACACCTGCTGTTTCCATGACATAGACTGACCAGGTGAATCCAGGTGAATGCTATGATCCCTTATTGATGTCACTTGTTAAATCCACTTCAATTAGTGTAGATGAAGAGGAGGAGACAGGTTAAAGAAGGATTTTTAAGCCTTGAGACAATTGAGACATGGATTGTGTATGTGTGCCATTCAGAAGGTGAATGGGCAAGACAAAAGATTGAAGTGCATTTGAACGGGTTATGGTAGTAGATGACAGGTGCAACCGGTTTGTGTCAAGAACTACAACGCTGCTGGGTTTTTCACGCTCAACAGTTTCCCTTGTGTATCAATTATGGTCCACCACCCAAAGAACATCCAGCCAACTTGATACAACTGTGGGAAGCATTAGAGTCAACATGGGCCAGCATCCCTGTGGAACCCTTTCGATACCTTGTAGTCCTCAACCTAACTCAATATTAGGTATGTGTTCCTAATGTTTTGTATACTAAGTGTATACTTATAACCAAAATCAAAAAGCACAAGATATTTTATGTGTGGTAGGAGAGAATGTAGAATCATGAAAAAAATGCATGCATATTGATACAAAAATCTATCACTTTTCTGTCTCCAGGTGACAAAGAGGAACTCCAAGCAGAGCCCCAAGAGGAAGACGAAGAAGAAGAAGGGCCCTCCATCCCGGGAGAAGAAGGTGACGCGCACCATCATGGCCATTCTGGTGGCGTTCGTGGCCACGTGGGCGCCTTACAATGTGATGGTGCTCATCAACACCTTCTGCTCCAGCTGCATCCCCAACTCGCTGTGGACCATTGGCTACTGGCTGTGCTACATCAACAGCACTGTCAACCCAGCCTGCTACGCCCTGTGCAACACCACCTTCAAGAACACCTTCAGACAGCTGCTGCTCTGCCAGTACAGGAACATACGCACGATGAGGTCATGAGGACCAGGGGGTCAGGGGTCATGGCTGCTGTCTTCATTCACTCAGATACTCACAGGACTGGATAGGTGAAAGTAGGTGATGCTATTGTTTAGACCTACCCAGTTTTGATCTGTGCAGAGGCTGAACCAGAGCAGAAGGGAGACAACTTCTTAGAATGAAATTCAGCTCAGATGTGTATCTATCTATGTTGGTTTTATGTGAGTAGGTTCCAAATTAGACTACTATTCTCATGAAACATTTGGTTTCAACATGGTGGCTAAACTCAGTTTAATAACCACTTTCTATGTTATGGGTATGTGACATGTCTACTCTATGGTATGAATTTGGATATTTCAGGTATGTCTGGGTGATTCTGTCTGACATCTTGTGATTGCTTGTTGTCCAGTTTGCAAATTTTTGTAAGTTTTTTTTTTAACCTTTATTTAACTAGGCAAGTTAGTTAAGAACAAATTCTTATTTTCAATGACAGCCTAGGAACAGTGGGTTAACTGCCTTGTTCAGGGGCAGAACGACAGATGTGTACCTTGTCAGCTCAGGGATTTGATCTTGTAACCTTTCGGTTACTAGTCCAATGCTCTAACCACTTGGCTACGCTGCCACCCCTGTGATAGGCTAAACAGGTACAGTGGCAGAGGTTTGCTCAGAGCTGTTTCTGCACTGTTCAGACACTTAAGGTTTGTTTGTTGATATACTATGACACATGGTTATAGATGTTCCCCTATGTACAGTTGAAGTCGGAAGTTTATATACACCTTAGCCAAATACGTTTAAACTCAGTTTTTCACAATTCCTGACATTTAAACCTAGTAAAAATTCCCTGTCTTAGGTCAGTTAGGATCACCACTTAATTTTAAGAATTAAATGTCAGAATAATACTAGAGAGAATGATTTATTTCAGCTTTTATTTCTTTCAACACGTTCCCAGTGGGTCAGAAGTTTACATAAACTCAATTAGTATTTGGTAGCATTGCCTTTAAATTGTTTAACTTGGATCAAACTTTTCAGGTAGCCTTCCACAATAAGTTGGGTGCATTTTGGCCCATTCCTCCTGACAGAGCTGGTGTAACTGAGTCAGGTTCTAGGCCACCTTGCACGCACACACTTTTTCAGTTCTGCCCACAAATTTTCTATAGGATTGAGGTCAGGGCTTTGTGATGGCCACTCCAATACCTTGACTTTGTTGTCCTTAATCCATTTTGCCACAACTTTGTAAGTATGCTTGGGGTCATTGTCCATTTGGAAGACCCATTTGCGACCAAGCTTTAACTTCCTGACTGATGTCTTGCGATGTTGCTTCAATATATCCACATAATTTTGCCTCCTCATGATGCCATCTATTTTGTGAAGTGCACCAGTCCCTCCTGTAGCAAAGCACCCCCACAACATGATGCTGCCACCCCTGTGCTTCACGGTTGGGATGCTGTTTTTCGGCTTGCAAGCCTCCCCCTTTTTCCTGCAAACATGGCGATGGTGATCATGGCCAAACAGTTCTATTTTTGTTTCATCAGACCAGAGGACATTTCTCCAAAAAGTACGATCTTTGTCTCCATGTGCAGTTGCAAACACTAGTCTGGCTTTTTAATGGCAGTTTTGGAGCAGTGGCTTCTTCCTTGCTGAGCGGCCTTTCAGGTTATGTCTATACAGGACTCGTTTTACTGTGGAAATAGATACTTTTGTACCTGTTTCCTCCAGAATATTCACAAGGTCCTTTGCTGTTGTTCTGGGATTGATTTGCACTTTTCGCACCAAAGTACGTTCATCTCTAGCAGACAGAACACGTCTCCTTCCTAAGCAGTATGACGGCTACGTGGTCCCATGGTGTTTATACTTGCGTACTATTGTTTGTACAGATGAACGTGGTACCTTTAGGCATTTGGAAATTGCTCCCAAGGATGAACCAGACTTGTGGAGGTCTACAATTGGTCTACAACCAGACCTTGTGGAGGTCTTGGCTGATTTCTTTTGATTTTCCCATGATGTCAAGCAAAGAGGCACTGAGTTTGAAGGTAGGCCTTGAAATACATCCACAGGTACACCTTGAATTGACTCAATTATGTCAATTAGCCTATCAGAAGCTTCTAAAGCCATGACATTTTCTGGAATTTTCCAAGCTGTTTGAAGGCACAGTCAACTTAGTGCATGTTCTGTTCTACTTAGTGTATGTTCTGTAACTTCTGACCCACTGGAATTGTGATACAGTGAATAAGTGAAATAATATGTCTATAAACAATTGGAAAAAATTACTTGTGTCATGCACAAAGTAGATGTCCTAACCGACTTGCCAAAACTATAGTTTGTTAACAAGACATTTGTGGAGTGGTTGAAAAACTAGTTTTAATGACTCCAACCTAAGTGTATGTAAACTTCCGACTCCAATTGTAAGTATAAATGAGGTTTAGATTGTTCAAATAAGATGTGTAAGTATTCTGAGAAAGAACATAAAAACACCAGTACTGTTGATATATATCTAGGAGAAGAAGAGGTAAAAGAGAGAAAGAAGACTGAGAATTTCCTGCACTGCCAAAACCAACAGTTTCAGAGAAACGTACGGCTGTATGAATACACCAGTAAATATACAGTACCAGTCAAAAGTTTGGACACACTTACTCATTCAAGGATTTTATTTTGTACTATTTTCTACATTGTAGAATAATAGTGAAGACATAACAACTATGAAATAACACATGGAATCATGTAGTAACCAAAAAAGTGTTCAACATTTTATATTTGAGATTCTTCAAAGTAGCCACCCTTTGCCTTGATGACTAGCTTCACCTGGAATGCTTTTCCAACCGTCTTGAAGGAGCACTTGTTGGCTGCTTTTCATTCACTCTGCGGTCCAACTCATCCCAAACCATCTCAATTGGGTTGAGGTCGGGTGATTGTGGAGGCCAGGTCATCTGATGCAACACTCCATCCCTCTCCTTCTTGGTCAAATAGCCATTACACAGCCTGGAGGTGTGTTTTGGGTCATTGTCCTGTTGAAAAACAAATGATAGTCCCACTAAGCGCAAACCAAATGGGATGGTGTATTGCTGCAGAATGCTGTGGTAGCCATGCTGGTTAAGTGTGCCTCGAAATTCTAAATAAATCCCTGACAGTGTCACCAGCAAAGCTCCCCCACACCATCACACATCTTCCTCCATGCTTCATGGAGGGAACCACACATGTGGAGATCATCCGTTCACCTACTCTGCGTCTCACAAAGACACGGCGGTTGGAACCAAAAATCTCAAATTTGGACTCATCAGACCAAAATAAATATTTCCACCGGTTTAATGTCCATTGCTTGTGTTTCTTGGCCCAAGAAAGTCTCTTCTTCTTATTGGTGTCCTTAAGTAGTGGTTTCCTTGCAGCATTTCGACCATGAAGGCCTGATTGATGCAGTCTCCTCTGAACAGTTTATGTTGAGATGTGTCTGTTACTTGAACTCTGTGAAGCATTTATTTGAGCTGCAATTTCTGAGGTGCATTCTAATGAATTTATCCTCTGCAGCAGAGGTAACTCTGAGTCTTCCTTTCCTGTGGCTGTCCTCATGAGAGCCAGTTTCATCATAGGGCTTGATGGTTTTTGTGCCTGCACTTGAAGTAACTTTCAGTTCTTGAAATTTTCTGGATTGACTGACCTTCATGTCTTAAAGTAATGATGGACTGTCATTTCTCTTTGCTTATTTGAGCTGTTCTTGCCATAATATGGACTTGGTCTTTTACCAAATAGGGCTATCTTCTGTATACCCACTCTACTTTGTCACAACACTGATTGGCTGAAATATATTAGGAAGAAAGAAATTCCACAAATTAACTTTTAACAAGGCACACCTGTTAATTGAAATGCATCCCAGGCGTTTTGAACCTGATTGAGAGAATACCAAGAGTGTGCAAAGCTGTCATCAAGGCAAAGGGTGGCTACTTTGAAGAATCTCTAATATAAAATATATTTTGATTTGTTTAACACTTTTCTGGTTACCACATGATTCCATATGTGTTATTTCATAGTTTTTATTTCTTCATTATTATTCTACAATGTAGAAAATAGGAAAAATAAAGAAAAACCTTGGAATGAGTAGGTGTGTCCAAACTTATGACTGGTTCTGTACATATACACTGTATATACAAAAGTACGTCGACAACCCTTCAAATTAGTGGATTTGGCTATTTCAGCCACACCCATTGCTGACAGGTGTACAAAATCGAGGACACAGCCATGCAATCTCCAAAGACAAACATTGGCAGTAGAATGGCCTTACTGAAGAGCTCAGTGACTTTCAACATAGCACCGTCATAGGATGCCACCTTTCCAACAAGTCAGTTTGTCAAACTTCTGCCCAGCTAGAGCTGCCCCGGTCAACTGTAAGTGCTGTTATTGTGAAGTGGAATTGTCTTTGAGCAACAACGGCTCAGATGCGAAGTGGTAGGCCACTCAAGCTCACACAACGGGACCGCCGAGTGCTGAAGCGCATCAAAATCATCTGTCCTTGGTTGCAAAACTCACTACCAAGTACCAAACTGCCTCTGGAAGCAACGTCAGCACAAAAACTGTTCGCCGGGAGCTTCATGAAATGGGTTTCCATGGCCCAGCAGCCACACACAAGCCTAAGATCACCATGGACAATGCCAAGTGTCGGCTGGAGTGATGAATCACGCTTCACCATCTGGCAGTCCGACGGACGAATTTTGGTCTGGCGGATGCCAAGAGAACGCTACCTCCCCGAATGTATAGTGCCGATTGGAAAGTTTGGTGGAGGAGGAATAGTGGTCTGGGGCTGTTTTTCATGGTTCGGGCTAGGCCCCTTAGTTCCAGTGAATGGAAATCTTAATGCTACAGCATACAATGATATTCTAGATGATTCTGTGTTTCCAACTTTTTGGGGAAGGCCCTCTTCCTGTTTCAGCTTGACAACACCCTGTGCACAAAGCGAGGTCCATATAGAAATGGTTTGTCGAGATCAGTGTGGACCTCCCTAATGCTCTTGTGGCTGAATGGAAGCAAGTCTCGGCAGGAATGATCCAACGTCTAGTGGAAAGTCTTCCCAGAGTACTGGAGGCTGTTATAGCAGCAACTACATATTAATGCCCATGATTTTTCAATGAGATGCTCGAAGAGCAGATGTCCACATACTTTTGGTCATGTTGTGTATCTGTAAGTGAGTGAGTGAGTCTGCGCACACCGTGCGTCTGCACATGTATAGTGTCTTCAGAAAGTATTCACAGCCCTTTACTTTTTCCACCTTTTGTTGTGTTACAGCCTGAATTTAAAATGTATTAAATTGAGATTTTGTTCCACTGGCCTACACACAATATCCCATAATGTCAAAGTGGAATTTGTTTTTAGAAATGTTTACAAATGAATGAAAATGAATTTAGTCAGTAAGTATTCGACCGATTTCTTATGGCAAGCCTAAATAAAATGTGCTTAACAAGTCACATAAAAAGTTGCATGGACTCACTCTGTGTGCAATAATAGTATTTAACATGATTTTGTTTTATGACTACCTCATCTCTGTACCCCACACAAGTGAATTTCACAAACAGAGGTATTAATTACACTTTGAATGGTGTATCAATACACCCAGTCACTACAAAGATACAGAAGTCCTTCCAAACTCAGTTGCCGGAGAGGAAGGAAACCGATCAGGGATTTCACCATGAGGCCAATGGTGACTTTAAAACAGTTACAGAGTTTAATGGCTGTGATAGGACAGAATGAAAGTAAGAAAGCCTGTACAGAATACAAATATTCCAAAACATGCATCCTGTTTGAAATAAGTTACTAAAGTAAAACTGCAAAAAAAATTAACTTTTTGTCCTGAATACAAAGCATTATGTTTTGTGCAAATCCAACACACCATGTCACTGAGTACCACTCTTCATATTTTAAAGCATGGTTTTGGCTGCAACTTGTTATTGGTATTTTTGTCATCAGCAAGGACTAGGTCGTTTTTTGGGGGGATAAAAAGAAACGAAATAGAGCTAAGCACAGTCTGTTTTCCAACAGACACTGGGAGACAAATTCAACTTTCAGCAGGACAATAACTTAAAACACAAGGCCAAATATACACTGTAGTTGCTTACTAAGACTACATTGAATGTTTCTAAGTGGCCTAGTTACAGTTTCGACTTAAATCGGCTTGAAGATCAACGGCAAGACTTGAAAATGTCTGTCTAGCAATGATTAACAACCAACTTGACAGAGCTTGAATACTTTTTAAAAGAATAATGTGCAAATATTGTGCAATGCAGGTTTGCAAAGCTCTTAGACATTTACCCAGAAAGACTCATAGCTGTAATCGCTGCCAAAGGTGATTCTAACATGTATTGACTCAGGGGTGTGATTACTTATGTAAATGAGAAATTTCTGTATTTATAAATGTGCAAACATTTATAAAAACATGTTTTCACTTTGTCATTATGAAGTATTGTGTGTAGATAGGTGAGAAAAATATATATATTCAGGTTGTAACACAACAAAATGTGGAATACTGTAAGTCAAGGGGTATGAATACCTTCTGAAGGCTCTGTATCTTTCTGTGCTTATGGGGGGGAGAGGAGTATACTGTATATACCAATAAAGAAACATGCTAAACCACATCTGTTATCCAACCCTGTAACTGTACAACGTGAGCTATTGTGATATAACTACCTTTGCTCCCCAGTACCGATCCTCTAACCTCCCCTCCTCATGTCCTGCTTAATCATACTCCATAAATTTAACCACAACAGGTATTTTGAATTGGGAATAAATGTAAAATAATATGTTAAACTGAATGTCCTTTCTTCATCGCAGAGAATGGTTTAGAGCACTATTCAACATGGTAACACATCAACCAACAATTCTCACCACCGTCAAACTGGATCTTACTGGGAAATGACACAGGGATGTAGTTCGTGGGGTGGTTCTTTGTCTGTGTTCATATTTTCCATTTCCACCAGAAGACAGCTCTTGAGAGAGGAATATGTGTATTTATCACCTAGACTAGCCAAAGCAGTCATCAGACACAGGTCGTAATGTTATAATTCCCCTGTCTTCAGTAGTGCTATAAATCACAGCATGAAAAACACAACATCAACAACAGTAGTTAAGGCCCATTCACTTAGCCATATTTAGTCCTGTGTTTTTAAACACCAAGAGTGTTTCATAATGAATGGACTGTCGTACTGTATGTGGGACATCATGTGTAACACAGCCCTCCAAACACACACAAACACATCCACACACACTATGTGTTTGGTGTTTTCATTAATGTACTGGTACTGTGGCTGCCAGGATAAGTAATGAGTTGTGGGAGCTACAGTGGTGTATGTCTAACTATGTCTTAACTCCTAACTCAAAGCTCCCATTACATGGATTGCTGAGGTGTGAGCGCCCTCTAGAGGTGAAATTGATAGGACACAGCAACATAGTTGCACATGGATTCCGTTTTGCACCAGTGTGTGTGTGCATTGTGGTTGGTATGGCAGGGGATATGCTGATTTTCTACCAAAAACAAACCTGACTTTAATGTCATATGCAAGCTAGAAGAGAATATCAGTGTCATGTTGTGAATGTAGCCAGTACCAACATAGCCTATTTTGTCCATAACCATTATTATTAGGTTTACGGACTGGTGGTTGACATAACGGCCACACAAACAAAGTTTGACACAACTTTAAAAGCTGGCTGGACTGACAGGATGCACAGAGGGTTGTTCTGATATCACCTTGCATGACTTTGCAGGCACAGACTCTTACCTGTGTCGGTATGTTGCTCAAATGAATACCAAGAGAGTGAGAGAAAAGAAACCCCCCCAAAAATTCAGCATCAAACAAGAATTTGATTCCAAGCCGTTCAACTTCAGAATAAATCCTGTTTGAGATGAGTAGGCCTATAAAGCAAATCGAACCTAAGCCTACAGCCATTCATGATGGCCGGGCTATCTACTCAGAATATTGCAAAATGTGCTTTCGCCGAAAAGCTATTTTAAAATCTGACACCGCGATTGCATAAAGGAGTTCTGTATCTATAATTCTTAAAATAATTGTTATGTATTTTGTGAACGTTAATCGTGAGTAATTTAGTAAATTCACCGGAAGTTTGCGGTGCGTATGCTAGTTCTGAACATCACATGCTAATGTAAAAAGCTGGTTTTTGATATAAATATGAACTTGATTGAACAAAACATGCATGTATTGTATAACATAATGTCCTAGGAGTGTCATCTGATGAAGATCATCAAAGGTTAGTGCTGCATTTAGCTGTGGTTTTGGTTTTTGTGACATATATGCTTGCTTTGAAAATGGCTGTGTGATTATTTTTGGCAGGGTACTCTCCTGACATAATCTAATGTTTTGCTTTCGCTGTAAAGCCTTTTTGAAATCGGACAATGTGGTTAGAATAACGAGAGCCTTGTCTTTAAAATATTCATATGTTTGAGAAATTGAAGTTATAGCATTTATGAGGTATTTGTGTTTCGCGCCACGTGATTCCACTGGCTGTTGACCAGGGAAGTTAAACAAATGTGGTTTCTACTGACAATTGAGATGTACAAACTATGGCAGAAGGGGACGACAAGCGTATGAGAGACAATCTGTAATTTAGATTAAGACATTAATGAGCAAGCTAAAACGGATGTAGTCAATATAACTATTTGTTCAGCACTTTTGAAATGTACAGTGACAGAATTCAGAACATGGGCCGTTCTTACAGTATTTTCCCTGTACACCAAGTCAGAACCTTAGGATAAATAAAGGTGGCACATAAGCAGACAATGAAAGCTTTTACAATATTCAATGATTACATTTCTCAAAAACAGGCTATAGGCTACATGTGCACCACCAAGTCAGAACAGTAGGCTAAATTATGAGGGGGAAAGTGACCAAATTATTAGGGTGAGGCACATGGGCTACTAACAGCTTATTACACAACATACACTTAGTTTGACTTTCTTAGCTACAGTATACATATCTCCCTGGCATATTACATCATTTATGCAGCAGCATACAATACATTTTTGGACTCACCTTGTTGTGCTGTGCTCACTTGAACAGGAAGGTGGTGTGGCGGTCCTTCGTGGGCAAACTTTGTCATCAAAGTCTGGCATTCTCTGGATGTATGGTGCTTTCAAGACAACTGGGAATTTAAAAAAAAACTAAAAGGAAAGGGGGATACCTAGTCCAACTGAATGTATTCAACTGAAATGTGTCTTCCGCATTTAACACAACCCCTATGAATCAGAGAGATGCAAGGTTGAATCATGACATCAGTGATCTTCAGGTTGGAGCTCTAGAATGAGGCCCGAGTTCCAAACTTGGAATTGTGAGTTGGAGGACCATTCAAAACGTATTTTCCCAGTTGGAGCTAATTTTCTTCCCAGTTTCCAGTTGTTTTTAATTCACTGAAGTCTGAGATTTCCCAGTTCCGAGTTTCCAGTTGTTTTGAACATGGCAGAAGTCACGCTGGATTGACAGCGTGGCCAATGTTGAATGTTTATTATTTTTAGCTTGGAAAAGAGACCCATAAACCCAGACTTAGACCACACACCCACTCCATTGAATAGCAGGCTAGTGATTGCTTTGCAAAGCTTGCAGTTAGCCACTGATTCCTTCCAAACCACTCATTGTGGTCTGGAAGGATTTGCGATTTCCAACTTGTTATGTAATGTTTATGTCCAATGGCTATAATTTCTTGTCATAATTTCTCTTCATATGACAAGGATTGAAAAGGATTTGCCAGTAAATTGTCGACTTGATTCATGATGATGACTGCTAGCTTTCTAGCTAAGATTTTGAAAGTATGATGTTTACATGATTAGTCCAATCAAAGCTATGGTCGATATTATGTGATTTGATGTCATTTTATCTGTGGCCAATGACCTTGAGCCTTCTTGGATGGGCACTTCTAATGTAGCTTTATGGCAGCACCCAAGGGGCTTGAATTTTTTAGCTCTACCCTTAGATTTTGCGGTGATGTAGTGTCCCCATGTGTCACGTCCTGACCATAGTAAGATGTGATTTTCTATGGTAGAGTAGGTCAGGGTGTGACGGGGGTGTTTTGTGTTTTTCTATGTTTTCTATTTCTATGTTTAAGTTCTAGTTTTTCTATTTCTATGTTTTTTTGGTGGGGGTTGATCTCCAATTGGAGGCAGCTGGTCCTCGTTACCTCTGATTGGAGATCATATTTAAGTAGGGGTTTTTCTTCCTGGGTTTTGTGGGTGATTATCTTTTGGGTAGTGTTTGTTTCTCTCTACGTCATGGTTTGTTGGTTTGTAAATTCAGTTATTTATGTTTTGCAAAGTTTCACGGATTTAATAAAATGTGGAACTACAACCACGCTGCACTTTGGTCCGATCCTTTTGAAAGCCGTGACACCATGAGTGACAGAACACTGAGCCAATCACGGCGCAACTGGAGAACATTCCCAACGCCTACGCTAAGAAATATTCAAGAGGCTGCAACACTACCAAAGAAAGCACTGAGCTAGCCTGAAACACCTGCATTTTGGAACTGCCTTACTCAAGAAAGCAAAAAAGAGATAATGTTTGTGTGCGGCTTTATTAAGTACATTTTTTATTTTAAATTGTTTGCAAACTGATATGTGACATGTATTAATGCCAAAATAACAGACAAAAAATAATAAGAAGAAATAATGAATAAATATATATATTTTTTTGCCCCACCTGCCCTGAATGATGAGTCGCCATTGGTCCTGTGTGAATTTAAGTATGCTCCCTCTAATTCTCTCCCTCTCTCCCCTCCCGGAGGACCTGAGTCCTGGCTGTCCCCAGTCCACCTAATCGTGCTTCTGCTCCAGTTTTAACTGTTCTGCCTGCGGCTATGAAGCCCTGACCTGCTCACTGGACATGCTATTTTGTTCCGACCTGCTGTTTTTGACTCTCTCTCTCTCTATCTCTCTCTCTCTCTCTCTCTCACACCTGCTTTCTCAACCTCTGAATGCTTGGCTATGCAACAGACATTTACTCCTGATGTACTGACCTGTTGCACCCTTTACAACCACTGTAATTATTATTTGACCCTCCTGGTCATATATGAATGTTTGAATATCTTGAAGAACAATCTGGCCTTAATGGCCATGTACTCTTATAATCTACATCCCGGCACAGCCAGAAGAGGACCTGCCACCCCTCAGAACCTCGTGCCTCTCTAGGTTTCTTCTTAGGTTCCTGCCTTTCTACATCGGCATTGCTTGCTTTTTGGGGTTTAAGGCTGGGTTTCTGTAAAAGCACATTGTGACATCTGCTGATGTAAAAAGGGCTTTATAAATAAATGTGATTAATTGTCTATATACTAATTCATCTGAAAGGTAAAATATTCACAAATGCCACTTTACCGGTTTATTTCGATTTTCAGACCACTTGCAATACACTTCATAATTGGCAAGTATAAGTGTGGTAAGATAATTTATAATGCTAAAAACGCAACGATACATGTTCACACATTTCTTATTCAGTTCATTAAAATGTTTATTTTTATTCTTTCAAAAATAGAATTAAGAATGATTAGTTACATTTTTCAATGACTTACTACTTTTGAGCTACTACTTAGCAAGTTAGCTAACCCTTCCCCTAACCCTAACCTAACCCTAACGTTAACCTTAACCTTAACCCCTAACCCTAACCCCTAGCTTAGCCCCTAGCCTAACCATGTTGTGCTGCCATGTTGGGTTGCTACCGTGTTGTTGTCATGTTGTTTTGCTACAATGCTGTGTTGTCATGTGTTGCTGCCATGCTGTGTTGTTGTCTTAGGTATCTCTTTATGTAGTGTTGTGGTGTCTCTCTTGTTGGGATGTATGTTTTGTCTAACTTTTTTTTTATCCGACCCCCGTCCCCGCAGAAGGCCCTTTGCTTCTTGGTAGGCTGTCATTGCAAACAATAATTTGTTCTCAATTGACTTGCCTAGTTAAATAAAGGTTTAAAAAGCAAATGTTAGCCACCTAGCTAACATTCGCATTAGCCACCTAACTAACATTAGCCACAACAAATTGGAATGTAACATTTCATACGAAATGCAATTTGTAACATGTTGTACAAATTACAATTCGTAACATATCATACGAATTGTAATTTGTAACATATTTCATACGAATTGTAATTTGTAACATATACAAAATGGATGATGGACATCCACAAATTAATATATGTACATACCATACGAAACTTAACATATCATACTAATGAAGTGTCTCGGATTTACATTTACTATGTTACATCTACACATGAGTCCAGGTTGCCCAGGGATGAATGAGATCTGCAGGAAGGATCTACTGGCCAGGAACATGAACAGGATGCTTCGACTCGTCCCTAAAGAGTACAACATCTTCCCCAAAACCTGGTGCCTCCCTGCAGGGTAAGAGCTCACCATGGGAGACTGGGGAACAGCTAGCTGCATGTTGGCCTACTCTGTAAATCACACATGTAAACACACACATTTTCCAAAGGCACCAAAGTTCACAACACTGTGGGTGCAAGGGTTGAAGAGAAAATTATGAAGGAACTAAAGCCTTAAATACCAATAAACTATAAAATATAATAATTTGAAACCACACAACATCCCTTGCATTGCAGGTACAATGAATTTCAAGGTTACTGTAAGAGTGTGGAAGCAAAAGACCTTTATCCGCAAACTCGAAAATGGTTGCCAGGGCAAAGGGAATCACATCAACCATCAGCCCCGGGATATCAACCCTGAGGAGCATATCATCTGCCAGAACTACATCTCCAAGGCAACCATTCCAAGACATGCAAGGCTTGGCTACCTGCTCATCCATATGAACTGCGCTGCTGATTGGGTAGTCAGTTGAGTGTGATGTGATTACTGTACCTGCAGTGAAGGTGGTTGATGTGTAGGAAATAGGAATATACACTGAGTGTACAAAACATAGGAACACCTTCCTACTATTGAGTTGCACCCCCTTTTGCCCTCATAACAGCCTCAATTCGTCGGGGCATGGACTCTACAAGGTGTCGAAAGCGTTCCAGAGGGATGCTGACCCATGTTGACTCCAATTTTTCCCATAGTTGTGTCAAGTTGGTTGGTGGACCATTCTTGACACACACGGAAACTGTTAAGCGTCCCGTGTGGCTCAGTTGGTAGAGCATGGTGTTTGCAATGCCAGGGTTGTCGGTTCGATTCACACAGGGGACCAGTACGGAGAAAAAATTTATGAAATGTATGCATTCACTACTGTAAGTAGTGAATGCAGGAAGCCAGGCTAGCACTGGAGTAAAAAGATAAAAAATTGGTTCGGGGATTATGTGACCCTTGAACGAGATGGCCGCATGAACTAAGAGCTCCGCACAAGTAGTTTCCAATTCTTAATCTTACCTCCACTTCAAGTTTAAACTCCTTTAGCTTTAGTCAAAAAGTCATGGCGGCTACAAAAGGCGACATTACAGGTGACATTTTTACCCGGACTCGAGCATTAGTGGCGGAAAAAACCTCCAAGAAGCAGCTAGCTTCAGAAAAAGCTAGCGCCATTAGCCAGGAGCAAGAGGACCCGTTCCCCCCCAAGGCCCAACAAATGCCAACCTCACACTCTGTCGAAGACATCCTTTCTGAGCTGAGATCCCAACGTACAGAACTCAACATCAAATTAGATGGCATTAACGCTCAGCTCTGTGCGATAGGGGGCAAGGTGACAACCCTGGAAAATGCTTTGCCTGACATCAACAACAAGATAACCATCAATGCGGGGCGCCTGGACGAGGCAGAGGGGCTAATCGTATATATGGAAAACTCACTGACAGACGCCATGGAAACAATAGCATATGCTAAAAAGAAAATAGAGCATCTGGAAGAGAAAACAGAGGACCTGGAAAACAGGGGGCGAAGGAGTAATTGTGTTCTATTAAATCTGGGCGAAAAAGAAGAGGGAAGCATGCCACTGAACCGCTACCTGCAAGGAAACTGAAAAAAGTACATAAACAATCCACAGACAGCACCTCCTGGAGTCAACTTAAAGCAGCCAAAGCCAAACTGAATTTGGAAGAAAAAAACATTTTCTTTACTAAACAGAAATACCATGAGTAAAGCAATAGGCCGAGTAGATTGCTTGCTTACCAATTTAAAAAAGAGCAGTCAGAGCATACAACCATGGCTATTCGAACAGCAGAGAACGAGGTCACATATGTCCCAAAAAAGATACATTTAACTTTTCATGATTTTTACTGCGAACTATATACCTCTGAGAGAAAACATACGGAGGCAGAACTCCATTCCTTCCTAGAGGGAATCTCGCTACCTAAACTATCAGAGACCGACCAAGAAGATCTCAACTCCCCCTTCACTCCTGAGGAGGTCCTGGAGGCAATTACCTCCATGCCACCTAATAAGTCCCCAGGCCCAGATGGATTCCCCAGAGTTCTACAAAGCTTTTTGACCCCAGCTTAGCCCTATTTTCATGCCAATGCTGGAGAATTTTTGCAAAAACGGAGTTCTCCCAGACTCAATGCACACTGCTCGCATTACAGTGTTGCTCAAAAAAGACAAGGACCCTCTATCCTGCTCGTCCTTCTGGCCCATAAACTTGTTGGATTTCGACTACAAAATAATTACCAAATTGCTCGCCAAAAGACTAAACACTCTTCTTCCCAAAATTATAAAAGAGGACCAAACTGGATTTATTAGAGACAGGTGCTCTTCTGATAACATTCGCCGTCTTTTTGATATTATTGATCAAGTAAACTCACAGAAGACCCCTGTCCTGCTGGCTTCACTGGATGCTGAGAAGGCGTTCGACAGGATGGAGTGGAGCTTTCTGTTCTCAGTCTTAGAAAAGTTCAATATGGGCCCAAACTTTATTAAATGGATTAAGTCCCTATACTCTCATCCAAATGCCATGGTGACTACTAACGGACTGAACTCTGACAGATTCCCTTTGGGATGGGGCACAAGACAAGGGTGCTCACTGTCCCCCCTGCTCTACTTGTTGGGGGCGAAGCCTCTGGCAGAGTTGATAAGGAGCAATCAAAGTATTATGGGTGTTTCTGCAGGCGGCCTGCAGCACAAGATTTCGCTCTATGCGGATGATATCTTGCTCTCCATATCCAACCCTGAGAAATCCCTCCCTCCCATTTTAGACAAAATTGCTCAGTATGGCAAGTTTTCAGGATATAAGATACATTTGAACAAATCCACTGTTTGCCCTCTCAATTTTACACTCACCAGCTCTATGAAGACACTATGTCCGTTCCAATGGAAGACACAGGGGTTTCAATACCTTGGGATCTTCGTAACACCAGATCTGAATAGCCTTTTCAAGGAAAATTATCTTCCACTCCTGGATCGAATCAAGAACGATCTCCAAACCTGGATCTCCCTCCCAATTAGCTTAGTCGGAAGAATTAATGTCATCCGTATGAACATTCTGAACTATTTATTTCAGATGCTCCCATGCTATCTCCCAGTTTCCTTTTTCAAAACAACCAACCAAAGCATCACCAAATGTATATGGGGCAATGAAAAACCTTGGATCAAGTTCTCCACTCTATCGAAACCTGAATCTAAGGGTGGTCTTGCCCTTCCCTCCCTTCAATTGTACTACTGGTCTGCCCAAATCCGCAACATGCTAACATGGATCACAAACAGATAAGAGTCAACGTGGATTCAGATAGAAGCCCAATCCTGTGGTTCATTGCCCCTAAGCTCAAGTATATTCATTAATAACTTTAGTGAAGTGGGCAACATAGCCAAAACCTTTGATTTACAGCACCCTACTAGCGTGGAGGGACTGTAAGAAATACCCGGGCATTTCCTCCCAAATATGTTCTCACTCGCCTATAGTATGCAACCCAGACTTGCCAAAAGCCCTGAGTGATGCCAACTTTAATCTTTGGCATACTCTAGGAATCAGGACCCTTTCAGTCCTATTTAATCAGAAAACCACTACACTTAAATCCTTTCTAGAGCTCTGCAGTGAATTCAATGTGCCAAAATCCCATTTTTATAAATATCTTCAAATTAGAAATGTAATTTCCTAATTTACTTCCAAGAGGAGGTTTAGAGCTCAGCTGAATGAAGTTGAAACCCTTCTTGCAACAGCACAATCCATCAAAGGCAAAATCTCCTATATCTATAGACTCCTTTCTGAGAATGTGGGCTCCTCCTTCACTCCTTTGAAAATAATCTGTGAAAAGGACCTTGGTCTGACTATCAGTGATGAGTTTGGGCGGAGGTTTGCGACAGGGTATACTGCTCCTCTACTAATATAAAAATGAAAGAATCTAATTACACATTTTTGTACAAATTTTATTACCCTCCAATGAGACTCCATAGAATGAAAACATACATTTCTCCTAACTGTAAAAGATGTACCTCTGAAAGTGGAACCTATATGCATGTATTTTGGAGCTGTAGAGAGATTGCCAGATTTTGGCAATCTATACATACTGCTGCACAGAAAATACTAGATGTACAGTTTGATATGACCCCGTGTATCTATCTTCTTAATGCCCAGCAGGACTTTGTTCTTGATCCTGACAGAGAAAATCTGTTTACGACTATTACATACTTTGCTAAGAAATGTATTCTTCTATTGTGGGCCTCTAATACTTCTCCTACATTTAAAATGTGGATTGACCAGATTGTTGACTTTCTTCCTCTTGAAAAGCTCACTTATGACCTCCGCAAGAGACAGCCTAAGTTTGATAGACTTTGGTCTCCACTACTCAACTATATTTCAAATTGGACAGAGTGAATCGGGTGATTAGGGAAATGAGCAGATATATGTTGTGTAAGGTGCTGTAAAAATGAATTATTTGCTCGTCATCTCAGCTAAGGCTGGAAATAGCTAATAAGAACTTTGATAGTGCTGCTGCAAGTTTTTATATATCTTTTTATTTTTTATTTTTTAATAATTGTTTTTTATTACGTTTTTTTTTTTCATTTTTATTATTATTGTTAGTTATTTTTATTTAATATTTTTTTAAGTCTGTCACATCTGTGAATGTGGAATGTGTTTTGTTGGTTGATTGAAAAACAAGAAAACTTAATAACACTTTAAATTGAAAATAAATTGTTTTTGGTTTAGTCAAGATTCTATCAGCCATGTTTAGCACTAACTGAAGCTTATTTAGTGCTTTATCTGGGTAGCCAGAAAGTAGAGCATTGCAGTAGTCTAATCTAGAAGTGACAAAAGCATGGATGAACTTTTCTGCATCATTTTTGGACAGAAAGTTTCAGATTTTTGCAATGTTACGAAGATGGAAAAAAGCTGTCCTTGAAATAGTCTTGATATGTTCATCAAAAGAGAGATCAGGGTCCAGAGTAACGCCGAGGTCCTTCACAGTTTTATTTGAGATGACTGTACAACCATCAAGATTAATTGTCAGATCCAACAGAAGATCTCTTTGTTTCTTGGGACCTAGAACTAGCATCTCTGTTTTGTCCTAGATTAAAAGTAAAACATTTGCCGCCCTCCAATTCCTTTTGTCTGAAACATAGGATTCCAGGGAGGGCAATTTTGGGGTTTCACCATGTTTCATCAAAATGTACAGCTGTGTATCGTCTGCATAGTAGTAAAAGTTAACATTATGTTTCCAAATGACATCACCAAGAAGTAAAATATATAGTGAAAACAATAGTGGCCCTAAAACCGAACCTTGAAGAACACCAAAACTTACAGTTGATGTCAGAGGACAAACCATCCACAGAGACAAACATATCTTTCTGACAGATAAGATCTCAACCAGGCCAGAACTTGTCCGTGTAGACCAATATAGGTTTCTAATCTCTCCAAAAGAATGTCATGATCGATGGTGTCAAAAGCAGCATTAAGGTCTAGGAGCACGAGGACAGATGCAGTGCCTTGGTCTGACGCCATTAAAAGGTAATTTACCACCTTCACGAGTGCAGTCTCAGTCCTATGATGGGGTCTAAAACCAGACTGAAGTGTAGGAAAGAATGAAACAGTGTCTGTGCCACCAATAAGTACAGATAGTAGTATAAATCACCTCACACAGTCCCCGCAGCTGGACAATTTTCTCATGGCTTCTGGAAGGAAATGCTGTCGGGAATGCTCAAGCGGTGTCACTCATTCAGCCAACAGAAACTTTCAACTGGTTCTCACCATTAATGCACCTGTACTGACCTCGCCTTCTGGATGATAACGGGGTGAACAGGCAGTGGCTCGGGTGGTTGTTGTCCTTGATGATCTTTTGGCCTTCCTGTGACATCGGGTGGTGTAGGTGTCCTGGAGGGCAGGTAGTTTGCCCCCGGTGATGCGTTGTGCAGACCTCATTACCCTCTGGAGAGCCTTACGGTTGTGGGCGGAGCAGTTGCCGTACCAGGCGGTGATACAGCCCGACAGGATGCTCTCGATTGTGCATCTGTAAAAGTTTGTGAGTGTTTTTGGTGACAAGGCAAATTTCTTCAGCCTCCTGTTGCTCCTTCTTCAACACGCTGTCTGTGTGGGTGGACCATTTCAGTCTGTCTGTGATGTGTACTTAAAACTTTCCACCTTCTCCACTACTGTCCTGTCGATGTGGATAGGGGGGTGCTCCCTCTGCTGTTTCCTGAAGTCCACGATCATCTCCTTTGTTTTGTTGACATTGAGTGAGAGGTTATTTTCCTGGCACCACTCTCCCAGTGCCCCCACCTCCTCCCTGTAGGCAGTCTCACCGTTTTTGGATAATCAAGCCTACCACTGTGGTGTCATCTGCAAACTTGATGATTTAGTTGGAGGTGTGCATGGCCACTCAGTCATGGGTGAACAGGGAGTACAAGAGAGGGCTGAGAGCCCACCCTTGTGGGGCCCCAGTGTTGAGGATCAGCGGGGTGGAGAGGTTGTTTCCTACCCTCACCACCTGGGGGTGTCCCGTCAGAAAGTCCAGGACCAAGTTGCACAGGGCGGGGTCGAGACCCAGGGTCTCGAGCTTAATGACAAGTTTGGAGGGTACTATGGTGTTAAATGCTGAGCTGTAGTCGATGAACAGCATTCTTACATAGGTATTCCTCTTGTCCAGATGGGTCCAATTCTATTGGACAAATTCATGTATTTTTTATCCCTGTTTCATTTGCTTCCGTTTAAGAAACGTTTTTCAATAGAATCGGTGGAATGAATACACCCTGATCACCACGTTGTATTCCTTCTCACCTCTATGCACTCTCCTCCTCTCACCTTTTCCCTTCCTTTGTGGACTTCAATGCACAACACCACAGCTGTCTGTGACCAGGCGAAAAAAACAATCCAAGCCAAACCATGTCATAACCTCTACACACAGCCTACATCGTTGTCCCCATATCAGCTAAAGTAACGTCCTAGTCAACATAGCTAATAGAACTAATGTGTTAGTAAACCTGCTAAAATCATGCAGTAACGTTACAGTGTATAGTCAGTCAGCAGTTACACCGGCGCCCCAGGTGGCAATAAATCAATACAACCAAAAGCTCAGCTAGACCTGGAATAGTTCTAGTGTTGTGTTGTATAGTCATAGCCAGCTAGCTAACATAGCATCCCTCTGTTTGAGCCGGGTGTTTGAGTAGGCTAAACTAGCCAGCTGCATTTGCTAGTTACGTAAGTGAAACTGAAAAATGACAAAGTCTCTCTCTCTCTTTTGCTTCTGCTTCGTTTTTGAAGAAATTATTTTGTTGAAAACTGTTCAACTGTTGTCTTTCTCTCTCCTTGAGTCAAATACTCACCACATGTTATGCACTGCAGTGCTAGCTAGCTGTAGCTTATGCTTTCAGTACTAAAGTCATTCTCTGATCCTTCGACTGGGTGGACAACATGTCAGTTCATGCAGCAAGAGCTCTCATAGGTTGGAGGACATCCTCTGGAAGTTGTCATAATTACTGTGTAAGTCTATGTACGGGGGTGAGAACCAAGAGCTTCCAGGGTTATGTATTGAAGTCAATGTACATAGATGAGGACGGAAGCTAGCTGTCCTCGCGCTACACCATGGTGCTACCCTACAGAGTTCTGTTGAGACTACTGTAGACCTTCAAAACAGGGTGTTTTAATACATTTTTTGGTGAAATGTGAACATATTTAGTATAGTTTTATTTATAAAGGATAACTTTTTTAATGTTTTACAATTTACATTTTTATGAAATTCACTAAGGAGGATGGTCCTCCCCTTCCTCCTCTGAGGAGCATCCACTGGTGCTGACCCATACCTGGCCATGCTGGATCACAGAAATACACCATCACAAGGAACAGACAGCAGCCCTGCAATGGCGCTCATGGGAAGACGTACAAAGACTACGATGAGTGAAATGAGTGAAAATCTGAGACCGGTGATGACAAACTGTCAGAAGGAAAAGCTGAAAGAAAGACAGCAGAGATAGACAAAGTACTACAATACCTCTGCTAAATATCTCACAAAGCTGGAACAAGATGACAGGGTGAAAGTTCAGCCACTCACAGGACAGAAACAGTGGTGCCAGAGGGCCACAGCAGTCCCACCTTTGGAGCAAAGGTCCTACGAGGTGAAGACAGAACAGGGACAAGTCTTCAGGAGGAACAGCTGAGGAAAAGCAGAGAAGTAGAGGATTTCCCCACTGTTGAGGAGCCTGGCACAGAGCCAGTAAACAGAGCCCCTAGCTGACACCCAGCAGGGTGCAGAACACATCCTAGAGGTGGATGCTGCACCTCAACAAGAAGATCCAAACATCTCAGGTCAAGCACCTCCAGATGTAATCAACACTCCCCACACAAGGCCAGGTAGGGCCATCCAAAAGACCTATACACATGAAAGACTTTGTGTGAA
This sequence comes from Salmo trutta, assembly GCF_901001165.1. Lineage (NCBI taxonomy): Eukaryota > Metazoa > Chordata > Actinopteri > Salmoniformes > Salmonidae > Salmo > Salmo trutta. The sequence continues at coordinate 38,502,784 of NC_042973.1, forward strand.
TGTACATTTAAAAAAAGAATTATGTTATGGACAGTCAGAGACATTAAACAAGCATTCAGTTCACATTCAGGTTTATTGCAGACATGGATTACAAGCCAAAGTTAGGTGGAGTCTGCCTTGGTTGTAAAAAAAGAGAACATTTAGCAATATTGATGTTACTCATATTGATGTTACACAGGAAATGGAAACCAATTGGGAAACGGAAACCAATTGTTGCTTACCGTCTTCATGTAGTTGATGTGCTGGTTAACAACATGCATAGTAAAGTTTGCTTAACTATATACAGTATATACAGAAGTCGGAAGTTTACATATACTTAGGTTGGAGTCATTAAAACTCATTTTTCAACCACTCCACAAATTTCTTGTTAACAAACTAGAGTTTTGGCAAGTTGGTTAGGACATCTAGTTTGTGCATGACACAGGTAATTTTTCCAACAATTGTTTGCAGACAGATTATTTCACTTATAATTCACTGTATCACAATTCCAGTGGGTCAGAAGTTTACATACATTAAGTTGACTGTGTCTTTAAACAGCTTGGAATATTCCAGAAAATGATGTCATGGCTTTAGAAGCTTCTGAGGAAAAAGGGGGAGGTTTGCAAGCCGAAGAACACCATCCCAACCGTGAAGCACGGGGGTGGCAGCATCATGTTGTGGGGGTGCTTTGCCGCAGGAGGGACTGGTGCACTTCACAAAATAGATGGCGTCATGAGGAAGGAAAATTATGTGGATATATTGAAGCAACATCTCAAGACATCAGTCAGGAAGTTAAAGCTTGGTCGTAAATGGGTCTTCCAAATGGACAATGATCCCAAGCATAGTTCCAAAGTTGTGGCAAAATGGCTTAAAACTTCTTTAACGTCCGGATGAACGTCCGGATGAAAAGCGTGCCCAAAGTAAACTGCCTGTTACTCAGGCCCAGAAGCTAGAATATGCATATAATTGGTAGATTTGGATAGGAAACACCCTAAAGTTTCTAAAACTGTTAAAATAATGTCTGTGAGTATAACAGAACTGATTTGGTAGGCAAAACCCCGAGGACAAACCATCCAGGGGGAAAAGAAATTGAGCTAATGGTATTTCCCATTGATTTTCTATTGAAAGCCCTATTTAATAGGAACCTGATTGCAGTTCCTATGGCTTCCACTAGATGTCAACGGTCGTTAAAAATTGGTTGATGTTTTTCTTTTGAGAAATGAAGAAGTACGGCTGTTCTTTGTAAGTGTCACTCCAGATGGATTCTACTGTTTGGTGTGTGTGAACTGGAACGCGCTTCACGTTGTTTTTATCCGGTATTGGAAACAGTTTATCCCGTCTTAAATTTGATCGATTATTTACGTTTTAGGATACCTTAGGTTAGATTAGGAATGTTGTTTGAAATGTTTGGACCAAGTTTACGCGTAACTTATTAGATACTTTGTAGTCATGTTGGCCGAGTTGGAACCGGTGTATTTCTGAATCAAACGTGCCAAATAAATTGACATTTTGGGGATATTAAGAAGGACATTATCGAACAAAAGGACCATTTGTGATGTTCCTGGGACATTTTGGAGTGCCAACCGAAGAAGATCTTCAAAGGTAAGGCATTTATTATATCGTTATTTCTGACTTTTGTGTCGCCACCTGCCTGGTTGAAAATTATTTTCATGTGTTTGTATGCGGGGCGCTGTCCTCAGATAATCACATGGTCGGCTTTCGCCGTAAAGCCTTTTTGAAATCTGACACTGCGGCTGGATTAACAAGAAGTTAGGATTTATTTTGATGTATTACACTTATATTTTCGGTTATCTTGAATATTGATATTTCTGTAGTTAGAATTTGGCGCTCTGCAATTTCACTGGATGTTGTCAAATTGATCCCGCTAAAGGGATTGGCGCGCGAAGGGATCACTAACAGGTTAAAGACAACAAAGTCAAGGTATTGGAGTGGCCATCACAAAGCCCTGACCTCAATCCCATAGAAAATTTGTGGGCAGAACTGATAAAGCGTGTTGCGAGCATGGAGGCCTACAAACCTGACCTGCTCTGTCAGGAGGAAAGGGCCAAAATTCACCCAACTTATTGTGGGAAGCGTGTGGAAGACTACCTGAAACGTTTGACCCAAGTTAAACAATTTAAAGGCAATGCTACCAAATGCTAATTGAGTGTATGTAAACTTCTGACCCACTGGGAATGTGATGAAAGAAATAAAAGCTGAAAGAAATCATTCTCTCTACTATTATTCTGACATTTCACATTCTTAAAATAAAGTGGTGATCTTAACTGACCTAAGACAGGGAATTTTTACTAGGATTAAATGTCAGGAATTGTGAAAAACTGAGTTTAAATGTATTTGGCTAAGGTGTATGTAAACTTCCGACTCCAACAGTATCTTTGTCTGTCGTGACTACAACACAAAGCATATTGAAACAGACTATTTGTACTCTAATGTCAGTCTAATTGGTGATCAAACTGGGCCTGCCCTCACAAATGGAGCGAACTTGCCGCAGCCTTGAATGGCAGCGTAAGATCACTCCCATAATAATAATATGGTAATTTAGCATGCTGTCTTACCCAAAGAGACCTGCAGTTGACACCTATTAGTAAGACATTGTTAGGTGGGAGTGGTTTGGTGAATTTTACTCTGTCATTTTTGGACAAATAATTTGATAGAAGTTAAACATAAAGTGAATGACTATGTGGGTCGTTCCACCAATTTGGTGCCTTTTGAGAAGTGTAACTTGGTAAAAAAAAACATCAACGTGATTTCACTACAACGTCATAAAATACATGTTATCCCATCTGAAAGTGTACATTTAAAAAAAATAAAAATAAGTGCCTATGAAGTGCCAAATAAAGTAACAGGGTTGACCGTAACAGGGTTGACGATTTCTTAAAAAATCAGCCATAATTCCCCGTGTGACAGGGGGAATGGAACTTTGTTGTGTGCAACAGGAGTAGCAATTGAATGCAAACTTTAAAAAAAAATGTAATCGTTAAAAAAATGTCCAGCCCATCTATCTAACAGGGTTATACGTGTTATGCTTGACCCGCTCAGTTTTCCACCACAAAACATCAGAAAATGGCCAAAGAGTAGAACCAGCTCACCTGCTTTTACTCTATGATCTGACTATTAGATGTTCAATGTTTCTTCTGGAAAGAAAATCTATATAGTTTCACAATATTAAAAGGAGAGTTCAGTTCACTTAACAGGATTGACCTTAAAATGAGGAACAGATGTTAATTAATCATTAATCACATGAAATGAATAATCTTTAGAAATGAATTTGTTAAAGCAACAAAATAAATAGAGCTTTACAATGATGGTGAAACTTGGTTGATGGAGGGATGAAGGGAAATGTCAAAATGCAGAATTTTGGCACTTTAGTAAGCCCTTATTCATATTAAAATCAGATTTATTGAATTCTCCATGTGGTTTATATCAAAAGGCTCATCATTTAATATAACAGGCTTTTAAAATTAAATATTGGTGCACAATTTACTTAAAATATCAAAGGGACTCAAAAGTCTCTCAATTTATGGAATGACCCATGTATTCAATACAGCTGGAATGCAACAAAATTCATTCCAGGGTTTTTCTTTTTTTATTACTATTTTCTACATTGTAGAATAATAGTGAAGACTTCAAAACTATGAAATAAAACAACTTAAGATGTCATAAAGAAAATGCACCCCCCTCCCCAACAATCCAAATATTTTCACATCACCATCCCCTTGTACTTGAAAAATATTACAATACCGTTCCCCTACATTGAATTAACTCAAAACAATGACTATGACTTCAGTAACAGTGACAAAGTAAGCCTACCTTATTACTACATTGCATTCATCTATCATTGTATTTGCAGGTCCCGGAAAAAAGGCCTTTTGTAAATATATTTCATGCAATTCTAGTCATTTTACATGACTAAAGACATTAGCAGAATATATTTTTTTTATACCACAGTTCTTCTGAGCTAATAGTCGGCGGGCCAGTACATAATATAATAGCATCCCAATTCATAGACCAATACTATTTTGTACACCATTTTCAACACATCGGGTTAGTACATAATCATTTCAATGACAATAACATAATTATTTAGATAAAATCACCAAACCCGGACGACGCTGGGACAATTGTGCGCCGCCCTATGATACAACCTGGATGTGATGTTTTTGGTTAATATTCTGAATCTTAATTTTAGTCATTTAGCAGACGCCATCGATCACGTGACACCATTCAATTCTATGTGAAGACTCAATAGCGCATTGAAGCCAAATTAAGTGAGTTATGATGGCGTCTCATGGAAACATGACATTCAGAGGAAGTGACGTTGCAGGCTAGCTCAGTGCTGCCACCTTTCTTTGAGTAACTCAAGTTGAAGGCCGACCGGAGTACTGCAAGCTGCCATTAGCAACTATTTAGTTATCCTTGTAACTTCTTCTGTGTGCATTTCAAATAATCGGTTCAAAGACATACATCTGAGGCAAGTTCAACAACGCTTCTATTTGTGGCGAACATGTTGCCAGAGTAACAATTTCAGTGGAACAATGTAACCATAATTCTATCCTCCTGATTCCTGCTTACAAGCAAAAACTAAAGCAGGAAGTACCAGTGACTCGCTCAATACGGAAGTAGTCAGATGATGCGAATCCTACACTACAGGACTGTTTTGCTAGCACAGACTGGACTATGTTTTGGGATTCATCCAATGTCATTGAGGAGTATACCACCTCAGTCATCGGCTTCATCAATAAGTGCATTGATGAGGTCGTCCCTACAGTAACTGTACGTACATATCCCAACCAGAAGCCGTGGATTACAGGCAACATCCTCATCGAGCTAAAGGCTAGAGCTGCTGCTTTCAAGGAACGGGACACTAATCCGTACGCTTATAAGAAATCCCGCTACGCCCTCCGACGGACCATCATACAGGCAAAGCGTCAATAAAGGACTAAGATAAAATCTTACTACACCGGCTCTGACGCTCGTCAGATGTGGTTGGGCTTGAAAACTATCACAGATTACAAAGGGAAACCCAGCCGCGAGCTGCCCAGTGACTTGAGCCTACAAGACGAGCTAAATGCCTTCTATGCTCGCTTTGAGGCAAGCAGCACTGAACCATGCATGAGAGCACCAGCTGTTCTGAATGAATGTGTGATCACGCTCTCCATAGCCGATGTGAGTAAGGTTAACATTCGTCTGGATATTCACATATACTCAGAGCTTGCGCCGACCAGCTGGCAAGTGTCTTCACTGACATTTTAAACCTCTCTTAGGCCCAGTCTGTATACCTACTGTACATGTTTCAAGCAGACCACCTGTGCCCAAAAACGCCAAGGTAACATGTCTAAATGACTATCGCCCCATAGCATTCACATCTGTAGCCATACAATGCTCTCTCTATTGCACTCCATACTGCCCTTTCCCACCTGGACAAGAGGAACACTTATGTGAGAATGCTGTTTATAGACTACAGCTCAGCGTTCAACACCATAGTGCCCTCCAAGCTCATCACTAAGCTAAGGAGCCTGGGACTGAACACTGCAACTGGATCCTGGACTTCCTGACGGTCTGTCCCCAGGTGGTGAGGGTAAGCAACAACACATCCGCCACGCTCAGGGGTGCATGCTTAGTCCCCTTCTGTACTCCTTGTTCAACCACGACTGCGACTGTGTACAACCACGACTGTGTATGACTCCAACACCATTAAGTTTTCTGACAACACAACAGTGTTAGGCTTGATCACCGACAACGATGAGACAGCCTATAGGGAGGAGGTCAGAGACCTGGCAGTGTAGTGCCAGGAAAACAACCTCTCCCTCAACATCAGCAAGACAAAGGAGCTAATCGTGGATTACAGGAAACGGAGGGCCGAGCACACCCCCATTCGCATCGACAAGACTGTAGCGGAACAGGTCGAGAGCTTAAAGTTCCTCAGTATCCACATCACTAAGGATCTACCGTGGTCCACATACACCAACACAGTTGTGAAAAGGGCACAACCACGCCTGTTCCCCCTCAAAATATCAAAGGAATGCAAAAGGAACTCGTTTCATGGAACGACCCAGTATTGATACTGTACACTCCCCAAGCTGGTTGTGCTGAAAGCTGGCACAACCGGACTGCCCTGCCTGGGGCTGTGAGAGGGATGATGCACAGGGATTCCAGTGTGGAGATGCAGGGGCACTGTTCTCTGTAGACCCTCCCTTACCTGGGGCCAGATTTGGAGGAACTGGAGGGCCAATTTAAAAGGTACCCTTCCCCTCACTGAACTCTTTGTGCACTAAATAGATCACAGGTTGACAGGTTGTGTTCAGTTTGGTTGTCCATATATAAAAGACTATCTAAGCCTGGTTAGGCTGGACATTTTTCATGAATACCTTGTTTGGAAGTAGCTTATGGGGCTTTGTTAAGCAAGAACATTAGCCTCAACCTACAAACACACACCCCTTAATCCCTATTCAGACGGGGACTATTTATGAAACAAAATGCACCCACCTCCCCAACGTGAACAATATTTTCATATTACCCTCCCTTTCTACTTGAAAAAAAATTACAATACTGTCCCCCTTCATTGAATTAACTCAAAATAATGATTATGACCACAGTAACAGTGACAAAGTATGCCTACCTCAGTACTACGATCAGGGGGTAAAAAAAATCACCTTTATAAAAACAATTATCACCTGCACGCATCTATCATTGTATTTGCGGGTTTCAGAAAAAAGGCCTTTTATAAATCTATTTAATGCAATTCTAGTCATTTTACATGACTGAATACATTATCTTTCTGGCCAGTACATAATATGATATCAGCCAAATTCATAGACCTACACTATTTTAAACAACAATTTTCCCACATCTGTTTAGTACATAATCATTTCAATGTCAATAACATAATAATTTAGATAAAATCACCAATGTCTCTAGTAAATTAGTTTTGTAGCTTACGTCTTATTTCTCTCTGCATTAATTGGGGAAAAACAGTTAGCCTACCCTACTTTTTATTAGCTCAAAACAATCAGCTCGCTTGCAAGAGAAAATGCCACTCTCAAAAAGTCCCAAAAGAAAGGTGGATTTAGAAAATAGAAGTTTCAGGGAAGAAAGAACAGAGAGATATGCGTTCACCTCACCACCTCTCACCACCACTGTGTCTTGTTTGCAACAAAACTGTTGCTGTTTAGAAATAATTCAATCTGAGACGTCATATGGTTCTAAGCATTGGAGCCTACTTTCAAAAAGTTACTTTTCACCCCAGACAGAGTCTTGATGCAGAAAATGTTTAACATGAACGCCGACGGCGAAGGCTAGTGTATAAAGAAAGAACCAAAACCTATTGATAGCCAAGGAACATGAAAGCAGATGGGGAAAGTTGGTTATGATGGAATAATTAAATGGGAAAAAACCTGCAAAATAGCAAATGTAAAGTAGGGAAAAAACACACTACCATCCCCTGTGCCCAAAAAAATCTACAAAGTAATTTGTCACATGAGCTGATGTTTACAAATGGAAGTTATAGTATTCCTCCCACAGTTCTTCTGTGTATGTGGTTATGATTGCGGCCATGTAATATACTCTGCCTCCAGGACGGTTGACTAAGTAAAACCTGTCTTGCATCTTTCTAATATCTCAGGGGGCCTGTAAGCAGATTTATACTTAATGCATGACAGGATAAACAGAACATACAGTGCACTCAGAAAGTATTCACACCTCTTGACCTATTCCACATGTTGTTGTGTTAAGTAGGATTAAAATGTATTTAATTGTCATTAAAATACTCTGTAATGTCAAAGTGGAAGAAGAATTCAAACGTTTATGAGAAAATAAAAAATTAATATACTATCTTGATTAGATAAGTATTCACCCCCCTGAGACGTTACATGTTAGAAATACCTTCGTCTGCGATTACAGCTGGCAATCTTTTTGGGTTAGTCTCTAAGAGCTTTCCACCCCAGGATTTGCCCATTATTATTTTTTTTTATTCTTCAAGCTCTGTCAAGTTGGTTGTTGATCATTGCTAGAAAGCCATTTTCAAGTCTTGTCGTAGATGTTCAAGCCGATTTCACCCTCCTGCTGTGTTCCGGTCTAATTGGACCGATTTTTCTCTCTGAAAATGTTGTTCATTTAATCTGATTGTCATAAGGTTCCATTACTTTGTCCACAAAGGGCATCTGAACACACAAAATACATTTTGATGATTGTCATAAAATGTTGGATGTTTCATGTAACTTTTGTATACCTGTGGTGAACCCGGACAAAAATTACTGGTCATTATAAACGAATGGGTGAGGCTACAATTAGTGTAAAAAATTGAGTTCAGGCACATGCCATTCATCAGATGGACACACTTCCTTTCCCAGACCTTAAATAAAGGTGAAATAAATAAAATTAAAATTAAAAGACCCCCACATGCATGTGTGTTTGAGCACACACACACACACACCTCACTCCCCTTCTTGGCTGTTGTTACATTCCGGTCAAAGAATGGGAATTTGTCCTGGCCTTCATCCCCACCTGAGAGGAGAGGTCGGCTGTCGGCTGCAAATGTTATCAGGATGACCCCAGGGCCAACGAGATATGCCATATCCCATGTTGACGATATAAAATCCGGCTTCGAACTGTTCCTGACAGAGTCAATCGAAACTATAGGGATAAACATGACCAACTTGGAGGGGAGATGTGTTTACAAATAAAACTGGAAGGAGAAAGACTGGACAGACGTCCAAGCATATGTGGGTCTCTTGATTTTGGCTGGTGTGTACAGATCCAGAAACGAATCTACCACCAGTTTATGGGATGCAGAGTCTGGTCGGGCAATTTGTTGTGCCACTATGTCACTCCAGACATTTCACGTGTTGTCACGGGTGATTCGCTTTGACAACCGTGATACGAGACCAGGCCGCCGTCAACAAGACAAGCTGGCAGCGATCAGAGAGGTTTGGCACAAGTGGGTGGAACGCCTGCCACTCAGCTGTAACCCAAGTCCAGACATCACAGTGGATGAGCATCTGGTCGCTTTTAGGGGACACTGCCCATTCAAACAGTACATGCCAAGCAAACCGTCTAAATATGGAATAAGATATGAGCAACATGTGATGCCAAGACAAGTTATGCCTGGAACTTGCAGGTTTACACCGGTGGTGTAGATGGTGTTCCCGAAAGAAACCAGGGGAAGCGGGTGGTCCTGGAAATGACTGTAGGTCTCCAGGAGCACAACATAACATGTGACATTTTCTTCACCTCATATGCTCTTGGTCAGGAGTTGCTCCAAACAAAATGACCATGGTGGGGATGGTCAGAAGGAACAAGCCTGAGTTGCCTCCTGCCTTACTCACTACCAAGGACAGGGATCGTTTTTCCTCTAAATTTGCCTTCACCGATACACACACTCTTGTGTCCTACTGCCCGAAGAAAAAGAAGAATGTGCTCCTGATGACAACTCTGCACAGCGATGCCGCTGTGAGTACCAGGGAGGACAAGAAGTCCAACGCTGTCCTGGATTACAACACGAACAGAGGGGGAGTTGACAACCTTGAAAAGGTATGTTATTTTTTGCCTTTCAAGTCTCCTGTACTTTTTTTTCTATTACCAGATTGTTTTATCTGCTCCATAAAAACAAGACATGCTGTTGTTTGGTGAAATGCTCATTGAATTTGTGAATAATATGGAGTCAATTCTATTCATTTGAATATGTAAATATGTTTTAAATGTGATAAATCAAAACAACGCTTTGATGCAATTTTTCACATTACTATGCAAGACATGAAGTATCACTTGTATGTACTCATTATTTTATTTACTTATTGTTGCACTTTTGCAGGTTACTGGCACATACTCTTGAAAGAGGAGGACGGCACGTTGGCCCATGGTGGTGTTCTTCAACATCCTAGATGTGTCGGCCTACAAGGTGTCTGTGGTGTGGATGGAGATGAATCCAGGCTGGAAGCAGGGGAAATTCTTCAAGAGGAGACTATTCCTAGAAGAGTTGGGGAAAGCCGTGGTGGCACCCCTCATTCAAAGGCACCAACACCTTCCTCCAACACCATCCTCTGCTGGATTGGTGAGAAATATACAAGGGCCAGAAGCAAGATCTACGGCCGCCAGAGACAGAAGAGACAAAAGGAAGAGGTGCAATCTGTGTGCAGCAAGAGATGTCAAAACGAGCATTATGTGCCATGAATGCAGTGCATATATTTGCAAGGCACATGCAGCAACCACCACGTATTGTCCAACATGTGTATGAGAAAACACAAAATGTAACCACCATTGATTGACAGATTGTGAACATTTGAATGTTTTTGTTATTGTTAGTAATACTGTTATTGTTACTGTTGTTCTTTAATGTGTTCAGACATTCATTTTGTAATATGGTAAAGTTTTCATGTGTAGTTTTGGGCCTATGTCCTTTCTTTACTAATACAATCATACCGGTCAGTTTTGACCGGGAACACAACAGATGTTATTTTGTGCCACTATTTAAAAATGTGAAATGGTTTCAAAACAAATGTCCTTGTTAAACTTTGACACCAAGTAGTCTGTGATAAATAGCACAATATGTTTCATCTGAGTATTTGGGGTGGCAGGTAGCCTAGTGGTTAGAGTGTTGGACTTGTAACTGAAAGGTTGCAGGTTGAATCCCTGAGCTGACAAGGTAAAAATCTGCCATTCTGCACCTGAACAAGGCAGTTAACCCACTGTTCCTAGGCCATCATTGAAAATAAGAATTTGTTCTTACCTGCCTTGCCTAGTTAAAAAAAATTGTCAAAATAATCCATCCATTATGTTATTTTTTACTCAGAAACGAGTTGTATGAGTTCAGGTCATTGAGGCCTACAGGCCATAAATAGCAAATAGAAGTTCAAAACTTGTAATGTTCCCAAGAACTTAAGTTGATAAAAAGATATAACACAACATTAGGTGATAATATATGTATTATTATGGATTTATAATCAGCTATAATGGGGCGGTAATTTTGTATCGGGAACACAGAATTAATTACCATGAAACAAACACAACAGGAAGGTTAAGTCAAAACTGTAACTAGGACACTCAGGAACATTCAATGTCATGTTGATAAGCAACTCCAGTGTAGATTTGGCCTTGTGCTTTAGGTAAAAAAAAACTGGTCCTTGCCGATGACAAGTATACCCATAACATGATGCAGCCACCACCATGCTTAAAAATATGAAGTGATGTGTTGGATTTGCCCCAAACATAACGTGTTGTGTTCAGGACAAAAAGTTACTTTCTTTGCCACATTTTTTGCAGTATTACTTAAGTACATTGTTGCAGACAGGATGCATGCTTTGGAATATTTTTATTTTGTACAAGCTTCCTTCTTTTCACTCTGTCATTTAGATTCGTATTGTGGAGTAACTACAATGTTGTTGATCCATTCTCAGTTTTCTCATATCACAACCATTAAACTCTGTAACTGTTTTACAATCACCATAGGCCTCATGGTAAAATCCCTGAGCAGTTTCCTTCCTCTCCAGCAACTGAATTAGGAAGAAAGCCTGTATCTTTGTAGTGACTTGGCGTATTGATACACCATCCAAAGCCTAATTAATAGCTTCACCATGCTCAAAGGGATATTTTTTTTTTAAACATTTTTTTTACACATCTCCCAATCGGTGCCCTTCTTTTGCGAGGCAGTGAAACACTGGAGCAGGTTTTCATCAACGATCTCTCTGTACTTTGCTCCGTTCATCTTTCCCTCGATCCTGACTAGTCTCTCAGGTCCTGCTGTTGAAAACCATCCCCACAGCATGATGCTGCCACCACCATGCTTCACCGTAGAGATGGTGCCAGGTTTCCTCCAAACGTGATGCTTGGTTTCAGGCCATCTTGGTTTAATCAGACCAGAGAATCTTGTTTCTCATGGTCTGAGAGTACTTTAGGTGCCTGTTGGCAAACTCCAAATGGGCTGTCATGTTTTTTATTTATTTGATTTATTTCACCTTTTTTTAACCAAGTAGGCAAGTTGAGAACAGTTCGCATTTACAACATTTACAATGTTACTGATGAGTGACTACTCTACCATAAAGGCCTGATTGGTGGAGTGCTGCAGAGATGGTTGTCCTTCTGGAAGGTTCTCCCATCTCCACTGTCGTGTCTTCACTATGGATTAAATTATATATGACATGCTATTTTATCAATTCTCTGTAATTAATATTACCTGTTTAAACTAATCATGTAAATGTAATTAACTAGGGAGTCGGGGCACCACATTAGAATGTTTATAGATCTGGTAATATTTTATATCAATAGCAGTCAATTATTAATCGGCACCTTATTCAGTCTCATCTGAACATCGTAAAATTCTTGGTTATCTTCATGAACCCTGGCTACCAGGTTGAATCAGCAATACAACATTTTGTTTAATTATTTATTTACCAAATACCTAAATAATCACACAGAATTACAGGATGGATCAGACATTGATTACTAATTATGTCATAAAAGAAAACGTCCCTACTGGATGAAACCGATATGACGACTGGTTACACAAAGAAAGGGGGTTGGGTTTGAATGAAAGAGCGGGAAGACTGCGGAACTAAAGGATTGGGTCATTATTGGACCTTGAGAAGCTATGCTATCGTAAAAACAGAATCTTGTGCATTCTAAATAACCGCCCATTTGGAAAAAGAAAATGTAGGAAATATATTTACTCTGAGCTGTGCTTTGATAGATTGGTCGAAGATGGAAGGCTGGTTTGCCCAGCAGAGATCGCCCTTGTCCTTTGAAGAATGTTTCTGTGGTAGAACAGATACGTTGTAGTACCCTGTTGTTCTGCTGCTGATAACTCGAAGTCTAGGATGTATCACTTCTTTAGTGATTAAGAGTTCAAAGTTCATACCAAGTCGCCATACCAAGCTCGTGCTATATTCTGGCTGGTGTAGTCGAAATTCATCCTTCCAGCTTGGCGATTGTGACCTCCACGTTGAAATTATCCCTTTTAAATGCATGGACACCAGTCTTCACATCGTTGGGAACACAAGTTAATTGTTAGGTTGTAGTTGATATTAGCCCTTTTAAACTTATGGACATCAGTCCTCACATCATCGGGAACACAAGGTAGACTTTCGTCAACGGGCTTTTATCACGTGGGAGAGAAGGGCGTTTCATAGTTCTCAACCAATGTCTATTCACTTGGGCATGGCCACTGAGCGAGCATAGTTTACTTATGAAAACAATTATCTCATATAGAAGCTAAAATTACATTTAATCTTTTCACAAATAGTTTCATATTTAAACACTTAAATATTTAAATTGCACAACAATTCCATGTGAATCTGATAACTAGAATGTGTAGACTTTCCAAGATACAATTTATGTCGTCCTATCATCAAATATCATGTCCTAGACACCAACTGATCTGACATCACATTCTTTAAGTACCAACGGATATTTTCAACTGGTTGGATTACAGAAAGATTGATCCATTCCCAACCTTTTGATGTTACCATACTCTCTCTATGTTAACAAAGGGCTTTCCAAGAGTCCATTCTGTAGAGTAGAGAGAGAAAGGGGGGAAAGGTATTTATGGGGGGTCATAAACCTCACCAACAGGGCAACGTCATGACACCACAAACGAACTCTGGAGCTCAGTCAAAGTGACCATTAGGGTTCTTGGTCACCTCCCTGACCAAGGCCCTTCTCCCCCAATTGCTCAGTTTGGCCGGGTGGCCAGCTCTAGGAAGAGTCTTGGTGGTTCAAAACTTCTTCCATTTAAGAATGATGGAAGCCACTGTGTTTTTGGGGACCTTCAATGCTGCAGAAATAATTTGGTACCCTTCCCCAGATCTGTGTCTCGACACAATCCTGTCTCGGAGCTCTACAGACAGTTCTTTCAATCTCATAGCTTGGTTTTTGCTCTGACATGCACTGCCAACTGTGGGACCATATATAGACAGGTTTTTGCCTTTCCAAATCATGTCCAATCAATTAAATTTACCACAGGTGGACTCCAATCAAGTTGTATAAACATCTCAAGGATGATCGATGGAAACAGGATGCACTTGAGCTCAATTTCGAGTCTCATAGCAAAGGGTCTGAATACTTATGTAAATAAGGTATTTCTGTTTTTTATTTCTTATCAATTTACATAAACATCTAAAAACCTGTTTTTAGGTGAGGGCAAAAATTTTATTAATCCATTTTAGAATAAGGCTGTAACGTAACAAAATGTGGAAAAATTCAAGGGGTCTGAATACCTTCCAAATGCACTGTATATGCCTCATCACAATTTCGGAGATCTACAGATAGTTCCTTCCTTCAATCCTATAAAAAATTCCCTGTCTTAGGCCAGTTAGGATCACCACTTTATTTTAAGAATGTGAAATGTCAGAATAATAGTAGAGAGAATGATTTATTTGAGCTTTTATTTCTTTCATCACATTCCCAGTGGGTTAGAAGTTTACATACACTCAATTAGTATTTGGTCGCATTGCCTTTAAATTGTTTAACTTGGGTGAAACGTTTCGGGTAGCCTTCCACAAGCTTCCCACAATACGTTGCTTGAATTTTGGCCCATTCCTCCTGACAGAGCTGATGTAACTGAGTCAGGTTTGTAGGCCTCCATGCTCGCACACATTTTTTCAGTTCTGCCCACAAATTTTCCATGGGATTGAGGTCAGGGCTTTGTGATGGCCACTCCAATACCTTGACTTTGTTGTTCTTAATCCATTTTGCCACAACTTTGGAAGTATGCTTGGGGTCATTGTCCATTTGGAAGACCCATTTGTGACCAAGCTTTAACTTCCTGACTGATGTCTTGAAATGTTGCTTCAATATATCCACATAATTGCCCTTCCTCATGAGGCCATCTATTTTGTGTAGTGCACCAGTCCCTCCTACAGCAAAGCACCCCCACAGCATGATGCTGCCACCCCTGTGCTTCACGGTTGGGATGGTGTTCCTCGGCTAGCAAGCCTCCCCGTTTTTCCTCCAAACATAACGATGGTAATTATGGCCAAACAGTTCTATTTTTGTTTCATCAGACCAGAGGACATTTCTCCAAAAAGTATGATATTTGTCCCCATGTGCAGTTGCAAACCGTAGTCTGGCTTTTTTATGGCGGTTTTGGAGCAGTGGCTCCTTCCTTGCTGAGTGGCCTTTCAGGCTATGACGATATAGGACTTGTTTAACTGTAGATATAGATACCTCCAGCATCTTCACAAGGTCCTTTGCTGTTGTTCTGGGATTGATTTTCACTTTTCGCACCAAAGTACGTTCATGTCTAGGAGACAGAACGCGTCTCCTTCCTAAGCGGTATGACGGCTACGTGGTCCCATGGTGTTTATACTTTCATACTATTGTTTGTACTGATGAACGTGGTACCTTCAGGCGTTTGGAAATTGCTCCCAAGGATGAACCAGACTTGTGGAGGTCTACAATTTTTTTTCTGAGGTCTTGGCTGATTTCTTTTGATTTTTCCATGATGTCAAGCAAAGAGGCACTGAGTTTGAAGGTAGGCCTTGAAATGCATCCACAGGTGCACCTCCAATTGACTCAAATGATGTCAATTAGCCTATCAGAAGCTTCTAAAGCCATGACATGATTTTCAGGAATTTTCCAAGCTGTTTAGAGGCACAGTCAACTTAGTGTATGTAAACTTCTGACCCACTGGAATTGTGATACAGGGAATTATTGTCACGCCCTGACCTGAGAGAGACAGTTTATTTCTCTATGTTGTTAGGTCAGGGTGTGGGGTGGGCATTATATGGTTTATATTTCTATGTTTTGGCCAGGTATGGTTTCCAATCAGAGGCAGCTGCCTATCATTGTCTCTGATTGGGAACCATATTTAGGCAGCCCTTTTCCCTCCTTTAGTTGTGGGATCTTAATTTTGTACTGCTCGGTAAGCCTGCAAGACGTGACGGTCGTTTACCTTTGTTTATTATTTTGTTTAAGTGTTCTGATTTAAAAATAAATATCAAGATGAACACATACCACGCTGCACCTTGATCTACTCCTTTGGACAACCGTTACAGAAGATCCCACTACCAAAGGACCAAGCAGCGTATAAGGGAAATAATCTGTCTGTAAACAATTGTTGGAAAAATTACTTGTGTCATGCACAAAGTAGATGTCCTAACCGACTTGCCAAAACTATAGTTTGTTAACAAAACATTTGTGGAGTGGTTGAAAAACAAGTTTTCATGACTCCAACCTAAGTGTATGTAAACTTCCGACTTCAACTGTAGATTGCATGTCAAGGGTGCCGTTGATTGTTTGTTGGTGCTGACATTACAATCTCTATTTACTCGATGTAACCTAAATCTCAAACAACTTCAAACACCTATAGGCCTATGTATACAATATAAGACACAATAATATTTGACAGGCTTTGACATATAGAGGAATCTTACAGCTTGCTCAATCATGCTTGAAACAAAGGATTTCTTTCTTTAAACTATGAGCACTGTGCTACCGTATGATTACAGAGTCTAATGTATGTCCACGTGAAGATCACGTTTCTCCCATTTCAGTTTCCTCCAACACTTCATCAGTGTGTGAGGTGAGGTTGACTCTCAGTTTACACATGCCTCTGTGTTTCAAGGAAATGTTTCTAAGAATTAGTTGAACACAGTGGGCAGTGTTAAAGCTGTCTAATGTAATTGCTAAGACTTAAAATCAAAGATTATACTCAGGGAGTTCAGGACTGTCTGACTAGTCATTTCAATGTGGATGATGAGGTAATATTCTCATTGCTCAATGAGATTACAACCTATATTCACCCACTCAAAAAGACAGCCAAAAGTTAGTTGATTTTCCATTGTGTTATCAATATGATTTCAATCATGTAAAAGCAAAACTAAATTTAACTTTAAATAAAGTTTTATCAGATTTAGTCTTATTCTTTAACTTGTATTTTTGGTTGAGATGGAGACTTGAATCCAACCTATACATTTTTAACATATACACCTCCAGTAGGAGGTGCTGCACCGCATATTGTTTGTTTTTTGATAGATGAAATAACATTGAAAAGATGACTTTGTTTTAAAGGTACAAAAACATATTTTATACAAGGTTGGCCTATTTTGAAATTGAGTTACCATGATGACATAATCCTGTGGTTGAGATTTCACCCTCAAAACAACAGTCTACATTGATGACTCTTTGGAAATCCAATGTATTTTACACATAGATTCCACTTTTTTAGATATTTCTTTTGTAACCTTATTTTGCCACTTCAGTTGAATGAGAACACATTCTCATTTACAGCAATGGCCTGGGGAATAGTTACAGGGGAGAGGGGGGGATGAATGAGCCAATTGGAAGAAGTTGTTTTTGCTCAAAACTGGTTAAATCAACATTGTTTCCACTTCATTTCAACCAAAACATTCAATGTGATGACTTTAAATCAATGTGGAAAACTGGGAATTTCTTATTTTTTTTCATGTAAATTTTAACCGAAATCCAATGAAATTGTGAAATGTTTTGTTGATTTCAGGTTGAATTCACATTAGTTAACAACTCAACCAAATGTAAATACAAAGTTGACTGTCTGGCCTCCACCTTCTCCGTAAATTTAATGACAGCAAACAAAA
Organism: Salmo trutta; assembly: GCF_901001165.1. Classification (NCBI taxonomy): domain Eukaryota; kingdom Metazoa; phylum Chordata; class Actinopteri; order Salmoniformes; family Salmonidae; genus Salmo; species Salmo trutta. Next base: position 38,520,327 of record NC_042973.1, read on the forward strand.
ATTACCTGGTCATCCAGGGGCAAGGGGGAAACAAGGTGTGCAGTGGACCCTATTCTATTTTATTCTATTCTACATAACTGTCTAATCTTTTTCTTCGTGATTATGTAGGAGAGGAGACTGGAACAGGAATCTTAGTATGTATACATTTTCTGGATTATTTTTTGGGTGTCCTGAAAAGACGCTACGTGAGAAAAAATCAAGTTCATGTTTACCTCGAGAGGCGCGGAGATGTGGACTCCAAGCGGACACACCTCCGCCAACACCCTCTCCGCCCTCCTCCCTGCTCACACATCTGAGATTATGAGGGCCCCTTAGAACTGCTGTCATTATCGCTTACACACTAGGCTACTGTACAACATATTTGCCCGTCTTTATCCATAAGGCACCAAGGCAACTGGACCATTGTGGCGATACCAGAATGGGTTGTAGACAAAGCTTTAAGCAATGCTGTGACCGGCCGAAAAATACCAATGTCCGAATTAGTCTTCCAGCAGTGTGTTTCGTATGGCAAATTGCCATGATCATCTTATTCGGCATTTTTATCCGTTATGACCAAGAATCCGACGCACATTGGACAGAGTATAGAAAATTTCGAAACATTTCCAGTGACATTGAGAACGACTTCTATTTCAGATACCCAAGTAAGTGACCCAAAATAATATCCTCGGTTGCTTTTACATTTCCGTAAGCTATGTTTTCTTTTTAAAATGTTTTTTTTATTTACATTTTATTTAAACTCCAACCAGGTGTGAAACAAAATAGTAATATATATTCCAAACAAATCTTTGCCGATTTGGTCGTTTTATTCAGAAACGTTGGTCATTAGGGTTGTCCTTTTCCTCTACAAAAGGATCACTTTTTATTGTCATGTTAATAAAAAAATGTAAACGCATAGCCTAGTATTTTATTTAACCAGGCACGTCAGTTAAGAACAAATTCATATTTACAATACCGGTCTACCCCGGTCAAACCCTAACGATGTTGGGCCAATTGTGCGCCGTCCTATGGGACACCCAACCACAGCCGGTTGTGATATAGCCAGCCTCATGCTGCCCAATTCCAAATCTCTACTACAATGACCTGAACTTGAATGTACAATTAAATAGTTGAGCAATGCATACAATTATTAAATTCAACATGTCATTTTAAGGTGATGACACCTACTATTCAGGGCTGGCGTCAGAACGAATCAGTTGGATGGGTATTTGATTTCCATAGGGGGGCACTTTTTTTTCACTGGACCTACTACGTTGCACATATTTTTTAAATAGATGTTATAGTAAAGGCATAGGCGGCACGTGAGTTTCAAGTTTGGGGAAGTTCCCAATTTATCCTACCGTCTGCATGCCAGTTATGCTTTTCATATGTACATTTTTGTGCAACAGTTTCATTTCAATAATACGTTTTTCGTTTCTCAAAATCATTGCCATGTGGTTAATTATAAAAATCTGAATTAAACCGATAAAATCTAAAAGTTGAATCTAACGCAAGGGCACCAGCCTCTGGGCAGCAGGTAGCCTAGAGGTTAGATTGTTGGACCAGTAACCGAAAGGTTGCTGGATCGAATCCCTGAGCTGACAAGGTAAAAATCGTTAATTCACTGCCTGAACCAGAAAGGCAGTTAACCCAGTGTCGCCGAAGACATGGATGTCGATTAAGGCAGCCCCCTGCACCTCTTTGAGTAGTTGGGTTAAATGCGGAAGACACATTTCAGTAAAGGACTTCAGTTGTACAATCCCCCTGACTGTCTGGACATGGTCCAGCAACTGTGTGAATGGAGGTCCATTTACAGTTTCGATTTGGTTTTAGTCACTTGAAAGTATATTGAGTTATCCCCCAGTAAAATACTACTTGAGTAAAAGGCTAAAAGTATCTGGTTTTAAATGTACTTAAGTACAGTGGTGGAAAAAGTACTCAATTGACATACTTGAGTAAAAGTTAAAAGTTAAAGTAAACGCTATACATCAAATTCCTTATATGTAGCAAACCAGATGTCACAATTTCCTTTTTTTTATATAAAACATGTTTTTATGGACAGAGTCTGTGTTCTTTTGCCCATCTTAATCTTTTCTTTTTATTGTCCAGTCTGAGATATGGCTTTTTCTTTGCAACTCTGCCTATAAGGCCAGCATCCCGGAGTCGCCTCTTCACTGTTGACGTTGAGACTGGTGTTTTGCGGGTACTATTTAATGAAGCTGCCAGCTGAGGACTTGTAAGGCATCTGTTTCTCAAACTAGACACTCTAATGTACTTGTCCTCTTGCTCAGTTGTGCACCAGGGCCTCCCACTCCTCTTTCTATTCTTGTTAGAGCCAGTTTGCGCTTTTCTGTGAAGGGAGTAGTACACAGCGTTGTAGCAGATCTTCAGTTTCTTGCCAATTTCTCGTATGGAATAGCCTTCATTTCTCAAAACAAGAATAGACTGACGAGTTTCAGAAGAAAGTTCTTTGTTTCTGGCCATTTTGAGCCTGTAATCAAACCCACAAATGCTGATGCTCCAGATTCTCAACTAGTCTAAAGAAGGCCAGTATTATTGCTTCTTTAATCAGGACAACAGTTTTTAGTGTTATTTACCAGTATGTACCTTCAGCACCTGACAGACATTATGACTATAAGGATGTGTCTTTTCATTTTTTTACATCCAATACCCTGATCAATTAAACTTGTTTGCGGACATGAGCCATGAATGTACTGGCAGGACTATTTGTTGCCATGTAAAAAACACATAGGGGCCCAGACAGACTGTTGTGTTGGCCCAGACTGGCGGGAGTCTCAATCCTGTAGAGGCAGAGCAGATTAACACTGATGAAAGCATTTGATCGCAATCACAATCACCTGCACTACTTTAGCTACTTCAATTTCAGTGTTTGCAATGGAGATACACATGTAAAAAAGGTCCTGTCTTCTGCTCGGTATTGTGATAGAAGAGGATAACCATGTACCTACATCCATCACCACCAGAATATGGCTGTGGGTCAGATAATGGGCAGGTTGTACATATTTTTCTGAAATAGTTCCAGACAGAGAAAATGTATTCATCAGACATTTTGTCAATATAGTTTGATTTAATCAGAGGATGGATATGTTTGATCAAAGACACATCAGTCATTTCCAGCTCCAATTCCATTTATCGCCTTGGTTGAACTTTGATTGATATGGAACTGACCCCAACTGACCCTCTCATTTCCATGACAGTATTGATCTGCACTTCTTACTCCTTTCTACCTCTCTCCTTCATCCCCCCCACTATCTCCCTCAGGTTTCCAGGACGTCCATGTGATGATCTTTGTGGGCTTCGGTTTCCTCATGACCTTCTTGAAGCGCTACAGCTTTAGCGCCGTGGGCTTCAACTTCCTCATCGCCGCCTTCGGCCTTCAGTGGGCGCTGCTGATGCAGGGCTGGTTCCAATCTCTGGACCCCATGGACGGAAAGATCAAGATCAGCATGGAGAGGTTAAAGTTTGACTGCTTTGGTCTAACAGTGTTAAACTACTTTTCTTGGTCTATTGAGATCAGTGAAGACTAGTATCGGATTTGATAGGTGAAAGTGATGTGGGTTTAAAAATAGTTATATTAACCTAGTTAAAGCATCCCTTTTTTCAGTGCAGTGGTCACTTGGAAAGACAACAGTGAATATTGTATGGATTTATATAATTTTTTTAACAAACTCACTACATTCAACATCAATGTATAGAGCTCTTCTGGCTGACCATTCACTGACTATAGTATGTATAACTTTTGCATGAATGAGCCATATGTGAATGAGTCAGTCATGTAGAACTTAGACCTACGTCATTGAAATCAATCTATAGAATAACATATGTTTATGGAAAAGGATCATGTGAGTGTGAGTGCCAGAAAGAGCCTATTTAAAAAATATTTATATATATATTTGACAGGGGAACAACGTTTCAGACAAAACAACTTACATACACTAACACAACATTAAACAAAACTATAAACATACATACCGTACAACAAAAATATTTTATGTTAAAAACACGAAAGTCTTGACTAAAAACAGCTGTCCTAAAGACGGAGGAGAAGTGGTGGGACCAGTCTGTGTGTGAAAATCCATCATACAGTGTCTTCAGAAAGTTTTCACACCCATTGACTTATTCCATATTTTGTTGTGTTACAGCCTGAATTCAAAATGGATGAAATTGATTTCTTTTTCTCACCAATCTACACACAATACCCCATAATGACAAAGTGAAAACATGTTTTTTTAGAAATGTTTGCAAATTTATTGAAAATGAGATGCAGAAATATCTCATTGACATAAGCATTCACACCTCTGAGTAAATACTTTGTAGAAGCACTGTCGTGACGTTGTATTGATTAATGTGGCGACTGCTGTTCATCAAATGATTAACTGTTTATAATTACGTGATTAAATTAATCAGGTAATTATTAACTCAGTAACCTGGGGCACCATGGGAAAGTTTGGTTTCATTGAGTTTTTATTTCCCAAATTAACTCAAAGAATATCAGAATATCGATTTTACAACAGTCGCTAATTATTTAATTTCCTCTACAGTCACATCCTGAACGTCACATAATCCGGGAATCTGCACAAACCCGAGTCCAACTAAATAAGTCCGTGCCACACCAATTGAGTTGATTATTTATTTACTAACGAGCTAAAATGATAATATAATATACACATACACAAACACACAGTCTAGGCTATTGATTAGAACTTAATACAATGAAACAGGTCCCAAGCGGGCCCGTGTTACACAAAATGAGGATTTCAAAAGAGAGAGAGAGTGCGCGAGAGAAGAACACACTTGGGTACATTTGGAAACTATTCTTAGTTTAACCCTAACCTTGCCCCGAACTGCCGCTCTTATGGGTCAGAATATAATGATGTAATTACGTGTCGAAGGTCTCCGATGGGGTATCTCCTCGTGGACCGAGTTCCTCCTTCTCCTCTGATGGCGGCACCTCTGTCGTTACCGAGTGTAACTCTCTGATTGTCCACACGATGTCAGTGTCCTTTCTCTTAGTGGTGTGTTTCCTCGCCCTTGTTCTGAAAGGGGGTCTTCTTAGTACAGTCAGCCATGTAGCTCAGGGCTCCAGTGTAGGAATGAAAGCAGTAGTGGAAACACGATTCCTTGGAGAGAATATCCGGATGGTCCAGCTTGAGTTCACCCTCTTAGACACAGCTACTCATCCGCAGCATAAATCTTTAAAAGGTTCCTTTGTCTTCTTTAAACCAGTGTTGCGTTTTGGGTTTGTGACTACCTCGGACCTTGGCTGCAGCTCGTGGTAACCTAGTCTGCTATGTTAATTCTTAACTCACATGTTTTATACCCTTGGGTCAGAAAGGGGCGTTTCCGTCTTTATGGCAAGTTCTCTGGGCATCGCTAGTCTGGATTTACTCAGATCCAATTTAGACAACTAACTTCACATTTCATCTTTACAAAAACATTCTATTTGATCCGGACATTTTCCACACAACGTACAGTATGCAAACATCAGGTACATATTGTGAAAACCTTTCAAGTTACAATGTTTTCATTATAACGCCGTCATTTAACTTTTAATAACATAGCAAAAACGACATTCATTTTCATATTCCATCTATCGTCATTACCACCATTTGACGAAACATATTGTCCCAAAGTCCATTTATTGCACGTTACTATTCTGAGGTAGGTTCTCCATAAGCCCATCATACATTCCATTCCTCCACAGTGAGAGGACAAAGGGATTTTGTCTGCTGCCTTAACATTTACAATGGGCGTGAGGTGTCATAAAACCCCCCCACCTCCATACCTCTCTATCTCTCCCCCTCTGGTGGGTGCGAGATATATAATCTGTAAGAGTGTGGTCCATGGTAACCTGACCTGAACAGGCCAGTCATGACAGTCCCCCTCTGGTGGGTTAAACTTGGAAGGATTCTGCATGTTGCAACCCATCATAAGAATGACCATCGGATGTCCTGGTTTGTGGATCATCTTAGCAGTCACCCCCGGTGGTTTATCCTGGTAGGATTTCTGCACACTGCAGATCACCACCAGAATGGACATGGGAGGTCCAGCGGTGGCTCTGTGTTCCGGCCTGTTGTCCGGTTGACCCGGCTAGTGGATCTAGGCAGTAACTTGGGCAGACGTTAATAACGCACAACACTCAGGCAATACATCATTACATTTCTTCCCCAAATGAGCGGCGTTGTGGCTTTAACTGGTGGTTGTATGGGGAACTTGTTTATGGCTCTATCACTTCAAAGGAAATTAAACAAAATGAATAAAAACATAAACAAGAGATATAGAAAATATAGCTATCACACCTTAATCACCTAATTTGGACTATGTTCTATATATGTCCAAGGTCTCTATCATGGCATTGACTCTAATGTCATATCTAGGGCGATCCTACTTGAAGGTGGGTAGTTAAGGCATTTGGAAAAATGGCACCCTGAATGACAAAGCTTACATTGGGGACATTACAGGGCTGACCTAGCAAATTCAGGAGAGGAGGCTGGGGATGCTGTGGATGGACCCCCTGATGGGGTTTCAGGATCTATTGCCAACTTTCCAAAAATCGGGATCGCTTCCGTCCCACGGGTGATTCTAGTATAAGACCTCATTAGGTCTTCCATTGCACATGTGTACCTGTAGGTGCACACGGGAAATAAGACCAAGGATCATGGTAACAGTCAGGATACTGTCCGGCACCATCCAAGAGCGGGTGACAGACCAATCTTTTGGCTTGTAGTCAGTTGGGTCAACTAAAATTGCCTCATCCAGTACGCTAAGATCAACAGTCATTGGTCCCTCGTAGTGGATTTGGTTTTGAATGGCTTGTGGTAACTCAAGGGAACGCTTAGCAAAAGCGGCAGGCATTTCAATCTTTGTGTCTATCATGACGTCGGAAAGTTGGTATAGAGTGAGGTTGTCTGTATGGGTAATCGCCCCCTCTGGTACAGTCTGGTTGGGGAGGTTTAATTGGGTGGTTGAGTCATGGCGTTCGTAAGTCATAGTGGCGGACGCGAATGGTGTGTTAACAAACCATCGAATCCGGTAACACCTCTACTTGTGTGGTGGTGGCCCCATCCCCTGTTTGGTGATTTTGGCTCTACAGCGTTCTTCGCTGGTGATAGGCTTAAGACCACGAAGATGCTCAGTGTTATCCCTGACGAACGGTTGGCTAGGACTGAGGTAGTGGACGTCTTTGGTTAGAGTACACATTAACAGGTTAGGAGTGAGATAGAAATCTGTATTGTTTTCCTGATAAGCTACATCTGGGGGTGTGGCACTTTTCACGTGGGTACTGTCGCGCCACAATCCTACATTTAGAATCGTTTTCAATCTATAGATATTCTCTAGTTCAACAACCGGCAGCGTCAGTAAAAATCCCACTTCATTACGATCAACATCAATGTGTATTGGGATTGTCGACCCCAGATTATAGGCCAAATGTGACTGTAACAGCCTTACCGTGGTTGTAGTAGCTGAGGTCCATTGAAAGGGGCACTAGATATGAAGGGATTCTATTCATGGCCAAGTGGTCCGTAGAAGAGCTAACTTCACAGAGGAAATCCTCCAATAATAATCGAACCAATTGGACATGGGCAAAATCATGGTTCATGACCTCTACTAGCTTTCCTACAGACAGGAGGGTTTTGTTCAGGAGAGTAGCATGTGTGTTTACCACCAGAATAGTGTCCTGGAGAGACTTTCCCACATGTTGCAACCTGAGTGCCTGTGCTTTCATCTGTTGCTGTATAAGTGGTATCTCTTCAGTAATCTCCCTAACATTTCTCTTCAGTGTGGCTAGACTGACTGCGTTGATGGCAGTGGTACTTAGGGCAAATAGCGACCCTACGGCTGCACCTATCGAGAGTAGCGCCCCGACGAATCGTTTTTCTCGCCTGGGCTCTGCTAGTTCTGACTGGGTGACTGTGAACCTTTGGAGTTGGGCCAACATATGGGCAGTGTCTAGCTGGGCATGCTTAACTGCCTGGGTGGTTCAATCACGGGCCAATTCAAATGCGCCGCAGCTGGAATGTGTTGGTGGTACACGTTCTCTGCATCTAGGAGGAACATACACCCTTTGTGTGTGTACTCTGCAGTTAGTTATAAGGAGTCCTGGATCATCGCGGATAACGATTGCCGTATGGGGTCCGCTCGTAATTACATCTGCTGGGTTGGTTTTGACCAGGGCGCAGAGTGTCAGGATCAGCCAAAGGAACTCCATCCTACAGAATGCGTAATCAGAGATATTGTTTGATTATTTCAGTTATTTGCTTTTGTAAACAAAAATGTTTTGACAACAGTTTTTCTGATTTTCCTATTTCGGACAGCACAGCGCAGGACAATATCAATAGTGACAACACATATATCTTGTAGCTGGGAAGAGAAGAAAATATGTTAGGTGCAATGTACTGATCTCCTGGAATTGATCAGCTGAGGGTACAGTGGCTTGCGAAAGTATTCACCCCCTTAGCATTTTTCCTATTTTGTTGCCTTACAACCTGGAATTAAATTAGATTTTTTGGGTGGTTTGTATCATTTGATTTATACAACATGCCTACCACTTTGAAGATGCAAAATATTTTTTTTTGTGAAACAAACAAGAAATAAAACAAATTAAACAGAAAACTTGCGTAACTATTCACCCCCCCAAAGTCAATACTTTGTAGAGCCACCTTTTGCAGAAATTACAGCTGCAAGTCTCTTGGGGTATGTCTCTATAAGCTTGGCACATCTAGCCATTGGGATTTTTGCCCATTCTTCAAGGCAAAACTGCTCCAGCTCCTTCATTTTGGATGGGTTCCGCTGGTGTACAGCAATCTTTAGGTCATACGATAGATTCTCAATTGGATTGAGGTCTGGGCTTTGACTAGGCCATTCCAAGACATTTAAATGTTTCCCCTTAAACCACTCGAGTGTTGCTCTAGCAGTATGCTTAGGGTCATTGTCCTGCTAGAAGGTGAACCTCCGTCCCAGTCTCAAATCTCTGGAAAACTGAAACAGGTTTCCCTCAAGAATGTCCCTGTATTTAGCGCCATCCATCATTCCTTCAAATCTGAACAGTTTCTCAGTCCCTGCCAATGAAAAACATCCCCACAGCATGATGCTGCCACCACCATGCTTCACTGTGGGGATAGAATTCTTGGGGTGATGAGAGGTTTTGGGTTTGCGCCAGACATAGCATTTTCCTTGATGGCCAAAAAGCTCAATTGTAGTTTCATCTGACCAGAGTACCTTCTTCCATATGTTTGGGTGGTCTCCATATGCCTTTTGACGAACACCAAACGTGTTTGCTTATTTCTTTCTTTAAGCAATGGCTTTTTTCTGGACATTCTTCCGTAAAGCCCAGCTCTGTGGAGTGTACGGCTTAAAGTGGTCCTATGGACAGATACTCCAATCTCCGCTGTGGAGCTTTGCAGCTCCTTCAGGGTTATCTTTGATCTCTTTGTTGCCTCTCTGATTAATGCCCTCCATGCCTGGTCCGTGAGTTTTGATGGGCGGCCCTCTCTTGGCAGGTTTGTTGTGGTGCCATATTCTTTCCATTTTTTAATAATGGATTTAATGGTGCTCCATGGGATGTTCAAAGTTTCGGATATTTTTTTATAACCCAACCCTGATCTGTACTTCTCCACAACTTTGTCCTTGACCTGTTTGGATAGCTCCTTGGTCTTCATGGTTGGTGTTGCCCCTTGCTTATTGGTGTTGCAGACTCTCAAGCCTTTCAGAACAGGTGTATGTATACTGAGATCATGTGACAGATCATGTTACACTTAGATTGCACACAGGTGGACTTTATTTAACTAATTATGTGACTTCGGAAGGTAATTGGTTGCACCAGATCTTATTTAGGGGCTTCATAGCAAAGGGGGTGAATACATATGCACGCACCACTTTCCATATAAGTATTTTTTTTCATTTCACTTCACCAATTTGGACTATTTTGTGTACGTCCATTACATGAAATCCAAATAAAAATCAATTTAAATTACAGGTTGTAATGCAACAAAATAGGAAAAATGCAAAGGGGATGAATACTTTTGCAAGGCACTGTACTTAAGAATTTTCTTAGTGCCTCCGACTTGCTAGGTTTCTGTCTATTCGGTGCTGGCTAGCACCCCTTCTATTCCCATGGGGCGAGTGTACAACTTGATTTGGTTCCTGTGGACCCACTTTAACGTAGTGTTTTGTTGACCTTTGCCGGTTCTGATTTGATAAGCTACAGGTGACAGCTTCACCACAATCTGGTGTGGCCCCGTCCAGTGGGGCAGGAACTTTGTCGCAACGCCCGCTTGTTTGGTGTATATGTAGTACCACACCTTATCCTCGAACTCCCGGTTTGAGGCCTTTTTGCCGTAATAGGTCTTGTTTTTGTCACCTTCTGTAATTCTCTCCAACTTTCTTTTAAGCGTAAGCAAAGGTAGTCTGGAGGTGGTTTCGCAAGTCCGTCACATATTGATGAACCGTGTATGTCGTGTCTACGGCGACATCTCCCGGTTGGTACAGGAGATGCAGTGGAATTGTCATCAACTGTGAGTTTATGTTTACTTGCATACTGCGAATGCAAGTCGTGTGAACCTGCCAAAGCCAGTTCGGACACTGGGTGATTGACAAGATCAGACAGGAAAGCCATCAAAGTTTGAGGGACTCATCTTGGTGTTGCATTGCTACCAGGTCACCATTCAGGAATGAATGAGTTAACAACACTATGTTAGTGCGAAGACGTTTCCCGCGATGCTACATGGCTGTGCGTTACCGCAGATACCATGGCCGCCTCGGTGGTTTTGCGTCTCGGGCATTGAACACCCAACGGGTGACGTGAATTACACCAGATTTCGCCATGCTGTCGGTATGGTCGTTGCCAAGTTTGTTCATGACAAGTTGATTTGGAGTGTCCCTTGACTTTCTTCCAATACACCTGTATGTCGAAATTGAAGTGGTTTGCACGGAATGTCATTGTGCCATACCAATCCCACACCCGCTTGCAAGTGGTCTAGATGGCGGTAAGAACAGCCATCCACTAATGCTATCGGCATGTCAAGACACGTTCTCTTCGAAGTAGTGATGGTTCGAAGGCAATGGCGGAGCCACTTCACGCGGGGATGGTGCGAAGTCGGTTTCTTCGTCACCACATCGTTGACAGTGGAAAATAAAATCTATTGGATCCATTTTTAATTCAGGCTGTAACAACAAAATGTGGAAAAAGTCAAGGGTTGTGAATAATTTCTGCAGGCACTGTATGTATCACCTGTTACTGTTGATCCTCCTGAGATGTACAGTCTGTACACAGTAATGGCAGGGCAAACAAAAACATATTAGTGCTAATCATGCATTTATGATTCTGCTGAAGTTTCTCCAATCTTGTGTAAACAGATATGATATGTGTGGGTACATGTCTATGTGACGTGTGTGTGTAATCAAACATGTACCCCTGTGTACCCGTGTAGGCCTCTGTGTCTGTGCACGTGAACAGATAAAGATCTAAGGGTGCCTGAGCACCTGCCCTTTTGCCCTCCAATGAGAAAATTACCCACATTTTTTATTTAACTTTTAGTCTATTTTCACTCTTGTTATTTAAATGAATTGCCCATCAAACTAGCTAATTTCTCATGATTGAATCTAGGAAAATTCCCGATCCTCTGCCCCCACTCGAGTCCACCCCGACTACACTTGTCCTACAGGCAGAAGCTACAGGCGCTGAAAGGTAGTGTAGTAGGGGCTACCTTTTGAGTTGCATGTGTCATCTCACGGTTAGGAATAGGGAAGCAGAACAAAAACCAATCACAGTTAAAGACTAGTTAGATTGTTTCAACAGCATAGCTAGCTAGCTGTCTAACTAACAAGCTGATTTACATAATCTACATTCGCTATGATCAACTGATAGCCCACGCCTCTTTGCCCTCTCTTTGAGCAGTAGGCTGTAAACTTGCTGGGATGAGTGTGATTTTACAGAAAATAAAGGCCTATGCTGTTGAAATTTGATTACAGGAACATTAGATAAGGAACTATGAATGTAAGAATTTTAATTTCAACTGTGGTTTCGGAAGGTAGTGTGCCCTTTTCACTGAACACGTTAATACCATAATAATTCCCACGCTAATGCCGTAAGAGCAGTTTCGTATCCTAGCAGAACAAATCGTAAAGTAACATGTAAATTAAGGGCTCTATTCAATCCGCAGTGCTGAAGAGTTGAAATTTAAAGGTAATTTACAATTGAGCCTACATATAAAGCATTTAGCGCGAATGCAGTTTGCGCGAATGCATTGCCTTTACAGTTTTATCATGCTGTAAAGCCAAACTTCACTGCTACAGATTGAATCGAGCCCTTAAAACCTCTTACTGCAGTGGGCTAAATCAGGGTCACAGTGTTTCTTGGCAGTCTTAATAACCTGTTTGGCCTAGGGGGCAGTATTGAGAATTTTGGAAAAAATATGTGCCCATTTTTAACTGCCTCCTACACCAACTCAGAAGCTAGAATATGCATATTATTGTTCAGGTTTGGATAGAAAACACTCTGAATTTTCTAAAACTGTTTGAATGGTGTCTGTGAGTATAACAGAACTCTTATGGCAGGCAAAAACCTGACAAGGTTTCATGCAGGAAGTACCCTGTCTGACAAGGAGTCGTGCGTCTTGCATCTGTTTATTGAAAAGTAAGGATCTTAGCTGTAACGTGACAATTCCCAGGGCTCCGATAGGCTTTCAGAACCCGGGAAATACCTGAAGCCTCAGGCTGAAACACATTATCGCCTTTGGTAAGTGGCGGCTCAGAGGACCTTTGAATGAGGCGCGTGTACGATTCGCTCCTGAGGAGAAATTTAATTCGGCTGTTTAGGCTCAATGCATATTCCCGGTCGGAATATTATCACTTTTCTACGAGATAAATGGCATAAAAATTGGTTTTAAACAGCGGTTGACATGCTTCGAAGTACGGTAATGGAATATTTAGACCGTGATGTAGCATTCTGATAGTGTCTAGAACTCACGAACAAAACGTCGCTGTTTGGATATAACGATGGATTATTTGGGACCAAACCAACATTTGTTATTGAAGTAGAAGTCCTGGCAGTGTATTCTGACGAAGAACAAGCAAGGTAAGAACATTTTTCTTATAGGAAATGTGATTTTGGTGGAGGCTGACCTGGGTGTGTGTCTAAATAGCTAGCCCTGTGATGCCGGGCTATGTACTTAGATTATTGCAAAATGTGCTTCATCCGAAAAGCTATTTTAAAATCGGACATATCGAGTGCATAGAGGAGTAATGTATCTATAATTCTTAAAATAATTGTTATGCTTTTTGTGAACGTTTATCATGAGTAATTTAGCAAACTGTTAGTAAATTCCCCGGAAGTTTGCGGGGGTTATGCTTTTTCTGAACGTCACATGCTAATGTAAAAAGCTGTTTTTTGATATAAATATGAACTTGATTGAACAGACATGCATGTATTGTATAACACAATGTCCTAGGTGTGTCATCTGATGAAGATCATAAAAGGTTAGTGCTGCATTTAGCTGTGGTTTGGGTTTATGTGACATGATATGCTAGCTTGAAAAATGGGTGTCTGATTATTTCTGGCTGGGCACTCTGCTGACATAATCTAATGTTTTGCTTTCGTTGTAAAGCCTTTTTGAAATCGGAGAGTGTGGTTAGATTAACGAGATTCTTGTCTTTAAATAGCTGTAAAATAGTCATATGTTTGAGAAATTGAAGTAATAGTATTTCTAACGATTCAAAAATCGCGCCACTGGATATCAGTGGCTGTTACGTAGGTGGGACGAATTCGTCCCACATGCGCCAGAGAGGTTTTAAACAAATCTACTTTGAAATTGAAGTATTCACCTCACACACATGGTTATCGGCTTAAAAAAAGAAGACACCTGCACCATGTCAGATATTCAGTTTAAATGTATTCAATTTTGAGTTTGCTTCCCAATATTACACTTTATATACATCACAGAAGACTGAAATATAACAAAATAGTTTGACATAGAAACACTGTATTTTCGGCATAAAGAAAAAGAAAAGATTATTAATTATGGAATTAAGAGAAATCTAACATTCCACCCATGAGACCACTAGGTCATTTGACTGCAGGAAAGGTGTACTCTGTGTTGTGAGGTGTATGTACAGAGTTACAGTAAGCAATGTTTTGTTGTTTTGGCTCTGTCATTTCAAGCCCTATTACCCCACTCATGTTGAATTGGAAAAAAATATTAGATTTTCATATTTTCATAATATTTGTACTACATACTTGAGCTTGTGTCCTCAAACATGAGTACACCTCAGCAATTTAACATTAACATTCCCAAGAATGTGCAAAACTGTCATCAAGGCAAAGGTTGGCTACTTTGAATAATCTCAAATATAAAATATATTTTGATTTGCTTAACACTTTTTTGGTTACTACATTATTCCATGTGTTATTTCATATGTTTGCTGTTTTCACTATTGTTCTACAATGTAGAAAATAGTAAAAATAAAGATAAACTCTGGAATGAGTAGGTGTGTCCAAACTTTTGACTGGTAGTGTAAGTATTCAGACCCTTTGCTATGAAACTCAAAATTGAGCTCAGGTGCATTCTGTTTCCATTGATCATCCTTGAGATGTTTCTACAACTTGTTTGGAATCAACCTGTGGTAAATTAAATTGATTGGACAGGATTTGGAAAGGCAAACACCCGTCTATATAAGGTCCCACTGTTGACAGTGCATGTCTGAGGAAAAACCAAGCCATGAGGTTGAAGGAATTGTCTGTAAAGCTCCGTGACAGGATTGTCTTGAAGCACAGATCTGGGGAAGGGTACCAAGATTTCTGCAGCATCGAACGTCCCCAAGAACACAGTGGCCTCCATCATTCTTAAATGGAAGAAGTTTGGAACCACCAACACTCTACCTAGAGCTGGTCACCTGGCCAAATTAAGCAATCTGGGGAGAACAGCTTTGGTCAGGGAGGTGACCAAGAACCCTATGGTCACACTGACAGTGCCCTTAAGTTCCTCTGTGGGGATGGGAGAACCTTCCAGAAGGACAACCATCTCTGCAGCACTCCAACAATCAGGCCTTTATGGTAGAGTGGCCTGACGGAAGCCACTCCTCAGTAAAAGGCACATGACCGCTGCTCGGATTTTGCCAAAAAGGCTGCTAAAGGACAATATTCTCTGGTCAAATGAAACCTAGATTGAACTCTTTGGCCTGAATGCCAAGCGTTGCGTCTGGAGGAAACCTGGCACCATCCCTACGGTGAAGCATGGTGGTGCGGCATCCTGCGGTGGGGATGTTTTTCAACGGCAGGGACTGGGAGACTAGTCAGGATCGAGGGGAAAGAGAGCTTGATGAAAACCTGCTCAGGACCTCAGACTGGGGAAGAAGGTTCACCTTCCAACAGGACAATGACCTTAAGCACACAGCCAAGACAATGCAGGAGTGGCTTCAGGACAATTCTCTGAATGTCGTTGAGTGGCCCAGCCAGAGCCCTGACTTGAACCGGATGGAACATCTCTGGAGAGACCTGAAAATAGCTGTGCAGCGACACTACCCATTCAACCTGATAGAGTTTGAGAGGATCTGCAGAGAAGAATGTGAGAAACTCCCCAAATACAGGTGTGCCAAGCTTGTAGCGTCATACCCAAGAAGTCTCAAGGCTGTAATTGCTGCCAAAGGTGCTTCAACAAAGTACTGAGTAAAGGGTCTGAATACTTATGTAAATGTGATTCAGTTTTGTATTTTTTATCTATTTGCAAAAATGTCTAAACCTGTTTTTGCTTTGTCATTATGGGGTATTGTGGGTAGATTGAGGAAAAATCCATTTTATAATAAAGTTGTAACGTATCAAAATGTCAAGGGGTCTGAATACTTTCTGAATGCACTGTACCAACCTAGCCTGGTCCCAGATCTGTTTTTGCTGTGTTACAATGACCAAATGAGTTGGCAAGTCAGCAAAACGGATATGGTACCAGGCTGACACCGACCCACTATACATTGTAATCCTGCCCTGGTTTCTTCCTTCTCAGTCTGATCAATGCAGATTTCTGTGTAGCCAGCTGCCTAATAGCGTATGGGGCGGTGCTAGGCAAGTTGAGCCCAGTCCAACTGATGGTGATGACACTGTTTGGAATCACTCTGTATGCTGTAGAAGAGTTCATCATCCTCAACCTCATACATGTAAGTATTTAGTAACTAAAGGCTTTAATATTAAGTCCTGCATAAAACCTGCATACATGGTTCTCACAAATGGCCCACAGTGATGCTGTATCAAGGTCTGTGCTTGATTGATTTTCTGAATACATTTACCGTTACAATAGGATTTTGTGGAATAGATGTTATCCACATATATGAATAAGGTGGCTGGTTTACTGTACATCATTCTCCCTTACAGGCCAGAGATGCTGGCGGCTCCATGGTGATCCACACATTCGGGGCTTATTATGGTCTGTCCATCTCGTGGATGCTGTACCGGCCCAACCTGGACCAGAGCAAGCGTCTGAATGGCTCTGTCTACCACTCAGACGTCTTTGCCATGATCGGTGAGTCGGATTCACAATAGTTGACGCTTTGCACATTTTCCATACTGGTATAGATGCAACTGTACTACCATGGATCCACCCCTGTCCCGTAGGAACCCTGTTTCTGTGGATGTTCTGGCCTAGTTTTAACTCAGCCGTCACGGACCACGGGGATGGGCAACATCGAGCGGCCATCAACACCTACCTGGCCCTGGCCTCCACCGTCCTCACCACCGTAGCCATCTCCAGTCTCTCCCAGAAGACTGGTAAGCTGGACATGGTAATTGACCATATGGTGTGCCTTACATACATTGGCCTGGTCCCAGATCTGTTTGTGCTGTCTTGCCAACTCCTATGGTCATTGGTGTAATGGCCATACCTGTTTCCTTTTTATCATGCATCTCCACTCAAGCTATTGGCCAACTTTTCTGTTCCTGTGTTCCAGGTTCACATCCAGAACTCCACGCTGGCAGGGGGTGTTGCCGTGGGTACGGCAGCAGAGTTCATGCTAATGCCTTATGGGTCTCTGATCATAGGGTTCTGCTGTGGCATCATCTCCACCCTGGGCTACATCTATATCACGGTAATGTAGAATATGGAGTCACATCAGCATAATTCATCAGATTTATTTGCAACTTTCCACAAAATGTGCCTATCGAATGCAGTGAAGGAGTGTAATTGCTAGTTAGACGCTAGTATAGTAGTGACTACTGACTGGGCTACTCCTATTTGATTAGTGGGCATGTATGTGTCTGTTCCCTCAGCCATTCATGGAGAAGTATCTGAAGATCCAGGACACGTGTGGCATCCACAACCTCCACGCCATGCCTGGGGTCATAGGGGGCATTGTGGGCGCCGTCACTGCTGCAGCCGCCAGTGAAGGGGTCTATGGCAAGGAGGGGTGAGTTATGTGATATCATTATGGACATCCAATGATGGCACAGAAGCTGGACAAGAATGCTGCAGCAATGAAGTCTGCTCAGTTTATCTGCTTCCAATTGTGTTTTTTCCCCCCTTAGATATAGTAATTGTTTTTTTAATAGGTTGATTAACACGTTTGACTTCACGGGGGAATGGAAAGACATGGTGCCGAGCCGGCAGGGAGGACACCAGGCAGCAGGGCTCTGTGTTGCCCTCTGCTTTGGAGTCGGAGGAGGAATCATTGTTGGTGAGTTGGACACAATTTAACCGTCTCTAGATTAGGTTGTGTGTGTGCGCGCTAGTCAAAACAGGTTGAGATCCCAGGCCACCACACAAACAAGGCTAATATACTGTAAGGTCAAAGTTTTTAAATGTACAAAAATCTGGTTCACACTCTCAGTCCCAGAGATGCAGTACATACTGCTGGATGTCCTCAAGATTGGCTGCCACAACCACCACCCTTGGTCATCATCCGCTTGCGGCACCCAGTCCACAGAACAGTGCTGGCAGCACAGAGGGAGAGAGGAAACATCCATTCTGTACAGAAGTATTCGACCTCACCCACACATTTAGGGGTCTACCGTTCCTTATCTGCGTGGTAGTGAGCGTTGTCGACGCTGGTCCCCCTCCGGGTTTCAGTGGTGGTGGCAGCAGCAGTGATGGCCATCTTCCTCCATCAGCAGGCCCAGACTGGTGCTGAAAGCTCCTTTTTCAGTTGTGTGGTAGCTCGTTAAGTCAATCAGGCCCAGGTGAGGCATACCTGGGCCAACTCCTGTCTCCAAGGGAAGTCTACAATAAATCAATTAGGAAACACAAAAGGAGGGAGAAACACAGCAAACAATATAAATCATGCAACATTTGAATAAGGCTCACAAAGTATATTAAATAAAGCAAGGTCACTGCACACTCAAAATAAATATTACATTCATACAAAAAAGTGTGGTCTCCATTTTGGGTTAAATATAAGGGAGACAACATGTGATACATGCATGAGTGTTTTCGTGAGGACAGGTTTTGAGGTAGCTGACAAGTTCATGTAGTATTGTGCGGCTGGGGTGGCGTATTTGAAAAGTTGCTGTATGTACTCCGTGGTGGTGAGATGAGGATGGTGTTTGTCCCTAGGCTGTATCCTGAGGATGCCTATCTGGGGAGATGCTTCTGATGACAACTGCTTTGATGATGAACTCTACTGGGAGGTGAGATACTGTACTAAACCATTAAAGTCCAAATGCATTCATAGCATGAAGACTTAAGTAATTTTCGAGTGATCTTTCTGAAGGTGATTTCTTAGAAACAATTTATGAGAATTTGAATCAAAACAGTGTGTCATTGTTAAAGGGCATATTTTTTCCCCCCCTAAACTGTTTCCCTAATACTGTCACGTCCTTCATGGAATGGTTAATACCAATATTTAGCTATTAGCTTGTTTCCAGTCCGAGGAGGTTTGGTTATTAAGACTAAATGGTCTTTGGTTTGTAGAGGCTAAGGAAGGATATGGCAGTGGAAACTATTTACCTCTTCTTTTACATGCTTTTGGAAGTTCTAATCAAATGTTGATTTCTGCCCTCAGTTACCTGAGGATGAAGAGAGCATTCCACCTATCCTGGAGGACAACAACCACATGCGGAACAGGGATGTGTAAGTAGCAGATTTGTGCAACAATAGAATTATGGAGGTTGGATTGTAAGGCTTTTGTTCATTATGCCTTATGATATGACATTAGTTCCTGTTTTTTTGGTTAGTCATGTTACTTGACCTGGATTTTAACCTTTTTTCATCAATCCGTCCCCTTTTATTTTTGTCAGATGGTCCAAAACCATCCTCAGAGAATTGCTTTAATTTACATCTAATTCTTTTTTCTGGAAAAGGCTTAAAATAAACATAAAAATCCAGGTCATGTGACATGATTAACCAAAACACAGGGCCCTAAAATGCTTTTGTCCTCATAAAATGTGTTATGTCAAATATCCTCAAGATGGCAGCAGACCACTGTGCTATTTGAAGTGTATGCCCACTGCTAGTGCATACAATCCTTGTTTGGGCCCACACGATACTGTGAAAAATTACCTCAAATTAGTAGACAGCATGGCACCGTCCTCTTACCTTGTTGTTTTTGAAATGCTGAATTGGGAAGTCTTCGTGCTCAACGTGGGTGTGCGTGCGCATCTGTTCTGTGTGTTGCTTATCTGTTCTGTATGTTGGTAGGGGTGTTCCATAGCCCTGGACGGGTGCTTTCTGAAAGTGACCTTGAAGTTATCCAGTAGCTGACAATGGTACTGCTTTTAGAATAGGGCATTTTCTGGGCAGTGTCTGGGGATAAAAAAAACATTTACTGTGTGTGAGAGGAGGATTTTGTCTAATTAGGTAGAATCTGTCTATTTGAGAACAATATAGAAAAAGAACAGGAACCAACTTTCTCTCAATTCCCTTTAAGCAAAGCAATGTGAAAATAGAAAGAGTGTACTGGTCAGACAGTATGAATAAACTGTCTGAAGCCTATGTGTAGTCCTGGGCTGTACCAGTTTCACGCAAGGGTTGTAATCTTAACGTAACCTTTTGTCATTCACAGTACAGAATCCCATTTCTCTATGGAACAGAGTCAGAACTGACGCTAGAGCCTGATGTCCTCTCCCCCTACAGAAACGGATGGTTCTATCCTACACGGACTCACGCTGGACAGAAAACACTCCGCTCCTCCTGTTCATGGCATTTAGTCAAGCTTTACTACTTTACATGGAATCACAACAACAACTCCCTGAGAAACAGGGACAATTATCTTTGTTTAATGAAATCATTTTGGTAAATTGTAGAATAACCAGACAAAAATAATGGTGGCATGTTTTTATCACCAGTCAGGCCTAAGTCGAATCCTAAGCAGGTAACCCTACATCATTAATGTTAACAGTAAGATAGGTGACTGTACATGTTATTTTCCACATTGTCATTGTGTCACCTTACCAAATAAAGACCACAGGCCAAACCTCCGGTGATGCTGGTGAGAGAAATTATTGTAATAATCAGAATTTGTGGTGATTCTGTCGTTTTTGACAGGTATAATCAAATAAAATTGTCACATGCTTCGTAAACAACAGGTATAGACTAACAGTGAAATGCTTACTGGCCCTTCCCAACAATGCAGAATTGGTCAGGAACCCTAACACTGCAGCTATCCACTGCAGCGCCATCTTCAATCTTCTACTGTATGTCATGCTTTGTTTATAGCTTAGGTTGATGTTTTTTAGGTCCAGTTGGTTTATGGTTTATCCAAATGGCACTATGGAATTTCAGCTCAAGCTTTCATCGTTTAGTCATAGAACCTGATTAAATTTGCATCGCTGCATTCAAGGAGTGTAAAGTATATTTATGACTGTAGAGAAAGGGGGTACATTACCGGTGTTTAAAGTGAGATATGAATTTCATTAAACTAAATCAAGACAATGAAAAATACTGTGTTTGGATGTCTTCACTTATAACCTGTTTTACATATTTAATTTATTGTTCATTCTAATCTGTACCTTATGAAGAATTTTAAATCTAGCTACCCATTTGGGCAACCTCGTCACGAAGTGTTTGAGACTATTGTAGCGGAGTAGGTCTACTGTAGCAGGTCTTCACAGGTCCCCCAAACCCGACTACCTGAGAGGGTCCAGGTCCAAAATTCCTGATTGTATCGTTTCTCGGGTGTATGTAGCTACCAGTAGTGGACCCAACTACAGCTCTGCATCGCCTAAAGCATATATATCTTACGCTAATAAGGTGCATTTATTGACTTCTAGATGGCCTAGCCAACATATAAAACTCTGTTCGTTAACCAGAAGAGAAACTTGGCTGATAAACCTTGTCACTCTGGTCCAATTGGATCCGGGTCTAGGTCCAACTTTTTGCACTTGAGAAGATCTCTGTGTAGCCTATTTTTTTTTTTTGGGGGGGGGGTCCAAACAAGAAGTTCCCTCACAGAAAAAATTAAATTAATCCATAATTTCATTTTGCAGGTCTTCTGCTTTGAAAACAATGAGTATGAAATAAGTTCAATCTTTAATTGTAAAGTAAGTGGATCCAGGGCTTTTTCTATTAAGCTTACCAGTGAGAATTTATTTTTGAACCCTTCTAGACTGCTTCTTTTAGAAAAGCTACTCTTATTAGCAAGAAAATACATCCTATTTAATTGTATTACAGTTTTTTTCAATCACTTTCATGCATTTTTCAGTATGTGGTGCATTTTCACAACTAAGCACAGCAGTCTAAACAGATACTCAAAATGGCTAATGTTTAAAAACTAAGCACATTCAGTTGACTGAGTAAACTAAAATTTACACGTTCACTTGTTCACTGCACCAAATCACTCTTAATTTGGATACATATTCAATATAAGTATCTGCTTTTCAAAATGCGATATTCACTTTACTTATGATTTTCTTTTAATTTGTTAGTACAATTAAATGTATCTAACCACTCAAAACTGAAAACTACTGAACCAAAGTTATGTAGTGCCTAGTTAATGTATGTAGTTTGACAACTGCTGAACACTACATTTTTACCTCAAATGTATCAGTTTATCAATGTTGGAAGGTAAAACCAAATAATATATGTCTGTAAATAGTACATCATTCTCCATCTGCCAGTGTGGTTCAATAGGACAAAGTGGAAAGTCACCCTGCACTACCATTTGGAATTAGTGTACAATGCACTGCTGAAATACCTGATTTGTATATAACCATATAATCCATATATTTAATTGATACATTAAGCTGATTAATTCCAAGCAGAGAGACAGGCAATCCTGTATCAGTTGACAAGTCTTGTAGAAAAAGTGATCTTGTACAAGGTTGCATTGGTCAAACCTGGAATTTCACGAGTTAAGGACCAGACATTGAAATGGGTTTAGCATTTGTATTGAGGATATGGAATGGACGTGAGAATGAGGATTCAGGAGGAGAATGAGAATGGACCAGATGAAGCAGAGGGCTGCAGATGAAGGATCCAGGGGGTGGAATCTAGAGTTTGGCTTGGAGTCTCAGGTAGACATGGTCAGGCCGTGGTAGTTATGCTGCTGTGGTGATGGCAATACCTAAAAAGAAAACTCCAAGTTAGTCTGACTCTGGAGAGGAATTGAGCTGTTCTGGACTGCAGGTGCTGAATGGTTGGCGATATAGTTGAGGTAGTACAGGCATATGGATGAGATGCCCATGGAGTTACCCAACCTTAAACCTCAGGAGAGCAAGCAGAAGCGACAGTGGCAAGGAAAAAAAAAACCTTGAAGGAAGAAAACCTTAAGAGGAAGCAGGCTTAGCTGGGGATCCAATCCTCTTTTGGCTGGTTAGGTAAGATTCGGTGTGTGAAGTGGATGGTGTCTGTAAACTGAGGCAGGGACTGGAGAACTGCTTGAGTTAATGCAGGTTCTAAGAGATAAGCATGTTGTGGGCCGTTGTCAGAGTGGATGTAGGAATGATAGGCTTGAGGGGACCAGCATCCAAGGAGTATTTGGGATGCTGTGTTGAGATGCCATGGATGCAGCTCCGATGTGGAAGGAGTATCTGGAGAATTGGTCAGCAGGATAGCTGGGATAGGGATAGCTTGTCTCAGATGGGAATGGAACCATTGGTGAGATGATGGAGCCAGATTCGGTGATGAATAGTGGATCAGATGGAGAGGCATGTTGAGCTTGTCTGGGTTGTAGACAGTAGGTGAGTGGTTCGTAAGGGCTGAGGATAGATGGTAGCCGGAACAGGTAGACTGGTTTGCTTCTGCCCAACTGATTGGTTGACCTTGTTTGATGTTGAAGGTAACTTTTTCGAGGATGACGTTGTCTGATATGCTGAGATGCTTTTTGCTAATGCAATAAATGGTAGTTAAAATGACTAAATGGTGAGCCTATCATTGGGCTCCCGAGTGGCACAGCATTCTAAAGCACTGCATTTCGGTGCTAGAGGCATCACTACAGGCCCTGGTTCGATTCCAGGCTGTATCACAACCGGCCATGATTGAGAGTCCCATAGGGCAGCGGACAATTGGCCCAGTGTCGTTAGGGTTTGGCCGGGTAGGCTGTCATTATAAATAAGAATTTGTTGTTTGTTCTTCTGACTTGCATAGTTAAATTAATACAATTAAAAATCATTATCTGATGTGTTGGTGATTAAACAAAATGTGCTCATGGTATTTCACGGAAAAACTAGATTTTGCATGAATGACACGGGTGAAAGTGTGATTCCCCAATTAATGCACAATTAAAGGTTCTGAACATAGATTTTTAAGGTTTTGCCTATGGAAAGACTTAGCACTAAAATGAAATTAAAAAATGTATACTTAAGTGTGGAAGCCGATGCTAGACCATTTGCCTAGAGATTTCGTTGACCCGTTAGAGCTGCAGAAATGCTGTAGCTTGGTGCTCAAATGGGCAACCTTAAAGTGGAACTGACAGCGTTTTAACTACTTTGCGGACATGAAATAAACAGACAATCATAATATCAGCCAAAGATATCAAATTCCCAGTTCATGCTACAAAACCAACTTTATGATGCACATTGTTGGCTGAATAAATGGATGCAGTTCAATGCATGATTAATATAATTCACCAATACATTTCTTGGTAGTTCAATAAACATTTCTATCGGGTTGTAAATCCCAGCTGGCCTGGTACATTTTTGGCTGCTTCCACCCATTCGGGATGCACTGTTTCAGTTTAAATGACTCAATATCTTGGACAAAAACTGACGAATGTCGCTAAGGCTGGAAATGTCAATACAATCAAACTTGCAAGGGCAATGATCACAAGTCAGTCATAACGTGGCTAATAGGATAGCATATCTATTTAGGTATCTATTTATGCAGCAAGCTAAAAACACGGAGCCTAACGTGAGCTAGCTGCTAGGAGGATGTCATTGGATGAGTGGGTGAGTGACCGACTTTTCCCCCTCATATAATTTGCCGGTGGCTGCAGCTAGAGATGCAGGCGTCATTTGGTTAGTTAGCAATAATTGTGAATCGCTTTGCTAGCTAGCTAGCTATGCTGAGCATGAACAACTCTTATCCAGTTAGTATACCTCTTGCGTTCATAAATTCACTCTGGGTAACTAAGCACTCTTGTCTGAGTGTACCAGCGCGCAGAATAACTGATGGATGTACCAACTTTCAACACCCTCTGAATATGACTGGTGTCAGTAAATGTCGGCAAAATAAGTAATTCAATTGTTACCAGCAGCACAGTTAGTCACCGACGCTCTAGATAAAATGAAAACAGCCTAACCAGCTCTGCTAGGGCGAGTAAAATGGTCAGTGTTAAAAAACGAAGTGTCATATTCTTCCTGGGAATTTATATGAACAGATTTTAATAAGATTTCATGTTGCTAAAACACTGTCCTTCCATTTTGACTCAGTGTAAAAGGGAGTAAGGGGATACAATACTGTTTGTGCCGATAGTAAACTTATTGCATAGTTAAATGTGAGGTGTGTATCTGAGCAGAAAGTTGGGCAACTATGTGGAAATCTTTTTTTTAAATGTTTTATTTTATTTTTTATGTTTTTGTTATTGTACTTTTTTTCTATTACACAATTTTTTTGTTTCTGATTGTTATCATTGTTTCTGTCTTTGTTGATGTTTTTTTTAAATATCTATCAATATAACAAAGAAAAACATAAAGAACCTTTACATTGAGAATATCAAGGCAACTGTCTGTCACTCAGTTGTGTTTTTCAATTATCCTTATGTTTAAAGAACTGTGATATTTGTTTTAAACAATTTAAAATACAGTATATAGGCCCTACCACAAATATGTATATTTTTACTCCTATTGTAACTAATGTAATCAACTGCCTTTGTGATAAGAAAAAAAATCCTTAAAACTAGTTTACAGTGAGAATGGAATAGCTGTTTTATTAATGACGATGTATTGTATTCAAAAGAATGTGACCTTGTACAAATAAAAACACTACACAGTAGGTGTATCACCCTATCTCCCTACAACTCAAACTCAACTCATACCAACCATTGAGACTTCACCTCATCCAATACATGTGTTCATGTAATTATTGCACAATACGCCCCAATATATCACAATTTATGGCAGATCTGAAAATCACTACCCAAATGCAACATCCCCGGTTTGTCCTCATCATTTAGCTCTAATTAGAGGGCTCTGACCCTAGCGTCAATTACCAGCCACCTCACACAATGAATGTTTGGTAACGCACCATTACTCTGACCCAGACCCTCCATAGTCCTCTCTCCGGAGAGATCACACAGGGGTCATCAAGTCATTCCCCATGCTCTCCTGTTACACCAGAGTGACCACAGGAGCGATCACACACGCATGCATGCACAGGAGGGAGAGATCATGTCCATATAGTCTCCTGGGAGACTAGAATGACCATCGGGACAGGAACACATCAGAGCCCAGCCCGCAGCATCAGCCTAAACATGCTCCAGGGTCAAAGGTTTGACCAAGTGCAAGGCCACACTCAGGGCTCCACAGGTAGAGCCGCATGAATGGCTTACCAGAGGTTTCAGGATTCAGATTTTCTTCTAAATCCCACTTAGCTCAGCATGGATCTGTAAAAACAATATGTTCCATTGAGTAGAGAAAGAGTAGGTAAGACGATTATGGCCTTTCTTGCTAGAGGATCTTGCTTTAGAGCCTCTGTATCACACTGAGAGATTATAATGAGGTTTCCTGAATAAAAAATCTTCTAACAGAAGAGCTCTGTTGTGCATGGTGTTTTACCTTCTTACAAAAAACAGCAGCATCCACTCTTTCTTTAATTTAGCCTACTACTACTGTATGCATCAATATGATCTGCCACTATGTATTTACAGTTTCCTCTGCAGTGATATTATGTTGCCCCGTATGAGAGAGTAGCTCATGTTGTGAGTGTGGATGATTCCCACATCAGTAGCAGCGAGGTATCCTTCTCCTCGCCCTCACAAAGGCAGGCTTAGAGTTGTTTTCTTTTGTCATCAGTAACGTGTTGAAGTAAAGGAGGTAATGGTGCCACAAGTGCTCCAATTACACACACACACACACACACACACACACACACACACACACACACACACACACACACACACACACACACACACACACACACACACACACACACACACACCCATATATATATATACAGATGTAAGATCTTAATTTGATCACTCTTTTGTTGCTGATCATTTTCCACAGCAGGAAGTGCACACTTGTAGTGTTTTCAAGGGTTAAAAAGGCATCTAAAGTTTGTAATTTTGACTTTAAAATGTCACACTTGATTTTCCTGAACAAAGAATGTATCAACCCCTACAAATAATGTCCATTCATTATAATCCACATAGTAATTCACATTTCCTTTTGCTGCAGGATTATTTTCCTGCTGTATAAAACTGGCTCAAATTAAGATCCAACATCTGTACGCGCACGCACGCACACACACACCCCTACGCACACAACATTTTCCCTGACCCCCCCAGCTCTCCTCAACCACGGCCCCTCCCGCCATCCCAAATTCAGCACGTTTATCAATCAACCACTTAAAGGGCGGATAAGGGACCCCATTAAAACTAATTCAGAGGCCCATTTTATGGTCCTAGTCCTTTCCCAAGGGGTCAGAGAAGTTAGTGCTGAGAGGGACATGACCCTGGGGGCAAAGAGTTGAAGAGGGAACGGGGAACAAAGTTGAGGAGGGAAGGGGGAACATAGTTGAGTAGAGAGAAGCAAGGGGAAGGTGAAGGAGAGCCAAGTATACTACCATTTTGACAGAAACACTGACCTTAGTAATGGATCAGACTGAAAGAGGTGGGGTGGTGGGGGGGGAGAGAGAGAGAGAGAGGGAGAGAAGAAGGCATGAAGGAGGGAGCAGAGAGGGACAGAGAGGCTCCTCCTTTTCAGAGCTGATGCCTGACGGCCTGCCTTCTAGGGTCAATCAGCACTGTTGATTGACAGGTGTGCGGATTGAGAGGGTGGGAAAGTGTGCTGTGGACGAGAGTTAAGAAAGGAGCAGAGACAAAGCACACACTCACAAAGGGCCACAGACAGACGCTCATTAATGATAAAGAACTGTATCACCTCTATTAAAATGTTGGTACAAAGTTATAGTCTGTTTGTAGTCTGCTGTATTTGAAAACATAACTGCGAGTAGCCTTCAAATACACACATTAGACCACTTAGAAGTAAGCCCATAAAACTTTTAGGAAATATTTTGTTTGACCAGATACAATGCTATTTCACAGTAAACAAATTAACAACTGACTTTCAGCATGTGTACAGGGAAGGGCACAGAACAATGCTGAATGATGAAGAGACACACACACACACACACACACACACACACAGACACACGCATACGCACAAACACTATAACACATACTCTACACACACACACACACACACACACACACACACACACACACACACACACACACACACACACACACACACACACACACACACACACATTGTAATGTTGTGGTATTGTGGAATTGATATTTTAAGTTTGTAATAAGACAGTAATAATTTGGCCTCCCGAGTGGCGCAGCAGTCTGAGGCATCGCTACTGCCTCGGGTTCGATCCCAGGCTATGTCATAGCTGGATGTGACCAGGGGACCAATGAGGCGGCGCACAATTGGCCTCACATCGTCCGGGTTAGGCGAGGGTTTGGCCGGCCGGGATTTCCTTGTCTCATCCTGCTCTAGCGACTACTTGTGGCGGCTGGGCGCCTGTTGGTGTTTCCTCCAACACATTGGTGCGGCTGGCTTCCGGGTTAAGCGAGTAGTGTGTCAAGAAGCAGTGTGGCTTGGCAGGGTCATGTTTCGGAGGACGCATGGCTCTCGACCTTTGCCTCTCCCCAGTCCATAGGG
Organism: Salmo trutta; assembly: GCF_901001165.1. NCBI lineage: Eukaryota > Metazoa > Chordata > Actinopteri > Salmoniformes > Salmonidae > Salmo > Salmo trutta. Next base: position 38,548,564 of record NC_042973.1, read on the forward strand.
AGTTGCAGCGATGAGACAAAACTGTAACTACCAATTGGATGCCACAAAAAATGGGAGGAAAGGGTGTATAAAAAGAGAGTAATAATGTAGTCTTGTATGATGTATTGTTTTATTAAGCTGTCGTTGTGTTTTGTTATGATGTACTTGTTTTAACCCTGTTTGGACCCCAGGAAGAGTAGCTCCCGGGGATCCTAATAAATACTGTAAGGCTTGGGTGTCGTGCTGGCGAGGAATCAAATGCAGGAAGCAGCGATACAGGGTAGTGGCTTTAATGAGCACAACGACTAAAACACAAGCCACCCCAAACAGCGATCAGTGCCCCAAACACAGGGGACAAAACACTGTTGGCGCAAACACACGCACTCATGCAAAATACAAAATCAGCGTGTCACCAAGCACAGCATACAGAGAAACAATCCCGCACAAAGAGCAGGCGGGTCAACTAGCTCATATAGCCCCGCTAATCAACCCAACTAAGGACAGGTGCAAACAATAACAGAAAGGGGAAAACAAAAAGGAATCAGTGGCAGCTAGTAGGCCGGTGACGACGACCGCCGAACGCCACCCGAGCAGGAGGGGCCGCCACCTTCGGTTGGAGTCGTGACAAATATGAAAATATTCATTGCGTGATTATTTTATATATTGGGGATAAAAAAAGCATTAATTTAGATTTTTGATCAGGGAGCTAAAGCCAATCTAGACAATGAACTCCTCCCACCACAGTTGGGGACGATCTCTCAATTGGATGATAAACAAACAATATGGCAGTTATAGTTCCCTTTTTATCCATCAGACTCTTGATCCGATTTTATATATTGGTTTATTTAAATGTCAACTCCAGAGAGTTAACTTTATGATCACTAAAGAGTTGTCTGTCTCAGACCCTCATAGTGTAGGGAGGCATTCAGAGCCTTATGTTCAGTCTCTCATAAAGAGACTTGTAAAAACATCCAGTGAAACCATCCAGAAGTCCATAAAAGTGTTCATAAACTCTACTTATCCCACCTCTTCTCCTCATATTATACCCAGCCTCTCTATAGTTTTCTCAAAACACAGCCTGTCACAACCCACTGACCACTGGCCGCCCAAGGCCACTAACTGGCCACAGAGGCTGGTTAAGTGTCCCTATCGGACCACAGTGGAGTGGAACAGCAGATTAGCCATGATCTTATCTATCCTATCCACTGGTAGCCGGCCCCTTTATACGCTCCATTACACAGCCGTTTAAAAGGAACCGGTTCGTCCATTCAGGTCCTGGCGTATGAATCCCAGATGCAGCGCAGAAGAACAGGCCCTTTCAGACACAGAAAATAGGCCTTTTTGGCACCTTCTAATTGTAGTTGCTAAGGACCCCAGGGTTCAATGGCGAGGCCCCGTTGTGAGGGGAAAATGCCCCGTGGTCGCCTGACAACGGCTGCCAGGGGAGGCAGAATGTGTGGGGAGGGACGGGCGAAGACGAAACGTCTCTCTTAAGACAGGCGGGATCTGGTGATTGACAGGTGGCTACATGCTCTAGTGCTGACCGCCCGGGAGGTCTGTCCTTCCTGGGTTCTGTGTGAGTGGGGGTGTGTGCATTTGTGCGTGGGTGCCTGCCTGCATGCATTTGTGAAGTGCATGTGCATGTGCTAGCATTAGGTAGCATTGATGGAGCTCTGAAAGCCCTGTTTGTAAGTCCATAAGATGGGGTCTCTCAAGTTTCATTTTCTAGCATATCTAGCAAACAGCCCTGTTCACTATGGTCTGAAGGGCACAGTACTGCCCATCTCCTCAGTAAGTCAAGGGCCACTACATGTCTGCTGTCTGCGTGCCTGCCTGGGTCCCACCAGGACATCCATCAGAGCTCTTTGTCCCCCCTAGTCAACACTAGTTTCCAGGGCCCTCAGATGGATATGTAAACGGCTGTCTCCTTCCATACCTACCTGAACAGATGTTTTCTGTTCTTAGTCTGTATAAAATGTAGGTTCGGTTGCAACTTGTAAACAGCCTGTAAATGATTTCTGAGGTGTGTTGTGTTAACTATGAATGTCTTTCAACATGGTGTGCAAAGTGCTTCACTCAGCAAAGTGAAGCACAGTGCCTTCAGAAGGTATTCATACCCCTTGACTTATTCCACATTTTGTTGTGTTAAAGCCTGATTTCAAAATTGATTAAATGTAATTTAAATAATCTCACCTATCTACACACAATACCCCATAATAACAAAGTGAAAACATGTTTTTAGAAATGTTTGCACATTTATTGAAAACGAAATAGAGAAACATCTATTTTACGTAAATATTCACACCACTGAGTCAAAACGTTGTTGAAGCACCTTTGGCGGCGATTACAAATGTGAGTCTTTCTGGGTAAGTCTCTAAGAGCTGTGAGTATTTCTGGGTAAGTCTCTAAGAGCTGTGAGTCTTTCTGGGTAAGTCTCTAAGAGCTGTGAGTATTTCTGGGTAAGTCTCTAAGAGCTGTGAGTCTTTCTGGGTAAGTCTCTAAGAGCTGTGAGTCTTTCTGGGTAAGTCTCTAAGAGCTGTGAGTCTTTCTGGGTAAGTCTCTAAGAGCTGTGAGTCTTTCTGGGTAAATCTCTAAGAGCTGTGAGTCTTTCTGGGTAAATCTCTAAGAGCTGTGAGTCTTTCTGGGTAAGTCTCTAAGAGCTGTGAGTCTTTCTGGGTAAGTCTCTAAGAGCTGTGAGTCTTTCTGGGTAAGTCTCTAAGAGCTGTGAGTCTTTCTGGGTAAGTCTCTAAGAGCTGTGAGTCTTTCTGGGTAAGTCTCTAAGAGCTGTGAGTCTTTCTGGGTAAGTCTCTAAGAGCTGTGAGTCTTTCTGGGTAAGTCTCTAAGAGCTGTGAGTCTTTCTGGGTAAGTCTCTAAGAGCTGTGAGTCTTTCTGGGTAAATCTCTAAGAGCTGTGAGTCTTTCTGGGTAAATCTCTAAGAGCTGTGAGTCTTTCTGGGTAAGTCTCTAAGAGCTGTGAGTCTTTCTGGGTAAGTCTCTAAGAGCTGTGAGTCTTTCTGGGTAAGTCTCTAAGAGCTTTACACACCTGGATTGTGTAATATTTGCCCATTACTCTTCTTAAAATTCTTCAAGCTCTGTCAAGTTTTTAACATTTTATTTAACCGTTATTTAACTAGGCAGTTAATTGTTGATCATTGCTAGACAGCTATTTTCAAGTCTTGCAATAGATTTTCAAGCCAATTTAAGTCAAAACAGTAACTCAGGAAAGTTCAATGATGCCTTGGTAAGCAACTCCAGTGTAGATTTGGCCTTGCATTTTAGGTTATTGTCCAGCTGAAAGGTACATTTTTCTCCCAGTGTCTGTTGGACAGCAAACCGAACCAGATTTTCCTCTAGGATTTTGCCTGTGCTTATAGCTGTATTCTGTTTATTTTAATCCCAAAAACCTTCTAGTCCTTGCCCATGACAAGCACACCCATAACATTATGCAGACACCACCATGCTTGAAAATATGAAGAGTGGTACTCAGTGATGTGTTGTGTTGGATTTGCCCCAAACATTGTATTTAGGACAAAAAGTTCATTTCTTTGCAACATTTTTAGCAGTATTACTTAAAGCTGCAATATGTAACTTTTTGAGTGACATTCCCTGTCACGTCCTGACCCTAGTAAGATGTAATTTTCTATAGTAGAGTAGGTCAGGGCGTGACAGGGGGTGTTTTGTGTTTTTCTATGTTTCTATTTCTAGGTTTGTGTTCTAGGTTTTCTATTTCTATGTTGTTTTTTGGGGGGTTGATCTCCAATTGGAGGCAGCTGGTCCTCATTGCCTCTGATTGGAGATCATATTTAAGTATGGGTTTTTCTTCCTGGGTTTTGTGGGTAGTTGTTTTCCGTTTTGTCAAGTGTACCTGACGGAACTGTTGGCTGTCGTTTTTGGTTAAGTGTTTCATTAAAAGAAAATTATGAGCACTCTACACGCCGTGCCTTGGTCCCCTTTATACGACTCTCGTTACATTCTCATTGAAAGAAAAACTAAGATGCTGTAGATATGTTCTATGTGCTCTATTTCTATGCTTCCTGTTCTTAAGTTTAATTTTTGCTTCTTTTACTTTCGGTACACCAGTTTCAAACAGCTGAAAATTCAATATTTGGGTTTTAATTAAAATATATTTCACAGCGCTTTAGATGGTACAATGGTTCTCTACACTATGCCATTGCTTGTTTTGTCACATAAACTGAAATTAGGCAAACCATTAGAATTTTAGCAACCATGAAATGGCAGAACGATTTCTACATAATTGCACCTTTAAGTGCCTTGTCGCAAACAGGATGCATGTTTTGGAATATTTTTATTCTTTACAGACTTCCTTTTTTTCACTCTGTCATTTAGATTTTTGTTGTGGAGTAACTACAATGTTGTTGATTCATTCTCGGTTTTCTCATATCATAAACATTAAACTCTGTAACTGTTTTAGAATCACCATTGGCCTCAGGGTGAAATCCCTGAGCAGTTTCCTTCCTCTCCAGCAACTGAGTTAGGAAGGACGCCTGTATCTTTGTAGTGACTAGGTGTATTTATACACCATCCAAAGTGTAATTAATAACTTCACTATGCTCAAAGGGATATTCAGCGTCTGCTTTTATTTGTAAACATTTCCCAATCGGTGCCCTTCTTTGCCAGGCATCGAAAACTCTACCTGGTCTTTGTAGTTGAATCTGTGCTTGAAATTCCCTATTCAATTGAGGGACCTTACAGATAATTGTATGTGTGGGGTACAGAGATGGAGTAGTTTTTCAAAAATCATGTTAACCACTATTATTGACCGCGGAATGAGTCCGTGCAATTTATTATACGATTTGTTACGCATTTTTACTCCTGAACTTATTTAGGCTTGCCATAACAAAGGGATTGAATAATTATTGACTCAAGACATTTCAGCTTTTCATTCTTATTAGTTTGTGAAAATATCTACAAATATAACTCCACTCTGACTTTATGGGTTATTGTTTGTAGACAGTGACACAAAATCTCAATTTAATCCATTTTAAATTCAGGCTGTAACACAACAAAATGTGGAAAAGTAAAGGGGTGTGAATACTTTCTGAAGGCACTGTTTTAATGGTAGGGATATAGTGTGGATTCTGATTTTATGTGTTTTATATGCATATAATTCAGTATATAATGTGTTTATGCAATGATTCTATGTGTGTTTGTGTACGTTAGTACCTCTTTGTGTTTGTCTATGTACCCACTTTACACACCCCTGTCTGGGAACCAGCACCCCGCCAGTCCCCAGACAATCCCTCAGCAGTCCACCTGTTCATTCAGGCCCAGGGGGTTAAGGGAAACAGACAGAGCGGTGGGGTGGGGTGAGGATCTAAAGGGGGTGCAGGATACACAGCCTCCCCTGTACTCTCAACCAGACGTCTGGGACAGTCTGGACCCTTCTCTCCCAGACAGCCCCCCCAAATGCGTTCCATAAGCCCCCTTCCCCCTTTACCCTTGACCCCCCCTGTCACAGTGGCCCTCCAGACAGGCTGGGGTTAAAGTTTAGCCTAGCAGCCACACATCAGACATGGCTGATGGACCATGCCTGCACTGATGTGAATGGAGAATAATGGTAATCAAATTGAGAATCAGCCTGTTGGAATGTGGCTGGTGCATTCCTATAGACATGGACCTAAAGACCTTTTGGGTCCTTTTAGCATAGTGGATGACTCTAGATATTCTAAATGTGTAGACCGTGAAGACAAATTAGAACTGTGTTAATGTTTCAAGGGCCCCTTGCCTTCCTACCCGCTGTGAGATTATATTTTGATTCAAAGTCTACGATTTATAGGGAAAGTTGGGGTATATGGATTTGACTGATCTATTTATTTGATAACTATAAAGCGTATGAACAATCCATATCATATGGCCAATGGCTTTTAAAAACAAGATGCATTCGTTTATGTTTAAACATATGACAGGACATATTGCTTTAATTGCTAAGTTGTCAATGTTGTTGTTGTTAAAGGGACCTCAGACCTGTACAATATGATAGACAATTTGCTATTCAATATCGTTATTGGTTTTACTATGAAACATACACAGTTTCGGCCGCTGTTCTTAGTAACATTGTTTTGTTTCTGTACCCACAGCTCACAGCTCAAACTTTACCTTTTGACTGTGTTGACTCAAACTGGTTTCAACAAATCTCCACTTTATGCTCGTTCCTGCCTCTTTGTTATGACTGATCTATAACAGAAGGGATGGGCTTCATCCTCTCTGCACTGAGCAGCTAGTCCATCCATGTGGCATGTAGCTCAGATGGCTCTCTCTCCCCCTGATTGTAAGCATGTGCATGCATATAATTGTGACGGTCAATACATGGCCCTTTCTTTCTCTCCCTTCTCCATCTCTCTCTCTCTCTCTCTCTCTCTCTCTCTTTCTCCATCTCTCTCTCTCTCTCTCTCGCTCTCTCTCTCTCTCTCTCTCTCTCTCTCTCTCTCTCCTCTCTCTCTCTCTCTCTCCGCTCTCTCTCTCTCTCTCCATCTCTCTCTCTCTCTCTCTCTCTCTCTCTCTCTTTTTCTCTGGAAGAATAAGAAAATAAGAGAAACCCTTCCATTAAGAGCTAAGTTAACATTGGGAGATACACCACTGATCCAAACACATTTGAAGCCAGGTGCAAACACAGACAACATGAATCTACCTCTTATTCACTGACTAATGAATGATTCCTAGCTCTAGTGAATCCTGGGCTCTGATCAGGGGTTCAATGCTACAGAACGTTCAGATAGAAATGTATTGTGTAGAACAAACCTACACAATACATTTTGTGTAGTATGCCATGTAGAATAGGAGGGATCATGTTAGCACATTTCTATGCAATGTTTGGAACGTTTTACTTTTCTGAATACACCCCTAATGAGTTACTCAAACTGGTTAGATTGTTTTCTACAGTAGAGAATGAAATTGCACCTTTCTCATTCAACATCATCAGCGCTGTCACGACTTCCGCCGAAGTCGGTTCCTCTCCTTGTTCGGGCGGCGCTCGGCGGTCGACGCCGCCGGTCTTCTAGCCATCGCTGATCCACTATTCATTTTCCATTGGTTTTGTCTATGTTTCCCACACACCTGGTTTTCATTTCCCAATTACTGGTCATGTATTTAACTCTCTGTTTTCCCCATGTCTTTGTGTGTGTTTGTTTATTGTTAAGGTCGGTACGTTTCCGGCTGGTTTGTTCTGGGTGCTGTGTTCACCCGTGTTGTATGGCAACCATTATTGTTCACACATTGGTTTTGTTACTTTCTGCTATTTTCTCTAGTAAAGTGCGTTGTTCACTCATCTCTGCTCTCCTGCGCCTGACTTCATGCACTGGCTACACCCACCGCCTGACAAGCGCATAGCCTACAAGCAGTAACAGGCTATTGGTTTGTCTCTTGCTGTGAGAAGGAGAGGCTGTGTGTTGTCTCCATTCCTCTCCTCCACCACAGGACATCAACATTAACATTCTGCCCCTAGATCGTATACCCTGAATAAAAGAGACCAAATTGCTCTACTACTATTAGAGAGATATAGAGAACAAAACCAGCACTTTTTCTTTTCACCTCCAGTCAACATGCTTGTAAGGTTAAGTTATTCAAGATCTCTTCCACACACACAATCACACGCTCACACACACATACGTAAAGATGCCTCGTCCTCCACCCCCAAAAGCCTATTCACAATGGTGCCTGTCAAATGGTGCCCGTCAAAGGGTTCTTACCAAATAGTGCCCGCCCAGCACCAGTGCTCTCAACACTCCCTCCATATTGCTGCATTTGAGGCGGGTCACGTTCAGGATTAAACCATTGGACTAAATGTAGGAGTCCATCTAAAAGCACACACCATTTGAAACATTATGTACTTTGCTGTCCTCACTTATTTTCACACACCTCTGTGCTGACTCTGAATGGCATTAAACAGTTTTCTTTTACATTCATATATATGACGTCAAATCCCGTAGCATCATTAGAAGAAAACCTCTGATGATGCTGTGTTGTTGTATCATTTCTGGAGGTGTACGATATTGTGTTGATTCATTTATGATGTTGGTATACACAGTGGCTTCATAAAGTATTCATACCCCTTGACTTATTCCACATTTGTTGTTACAGCTTGAATTGAAAATTGATTAAAAAAAATATATATTCACCTATCTCCACGAAATAGCCCATAATGACAAAGTGAAAACATGTTTTTGAAATATTTGCAAATTTATTGAAAATGAAATACAGAAATATCTAGTTTACATACGTATTCACGCCCCTGAGTCAATACTTTGTAGATGCAACTTTGGCAGATATTACAGCTTTGAGTCGTCCTGGGTATGTCTCTATCAGCGTTGTACATCTGGATTTGTGGATTTTCTCCCATTCTTCCTTGCAGATTTTCTCAAGATCTGTTAAGTTAGATGGACAGCGGCGGTGAACAGCAATCTTCAAGTCTTTCCACAGGTTTTCAATGGGAGTCAAGTCTTGGCTTTGGCTGGGCCACTTGAGGACTTTCAAATTCTTGTTCTGAAGCCATTCCAGCATTACTTTGGCTGTATGCTTGGGGTCATTGTCTTGTTGGAACATAAATCTTCACCCAGTCTAAGGTCATTTGCACTCTGAAGCAGGTTCTCATCAAGGATTTGCCTGTATTTGGCTCCATTCATTGTTCCCCCTATCCTTACCAGTCTCCCAGCCCCTGCTGCCAAAAAGCAACCCCATAGCATGATGCTGCCACCACCATGCTTCACGGTAGGGATGGTGTTAGATGGGTTTTTAGAAATGTTTGCTAATTTATTAAAAATAAAACTGAAATATAACATTTATATAAGTATTCAGACCCTTTACACAGTACTTTGTTGAACCACCTTTGGCAGCGATTACAGCCACGAGTCTTCTTGGGTATGACTCTACAAGCTTGGCACACCTGTATTTGGGCAGTTTCTCCCATTCTTCTCTGCAGATCCTCTCAAGCTCTGTCAGGTTGGATGGGGAGTGTCGCTGCACAGCTATTTTCAGATCTCTCCAGAGATGTTCGGTCAGGTTCAAGTCCAGGCTCTGGCTGGGCCACTCAAGGACATTGAGAGAGCAGGTTTTCATCAAGGATCTTTCTGCTCCGTTCATCTTTCCCTCAATCCTGACTAGTCTCCCAGTCCCTGCTGCTGAAAAACATCCCCACAGCATGATGCTGCCACCACCATGCTTCCCCATAGGGATGGTATTGGCCAGGTGATGAGCGGTGCCCGGTTTCCTCCAGACATGACACTTGGCATTCAGGCCAAAGAGTTCAATCTTAGTTTCATCAGACCAGAGAATCTTGTTTCTCATTGTCTGAGAGTCCTTTAGGTGTCTATTGGCAAACTCCAAGTGGGCTGTCATGGTCCTTTTACTGAGGAGTGGCTTCCATCTGGCCACTCTAATATAAAGGTCTGAATGGTGCTGCAGAGATGGTTGTCCTTCTGGAAGGTTCTGCCATCTCCACAGAAGAACTCTGAAGCTCTGTCAAAGTGACCATCGGGTTCTTGGTCACCTCACTGACCAAGGCCGTTCTCTCCGATTGCTCAGTTTGGCCGAGCGGCCAGCTCGGAAGAGTCTTGGTGGTTCAAAATTTCTTCCATTTAAGAATGATAGAGGCCACTGTGTTCTTGGGGACCTTCAATGTTGCAGAGATGTTTTGGTACCCTTCCCCAGATCTGTGCCTCGACACAATCCTGTCTACGGACAATTCCTTCGACCTCATGGCTTGGTTTTTTGCACTGTCAACTGTGGGATCTTATGTAGACAGGTGTGTGTCCAATCAATTGAATTTACCACAAGTGGACTCCAATCAAGTTGTAGAAAAATCTCAATGATGGTGAATGGAAACAGGATGCACCTGAGCTCAATTTCGAGTCTCATAGCAAAGGGTCTGAATACTAATGTAAATAAGGTATTTTAGTCTTTTATTTGTAATATATTAGCAAAAATTTCTAAAAGCCTGTTTTCGCTTTGTCATTATGGGTTATGTTGTGTAGATTTATGATACTTTTTCTTCCTCCATTTTAGAATAAGGCTGTAATGTAACAAAATGTGGAAAAACTGAAGGGGTCTGAATACTTTCCAAATGCACTGTATATGCCTCATCACAATTTCGGAGATCTACAGATAGTTCCTTAGACTTCATGGTATAATTTTGCTCTGACATGAACTGTCAACTGTGGAACCTTATATAGATAGACGTGTATTTCTTTCTAAATCATGTCCAAACAATTGGCCACAGCTGAACTCCAATGTAGTTGTCCTGACATCTCAAGGCTGATGAAAGAAAATTGGATGCACCTGAGCTCAATTTGGAGTGTCATAGCAAAGGAGTGTAAATTAGATATTTCTGTTTTACATTTTCAATACATTTTCCAACATGTATAAAAACATGTTTTCACTTTGTCATTATGGTGTGTAGATGGGTGAGAGAAAAACAATTATTGAATCGACTTTGAATTCAGGCGGTAACACAACAAAATGTGGAATAAGTCATTGGGTATGAATACTTTCTGAAAGTAATGTATTATGCTGTGTTGTATCAAGTGTTTTGATATACATATGATGTTGTGTTGCGTGGCTCTCTGACTCTGCTGATAGGATTCTGGTCTTATATATTCTACTAGATGCTGCTGTCAGAGAGGACTCTCTGAGGATCTATAACAGCCTGCAGTTCTTAGTCAGATCACACTTTGGCCATTTTGATGTTGCCTACGTTTTCCTCTGGTTGTAAAATGGAACTAGAAAGAAGTTTTTATTCATTTTTTTTCTCACAAGATCTGTAACGTGTAAGTATAATATTTGATTCTTATTACTCCTGAATATTTCAGATGCATTACACAACCTATACCTAAACAGAAATATAATGAAATGTAATATACAGATATACGGTATAATATGCATACATTATAGACGTGGGTGTCAGGGAGTGACAGTAAAAGGGAGAGTAGTCAAAAAGCAAGCACTTCTCTCCATTATTATCTCTGTCAATTTCACTCGATTCAATTAATAAAGACAACACAATCCTTTTGAATGTCCCTATAATCCAGGGTTCGAGATTTTTAAAAATATAGTTCGACATATTTAAGGCATATTTGGGGCGGCAGGTAGCCTAGTGGTTAGAGCGTTGGACAAGTAACCGAAAGGTTGCAAGATCAAATCCCCAAGCTGACAAGATAAGAATGTGTCGTTCTGCCTAGTTTAAAAATGGTAAAATAAAAGATTTGAGTCCCAAAAATTGCTTGGAAAACTAGTATTGAAATGTGAAAGTTATTTATATACTATTATGAATCCTAATTTACAATATAAATAATATCAAAATTCGTTTGATGAACACATGTTCTGGTATAGACTATACTCGAAGCAATTTAACGAAAATGTTACCAGAATCTCTCTATTGTCTTCTTTCCCTCTCGTTCGCGTTTTATAGCATTTACATTTCACACATTATGTAGGCCAAGGCTATGTTACTAGTCAGAATTAAAAAGTCAGAAAGAGAGCTATGTTACTAGCCAGAATTAATAAATCCGAAAAATAATCTCACATTTAACATACATTATATGACCGTTAAATATTTGTAGCCCACTCCAAGTTGTAATTCCTCAATTGTGTAAGAGACCAAGAAGCAGAACACTCACTTTCACTTGCAGATTAATCATTTTCAAGACTTTTCGTTGACATATTACAAGTTTGATGATAATTAGCCCTATAATTGCTTATGTGAGGATTCAATCAAGAAATGAAATGGAAACAAACTTTTATTTGGTTTGCCATTGTGTTGCACATCGTTTTGGGCAACCCTATTTTTGAACCTGTTTGGATCATCGTGTTTAACAGTACGAAATTCAATTGGAATAATATCATGTATTTTGTATCAAATGTGAGAATGTAATATACATCGTTTATATTCCAAATATGGCAAAACGTATGAGGACAAGGGGCTAATCATATTATAGGGCTACATTTTATACACCACTTTTACAGGTCTAAGGTAAGGTATGAAATAACATGATTGATTAAGACAATGATGTATAACCATGTTGTAGGCCTATACATTATATTCACACCTCGTTTTGAGCCCCACTTATGCTCTGGGAAGAGAGCCAGACATCGCTTAAGGACGCCCCTCCGGCGGGCCTACACCAGACTACCCAGGTATACCATTAACTATATTACTGACAGTTCAGTAATTATTCAGAGAGTAAGCTTGAGCCTACTACGTTAATATAGCAGTACCACGGGCACAGGAGCATTTACACAATCTAATGCAATGAGATCCATGTTTGACACAGTTTTACCCATTGATTACGTGACTAACTTTGCCTGCACCTTTCATTTGATGCAAGTTATTCGATTATTTCATTGGTTGTTGTGTCACAATCTCTCATTTATAAACTGATGAAAACGCATAGGCTCTAAATAAAACAGTTTTGCAATTATTTAATAAATATAAATACATAAACTGGAACAATATAAAATGTGCATAAATAGAGACGAAATAGGAAATTCACTTTTTTTGTGTCTGGTTCGCGATTGCAAACTATAGAGATTCATTGGAAACACGTGGCGCTGTCCTCTCAGCACCTCGAATCCATAGGCTAAATTAGTCAAACTGACAGATGCAATGGTATTGCCAATAATCTCCCCATTCTCCTGATAGGCCTAGGCTACAATAAAGGTTTTGCTGGTTAAGTAATATTTGTGTGTCAATATTTCATTCAAACCTATTGCAAACAATGAGATGTACCTTAATTAAAGGTATGAGGAACAAATTGTGAAGGAAGATTCAATGACGTCTCTTTTCTCAAACGATGTAATAAAATAGGCCAAGATACAAATTCTCTGCCATGAAAGGTAGACCATTTTAGCTATATTCTTGACATTCATCAGAGACTGTGGATTTTACAGACTGAAATGTTTCTTCTCCATGCCTGAAGGTGTCCCTCTTTCCAGCCTTCTCTCAAGTATTCCTGCATCTGATAGACTGCATTGCTGAGAACACTTCACTGAAGCTCTCTCTCTGATACACATATTATCCTCTCAGTCCAGCTTTCTGCATCAGGTTTTCTGCAGCATGTTATCCTTATTCTAATTCACACCTATCTTTGAATAGCTGTTTCAGTTCAGTTGCACTTCAGTATTGAATGTGAGATGGGTGATTATGATCAGAGTGACACCAGTCTGATCCTTTTACCATTCTAATTCGGATTAGTTATAAACAGCTCAGTGGTTGGGGAACCAATTGATTATGTGGAGGCCCAACTTCTTTAGGAAGAGAAAGGGACCCCTGTTGTCTTATACCAGCTCCTCAGACTCCTCCAACTTCCAAGTCCAGGGGCCCATAAATTGGATGAGGGGTACCCGGATTGGGGGGCGGGGCATGCCTTAAACAAACTGCTGTACCCCCGGTCTGAATAAATGGGGGGTGGGGGTGTCTAGAAGGGGGTTGTAGGATACATTAAATCAGCCTGATTAGAATTTTAGGCATGGTTCAGGTCTGACAGAGCGGGCGGGCAGCTCCTGAGTGATACTATTCACATCCCAGGAGAGAGGTCAATGGGTCAGAGAAGTTCACAGGACCCATCCCTATTCTCATGCTAACAGTTCATATACACAGCCTTAATGCTCACTGGCTAGAAAGACATAAACAGTTCCTATTACTATCTGCTCACTGTGAAACTTATTCCAGCGCCCACTGACTGCTGAATTGGAATGTCTAGCAACTTTTTAGTGAGTTTCCCTCTATCTTTCATTCCTTAAACTAGCCTACAACTGCAATAGCCTACTGGCTGACTCTTCTGGTCGTGTTTCCTTTTCTTGTTTACTACTATTACTAAAAATTGAAAATGATTTTCTTTTCACAAAAGAACATGAATTTGCAAATGTGTTGCAGTGTCTTCTGACACTGCATTGGTCTTAAAAAATATGGGAAAAAGTTGGCTTTTTGTAATGAACACAATGTAATTATGACATTGTGCAATCGCCAATAAGCAATCAGTCATTTTCTTTTGTAGTTACTACAGTATTACTACAGATTACTACATATTTTGACTGAAATCTGCCTGAAATACTGTGTGGTAAATATCCCAGTAAAACCACCCTGTAAAACAACCCATTATTGTTCCCTCCAATAGTCTACTGATTGTGGTGAATAGGCTGTAATCACTAGTTAATTTAGTTAGTTAATCACCATGTAGTGTTTGTTAAAGCCTGGTCATCAAGGACCTCCCCAAGCCTCTGCCTGTCCATCTCAGCCAAGCGGTCACTGGGGAATAGCCAGAAATAGCCACTTAATTACTGGCACTTGACCTCTGGCTGTGACCCCTGACCTTGGTATCACATGATTTTCCTTTGGGCTACTGTCCAGAGCATGACCTCTTGACCCTAACCTCCAGCCGCCATAAGGCCATTACCAACAGTTCCATGTGCCTCGGACCCACTTTGGTCTCATCAAAGAGGATGCTTCCACCACCTCAATCTGCTAATTTAACAGACTCAATACTAACAAAGGTGGTGGAGAGTTGGCCTGCATTATAATAAATCAATAAAAATCTAATGAAATTATAATAATTTCTACAGCATTTTACTTCAGTGTTTCCCTTTGTTGTCCAGTCAAACGTGACAACTGTCGTCCACTTGCGATCTACAATATAAACCACAATATTCATGATGAAGAGAGCTTGCTGCCTTATATTTCAGGAAATATTTAAATGTAAAATGCATGTGAAATATCACAGCCAACGCACAATTTCAAAGATTACTTGCACAATTGTGTACATTCTGTCTTTGGGGTTGCAAGAAAATACCATATGATTTATCAATTGCATTTTTTTTGTTTGTTAATGCAAAATATAAATAATAATAATAGTTTACAACGGTTTATTACTGTTCTGTAATTGTATTACATTTCATTGTGTCAGTCTTTTCACGCCATCAAAACAGCACTATTTGGACTGTTTTCCAGCATGAATTAAACAATTTCCTTGACAACTTTGTAAGTGTTAGCAACAATACCAATGATAAGCATTAATTTAGTTATATTTACTACTTTTTGTCAGTCACATCAAACATGTTTTGATCATAACAACACAAAGACTCTGAATAATCCCTTCTTGATCTTACTTCTGTCCATCTGTTGTTGACTTTGGTCATCAGGACAGACACTGATTGAGGTCAAGGGTGAGATATTGGAGTCAATGTTCGGTCCATCAAATCAGACCTACACTGTATAATCCTAAACCTGATTTGGTGTCAGAAAATGGAGTCACTAATCAAGTCTGTCAAGTCTGGAATTAGGAGTAGCCTCTAGTAGGGTAAACAACTCCATCAAAACAAGTCTAACTTCAGATTTAACCTACTTCAGAAAAAACTGCGTTAAATATGAGAATATTCGACTACATTACATTTACTAATTGACGTACATTATATGTTCCCGAGGCCACCATTGTTTCTCACTCCCACCTGCATAAACGAGTTTGTTATATGAAAAAGTGGGAGCTGTATCCCAACCCATGGTGCTGTCCAAGGTACTGACACAAGAGGACTAAATGATAGGTTGTTTGCTTTGCACTGTGGCCAGCTCCAAAGAGGTGGGTTTCTCTCAGCATGGTAGCCTATATTACAGTTGTTTTAATCACCCATACTCCTGCGCTACTTTTCTCATTCTAGTTTCATTCAATTGACAACAATGTGGAATCACTTTCTTCAGGGTTTGTAAAGAGCAATGCCACACACACACACACACACACACACACACACACACACACACACACACACACACACACACACACACACACACACACACACACACACACACACACAGCAGAGTTTGAATATCACTTGTGACTTGAGAGCATAAGTGAGTTTATGTTTTTCATTATTGTTATTACATTGAATCAGAGAAAGAACAACAAATTCAAGGAAGAGTGAATGTGTGAATGTATTCCATGAAAAAATATCAGATTTCTCCAGTATTTTGTAGTCTCTTGTGATTTTTGCCAAAGTATATTTTAAGCGTCCTCTTGCATAATCTTCCATAGTCTTCCCTCTAGCTTGTTGTGGTCCTCTGGTTCTGTGAACAGTGTAGGCTACTGTAGCTCCTCATGCCGGATGTATAAACTGACTATGACAGTGACAGAGATGGTTTTAACTGTCTAATGGTTGTTTGGTCCATACCAGGATCCCCAATAGGGTATGCAGAATCCTGACGACTCCACATCCAGACCTGAGAATATGACAGAAATAATTATTAAGAACACGCACATACACTATACAGTAAAAGACAAAAGTTTGAACAAACTATTTTTACTATTTTTCTACATTGTAGAGTAATAGTGAAGACATCAAAACTATGAAATAACACATATGGAATCATGTAGTAACCAAAAAAGTGTTAACTTCTACCTGCGGTACACACTATCAACAGCCAGTGAAATAGCATGGCGCGAAATACAAAACAGCAAAAATATCATAATTTCATTTTCTCAAACAATCAACTATTTCACACCATTTTAAAGATAAACTTCTCGTTAATCTAACCACATTGTCCAATTTCAAAAAGGCTTTACGGCGAAAGCATAAAATTAGATTATGTTAGGACATAAACTTCACAAGAAAAACCACACAGCCATTTTCCAAGAAAGGACATGTATTACAAAAACCAAAAATACAGCTAAAATATTCACTAACCTTTGATGATCTTCATCAGATGGCACTCATAGGACTTCATGTTACACAATACATGTATGTTTTGCTCGATAACGTTTATATTTATATCTAATAAACCCATTTTACATTGGCGCGTGATGTTCAGAAAATGTATTCCCACCAAAACCTCCGGTAAATGAGCACATCAATTTACAAAAATACTCATCATGAACGTTGATAACATTTACAACAGTTATAGAAAGAATTATAGATATACTTCTCCTTAATGCAACCGCTGTGTCAGATTTTAAAATAGCTTTACGGAGAAAGCACATTTTTCAATATTCTGAGTACCTAGCTCAACCATCAAAGCAAGCTATACAGATACCCGCCAAGTTCTGGGGTAAACTAAACTCAGAATTAGTATTATAAATATTCTCTTACCTTTGCTGATCTTCATCAGAATGCACTCCCAGGACTCCTACTTCCACAAGAAATGTTCTTTTTGTTCGAAATACTATATTAATGTCCAAATACCTCCATTTTGTTTGTCTGTTCAGATCACTATCCAAAGGCATAACGCGCGAGCGTAAATCCAGACACGAAAAGTAAAATGTTCCATTACCATTCGTAGAAACATGTCAAACGTTGTTTACAATCAATCCTTAGGGTCTTTTTAACATAAAACGTAGATAATATTCCAACCGGACAATAGCGTATTCATTACAGAGGAAAAAGAAGGAGCGGCGCACCAAACGTGCCTGCGCAGTAAACAACTCACTGGTCCCAGGCAGTCCACTCATTGACTGAGCTCCTATTTTCTGCCCAGTAACAGGAGAAGGATGAGAAGACTGTGTGAATCAGGCCTTCATGGTCGAATTGCTGCAAAGAAACCCCTACTAAAGGACACCAATAAGAAGAGACTTGCTTGGGCCAAGAAACACAAGCAATGGACATAAGACCGGTGGAAATCTGTCCTTTGGTCTAATGAGTCCAAAATTTGACACGAAGTAGGTAAACGGATGATCTCCGCATGTGTGGTTCCCACTGTGAAGCATGGAGGAGGAGGTGTGCTGGTGTGGGGTGCTTTGCTGGTGACACTGTCAGTGATTTATTTCGAATTCAAGGTACACTTAACCAGCTACCACAGCATTCTGCAGCGATATGCCATCCCATCTGGTTTGGGCTTAGTGGGACTATAATTTGTTTTTCAACAATTACCCAAAACACACCTCCAGGCTATGTAAGGGCTATTTGACCAAGAAGGAGAGTGATGGAGTGCTGCATCAGATGACCTGGCCTCCACAATCACCTGACCTCAACCCAATTGAGATGGTTTGGGATGAGTTGGACCGCAGAGTGAAGGAAAAGCAGCCAACAAGTGCTCAGTATTTGTGGGAACTCCTTCAAGACTGTTGGAAAAGCATTTCTCATGAAGCTGGTTGAGAGAATGCCAAGAGTGTGCAAAGCTGTCATCAAGGAAAAGGGTGACTACTTTGAAGAATCTAAAATATATTTTAATTGAACACTTTTTTGGTTGCTACATGATTCCATATGTGTTATTTCATAGTTGTTATGTCTTTACTATTATTTTACAATGTAGAAAATAGTAAAAATAAAGAAAAACCCTTGAATGAGTAGGTGTGTCCAAACTTTTGACGGGTACTGTATAAATGATTTGTCAAGATTGGTGTAGAAGAACTTGACTGGCCTGCACAGAGCCCTGACCTCAACTCCATTTAACACCTTTGGGATGAATTGGAATGCCGACTGTGAGCCAGGCCTAGTTGCCCAACATTATTAATGCTCATTAATGCTTTTGTGGGTAAGTGAAAGCAAGTCGCCGCAGCAGTGTTCCAACATCTAGTGGAAAGCCTTCCCAGAAGAGTGGAGGCTGTTATAACAGCAAAGGGGGGACCAGCTCCATATTAATGGCCACAATTTTGGAATGAGCTGTCCACATACTTTTGGTCATGTAGTGTATATAATACACACATTTTTCACAAAAAAGGGGAAGACTACAAAGAGACTCAAAACGAAAAACTTTTTTGATACCACTCACTTCTTCAGTCTACCCTGTCCTCCGAAACCAGACATTGAACCCACCAATTTAACAGTACTGCAGCCCACTCTCACCCATTTAACAGAACTGCAGCCCACTCTCACCCATTTAACAGAACTGCAGCCCACTCTCACCCATTTAACAGTACTGCAGCCCACTCTCACCCATTTAACAGAACTGCAGCCCACTCTCACCCATTTAACAGTACTGCAGCCCACTCTCACCCATTTAACAGTACTGCAGCCCACTCTCACCCATTTAACAGAACTGCAGCCCACTCTCACCCATTTAACAGAACTGCAGCCCACTCTTACCCATTTAACAGAACTGCAGCCCACTCTCACCCATTTAACAGTACTGCAGCCCACTCTCACCCATTTAACAGAACTGCAGCCCACTCTTACCCATTTAACAGTACTGCAGCCCACTCTCACCCATTTAACAGTACTGCAGCCCACTCTCACCCATTTAACAGAACTGCAGCCCACTCTCACCCATTTAACAGTACTGCAGCCCACTCTCACCCATTTAACAGAACTGCAGCCCACTCTTACCCATTTAACAGAACTGCAGCCCACTCTCACCCATTTAACAGAACTGCAGCCCACTCTCACCCATTTAACAGAACTGCAGCCCACTCTCACCCATTTAACAGTACTGCAGCCCACTCTCACCCATTTAACAGAACTGCAGCCCACTCTTACCCATTTAACAGAACTGCAGCCCACTCTTACCCATTTAACAGAACTGCAGCCCACTCTTACCCATTTAACAGTACTGCAGCCCACTCTCACCCATTTAACAGTACTGCAGCCCACTCTCACCCATTTAACAGTACTGCAGCCCACTCTAACCCATTTAACAGAACTGCAGCCCACACATATCTGACAAACAAACAGCATTATGAACAACAATATCTGGAATATTTTCCATATTGGCAAGCTAATAGCAAGCTCAGATGCTTAATTAAGAAGAAAGACACCGTACAGGATTGTACTTTAAATGCATTTTACTGCCTACCCGAAACACTTACACAACCCATAACAAAGCCAGATCCTTGGTCAACATGATAGCAACCTCCACAGTACACTATCCTTATTTACGCTACATAAACATAATTTATCTTTATCCTTTATTCATTTTAGATACTTCCAGACATTTATTCAAATCTGAAATGCAAACTGAAATGCACTGAAACGCAAACAGTATTTTTCCCCCCTTTCTGCAAATAGGCCCTGCATGTTGTTCCTCTCCTCCATTTTAACTCTGTATACATGGAGCTCTGTAGGCTTTAATCACTTCAGGGAGCCAGCCCAAACTCTTTCTCTGTCAATTTTCATCCACTCCCCCATTCAAACAGTCCCTTTCTGTCTCCAACCCCACAATGCAGGGTTTGTCCTTGCTCTCTTTGTCCACCTCTGATATCTTTTTTGACTGCTCCCTCTCCTCAGACAGCATGCAGCGTATGCAAATAGAGGCCCTTTTATTCGCCAGACCCCTCCCCTGAACGGGAACAACCATGAAGGGGACCACACTCGCATACGAACAGAGAGGTGTAGAAATACATACGCAAAAAACCTGTACATGCACTTACAGAAACACACACACACACACAGACTCCCAAACACAAACACTGAAACAAATAGACTGACATACCAGTTATTTTACACTGAAAAGTGAAAATTCTCTCTGGCTGGTATTACCACATCCATAAGGTTGTTCTGTAACACTAGAGTTTTATGCCATCCAAATACTTCTCAATTCAACACAACAATATAACACAATACAACAGAAGCATACTACCTCAAATATACGTAGGCAAAGCATACAGTGAGTGGCAGAGGGAAAAGTTAGAATACAGGGTAGAGGACATATGGATTCTCTTCTATAGGGTGAGGGTGTTGAGTCTAGACAGGGATCAAGGGTGGGGGGGGGGTACGCTACACAGATCTACAGAGGGGTAGACTGAGGGAGGGGCCAGACTGGAGCTATGGAGCGTAGACTGAGTATTTGGGGTTTGGGGGAAGACTGTGTGCTTATGGGGGACTAGACTGTGTGTCTGAAGTTGGGGTGCAGGTGGTGGGAGGGTAGACTGGAGTTATGGTAAGGAGGTGTCTGATGAACATAAAGCAGTCCTTCCCTCAGAGCTGACATTCCAAAGCTCTGGGCCTGTGCCTTCTGTGAGTGTGTGTTTGTGTGTGTGTGTGTGTGTGTGTGTGTGTGTGTGTGTGTGTGTGTGTTGGGGGCCTGATGTGCAGCCTACTCCCACACATTTAGACAGCTCTGACAGCTTGGCCTTTTCATGGGTGCATTGCTGAGCCAGCTGGCTTCCCTTCCTTAGCAACCTCCACAGGGGTCAAAGGGCACCCCCCCCACCCCACCACCTCCAAGACCACCTCTCCCACTGGCCAGAGACCAGACAGCTTGGCAGCCATGAACTTGAGCTTGACGAACTTGACCTATACTACAAGAATAAGTTGAAACAAAAAAGCATGCACATTACATCACGTGATCAGATGTGGATATTTGATCTGTCAAATAATGATCCAAATCAGATCGAATAATCTAGAATCAGTAGCACGATGATCAAAATGGAGAAGGAACCAGTATGCAGTATCAGCAAGGACTGAGAGCTAGAAATGTTACAGTGCTATACACTGAAACTGAGACTCCTCTTTCTAAGTGTTCCTCACTTCTCTCAGTTGCAAATCTGCAGTATTTCAGAGAGAGATCGACACAATCATTACAGAACTGCAGATAGTACCATACAGTAGCTGTACATCTTCAATCAGATTAAGAACATGCAAAGAAAGAAACAGGTCACTCTCAAGACCTCCCACCTCCAAACTCCATCTTCCCCTAGTGTGATTATAATATGAGTACTGTATTAAAAGCTCAGTCACCTAATTCTCCTCTACTTTCATTAGAGCACAGAAGATCCCTGCTCCGGGACTCTGGGGTCAGACAGACATAATCTGAAAAGCCCTGGATGTAGAAACTTCTCCTGTGTATTCCTCTATAAGATACTTAAAGACAAGGCTTTGTGCTAGATTACTACCGGCCAGAGTTGTATTAGGGAGCCCTGATGAGGCCGGCCTGACCCACATTGGACTTCCACTTCCCCCTTCAGACCCCCCCCCCCCCCCCCCCCCCCCCCCCCCACACACACACACGTGAGCCAGTCTTAATATATATCACAGTGAGCCATTAAAACATTAATACTATCCACACAGCGGGAGGTGAATCCAGAGAGGTAACTGGGGAGATGTACTTATTTCATTAACTGTTTGTGGGCTACATTACTCATGTACAGAATGGGAACTGTGGGAACACACAATATCAGTTTATGGTATGACTCTCACTCTCTGAAATACCTCCAAACATTAAATAATACTTTTTCTAAATAATAATATAATATCCAAAAAGCTCAAACAACACTACTACGATTCAATTAATGCTAGGCTACAATATCTCTAATTTCATCCTTTCCTTTTCCGGACACACACAGTCATCTGTGGCAGTCACCAAAACCTATACAGTCGCTCCCTTATATCAGGAGCATTCAACTCTTACCCTGCGAGGTCCGGAGCCAGCTGGTTTTCGGTTCTACCTGATAATGAATTGCACCCATTTGGTGTCTCAGGTCTAAATCAGTCTCTGATGAAAAAATGCAGTGGAACTGGCTTCGAGGTCCAGAGTTGAGTTTGAGGGCCCTATATGGATAATTACGTTTGTTCAGAGGTTAAGGGAAAAACTTTGGCTCATGTATCCATCCACAGGAGGGATAATCTTGCGGAAACTATGATCCCAAATTGTTCTTAAACCATGTCTTAGTACCACTGACCTCTCTGATCAATCACTGATTGGACATGGCCACCGTTTTGATTGAAAGTTGGGGTTTAAAATTAAAGTATTTCTCCTTAAGCACCTCAATACTGATGCGTTATAATGAAATCCCTTCAGTTCATAGGTCAACTCTCAAACTATACCACATTTGACATGTTTTGGATCACTTTGGTATTTTCTGTTATAGTTCATTTTCTGTTCAGATAGAAGTTCATGTTTTACTTCTATACCAAATTCACATGATCTGGAACTGTAGAACAGAATGTATTTTATATGAACTAATAGTGCTCTTTCCTAAATGCAAATATGGCTTAGTGTCTCATTAAAGAAAACACACAGGGGAACATTGTTTGTCTGTGAACACTGAACAGATGTGCATGGACAGTACTGGGGCTGGGTGGGGGGTCTAAATACCTTTTGAACGCATGCATGCTTCCAGTATTTGAAAGAAAAACCTGTCTCTTTTAAATGCTAGTATAGTGACCATGAATACATTTAGATTGCCTCACAAATCTGCCTCGGTCACTGACTCTCTTTGGCCACTGTGCCGACGACTGTAGCATCTGTCACATAGAGCTGACCCCCCACCCCATCCCACCCCCACCCCCGCCACACACACAGACACACACACACACAGACACACCCTCAATAACTCCCCCTAATTCTCCCTTACTGACATGCAATTAAACGCATACAGGTCCTTTGATTGAGCTTACGCCTCGCTGTTCCTCTGCTTACAGTAGCTTCTGCTCCACGCGGGGAGGCGGAGGGAAAGAAACATGGCCACTCACCCTATACACACTATCATGTGTCTCTCTCCTCCTCCCTCTTAGCATCTTTCAGCCTCTCCCTGCCCCTCTCTTTCCTCTCCTTTCCACCAATCTGTCTTTTACCTCTTTTCGATGAGCAACTGTCGACATTTCAAAGTGTCGTTCTATATCCGTCTTTAGTCTGTTCAAAAGCAGATTGTCTGTCAGACATATTTTCTTCCTCTCTTTGTTTGCTATAACCCAGTAGTACCACTCTTATAGAAAAGCAACTAAGTGTCATCTGAGTGAATTCTCTCTCTCTTTCTGTCCCCTTTATCATAGTTTCACATATGCAGTATATGAGACAGACAGCCCTAACACAGTTACAGTATATAAAGAGCTGTGTGCATCATTCATCTGAATAAGAAGGATAATACTTTATGGGCCGGTTTCCTGGACCCAGATTAAGTCTGTTCCTGGACTGAAAAGCTGTCACGGTGTCGTAGGGATTAGACCAAAACGCAGCGGGAATGTGAATACTCATCTTCTTTAATGAAGGAAAACGTAAACACTTAACAAAACAACAAACATCGACAAGAAACAGTCCTGTCAGGTGCAACAAACACTAAACAGGAAACAACTACCCACCAATCCCATAGAAAAAACACCCCTACTAAATAGGACCTTCAATTAGAGGCAACGAGGAACAGCTGCCTCCAATTGAAGGTGAAAACAATAAACTATATATAGAAATAGAAAAAATAGAAAATAGAACATAGAAATACAAAACATAGAACACAACCCAAAAACCCCGACAACACAAAACAAACACACCCTGCCACGCCCTGACCAAACTACAATAACAAATAACCTCTTTTACTGGTCAGGACGTGACAAAAGCATACTAAATGGAGACTCTACTAGTGCCTTTTAGTCCAGGACTAGTCATAATGCTGTTCTGGGAAACCAGCTTTGTAAATATAAATGAGACATTCATTAAACCTGCATGATGTAGGAGATGGATGATGAGTCAGCTGTTTCAACACACCTTGCAGGTCCGCTGAAAGTACTCAGTCATTCAATACATCACTTTTCATCTACTTCAACCAAATGAACTACTATACCATTAGATTCCCTCTGATACATCCAGTGGTCTCAGTGGGTTTTCTCTATCTATACCTGCTTCCTCTGTGGAACCTGCTCCATGCACCCCAGAGATAAACAGAGAAAAATGAGGTAGAGGAGGAGAGCTTGGCAGAGAGGAAACACGTCAGACCCACTGATAACACTGAAACACTCCCTGCCTTTTTTGTCTCAGACAAACTCATACTTAAATCTATTTTACCACTAAAGCAACAACAAGACAATCCAGAACATAAAATAATAATAGTGATGAGTAACATTTCACCTGTAATGCAACTTATATTTCTATCATATGCCTTTGCCAGCTTGTGTATATTGTGTACATTGTTAGCGTACATACTGTATAACGGCAGTAAGATCTCCTATACGTTTGTCAAAGTATTTCCCAGTCCACAGCATCTATACCGCTCTCAGTCATGCAGAGCAGACTGAACAGACTAATGAACCCAGTCAGGTGGCACTCTAGTGTGTGAACCTACCCCCACCCACCACTCCTCACCCATCCAACCAACATATCAAATGCACATATTAAAACACACACCACACACACATTAAACCCAGTCGCTCACAAGACTCTCCTGATCGGTTAAAACATTCTAATGTCTGTGGCATCTGCTCATAGTCTAGTCTGGAGGGCCTTTCCCACCCTGCCCCCCGGCCCCAGGCCCCCCGGCCCCAGGCCCTCCAGACCCAGGCCTCGCCTCACCACCAGCCCTCACAATAGTGGGAAAGCAGGGGCTTTTTTTTTGGGGGGGGGGGGGGGGGGGGGACAGCCTTTGAGGGGGAGAGAGAGTGGGGATGAATAATAATGTGAAAACGCAGGCCTCTGTTCATTAACACGCGAACGCAGGCTGCAGCTGCACACATTGGCCCTTAACGCAGACTCTCTCTCTTGGCATATCTGCTTTTCGCTCTCTCGCTGTCTCTCTTGCCCTGTTTCAGGTTGATGCAGAAACCGCCAGGGGCACAGGTTGGCATTTATAACAGACTTAAGTCTGATTTTGGTGTGTGCTTGTGCGTGTTTGTGCGTGTGTTTTGCATGTCTGACCATGTCTGCCTGTGCAGTTCATTCATGAATCAAGCCAGTTGTGCAATGTAGGCAATGCTATTTCTACAGTTTTTGTGATTATAATAGCTCCATTACATGTCTCATCATCAATATTTGGGAGTAGAGTATACAGAAATGAGGGAGTAATTTGGCAGTAAAGTATGCTCACACAGATGCACGCACACACACACCCCACATACATAAACTTGATTCTAAAAAAGATGAATATAGATGAATATGAATCAATTAATAATTTGGGAATGGCAAGTAACAGCCAAGTATGAGCATAACTTTGTAAATTGTCCTTGATGTGTGTTTGGTAATCTCACACAATATCTGAATAATTATTCCATATCATTCATCATTTAATTACACAGTAGGTACATGTGAGTTTGATGTAGTAAAATACGACAACTGTACTGTAGAATTTGGAGCACTATATTAGTCTTCATCTGAACAAAAACGTCATGAGAAAAAAACAAATAAGATTGAGAATTAATCTCATAGAAAAATCTATTTAGCAGGTATCTGTAGTAGATTATCAATGAAACATTTTAAACCCCATTCAAAATCCCTCGTTGCAAACTACTTGCATCAAGCAAGACAACCATCAACACAACCCACACTAGAACACTTCCCGAGCGCACTAAGCCTCTCAGAACAAAATGTCCCTGCCCGCAGTCTTTTTCATGTCATTTTTTTAATCTTCACTCTATGTCTAATAAATCACTATGTCTGTTATTTTCATGTAAATAACTCAAACTATTTATTGTAATTTATTTTCCTGAGCCTCCTTTTGCCATTGAAATGCTCAGTCTGATAATGTGGGCGACAGATGAGTGGCCCCCCTCTTGACAGCAGACAGAAATGTTTTAAGTTTAAGAGTTAATTTTGTGCAATCCTACACATTTTGCCATGGGGTGTAGAGAAAATGTTGCAGTTTTAAAGCAAGTTTGATGCAATTCTACACATTTTGCCATGGGGCGGAGAGAATATTTTGCAATTTTCTAACACATTTCATGCAATTCTACTTATTTTGACATGAGGCTGTGAGGAAAGCTTGTTTTTAATATGATATCTGAGTGAGACTGATTAACAAAATAAATAGGGGACCCCCCCCGGGCCGGTAATTTGACCATGATAACAAGTTTTGATAGCTGGCAGTTAAATGAACTTAGCAATCAAAAACATTTTTTGCTGACATGGGCTAATTAACTGATTATCAGTGACTGATATAACTACAGAAAAACTGTTGATGCACAATGAAATTTAGAATTTGCACCTTGCGTATTCTACTATTCTAACTCGCAACAGTAAGTTGAGACCCCGACTGAGTTTTTTTTTTACCTCACTTACCCCTTCAAAGAATGAGGAGCCATATGCATATAAAAGATGGACTGGTTATTGGTCAGAGTGATCTGATCAGATTGTGATGTCATGCTGTGGGCCAAAAATTCCATCCCACCTGAATAGGCTGAAATTCCATGATCATAATTTTCACAATTACAGAGTGTTATTTTGACGTCATAGTGTGGAAATATCTTCTTAAAAAAAAAAGGAAATCACATTTTTGACTGCACTGCTCCTTTAAAATATTACATAACATAATCAAGGTCTTCTCAGAATAGCATATCCTATTTGAGTGGGAGGAATAGGCCTTCCTTCCTCTACTGTAAAGAGAAAATTGTAGGCTTCCTGCAATCCTCCAATCGGTGCCAGCTCATTCATTTTGTTTGCCACCCAGCCCCCTGCCTCCTTCTCCTCGCCCCAACCCCTTCTCTTTTAATTAATAGTATCAGATAGGCGAGGGAAGAAGGCCATGTGTGATGTGGGAGGAAATAGGGAATACCCCCCCTCTCTCTTCACCACACGCTAATAATTTTTCACCCCCATTCCCACTCCCACCTCTGGTACCCAACAGAGGACCATGATGCAACTCACCTCGTGTGCCAGCCAGCCCAGCCATCTTAGGTACCGCGGCAACGTCTCCCAAGATGGCTCCTTTCTCTCCTCTTTCAGCACCCATCCGCCGGGGATCCGGCACAGTCTTTGTCCCCTCTCTTGTCTCCCTGTTGGCAGTACAGATGACATTAGAGGCTGGTGGGTAAAGGGGGTGGGGTGTTGGGATAGGGAGTGGCAATTTACAGACAGTTTCATCCTCCTCTTTCTCTTTTTGCGGTGATTCTGTCCCCTTTTTGTGCTCCTTGATCACACCAAGTTGAACAAGTCACCTGTGGAGAAAGCAGGTGGACGAGAAAAACATACACCATGATATTTGGTGATTATTACCAATTCAAAACCATGGCAACTACTTCTTCAGATTATTTTTAAGAGACAAATGTGGATGCACAATTCCTCTAGTTCATTAAAATGTTAACATATAGAGCATTTCAAAATGACACTACAGAAACCCATTCTGCTTCAATTGAATTATTTTATGACATACATATACACTCTACTTACACATATGTGCTTTTTTTTGGGCTGCCCGAGGAGTTTTCTGACTCATGCATTAAACTGATACAGCTGGAGATGTACAGTAACAGTGTGTGACTGACATGTGCAGAACCCAGCATGCTGTTGGTCAACATCTTAACCCATTACCAGTGCATGATGACTAATGCAAAAGGATTTAAAGCTAGTACGGATAACACATGCACACCTCTCCCAGAAACTTCTCCCCAAGTCATCCTTATTGCATCATCCACCCAGGCTAACAACACCACAATTAACCAAATCAAAGGAAATCTATATTATTGCAAGACTTTGTGATGGCATACAGAATGCCCTGACTATACCGGAAAGACCACACTGAGTGAAAGCTCGTTCCAGGCCTGCAAGGGGAAAGAACTAGGACTTTTACATAAATCCAATCTCCCTATCTGAATCAAAGCAATTAGCCAGGCCTGGGCTGACAGTGAGCCCTGCAGACCTGGGCTGCAGCAGGTATTTAAAGGGATGAATGAAAACTCATCTCACTTTAGTGCTCTCTAGGCTTTACAATCTCAGTTGCTTAATTCTCTGGCCAAAGCACACAAAGTAGGTGAAGTAGAAAGTTAAGAAGTGCGGGCCCTGTATCCCGGATGTCCCTGCCCTTGTTATTGAGAGGACACAAAGTATTGGTAGAATTACTCCCAAGGTCTCAGACACTTCAATTTGAACTGCAGTCTGCAAGTGTTTTTCTTACCCATGGATGTATTCTTAGAGTGGGCTTACCTATACCATTCACATTTAGTTGCATTTCTAGTGTATTGCATATTCAAATAGCCTACACTGCCTAGAACATGTGGTGCGTTATTAGGCTAGTTTAGCCTACACTCTTATTTGGCGATTCTTTCAAACATCCTTTAATTTTTCGTTTTCCTAATGGCTTGAATAAGGAATAGGCCTACTGTAATATGTTTTGCCATAATGTAAGAGAGATTAATTTAAGTTAGAAGGCCTATTTGTGTGAATAGTGGTGGCCATGGCAAAGTGCTGTCAGGGTAGTGGTTGAACGTGTCAGTTGAAGTTAATACGCAGCCAGAGAGCACGCGCCCTTCTCAACCTGCGGGTGCGAGTTGTTTTGCATTCAGCACCATGTTCTAGAACGGCCTGAATGGATCGCTCCCGCGTAGGCAGGCTAGGTGGATAATCGCCCCATGAAAACAAACTAACCCAAACACATCGAAACATTCATACCTCGTCAGTGACTGCGACTAATGCCACCAACCAACATCGGGCCCTAATAGGCATAGGCCTATATTCACAAATGTAATCGAGTCATGTGCTTGTTGTAATAGCTTTAGCTTTAATGGCAGCTTTAGCCATTATCAATAATGCAAAGACGTGGTATTTACTTAGATGACCCTATGCGAAAAGTTTTAAATGTAAAGAGAGGCCTGTAGTCCTTATTTGGCCACAAACATGGTCATAAGAGCAGCGCACACCCTTACCACAAAGGAAACAGCCAAAAAGACCTAGAAAAACGAACAAATGTCCTCAAGCCAGTCGAGGCGGGCATACATTAAGGAATGTTCACGATGTCAGAGTTCAGATAAAAGTAGGTTAGGCCTACATCTGCTCGTATTTTGTTTACTGAAATTAAAAAGGCAGCCATTTCAAATAAATTGTTGATTTTGTTTGATTGTATTTGTAACCATAAATATTAAAAACACTATAATGTTTAAGAAATTACATTGCAAGCATTGTGACAACAAAGACGTTTATTATTTTTACAATTAACAACATGACGTGTTGCTTACCTTTGAGGTGGAACTAGGCGAAACTTGTTAGAAGGCCTAATTAGTTGTAGGTATACCCTAGGCCTTATTTCCTACCTGACCGTGAATGTGGAAGTAATTTCTACTTTCGGTTATCTAGCTTTATGACAGGTATTTAACACTCATACAGCTAGATAACCAAAGACAGAAACCGACCTCCGGTTCACATGAATTTTCGTGGACTACTTTGTCTTGCTGCCTCGTACTCATGACCGATTGGTGAGCGGTAGTGATGACGTGCTTCATCCGACACCTTGAGAGAGGAAGGAATGATAGATATGATTTAAATTTGTTATGACCATATTAAATGTCCTTTTACCAATGATGGCCGAAAATATGTGGGGAAAATATTATATTATATTCTAGAGATGTCCATTTATTCTATTCGGAGATGTTCATGTGGCGTGAGGCAGGGGTGGTTCTGGGGGGCGGGGGGGGGGGGGGCAGTGCCCCTGTTACAACAATTTCGGACCCCCTTGTGGCCCCCCTAAATGTGGAGTATGACATCATTTTTACATAACTAATTTTTGCTATGTTCTTTTGCCTGTTAATGCCTGCAATGCAGTGAAGAAAACGATTTGACAACAATAATGTCTAATGTAACTGGCCCCTCTAACAGTACAACTGACCCCAGCTTGGCCCCCCCAGTTGAAATGGTCTAGAACCGCCACTGGCGTGAGGACAGGACACTGACAGCAAGTCATCAAATTCCTTTTTAAAGGACCAAAAAGAACAAGATAGACCTGAATTAACATTGACTATAAGTGAGTGGCGTTTATACAGTTAGGCCTGTTATTACAATATATAGCACCATCTTTCAGGCTATGGCAACAAAAGGCCTATACTGATTGGCCATATCATTGATTGGCATAGGCCTATCATTCGATTATATTTAGTTTTCTAATCATTATTAGGAAGTTCATCAACAAGTAGGCTAGAAAACGTATAGGGTTACACTCGATGTGAGTTTAAAAAAATGTGATTGCCTTTAATTGAAGGGGGAAAATATATATGTGTGGGCCTCCCTTACCAATCCAAACAAACTCAGTTCGAACAAAGTGGCTAATTTATTGTTCTACGATAAAGACAGTTTGTATAATGTGCGCATGGGACCTGGTTATGTTGGGCCTATATATAAATGATCTGTCGCCAGAATTAAATTAATCAAGCATCTTATCTTAATTTAGGAGATATCGCCACAGCATTGTGGAGATGTTGGAGATGTTTCCTTGTCAATTTAAAAGCTTTTCATTTATCTCAGAGACAGAAAAAACATTTCCTGATGTGTCTAGTATCAAATCATAGTCTAGTAAAGTAGCCTGCGTTATATCTTGAAAATGACAATTATATTCTACGTAAGTAATCCAGTAAATGTGATGTTACGAGTGTTGATTAATTGGCACGACCCTGGCCTAAACAACAGGTGCTTTGTTACATTTCATTAGGCTAATATTAATGGACAATGCTTACACAGAAATAAACTATTCAACTTCCACTGAAAATAGGCAATATGACTCAAAGAGATGTGAATAGCTTACATTTTATTTACTAAATTACTTATTAGTTGTGTAAGGGTGTAGGCTGCATAGGGACTACTGATTTTGTTTGCATGCATTTGGACAGTTATTTTCCTTCTATCCATTAATATACAATTTACTGAACAACAACCAAACTTAAGAGTTCCTTGTCTGTAATCAAATTAACCAAATGTGAATAAAGACAATCAAAAGCAGGCCTAGGCTTACAAGTTCTTCCTAGTCGAAATACGAACCACTGTTTGTTTTGTATTTTAAGAACAACAACACTATTTGACCTAGCTGTGAAAACTATTTTTAAAGACTGAATGATTTGTCTATATGTCACTGTTTAGAAGTTTAGCATATTTAGAGGATGACTTGGACGTGAAACTGAATTTGAGACAGCGCAGCTGTAACGCATGATATGGCGAATATATCGTGTAGGACTCGGCCCTCATGCTGTCTTCAGTTCAAGCACGTTTCGATTTATAATACAAACATACAAGATAGCAAAGAAGGACTAGGCTATATGATAGACCATAATTCAAACGCTAGTAATATGATTGTCGAGTTGCCTTTGTGTGCCCCTTGGCCTGGTCACTTTTATTGAGAGTTCTTGCCAATGACCTAGTTCTGAATCAAGGGCTATATTCACATCAAAAGCAAGGCTATAGCCTGGTTAGGAAAATCACAGTATTCTAATCTATTAGCCTACTGAAAATAGCACAGTACATTGTTATAACACTTTCGACAAGAATGTCGGCTACTTTTCTATTCAATGTAAATAAATAACATATGCCCCTAATATATTATAATGTACCCGATGCCAGAAGCGCACGCCTATTTATAACCAAGGCACAACTACAATTCGATAATTGTAAGTAAAAGGTGACCGCCAGCAAACCAGACACATCCAAGGCAGCAGGCAGACCATGGACATGACGAGAGAACAGATTCCTTGAAAGGTGCAATCCATCCTTATCTAAGATACCCTGTCTGTTTGCAGTGATGCCGCTATAGCTTACTTGTGTTTAAGTCCTAGATTAAGAACTATATTTTTGGAATCCCCCTTTTTCAGTCTTCAGTTCTATCTTTCCCTCCACGTGCGTATGCTATGTCTAGTTAACTCGCGCTCTCGCTCTTCATCTGTCCGTCCTATCATTGCATTAATACGCACCGTCTTCTCCCCCTAGTCCGTCTCCTTCCCTAGTCCTCCGAGCTCTAGCCTACTCACTTCGTGCGCGCATCCTCTGGTGACAATTTTCGCACACCGTGACGCCATTCCAGTGGCAGGTTGTTGTATGTCCAATCACAGAACCCGATGAAAACGAAGGTTTTTGTGTGTGCGCATGTGTTGTTAAGATGCATGGGGTTGGGAGTCCTTCTGTAAATGTCTTATCTCCATTATCAAATCATTGCAAATTGCTGCACAGTTTGGAATCCAAATGTGGCAGTTTTTGAAGCGTTATTCTTTATTCTTTATTCTTACTCTTCTTATAACTCAATGCAAACTATGAGTTATATATATTTGGTGATGTCCAGTTATGCCTTCATACAACTAATGTAGGCTAATATGGCTCATGTTTACTCGTTAAATGTAGGCTATTACGCAGACACAAAACTAGAGAGGAATGTATACGTTTCACTTGATAGCCTTTACTAATTTATGCATTGGCCTAATTGGTGCGTAAAAGGCGACCCTTTATCTAGCCACATTAATTATGGCAACGTACACGTAGGTTCTTGAATCATGTCATAGTAGCCTAATAAAATAAAATATAACTGCTTGTCTGAATAATGACTGAAACTCAATTCCTACAAGGGAGTCTATATTTGTTTCAAATAAAATCAAACGTTATTTGTCACGTGCGCCGTACAGTGAAATGCTTACTTACAAGCCCTTAGCCAACAGTGCAGATTTTAAGTAAAAAATAGGTATTAGGTAAACGATAAGCAAAAAAAATACATTTAATAAACGGTAAAAAAAAATAACAGTAAGGAGGCTATATACAGGTGGTACTGGTACCTAGTCGGGCTATTTGAGGTAATATGTACATATAGGGTTAGTTAAAGTGACTATGCATAGATGACAAACAGAGATTAGCAGCTGCGTCAAAGAGGGGTTTGGGGGGGGGGGGGGCTGGACACAATGCATAGGGTAGCCATTTGATTAGCTGTTCAGGGGTCTTATGGCTTGGGGGTAAAGCTGTTGACAAGCCTTTTGGTCCTAGACTGGGTGCTCCGGTACCGCTTGCCATGCGGTAGCAGAGAGAACAGTCTATGACTGGGGTGGCTGGAGTCTTTGACAATTTTTAGGGTCTTTCTCTGACACCGCCTGGTAGAGAGGTCCTGGATGGCAGGCAGCTTAGCCTCAGTGATGTACTGGGCCGTACGCACTACCCTCTGTAGTGCCTTGCGGTCGGAGTCTGAGCAGCTGCCATACCAGGCAGTGTTGCAACCAGTCAGGATGCTCTCGATGTTGCAGCTGTAGAACCTTTTGAGAATCTGAGGACCCATGCCAAATCTTTTTAGTTACCTGAGGCTTTGTCGTGCCCTCTTCACGACTGTCTTGGTGTGTTTGGACCACTCTAGTTTGTTGGGGATGTGGACACCAAGGAACTTGAAGCTCTCAACCTGCTCCACTACAGCCATGTTGATGAGAATGGGGGTGTGCTCGGTCCTCCTTTTCCTGTAGTCCACAATCATCTCCTTTGTCTTGATTACGTTGAGGGATAGGTTGTTATTCTGGCACCACCCAGCCAGGTCTCTGACCTCCTCCCTATAGGCTGTCTCGTCGTTGTCAGTGATCAGGCCTACCACTGTTGTGTTGTCTGCAAACTTAACAATGGTGTTGGAGTTGTGCCTGGCCATGCAGTCGTGGGTCAACAGGGAGTACAGGAGGAGACCGAGCACGCACCCCTGAGGGGCTCCAGTGTTGAGGATCAGCATGGCAGATGTGTTGTTACCTACCCTTACCACCTGGGGGCGGCCTGTCAGGAAGTCTAGGATCCAGTTGCAGTTAGCTTAGTGATGAGCTTTGAGGGCACTATGGTGTTGAACGCTGAGCAGTAGTCAATGAATAGCATTCTCACGTAGGTGTTCCTTTTGTCCAGGGAAAGGGCAGTGTGGCCATTTAGGCAGGTAACCTTAGTGTTCTTGGGCACAGGGACTATAGCGGTCTGATTGAAACATGTTGGTATTACAGACTCAATCAGGGACATGTTGAAAATGTCAGTGAAGACAACTGCCAGTTGGTCAGCACATGCCCGGAGCACCTGTCTTGGTAATCCGTCTGGCCCAGTAGCCTTGTGAATGTTGACCTATTTAAAGGTCTTACTCACGTCGGCTACGGAGAGCGTGATCACACAGTCGTCCAGAACAGCTGATGCTCTCATACATGCTTCAGTGTTGCTTGCGTCGAAGCGAGCATAGAAGTGATTTAGCTCCTCTGGTAGGCTTGTGTCACTGGGCAGCACGAGGCTGTGCTTCCCTTTGTAGTCTGTAATAGTTTGCAGGCCCTGCCACATCTGACGAGTGTCGGAGCCGGTGTAGTATGATTCGATCTTAGTACTGTATTGGCGCTTTGCCTGTTTGGTTCGTCTGAGGGCATAGCGGGATTTCTTATAAGTGTCCAGGTTAATAAGTGCATCCTTGTAGCTCTACCCTTTAGCTCAGTGCGGATATTGCCTGTAATCCATGGTTTCTGGTTGGGGTATATACGTACAGTCACTGTGGGGACGATGTCATTGATGCACTTATTGATGAAGCCAGTGACTGATGTGGTGTACTCCTCAATGCCATCGGAGGAACATATTCCAGTCTGTGCTAGCAAAACAGTCCTGTAGCTTAACATCTGCGTCATCTGACCACTTCTTTATTGACAGAGTCACTTGTGCTTCTTGCTTTAGATTCTGCTTGTAAGGAGGATGGAATTATGGTCAGATTTGCCAAATGGAGGGTGAGGGAGAGCTTTGTACGCGTTTCTGTGTGTGTTGTAAAGGTGGTCTAGAGTTATTTTTTCCCTCTGGCTGCACATTTAACATGCTGATAGAAATTTGGCAAGACTGATTTCAGTTTTCCTGCATTAAAGTCCCCGGCCACTAGGAGTGCCGCCTCAAGTGGGCGTTTTCCTGTTTGCTTATTTCCTTATACAGCTGACTGAGTGCGGTCTTAGTGCCAGCATCCGTCTGTCATGGTAAATAAACAGCCACGAAAAATATAGATGAAAACTCTCTTGGCAAATAGTGTGGTCTACAGCTTATCATGAGATACTCTACTTCAGGCGAGCAAAATCTAGAGACTTAGATTTCGTGCACCAGCTGTTTTTAACAAATATACACAGACCGTCCCCCCTCGTTTTCCCGGACTGTGCTGTTCTATCTAGCCGGTGCAGCATATATCCCGCCAGCTGAACGTTATCCATGTCGCCATTCAGCCACGATTCCCTGACGTTTTAAGGCATTAGGCTACTTGAATTGGTGGAAATTTAACTCAGACTTTATTTTCCCATTTGAGATTGGATATGCATTTCCTTGCAAAAGGGAGATTACGGTCTATCTCACAATAAAGCTGGAAGCTATCTTTCATGGTTAACTTTATAGCCAACTGATGTACACTTGGGACTCCATGGAATAGTTATAGGTTTTACAGAATTTCAAATGTGTAGTACCCATTTTGTTCTTAAGGTGAAATTCATTTTCAGATCCGAGTTCAAAAGTTGTCAATTTAACAAAATAAAGTCAACAGAAACTCGATCTGTAGAGTGGACCATTGTGTGTGTGTGTGTGCCAGGAACGTGTTCACACATGGAGTTCAACAATTACTTCAGGACAAGTTTCTAGGAGAGAAAGGCTAAGAAACTTCCTTCAAAATAGACTCGTTCAAAAATATAATCTCAATATTTAGGCTATGCTTGATGTGCAATATTGTTTTGCATTGTTCTCCTCTATGAGACGATAACTCCCCATGAATAATAAATACATTTAATTGAAAAGATACAGCATCAATGAGCCTACAAATCACTTTCAATCTCCATATGATAATGATATTCATTTCAATGCTACTATATCAAAATACACACAGCAAACTCCTGTTCTTCACATAATCTATTACACACATGAAACTAGACCTACACAAACCCCAAACGTATGCTTAAACTGAAATAAGAACAATCTATCTAATACTGTATTGTCACAGGAATACAGAATACAATAAATAATTGTTCTCATTTATTATCCCAGAATAACCTACCAGTTGACAAGTTTTTAACAGGTTTCAACAGAATAAACCTTAAGTGACCTAAATTGAAAGACTCACTGAAAACAAGCACTTAATATATCCTATAACAAAGCACATAGGGCTGGTGACCATACCTTCCATCCCACTCCCTCTGCACCACAGTGGCAACATTTGTACGCATTGTTTTTTATTGGACATTTCACAAAGATTATGAGCAAATATGATGTAGCCCTATCTAATTTGAGCAAAGAAAACCCAGTTGTGTTAAATACAATGCTTTTTTTATATACTAGATGGCTGACAGGGGGCGCTGTTTTGAAGCAGCCCAACCTAAATCTTGGCACTCTCCCACAATTGAAAAAAAATGTTGGACGCTATAGAAATGTATTATAGTCTACATTTGTTTTTGCCACGTTTATTCTATTACATACACCTTAATGCATACGTGTACATTATATTATGTGCGCTAAACATACAAAAAATGTTGAATAAACATTTAAACATTTAATTGGAATACTGTAGAATTCCCTTCATTCCCATGGAGGATTGCTTCTTCTGGAGAATGCCAATATGGCCGACCGGTGGCTTCCAAGCATCTCAGTGGACAATACACAGAATCAACA
Organism: Salmo trutta; assembly: GCF_901001165.1. Lineage (NCBI taxonomy): Eukaryota > Metazoa > Chordata > Actinopteri > Salmoniformes > Salmonidae > Salmo > Salmo trutta. The sequence continues at coordinate 38,585,665 of NC_042973.1, forward strand.
ATCCAGGGTTTATATACATCGTTGGTTAATTAGTTCTGAGATTTTGGGTTGCAGTTCAAACTCATAAAAGACACACCCTCGTCCACTTACCCTCTTTTTAACCTCTCTCATGGACTTCTCAAACCCCAAACCCCGGCCTTTGGTGTTTCGCAAGCATTCCCTGAAGTCTCGCGATGTTGCGCTTCTGGGTTTAAAAATTCGGTTAGCAGTCCAAACACCCAAAAGACACACTGCACAGAATTTTAGATGCATTTTTCTATTCAGGAAAAAGTAAGAGAGGAACATATCCTTAATTCACATAAAATACCAGATATCTGATGTATGATTGTATCGGTGATAATCACATTGACCACGTTTTCCTGTGCACAGTATCCCGGATAGTGGCTCATATCCCGCTTAAGGGCTTATTCTGGATAAGATGTTTACATGCACATTTGATATCCCGCTCATGAGTATCCCTGTATCCATTAATAAAAATAATATTACTAATTTAAATTCATATGAGTTAAATAGATTAGTCATTGAAATATGGACACTGGCTGTTGGTCTATAACCTCGCATGTAGCGTAATAGCCTATAACATGAACTTCTGCAGAATTATGCATTTATTTGCAGTGAAATTATACAACAAATGTTAATTTTGTCTCGGGAACAGGAGTGGAGAAATATGATTTATTTATTTCACCATCACTTGACAAAATGCGAATGCTACGAGTGTAATGTGTTATCTTTGACACTATTATGCAAGCAGACTAAAAGTATTTGGTTTAAAAATACTTAACTATTAAAATTCTATGAAATGCTAAAATGTACTTAATTATCAAAAGTAAAATTATAAACCCTTTAAAATTCCTTTTAATAAGCAAACCAAAAGGAACACTTTTATTTTTTTTATTTTTTAATTGACGGATAGCCAGGGGCACACTCCAACACTCAGATATAATTTACAAATGAAGCATTTCTGTTCAGTGAGTCCGCCAAATCAGAGGCAGTATGGATGACCAGGGATGCTCTCTTGATAAGTGTGTGAATTGAACCTTTTTCCTTTCAAAATGTAAAGAGTACTTTTGGGTGTCAGGGAAAATATAAATAGCAAAGTAAAGTACAGATACCCCCCAAAACGACTTAAGTAGTACTTCAAAGTATTTTTTACTTAAGTACTTTACACCACTGCTTATAATCGGGAGTTTTTTTCGGGTTATTGTGAACGAATATGATGTTCATATGCGACAACTTAAAAACAGAATAGTTGGGTATCCCAAATAAAAACGGGATATTGGTGTGCATATAAATGTGGTCACTGATTGACCAAGCAAGGATGGAATCTTTACGTCATTGTCCCTTCATCCGTCATTGTTCATGTTAATATGTAAAAACTTCGACCCCGGCAGGACTCGAACCTGCAATCTTCTGATTCGAAGTCAGACGCCTTATCCATTAGGCCACGAGGCCTACATCAAATAAGTGAAAATATGATATTATACTAAATTAAAATTTTTAACCAGTGGCCGATTTGACTAAAAGCATATTTTCATCAAACACTGGCCAGATACTTTGTAAAAGGTTGACTTTATCTTACACTTCCGTACGGGAGGTCATCCCTACCACTGGATGTCACTAGATAGCTGGTCTGCTACAATGTTTCAACCTCCATGCCGGGGAAATACCGTTGTCACTAGTTACCACAGCCACAAAGTCGAAGTTGTCTGTATCGCAAACATAATTTTTTTGTCTTGATTTAAGGTTATGGTCGGGCATAAGGTTAACAACGTGGTTTGAATTAAGGTTAGGGTTAGGTTTAAAATCAGATTTTAATAAGATACAGTGTAGAAATGGGCGGGGCTTAACCTTAAGTATGACTTTGTGACTGTGGTAACTAGTGACGACCGGGAAACACATTGTTTATGTCACATTGACGCACGCTGTGAATTGCAAAGCGGCAGGACTCTCAGCGAGATTGGTAAATAATCACTATTTTATTCTGTTGTCAACACAGCATTCTGACCATTCTCTGCATTGTCGCTTGAAGATATCAGCAGGTTTCTCAAGTAGGCCTACGTAGCAATCATGGTTTTGGTGTGAGGAATTGAGTGCCAGGGAATCGTGTTGATGATCTAAATAGCTATTACATTTTATTTGTATAAATTATTTTATGGCTTTGATCGGATGGTTGCATGGTCGCAAAGTTGCATCCTGGCTCTCTCTCCATTCAGTTTTTCATCATGTTCCTGACCAAGTCCAAGGGGAGGAACAGGTAACTAACTGTAAGATAAGGACTAGTTAGACAATGCTGCATCTTCGTCCCTTCCGGAGGCCTCTCTCCTCTGTCCTACGGAGGAGACTATGTTGTACCTCCTACTCCACCCAGCAGCCCCACTCCCTCCAGGGCTCCCTCCCCCCAGAGACCCGCCTGAACCCCCTCAATATCCAGATGCTGTCCCAAAACCTCCATGAGCAGATCTTCCGCGGCGCAGAGCAGGAGTATGAGGACGAGAAGGTGGAGCGGAGCATCAGGCACCTACAGAGGCACCAGCTGTGGGGAAAAGAAGCCTCCCTGCTGCCTGGTGTGGAGCTCCAGCTGCCCCACATGTACGGGGAGGACATAAACGGCCACTTCCGCCTGCTGGCCCAAAAGCAGAGCCTTCCCTACCTGGAGGCTGCCAGTAAGCTCCAGCAGGCCCCGCTGCCCCCCATGCCCCGGGACTGGGTGTGGGAGGTGGGCTGGATGCGCTATGGGCCGGGTGGAGAGGCCAGACGGGTTGACTTCCCAGACGAGGCAGGTCTGGTGTTTGACGTGGAGGTGTGCATGGCGGAGGGACACTGTCCCACGCTGGCTGTGGCTGTATCCCCGACTGCCTGGTGAGATTAATAGAGAGGACCAAGACCCTCTACTGTGGGAGGGAGGAGTTGTTACAATTAGCTGGAGGAACTGACAACTTTATTTCAGTACCAGACAGTTTCTCTTCTTAGTATTTGTACCTATTTATTTGTAATGTAAAATTATCTGTAAATACACAAATATTAAAAGGCTTTTCTAGTGACAGGTTGATGGTGTACCAATTTGTAAGTCGCTCTGGATAAGAGCGTCTGCTAATAAATGTAAATATTGTGTTGGAACTGGTCAGGAATGATTACAGTTATTTATCAAGGACTATTTATTTTAGGCCAGGTCAGTATTGCAGTTTCATTGAATACTCTGTATTCTGTCTTTCTGTTTCCTGCCAGGTACTCGTGGTGCAGCAAGCGTCTGATAGAGGAGAGATACTCCTGGTCCAGCCAGCTGACCCCTGCTGACCTCATTCCCATGGAGACCCCGACCAACTCCAGCCGCCCTCCGGGGGGCCAGTGGAGGGAGAGACTGATTGTGGGCCACAACGTCAGCTTTGACCGATCTTACATCAAGGAGCAGTACCTGCTGAAGGTCAGAGTTCACAGGCTTACGGGGACACGTTGAGGCATAATTCATCACTATTTAGTGTGATTGACAGTCATTTATGCCGGATTCACACTATAGGACCGAATGGCACCGTGCTGTGCGGGCTATGATATTTTATTATCCTCAGGCTAGCCCAGAACAGCTCGGGGTTGTCCCAATAGTGTGACTCAGGCATTAGGGTTGCCTCAGGCATTAGGGTCTTTGGAGTGGCTCATGCTTTCTGTTATTATTCTGGCTGTTTCCCAATTCACAAGGATGCTTGCATTGGAAGCAGGTAGGCAGCTGCCTTTGGATTGAGACACAGCCTCTGTATGTTCTTTTTCCCACAGGGTTCCAAGGCTCGTTTCCTGGACACCATGAGTCTCCACATGGCCATCTCTGGTCTGACTGGGTTCCAGCGCATGCTGTGGATGGCCAACAAGCACGGCAAGAGGCGTGGCCTCCTGGAGGTCAAAGAGCATATGAAGAAAGTGGGCCGACCTGGGCGGAAGGAAGGGCCCATGGTCAGTGCTTTCTGTCTTCTAGTCAATGATTATGGAACGACACAGAAAACTGTTGATTTGCGATTGTTCTGTAGAAATGTTGTTGTTGCCTATCCGCAGGTCAACAATCTCGTTCCTCAGCCCTTCCTTTCCTGGATTGGCTTTGGATCTTTCCTTCAGGTATCCAAAGTTTTAAAAGGAGCTCATTGGTTAATAAATTGGTTTTGTTTTTGTGTGTGTAGATCGGCTCATGGGACTGGGTGAATATCAGCAGCATCAACAACCTGGCTGATGTGCATGCTCTGTATGTGGGAGGGGAGCCACTGCAGAAGGAGGCCAGAGAGATCTTTGTGAAGGGCAGCATGGCTGACGTCAGGAACAACTTCCAGGTCAGAGGTCAATGGAGGTCCAACCTTTCGTGTACAATAATGATTGGTTGTTACAAACCTCATTGATTTGCTTTTTTAAAAAGGGGAAATCTGCAGTTTAAACAACAACATGCAGCCTCCCCACCACCTTTTTAGGAAAACGGCTATGGGATGGAGCTGGAGAAATATAACACCTTTCAAATTAATAGATGCTGCTATGGATGCAAGGACTGAGCATCCATGAGATCAAAATTATAGTTTAAACTATTTTGTGAAGCTATACAGTGTTTGTTTACAATTACATTGTTTACAAACGGAGTAAAACCAGATTCGATTTTGGGTTGGACAGTTGAACTAACCTCACGAGGCATTCATGAGTTATATTCTTCAACAATAAATGGCTCATTCCTTTAAAAGTAAAATAATTGATATATCAATCGTAGATTAGATTGCCCTTCCTCTCAAAGTAGTTGTCAGGATGGAAATAAGAGGTTTTCTTTCTTTGAACATACAGTATCAGTCAAAAGTTTGGACAAACCTACTCATTCAAGGGTTTTTGTTTATTTTTACTATTTTCTACATTGTAGAATAATAGTGAAGACAAACTATGAAATAACACATATGGAATCATGTAGTAACCAAAAAAGTGTTAAACAAATCAAAATATATTTTATATGATGGACTGTCGTTTCTCTTTGCTTATTTGAGTTGTTCTTGCCATAATATGGACTTGGTCTTTTACCAAATATGGCTATCTTCTGTATACCACCCCTACCTTGTCACAACACAACTGATTGGCTCAAACGCATTAATGCTGGAAAGGAATTCCACAAATTAACTTTTAACAAGTCACACCTGTTAATTGAAATGTATTCCAGGTGACTACATCATGAAGCTGGTTGAGAGAATGCCAAGAGTGTGCAAAGCTGTCATCAAGGCAAAGGGTGGCTACTTTGAAGAATCTAAAATATATTTTGATTTGTTTAACACTTTTTTTGGTTACTACATGATTTCATGTGTTATGTCATAGTTTTGATGTCTTCACTATTATTCTACAATGTAGAAAAAATGAGTATGTGTCCAAACTTTTGACTGGTCCTGTATATGCCCAAACCAAATTATTCACCCACTGTACTTGAGTCATAACGGAGTCATTTCTTTGCTGCCCCCTGCAGGAGCTGATGCAGTACTGCGCTCTGGACGTCCAGGCCACTTACCAGGTGTTCTGTGAGCAGCTGCCCCTCTTCATGGAGAGGTCAGACAACCACATTTGCTTAATTAATTTAAACTTAATTTAATAATACAATAATGCCCAAGAGGCAAAGCAACAATATGTTTTACTTTTAGGGGCATCTCTAGCTTGATCCCAGATCTGTTTATTGGAGTTGGCAAGATAACACAAACAGATCTAGGACCAAGCTAACCCATCTCCCTCGCCACCTGCCAATCATTGGACAGTAGTCTCTCAACCAATCACTGTCCCTCCTTTGTCTGTACACAGGTGCCCTCATCCAGTAACATTTGCAGGGATGCTGGAGATGGGCGGGTGCTACCTACCTGTCAATCAGAACTGGGGGAGGTACCTGGAAGACTCTCAAGACACGTTTGAGGAGCTGCAGAGAGAGATGAAGAAGAGTCTGATGAGTCTTGCGGACGACGCTTGTCAACTGCTACAGGACGACAGGTGAGGGACCATCATGCATGCAGTACTTGTTTTATGATGCAATGAGGCTTACATAATGACATTGTAAATACTCTATGGTGTGTGCATACGTACTGGATATGCGTGTGTTTAAGACCATGGTCATATTGGGATTTTGTGTCTGAGAATTTCAGATGGAGCTAATGCCTTTTCAAACGATCCGTCTTTTTACGTATGCAACTTGTCCAAACTTGTTTGGGGAAAAAAAGAAATGAGTGACACATTTGATGAAGAAAAGCTAACAATGATGTGCATCATGCGATTTTTATCCGTGTTCATCCGTCTGATTGTGGCGGTGGCCTTAAGATAACGGACTGTTTCTTTGTAAGGTATAAGGAGGACGCCTGGCTTTGGGATGTGGAATGGGACGTCCAGGAGTTCAAGCAGAAGAAGGTGACCGTCAGCAAGAGAAAACGCTCAAAGGCTGAGGCTGAGCCAGCACCCAGCATACCATTGAGAGACTGGGATCAGGGTAGGAGCTCACACTATATACCAGGGCCCATATTTAAAAAGGAGTGCTGATCTAGGATCAGGTGCCCTGTCCATACAATCTTATGGTAGAAATGCAAAACGGACACAATATTAGCACTCCTACTCTGACTCTTTGTACATATGTGCCTGGAACAGAGATAGACCAAGGGCCTTTCAAAAAACTAGTTAAGACTGGTCTATGGTTCCAGGAACGATACCAGTACTACGGGACTATTCTGTCTTGCTAAGTTGTTTTGTGTGCTTATATTGGATCCTATAGGGGTAAAGGTGTAGTCCAGTGTCTTGTGGAGCTGTAAAATGATTGACTCTGCTGCTGTGTTGATTTGGATTAAAACTAGCAGGTGACTTAGCAGTGTTGTTGTGCTGTCAGACCCAGGTCCCCCCACTGAGGAGGAGATAGCAGGACCGTGCCCAAGTAGGGAGGCTCTGGAGACGCTGAAGAAGATGGTCAGCAGGCTGCCCAAGAGGAGACAGCACCTGCCTGGACATCCTGGGTGAGCTGGGCTGTACTGGGCCCCCTGTGGAGCTCCATGTAGCTAACTGTTAACTAATATAACACACTAACACCCTGGTACAGCTAACTACTGTGGCTGTGAAATACATCAGGCAACACTCACTAACGTCAATTCTCATTTGAGCTCTTTCTCAATCTTTCCTTGATTCCTCGCATCCTCTCTCCTTGCCTCAAAATTCACTGGAGAAGAAGGTAGGAGGGGAAGGACCTTCTCCTGTACAGTGAAAAGGGAGGCGAGAAATCGAGGAAATCCCATTGAGAAACAGCCATAGTCTATTCCTCCCTACCTTACCAGGTGGTATCGTAAGTTATGTGCGAAGATGTCGGAGGAGGAGAGCTGGTCGCCGGGGGCCAGCCTGATAAGTCTGGCTATGCGGGTGACTCCCAAGCTGATGGGGCTGACGTGGGACGGCTTCCCCCTGCACTACACGGAGCAGCACGGCTGGGGCTACCTGGTGCCTGGCCGCAGGGACAACCTGATGGAGCCCCAGGGGGAGGAGGAGGACGCCATGGGGCCTGTGTGTCCCCACAGGTAGGTCACAGCACAACACACAGCTCAGTCAGGGGAAACGGAGACTAAAAGACAAAAGAAGCACAGGGATGAGTCAAGTGAATGAATGAATGAATCAGTCAACCCATTGAATTTTTTAGCCACATCACTGGGTGTACTCTAAGTGCATCCACCAGAAGTCGTGTGTGTGTATAGTTACCTCTGTGTGTTGTTGTGACTCACAGGGCCATAGAAAGTGTGTACAGAGAGTACTGTGAGCAGAAAGGTAAAGAGCAGCCTAGGTGTCTGGACAACGGCCTCTCTGATGACCTCATGCTAACCGACAGCACACTGTGGCAGACGGTAAGACCTTGACACACACACAAGATGGGTCTGTCTTCATGACACCTGAATTAGCGTTAAAGCTAAAATCCTCAGTTGCTACATCCATTTTGTACTTAATTATATGTACCCATTGATTCATAAAGAATATAAGGAGTAGCGCAGCAGTCTAAGGCACTGCATCTCAGTGCTAGAGGCATCACTACAGACACTGGTTTGATCCTGGGCTGTATCACAACCGGCCGTGATCGGGAGTCCCATAGGGGCGGTGCACAATTGGCCCAGCGCCGTCCGGGTTAGGGGAGGGTTTGGCCGTGGTAGGCCGTCATTGTAAAATAAGAATTTGTTCTTAACTGACTTGCCTAGTTAAATAAATAAATAATGCGTCATGAGCTTAGTTCAACTGTCATACCCCATCAGAACCCAAAATATAAGCTTGTTTTACATGTAAACAAACACTGTATAGCCTCAAAACATGATAACTGTAAAGTTGATATCATGGATGGTCAGTCCTTTAACCCATAGCTCTGTCTATGAATTTGAGAGTGGCTACATTTCTTCAGGCCCATCCCTCAGCTTTTTACCAAAACATAGGTGGGGGGGGGGTTCAACTGCTGATTATAGTTTTAATAGCTGGAATATATAAATTACATGATAACTGTGCAATAAAGAATTACTCACAGAGAATGATCTTCCCATATCAACTAGGAATTCTGTGCAAATGGCAAATATGCTCTCCTGTCAAAGTATAACAGGTGGGTGTCTTTCCTGTGTTGACCTGTAGGTGGAGGAGTTGGGTCGCTTGGAAAGTGTGTCAGAGGAGGAGAACGGTGGCAGGGTGACGAGGAAGAGAAATAAGGTGAACTGTCCCCTCCATAGAGATGGAACGAGGGCACACCTCTCTTTGACATTTATCGATTCTTGTGGCAAGTGCGCCCTCTATACATCTCTATGGTCCCCTCCTACTTATTTCACCTATTACCTCAATGATTTTAATGCGTTGGGTGACATGTTCTATGTTATGTAACCAGGAAATGCAGGGTATTAATTCTCTACCAGGTGAGAGTCACTGCCCCTATCACCATGGAAACGGACCTTACAACGATGTCAACTTTCCGGGATGCTGGTTTTTCAAACTCCCACACAAGGTACATCAACTGATCTATGCGATGCTGACCTAATTTGTTTTGGGCCGAAACAAAATGCCAATCCTCTCATAGGGGCGAATCCTAACTCAAATTGTTCACTTAGTCTTGCATGGGTATATTGTCTGTATCAAGTATTTAATAGAATGATCCTAGAATCGGTGCAGTATCTGTGCACCTGAACACACCCATAAATGCTTAAGAGACTGTTTTGACTACAGGATGGAAATGACAACAACGTGGGCAGCCCCTTCTCCAAGGACTTCCTGTCCAAGATGGAAGACGGCACCCTGAGGGCGGGGCGGGGCGCCACCAACGCCACCCGGGCTCTGGAGATAAACAAGATGATCTCTTTCTGGAGGAATGCCCAGAAACGCATCAGGTAGGCACCCAGGCTCCACTTCATGTGGACAGTTACATGTAAGAATGACTTAATAAATAGGAATTAAATTAATTTCTGGAAAAGAGTGGTTGAAGACGTACTGCAGTTACATTGCTAATCATCATGGCCAGACACAATGAGAAGTAAGAAATTACAATTCCTGGAGGGTTAAAGTACAGTTGTGTTATCATGTCTGTTGTGTCCTGGCAGCTCTCAGAAGGTGGTGTGGCTGAGGAAAGGGGAGCTCCCTCGCAGTGTCAGCAGGCATGAAGAGTATGATGAGGAGGGGCAGTACGGCGCCATCTTGCCCCAGGTCATCACCGCGGGAACCGTCACCCGCAGGGCTGTGGAGCCAACATGGCTGACTGCCAGCAACGCTCGGGTAAGAGAATAGAAAGAGAGAGAAAGAGAACTACGGCGGGTCTGTATTGGGCAACACAGCTTTTTAAGGGAGCCACTGATATAGAGGTGTGTGGTCTGTGCAGCGGGATCGAGTGGGCAGTGAGCTGAAGGCCATGGTACAGGTGCCCCCTGGGTACCACCTGGTGGGGGCGGACGTGGACTCCCAGGAGCTCTGGATCGCTGCCGTTCTGGGAGAGGCCCACTTCGGTGGCATGCATGGTGAGACTTCACCCCTAGTGCTGATACTCCGATTGATGCTGTATTCATTTTGCTATGTGAATGGTCAGAAATGTGAGTTTCCGACAATGTCCATGAAAGACGGAAATCTAATGAACTCATTCCCAGTCAGAATATTTCAGTGTCTGTTTGCATTTTGTCACGGAATTCATATTGTTTTACAACATATAGCATGTTTTTAAACAGGGCCCCATATCTATGGACTTGAGGAATCCATTCAGTCATTAACGTGGCCTGTTAATCATGTATCTGTTACTGTGTCCAGGCTGCACAGCGTTCGGCTGGATGACCCTGCAGGGCAAGAAGAGCCAGGGCACTGACTTGCACAGCCGCACGGCTGACACGGTGGGCATCAGCCGCGAACATGCCAAGGTCTTCAACTACGGACGCATCTACGGCGCTGGGCAGCCTTTCGCCGAGCGCCTGCTCATGCAGTTCAACCACCGCCTCAGCCAGCCAGAGGCCGCCAGCAAGGCCCGGCAGATGTATGCCCTCACCAAGGGCCTACGCAGGTAAAGGAAGGATAGTGATGGATTGGATTTAAGTAGTGATGACACCCTATTCGCTATATAGACAACAGAATATGCCATTACAGATGCAGATCTAGTGATCAAAGCGCTTCAGATTGTGAAGAGGGAGGACTCCCCTCATCTACTACCAATGTGTAGCACCTCGCCGAGTACGGCTAACATGATGGGAGTTTGGAGCTGTACTGTGAAAATCATAAACTCGCCTATCCTTGCTCTTTTGTAGGTTTAAGCTTGGATCTAAGCACTTTAAATGCATCTATATTATGTGCACAGAGCAGTAGATAGTAATTCTAAGCACAACAAGGGACTCCTTGGATGTTTGGAGGATTAAATTACAGAAAGGATGCGCCACACTGAGCTGTGTTTGTGATGCTAGGTACCGTCTGTCTGAGGAGGGTGAGTGGCTTCTGAAGGAGCTGGATGTGGAGGTGGAGAGGGACGAAGACGGGAGCGTCTCCCTGCAGGATATCCGCCGGATCACAAGACTGGCCTCCCAGAGGTGAGGCAGCAGTGTGGGTGCGTGTGCTCCTAAGCCCATTGGAAGGCTATGTGGAGCCATTGCCATGTGAAGCCATTGTTTATACCGATCAGGTCTGCAAATAGTGGTTAGAGATACTTTTGAATCTGGCACTGTCAGCCTTGTATGAACTGAAGTTCTTCACTACCCCTGACCCCCTAGCCCCACCCCCAGATACTGCTGTAGATCTGGCTAGGGAAACACTTACATTCTCTCATTCTCTCCTGATTGGCCGTGCAGTTCTCGGAGGAGGAAGTGGGAGGTGGTGGGCCAGCGTCAGTGGGCTGGTGGTACGGAGTCAGAGATGTTCAACAAGCTGGAGAGCATCGCCCTCTCAGCCCAGCCAGCCACCCCCGTCCTGGGCTGTAGAATTAGCAGAGCCCTGGAGCCTCAGGCCGTCAAGGACGAGGTCAGGAGATACCAGGAGAAACACACAATCATAACACACACACACACATATATACACAATCATAAGAACACACTCACTCTCAATCATAAGAACAAAATCAAACACACATTTTAAATTAAGAGATTTAACGTGTGTGTGTGTGTCAGTTCATCACCAGCAGGGTAAACTGGGTGGTGCAGAGCTCGGCGGTGGACTACCTCCACCTGATGCTGGTGGCCATGCGCTGGCTGATGGAGGAGTACGACATCGACGGACGCTTCTGCGTCAGCATCCACGACGAGGTACGCTACCTGGTCCGCAGTGAAGACCGCTACCGGGCAGCACTGGCCCTGCAGATCACCAACCTGCTCACAAGGTCCGTAGTACTGCCCTGACTCATACACTCCTGCTGATGACTTGTCACATCACACCTTGCAAAATACTTTCTGACCCTTTCAGGATAATATACAAAAATGTATGAAAATTGAAAGTATTATGTAATTGTTATTCATAGCCTGTGAGTTACTTGTTTTACATAAACAGCTTATTGAACAGATGAGACATTTTGTTCCTTCATACTTTACTATTGTGCTCTACAGGTGTATGTTTACCCATGCATTGGGCATGCAGGACCTGCCCCAGTCAGTGGCCTTCTTCAGTGCCGTGGACATTGACCGCTGTCTGAGGAAGGAGGTGACCATGGACTGTGTGACTCCCTCCAACCCCACAGGGCTGGAGCGAAAATACGGCCTCCCACAGGGTGAGTATATCATCACTGTACATCATTCTTAAAACCTGTGCTTGATACATACAGCCCCAGAATGTCTTCAGATTGTAGTGTTGTGTTGCAACCTTATTTATAGACCTTTTTATAAAATAATTTTAGAAACATTATATAATTTAGAAACATGTTTTAAATACAGTTAAATTTTCACAGTAAATGAATAAGCAGAAAGTGTTGCATGCTACTCAGTCTGCTAAGTGAAAGCTTTAAACAAATTATCAGATAATACAAAAACATCTTCAACCTCTTGTATCTTTCTCTGTACAGCATGTACCTAGAATAACTACACATTGAATCTCCACAGGTGAGGCTCTGGACATATACCAAATCATAGACATCACCAAAGGCTCTCTGGGAAAAGGGAGATGACAGGGTGAACAGACCAGTCCTCTATTGTGTAGCTCGTGCAGACAGAGACATCATGGGATAAAGGTCCTCCAGGGTTGCCCCAACCCAGGCACTGAGTCAAACCAATGACGTCAAAGGGAACTGCAGGGTCATGTTCATAAGGCACCAAACAGAAGAAAACAGTCAGCAGCGGAGTTGTACTATCTAGAGTTGTCCAATTTCAAATAAAAAATATATATTAAAAAATAAAGGCTAATTTGTTTTTGGCTGCAATTATTTTGCTACAGTTAGCCCAAATGAACACAACCCATCTCAGTGGATCATCCGAATGAATGGGGGCAGCTCCAGACTGGTTGAGAGAGGAGTCTATTGAGCGGTTTAGAGGGAGAAAGATGTATTGTTTTTCATCACTGCTTCCTCTTGGGCTCCTGGCTCTGCTCTGGCTCCCGAGAGGCTGTGGTCTAAAGAAGGAAAAGATCAAAAGCAGCACTTATCCTCCTCAACATGCAATTGGATACGTGGTGTCAGACACTGATACTTTAGCTCAGACCATTGGGTCTGGGAAAAATAGGAGAACCAAAAGAAAAATTATCCATGGAGTTATAACTTAGAAATGTGATGTGTGCTATTGAACAGGACGATGTGAGGAATGCGGGAGTATGGGCAGGACTAATAAAGCATAAGTAAATTTGGTGTGACAGGTCATGATGGAGCTGAGTGAATAGGAGACTAACCAATGTTTTGGATAGCTGTCATGTGTGTGTCAGTGTTATGGTTGATGCTCACCTGCTGACTTGTCCTGCTCCTGCAGCGCTGCCTCCAGTGGCTGCGTTGATGCGGAAATCTCTCAGCTTCATGTACTGAATAAGATTCACCTACGCAACACACAGACACCCGTTTTATCTTGTAGTTACAATAATGCAGTGCATGGTTAGTTTGGGAGATGTTCTGTTACTGAAAAGTCCCACAAGGCTCTGTATCTTCTATTGTGTGTCCTCATTTTCAGATCTTGCTTTATGTTTGGTTACAAGTAGACACTCCCATTCAATTTGAGACAATCTCCCATCCCAAAGCATTCCCATACATACCTTTGATTTCTTGGAGAGGGTGATTAGGTATTTCTCATTCTGCTCTATACTGTAGATCAGGTTGGGAATGGCCTTGAGAATGGGAGAACAGTACACATGGTTTAAGTTAGACCTAGGCTCAAAATATCAGTTGAAGTGGGCATTTCTTTGTAACTGTAAATAAGATGTGTGTAACAGAAACTCCGTACAGACGCTGTAGTAGTGGCCTCCCGCCTCCTCCAGCCAGCTCAACACTGCAGGAAAACACATGTCAAAGGTCACAACAACATGAAAGGGTCTCTTAACTAGAGGACAGTGTCAACAAGAAAAGTTGTATTAGCTAGAGGCCCTATGGCCAGATCTACTAAGCGTTTGCACCAGGTGAAAGTTGATCCCTTGCTGAAAAAACAGTGCAAACACTTAGTTAATCTGCCCATAGTTTCATAGGTCGAGGGTTTAGGAACAAACGATGCCACATGTTGGCAGACAATGGCTGGTTAGATTACGTCAACATGAGGCTATACCTGCACATAGGTGATGTAGGAGTAGCACTGTGGAGTCAGTTGAGAACCTGACAGCTTGACCTGGAAACACATGGATATTTGGGATTTTAGTGGGGGACGCGCATACACAAACTCACTCACACACCTGGCCTCGTAGGACAGTGTCCATTGAGAACAATGCTGCAGACTCACCAGCTTCTCCAGGCGCCCTGCTGGCCTGAGCACAGTTTAATATTTTTGACATGGGTGGTGCAGATGATGTATGTGGGTGTAGTTAAGTGAGTCGTTCAATGAAATTAGTGCCCAATGTGATTTTTTGAGAATTTGGCAGTATGTCCAACCGGCCTCACAACTGTAGACCACGTGTAACCACACCAGCCCAGGGCTTTCACATACGGCTTCTTCATCTGCGGTATCGTCTGAGACCAGCCACCGAGACAGCTGATGAAACTGAGGATTATTTCTGTCCGTAATAAAGCCCCTTTGTGGGGAAAAACTCATTCTGATTGCCTGGGCCTGGCTCCCTACTGAGTGGGCCTATGCCCTTCCAGGCCTACCCATGGCTGCGATCTTGCCCAGTCATGTGAAATCCATAGATTAAGGCCTAATTAATTTATTTCAATTGACTGATTTCCTTATATAAAACTAACTCAGTAAAATCGTTGAAAATGTTGTGCTTATTTTTGTTCAGTATACAAGGCAGGGAATGGCAGAAGTGTTGTGCCTGCCTATCTGTGTAGTATCACTTAACACTGCCAGCTTCGATCTATCCCAAAGGTGCAGGTGTAGTGGTGGCCATACACAGGCATACTCAGTATGCCCACCTAATTATCTACAGATATACTCATTAATTACCAATGAGAATAATTGAATGGTTGAACGATCTATCTTAATTCCTTTAATCTGCAGGTATATCTCTCTGGTCACCCCCAAAGCCAATTCCTCCTTTGGCCTTCTCTCCTTCCAGTTCTCTGCAGCCAATGACTGGAATGAACTGCAAAATCTCTGAAACTGGAAACACATCTCCCTCACTAGCTTTAAGCACCAACTGTCAGAGCAGCTCACAGATCACTGCACCTGTACATAGCCCATCTATAATTCAGCCCAAACAACTACCTCTTCCCCTACTGTATTTATTTATTTTGCTCCTTTGCACCCCATTATTTCTATTTCTACTTTGCACTTTCTTCCACTACAAATCTACCATTACAGTGTTTTACTTGCTTTATTGTATTTACTTTGCCACCATGGCGTTTTTTGCCTTTACCTCCACATTTGCTCACATTGTATATAGACTTATTTTTCTACTGTATTATTGACTGTATGTTTGTTTTACTCCATGTGTAACTCTGTGTTGTTGTATGTGTCGAACTGCTTTGCTTTATCTTGGCCAGGTCGCAGTTGTAAATGAGAACTTGTTCTCAACTTGCCTACCTGGTTAAATAAAGGTGAAATAAAAAAATAAAAAAATCTCTGCCATTATTATAGGTGGAGGGAAGAGAATGACCACCTATAGGTAGCTACCTACAGCATATAGACAATTGTTGATAATTCATACTCACCTGATGGCAGAGCTGGGGCTGGATAGTTTTTGAAGGATCCTTGTTGTACAGCGTACAGGCACACACACACTTGTTTGGTATGATAGCTTGCTTAGCCTTTAGGTTGATGCTTGGTGGCTTTTAATATGAGTTATGTCTTGTCTGTCAGTAAAGCCACCAAGTATTGAAGGAAGGCAGCTAGCGAGCTAGCTAATATTATCTAACGTTACTTGTTGGTGACAATTATTTATAACTAACCTGGCGAAAGGTAGCTAGCTGGAGCGATGGTCAGCTAACGTCAGGTAGACAGCTTGTACTTGGAAAACAGCTAGCACACCTATCCTCTACGCCCACACCGTCTACGTTCATTAATTCAATATTGTGGACGACTAAGAAAAATAAATTCATGCAGTGAAATTATTATCCGTCTTACTGTTTAAGTTCGGATATTGATTGAACCAACCGTATACTGGTCATTATTTTATTATATAAGGCTGATGCTAAGTTTCGAGTCACTTCTTACTAAAGTAATATAGCTGCTTACTGGTGGCAGAGAGAGGTGAGGGTCAAAACGTTGTGTCACGCCGTGTTAGCGGGATCGTTTTGAGCGATCCATGTACAGTAACTTACACACATGTGTTTGGAATGATAGCTAGCTAGCTTTAGCTCAATGCTTGTTGTTGTTGTTGTTTTGAGTCACCAACGAAATTCCCACCAGCAAACTTTTTCCTGTCGTCATTGTTTGCATGCCAGTGATTGGCTCTCTGTGTATGTTTGGAACGCCGAACACGTGCTACGTGTCAATGTTTTAAAACATGTTTTATCTCATGAAAAGCAATTGACGACTTACTAAGAGAACTAAACTTAGCAACCCGAATTTCCAACGAGTAGCTAGTTATATTAGTGAAATATGCATATTCCCATGTTGTGTTAGCTGGATAATTTATCTGACCGTGACAAGGAAGGTAACGTTAGCAGAAGATATATGAAAATGTTTTCCCGCTTGCAAGCTACGAAGTTCGGTCAACACCGTCATAGGAAGAGGTGATGCTGGAAACCGTTCAACACCTGCCCACCTGTTGCACTAACGTTAGCTAGCTAGCTACCTAGCCATCGGCAGTCAATTCAAGGGGCTTTATTGGCATGGGAAACATATGTTAACATTGCCAAAGCAAGTGAGGCAGTCTCCATCTCATCAAAGTTTTGCGAGCTCGACAGGCGACCTTTTCCAGAAATAAACTATTGTTCATTTGGAGTGTATAAGGTAGTTGCTGTGAATTTGGTAGATATTACTGCATTGTCGGAACTAGAAACACAAGCATTTCGCCTCACTCGCATTAACATCTGCTAATTCTGTATGTGACCAATACAATTTGATTTGATCGGAATGAATGAGGCTGACATGATGACGTAATGTATTATTACAGTGGTATATTTTGAGGAGAGTTATAGCGAAGTGCAGTGGGCCAGTGGCGCAATGGATAACGCGTCTGACTACGGATCAGAAGATTCTAGGTTCGACTCCTGGCTGGCTCGAATTTTTCCATCCATCCATGTAGGTTAATTTAATTTAGACACAAGTTATATGATATAACTTCATATAACTGATATATGCATTGAGAAGTCCCGTATGTAATGCTGCGTTCGTAATTAAGTGGACATTTACGACCATTGCTTCAGAGGACTCTCGATCAGGGATCATCAACTAGATTCAGCCGTGGGTCGGTTTTTTTCTTGAGCGGATGGTCAGGGGCCGGGACATAATTACAAATAATTTGTAGACTAAAAATTGGCCAAAGTAGGTCAAACAGATATAACATTTGACTAAAACATAAGAATTTCAAACCTTGCTTACGTTTGTATACGATCACATACAGTGCATTTGGAAAGTATTCAGACCTCTTCCCTTTTTCCACATTTTGTAAAGGTACAGCCTTATTCTAAAATGTATTAAAACATGTTTTTAATTCTCATCAATCTACACACAATACCCCATAAAAACTAAGGGTTTTAGAAATGTTTGCAAATTTATTAAAAATAAAAAACAGAAATACCTTATATCAGTGCTTCTCAATTATTTTCTGTTACGCCCCCCCTAGGAAGAAGTAAACATTTCGTGCCCCCCCCAACTCTCCGCCGCGACTGTAAATAGTATCATTTGTCTATAAAATTGTTATAAGTACACCTCTGCATAACATTGTATCCTTATTAACATTAAAGAAAAATAAAAAAGAAAGAAATATAGATCAACTTACAACAAAGAATAACTTTATTAACATTGTTTTTTTTTGTTTGTAACAGAAAAGACTTCAAGTGCATCAATTTGCCTGAAATTTAAAAAAAAATTAAACCCTTATTTAAACTGTAAACATTTTTTGACCATTTGATACTGAAAAATAAAATTAAATATAATCAATAAATAATAATAAATTCAAATTGATCAGCAACATTAACTCAGGAGCACAATATATGAAACATTTTGACCTATAAAACAAAAATGAATAAAACAATTTGTGCTGATTTATTTTTTTTTATCAAAATGAGGAAGTCAGGATTAATGGCTACAATGAGCACGTTTTGCAGAGCACAGCTTTTCGAAGCGGGGTTTGAAGCATGATACTGCAACTCTCAGCTCCTGCTCAATGTTTAGCTGGGACCTGTACTTGGTCTTCAGTGCAGCAACAGCAGAGAAGCCAGTCTCACAAAGATAAGATGTTGCAAAAGGAAGAAGAATGCCCATGGCCCTCTGCCCTAAGAGTGGATACTGCCTCTCTACACTCAGCCAGAATTCACTCAGTGTCTGTGATGTGAACCTCAGTCTCAATGTGGAGTCAGACGTCATATCAATGAACTGGTCCTCCTCTGCAGAGCTGAAACCAGTTGGAGCTGGTGCATTGAAAGGATCTCTCACCCAGTCATATTGGGAACTGTTTTCAGGGAAGTACTTTTTAAAGAATCCCATCAGTGATTAAATATGCTCCTTAATATATGGAATCACTGAGGTGGCATCATAGTCAGTAGTGTCAACAAATTCATGCAGGTTCTCGAATGAATCAGTATTTCCTTCATCAAGTCGCCTGCCCCACATTGCAAGCTTTCGAGTGAAAGAGCTGATCTTGTCTGTGACCTGAGGGAGGTGTTTATCTTTCCCTTGAAGCTGTAGATTTAGTTCATTTAGCTTTCCAAATATGTCACTCAGGTAGGCCAGTTTTGCCAGGAAGTTCTCATCACTACATTTTTCTGTGATGTCATACTTGTGCTCCTGCTCCAAAAACATTCTTATCTGCTCTCTGAGCTCAAAAACTCGGGACAAGACTTTTCCTGGTGAACAGCCACCTTGCTTCACTGTGAAACAGCACAGCTTGATGTTCAGCTCCCATCTCCTCACAGATAGCAGAGAAGACTCTTGTTTTTAGTGGTCTGGTCTTTATAAAATTGACTACACCTACAATGTCAGTCATAACCTCACTTAATTCAGAGGAAAGGTGCCTTGATGCCAGTGCTTCTCTGTGTATAACACAGTGTGTCCACTCAGCATTAGGTGAGGCCTTCTTGATGAGTGCCCGAAGTCCTTTTCTCATCCCTGCCATGGTCTGTGCACCATCACTGCAAACACCAATGCAGTTCTCCCACTTTAGCCAATTCTCAGTCAGGAAGCAGTCCAGCATTTTGAATAGCTCTTCAGCTGTGGCTCTGTCTCTGACATATTTACAAAAAAGTAGATCCTCACACAGGGAGTTTGTCATGTCAAAACGTACATAAGCGATAAACAAACAGTCTTTGTTGCTGTCAGTTGCTTCATCGAACTGTAAGGCAAAACGTTTGTCTTTGAGTTTATCTACCAGCTGTTCTTTAATATCGTTAGCAATGTCATTTATACGTCTGGCGACAGTGTCATTGGACAGAGGGATAGTTTTTATTTTTGCAGCACTTGCGTCATCCAGCATGACAGAGACTATGTCTAATGCTGCAGGCAGTATCAGCTCCTCTGCTATGGAGTGGGGTTTTTTGCACTGAGCAATTTGGTACGCCACCTTATATGATGCTAACAGTGCTCGCTGGTTTACTGAAGTAGCATTCACAAAGCGGGACGATTGTTGACAATATTCGGCACGTTTTCGCTGAAAAAACTCAAGCGGCTTATCAGCGTGATTGGGGTGTAATGTCTTTAAGTGACGCCTTAATTTATTTGGCTTCACGCAGTCCGCTGCCAACATTTTTAGACACAGTAAACATACCGGTCTTTCCTCGTCTCCCACCGTAGTCACAGTGAAGCCAAGCGCGACATACGCTTCGTCATATTTCCTCGTCTTAGCTTTCGGGAGACTTACGTTTGTCTCATTATCTCCGTCTCTCTCCGCCTTTCTTCTCATCCCTGTTAAATATTTTTCCATGGTGTCTCTTAAGGGTTTGTTATCTGCACTTCATATCTAAGCGTGTTCCCCGGGGTCACGCGCCCCCCCTGGCATCGCTCCGAGCCCCCCCAGGGGGGCGCGCCCCACTATTTGAGAAGGACTGCCTTATATACATAAGTATTCAGACCCTTTGCTATGAGACTTGAATTTGGGCGGCATTTTGACAATTGACTGCCGCCCTCCGGCGCCCCTGATCGGCTACTACACCGCCCGCGGCACCCAACCACCAGCTCATAGCGTTGATGCAGTTCCCGCCCCCACCCCATTCCCGCTTCTCTCGAAATTCACTCCCGCTATCATTGGTAGCCATGGTGACGCGGGCGTTGTAGTTCATGGTTCATATGGGATTATCCAATTGTGAAACATTCATAAAAATGAATCCGCCAGTTAAATTATTGTATTTTTCTTCTATGTTTGTGTGTGAGGAAGACGATTAGTGATTAAGGCAGTAACCTAACCTAGCCTGTTAACGTTAGCTAGCTACTACTAGTGAATATAATTTTAGGTAAAAGTAATCTTTAGAGATTTGAAACAATTTGCTACCATGTCTAAGAGAATTTTTTTTTTTTTTTTAAACTACGAGAAAAGAGGCACAATCTATAAACCAAAGAAATTCGCTGGTGAAATTTCTCAGCGTGCAGCAATTTCCATCAGCCGGTGTGGAGAATGACAAGCCTACGAGAACAGGCCATTCATTCGCCGAGAACGACGAGCCCACGTTCGTTGATTCTAGCAGCGAAGAGGGCAAACCTGAAGAGTCTGAGCCATGCACTTCCACCGATGATGACAGCTCTCTGGCTGGACAAGAGCAGGTGGTCGCACCAGGCCTAGCCACACCTCTAAACAATGCCGGCGAAGACCCTGCTATCTTGGACCCAGACTCAGATTCGTCGCTCCCCGTCCCGGGTGACGGAGATGCTGCTAAATCGGACTCCCAAACAAAAAACATATAAGATCCCGGTGAGTGGACACAATATATGAACGGATCTTTACGGGATATGTTAGTGCTGGCTGGACCACATCAGCATAAGGAGGGGTATTTCCCAAGAGATGAGGGGCAACGAAAGTTTTCGGTGGCCCACTACAATAGGAGGATGGCGAACCGAGAGAGAGTGGAGAGACCGATGCTTTGTCTATTCCAAGCAAAACGATGCAGCCTTCTGTTTTTGCGGCAATTATTTTTCACATGAGTGCAATTCTGCGCGTGTCAGGGATGGAATCAGGGACTGGAAGAATCTGTGCCACCTCCTCAGCTCGCATGAAAAGTCGCATGACCCCCTAAATCGTTTCCAGAGGTTGAATGAGCTGGAGATCAGGCTGGTGTCCAAGCTAACTCAAATTATTTGATTCCAGGACCATGGACAGCTACCGAGAGAAAACTTCGCTGACTGCGATGCAGCACCACAGCAAAGAAAAGAAGCCACTCTAGGTGTTGACGAAATAAATAAATTCGATATGGAAATAAACAAAATTCGTTAAGGTAGGGTCATTAGCATAAAGCTTCATTTACACTGCTCCAGCAAAACGAGGCCCACCATGCATTTATGAAAGCACTTGTTTCCAAAGATCAAATTATCTTACTCTGTTTTACAATCTGAAGCTAATCTGCAGCGTCACGTTTGGAAGAACCCTGGCACCATCCCTACAGTGAAGCATAGTGATGGCAGCATTTTTTTCAGCGACAAGGACTGTGCAACTAGTCAGGATCGAGGGAAAGGTGAACGGAGCAAAGTACAGAGATGGGGTATTGTGTGTAGATTGATGAGGATTATTATTTTTTGAAATACATTTTAGAATAAGGCTGTAACATAACAAAATGTGGAAAAGTCAAGGGGTCTGAATACTTTCCGAAAGCTCTGGTTATCTTTCTTATTGTGTGTGGGAATTCTTTTTTTTTGGGGGGGGGGGGGGGCGCCAGTTGGGAAACTCTGTTCTAGATGGATAAAACCCGTTTTGACATGGACATCGCCTTTCTTCTTCTTTGGTGTCCACGGGCATTGCCATTGAGGGCTTCACCATTTAAAAGTAATCAGCTGGGTGGGACTTCCTATGGGTGAAGGAAGGATCACATGATTCCAGCCGGGTAATCAGAAGGGATCAGCCAATGAATTATACTCTTGAGCAAACATTCCATAACTGTAGATGGCAGTAATTGGCCATCCTTGGTTTTATACCTGTTCAAACAACACGCTCTAGATGGCAGTATGCTCCCATTCAGTTTGTTTGCCAACTCATAGAAGTAGTAGAAGGGCAAAAAATGTACTACTTCAAAATGGAGATGTCTTAATGGCGCTGCCTGTGCACTCACAGATGCCATAACGGGACATATATAAAGAATATATATCTCTCATTCTCTACGTTTACCACATGACTGGGAAATATCTATTTGAACGGCCCTCCAACTGGTAATTAGTAGTCGGAAACTTGTCTTTCATCCCTGAGCTACAAGTGGGAGGTGGGAATTTACCAGTTGTGAAGTCATAAATACCAGTTGGATGCATTCACGTGCTATGAACTTGTTGAGAAACGCCTAAACGACTAATGAACAACAAGCTGTGCAAACCATCAACTAAAAGTACAGCTATCAGGCCTGTAAACCAATTATAGTGTTCAAAAACCATATGAATAGACTACTTTTTAAAAATGTAGTTTTGTAGTTGCATTTAATTGCTGAACATGCTCTTATCAAGGTAATTTCGTTAGTAGATGAAGTCAGAGGTCACCATGTAGGAGAAATCCCGTGTGGCTCAGTTGGTAGAGCATGGTGTTTGCAACGCCAGGGTTGTGGGTTCGATTCCCACGGTGGACCAGTACGGGTGGAAAAAATGTATAAAAAGTATGCATTCACTACTGTAAGTCGCTCTGGATAAGAGTGTCTGCTAAATGACTAAAATGTAAATGTAAGTCGTAGCTCAAGAATGGTAAACACCTTTCCCACTAGTCAGGCCTGGTCCTGAAAGCTCTTCTGCCCTACGCAAGACAAAAAACTGCCGCCTCTTCCTATCCCTGCTAAACTATGTATAGCAGGGGTTGGCAATAGTTCTGGCCTTGGGCCAATTTTTAACACATCTGGTTAGTAAGCTATATAATCAGTTCAATGTCAATAACATAGCCTAATATTTTACATCGGATTACATTGATAAAATCACCAATGTCTCTATTAAATTCGTTTTTTATCTTTCTGTGTGTGTTGATTGGGGTTAAACAGCTTGCAATCAAATGAAAATGTTGGGCTGAAACAGTCTCAAAAGACAGATGGATAATGAAAATAGAAGTTTCAGCGAAGAATGGACAGAGAAATTGGCATTCTTACCGTATTTCTCCAATGTCAAACTAGAGTGTCTTGTTTGCAACACTGTTTGCAAATAACTACATCTTATGAATCTAAGCAGGGCACTTTCGAAAGTTACCTTTCCACCCAGACAGACACTCCCCCCCCCCTTCTTTTTACCCCTTCTTTTTTTAACCTTCATTTAACTAGGCAAGTCAGTTAAGAACAAATTATTGTTATTTACAATGACAGCCTACCAAAAGGCAAAAGGCCTCCTGCAGGGATGGGGGCTGGGATTAAAAATAAAAATATTGGACAAAACACACATCGCTACAAGAGAGACAACACAACACTAGGGGGAGCTCAAGCGGATCCTAACTGTTATAGATCCATTTCTATGTTGACCTGTTTATCAAAAATGTATCAAAAACTTGTCAATAATCAATTGACTGGCTTTCTTGACGTTACTCAAAAGATTACCACAATTTGCAGGTAGCCTGTTTGCTATCGTAAAGGAGCAAGAAATTATAGCCAGCTAAGTTATTTATTGCAGAGTAGGGCTAGCAATGATCTAACTAGTAACTTAGGCTAGTAGTTGATTTTAATGTACAGTTATGATAATGGGGATTTGTAATTAAGATTGAGATTCGACTAAAATGTGGGTAACTGGATGCTTAGATGTAACCATACATTTTTTTATTTTTGCATAGGGTCCATTAAACATGAAAAGAAAGAGAGAGATATCAGACTTCTGTTTCAAAAGGACCCAATGGCAGGCCAGGCCTATACTTTAAACAACACATCTTAGTTAGCAGCTGTTAGTATCTAATCTTGTGGATCCTTAAATTATACATTTCCATAGAGATACGGCACATTATCGTGTATGTCAGACATTTCAAGATCCAGAGAAGAGGGTCCTGTACAGCCGTGTTTGAAAACATTTCCCAGAACTCAGCATGGTACTAGGAAAAGGGCTTTCAACAGCTCCTGGTATAAGGACAATTCATGGCTTGAATATTCTGTAAGTCAAAATTCGACTTATTGTTTCGCCTGTAGGCATTTTTCTCTTCCCAATACACCTGAATCTGCCTTCACATCACAGTCAGGTTTTTGTAACTGGAAAAGGGCAATGTTTAAAGATTCTGGGTTTAAGCTCCATTCGAAGGCAGAGCATCATATCAATGCTATGTATGTTTGGAATCAGAATAAGGGCTATTGACAGCAACTCATCAATGTTAGATGTCAGAAATGAAGACCGGAAAAAGAAAGTGGAGGAAAACTGTACTTACATCAGCTGATATCACAAAGTGCTGTACAGAAACCCAGCCTAAAACCCCAAACAGCAAGCAATGCAGGTGTAGAAGCACGGTGGCTAGGAAAAACTCCCTAGAAAGGCAAAAATCTAGGAAGAAACCTAGAGAGGAACCAGGCTATGAGGGGTGGCCAGTCCTCTTCTGGCTGTGCCGGGTGGAGATTATAACAGCATATGGCCTAGATGTTCAAATGTTCATAAATGACCAGCATTGTCAAATAATAATAATCATAGTAGTTGTCGAGGGTGCAACAAGTCAGTAACACAAGAGTAAGTGTCAGTTGGCTTTTTCATAGCCGATCTTTGAGAGTATCTCTACCGCTCCTGCTGTCTCTAGAGAGTTGAAAACAGCAGGTCTGGGACAGGTAGCACGTCCGGTGAATAGGTCAGGGTTCCAGCAGGTCTGGGACAACAGGTCTGGGACAGGTAGCACGTCCGGTGAACAGGTCAGGGTTCCATAGCTGCAGGCAGAACAGTTGGAACTGGAGCAGCAGCACGGCCAGGTGAACTGGGGACAGCAAGGAGTCATCAAGCCAGGTAGTCCTGAGGCATGGTCCTAGGGCTCAGGTCTTCCGAGAGAGAGAAAGAAAGAAAGAGAAAGAGAGAATTAGAGAGAGCATATTTAAATTCACACAGGACACTGGAAAAGACAAGAGAAATACTCCAGATGTGACAGACTGACCCTAGCCCCCCGCCACATAAACTACTGCAGCATAAATACTGGAGGCTGAGACAGGAGGGGTCAGGAGACACTGTGGCCCCATCCGATGAAACCCCCGGACAGGGCCAAACAGGTAGGATATAACCCCACCCACTTTGCCAAAGCACAGCCTCCACACCACTGGAGGGATATCTCCAACCAATCTTCAAAATATAGCGCAGAGAGGTCATCGAGAGTCTGATGACTCTCACAAGGGCAATTTTTTGACAATCTTAGAAGAAATAGCAAAGAATGACCCTCTCATAGAGAAAAGGATGAATGCATATGGCAATGCTCAGTACACAAGCCACCAAATCCAGAAGGATTTTCTTGGGGGCTGAGCTGAGATGGTACAAAGTCAAATAATAAGAGAAGTA
The DNA here is from genome assembly GCF_901001165.1 of Salmo trutta. Taxonomy (NCBI): domain Eukaryota; kingdom Metazoa; phylum Chordata; class Actinopteri; order Salmoniformes; family Salmonidae; genus Salmo; species Salmo trutta. The sequence goes on from NC_042973.1 coordinate 38,611,410, forward strand.
AAAGAAAGTGAAGTTTTTTGTGTAATTGCAGGTGAAACCAAATATTTAAAGAAAAAAGAACAAATGTCTTTAGTTGTGAGGTACTATTACAACGGGGCCATCCACAAAAGCTTTTTACACTTTCAGTCAGCTGAAAGCTTAGATGCAGCAGGTCTCACAAAAATGATAATTGATTGCCTTGAAAACATGGTCTGTACCACAGAAATAATCTTGTGGGGCGCATCCGTCATGAGCGGAAAGCATTCTGGTGTGTCTACACTGATTAAAAACAGTGCAAGATTTGCATTTTATGTGCACTGTAATGCACATTGTTTGGATTTCGTTCTTGTCGATGCTGTAAAATCAGTGCCTGAGGAAATTAACTTTTTTGCTCTCCTGCTGAAGCTTTATAACTTTGTATCTGGCTCGTACGTTCATCTCAAGTGGCTTGCAGTTCAGAAAGAGTTATATCCACAGCAGCAGCCCAGGGAACTACAGAGACTTACGGATGTAAGGTAGGCATGCATGGCATGCCGTAATCTGAGGGACAGGCTTCCAGCAGTTCTGAGAGTGTTACAGGATATCACACTTGAAAATAGTGGTAATAGATCAGTGGAGGCAAGGGGCCTTCTTTCTCAGATTTACATTTCATAGGGCTTTTGGTTACCTTTTGTAAAGTGCTTGGTGATGCCAAATGTCTTTCTGACATGCTCCAATCAAGCTCTCTTGACCTAGCAAGGGCTGTGGATCTAGTAGGTTCCCTTACAGACACATTACATGACTACAGAAGTTAGGGTTACTTTGGAGAGCTATGGAAAGAGGTTGTAGAGATTGCAGAGCATTGCAAAATAAGTGTACAAACAGTGCCTAAAACACGCTTAAGATTTCACGACTCATTGATGATGAGCACTGTCGGACAGACAAATAGTGACCAAAGTGATGGTGAGAGCTTCCAAAGAGCTATCTTTTAACAGGTGCTTGACAGTCTCACAGCTGAGCTGCAAAGGCGTTTTTCAAAGAAGTATTGTGTGATATAATGCAAGGGGTCCAGTCTCTCAACCCAAAGAGTATAACATTCTTGAATGAGGAGCGTTTGTTTGCCTTTGCTCAGACCTTTGAGTCAGATTTAGAGGACCTCAAACATGAGGTTCATCAAACCAAGTGGCTTCTTGATAGGAGAGAGGAAAGTGGAAGGGACAGACCGTCTACTCTCCTTGACTTTGTGTTTCCAGAACCTTAGAGGTCTTCCGTGAGCTATTTTTTAATTTGTAAGATTTCTGTTGTTACACCAGTCAACAGTGCTTCTTGCGAGAGAAGCTTCTCAGCTTTAAAACTGATTAAAACCCACCTTAGAACAACAATGGTTGATGACAGGTTAAGTCACCTCGGAATTCTCAGTGTTGAGTCGAGGGTACGCTGTCACGGTTGTCGTTGGTTAAGGAGGACCAAAATGCAGCAGGTATGTGCAGGCTCATCTTGACTTTTATTAACTACAAAATGAACGTACAAAAATAACAAAAACACGAACGATCAACAAAAAACAGTCTGGTAAGGCACAAGGCGAAACCCAGAACAATCACCCACAAATAACAAACACACCCTAATATATGGGACTCTCAATCAAAGGCAGATAGACAACACCTGCCTTCAACTGAGAGTCCCAACCCCAATTAACCAAACATAAAAAACGACACACTAGACTCAACATAGAATTCATGAAACTCACCCAGTGCCCAAAACCCCGGAATACTAAATCAAATGCCCTCCTAACTCATACAACACCCAGAACCACATAAAACAAATACCCTCTGCCACGTCCTGACCAAACTACAATACTAATTAACCCTTATACTGGCCAGGACGTGACATACGCTCCCTCAACATGGATGAGTTTGTGAAACATTTTGCCAGTTCTCACCAGAACCGCAGAATTATGCAGTTTTAAATCTACCTATGATAATTTGACACTAAGGCGGTCCCTCTGGTCATGATTAAAACCGGCACAAGCTAGTACGCTGACATTCTAAAATGATAAATCCAAAGGGTATCATGCCACACAGATTTAATTTGGTCTTGATCAGGCCAATTCCAAAACTTTTCTTTGCTATTAGTTAACATGATATATATGAGCATAAATATGATACTGTAACATTATAATATTGATGGCACCAACATTTATTATATTTTTGAAGTCCATTTTTGCTTGATATGTCAAATTGCAGTGTGTTTTTTTGTAAATGTACTTTTTTGTAAATAAACTATGCAATTTATGTAACAAACATGCTATCTTATCTCCTTGATGCTTGAGCTTTATTTTCTGAAAATATTTTGGATGTTCAACACTTATAGACCCAGATTATATATTCATGAAAACTGAGTGACCCAAGTCTCTCCAGTATGTGAGTACAGTGTGTGTGTGTGTGTGTGTGTGTGTGTGTGTGTGTGTGTGTGTGTGTGTGTGTGTGTGTGTGTGTGTGTGTGTGTGTGTGTGTGTGTGTGTGTGTGTGTGTGTGAGAGAGAGAAAGAAAGAAATGGAGCTGCAGTTCCGAGGTAGAGACACTGACTATTCATAGTATGTTAAAGAATTCTAGTGATGTAACCCTTTTGGACCACACTGTCTGCCACATTGAAGAACTCCAGGTTAAGTGAATTATCACTTCTACCTCTAATCAGCAATCATAGGATTCATTCATGCTCCTTAGATGCCAGGTTAGGGTTACAGACTAATTTTCTGTCATGGTTTATGGACCGCCTGAAGTAACCTTGGCCACCCCATGTAGAAAACTCTAGTTCCGCCACTGCCCTCATATTCTCCCCGTTGTCATACCCCTGCCCTCTCATGTTGGCAATGCCATGTTCCTGTAGTTTTGAGATGAGCAACTCGGTCATGCCCGCCCCTGTTGTGTCAAGCAGTTCACTAAATTCCAGGAAGTGCTCCCTCGTGCTCACTGACCCATCATTCTCAGTTTTAACAAAACGCACCACCATTGGTCATCTGCTAGTTTTGCTCGTCTGGCGTGCAGTCCAAAATTATAGAAACATTTTTGACTGCTTTTAGCTCACTGCACGCTGTCTGCTGGATTTCAGTCTTCTGCCAGCATGGCAATGATTTCGTTCTGGATTATTTTACAGAGGTAGTGCTCATGTGTTTCTTTGGAGTGCACTCTCCTTACATGCGCCTTCATGATTCCATCAAAGATACCCAGGTTTTCCATAAACTTAATTATTATTATTATACATTTTGTAATTTAACCTTTATTTAACTAGGCAAGTCAGTTAAGAGCAAATTCTTATTTACAATGACGGCCTACCTCGGCCAAACCCGGACGACGCTGGTCCAATTGCGCGCCGCCCTATGGGAACTTCAGAAAGTTCCTATTATTTGGCTCGTTCAGCCTGTCGGTGGCCCACACAGCGCAATGTTCTCGGTGGCCATTACGCATATCAGGGCTATGAGCCTCTGCAGTTCCTGCTGCCATTGGAGCGTCTCTTCGGGCATCCGGGGCTGTCCATGGTCCTGAAATCAAATCATCTGAGTTGCTTGGACACCAGCCTGATCTCCAGCTCCTTCCACCTCTGGAAACTATCATGCAACTTCTCATGCGAGCTGAGGGGGTGGCACATATTATTCCAGTCCCTGGTTCCATCCCTGACCGTGTGAAAAAAGTTTACCGCAAAAACAGAAGGCTGCATCGTTTTGATTGGAATAGATGAGCTATGGTCTCTCCACCTTCTCTCTGTTCGCCATGCTCCTGTTGTAGTTGGCCACTGAAATATTTGTTGCGCCTCATCTCTTGGGAAATTCCCCTCTTTATGCTGATATGGCCCAGCCGGCACTAACATATCCCGTAAAGATCCATTCATATCTTATGGTCACTCACCGGGATCTTTTATATTTTTGTCTGGGATTTGGATTTAGCAGCAGCACAACTGTTACTGGGGACGTGGAGCAATGAATCTGAGTCCGTGTCCCAGATAGTAGCGTCTCCGGCTCCGCTGGCATTGTTTAGAGGTGTGGCTAGGCCTGGTGCGGCCACCTGTTCTTGTGCACCCAGAGAGCTGTCATCATCGGTGGAAGTGGATGGCTCGGACTCCTCCGGTTAGCCCTCTTCGCTGCTAGAACCAGCGAACCGGGGCTCGTCAGTCTCTGCAAATGAATGGCCTGTTCTCGGAGGCTTGTTGTTCTCCACACCGGTTGATGGCCCTTACTGCATGCTGAGACATTTCCTCAGCGAATCTCTTTGGTTTAGAGATTATGCCTCTTTTCTCATTCGTTTTTTATGTTCGCTTCCTGATAGTTTTTGTCTCTTAGACATGGTAGCAAATTTGGTTGCAAATCAATTCAATTTCAATTTCCAAAAATTAACTGTAAACATTACACTTACAAAAGTTCCAAAATAATAAATATATACAGTGTTGTAATGATGTGCAAATAGTTAAAGTACAAAATGGATAATAAATAAACATAAATATAAGTTGTATTTACAATGGTGTTTGTTCTTCACTGGTTGCCCTTTTCGTGAGGCATCAGATCACAAATCTTGCTGCTGTGATTACACACCGTGGCATTTCAACCAATAGATATGGGAGTTTATCAAAATTGGATTTGTTTTCTAATTCTTTGGGGGATCTGTGTAATCTGAGGGAAATATGTGTCTCTAATATGGTCATACATTTGGTAGGAGGTTAGGAAGTGCAGCTCAGTTTGCATCTCATTTTGTGGGCAGTGGGCACATAGCCTGTCTTCTCTTGAGAGCCAGGTCTGACTACGGCGGCCTTTCTCAATAGCAAGGCTATGCTCACTGAGTCTGTACATAGTCAAAGATTTCCTCTGCCACTGTGTACTCTCTGTTTAGGGCCAAATAGCATTCTAGTTTGGTCTGTTTTTCTGTAAATTCTTTCCAATGTGTCAAGTAATTATCTTTTTGTTTTCTCATGATTTGGTTGGGTCTAATTGTGTTGCTGTCCTGTGGCTCTGTGGGGTCTGTTTGTGTTTGTGGACAGAGCCCCAGGACCAGCTTGCTTAGGGGACTCTTCTCCAGGTTTATTTCTCTGTAGGTGATGGCTTTGTTATGGAAGGTTTGGGAATTGCTTCCTTTTAGATGGTTGTAGAATTTAACAACTCTTTTCTGGATTTTGATCATTAGCGGGTGTCGGCCTAATTCTGTATTATTTGGTGTTTTACGTTGTACACAGAGGATATTTTTGCAGAATACTGTATGCAGAGTTTAAGTTTGGTGTTTGTCCCATTTTGTGAATTCTTGGTTGGTGAGCGGACAACAGACCTCACAACCATAAAGGGCAATGGGTTCTGTAACTGATTCAAGTATTTTTAGCAAGATCCTAATTGGTATGTCGAATTTTATGTTCCTTTTAATGACATAGAAGGCCCTTCTTGCCTTGTTTCTCAGATCGTTCACAGCTTTGTGGAAGTTACCTGTGGCGCTGATGTTTAGGCCAAGGTATGTATAGTTTTTTGTGTGCTCTAGGGCAAGTGTCTAGATGGAATTTGTATTCATGGTCCTGAGAACTGGACCTTTTTTGGAACACGATTATTTTTGTCTTACTGAGATTTAGTGTCAGGGCCCAGGTCTGACAGAATCTGTGCAGAAGATCTAGGTGCTGTTGTAGGCCCTCCTTGGTTGGGGACAAAAGCACCATATCATCAGCAAACAGACATTTTATTTCAGATTCTAGTAGGGTGAGGCTGGGTGCTGCAGTCTGTTCTAGTGCCCTCGCCAATTAGTTGATAGGGTGGGGTTTAAGCTGCATCCCTTTCTCACGTGGAAAGAAATGTGTGTGTTTTTTGCCAATTTTAACCGCACACTTGTTGTTTGTGTACATGGATTTTTTAATGTCGTATGTTTTTCGCTCAATACCACTTTCCATTAATTTGTATAGCAGGCCCTCGTGCCATATTGAGTCAAAAGCTTTTTTGAAATCAACAAAGCATGAGAAGACTTTACCTTTGTTTTGGTTTGTTTGTTTGTCAATTAAGGTGTGCAGGGTGAATACGTGGTCTGTTGTATGATAATTTGGTAAAAAGCCAATTTGACATTTGCTCAGTACATTGTTTTCGCTGAGGAAATGTACGAATCTGCTGTTAATGATAATGCAGAGGATTTTCCCAAGGGTGCTGACGCATATCCCACGGTAGTTATTGGGGTCAAATTTGTTTCCACTTTTGTGGTTGGGGTGATCAGTCCTTGGTTCCAAATATTGGGGAAGATGCCAGAGCTGAGGATGATGTTAAAGAGTTTGAGTATAGCCAATTTGGAATTTGTGGTCTGTATATTTTATCATTTCATTCTCTATAGATTACTTTTAGCTGAAATGATTTCCACTGGTAGCTAGCTAACGCTAACAGGCTAGGTTAGGCTACTGCCTTAATCACTAATTGTCTTCCTCACATACAAACATTAAAAAACAGTACAATAGTTTAATTGGCAGATTCATTTTTATTAATGTTTCACAATTGGATAATCCCATAAAAACACACACATATCACCATCGCTACCAAGGATAGTGGGAGTGAACTTTGGAGAAGCAGGAATGGGAAGGGGGTGGGAACTGCATCAATGGCTATGAGCCGCCGGCAATGTAGTAGCCGATTAGGGGCGCTGGAGGCGCCCAATTGCCAAAATGACTCACAAAATTCAAGTGCGAATCTTGCCTAATGGGAGGACCCGCCCTGCCACTAGTAATTACCAGTTGGAGGGCCATTCAAATTGAGTATAATTCATTGGCTGAGTATAATTCATTGGCTGATCCCTCCTGATATCCCGAATGGTATCATGTGATCCTTCCTTCACCGATAGGAGGCCCACCCAGTTGACTACTTTAAATAGTGGATGCCCTCAATGGCAATGTCCATGCCAAAACAGGTTTTTATCCATCTAGAGCAAGGACTACTGTCACCAGGAAATGTCCCCCCATTGCAGGATCTTTCTGAACCTGTGTTGGGACCTGATTGGAACAGAAAAGCAGGCTGATTTAGTTGAATTAAAAATGTTGTTATGGATAGTTTGTATGGATTCTTTTTTCTATATATATTATTATTATTTAAACAATTTTGCCCCGCATTTTTTTACATTTGGGATCTTTATTAAAAACCTGTACAGTAGGTGGCGGAATGCACCTATAATTGTTGCGAACGCCATTATACCTAAGAAGAAGATACGTCGACTTTGCGTCACGTGTTTCCGCCCAGGCAAGCTTGGACAGGGAGGTTGTCGATACTGCGGTTGTTGTGGTGCAGTAATGTCAACGATTTGTATAACTAAACATTCTGTTGTAATGTTATCCCGTTGGTGACTACTGCGGATGGCTGTGTGTGCCAGGCTCTGCGGAGTGGGTCAGTCTCGGAGGTGCAGGCGGCGACAGCGGCATAATCAACAGGACCAGGGAAGCGACTCCGATATGGACGAGGAGGAAGGGGAGCGGATTGTGGGTGAGACACAATCCGTCACCGGCGGCGCGGAAAACTCTGCCGCGGCAAGGCCGAGTGTGGCCCATGAAGCCGCTGCTGACAGTGCAAGCACCGGACCACCGAACCCGCAGTCTCTGTTGGATCTGCCCCCAGAGCTTTTGGTGGAAGTATTCTCATCGCTCCCGGGCACGGAGCTACCAAACCTGGCCCTCGTCTGCAAGAAAATCAGGCAAATTCTCAACACGGAAACCATCTGGAGAAGGCGATGCACGGAGGGTAAATAATAGTGATCGCTCCTTGTAATTTCAGATAGAAAAATCATTAATTCGCTGCTATCATATCCTATGCGAAATGTGACGTTTTATCAAACAGGAATTAATTGACAGTATTTGGTCCATAAGTTAGTCTATAGTATGGGTTCCCCATGGCCCCTTTTTCACATTTTATGTTTTATTTATTGAGATTGCCTATATTGAATACACCACCAACTTGATTTTGTTTAATTTGAAGGACCAAGGATAAAAAAATGTTAAGGTCATTTTCTGCTTTTCTGACAAAGCTGACATTTGGAATTATGTTAAAATGTTCAAACTGTGGATCATTTAGCTACACAATTGAAGTCAAACACACTTGAAGTCGGAAGTTTACATACACTTAGGTTGGAGTCATTGTTTTTCAACCACTCCACAAATTTCTTGTTAACAAACTATAGTTTTGGCAAGTCAGTTAGGTCATCAACTTTGTGCATCACACAAGTAATTTTTCCAACAATTGTTTACAGACAGATTATTTCACTTATAATTCACTGTATCACAATTCCAGTGGGTCAGACGTTTACATGCACTAAGTTCACTGCGCCTTTTAAACAGCTTGGAAAATTCCAGAAAATGATGTCATGGCTTTAGAAGCTTCTGATGGGCTAATTGACATCATTTGAGTCAATTGGAGGTGTACCTGTGGATGTATTTCAAGGCCGACCTTCAAACTCAGTGCCTCTTTGCGTGACATCATGGGAAAATCCAAGACCTCCACAAGTCTGGTTCGTCCTTGGGAGCAATTTCCAAACGCCTGAAGGTACCACGTTCATTTGTACAAACAATAGTACTCAATTATAAACACCATGGGACCACGCAGCCGTCATACCATTCAGGAAGGAGACGCGTTCTGTCTCCTAGAGATAAACGTACTTTGGTGCGAAAAGTGCAAATCCATCCCAGAACAGCAGCAATGGACCTTATGAAGATGCTGGAGGAAAGCTACAAAGTGGAAGTATTGGCTTCCAGTTGAAGCTTGCATCCGCTACAAGACCATGGTGCTTGCCTATGGAGCTGTGAGGGGAACGGCACCTCTGTACCTTCAGGCTCTGATCAGGCCCTACACCCAAACAAGGGCACTGCGTTCATCCACCTCTGGCCTGCTCGCCTCCCTACCTCTGAGGAAGCACAGTTCCCGCTCAGCCCAGTCAAAACTGTTCGCTGCTCTGGCACCCCAATGGTGGAACAAGCTCCCTCACGACGCCAGGACAGCGGAGTCAATCACCACCTTCCGGAGACACCTGAAACCCCACCTCTTTAAGGAATACCTGGGATAGGATAAAGTAATCCTTCTAAACCCCCCCCCCCTTAAAAGATTTAGATGCACTATTGTAAAGTGGTTGTTCCACTGGATATCATAAGGTGAATGCACCAATTTGTAAGTCGCTCTGGATAAGAGCGTCTGCTAAATGTAAATGTAAAGTATTTATATCCACAGTAAAATGAGTCATATATTGACATAACCTGAAAGGCCGCTCAGCAAGGAAGAAGCCACTGCTCCAAAACCGCCATAAAAAAGCCAGACTATGGTTTGCAACTGCACATGGGGAAAAGATTGTACTTTTGGAGAAATGTCCTCTTGTCTGATGAAACAAAAATAGAACTGTTTGGCCATAATGACCACCGTTATGTTTGGAGGAAAAAGGGGGAGGCTTGCAAGCTGAAGAACACCATCCCAACAGTGAAGCATGGGGGTGGCAGCATCATGTTGTGGGGTTGCTTTACTGCAGGAGGGACTGGTGCACTTAACAAAATAGATGACATAATGAGGAGGCAAAATTATGTGGTTATATTGAAGCAACATCTCAAGACATCTGGTTGCAAATGGGTCTTCCAAATGGACAATGACCCCAAGCATACTTCTGAAGTTGTGGTAAAATGGCTTAAGGACAACAAAGTCAAGGTATTGGAGTGGCCGTCACAAAGCCCTGACCTCAATCATATAGAAAATTTGTAGGCAGAACAGAAAAAGGGGGTTGCGAGCAAGGAGGCCTACAAACCTGACTCAGTTACACCAGCACTGTCAGGAGGAATGGGCCAAAAGTCACCCAACTTATTGTGGGAAGCTTGTGGAAGGCTACCTGAAATGTTTGACCCAAGTTAAACAATTTAAAAGGCAATGCTACCAAATACTAATTGAGTGTATGTAATCTTCTGACCTACTGGGAATGTGATGAAAGGAATAAAAACTGAAATAAATCATTCTCTACTATTATTCTGACATTTCACAGTCTTAAAATAAAGTGGTGATCCTAACTGACCTAAGACAGGGAATTTTTACTAGGATTAAATGTCAGGAATTGTGAAAAACTGAGTTTAAATGTATTTGCCTAAGGTGTATGTAAACTTCCGCCTTCAACTGTAGGTATGCACGTCAGCTTTGACATTGGTTTTTCACATCAGCGGTAAACTATACATCGGGCCGATACCGATGTTGGCATTTTTAGCTAATATTGTCCGATTCCGATATTCATTCCAATCAAGTTGTAGAAACATCTCAAGGATGATCAGTGGAAACAGGATGTACCTGAGCTCAATTTCGAGTCTCATAGAAAAGGGTCTAAATACTTATGTAAATATTCATGTTTTTTATTTTTAATATATTTGCAATCATTTCTAAACCTGTTTTCACTTCGTCATTATGGGGTATTGTGTGTAGATTGATGAGGAAAACAATAATTGAATCAATTTTAGAATAATGCTGCATAGGCTACTTTCTGTCCATAACCTTGAAACTAAATAAGATAAAAATGAAATAAAGGTTTTATCAAACTGAAAACAAGTAAATCAAGTCTGAAATCTAACTGAAATTCAAATAAAAAAAGTAAATTACAACTTGTAAGAACCTTGTAGTTCACCAATGCAAGTTTGCTTGAGTGGTTTCTCAGTGAAAGCCATAGTTCTTGTGGGTACAAGACGCACCAGCCTGTTATTGGCTGTGCTATTTGGCCATCTGCCAAGTGGAGCAGTAGTGTACACGGGCATTTTTTCATTTGAGAGCAACGTGCATTCTAGTAGCGAAGTCATCATGTAAACATGGTGAACAAGCCAGCTATATGTTCACTGTAGATACGCAGGCCAGGGGTATTCAAGTCCGAGCCTTGAGGTTTGGAATACTGCTGGTTTTCTGTTCTACCTGATAATTACTTACACCCACCTGGTGTCCCAGGTCCAAATCAGTCCTTGGTTAGAGGGGAATAATGAAAATCAGCAGTGGAACTGGTTGAGGTCCAGATTTGAATTTGCCTGGTATACCATGTATTGGATTTGGATTTCTTCCTTTATTCATAGTATCCAATCCATTATTGGGTCAGCATCGCTTTGGAATTTGGGATGTGCATATTTCTCATATAAGCCTAGGCGGCCAGATCTGAATGTGCTTTTATTGTCATGCCATCATGTATCATGCTTTTATTGTCATGCCAAGTCCTGTATTTTGTTGTCATGCTAGTGGAGTGGAGTTTGCTAAAGCACACGTAGCTTTGATGACTAGGCTACTGTCACAATCTACCTTGGCCTTCATTGTCACATGCCTGTCTGTCTGTCTGTCGGTCTCTATCTCTCTCCCAAAGAGTTTGGAATGAGGGAGGACTTGCGCAAGATGGAGGTGGTGGGTGTGTCCAGTCGGGAGCTCTATGCCAAACGTGAGTATCTCTCTTTCTGAAAACATCAAACATTTATTATCAGGACCAAGAGTTTTTCCTGACCAGACCCTGTGACCTGACCAGGAAAAACTCTGGGCCGTAGTTAGACAACAATGGGCATCTTTACGTTGACTGACTATTTGAACCAAGTCACACTAGTATCACTTGTGCATTGAAGGTCCAGGAATAATACCACATACTGTCACTTTCTGCAAATCATTGATGACTCTGTTTCTTCCTCTAAATTCCAGCATCTTGACTAGCCTCAACCTCATTTGGACAGGGGCTGCTGTTAAACACTTTCCAGGAGTTAGCAATAGCACCCTTTGAGGCATTTTCTTGCCTTTGATACTTTGGGGATTAACTCAGTTGTTTGCAACTGTAGGGGTAACCTCAAGATGGCTTGTGGGAAATTGCTCTTCGTGGTGGAGAGATTGTGCTTGCTTTGATTTTTGTGTCATGAAGTTGATGCTATCAGGTTTGGGGCTAGGTTGGGTTTAGGTTAGGTTGGTTCTAGTTGTAGTCTCCACTAGAACCAACCTACCATACCCAGACAGACTATATGGACAGACACCAGACCGACAGATACAGAAATGACACTCGACTGACTCATGCCACACTGACTAGCTGCTTTGAAAGGCTGGTTATGGCACACATCAACTCCATTATCCCAGACACCCTAGACCCACTCAAATTTGCATACCGCCCCAACAGATCCATAAACGATGCAATCTCAATTGTACTCCATACTGCCCTCACCCACCTAATAAGAGGAATACCTATGTATTAGGACCCTGGGACTGAACACCACCCGATGAGACAGCCTACAGGGAGGAGTCAGTGACCTAGCAGTGTGGCGCCATGACAACAACCTCTACCTCAACATCAGTTAGACCAAGGAGCTGATCGTGGACTTAAGGAAACTGAGGGGGTGAGCACGCCCCCATCCACATTGACTGGGCTGCAGTGGAGCTAGTTGAGAGCTTCAAGTTCCTCTGTGTCCAAATCACTAAGGACTTAAAATGGTCCACACACATGCGCACAGTCGTGAAGAAGGCACAACAGAGCCTCTTCCCCCTCAGGGGGTTGCAAAGGTTTGGCATGGGGCCTCAGATCCTCCAAAAGTTCCACAGCTGCACCATTGAGAGCATCTTGACTAGCTGCACCACTGCTTGGTATGGCAACAGCAATGCACTTGATCTCATGGCGCTGGGGTCAAGCTCCCTGCCATCCAGGACTTCGATATCAAGTAGTGTAAAAGGAAGGCTACAGCCGCCCTAGCCATAGACTGTTCTCTCTGCTTCCGCATGGCAAGTGACACTAGTGCTTCAAGTCTGACTCCGACAGACTCCTGAACAGCTTCTATCCCCAAGCAATAATACTGCAAATAGCTAACAAAATGGCTACATGGACTAGCTGAGTTACTTTTGTATTTGATCAGTTGTGGAAAAAGTACCCAATTGTCATACTTGAGTAAAAATAAAGATACCTTAATAGACAATGACTCCACTGAAAGTCACCCAGTAAAATACTACTTGAGTAAATGTCTAAAAGTATTTGGTTTTAAATATACTTAAGTATCAAAAGTAAATGTAACTGCTAAAATATACAGGTAATTCAGAAAGTTCAGACCCCTTGACATTTTATGCAATTTATTACATTACTGCCTTATTTTTAATTGAGTAAAATCAAATAAATTCCTCGTCAGTCTACACACAATACCCCATAATGACAAAGCGAAAACAGTTTATTTTAGTATTCAGACTCTTTGCTATAAGACTCGAAATTGAGCTCAAGTGCATCCTGTTTCCTTTTATCATCCTTGAGATGTTTCTACAACTTGATTGGAGTCCGCCTGTGGTACATTCAATTGAATGGACATTATTTGGAAAGGCACACACCTGTCTGTGTGTCTGGGGAAGGGTACCAAAAAATGTCAGCAGCACTGAAGGTCCCCAAAAACACAGTGGCCTCCATCATTCTTAAATGGAAGAAGTTTGGAACCACCAATACTCTTCCTAGAGCTGGCCACCCAGCTAACTGAGCAATCGGGGGAGGAGGGCCTTGGTCAGGGAGGTGAACAAGAATCCAATAGTCACTGACAGAGCTCCGGAGTTTGGAGAACCATCCAGAAGGACAACCATCTCTGTAGCACTCCACCAATCAGGCCTTTATGGTAGAGTGGCCAGATGGAAGCCACTCCTCATTAAAAGGACCATGACAGCCCACTTGGAGTTTGCCAATAGGCACCTAAAGACTCTCAGACCATGAGAAACAAAATTCTCTGGTCTGATAAAAACAAGATTGAACTCTTTGGCCTGAATGCTAAGCGTCATGTCTGGAGGAAACCGTGCACCATCCCTACAGTGAAGCATGGTGGTGTTAGCATCCTGTTGTGTGGATGTTATGCAGCGGCAGAGACTGGGAGACTGGTCAGGATCGAGGAAAGATGAATGGAGCAATGCACATAGAGATCCTTGATTAAAAACCTGCTCCAGAGTGCTCAGGACCTCAGACTGGGGCAATGGTTCACAACGACCCTAAGCACACAGCCAGACAACACAGGAGTGGCTTCAGGACAAGCCTCAATGTTCTTGAGTGGCCCAGGCAGAGCCTGGACTTGAACCCGATCGAACATCTCTGGCGAGACCTGAAAATAGCTGTGCAGCGACACTCCCCATCCAACCTGACAGAGCTTGAGAGGATCTGCAGAGAAGAATGGGAGAAACTGCCCAAATACAGGTGTGGCGTCATATCTAAGAAGACTCGAGGCTGTAATCACTGCCAAAGGTGGTTCAACAAAGTACGGAGTAAAGGGTCTGACGCATCACTCGACCTTCGCCTCCCGAGCCCGTTGGAGTTGCAGCGATGAGACAAGATCGAAATTGGGGAGAAAAAGGAGTTAAAATACAAAAATATTTTTATAAATTTTAAAATAAGGCTTACAAAATGTGTAAAAAGTCAAGGGGTCTGAATATTTTCCATATGCACTGTATCTACAGTTGAAGTCGGAATTTTACATACACCTTAGCCAAATACATTTAAAGTCAGTTTTTCACAATTCCTGACATTTAATCCTAGTAAAAATTCCCTGTCTTAGGATCACCACTTTATTTTAAGAATGTGAAATGTCAGAATAATAGTAGAGAGAGTGATTTATTTAATCTTTTATTTCTTTGATCACATTCCCAGTGGGTTAGAAGTGTACATACACTCCATTAGTATTTGGTAGCACTGCCTTTAAATTGTTTAACTTGGGTCAAATGTTTTGGGTAGCCTTCCACAAGCTTCCCACACTGAATTGGGTGAATTTTGGCCCATTCCTCCTGACAGAGCTGCTGTAACTGAGTCAGGTTTGTAGGCCTCCTTGCTGGCACATGCTAGGATATAGGATTGAGGTCAAGGCTTTGTGATGGCCACTCCAAGACCTTGACTTTGATGTCCGTAAGCCATTTTGCCACAACTTTGAAAGTATGCTTGGGGTCATTGTCCATTTGGAAGACCCATTTGCTTTAACTTCCTGACATGTTGCTTTAATATATCCACATACATTTTCCTTCCTTATGACGCCATCTATTTTGTGAAGTGCACCAGTTCCTCCTGCAGCAAAGCACCGCCACAACATGATGCTGCCACCCCTGTGCTTCACGGTTGTGATGGTGTTCTTCGGCTTGCAAGCCTCCCCGTTTTTCCTCCAAACATAACGATGGTCATTATGGCCAAACAGTTCTATTTTTGTTTCATCAGACCAGAGGACATTTCTCCAAAAAGTACAATCTTTGTCCCCATGTGCAGTTGCAAACCGTAGTCTAGCTTTTTTATGGCGGTTTTGGAGCAGTGGCTTTTTCCTTGCTCAGCGGCCTTTCAGGTTATGTCGATATAGGACTCGTTTTACTGTGGATATGGATACTTTTGTAGCTGTTTCCTCCAGCATCATCACAAGGTCCTTTGCTGTCGTTCTGGGATTGATTTGCACTTTTTCGCACCAAAATACGTTCATCTCTAGGAGACAGAACGCGTCTCCTTCCTGAGCGGTATGACGGCTGCGTGGTACCATGGTGTTTATACTTGCGTACTATTGTTTGTACAGATGAAAGTGGTACTTTCAGGCATTTGGTAATTGTTCCCAAGGATGATCGACTTGTGGTCTACAATTTCTTTCTTCTGAGGTTTTGGCTGATTTTTCTTTTGATTTTCCCATGTTGTCAAGCAAAGAGGCACTGAGTTTGAAGGTAGGCATTGAAATACATCCACAGGTACACCTCCAATTGACTCAAATTATGTCAATTAGCCTATCAGAAGCTTCTAAAGCCATGACATCATTTTCTGGAATTTTCCAAGCTGTTTAAAAGGCACAGTCAACTTAGTGTATGTAAACTTCTGACCCACTGGAATTGTGATACAGTGAAGTAATCTGTCTAATCAATTGTTGGTAAAATTGCTTGTGTGATGCACAAAGTAGATGTCCTAACTGACTTACCAAAACTATGGTTTGTTAACAAGAAATTTGTGGAGTGGTTGAAAAACGAGTTTAATGACACCAACCTTAAACTTCTGACTTCAACTGTACCTCTATCACTCCAGTATCCCTGCAAATTGTAAATATGGTATTGGAACTGACCTTGTATATACAGTGCCGTCAAAGTATTCACACCCCTTGACTTTTTCCACATTTTGTTGTGTTACAAAGTGGGATTAAAATGTATTTGTTATTTTTGGTCAATGATCTACAGAAAATACTCTCACAGTGGAAGAAAAATTCAAACATTTTTATAAAATATTATGAAAAATGAAACACATTGATTGCATAAGTATTCACCCCCTGAGATGATACATGTTAGAAACACCTTTGGCATTGATTACATCTGAGTCTTTGGGTAACTCTTTAAGATCTTAGCACACATGGATGGTACAATATTCGCACATTCTTTTAAAAACTCTTCAAGCTCTGTCAAGTTCATTGTTGTTCATTGCTAGAAAGCCATTTTCAAGTCTTGCCATAGATTTTCAAGCTGATTTAGGTCCAAGCTGTAACTAGGCAACTCAGGAACATTCAATGTCACCTTGGTAAGTAACTACAGTGTAGATTTAGCATTGTGTTTTAGCTTATTGTACTGTTGAAATGTGAATTTGTCACCCAGTGTCTGTTGGAATACAGACTTAACCAGGTTTTCCTCTTGGATTTTGCCTGTGCTTAGCTGTAATCCGTTTTTTCTTTTTATCCTAAACTCTGTAGTCCTTGTCGATGACAAGCATACCCATAACATGATGCAGCCACCACCATGCTTGAAAATATGAAGAGTGGTACACGGTGGTGATGTGTTATGTTGATATTTGATTGGATTTGGCTTCCTCCTTTTACAATGTCAATTAGAGAGCAACTACAATGTTGTTGAGCCATGTGCAGTTTTCTCATATTACAACCATTCAAATCTGTAACTGTTTTAGTTCACGATTGGCCATATCGTGAAATCCCTGAGCTGTTTCCTTCCTCGCAGGCAACTGAGTTAGGAAGGCACCTGCATCTTTGTAGTGATTGGGTGTATTGATACACCATCCAGTGCCTAATTAATAACTTCACCATGCTCAAAGGTAGTGCTGAGCGATTAACTGACTTTTCGATTATTAAACAACTAATTGACCGAAGTCTGTTCAATACTTGAATTCCATTTAGTTTTTTAGTTTGTCAGCCGAACACACATTTTCTCTAGAGACACAAAATCATTCATGAGAGAAATTGGAGGAATCAAGTCAAGAACTCTGGGACGCTGAGTTGTAGTTTTCATTAAACTAATATTCAACCTAGTTCAGTGGAGAAATGTGGTAATTAACTACAATGACTATAATCCATTGCACCAGTTGTTTTAAAACATTTTTTTTTACTGCTGATGGATCAGAGAGGAAGAGGTGAAGCGAGAGACAGTCTGTCCTAAATAAGACCAATGCGTTTCTATGGCTTTATTTTGGACCTAAACTTGTCGCTTGCCTTCCCGCCTTTCGAACAACGGCCCCCATTGTTAGGGCATAGACATGAGCAACTCGTCATTGTATACAGATCTCTGGACGGATACACTTTTACACCCGCTACATTTGGTTAGATACACACAGACCGCGTTGAGGGAGGAATGTACACAACACAATGACGAGAGGGACAGTGAAAGTATACCTTCTTTACTCTAGAAGAAATAGTACAATTATTTTGTCAGACAGCTTTGCAGCATACGTAGGCAGGCTAGCTACACTGAACAAAATAGAAACGCAACATGTAAAGTTTTGGTTTCATGAGATTAAATTAAAGATCCCAGAAATGTTCCATACGCACAAATATTATTTATCTCAAATTTTGTGCACAAATTTAGTTACATCCCTGTTGGTGAGCATTTCCCCTTTGCCGAGATAATCCATCCATCTGACAGGTGTGGCATATCAAGAAGCTGATTAAAAAGCATTATCATTACACAGGTGCAGCTTGTGCTGAGGACAATAAAAGGCTACTCTAAAATGTGCTGTTTTGTCACAACACAATGCCACAGATGTCTCAAGTTTTGAGAGAGCGTGCAAGTGGCATGCTGACTGCAGGAATGTCCACCAAAGCTGTTGCCAGAGATTTGAATGTTCATTTCTCTACCATAAGCTGCCTCAACGTTTTAGAGAATTTGGCAGTACTTCCAACTGGCCTCACAACTGCAGACCATGTGTATAGCGCCGTGTGGGTGAGCGGTTTGCAGATGTCAACGTTGTGAACAGAGTGCCCCATGGTGGCAGTGGGCTTATGGTATGGGCGGGAATAATCTATGGACAACGAACACAATTGCAATTTATCAATGGCAAGATCCTGAGATCCATTGTCGTGCCATTCATCTGCCACCATCACCTCATGTTTCAGAATGATAATGCATGGCCCCATGTTGCAGGATCTGTACACAATTCCTGGAAGCTGAAAATGTCCCAGTTGTTCATACTCACCAGACATGTCACCCATTGACCGTGTTTGGATGCTCTGTACCCTGTGTACGACAGTGTTCCAGTTCTCACCAACATCCAGCAACTCCCCACAGCCATTGAAGAGGAGTGGGACAACAGTCAACAGGCCACAATCAACAGCTTGATCAATTCTATGCGAAGAGATGTGTCGCGCTGCATGAGGCAAATGGTGGTCACACCAGATACTGACTGGTTTTTGGATCCACGTCCCTACCTTTTTTAAGGTACACTACATGACCAAAAGTATCTAAACACCTGCTCGTCGAACATCTTTCCAGAATCATGAGCATTAATATGGAGTTGGTCCCCCTTTGCTGCTCCACTCTTCTGGTAAGGTTTTCCAACAGATGCTGGAACATTGCTGCAGGGACTTGCTTCAGCCACGAGCATTAGTGAGGTCGGGCACTGATGTTGGGCGAGTAGGCCTGGCTCGCAGTTGGCTTTCTAATTCATCCCATAGGTGTTCGATGTGGCAGAGGTCAGGACTCTGTGCAGGCCAGTCAAGTTCTTCCACACCGATCTCGACAAATATTACATTTCTGTAATGAGCCCGGGGGGCATTGTCATACTGAAACAGGAAACAGCCTTCCCCAAACTGTTGCCACAAAGTTGGAAGCACAGAATTGTCTAGAATGTCATTGTATGCTGTAGCGTTCATTTCCTTTCACTGGAACTGAGGAGCCTGAACCTTGAAAAACAACCCCAGACCATTATTACTCCTCCAACAAACGTTACAGTTGCCACTATACATTGGGGCAGGTAGCGTTCTCCTAGCATCCGCCAAACCCAGATTTGTCTGTCGGAGTCCCAGATGATGAAGTGTGATTCATTACTCCAAAGAACGTGTTTCCACTGCTCCAGAGTCCAATGACGGCAAGCTTTACACCACTCCAGCCGACACTTGGCATTGCGCAAGGTGATCTTAGGCTTGTGTGTGGCTGCTCGGCCATGGAAAACCATTTCATATAGTTCCCGACGAACAGTTCTTGTGCTGACGTTGCTTCCAGAAGCAGTTTGGAACTCGGTAGTGAGTGTTGCAACTGAGGACAGACAATTTTTACGCGCTACGTGCTTCAGCACTCAGCGGTCCCGTTCTGTGAGCTTGTGTGGACTACCACTTCTCTGCTGACCCATTGTTGCACCTAAACGTTTCCACTTCACAATAACAGCACCTACAGTTGACCGGGCAGCTCTAGCAGGGCAGAAATGTGACGAACTGACTAGTTGGAAAGGTGGCATCCTATGACGATACCATGTTGAAAGCCACAGCTCTTTTGGAAGGCCATTCTACTGCCAATGTTGGGTTATGGAGATTGCAAGACTGTGTGCTTGATTTTATACACCTGCCAGCAACGGTGTGGCTGAAATAGTAGAATCCACTAATTTGAAGGGTTGTCCACATACTTTTTTGTGTCTATATATAGTGTATCTGTGACCAACAGAGGTGTATCTGTATGCCCAGTGAGGTGAAATCCATAGATTAGGGTCTAATGGGGGTCTGTCAATTGACTGATTTCTTTATGAATTGTAACTCAGTAAAATCTTTGAAATTGTTGCATTTAAATATTTGTTCAATATAAATACGATGACTAAAGACATGACATAATGGGGAGCACAATGTTAGATGGCCTGACTGCTACTGCCTGAGCAGAGATGATTACTTTAAGGAATGAGAACAAATGAAGTAATATACACACCTGAAATATTTCATAGTCATTTCCTGTTTTTCTGTTGATGTCTACCCAATGTGGACCTGACATAGGCAATGGAATAGTTTCAATGTTTTGGCAATTACATTTCACTATTGTGGGTCTTGTAGCGTCATTATTTCATAATACAATTAATGTAAACAAAATTCTAATCGAAACAAAAACAGTGATTATTTTAAAATAATCGAACCGACCTCCAAAAAGCACTACAAAGGGATATTCAGTATCTGTTTTTTTATTTATTTTATTTTTACACATCTACTAATCGAGGCCCTTTGCGAGGCATTGAAAAACTTCCCTGCTCTTTGTGGTTGAATCTGTGCTTGAAATTAACTACTGGATTGAGGGACCTTACAGATAATTGTATGTGTGGGGTACAGAGCTGGGGGTAGTCCTAAAACAATCATGTTAACCACTATTATTGAACACAGAATGAGTCCATGCAAATTTATTTGATTTGTTAAGTACATTTTTACTCCTGAACTTATTTAGGCTTGCCGTAACAAAGAGGTTGAATACTTATTGACTCGACATGTCAGCTTTTCGTTTTTTATTCATTTCGAAAGTCTTCTACAAACAAAATTCCACTTTGACATTGTGGGGTATTGTGTGTAGACCAGTGACACAAAATCTCAATTTAATACATTTCAAATTCAGGCTGTAACACAACATTTTGAAAAACTAAAGGGTTGTGAATACTTTCTGAAGACACTTTAGCTTACTTTCTCTTTTTATTTCTTGTGTTTTTGTTCTTCCTTATGTTTTTTGTTGTTGTTGTACTACATTGATATTGATTGCTGGGTTTAGTGCTTGCAAGAAAGGCATTTCACTGTACTTGTGAATGTGACATTTGAAACTTGATTGGTCTGCCCACTGTTGTGGTGTACCTGTCCAGGTGTGAACCCTCGGGCGAAGTCTGTCCGCTTTATGAAGCTCCTACCGGATTTCGAGCACATGGACTACAGGGACGTGTACAGGCACTGTATGTACTGCAGCACATGCCTGACCTGACTGGCTCAACACGCGTGTGGCTTTTAACATGCTAGTGTGTGATTGACTCCTGTGTTGTAGCCAGTTGCGACAAATACCATGTGCTCACCGACTGACTGTGAGACGTGGTTTTGAAGGGGTGAATCTGCACTTTGCTCCTTACCTTAACTCTGACGTCTGACTACTAGGAATGGTAATGGAAAATGAATGTGCGCATTTGGCATGCTAGTCAACATGGTCAGTGCTTACAGTGACAGCTCCCTGTTTACTCTGACATCATACACTATTTTGGAGCAAAGGAAACAATGCTTTGTTTTTTCATGCACTTGGATATAACTTGATGTGCGTGTGTAGAGTACAATAACGATATGCCCCCTCCATATCTGCTGTCTTTGAAGTGAGGCCAGACCTTCACCATGGTGATATGCTCTGAGTTGTCATCAGTTTCTCAGTCCAAACTCTTATGTATTGCTGTGATGTCCTGCGATTTGAACTGTTCACCACTCTTTTGGTGTTTTAACCCTTTGTTGCACTTGTGTTGCAGTGCTGCACCCATACAGACACATCCTGGGTCTTTGGCAGCCTGACATAGGCCCGTACGGAGGGCTGCTCAACGTGGTGGTACGCAATTAGTGTGTGCACGCACACGCCCACCCACCTACACAGTTGTGTCCCCTTTTATCACATTTAAACATTTTTCAGTCTTTAAATTGTTCAGCACACATGGTTGTAGAGGGGGACAAAAATGTGTCTATTTTCCCATCAAAACATGTTACTTGTGTCAGGGGATGACTTTTCGCTCTCCCTTTACTACGCTACCACCACCCATCCCTCTCCAGGTTGACGGGCTGTTCATCATTGGCTGGATGTACCTGCCCCCCCACGACCCTCGGGTCGAGGATCCCATGAGGCGGCGGCCGCTCTTCCGCATCCACATGTGGGAGAGCAACAAGGTGGCGGTAGAGTGCATGTACGGACACAAGGGCCCTCACAAGGGGGACATCCAAGTGAGTCCATTTTTTTTCTTCTGTTGTGTTCTGAACGGGCAGTAAAGCTAATTTTTGTGATTGATTTATTTTTCTGCCACCTGCAGTTCTTTTTAATGAGAATAATGATTGGCTGATCACTCCTCTTGACCTGGATGGCATTCTGTGATCCCTCCTTAAAGCTGCAATATGTAACTTTTTGGGCGACTTGACCAAATTCACATAGAAATGTGAGTTTTAAATCTATAATTCTCATTGAAAGCAAGTCTAAGGAGTGGTAGATCTGTTCTATGTGCACTATTTCTTTAAGTCCTGTTCTTAAGTTTAGTTTTTGCATCTTACTTTCGTTTTTGAACACCAGCTTCAAACAGCTGAAAATACAGCTGAAAAAACAGCTGAAAAAATTTTTGGTTGTAGAATTTTTTTTTTTCTTCTGCAGTTTAGATTGGTACAATGATTCTCAACACTCTACTTGTTTGATTTGTCAGAAACTGAAAGTAGACTAACTATTAGAATTTTAGCAACCAGGAAATGGCAGAGCGATTTCTGCGTAGTGCATCTTTAACCTGTTTAAATATGTCAAATTGTAGATTTTCACCTAAATAGACACCCCCCAAAGTAATTATTTATAATGAGGGCCATAAACAATACCTAGTAACACTTATCGTGCCAAAAAATATAAAAATATCGCCTTTCTGGTAAAAAATAAATATACCTGAGGTGTGAAGTACACAGTACAAATATGAAAAATCATATATTTTTTCCTATCCAACAAAAGTGGTGGAATAGGGCTATATATAAATAAAATTGCCCGTAATGAAGACGTCTATATTGGTCTGCTAATACAGGACTAGTAAAGGCTCAGTGCACTACTTTTGTGAAAAAATGTAAACTAAATGTATTGGAGTGTTTACCAGCATTTGTAACTTGAGTCTGATAATTATCTGTAGATAACAGTTAATCCGATAGTACTTGTGTGAATATAAAAATACTTGCTTGATATGTTTTTCAGTTTCTTGAAATACTTTGCAAGTGCAACTTATTTTGATGTGAACTGAAATGGTCTATTCATCCCTTCTCGATTTTAGTAGACAATCGTATCCAGAGCAACTTACAGTAGTGAGTGCATACATTTTCTTACTTTTTCATACTGGTCCCACGTGGGAATCGAACCCACGACCCTAGCTAACATTGCAAGCGCAAAGTAGTTTGAAAGGATGGTAAATTAATACTGCACATAAAGTGCTTGTTTTCCATGTTATTTGATCAAGAAAAATATTTAATTTGATGTAATGTTTTGTCTTTGCCCATAACTTTTCACCTTTTTGATTTAAATGTTTGAGGACTGTTTTGTTCTCTCTGAAATTCCATTAGAATGACAATAGTAGAGAAATGGACAGGGCAACAACTCCTACATTTCCAACTATTGAATGCTGAAAGATGCTGTTCTTAATTATACAACTACCTTTTTTGCCAAAGTGGAGATGCTGAAAGAAATGTTTTGCCTGCGCTACAGACGTCTAAAGTATGTCGGTCCGCTAATACTATTAAAGGCCCAGTGCACTACATTTGTGAAAATAAATATTTTTATATATATATATATATATATATATATATATATATATATAATTTTTTTTTCTCACAAATGTAGTGCACTGGGCCTTTAATAATATTATATTTTTTTTAGACCAGAGGAAATGGTGCCTCCTACTGGCCCTCCAACACCACTTCCTGCAGCGTCTGGTCTCCCATCCAGGGACTGACCAGGACCAAGCCTGCTTAGCTTCAGAAGCAAGCCAACAGTGGGATGCAGGGTGGTATGCTGCTGTTTTTTCAACATGACAATGACCCAAAACACACCTCCAGGCTGTGTAAGGGCTATTTGACCAAGAAGGAGAGTAATGGAGTGCTGTATCAGTTGACCTGGCCTCCACAATCACCTGACCTCAACCCAATTGAGATGGTTTGGGATGAGTTGAAACGCAGAGTGAAGGAAAAGCAGCCAACAAGTACTCAGCATATGTGGGGACTCCTTCAAGACTGTTGGAAAAGCATTCCAGGTGAAGCTAGTTGAGAGAATGCCAAGAGTATAGAAAGCGGTCATCAAGGTGAAGTGTGGCTATTTTAGAAAAATCTTAGTATATTTGATTTAACACTTTCTTTGGTTGCTACATGATTCCATATGTATTATTTCATAGTTTTGATGTCTTCACTATTATTCTACAACGTAGAAAATAGTGGAAATAAAAACTCTTGAATGAGTAGATGTATACATACAATTGAAGTCGGAAGTTTACATACACTTAGGTTTGAGTCATTAAAACTCGTTTTTCAACCACTCCACAAATTTCTTGTTAACAAACTATAGTTTTGGCAAGTCGGTTAGGACATCTACTTTGTGCATCACACAAGTAATTTTGTCAGAAATTGTTTACAGACAGATTGTTTCACTTATAATTTGCTGTATCACAATTCCAGTGGGTCAGAAGTTCACATACACTAAGTTGACTGCCTTTAAACAGCTTGGAAAATTCCAGAAAATTATGTTGTGGCTTTAGAAGCTTCTGATAGGCTAATTGACATAATTTGAGTCAATTGGAGGTGTACCTGTGGATGTATTTCAAGGCCTACCTTCAAACTCAGTGCCTCTTTGCTTGACATCATGGGAAAATTAAAAGAACTCAGCCTAGACCCCAGGAAAAGAAATTGTAGACCTCCACAAGTCTGGTTCATCCTTGGGAGCAATTTCCAAATGCCTAAAGGTACCACGTTCATCTGTACAAACGATAGTACACAAGTATAAACCCCATGGGACCACAGAGCCGTCATACCGCTCAGGAAGGAGACGCATTCTGTCTCCTATAGATGAACATACTTTGGTGTGAAAGTGCAAATCAATCCCAGAACAACAGCAAAGGACCTTGTGAAGATGCTGGAGGAAACAGGTATAAAAGTATCTATATCCACAGTAAAACGAGTCCTATATCGACATAACCTGAAAGGCCACTCAGCAAGGAAGAAGCCACTGCTCCAAAACCGGCATAAAAAAGCTAGACTACGGTTTGCAACTGCACATGGGGACAAAGATCATACTTTTTGGAGAAATGTCGTCTTGTCTGATGAAACAAATATAGAACTGTTTGGCCATAATGACCATCGTCATGTTTGGAGGAAAAAGGGGGTGGCTTGCAAGCCGAAGAACCCCATCCCAACCGTGAAGCACAGGGGTGGCAGTATCATGTTGTGGAGGTGCTTTGCTGCAGGAGGGACTGGTGCACTTCAGAAAATAGATGGCATCATGAGGAGGCAAAATTATGTGGATATATTGAAGCAACATCTCAAGACATCAGTGAGGAAGTTAAAGCTTGGTCGCAAATGGGTCTTCCAAATGGACAATGACCCCAAGCATACTTTCAAAGTTGTGTCAAAATGGCTTAAGGACAACAAAGTCAAGGTATTGGAGTGGCCATCACAAAGCCCTGACCTCAATCCCATAGAAAATATGTCGGCAGAACTGAAAAAGCGTGTGCGTGCATGGAGGCCTACAAACCTGACTCAATTACTCCAGCACTGTCAGGAGGAATGGGCCAAAATTCACCCAACTTATTGTGGGAAGCTTGTGGAAGGCTACCCGACACGTTTGACCAAAGTTAAACAATTTAAAGGCAATGCTACCAAATACTAATTGAGTGTATGTAAACTTCTGACCCACTGGGAAGGAAAATGTATGTGGATATATTGAAGCAACATGTCAGGAAGTTAAAGCAAATGGGTCTTCCAAATGGACAATGACCCCAAGCATACTTTCAAAGTTGTGGCAAAATGGCTTACGGACATCAAAGTCAAGGTCTTGGAGTGGCCATCACAAAGCCTTGACCTCAATCCTATATCCTAGCATGTGCAAGCAAGGAGGCCTACAAACCTGACTCAGTTACAGCAGCTCTGTCAGGAGGAATGGGCCAAAATTCACCCAATTTATTGTGGGGAGCTTGTGGAAGGCTACCCAAAACATTTGACCCAAGTTAAACAATTTAAAGGCAATGCTACCAAATACTAATTGAGTGTATGTACACTTCTAACCCACTGGGAAAGTGATGAAAGAAATAAAATATGAAATAAATCATTCTCTCTACTATTATTCTGACATTTCACATTCTTAAAATTAAGTGGTGATCCTAAGTGACCTAAGACAGGGAATGTTTACTAGGATTAAATGTCAGGAATTGTGAACATTGAGTTTAAATGTATTTGGCTAAGGTGTCTGTGAACTTCCAACTTCAACTGTATATATATCAAATTGAAACACCCCTGCTTCCTATGGCTATGACTGTAAGCACAAGGTGATTTCGTTCCTCTGGGACCAAGAGAAAGTGGTTTTGTTTCAATTCTAAATCCGTCCGAGAACATCACATCGAGATGAGACTGCGTTTGCTGCAATCACTAGTCTCCCATTCCATATGCTCTATTGTAAGCGGAGCTGCAAGGTTCACAAGCCAGAGAAATTCGGTCCTTTGTCTGGATAGGCCAGAAAATGTGACGTCATGTGTCGCTCACTATGCAAATGAGGTGTCAGATTTCACGTACTGCATTTCAGATGAGAGCAGATAGTAGCATGTAAAGCAGGACAATGGTGCACAGAAATTGATGTTGCGAAGTACACAGAGCGCTCTGTAATAAAAAATGTTGGTCGGAACCTGTCCAGATCTGCTCAAAGTCCCCTAAATAGAGGACTTAACATTAACTACTTTTGTATAGTAAGGGAGATAATTATGTGATTATTGTGCTTAAATAGTCATATTCAATACTATTGTTCTACCTTTTATGTGTCAGCAGTGCACTTACTCTGTGGTGGTGTAGTCCCCTGTGACGGGACTATCATTAATGTGATGACTGCTATTTATTAAATAATTACCTACTCCGTTTAATTATTACTCTATTATAAGATATATTCGTGTCTATAGATAAGTCGCTTATTAATGTAGTGTTACCTCATCAGTCTCATTCTGAACGTCGCAAAATCCTTGGATATCTGCACGAACCCTAGCCTAAGTGATGAATCAGAGATATACAAATTGGCTTAATTATTTATTTTCTAACTAAATAATAATCACAGAATTACATAAACAACCACTCGGTAAAGGCTCTATTGATTACTAACATAATGCAATGAAAAGTCCCTAGTGGACTAACCCGATATGACTGCTTGTTACACAATGGAAAGGGGGTGGTGAAAGAGAGTGGGAGAGAGAAAGAAGTGGACTTGTCGTGCATACATTGGGAAAATACGCTCACCGTAAATATGGATATTTAGCACCCTAACAACCGCTCATTAGGATTTAGAAATGCAACATATATTTACACTTAGGTGTCATTCTCTGTGTCTCTGAAACCACTCGTCTGTCTTTGGCGAGTAGTTCGAGGGATGTAAGACTCTGGTTTGTCCACCAGAGGTCACAATGTCCTTTGGAGTTGTAGTAGGCTACTTTATCTTAAGAGTGTCCGTTTCAAATTTATATTAGAATGGATCCTTCGGAGGTACCTATGGTGGTGAGAGGAAACTGTTCATTGCAGTTGTAGGCTTATTTGTCACGGAGTGTTGATTAGAATGGTTACTCCAGCTGTTACACATGCGGTGGTCTTTGGTTGAGTTTACTAGACTACCAGTACTTAAACAGTTGTAGACTGAATGTTCCAGTGTGGTCTATTTTTATCTTCACTCAAGAGTTTGAGGGTCTTACCATTTTCTGGTGTTGTAGTTTTAAACCATTTGTCAGCCATGTAGCCACCGCTCCACGTTGTCTGGTCTGTATTTAAATTCCAACCATTTTGATGTGTGGACCACGTCCTCGCATTCTCTGGTCTAATGTAAATTTCATTAGTCCTTTTAAGCTTGGATAAAAAGGGGTCATTCCATTATGTTGATTCAAAGTCTGTGCTCACGTGGGTGTGGTTACTGACTTGGTAAAAGTTTATATGAAAAACAATTATCTAATTTAGAAGGCTAAAATCACATTTTATCTTCACAAGTATTATTATACTTAATAATTTATTTTATACAACATTTAAATGCAAACCTGAACTGTATCTCTGAGGGTGTACATGTTTTAGTTCTTGTTATACAGTCTTTCTGATCATTTTAATGACCTCACAATATAGACATGAATTTTCCATATTCTCACCATTACCAACATTTGGATATTGAAGTATATTGTTTCAATGTTTCATGTTTAATGTTTAAGTTATTTGGCAAGAGTCTCTCTAACACTCAGACATTCCATTCTCAATACTGCAGAGCCAAAGGTAGAGTTTCTGCCAGGTATTTACGATCCGGTTGTTAAGTCATAAAACCAGGCGAACTCCCCTAGGAGAGAGCGAGAGTTTGGCTGTCAGCCGTTGGCCTAGCTGATGACACACGTCTTCCATGGCTTTGTGATAAAAGCTGCAATGTCTTTTCTTATTTCCAGACTGGGAAGAAGGATGAGTTCTCGACTAAGTGCAACCAGACAGATCATCACCGCATGCCAGGGGGGAGGCAGGAGGTGAGGAGGAGAGAGAGGGGTCTCTTGTCACTTCACAACACTTTGTATATTGTTATCATATGGCTGAGGCAACTATGTATTTGTAAAATAAATGTATTAATTGATCAATTAATCAATAAATCACATAGTATAGCACTTTTTACAAACACACAACCTCAAAGTTCCGATCATACTGAAAGTTTGCTGTTGTCCCTCATGATGAAATCGGGGAGGGGACTGTGGATCTGTCTCCGTTCGTTCATACATTAGTCACGCGATATCTCAGACGGCACTGGTCCGATTTTGACAAAACTTGGGTGAATGATGTGTCTTGCCTTAGAGATCACAATCAAAACATACATCTTGTATGCAACAAGGCACTAAAGCAATATTTAAGAAATGTGACAAAGCAATTAACATTTCCTCTGAATACAGTGTTGTGTTTGGGGTAAATCCAATAAAACACACTACTGAGTACCACTCTCCATATTTTCAAGCATAGTGGTGGCTGCATCATGTTATGGGTATGTTTGTAATCGTTAAGATCTGGGAGGTTTTTCGGGCAAAGCCCAGGCAATATCCTAGCGGAAAACCTGGTCGTCTGCCTTCCACCAGAAACTAGGAGATTAATTCACCTTTCAGCAGGACAATAACCTAAAACACAACGCCAAATCTACACTCGAGTTGCTTACCTAGAAGACCGTGAATGTTCCTGACTTAAATCTACTTGAAAATATATGGCATGACCTGAAAGTGGTTGTCTAGCAATGATAAACAACCAATTTGACAGAGCTTGAAGAATTGAAAAGAATAATGGGTAAATGTAGCGCAATCCAGGTGTGGAAAGCTCTTAGACGCAATATCTCAGACACCACTGGCCCAATTTTGATGAAGATTAGATGAATTATTTGTCCTGCAATAGAGTTCTGGCATTTACAAAATTACACTGATTGGCCCAAGGGGGTAGCTATAGTAATTGACTGTATGCACGTTAGTCACACGCAATATCTTAGACAGCACTGGACTGATTTTGACGAAACTTGGGTAAATGATGCATCTTGCCATAGAGATCGTAATTTACAAAATTGGACTGATTGGCCCAAGGGGCGCTGCATCATTTTTGGTGGATGACATATTTACTGTTGCCTTGTCTAAGATTTGGGTTGAATCAAGCTATTCAGATTTCAATAGGTAAATGAGGCACATCGGTAAGTGGGCGTGACCGGGGGTTTTGATGTTCTGTTGGCAGGAGTTCCGCACATGGCTGGAGGAGGAGTGGGGGAGGACACTGGAGGACATCTTCCATGAGCACATGCAGGAGCTCATTCTTATGAAGTTCATCTACACAAGCCAATACGAGTAGGTCTTCCTTATGATAGTATACCAGCCAATACGAGTATGTCTTCCGTATTACATCTACTGTTTTAAACAATTTATTTAAATATTTTAATTTTGACACTATTGTTTATTTTCTTTGTTTACTCTGGTCAGTGAAAGACCTAAAGAAATATCTAGCTGGCGGCTATGAATTAATTGTAATGTACATTTCCTCAATGTGTCCCTATAATGCTTTAAGAGATGGGTCGCTAGGTGACTTGACACGTACCTCATTAATTAATTCTTCATTCAGTGATATTGTATTCTTTTTTTAAGAGGTTGATATAAATCTGTTTTATGTAATTGGCTTCATGAATGTTGATGATGCTGTGTTCTGACAGTAACTGCCTGACGTACCGGCGGATCTACCTCCCCCCCCGGATGCCCTCTGACCTGCTGCAGCCGGGCCTGTTCAAAGGCACCTATGGCAGCCACGGCCTGGAGATCATCATGCTCAGTTTTCATGGGCCCTGCGCCAGGGCCACCAAGCTTACTGTCAGTCCCTCAACCCTACTGCTTCCACCCTATTGTTTCCAACTCCAACCTTCTTCCTAATGTTTTTTTATTTAATTTAATTTTATCCTTAAAGTAGTTGGTTGGCATTGAGTTAGGTGGGCAGAACACTATATTACAGGTGGCCTACATATTCCATTGTGTATTTAATAAAACCTTCAGTGTGATCTGTTCAGTTGGCATGAAGATATTTTGAAATTGAAAACAAAAGTCCTTATTACACGTTTGGGTAGTACCTCTTTCCTTTCAAAATGTTTTTCCCATTTTGTGCCTACTGAACATTCCCCTGCCCTTTCTCCTTCCTCCCAGGGGGACCCCAATGTCCCAGCAGGCCAGCTAACGCTTGACGTGGACCTGAACCGGCCTGTGTGCCTGCCGGACCTGGAGCACCAGCGCAGCATGGAAGAGCTGTCTCGCCTGGTGCTGGGGGTGCACGAGGAGGCGCAGCGGGAGGTGCAGAACCCAGATGTGGCCCCCCAGGGAGCTGCTTCAGAGGGGGCTGTGGCTGGTGGTGCTGGTGGTGCTGGGGCAGCGGTACTGGAGTCTGCTATGGAAGCCCAGTCAGAGAGCCCCCAGCCTGCGTCTAGTAGCAGCAGCAGCGCTCCCTCGGAGGCCCAGCCTTTCGTCCTGCCTCTGGGGGTCATGACCCGCAATGAGGTTTACCCCCGAACCTGCAAGATATGGTGAGACCATTTATAGCACACCTGTTCAGGTTGTTATTCACACATCCTCATATAGCCAAGAGTGCCAGGAAAATGTAGCTGCATAATATAATAAAATGGTAATTTAGCAGACACTTTTCTCCAAATGGACTTAGTTTATGCATGTATTCAGTGCATGTGGAAATCACACAATTCAAGTGTTACAAGCACAACACTCCAGCCAACTGAACCATTGGATCACAACATGTGATACACCATCCAAAGTACTTTCCGAAAGTATTCATACCCACATTTTGTTGTTACAGCCTGAATTCAAAATAGATTAAATATTATTTTTTTTCACCCATCTACACACAATACCCCATAATGACAATGTGAAAACATGTTTTCAAATGTATTGAAAATGAAACACAGAAATATCTCATTTACATAATTGTTCACACCCCTGAGTCAATACTTTGTAGAAGCACATTTGGCAGCAATTACAGCTGTGAGTCTTTCTGGGTAAATCTCTAAGAGATTTCCACACCTGGATTGTGCAACATTTGCCCATTTTATTATTTTCAATACTCTTCAAGCTCTGTCAAATTGGTTGTTGATCATTGCTAGACAACCATTTTCAGGTCTTGCCATAGATTTAAGTCAAAACTGTAACTCTGACTTACAGGAACATTCACTGTCTACTTTGTAAGCAACTCCAGTGTAGATTTGGCCTTGTGTTTTACGTTATTGTCCTGCTGAAAGGTGAATTCATCTCCCAGTGTCTGATGGAAAGAAGACTGAACCAGGTTTTCCTCTAGGATTTTGTACTAAGCTCCTTTCAGTTTATTTTTTTTGTCCTGAAAAACTCCCCAGTCTTTAACGATTATAAGCATACCCATAACATTGCAGCCACCACTATGCTTGAAAATACGGAGAGTGGTACTCAGCAATGTGTTGTATTGGATTTGCCCCAAACATAACACTTTCTATTCAGGATAAAAAGTTAATTGCTTTTTTTTTTTAAGTATTACGTTAGTGTCTTGTTGCAAACAGTTTTGGAATATTTGTATTCTATACAGGCTTCCTTCTTTCAACTCTGTCAATTAGGATAGTATTGTGGAGTAACTACAATGTTCATCCTTTCAGTTTATTACAGACAACAAAATCATTGGGCTCATGGTGAAATCCCTGAGTGCTTTCCTTCCTCTCTGGCAACTGTGTTAGGAAGGACGCCTGTATCTTTGTAGTGACTGGGTGTATTGATACACCATCCAAAGTGTAATGAATAACTTCACCATGCTCAAAGGGATATTCAATGTCTGCTTTTATTATTTGTACCCATCTACTAATAGGGGCCATTCTTTGAGGCATTGGAAAACCTCCCTGGTCTTTGTGGTTGAATCTGTTTAGCAGAGAGAACAGTCTATGACTAGGGTGGCTGGAGTCTTTGACAATTTTTAGGGCCTTCCTCTGACACCGCCTGGTATAGAGGTCCTGGATGGCAAGCAGCTTAGCCTCAGTGATGTACTGAGCCGTACACACTACCCTGTTTGGTGCCTTGCGGTCGGAGGCCGAGCAGTCGCCATACCAGGCAATGATGCATCCGTCAGAATGCTCTCGATGGTTCAGCTGTAAAACCTTTTGACGATCTGAGGACCCATGCCAAATCTTTTCAGTCTTCTGAGGGGGAATAGGTTTGCGGATGTGTTGTTACCTACCCTTACCACCTGGGGGCGGTCCGTCAGGAATTCCAGGATCCAGTTGCAGAGGGAGTTGTTTAGTCCCAGGGTCCTTAGCTTAGTGATGAGCTTTTAGGGCACTATGGTGTTGAAAGCTGAGCTGCAGTCAATAAATAGCATTCTCACATAGGTATTCCTTTTGTCCAGATGTGAAGTGCAATAGAGATTGCATCATCTGTGGATCTGTTGGAGCGGTATGCAAATTGGAGTTGGTGTAGGGTTTCTGGGATAATGGTGTTGATGTGAGCCATGACCAGCCTTTCAAAGCACTTAACGGCTACAGACGTGTGTGTGTGTGTGCTACGGGTCGGTAGTCATTTAGGCAGGTTACCTTAGTGTTCTTGGGCACAGGGACTATGGTGGTCTGCTTGAAACATGTTGGTATTAGAGACTCGGACAGAGAGAGGTTGAAAATGTTAGTGAAGACACTTGCCAGTTGTACTCCGAGCATACGCTGACCAAGTCCTGGTAATCCGTCTGGCCCTGCGA
Organism: Salmo trutta; assembly: GCF_901001165.1. Classification (NCBI taxonomy): domain Eukaryota; kingdom Metazoa; phylum Chordata; class Actinopteri; order Salmoniformes; family Salmonidae; genus Salmo; species Salmo trutta. Next base: position 38,644,725 of record NC_042973.1, read on the forward strand.
CCTTGTGAATGTTAACCTGTTTGAAGGTCTTACTCACATCGGCTGTGTAGAGAGTGATCACACAGTCGCCCAGAACAGCTGATGCTCTCATGCATCAGCTGTGTTACTTGCCTCGAAGCGAGCATAGAAGTTATTTAGCTCGTTTGGTAGGCTCTTGTTACTGGGCAGCTCTCGGCTGTGCTTCCTTTTTGTGTTCGGTAATAGTTTGCAAGCCCTGCCACATCCGACGTGCGTTGGAGCCGGTGTAGTATGATTCGATCTTAGTCCTGTATTGACACTTTGCCTGTTTGATTGTTCATCGGAGGGCATAGCAGGATTTCTTAAGCTTCCCGGTTAGAGTCTCGCTCCTTGAAAGCGGCAGCTCTACCCTATTGCTCAGTGCGAATGTTGCCTGTAATCCATGGCTTCTGGTTGGGGTATGTACGTACAGTCACTGTGGGGACGACGTCCTCAATGCACTTATTGATGAAACCAGTGACTGATGTGGTGTACTCCTCAATGCCATCGGAAGAATCCCGGAACCTATTCCAGTCTGTGCTAGCAAAAATGTCCTGTAGTTTAGCATCTGCCTCATCTGACCACTTTTTTTTATAGACTGAGTCACTGTTGCTTCTTGCTTTAATTTTTGCTTGTAAGCAGTAAGCAGGAATCAGGAGGATAGAATTATGGTCAGATTTGCCAAATGGAGGGTGAGGGAAAGCTTTGTATGCGTCTCGGTGTGTGGAGTAAAGGTGGTCTAGAGTTATTTTTTTACCCCTCTGGTTGCACATTTAACATGCTGATAGAAATTAGGAAAAACTGATTTAAGTTTCCCTGCATTAAAGTCCCCGGCCACTAGGAGCGCCGCCTCTGGATGAGCGGTTTCCTGTTTGCATATGGCCGTATACAGCTCATTGAGTGCGGTCTGAGTGTTAGCATCGGTTTGTGGTGGTAAATAGAAAGCTACAAAGAATATAGATGAGAACTCTAGGTAGATAGCGTGGTCTACAGCTTATCAGGAGATACTCTACCTCAGGTGAGCAAGACCTTGAGACTTCCTTAGATATTGTGCACCAGCTGTTTACAAATATGCCTAGGCCCCCGCTCTGTGTCTTACCAGAGGCTGCTGTTCTAGCCTGCCGATACAGGGATGAGGGCCTGTACGGGTGTTTGGAGTATATCCTTCCTGTCTTACTCATTAAAGAAAAACTCTTCGTCCAACTCTAGCACTGCGATGCAGTGCCTTAGACCGCTGCGCCACTGGGGAGGCCAATTTGGCAACATTTTATTCCACTTTGACATTATGGGGTATTGTGTGTGTAAACCAGTGGGAAAAAAATCTAATTTAATCCATTTTAATTTCCGGCTGTAACAATAAAATGTGGAAAAAGTCAAGTGGTGTGAATACTTTCTGAAGGCACCGTATGCTACGCAACAGGAAATCATGTTTTATTTGTTTTTTCATTGATTTCAGCTTCTACGGGACGGGCCTGATTGCCGGCCATGGCTTCACAAGTCCGGAGCGCACACCGGGCCTGTTTGTCCTGTTCGACGAAGACCACTTCGGCTTCATCTGGCTAGAGCTCAAGTCGTTCAGCCTTTACAGCCGCCTGACGGACCGGCTGGCCCACGCCTATGCCCCCGACATGGAGCGCTTTGAGGCCATGCTGCGCAACATGCAGTCCTGGACATCCTGATGGGGCAGACAGACACACGCTTACCTAGACCCCCTACACACATCCCGAGTGTTGACCGCACATGGAAAACATTTGGGAACCTAGTTGTAACCTATAACTAAGGCCCGTTGTTTCTTCCTGATCAGGTTATGTGGTTAGGCAAAACTCTTGCCCTTAATTATCACTCATGTATGTATATCTTTCCCATATAGAACCTCGAAATGCTTACACACAGAAAAGCCCCATATTTACAACCCTCTCTCTACTGTACACAGCTTCACAATCCCAAATCACCTCCACACTGTCCCACACATATCTGGCCCTGGCCAGAAACAACCTTTTGCCCTACCCCCTAGGCACCTGAAGTATCCTTGCTCCCTGTACCATGTTTCCCCTCTTTTCACCTCCACACGACATCGGTATCTCTGCTGCGGAATACCCAGAGGTTAAGGCTTCCTTAACAGCTTCTTGTTATTAATTTTTAAACCAGAGAAGAGGATATTACTTTTCATCCCACAAACCCCGGAACAAACGCTCCGTGACTCTGAGTCTTAATGTATACACCATGTCTGTATTGCCTAATGCTACAGTGCCTTGCAAAGTATTCATCCTCTTGGCGTTTTTCATATTTTGTTTTTTTACAACCTTTAATTTAAAAACATTTTTATTTCGATGTCGTAATTGACATGCAGAAAATAGTCAAAATTGGGAAAGTGAAATTAAAGAAATAGGTTGAATTTTTTTATTTTTATTAAATAACAGAAAAGTGGTGCGTGCATATGTATTCACCCCCTTTGCTATGAATCCCCTAAAAAAGATCTGGTGCAACCAATTACCTTCAGAAGTCACATAATTAGAGTGTACACAAGTGGACTTTATTTAAGTGTCACATGATCTCAGTATATATACACCTGTTCTGAAAGGCCCCAGAGTCTGCAACACCACAAAGCAAGGGGCACCACCAAGCAAGCGGCACCATGAATACCAAGGAACTCTCCAAACAGGTCAGGGACAAAGTTGTGAAGAAGTACAGATCAGGGTTGGGTTATAAAACAATATCTGAAACTTTGAACATCCCATAGAGCACCATTTAAATCCATTATTAAAAAATGGAAAGAATATGGCACCACAAACCTGCCAAGAGAGGGCTGCCCACCAAAACTCATGGACCAGGCAAGGAGGGCATTAATCAGAGAGGCAACAAAGAGACCAAAGATAACCCCGAAGGAGCTGCAACGCTCCACAGGGAGATTGGAGTATCTGTCCATAGGACCACTTTAAGCCGTACACTCCACAGAGCTGGGCTTTACGGTAGAGTTGCCATAAAAAAGCCATTGCTTAAAGAAAAAAATAAGAAAACACATTTGTTGTTCGCCAAAAGGCATGTGGGAGACTCCCCAAACATATGGAAGAAGGTACTCTGATCAGATGAGACTAAAATTTAGCTTTTTGGCCATCAAGGAAAACGCTATGTCTGGTGCAAACCCAAAACCTCATCACCCCGAGAATACCATCGGCAGGGACTGAGAAACTGGTCAGAATTGAAAGAATGATGGATGGCGCTAAATACAGGGAAATTCTTGAGGGAAACCTGTTTCAGTCTTCCAGAGATTTGAGACTGGGACAGAGGTTCACCTTCCAGCAGGACAATGACCCTAAGCATACTGCTAAAGCAACACTCGAGTGGTTTATGGGGAAACATTTAAATGTCTTGGAATGGCCTAGTCAAAGCCCAGACCTCAATCCAATTGAGAAGCTGTGGTGTGACTTAAAGATTGCTGTACACCAGTGGAACCCATCCAACTTGAAGGAGCTGGAGCAGTTTTTCCTTGAAGAATGGGCAAAAATCCCAGTGGCTAGATGTGCCAAGCTTATAGAGACATACCCCAAGAGACTTGCAGCTGTAATTGCTGCAAAAGGTGGCTCTACCAAGTATTGACTTTGGGGGGGGGGGGTGACTAGTTATGCACGCTCAAGTTTTCAGTTTTGTTGTCTTATTTCTTGCTTGTTTCACAAATATTTTGCATCTTCAAAGTGGTAGGCATGTTGTGTAAATCAAATGATACAACCTCCCCCCAAAAATCTATTTTAATTCCAGGTTGTAAGGCAACAAAAACGGAAAAATGCCAGGGGGTGAATACTTTTGCAAGCCACTGTAAGAGAAGTGAATGGGATTTCTACTAAAGCTATTATTCTTTAATGATTTTGTTTGGATGCATGCTGTATTTTCAGTTTAATGCCACCTGTTTCCAACACTCTTATTCACAATCCGAGACACTTTTGGTTTGCTGTATATTAGTGTGTACATTGCTCTTAGTTTGGTTCACAGGTGGCATTATGGTATTAGAAAAGATTGCATCTCTGGTGCTTTTACTCTTTTCGTCACATGGTCAAGGAAAATATGTAATATTTTAATATTACCATATTACACAGTTGGGCATTTGCATATCAGAAATTACAACTTTTTATTTTCTAAATACTTCTGATGGATAGTATGTAGTAAAATGGAACTATTTAATGACTGGATGTTTCAACATTTTAGTATTTTTTACATGTTGGCAAAAAGCTTACGCTGTACTGTAGCTGTATCAGCCATTCGTAGTTAGACTGATAGCATATTGCCCTATTTGATGCTTTTAACAGGATGTTATAAAGATATCGCAACACCCGTTAAGATAATGGCCATTTGCAAAACATTGTACAACACAAAATGCTATTCAAGGTACTCATCTTTATTCCCATTTGGACCCCAGGAAGAGTAGCTGCTGCTGCCTTGGTAGTAGCTAATGGGAATCCTACTGAATACTAAATCATACTGTACATTTACGTTGCGAAAAGTGTATGACTGTCTCCCATGGCCTGACGGTGGCACCCAGGGGCTCTTCTCTTTCAAGTGCACTTTTCTGGGCAGTACAGTGGATGGTTATGTCTCAACTCCTCTATGGATTCCTTTCCTTGATCCCTTTCATTCATGACCACGAATGGCTGAAAGGACTGGAAGGGTTTTCCACCATATTGCTTTCACCCATCTTCTCCTGATGACAGGTCAGTGATCATGGAGGGCAGGACATAAGGAAAGGAAGCTAAGTTGATAGTATTGAGACAGTCAATAACTCAGAGGCTTCATTCAAAGCAGATCTTTTGTATCAGACTGCAGCTTTACTAACGTTTGAAAAAAAAAAAAACTCTAGAGAGTAAATAAGTAATATATAATAATGAATGGAACCTATTTAATAAGCATATTTTAAATATTTTTATTTTTGGGACAACTGTAGAAATATTTGCATCATCACTTGGTTGATTTGAGTTTTGTAAGCAATGTCGCTCATCTGTGCAAGTAACGCTTCTGTGGTCAGCTGTTTAAATGAAGCACCTTTGTAAATTGAGTCTTACGATTTGTAAATCGTCAATCCCAGAGGCACAACCCTGCTTGAAACTGTTAGACCTGTTGAACTGCTCACTCTGACTTCAGGTAGTTTTGCAGTTTAAGCTTCCTTTCTCTTCACAATAATAAAACAAAATAACTCCTTTTCGCTTCTGTTTTTCCTTTTTCACATGTTTTGGAGCGTAGCTTAAGGTAACCAGTCCAACCATTATGCATAATAATACGGTCCACACACAAAGGTGATTTCCTAGATTTTGTTTAATTTGAGTATAGGCTAGAGTCAGACCAATTATGCACCAAATACATCTTAAATCAGTTTTGTTAAATTGCCAAGCGTAAAATGCAGTCGGCTATGTATTGTATAATGGCACAATCCAAATATTTTTTTATTTTGTCTGGGGGCTTGGGCTCAAGGTCTAATATACAAATGGGTGTTTTCGAATGAATAATCACCTTTTGAAAGCGCTGTGCATTTAGTTGTTAGGTTTTGAAACAACATCTACAATGACCATGTTTTCCTATCAGTTTCAACCGGTTAAACTTCTTTCTTCAAATTGGTTAATCACATTGAGGCAAGTTTTAAAATAAAATTGTATTTGTCACATGTGCCGAATACAATGTGTAGACCTTACAGTGAAATGCTTACAAGCCCTTAACCAACAATGCAGTTTTAAGAAAAATGTGTTAAGTAAAAAATAATTAAAGAGCAGCAGTAAAATGACGAGGCTATATACACGGTCAAGTTTTAGAATACCTGCTCATTCAAGGGTTTTTCTTTATTTTGCAATTTTCTACATTGTAGATTAATAGTGAAGACATCAAAACTATGAAATAGCACATATGGAATCATGTTGTAACCAAAAAAAGTTTATAAAAATATTTAGCCACCCTCAAGTAGCTACCCTTTGTCTTAATGACAGCTTTGCACAAGCTTGGCATTCTCTCAACCAGCTTCACCTGGAATGCTTTTCCAACAGTCTTGAAGGAGTTCCCACATATGCTGAGCACTTGTTGGCTGCTTTCCTTCACTCTGTGGTCCAACTCATCCCAAGCCATCTCAATTGGGTTGAGGTCGGGGGATTGGGGAGGCCAGGTCATCTGTTACAGCACTCCATCACTCTCCTTCTTGGTAAAATAGCCCTTATACATCCTGGAGGTGTGTTGGGTCATTGTCCTGTTGAAAAACAAATTATAGTCCCACTAAGCCCAAAACAGATGGGAAGGTGTAGTGCTGCAGAATGCTGTGGTAGCCATGCTGATTAAGTGAGCCTTGAATTCTAAATAAATCACTGACAGTGTCACCAGCAAAGCAACCCCACACCATAACAGCTCCTCCATGCTTTACGGTGGGAAATACACATGCGGAGACCATCTGTTCACCCTCACCACATCTCACAAAGACACTGCGGTTCAAACCAAAAATCTCCAATTTGGACTCCAGACCAAAGGACAAATTTCCACAGGTCTAATGTTCATGGCTCATGTTTCTTTGCCCAACCAAGTCTCTTCTTATTGGTGTTCTTTAGTAGTGGTTTCTTTGCATGAAGGCCCGATTCCTCTGAACAGTTGATGTTGAGATACTTGAACTCTGTGAAGCATTTCTTTGGGCTGCAATTTCTGAGGCTGGTAATTCTAATGAACTTATCCTCTGCAGCAGAGGTAACTCTGGGTCTTCCATTCCTGTGGCGGTCCTCATGAGAGCCAGTTTCATCATAGCGCTTGATAGTGCGACTGCACTTGAACAAACTTTCAAAGTTCTTAAAATGTTCTGCGTTGAATGACCTTCATGTATTTTACAGTAATGATGGACTGTCGTTTCTCTTTGCTTATTTTAGATTTTCTTGCCATAACATGGACTTGGTATTTTACCAAATATGGCTATCTTCTGTATACCACCCCTACCTTGTCACAACACAACTGATTGGCTCAATCAGAAAGAAAGAAATTCCGCAAATGAACTTTTAAGAAGGCACACCTGTTAATTGAAATGCATTCTAGGTGACTACTTCATGAAGCTGGTTGAGAGAATGCCAAGAGTGTGCAAAACTGTCATCAAGGCAAAGGGTGGCTATTTGAAGAATCTCACATATAATATATATTTTGACTTTTTTGGTTACTACATGATTCCATATGTGTTATTTCATAGTTTTGATGTCTTCACTATTATTCTACAATGTAGAAAATAGTAAAAATAAAGATAAACCCCTGAATAAGTAGGTGTTCTAAAACTTTTGACCGGTAGTGTACAGGGGGTACTGGTACAGAGTCAATGTGTGGGGGCAACAGTTGAGGTAATATGTACATGGGTAGAGTTAAAGTGACTATGCATGGATAATAAACAGAATAGTAGCAGCGTAAAAGAGGGGGGCAATGCAAATAGTCTGGGTAGCCATTTCATTAGCTGTTCTGGAATCTTATGGCTTGGGGGTAGAAGCCTTTTGGACCTAGTCTTGGCGCTCCGGTACCGCTTGCCGTGCGGAAGCAGAGAGAACAGTCTATGACTAGGGTGGCTGGAGTCTTTGACAATTTTTAGGGCCTTCCTCTGACACCGCCTGGTATATAGGTCTGGATGGCAGGAAGCTTGACCCAGTGATGTACTGGGCCGTACGCACTACCCTCTAGTGCCTTGCGTTCAGAGGCCGAGCAGTTGCCATACCGGGCAGTGATGAAACCAGTCAGGATGCTTTTGATGGTGCAGCTGTAGAACCTTTTGAGGATCTGAGGACCCATGCCAAATGTTTTCAGTCTCCGGAGGGAGCATAGGCTTTGTCGTGGCTTCTTCATGACTGTCTTGGTGTGTTTGGACCATGATAGTTTGTTGGTGATGTGGACACCAAAGGAACTTGTCGCTCTAAACCTACTCCACTACAGCCCTGTTGATGAGAATGGGGGCGTGCTCTGTCCTTCTTTTCCTGTATTCCACAGTCATCTCCTTTGTCTTGATCATGTTGAAGGAGAGGTTGTTGTCCTTGCACCACACGGCCAGGTCTCTGACCACCTCCCTATTGGCTGTCTCATCGTTGTCGGTGATCAGGCCTACCACTGTGTCATCAGCAAACTTAATGATGGTGTCGGAGTCGTGCCTGGCCATGCGGTCATGAGTGAACAGGGAGTACAGGAGGGAACTGAGCACGCACCCCTGAGGGATCCCAGTGTTGAGGATCAGCGTGGCGGATGTGTTGTTACCTCCCTTACCACCTGGGGGCGGCCTGTCAGGAAGACTAGGATCCAGTTGCAGAGGGAGGTATTTAGTCCCAGGGCCCTTAGCTTAGTGATGAGCTTTGAGGGCACTATGGTATTGAATTTTGAGCTGTAGTCAATGAATAGCATTCTCACATAGGTGTTCCTTTTGTCCAGGTGGGAAAGGGCAGTATGGAGTGCAATAGAGATTGCATCATCTGTGGATCTGTTAGGGAGGTATGCAAATTGGAGTGGGTCTAGGATTTCTGGGATAATGGTGTTGATGTGAGCCATGACCAGCCTTTCAAAGCACTTCATGGCTACAGATGTGAGTGCTACGGGTCAGTAGTCATTTAGGCAGGTTACCTTTAGTGTTCTTGGTCACTTGCCAGTTGGTCAGCGCACGCATGTTACGATTCGATCTTAGTCCTGTATTGATGCTTTGCCTATTTGATGGTCGTCGGAGGGCATAGCGGGATTTCTTATAAGCTTCCAGGTTAGAGTCCTGCTCTTTGAAAGCGGCAGCTCTACCCGTTAGCTCAGTGCGGAGGTTGCCTGTAATCCATGGCTTCTGGTTGGGGTATGTACGTACAGTCACTGTGGGGACGACGTCATCGATACACTTATTGATGAAGCCAGTGACTGATGTGGTGTACTCCTAAATGCCATCGGAAGAATCCCGGAACCTATTCCAGTCTGTGCTAGCAAAACATTCTGGTAGCTTGGCATCTGCTTCATCTGACCACTTTTTTATTGACCGAGTCACTGATGCTTCCAGCTTTAGTTTTTGCTTGTAAGCAGGAATCAAGAGGATATAATTATGGTCAGATTTGCCAAATGGAGGGAGAGGGAGAGCTTTGTATGCATCTGTCACGGTTGTTGTGGTGTATGGATGACCAAAACGCAGACGGGATATGAATGCTCATCTATATATTTAATTAGAATAAAGTGAACACAGAAAACAAGAAAACGAAGAACGACAGGTGACAGTTTCACAGGCTAACTAATAACAGCAGTGCGAAATATAACTATCCACAATTAACAACCCCAAACACATACCTATATATAGGACTCTCAATCAGAGGAAAATAGAAACACCTGCCTCCAATTGAGAGTCCACACCCAAACCTAAACATAGAAAAACTAAACTAGACAGAACGTAGAAAATACAACCTAGAACATACCCAACACCCAGAACTAACAAATCACACACCCTAAACACAACCAACCACCCCGAACCAACCAAAACAAATACCCTCTGCCACGTCCTGACCAAACTACAATACAAATAATAACTAAACTGGTCAGGACGTGACAGCATCTCTGTGTGTGGAGTAAAGGTGGTGTAGAGTTTTTATCCCCTCTGGCTGCACATTTAACATGCTGGTAGAAATTAAGTCAAACGGATTTAAGTTTCCCTACATTAAAGTCCCCGGCCACATGGACCTCTGGATGACATTTTTCCTGTTTGTTTATGGCCGTATACAGCTCATTGAGTGCGGTCTTAGTGCCAGCATCGGTTTGTGGTGGTAAATAGACAGCTATGAAATATATAGAAGAAAACTCTCTCAGTAAATAGTGTGGTCTACAGCTTATCATGAGATACTCTACCTCAGGTGAGCAAAACCTCAGGACTTCCTTAGATATTGTCCACCAGCTTTTGTTTACAAATATACATAGACCGGCACCCCTTGTCTTACCAGAGGCTACTGTTTAATCCTGCTGATACAGTGTATAAGTGAACCCCTAATCAATGTAGTTCTCATCATATTTGCGCCTCTTCGATGGTCCAACGTCCCTGTCTGTTGTTCGGTGCTTTCTTGGGTAAGGGGGCAGTAGCTCTTCTGCTGTATCAGATTCCCAACTGTGAGTGTCTATGCTAGCTGAGCTAACAACAAATGTAGAATTACTGATGCTAGCATTGGATATGCTCGTGGAAGCAGAACAACTTGTGTCGTCGACAGGTGCAGGTGTAGTACTGCTGGTAGTAGTAGTAGTTGGTATGTGTTTCTATGGACGCGGGCATTACTTTTTTTTACCATTTATCAATTTTCGAGCGGCCTCGTTTGGCTACATACAGATCGTTAGTGGAATTCCCGTGAGAGAGTAACAGTTAATGTGATTGGATGTTTATTATTTGACTAGGCTACCTGTATTTGGCATTGTGTTGTTATTTCACTGAACACAAGATAGTTTCATTTTATTTTTGGCAGCCAAATCAGTCTAATTGAGGTGTAGACTACAACATCACACAGTTGAGTGCTTAAACTTGTAACATGGGATTTATTGTATCATAAAGTCATGTGGTTTTGTTGCATCTAATGGCAGTGTTCGTGATAAACAAACGCAAGGAGCCACTTGTGGATTCGACAGCTCCAATGCAGTTCCGACACCGCCAAAACAAAAGCTATGCTGGTGTCGGCTAGTACAGATCTGATCAAATCTAGCCCTGTGTTGGAGTTTGTAGTGGCTGTTTAAACTGATCCAAACTGATCCATGAATTACACTTTCTACTGGCTCGGAATACTTTGTGTCCTTGACTTCCAAACTTACTGCTGTGGAAGCCTGCTTTTGTAAGAGCAGGAATAGTAAACATAGCATCCCCAAACAGCTTAGTGAATACATCATGGTTTTTCACCCGATTTACAGAGGTTCCCAGGTATTCATCTGCTATCAGCTCTGTTATCCACTGATCCTTTGGCTGAAGGAGACAAATACCATTTAGTGTAGCCACATTTTTATCTGTGCAATGTCTTGGCAGGTGTGACTGCAGTCTCTTACATCAGGGTAGAATAATGCCAGAAAAGGCATGACCTGCTCCCGGTCAATTCCATCCACCCAACCAGGAATTAACAGTGAAGGAAAAGCAGCCATCAAGCGCTCAGCATATGTGAGAACTCCTTCCAGATGGTTGGAAAGCATTCCAGGTGAAGCTAGTTGAGAGAATGCCAAGAGTGTGCAAAGCTCTCATCAAGGCAAAGGGTGACTACTTTGAAGAATCTCAAATATAAAATATATTTGGTTACTACATGATTCCATATGTGTTATTTCATAGTTTTGATGTCTTCACTATTATGCTACAATGTAGAAAATAGTACAAATAAAGAAAAACCCTGGAATGAGTAGGTGTGACCAAACTTTTGACTGGTACAGTATATAGATAAATAAATAACTCCATTACTATGCAATTGCTAAAGAATTTTATAACATGTTAATAGCCTAAAGATGTTACTACAGTTGTTAAAGATATTCCTAAATAGCTGAAATAACAACTTAATGTTTTTTTCAGATTAATATTGCGGAAAGAATATTGCTTCCATCAATGTAATTGTCTGCATCATTTCCAATCCCCCACATATTTTTGGGGGTAAATATATATATCCATACATGCATGCATACATATACACATACCTATATAGACATACATACTTTTTAAAAGAATATACCTTTATTATTATTCCCCGCAAACCCTACCACCCTTCCCCCAATTGGAGTAAACTAATAGACACTTCGGCTTTTACCTTCAATTTATTCATCTTATACACATTTTACAGACAGTCTATTTTACAATAGTTCTTTTTTGTTTGTTTTTAGTCCTTCCTCTATTTCTGATGTCCATCCAGTTTTATTTCTATTTGTAACTGTGCTATTTCACAAAAGTTCTGAACCTATATACATTTTACAGACCCCGTATGTTTTACATTGGTTATCTTGTTATTAGTCCCACCCTTCAGCTCCATTCAACCCCTCCCATCTATCTCTCAACATCATCCATTTCGGATTTCTATTTGCCATATATTTTTCAACTGTGCTGTGATGCTTCACAAAACAATTTAACCTTTCTATTCTCAAAGCTTCTACAGATTGTAAATTAAAAATAAACATTTTTGCTAAAATAATAATTATATTATTGATTGATTGACAATGGCTTTTCAAATCACCCAGTATTGCTATCTGCAGCGTTAGTTCTAGGCAAATGTTGCAATTCTTCAGCCATTCCTGGACCTGTGACCAAAAACGAGCTACATATGGACAATACCAAAATAAATGATCTAATGACTCTGCCTCCTCACAGCAGAATCTGCAGAGCTGGGACGATTGTATCCCCCATATATATAACATCCTATTAGTTGCAAGAATTTTGTATAGTAATTTAAATATAAAAATGTGAAGTTTTGAATCCGGCGTTGTTTTGCGTATCAATTCATAAACCATGTGCCATGGAATGGGTACATCAAAAATCTCTTACCAACTATTTTGCAATTTATATGGCACAGCTGTCAGTTTTTTGGTCCTTAAATGAAATTGGTATGTGTTTTTATTTATCACACTTTTAACCATTTATGTTCTTTAATACAGGGCCGACATACAAGTTTCTTACTTTTTTCCCCTTCTACTTGCCTCTTCCATTTTTGTGGTAATGCTGCAATTAATTGGTTGTAATTTTTGGGTAGAGGGACCCATTTGATTATTGGGGTTGTTCTTTGCAAAAGTGTAAAAACGATGAACATTTAAGAAGGCAATAAACAAGTAAACTCTTACCCATGTCCCTTCCGCCAGAGGGCACATGCACAATATTGAGCTGGACAATAAATGTCCTGATATGCTCCCATTCCAGTCTTGCAAAATCTATGTTGATTACAAAGTAGAGGAATAACTAGTGTGTCATAGCGACATTTATAAACTGGGTGGTTTGAGCCCTGAATGCTGATTGGCTGAAAGCCGTGGTATAGCAGACCGTATACTATGGGTATGACAAAACAAAGAATTTTACTGCACTTATATGTTGGTAACCAGTTTATAATAGCAATAAGGCTCCTCTGGGGTTGTGATATATGGCCAATATACCACGGCTAAGAGCTGTGTCCTAGCACTCCGTGTTGCGACGTTCCTAAGAATAGCCCTTAGCTGCGCTATATTTGCCATATACCACCCCCCCAGGCCTTATTGCTTAACTATATTCATAAACAAAGATACAATTAAAAAACAGACTATAATAACATCAAAAGATATGTCGATGTTGTCAGATAACTTTAAAATGTGCCTCTTTTGGCGGTCATTACAAGAGTAGCTGCAGCAGCTAATGGGGATCCATAATAAATACAAATACAAATACTAAACATTATGTTGCAGTTGCTGATAATGGCAAACTCCTCAGTCTTTAAACAAAAGAAAGACCATCTTAGACACACATCTAGAGGAAATAAGAACTCACAATACTATGTTGTCAGCAAATTAAGAAGTGTAACCAAACATGGTACTCATATTAAGACGCTTTGTTAAGTTGTTGAATGTGGAAATGAGGAAAGGTTTCCCAGCCTCATCCAACAACATCTAACTGGAGACAGATGTATTTGTCCAGGTCAGTTGGAACTGAAGCTGGTGGCTGGGTCTCTGCCATCCCTGCTTCGATCTCTGGTGACTGGGACTCTGCCATCCCTGCCTCAATCTCCGGTGGCTGGGTCTCTGTCATCCCTGCCTTGATCTCTGGTGGCTGGGTCTCTGCCATCTCTGCCTCGATCTCTGGTGGCTGGGTTTCTGTCATCCCTGCCTTGATCTCTGGTGGCTGGGTCTCTGCCATCCCTTCCTCAATCTCTGGTGGCTGGGTCTCTGCCCTCCCTGCCTCAATCTCTGGTGGCTGGGTCTCTGCCATCCCTGCCTCAATCTCTGGTGGCTGGGTCTCTGCCATCCCTTCCTCAATCTCTGGTGGCTGGGTCTCTGTTATCCCTGCCTCAATCTCTGGTGGCTGGGTCTCTGTCATCCCTGCCTCAATCTCTGGTGGCTGGGTCTCTGTATCCCTGCCTTGGTTACTGGTGAGTGGGTGGCAGGAGTTGTCCTCTTCTTATGATCCTTAGAGTTAAGAATATTGGTGTGCTTTGTTGTAACCAGTTGGCCTGGCTGAGAGTGGGGTCCGATTACAGAAGATATAGATACTCACTCAGGAGTTGTAGAATGGGGACACAACAACAGATATAAGTTTCCCGAAACCCCAGTTAATTGCACAGATGCAGTGGTACAAGTCAGTGGGGGCTCTAGCTGCAGCTCCATTGGATAAGAGCTCAACAGTGACACAGAGCTAAGGTGAGCACAACATAGTGTTCACTACACAAACACATAAGGGGGGGGGTCAACACAGCCGGACGTCTTACTGTAATAATATTGTTGTGAAATATGTCAGTTTAAACATGTCTTGGTTTAACATATTATTCATATTTGATAAACAATTAAGATGCAACTTCACAGATTTCTGTCACCACAGTCCAAGGATTCTGCTGGGGTCATATTTACACCAACTGGCGGAAATATCCAGACATCTGGTGTCATTGGCCACGCTTTTTGGATGGTCCTCGAATACAAACAAATTAAAATCAAATGTAGCTACACTACTGGGGATACATCATGCAATATATCTACAATTTAACAATTCAGGTTTCAGGTTCCTCTGCACAAGTCTCCTCACTTAGCTCCTGAACCTCTCCACGCGCCCCGTCTCCATGCGCCTCATCTCCATGCCTCTCCTCACCCCACATCTCGACGGCCCTCCTCTCCACAACTCTCCTCTCCAGACGTCTCGTCTCCACGGTCCTCCTCTCCACGGCACTCCACCCCGCGGCCCTCCTCTCCGCGGCCCTCCTCTCCGCGGCCCTCCTCCTCCTCTCCACGGCACTCCACCCCGCAGCCCTCCTCTCCGCGGCCCTCCTCCTCCTCTCCACGGCACTCCACCCCGCGGCCCTCCTCTCCGCGGCCCTCCTCCTCCTCTCCGCGGCCCTCCTCCTCCTCTCCGCGGCCCTCCTCCTCCTCTCCGCGGCCCTCCACCCCGCGGCCCTCCTCTCCGCGGCCCTCCTCTCCGCGGCCCTCCTCCTCCTCTCCGCGGCCCTCCTCTCCGCGGCCTTCCTCTCCACGGCCTTCCTCTCCACCTGCATCCTCAGTTCTTGGCTCCTGAACTACTGTACTTCATAGAGAGGGAAATATGATGCAATACATACATAATTGATCAGATATATCATGCAACATATCTACAATTAAACATTTCCGGTTTTAATACTTGTTAATGCTTTCATATACACTGCAAAATCAGTCTTACCTTTACGATGACCTGCCCTGTGGGTACTAAGTGGTCTTCATCTAACCCTGCCTATAATAAGTATTAACTTCTATTGGCTACATGGGACGCTAGCGTCCCACCTGCAGGACATAGCCAGTGACATATCAGGGCGGCAAATTCAAAAACAACAAAATGTCATAATTCAACTTTCTCAAACATACAACTATTTTACACCATTTTAAAGATACACTTCTCCTTGATGTAACCACATTGTCCGATTTCAAAAAGGCTTTACAACGAAAGCAAAACATTAGATTATGTTAGGAGAGTACATAGACAAAAATAATCACACAGCCATTTTCCAAGCAAGGACATGTGTCATTAAAACCCAAAACACAGCTAAATGAAGAACTAACCATTGATGATCTTCATCAGATGACATTCCTTGGACATTATGTTACACAATACATGTATGTTTTGTTCGATAAAGTTCATATTTATATCCAAAAACAGCATTTTACATTGGCGCGTGATGTTCAGAAAATGTATTCCCACCAAAACGTCCGGTGAATGTGCACATCAATTTACAAAAATACTCATCATAAACGTTGACAAAATATATAACAATTATTTAAAGAATTATAGATAGACTACCCCTGGATGCAACCGCTGTGTCAGATTTTAAAATAGCTTTACGGAGAAAGCACATTTTTCAATATTCTGAGTACATAGCTCAGCCATCACTGCGAGCTATTCAGACACCCGCCAAGTTCGGGGTAACCTAAACTCAGAATTAGTATTAGAAATATTCTCTTACCTTTGCTGATCTTCGTCAGAATGCACTCCCAGGACTGCTACTTCCACAAGAAATGTTGTTTTTGTTCCAAATAATCCATATTTATGTCCAAATAACTCAGTTTTGTTTGTGCGTACAGATCACTTATCCAAAGGCATAACGCGTGAGCGTGGAACCAGAGACAAAAAGTCAAAATGTTCCATTACCGTACTTAGAAGCATGTCAAACGCTGTTTAAAATCAATCTTTATGGTATTTTTAACGTAACATTGCGATAATATTCCAACAGGACAATAGTGTATTCATTCAAGGAGAAAAAGAAGGAACAGCATGCTGGCGTGACCGCGCATATCCAATCCCTTTGTTGCCAGGCAGTCCACTCAGTAACTGAGCTCCTATACTCTGCCCAGTGACAGGAGAAGGCTCAAACCACTTTCTGAAGGCTTTAGACAGCCAATGGAAGCCTTAGGAAGTGCAACGTAACCCCACGGATACTGTAGTTTCGAAAGGGACTAGAAAGAAGAACTACAATTCTCAGATCCTCCACTTCCTGGTTGACTTTTTCTCAGGTTTTTGCCTGCCATATGAGTTCTGTTATACTCACAGACACCATTCAAACAGTTTTAGAAACTTCTGAGTGTTTTCTATCCAAATATACTAATATACTAAATATACTAATATGCATATTCTAGTTTCTGGGCCAGAGTAGTAACCTGTTTAAATTGGGTATGTTTTTCATCCGGCCGTGAAAATACTGCCCCCTAGCCCAGACAGGTTAAGTAGCCTACTTACTATACCTGCTCTTATACCTGTAGCTATGTTGTATGTAATGTAATTATATAACATGCCTACCAGCAACAGTTCTCAGCATGTATGTTGGACAGTAAACACTATTCAACCATGGTCCTGTAGAGCCGTGGGTTAAGCAGGCTTGAGGTCAAGCCCAGCACATACAAACCCTCCAGTGTGTTAGTTCTCATAGTGTTAGTCGGGACAAAATCATGGACACCCAGGGGCTCTCCAGGAACAGGGTTGGTGACCAACGCCCTAAATTTCATGACATGTCAGGAAAGCCTATGACGTTACTTTATTGGAGAGAGTGTAATTTTTGCGGCCTTAAGACCAGAAATCACATAAGTCTTGTTCTGGGCCTGGAGAAAGTCAGAGCCCAGGGTTTTGGTCCATTGGCACTAATCCATTAGGACCAATGAGAGTAGAGTTACCGAGTTTCCGCGTCACACACACATGTCCATATATGGCATTGCGTTGGCAGCCATATTGGATTTTCTATCTGGTGATGTCCCTGGAACCAGGACCACGTTATACCTTGTAATAAATGCTATTCCTTCTAGTCTTGTACTGCTGGTGAAAGGGATGTTATTATATTCAGATATGTCTCCTTCACAGGAGGTTGGAGGCACCTTAATTGGGGAGGACCGTCTCGTGGTAATGGCTGAAGCGGAATTAGTAGACTAGTATCAAATACATCAATCACATAAGCTGTGTTCTAATACCAATACTAACATACTGTATAATACATACTTAATGACTACATACTACATACTATTAGTTCATTTTAGTATACTGTAACCAAACGTTATTCTTTCAGTTGAGCGTACTAACACTTCGCCTGTCTACCGGAAGTTGATGCTGTTGCCATAGAACTTCTTGCTAGCTTGTTAGCATAGCTAACAAATTACTAGCTAGACATTACATTTACATTTTACATTTTAGTCATTTAGCAGACGCTCTTATCCAGAGCGACTTACAGTAGTGAATGCATACATTTCATTTCATGCATTTTTTTTTTGTTGTACTGGCCCCCCGTGGGAATCGAACCCACAACCCTGGCGTTGCACACACCATGCTCTACCAACTGAGCCACATCTTACGACTTCATTAACAACGACTTCATTAACAATGTCGATTGAGAACGCATGACGACTATACCACTTAGCTAAGCTAAGGATTAAGTGAATAATCAAGTCAATAAACTTTGGGTAGTTAGCTAGATAGGATATAATTAGTATACTGGCAAGTTCGATGTATTAGTAGCCAACTAACGTTAGGTAGCTAGCTAACATACCGGTACATACAAGCAGCTGCTGTAATGATATGCTATGCGGTTTGTAAGGCTAGCGTAGCTAACAAATTGTCAGCCAATATAAAGTGTAACGTAACTTATTTGAAAAGTCATTACTTTATTACATTGCTCAACATTTTCTTAACACTTGTCATAATTAGTTAAAGCAATTAATTTGTATCCGCTCTCGTCGGACTTCGGCTGCATATTTTCCTTAATTTTCTTCAAATCTGAAAATGTTGTGAAGCTACGGCCATTTTCTGAAGATTTTCATTATGGTCCCTAAAAGCACAGAAATAGTGTTCACTGCTTGTCTACTTCGTATTTTGGCGAATGTAGGACGACATCCGGGAACTTTTGGAATACTAACTATATTCAGTCACGCCTGCTCCCGCTCTCCCTCTCTGGCGCTCGAGGGCGCAAGGTTGCCCTTCATTACGCACACCCGTCACCATCATTACACGCATCAGCGCTCATTAGACTCACCTGGATTCCTTCACCTTGTTGATTGCCCCAGCTATATCTGTCTGTTCCTCCGTTGGTTCCCTGTGTCAGCATTAATGTCATTATGTTTTCATGTCCAGACGCTGTCCTGTCCTGTTTCATGTCCATTGTTAATTAAATGTTCACTCCCTGTACTTGCTTCTCGTCTACCAGCGTCGATCCTTACAAATTCTACATACTCAATTCACGTAACAAATAGTATGGTTAGTATGAGTATTCAAACACAGCTATAGTTTGATGCCATTCCATTTACTCCATTCCAGCCATTGTTACGAGCCATCCTCCCCTCAGCAGCCTCCACTGGTCTCCTTGCCTACCATCTTTATACAGTTGAAGTCAGAAGTTTACATACACTGTCACGACTTCCACCGAAGGTGGCTCCTCTCCCTGTTCGGGCGGTTCTCGGCGGTTGTCGTCGCCGGCCTACTAGTTGCCACCGATCCATTTTTCCTTTTCGTTTGTGTCTGTCTGTTTTGTTTACACCTGTGTCCTTATTAACCTCCGCTGCCTGCTATTCTTTATGCGGGATTATTTGCTGTTGTTGCTCTGCATGTTTGCGCCACAGGGTTTTTTCCCCTCGCGGTCGTGTTGTACCGTTTGTAGTGTTTGTAGTGTGTTACGTTTAGTTCCCTGTGTGTGGCGACTTCATTGGGTGTGTTTCCCCACCTGTTGTTGTCATGTTTGGGACGTTCATTAAACGATTGTGCTACTGGAAATTCCTTGCTCTCCTGCTCCTGACTCCAGCACCTACCTCTTCTTAGGTGGCACCTAACATACCCCTTAGCCAAATACATTTAAACTCAGTTTTTCACAATTCCTGACATTGAATCCCAATAAAAATGACCTGTTTTAGGTCAGTTAGGATCACCACTTTATTTTAAGAATGTGAAATGTCAGAATAATAGTAGAGAGAATGATTTATTTCAGCTTTTATTTCTTTCATCACATTCCCAGTGGGTCATAAGTTTACATACACTCAATTAGTATTTGGTAGCATTGCCTTTAAATTGTTTAACTTGGGTCAAATGTTTTGGGTAGCCTTCTACAAGCTTCCGACAACAAGTTGGGTGAATTTTGGCCCATTCCTCCTGACAGAGCTGGTGTAACTGAGTCAGGTTTTTAGGCCTCCTTGCTCGCACACACTTTTTCAGTTCTGCCCACAAATGTTCTATAGGACTGAGGTCAGGGCTTTGTGATAGCCACTCCAATACCTTTTTTTATTTTTTATTTCACCTTTATTTAACCAGGTAGGCCAGTTGAAGTTCTCATTTGCAACTGCGACCTGGCAAAGATAAAGCATAGCAATTTGACACATACACCAACACAGAGTTACACATGGAATAAACAAAACACAGTCAATAATACAGTAGAAAAAAGAAAACAAAAAGTCTATATTCAGCGAGAGCAAATGAGGTAAGATAAGAGAGTTAATAAGGCAATAAATAGGCCATGGTGGCGAAGTAATTACAATATAGCAATTAAACACTGGAATGGTAGATGTGCAGAAGATGAATGTGCAACCTTGACTTTGTTGTCCTTAAGTCATTTTGCCACAACTTTGGAAGTATGCTTGGGGTCATTGTTCATTTGGAAGACCCATTTGCGACCAAGCTTGAACTTCCTGACTGAAGTCTTGAGATGTTGTTTCAATATATCCACATAATTGTCCTTCCTCATGATGTCATCTATTTTGTGAAGTGCACCAGTCCCTCCTGCAGCAAAGCACCCCCACAACATGGTGCTGCCACCCCCGTGCTTCACGGTTGGGATGGTGTTCTTCGGCTTGCAAGCCTCCCCCCTTTTTCCTCCAAACATAACGATGATCATTATGGCCAAACAGTTCTATTTTTGTTTCATCAGACAAGATGACATTTCTCCAAAAAGTACAATCTTTGTCCCCATGTGCAGTTGCAAACCATAGTCTGGCTTTTTTATGGCGGTTTTGGAGCAGTGGCTTCTTCCTTGCTCAGCGGCCTTTCAGGTTATGTCGATATAGGACTTGTTTTACTGTGGATATAGATACTTTTGCAGCTGTTTCCTCCAGCATCTTCACAAGGTCCTTTGCTGTTGTTCTGGGATTGATTTGCACTTTTCGCACCAAAGTACGTTAATCTCTAGGAGACAGAATGCGTCTCCTTCCTGAGCGGTATGACGGCTGCATGGTCCCATGGTGTTTATACTTGCATACTATTGTTTGTACAGATGAACGTGGTACCTTCAGGCGTTTGGAAATTGCTCTCAAGGATGAACCAGACTTGTGGAGGTCTACAATTTATTTTCTGAGGTCTTAGCTGATTTCTTTTGATTTTCCCATGATGTCAAGCAAAGAGGCACTGAGTTTGAAGGTAGGCCTTGAAATACATCCACAGGTACACCTCCAATTGACTCAAATGATGTCAATTAGACTAACAGAAGCTTCTAAAGCCATGACATCATTTTATGGAATTTTCCAAGCTGTTTAAAGGCACAGTTAACTTAGTTTATGTAAACTTCTGACCCACTAGAATTGTGATACATTGAGTTATTAAAGAAATAATCTGTCTGTAAACAATTATTGGAAAAATTACTTGTGTGATGCACAAAGTAGATGTCCTAACTGACTTGCCAAAACTATAGTTTGTTAACAAGAAATGTGTGGAGTGGTTGAAAAACAAGTTTTAATTACTCCAACCTAAGTGTATGTAAACTTCCGACTTCAACTGCACATAGATGGCTGTTGTTTGCAGGATAAGAAGTGTAATAATAAACATGTCAGACAAGTTCTCCAAATAATTATATCTGTAATTGTTTTATGTATCTATAACCAAGAAAATAAGAACAAAATCTTTCCCTATACCACCCATGGACAAAGAGAACCATTTTAAAATTCGAAATGATATTTATCCTTCAAATGAATTTTTAAGATTGAAATTCAATGTAAAGCGTAGTTCTATTGACCTCTTTACCATATCTATGGCGTGGTGTGCGTCATTGATGATGTCGTTTTAGGTCCTGGTGTGATGTAATGCCGCATTCACGTGCTAGTCGGAACTAGGAAACTCAGCTTTTCTCCATAATTGTCGGCTCCACGCTCTCTAAAGCCTCCATGCACAGGGTTGCCATGTTCGAAGTTTTCCGGATAATTGTAGTCTATTAATTTCTAAGCCATTGTAGGCTACTGTGTTCTACCATTTGATACAAGAAATATGTTGAAATGACGATATAACTGGAGTCATTGCAAATCAATTTGTGCCACTTGTGTAGCCTACTTGGAGCTGGCAAACGGATTTAATAAATATCCTATAACTCAGTTTGTTGTTGTATCATTGTGTTATTATGCAATTATTAATGGCCATGTTTAGTTAAATTAAATTAAAAGTTATCAATTGTGATCATGGTCACAGCTCTATCACAAATGTATCATTCTCCACATTTAGTGTCAGTTTCACTGTGGACTACTGTCAGTTTCACTGTGAGATGTTGTCCTATCAAGGGCTATAGGCTACCTGCATCTATACTGAACAAAAATATAAAACGCAACATGCAACAATTTCTAAGATTTTACTGAGTTCATATAAGGAAATCATGTAATTGAAATAAATAAATTAGGCCCTAATCTATGGGTTTCACATGACTGGGCATGGATGCAGTCATGGGTGGGCCTGGGAGGGCATAGGCCCGTCCACATGGCAGCCAAGCCTACCCACTGGTGAGCCAGGCCCAGCTAATCAGAATGAGTTTTTTGCCACAACCGGGCTTTATTACAGACATAAATACTTCTCAGCACCCATTCAATTCTCTGGCAATAGCTCTGGTGGACATTCCTGTAGTCATTCTTGCAGGCAGCATGTCAACGCTCTCTCTAAACTTGAGACATATGTGGCTTTGTGTTGTGTGACAAAACTGCACAGAGATTTTGAGATCCTCTGTCCAACTTATCACGAACTCACCTGTCAGATTTATCTACAGTTATGCACATTCACAAACAGGATCTATCTACAATTATAAACTGTGTGGTTTGAGCCGAATGCTGATTGGTTGAAAGCCGTGGTATATCAGACTGTGTACCACAGGAAGGAGAAAACAAATACTTTTTACTATTCTAATTACGTTGGTAAGCAGTTTATAATAGCAATAAGGCACCTAAGGGGTTTGTGGTATATGGCCAATATACCACGGCTAAAGGGTATGTCCTAAGAACATCCAAATACCACACCTCCTCGGCCTTACTGCTTAATAATAGCAGTCAAAACAAGTTAAATCGACATCCATTGATGGAAAATGATCTGGAGAGTTTAATAACGTCAATGTATCTTATATTTTCTCTTGCGAAATTGTTAAACTCTCAATTATTTTGATGTTAAACTACATTTTGCTTCTTAGCCTATGTCGTTAAAATTACGTCGTATTTAGCTCGATAACGTTATGGGAAAAGGGTTTGATTGACAAATGTGACAACTCGTCTGTCGCTGCAAAAAAAATAAAACGTCGGCTAGTTTTAAGCACTTGTGAGCGGGTTTTCAGAGCTCACTGTCTAGACATATTTTGCTAGAACCTGGCAACCCTGCCATCGCAGCGGGTGGTCAGTGAAGAAACTGAGGCGAAGTTCAGGCTTTTTCTCTCGCGAGGAAGGACGTCGTTATCGAAATCCCTACAAACAACACGAGAATTCATCATTCACACGGTAATATAACCCAATCTTACACCGTACATACCCCGTGAGCCAGAAGTGGAGATACTGTGTGCTTTGAACCTTCATTCAACATTTCATTTTGAGGACTATTAATATAAGATAAACCACATCATAAATGTACAACGCGGCCACGGATATGGGCATTGAGGCCTAGTGTACCATTGTAATCTGTGCTTGTTGTACTTGTGGCTAACACCCTAGCTACCGCTAATGCGAATTATAAATGGTTACCGTTAGTTAGCTAGTTTAGTGTACTTTCTGCAATGGCAATTGTTTTTGCCCTGATATTACATCTAAATACACAACAGTGACTCAATTTGTAGCCTCCTTTTTGTTGACGTTTTGTAAGATATGGCAGCATTCAGAAATGTTATTCCATATTTACCATGCAGGTTAGCCCAGCTAGCTAAGTAGCCCACCTGCCGGGTAATGTCTGACATGTTAGCTAGTTTACTACTGTAATCATGGTTTGTCATGCAATAGTTTACCGTTCAGAATTTCTGCTGTTAAGAATACAAATATACATGGATGAATCTAGGCTTATCTAGAATGTAAATTAGACGGGCTAACTAGCGAGCTACTTTACAACTCACTTGGATTGGCCTATAATCAACGTTTCTCAAACTAACTGGGGAATCCCAAAGGCTGTACGTTTTTTTGTTTAACCCTAGCAGTACACGGCTTATTCAAACAATCAACGTTTGATCATTTGAATCAGCTCTGTGAAACGCTGGCCTAGATATAACTAGTTAGCTACATGCAATGGTGGACAGTCATAATTTAGGCCCAGGGATTTATTCAGGAACGTTACGTTGATTCTGTGGCAAAACATTAAACGGAAGCCAAACCGGGAGGGACCTACCAAAATGTGTCCAATAGAAACTCGAATTCGTTGCAGAACTGAACCGTTTGGACTAGTGATTACGCCATAGGTTTTAGCTAGTTTAGAGTCAATATCAAGACCTAGAATATCTGCAACTTCATTGTTTAAAGTTAGGTTACATATTGTCAGCGAATGAAGACATGCTGTATTATTTGTGCACAGTCGCCTGTTCGTTCAAGTTCAGACATCTAGCTTAATTGTAGTGCCATACCTTTATTTACTATTGCCAACAAGATAATGACCACAATTAAGTGTAAATTGTTGATCAATAAAGCTATTTATTTTCACACCCCTCCACACAGTGGCATTCAAACCAAAATCCAGATATTTGCAATTAGGTACAGGTGGACCGTTTGTGCCACTGTAGGCTGCTACACAATATCCCATGATTAGTAGGCAAAGTTGGACACATGACACATAAGCTATGTTCGAATGCCCATACCGTATACTACATACTTAATGACTATATACTATATAATATTAGTTCATTTTAGTATACTGTTAACCATGGGTGGGCAACTTCAGTCCCCGAGGGCCTGATTGGTGTCACTTTTTCTTCATCCCTAGCAAACACAGCTGATTAATCAAATTGCATTCTAAACTGAAGATCATGATTAGGTGATTATTGGAGTCAGGTGTGTTAGCTGGGGCAAAACTGTGACACCAGTCAGGCCCACGAGGTCTGGAATTTCCCACCTCGCTGTAAACAAATGGTATCCTTTCAGTTGAGCGTACTAACGCTTCGCCTGTCTACCTGAAGTTGGTGCTGTTGCTATGCTGCCTCTTGCTAACGTAACAAATTACTAGCTAGACATTGTACGACTTTGTGTATGTTCTTAAATTCAATCTGGAGTGCCAGAGTGCACTCTGCGTTAGTAAATTCAGAGAGTTGTCAGATTATCCGTTTTTAAATTCAGAGCGTTTCTCCCTGGGGGCGTTCAGAGCACACACTGGACGCTCTTACCGAGGAGCAGGGTTGTTTCGAGCATTCTGACCTTAGCTTGGGTGCTTGACTGCCTCTAACTGGCTAACTACTTCCAGACACAAATGAGAGAACACCTCACTCTGACCATTTTACTCGCCCTTGCAGAGGTGGTTGGCAGTTTTCATGTTATCCAGAGCGTTGGTGACTGTAACTGTGCTGCTGGCAAGAATTTAATTACGCTTTGTTTTGCCGACGTTTAATTACACAGGCTATATTCAACGGGTGTTGAGTGTTCGTAAATTCATCATTTATTCTGTGCTCTATAACACTCAGGCGAGAGTGCTCCGAACGGAGATAGCCAGAGCGAATTTACAAAAGCACCCGAATGTCCATTGAGAACGCACACCAACTATACCATTTAGTTAAGAATGACGGGAATAATCAAGTCAATAAATGTTGGGTAGTTCATTAGATAGCATATAGTTAATATACTGGCAAGTTTGATGTATTGGTAGCCAACTAATGTCAGATAGCTAGTAAACATGCCTGGTACATACTGCTGTCGTGATATGCTATGTGACTCGTAAGGACAGCGTAGCTAACAAATTGTCAGCCAACATTACGTGTAAGGTGACTTATTTGAAAAGTCATTACTTTATTACATTGCTCTACATTTTCCTAACATTTGTCATAATTAGTTAAAGCAATTAATTTGGATCCACTCTCGTCGGACTTCGGCTGCATATTTTCTTCAAAACTGAAAACGACGTGAAGCCACACCCATTTTCTGAAGAGTTGCATTATGGGGCCTAAAAGCACGGAAATAGTGTCAACTGTTTGTATACCTTGTATTTTGGCGAATGTAGTACGACATCCGGGAACTTTTGCCATACTAACTATATACGGTTAGTATGAGTACTTGAAGTTATACACTATATATACAAAAGTATGTGGACACCCTTCAAATTAGTGGGTTTGGCTATTTCAGCCACACTTGTGCCTGACAAGTCTATAAAATCGAGCACACCGCCTTGCAATCTCCATAGACAAACATTGGCAGTAGAGTGACCTTACTGAAGAGCTCAGTGACTTTAAATGTGGCACCATCATAGGATGACACCTTTTCCAACAAGTCAGTTTGTCAAATTTCTGCCCTGCTAGAGCTGTCCCGGTCAAATGTAAGTGCTGTTATTGTGAAGTGGAAACTTGCAGGAGCAACAACGGCTCAGCCGCTAAGTGATAGGCCACACAAGTCCACAGAATGGGACCGCCGAGTGCTGAAGCGCGTAGTGCATACAAATCATCTGTCCTTGGTTGCAACATTCACTAGCGAGTTCCAAACTGACTCTGGAAGCAACGTCAGCACAAAAACTATTCGTCTGGAGCTTCATGAAATGAGTTCTTATGGCTGAGGAGCTGCACTCAAGCCTAAGATCAACATGCGCAAGGACAAGCGTCGGCTGGAGTGGTATAAAGCTCGCCGCCATTGGACTCTGGAACAGTGGAAACGCGTTCTCTGGAGTGATGAATCACGCTTCACCATCTGGCAGTCGGACCAATTTGAGTTTGGCGGATGCCAGGAGAATGCTACCTGCCCCAATACATAGTACCACCTGTAAACTTTGGCGGAGGAGGAATAATGGTCTTTTTTTTTGTATCTAGCCCCTTTTTCTTCCCAATTTCATGATATCCAAATGCGATCCAATTACGATCTTGTCTCATCGCAGCAACTCTCCAACGTGCTCGGGAGAGGTGAAGGTCGAGTCATGCGTCCTCCAAAACATGTCCGCCAAATTGTGCTCCTTAACAAATCAAATCAAATTTATTTACAGTGGGGCAAAAAAGTATTTAGTCAGCCACCAATTGTGCAAGTTCTCCCACTTAAAAAGATGAGAGAAGCCTGTAATTTTCATCATATGACAGACAAAATTAGAAAAGAAATCCAGAAAATCACATTGTAGGATTTTTAATGAATTTATTTGCAAATTATGGTGGAAAATAAGTATTTGGTCAATAACAAAAGTTTATCTCAATACTTTGTTATATACCCTTTGTTGGCAATGACACAGGTCAAACGTTTTCTGTAAGTCTTCACAAGGTTTTCACACACTGTTGCTGGTATTTTGGCCCATTCCTCCATGCAGATCTCCTCTAGAGCAGTGATGTTTTGGGACTGTCGCTGGGCAACACAGACTTTCAACTCCCTCCAAAGATTTTCTATGGGGTTGAGATCTGGAGAGTGGCTAGGCCACACCAGGACCTTGAAATGCTTCTTACGAAGCCACTCCTTCGTTGCCCGGGTGGTGTGTTTGGGATCATTGTCATGCTGAAAGACCCAGCCATGTTTCATCTTCAATGCCTTTGCTGATGGAAGGAGGTTTTCACTCAAAATCTCACGATACATGGCCCCATTCATTCTTTCCTTTCAGTCGTCCTGGTCCCTTTGCAGAAAAACAGCCCCAAAGCATGATGTTTCCACCCCCATGCTTCACAGTAGGTATGGTGTTCTTTGGATGCAACTCAGCATTCTTTGTCCTCCAAACACGACGAGTTGAGTTTTTACCAAAAAGTTCTATTTTGGTTTCATCTGACCATATGACATTATCCCAATCCTCTTCTGGATCATCCAAATGCTCTCTAGCAAACTTCAGACGGGCCTGGACATGTACTGGCTTAAGCAGGGATCTCACCCTGGCACTGCAGGATTTGAGTCCCTGGCGGCGTAGTGTGTTACTGATGGTAGGCTTTGTTACTTTGGTCCCAGCTCTCTGGAGGTCATTCACTAGGTCCCCCCGTGTGTTTCTGGGATTTTTGCTCACCGTTCTTGTGATCATTTTGACCCCACGGGGTGAGATCTTGCGTGGAGCCCCAGTTCGAGGGAGATTATCAGTGGTCTTGTATGTCTTCCATTTCCCAATAATTCAGTCTTCCCAGCCTGGTGCAGGTCTACAATTTTGTTTCTGGTGTCCTTTGACAGCTCTTTGGTCTTGGCCATAGTGGAGTTTGGAGTGTGACTGTTTGAGGTTGTGGACAGGTGGCTTTTATACTGATAACAAGTTCAAACAGGTGCCATTAATACAGGTAATGAGTGGAGGACAGAGGAGCCTCTTAAAGAAGAAGTTACAGGTCTGTGAGAGCCAGAAATCTTGCTTGTTTGTAGGTGACCAAATACTTATTTTCCACCATAATTTGCAAATAAATTCATAAAAAATCTTACAATGTGATTTTCTGGATTTTTTTTCTCGAATTTTGTCTGTCATAGTTGACGTGTACCTATGATGAAAATGACAGGCCTCTCTCATCTTTTTAAGTGGGAGAGCTTGCACAATTGGTGGCTGACTAAATACTTTTTTGCCCCACTGTATATAGCCCTTCTTACATCAGCTGATATCACAAAGTGCTGTACAGAAACCCAGCCTAAAGCCCCAAATGTAGAAGCATGGTAGCTAGGAAAAACAAATCCTTTTGCCTGCTTAACCCGGAAGCCACTGCACTAATGTGTCGGAGGAAACACTGTTCAACTGATGACCGAAGTCAGCCTGCAGGCGCCAGCCCCAACACAAGGAGTCGCTAGAGTGCAATGAGTCAGGTAAAGGCCCCATGGCCATACCCTCCCCTAACTTGGATGACGCTGGGCCAATTGTGCGCCGCCCTATAGGACTCCAGGTCACGGCCGGTTGTAACACAGCCTGGGATCGAACCCGGGTCTGTAGTGATGCCTCAAGCACGGCAATGCAGTGCCTTAGACCGCTGCGCCACTTGGGAAGCCACTGGGGCTATTTTTCATCATTTTGGCTAGGCCCCTTAGTTCCAGTGAAGGGAAAGCTTAACACTACAGCATACAATTATATTCTAAACGATTCTGTGCTTCCAACTTTGCGACAACAGTTTGGGGACGCCCTTTCCTGTTTCAGCATGACAATGCCCCCATGCACAAAGCGAGGTGCGTAAAGAATTTGTCGAGATTGGTGTGGAAGAACTTGACTGCACAGAGCCCTGACCTCAACCCAATCGAACACCTTTGGGATGAATTTGAGTGCCGACTGCAAGCCAGGCCTAATCACCCAACATCAGTGCCAGACCTCA
The DNA here is from genome assembly GCF_901001165.1 of Salmo trutta. Taxonomy (NCBI): domain Eukaryota; kingdom Metazoa; phylum Chordata; class Actinopteri; order Salmoniformes; family Salmonidae; genus Salmo; species Salmo trutta. The sequence goes on from NC_042973.1 coordinate 38,673,938, forward strand.
CTAATGCTTGTGGCTGAATGGAAGCAAGTGTGTTACTGGCCCACAAAACCCCGTAAAGGGAAATTATGTTTTTAGAAATGTTTACAAATTAATTTAATTAAAAGCTTAAGTGTCATGAGTCAATACGTATTCAACCCCTTTGTTATGGCAGTCTAAATTATATCAGGAGTAAAAATGTGCTTGACAAGTCTCATAATAAGTTGCACTGTGTGCATCACAGGAGGTTGGTGTCACCTTCATTGGGGAGGACGTGCTTGTGGTAATGGCTGGAGGGAAATCAGTGGAACGATATTAAATACATCAAACACATGGTTTCCATTTGTTTGATACCATTCCATTTCTTCTGTTCCAGCCTCCACTGATGTGCATTAATAGTCAGTTAACCCGATTAAAAAAAATATATATATATGTCTCATCTCTGTATCTCACACATACAGATAATTGTAAGGTCCCTCAGCCGAGGAGTGAATTTCAAACACCGATTCAACCACAAAGACCAGTGAGGTTTCCAATTCCTCGCAAAGAAGGGTACCTAGTGGTAGATTGGTAAAAAAGAAAGCAGACATTGAAAATCCCTTTGACCATTGTGAAATTAATTACACTTTGGATGGTGTATCAATACACTCAGTCACTACAAAGATACAGGCGTCCTTCTCCAACTCTGTTGCCAGAGAGGAAGGAAAACATTCGTGGATTTCACCATGAGGCCAATGGTAACGTTAAAACAGTTAGAGTTTGATGGCTGTGATAGGATTAAACTGAGGATGGATCCACAACATTGTAGTTACTCCACAATACTAACCTAAATGACAGAGTGAAAAGAAGGTATCCTGTACAGAATAAAAATATTCCAAAACATACATCCTGTTTGCAATAAGGTACTAAAGTAAAACTACAGAAAATGTGGCAAAGAAATGAACTCTTATGTCCTGAATATAGCACCTTATGTTTGGGGCAATTCCAACACATTACTAAGTACCACTCTTCATATTTTCGTGCAAGGTGGTGGCTGCATCATGTATGGGTATGCTTGTCATCGGCAAGGACTAGAGAGCATTAAAAATTATTTTTTTAAATAAAAAGCTAAGCATAGACAAAATCCTAGAGGAAAAGCTGGTTCATTCTGCGTTCTTGAAAATGGCTGTCTAGCAATGATCAACAACCAACTTGACAGAGCTTTTGCAAATATTGTACAATCCAGGTGTGCAAAGCTCTAATAGACTAACGTCATGATCAAACCGGCTCAGCGAGTGTGTGCTCCATCGTGCGCATGTTGAGTTTGTCTATCCCCACCAGACATGATCAGGACACGCAGGTTGAAATATCAAAACTAACTGAACCAACTATTTACATTTGGGGACAGGTTGAAACACATATGAAACATTCATGGACATATAAATCATTTTATTGTTCACATACACATGTTTAGCAGATGTTATAGCGTGTGTAGCGAAATGCTTGTGTTTCTAGCTCCGACAGTGCAGTAATATCTAACAAGTAATATCTAACAATTTCACAACCTATACCCAATACACACAAATCTAAGTAAAGGAATGTAATTAAGAATATATAAATATATGGATGAGCAATATCAGTGCGGCATAGACTAAGATACAGTAGAATAGTATAGATTACAGTATGTATGTATGTATGTATGTATGTATGTATGTATGTATGTATGTATGTATGTATGTATGTATGTATGTATGTATGTATGTATGTATGTATGTATGTATGTGTGTGTGTGTGTGTGTGCGTGCGTATATGGATGTATGTGAGATGAGCAATGCAAGATATGTAAACATTATTAAAGTGACTAGTGTTCCGTTTGTTAAAGTGGCCAGTTATTTCAAGTTTATGTATATAGGCAGTAGCCTCTATGGGTTAGTGATGGCTGTTTAACAGTCTGATGGCCTTGAGATAGAAGCTGTTTTTCAGTCTCTCGGTCCCAGCTTTGATGCATCTGTACTGGCCTCGCCTTCTGGATGATAGCAGGGTGAACAGGCAGTGGCTTGGGTGGTTGTTGTCTTTGATGATATTTTTACCTTCCTGTGACATCGGGTGCTGTAGGTGTACTGGAGGGCAGGTAGTTTACCCCCGGTGATGCGTTGTGCAGACCGCACCACCCTCTGGAGAGCCCTGCAGTTGCGAGCGATGCAGTTACCGTTCCAAGCGGTGATACAGCCCAATAGGTTGCTCTCAATTGTGCATCTGTAAAGGTTTGTGAAGGTTTTAGGTTTGAAAAGCCCAATACTTTCAGCCTCCTGAGGTTGCGGCTTCTTTACCACACTGTCTGTGTGGGTGGACCATTTTTCAGTTTGTCAGTGATGTGTACGTCGAGGCTTTCCACCTTCTCCACTGCGGTCCCGTCTGTGGATAGAGGGGTGCGCCCTCTGCTGTTTCCTGAAGTCCATGATCAGCTCCTTTGTTTTGTTGACGTTGAGTGAGAGGTTATTTTCCTGGCACCACACTCCCAGAGCCCTCACCTCCTCCATGTAGGCTGTCTCATCATTGTTGGTAATCAAGCCTACTACTGTTGTGTTGTCTGCAAACTTGATTAAGTTGGTGGTGTGCTTGGCCTAGCAGTCATGGGTGAACAGGGAGTACAGGAGGGGGCTGAGCACGCACCCTTGTGGGGCCCCAATGTTGAGGATCAGCGAAGTGGACGTGTTGTTTCTTACCTTCACCACCTGGGGGCGCCCCGTCAGGAAGTCCAGGACCCAGTTGCACAGGGCGGGGTCCAGGACCGAGTTGCACAGGGTGGGGTTCAGACCTAGGGCCTCGAGCTTGATGATGAGCTTGGAGGGTACTATGGTGTTGAATGCTGAACTACAGTCAATGAACAGCATTCTTACATAGGTATTCCTCTAATCCAGATGGGATAGGGCGGTGTGATGGCGATTGCATCGTCTGTGGATCTATTGGGGCAGTAAGAAAATTGAAGTGGGTTTAGGGTGACAAGCTAGCTTGTTGTTGCTAGCAAATTTGTCCTGGGATATAAACATTGGGTTGTAATTTTACCTGAGATGTACAAGGTCCTTTTTGTTTGCTGAATCTTTGTAGAATATTGACCAATTTTTAGTAACACAAAATCGTGTGTTCTCTACTATAACAATTCATCCATAGATAAAAGGACAAACCTAGTTAGTTTCTAGTAATCTGTCCTAGTTCTTCTTCTGTGGATTTTATATTGCTGTTGGCAGCCAACTTTAAGGTGCATTACTGCCACCAACTGGACTGGAGTGTGGACCTCATTCATCTTTCAATCACCCACCATGGATATATGCTCCTAAAAACCATTGAGGAGATGGGAGAGGCAGGACTTGCAGCATGTCTAGCATCTAAAATAGAACCATTGCGCATGTCTGTGTGGTCAGCATGTTACCCAGAAAGACTCCGCTGTAATCGCTGCCAATGTTGATTTTAACATGTTGACCCAGGTGTGAATGCTTATGTAAATCAGTTATTTTTGTATTTCATTTTAGAAAAATTTGCTAACATTTCTAAAAATGCATGAATATATTTTGAATTCAGGCTGTAACTCAACCAAATGTGGAATAAGTCAAGTGGTATGAATACTTTCTGAAGGCACTCTACATCTCAGTATAAAGTAGCTTCTTTGTCTTTCTAGATGAGAAGACGAGAGGATGCCACCTAAGCAGTGGTGTAAAAATACTTTCAAGTAATACTTCAGTAGTTTTTTGGGGTGTCTGTACATTACATTTTTGACGACTTTTACTTCACTACATTCCTCAAGAAAATAATGTACTTTTTACTCCCTACATTTTTTCCCTGACTCCCAAAAGTACTATTTTGAATGCTTATCAGGACAGGAATATGGTCCAAATCGTGAACTTATTAAGAAAACATCCCTGGTCATCCCTACTATCTCTGTTCTGGCAGATTCACTAAACACAAATGCTTTGTTTGTAAATGATGTCTGAGTGTTGGAGCGTGCCCCTGGCTATCTGTAAATTAAAAAAATAAGAAAAGAAAATGGTGGTTTGCTTAATAGAAGGAATTTGAAATTATTTACACTTTTACTTTTGATACTTAGGTACATTTGATCAATTACATTTACTTTTGATACTTAAGTATATTTAAAACGAAATACTTTTGGACTTTTACACAAGTAGTATTTTACTGGGTGGCTTTCACTTTTACTCGAGTCAATTTCTATTAACTTATCTTTACTTTTACTCAAGTATGACAATTGGGTACTTTTTCCACCACTGCCCTTTAAGACACCCACATTAGGAAGCTTGCTCAACAAGAAGCTAACTCTCTACCTGTTATTATTAGTTCTATGACCCAGACCCACTCAGGTAAAACTTCACACAGGGAATAGAGCAGGAAATAAATCAGACTCTTTCTCAGTTGTTTTCTCCTTGAATCTGGGGCCCAGTCCAGAACCCAAGACAAAAAAATCAAGGACAATCAATAAAATACTTAATTCAACCTGAATTTCAAACAGGGTTAGGGTTGAGTGCCCTCTGGTGGAAATCTGGTATTTTGACAAATGGAACCAGACAGTAACCACTTATTACTATTAACTATATTTGATTAACTGAGTTTATAGATATTTAATAATATTGACAATAAAATGTATACTTTTACTAGCTACAAGGCTAAGAGCACATTCATTTCTCAGTTGCAGGGCATAGCTCAAGTAGTCAGTTCTTCATTCGTCTTATATCGACCTTGAGGTAATTTGCCTTGTTAATCGCAAATTGGAATATTGAAATGATGAGTTGCGCATATTCTATGCCATGTCAGGATTTGTGGCCCTCTAATCAAGCCTAGTAAATTCACATGACTCAACCAATATTGAAACAAATGTATCCCAGTCCCCAATCAGTGAGTGGTGATATGTGCCAAACTAGTTAAGTGACTCGTCCTTGAATTATGAGGTCCAGTTAAGCAAAAGGCACAGAACAAATCACATTTTAATTGTCACATGCTTCGTAAACAACAGGTATAGACTAACAGTGAAATGCTAACTTACTGGCCCTTCCCAACAATGCAGAATACAATAAATAAATAATAATAATAATAATATTTTTTTCTATTATTATTATCACAAGGAATAAATACACAATGAGCAATGATTGCTTGGCTATATACATGGGGTACCAGTACTGAGTCGATGTGCAGGGGTACAAGGAATTGGGCTATTGAGGTAGATATGTACAGATAGTTAGGGGTAAAGTGACTAGGCAACAGGATAGATAATAGACAGTAGCAGCAGTGTATGTGATGATTGTGTAAATGTGTGTGCGGTGAATATGTGCCTGTGCAAGTGGAGTGTGAGTGTAAGTGTGTGAGTCCAGTGTGTGTGTGCATAGTCAAAAAGAGTTGACTATGCACACACACAAGATGCTCTCAATGGTGCAAGTGTATAACTTTTTGAGGAGCTGAGGGCACATGCCAAATCTTTTCAGCCTCCTGAGGGGGAAGAGGTGTTGCCGTGCCCTCTTCATGACTGTTGGTGTGTTTGGACCATGATAGATCCATAGCGATGTGGACACTGAGGAACTTGAAGCTCTCAACCCGTTTCGGCCCTCTGTTTCCTGTAGTCCATGATAAGCTCCTTTGTCTTGAGGGAGAGGTCTTTGACCTCCTCCCTGTAGGCTGACTCATAATCGTTAATGGTCAGGCCCACCACCTTCGTGTCATCGGCAAACTTGATGATGGTGTTGAAGTCATGTGCGGCTACACAGTCATGGGTGAACAGGGAGTACAGCAGGGGACAAAGCACGCACCCCAGAGGGGCCCCCGTATTGAGGGTCAACGTGACGGATGTGTTGTTGCCTACCCTCACCACCTGGAGGCGGCCCGTCAGGAAGTCCTGGACCCAGTTGCAGAGGGAGGTGTTCAGGGACTTAACTTAGTGATATCTTGGAGGGCATTATGGTGTTGAGTACTGAGCTGTAGTCTATTAACAGCGTTCTCACATAGGTGTTTCTTTTGTCCAGGTGGGAAAGGGCAGTGTGGAGTGCAATAGAGATTGCGTTGTCTGTGGCTCTGTTTGGGCATTAAGTGAATTGGAGTGGGTCCAGGGTTTCTGGGATGATGGTGTTGATATGAGCCATAACCAGCCTTTCAAATCTTTTCATGGCTACAGATGTGAGTGCTACGGGATGGAAGTAATTTTGACAGGTTACATTGGTGTTCTTGGGAACAAGGACTATAGTGGTCTGCTTGAAACCTGATGTCTGTGCTACATGTTTTCTTTTTAGAACAACCCCCTTTGTCAAACTGTTTTATTTGCTTATTGCTGATTGTCATAAATTCACTGACATTGGGATTGAAGAGCCAGAGAATGTCAAGGCTCTTTTTATTTTCAATAATGATGTTGTTTTGTGGTCCTCTCTGGCTTTACAGGTCTGAATAATGTCGGAACAAGATTTGGCGGAGATAGTGCAGATAGCAGTGGAGGACTTGGGCCAGGGCGACCAGACTGGTAAGATCTATATTACAGACCACAAAGTTCTGTCCAATCACCATAACTAGGGCCATGTGACCTGACAAGGAAAACCACAAGGGGGAAATTGCTGGCTCTCGATAAATGTCATGCTAATACATCCAAAAATGTCTCTATACATCCATTTGTCTGTATTGTAAAGGAAGGGTCACCACTGACTAACTGTCCATTGGCTAATGGTGAAGCTTCACTTCTGGCTTTAGATGTTTTATTTTAATGGTAGCTACTACCCATGTGGGTACATTAGCAATGGTCATAGAAATTGTTAAAAGGTTTTAAAAACAATTCTAATAAATTGCCAATGGATTTTTACAATCTATCAGATATCAACAGAATAATAGCACATCATCTTTTTTACTCTCATGGACAAATAATGGGGTTCAGGGAGGTGTGTTGGGTCATTGTCCTGTTGAAAACAAATTATAGTCTCACTAAGGTCAAACCAGATGGTGGGAATTCGGGTGTTATATTTGTCAAATATCACATTAATGTAGTGTGTATGTATGTATGTATGCATACATGCATACATGCATACATATACACTGCTCAAAAAAATTAAGGGAACACTTAAACAACACAACGTAACTCCAAGTCAATCACACTTCTGTGAAATCAAACTGTCCACTTAGGAAGCAACACTGATTGACAATAAATTTCACATGCTGTTGTGCAAATGGAATAGACAAGAGGTGGAAATTATAGGCAATAAGCAAGACACCACCAATAAAGGAGTGGTTCTGCAGGTGGGGACCACAGACCACTTCTCAGTTCCTATGCTTCCTGGCTGATGTTTTGGTCACTTTTGAATGCTGGCGGTGCTTTCACTCTAGTGGTAGTATGAGACGGAGTCTACAACCCACACAAGTGGCTCAGGTAGTGCAGCTCATCCAGGATGGCACATCAATGCGAGCTGTGGCAAGAAGGTTTGCTGTGTCTGTCAGCGTAGTGTCCAGAGCATGGAGGCGCTACCAGGAGACAGGCCAGTACATCAGGAGATGTGGAGGAGGCCGTAGGAGGGCAACAACCCAGCAGCAGGACCGCTACCTCCGCCTTTGTGCAAGGAGGAGCAGGAGAAGCACTGCCAGAGCCCTGCAAAATGACCTCCAGCAGGCCACAAATGTGCATGTGTCTGCTCAAACGGTCAGAAACAGACTCCATGAGGGTGGTATGAAGGCCCGACGTCCACAGGTGGGGGTTGTGCTTACAGCCCAACACCGTGCAGGACGTTTGGCATTTGCCAGAGAACACCAAGATTGGCAAATTCGCCACTGGCGCCCTGTGCTCTTCACAGATGAAAGCAGGTTCACACTGAGCACATGTGACAGACGTGACAGAGTCCGGAGACGCCGTGGAGAACGTTCTGCTGCCTGCAACATCCTCCAGCATGACCGGTTTGGCGGTGGGTCAGTCATGGTGAGGGGGGGCATTTCTTTGGGGCGCCGCACAGCCCTCCATGTGCTCGCCAGAGGTAGCCTGACTGCCATTAGGTACCGAGATGAGATCCTCAGACCCCTTGTGAGACCATATGCTGGTGCGGTTGGCCCTGGGTTCCTCCTAATGCAAGACAATGCTAGACCTCATGTGGCTGGAGTGTGTCAGCAGTTCCTGCAAGAGGAAGGCATTGATGCTATGGACTGGCCCGCCCGTTCCCCAGACCTGAATCCAATTGAGCACATCTGGGACATCATGTCTCGCTCCATCCACCAACGCCACGTTGCACCACAGACTGTCCAGGAGTTGGCGGATGCTTTATTCCAGGTCTGGGAGGAGATCCCTCAGGAGACCATCCGCCACCTCATCAGGAGCATGCCCAAGCGTTGTAAGGAGGTCATACAGGCACGTGGAGGCCACACACACTACTGAGCCTCATTTTGACTTGTTTTAAGGACATTACATCAAAGTTGGATCAGCCTGTAGTGTGGTTTTCCACTTCAATTTTCAGTGTGACTCCAAATCCAGACCTCCATGGGTTGATAAATTGGATTTCCATTGATTATTGTTGTGTGATTTTGTTGTCAGCACATTCAACTATGTAAAGAAAAAAGTATTTAATAAGATTATTTCTTTCATTCAGATCTAGGATGTGTTGTTTAAGTGTTCCCTTTATTTTTTTGAGCAGTATATATATATGGGTCCATTAACATTTTGTTAATGTATCAGGTATTTAAAAAACATATTCTTTGTTAAAATAAAGTAAAAGATATTTGCATAAATAAACCAGGTTATAACCGTTGCAGAAATGTTACACTAAATATCTGCGTGCACTATTTCTGAAAAGACTGCACGCACACACAAATATTGAGATTTATAAACTTGGCACATGCCATACATACACATGTTTCCCGTTATAAATCAGACCTGAATGAAAAACTGTGCACGCTTTAACACACATTATAACTCTTCCTGAATACTGCCCATCATTCACCTTTTATGGTGACAATAATGTTGTTTTTTGCTGTATACTTTGGAAGATTGGAATTAGGCCAAGACAGTATACCTAAAGGGAATATCAATGTTGAACTTGATCAAATGTCTTTGGCGGTGTTGGCAAAATTATTTATTTGCAGTGACATTTGCTGTATCGACCGTTTCAAATTGTTGTGGACCTGTAAACAGATTGTTTGAATTCAATAATGTTTTGCATTTACTTTCTCCTGAACCTAAATATGCTGCACTGCCTGCGATTTCTTAAACGTTGTCTACTATGAAAAAAAATGAAAACAATATTAGGCCTATTTACTGTGGTAGCCTATACACTTCAATGCAAAAGATCAACTGTCTATTCAACTGTTCAATTCTACTGTATGTTATAAGCCGTGCTTCCTTTCGGATGCATAGAGCAAAAACGTGAAATTATAATAATCTAATAGGCCCAATGAAATGAGAGATGCACATGGTAATTTGTTGTATGGCTATTTCGGGAATATGAACTCATGGCCAGAAAAGGTAGAATGGTTATGATATACAGTACCAATCAAAAGTTTGGACACACTTACTCATTAAGGGTTTTTCTTTATTTTTACTATTTACTACATTTTAGAATAATAGTGAAGACATCAAAACTATGAAATAACACATAGAATCATGTAGTAACCAAAAAAAGTCTTAATATTTAATATTTTAAATTCTTCAAAGTAGCCACCCTTTGCCTTGATGACAGTTTTGCACACTCTCGGTGTGCAAAACTGGAATGCTTTTCCAACATTCCAGAAGGAGTTCCCACATATGCTGAGCACTTGTTGGCTGCTTTTCCTTCACTCTGTGGCCCAACTCATCCCAAACAATCTCAATTGGGTTGAGGTCAGGTGATTGTGGAGGCCAGGTCATCTAATGCAGCACTCGATCACTCTCCTTCTTGCTCAAATAGCCCTTACACAGCCAGGAGGTATATTGGGTCATTGTCCTGTTGAAAACAAATTATAGTCTCACTAAGGTCAAACCAGAGGGGATGGCGGATCGCTGCAGAATGCTGTGGTAGCCATCCTGATGAAGTGTACTTTGAATTCTAAACAAATCACTGACAGTGTCACCAGCAAAGCACCAGCAAAGCACCATCACACCTCCTCCTCCATGCTTCACAGTGGGAACCACACATGCAGAGATCATCTGTTCACCTACTCTGCATCTCACAAAGACATGGCGGGTGGAACCAAAAATCTCAGATTTGGACTCATCAGACCAAAGGACAGATTTCCACCGATCTAATGTCAATTGCTCGTGTTTCTTGGCCCAAGCAAGTGTTTTCTTCTTTTTGGTGTCCTTTAGTAGTGGTTTCTTTGCAGCAATTTGACCATGAAGGCCTGATTCACACAGTGGTATCTGAATAGTTGATGTTGAGATGTGTCTGTTACTTGAACTCTGTGAAGCATTTATTTGGGCTGCAATCTGAGGTGCAGTTAACTCTAATGAATTTATCCTCTGCAGCAGAGGTAACTCTTGGTCTTCCTTTCCTGTGGCAGTCCTCATGAGAGCCAGTTTCATCATAGTGCTTGATGGTTTTTGCGATTTTCGTTTCTCTTTGCTTATTTGAACTGTTTTTGCCATAATATGGACATGGTCTTTCACCAAATAGGGCTATCTTCTGTATACCACCCCTACCTTGTCACAACACAACTGATTGTCTCAAATGGATTAAGAAGGAAAGGAATTCCACAAATTAACTTTTATTAAGAAGGCATACTTGTTAATTGAAACGCATTCTAAGGGACTACCTCATGAAGCTGTTTGAGAGAAGGCCAAGAGTGTGCAAAGCTTTCATCAAGGCAAAGGATGGCTACTTTGATGAATCTCAAATATATTTTGACTTGTTTAGCACATTTTTGGTTACTTGATTCCATATGTGTTATTTCATAGTTTTGATGTATTCACTATTATTCTACAATGTAGAAAATAGTACAAATTAAGAAAAACTCTTGAATGAGTAGGTGTGTCCAAACCTTTGACTGGTACTGTATGTGTTATGTTTATAAATGAAATATTGTCTAGGCTACTCGATAAATTTGACCATTATAGTTTTCAGACGTAGCCTACAAACGTCAATAGAAAAGGTGAACAGTCTGTTCAACCATTAAACTGTGCTTCAGATCGGATTGTATAGAATGGTAGCCTATACAAACCTGTTGTAGGCCTATACGCTATTTTGCGAATATGAAACCATCACAGTCAGAAAAGGTGAGGAAGTTATTCTGCAGATCATGGAAATTAAATAAATAATTGGAAATAGATTTCTAATTATTTTAGAATGCAAAGATAAAATAAGTCTACTTTTGCTCTTCTCACTAACAACAAATGATTGTATCTTATTATATTTAGCTACCTGTTTTTTTGTTATGAATATGTCAAGATATAGTCCCCATTTGCACAAGGCTACCATTAGAAACTGTGCGTACGCATGGTCTAAAGGTGGCGGGAGGATAAGCACATTCTCACATCAAGTTCAGTTTTTATACAGCCAATTAATGCGTGAACTGGCGCCTGCATGTTTTGGGGAATATTTTGTGTTTGCACAATGTTTATAAACAAGGCCCCAGGTGTTTTTGCATATATGATTTAACATAAGGGTGGAACAGGGCTGCAACACTTGCTCTATCTACCTTACCTGCTCTGTCTAGTCTGCCTCATTAGTTACTGTTGTCACATTTTCTTGCATAATTCAACAAATGTGTCAATAGCAGGATACACTCAGATTAAAAATCAAAATCTGTCTAAACATACTTTACATTGTTTACAAGATCAAGGATAATATCACAATAATCTGTGTTCATTTTCGGAAGTTGCTTTCAAAATGAAAGCAATCAATCCAGTGACATGTAAGTGACAGGTGGATTTTTGCACCCCTCAAACACAGGAAATAGATTGTTGAAAAAGACAAATCCTTAGGTGGGTGGGGCATGTGCGCTGCTAGGGTACATTTGGATAAATCACTTTGAAAGAGCTACATACCAGCAACAACAGTGCATCTTTTTTTTATGATTGTGTGTGACTGCATGTGTGATGTGTTAGATGTGTTGGACAATCATGAAGATTCTGATGACAAGCCTGACAGGAAAAGGCCAAGGGTGGACAACAGCACCCAAGATGCCTCTCTAAAGGTAGGTTACTCATGGACTACTTCAGGGGTATATTGGATATGATATGCAGTTCTAAGCTGAGTCAGTCATGTGAGCATGTCAGTTTGTTTGTCCTATGAAAATAAATCAAATTGCATTGATGTAGTGTTACGATCCCAAACAAGAACTCCAAAAAACACTGCGCAACAGAAAAAGGGAACAAAATAATGAGCCACTGACAACCAGTACAAAACAGGTGGGGTTTTAAAATGGGTTCTGAAAGACATCTATGGGGGGTGCCTACTGTCTGGCCAAGTAAACTCAGGTAGGGTCTTAACGCCCACGAGATTTGCCAACAGAGAGAGAAAAAAAAAAAAAGAAAACCCTCACCAACTTCGGTTAGAAAGTGAAAATAAACATGGTAGAGGGATACATCTGAGGTGAGGATTTACAGATTTACTCCCGTGTACACCTGTGTCACGGCTGGGGTCCGCCCCTACATATAGACCCCATGGCCGCGACACACATTCTCTTTCATTTTCTCAGCGGACGTCCGTATGGTTTGAGGTACAAACTTTCTGAAGTTTGCTTGGTAAGTCACTGGTAAATGTAATATCTTGCGTGGAAGTATACTCCCTGGCTGTTTGCAGCCTGGAGCAGCTGGCCACAACATGGCCGCCCCTCCTCTTGAGTGCTCCACTCGCTGCACGTGGTTGATGTGTATCTTCCGCCCGTGGTTTGTCGTACTTGTGTTTCGCTAGCGTTACACTACGACTCTGTGTGCACCCATTAGTATGGTGGCTCTTGCTGCCACAAACTGTAATTCACCTTACACAACTTGCCGACTGGCTTGTTCTGTGTGTGTGTTGTAAATTGCTTTAACATGCTGCTCCCAATGCCATAGGCGTGGGTTCTCTGCTAATTATCCTGTGGGCTTTTTGTCTTGTTCTTTCCCCTGCAGAGTGTAAGAGTATCTCGGTGGGCTTTCCACTACATTGAGACATTAACTTTGGAGTTCCTTAACGGAGTTACTCCATCATATGGTGCTGTTTTTACTGTTTGCGTATTAAAACCAGCTAGGTAATATTGCAGTTGGCGTAAAACAAAAACAAAAAACTAATAAATCAAATCCATGACCTGGTAATTTATCCCTCACCGGGTTCCTATTCCTTCAAGCGGGTCACGACATAAGCTGTCCCAGGGCGTCACACCCCTGCTCCGTGGTCTTGTTGGCTTGGCTGAGCTTATGGCTTCCCTTTGTGACAGGTGTGATGGTGGCATCCCCTCTGGGGAGAGGGCGGTGGAGCGCCCTACTGGATGCCTGTTTTGTGTGGTGTTCTCAGAACGCCTGCGCCTGGCACGATTTGGAGGCCATGTGCGAGTGGGTCGGCCAGACTCGGGCTCAGGCTGGGGACGAGCTCCCTCCCCCAGGAGTGGTGTACCAGCGAGCTGTTAGTCCCTCTCCTGGGCTCAGTATCCCTCCTAGGAAGCATGGCTGGAGCCACCGCAGGCAGAGCCCATCTGCTGCCAGTCCTGGATGGGGGCACGAGTCGGACCGCTGGGACCACCTTGAATGGAAGGCGCATGCCCTGCATTAGGAGGTTGATACCTTCGATGGCGATGACAGCTGTTCCCTGTTGGCCAGTGATAGGCTGTTCCTGGGGGACGATGCTGGCACTGTTCACCACCGTGAGCGGAGCTACCAGGCTGACAGGCTATCAGAAGCCGGCAGCAGGGCTTCATCGCCCCCAGCGGCTCGAGAGGCTATGAGGAGCCTACTCACTCGGGTAGCCACTGCACTGGACATCAAACTGGTGGACAGTGATGACTCTCCATCTGTACCCATCTCTGCTGAGTTCTGCGAGCCCTTGCAGGAGAACTGGGCCTCTGTCAGGGGGCTCTTCCGACTCACAGCAAAGGCTGGACCATGGAGTTATGTTACGAGTCACTCGGCCTCCGGGAGTACCCAACCATGGACGCCATGATAGCTGCCATGGTCCTCCCGGACTGGGAGATTATAGTGTGGAACCTGCGACTGAAGCCGGGACCCCCCAGAGTCTTTGATGTGGACTTGAAAGCCACATATTGGGTCCCTGCTCTGTTGGCCGCCTTACAAAAGCGGCCATGCTGCTGCAAACCTACCTGCAGACTCTGTTGCCCTGGCTGCGGGGAGTTCCTCCGGGAAGCGATGGAGGTGTCTCGCCTGGTTTCCCTGCTCCAGAGGGATGTGGCCTGCGCCAACGGACGGGCCATGGCGCAGGTGGTTACTTCCCGGCGCCATCTCTGGTTGGCCCAATCTGCCATCTGCCAGCTGCTCTCCAGAGCTACTCTCCCCATTACCCCAGGGGTTGATAACGTTCTGGAGCAGACCGATAAGGCTCGTAGGGACCGGGAGACCCTGAGACGGTTCATGTCACTGCCTCAGGCACCGGGTCCAAGGCAGATGGACCATCACCTCCCACCTGCACCCGAACGACAGTGGGGTCCCTCTCCTGCCCCATGGCCTCGTGCTGAGGGACGACAGCGGGGAGGGGCACAGCGCGTGGTGGAGCAACAACCTGTCAACCGTCACCGCCATAGGGACATGCCTGTGGGACCCAGGCGCTCGTGGTGCCAGAGGAGAGGAGGGCCCTGGCAGGACCCCTGACACACCCTTCCCCGGCCTCGGCCGCTTCTCCTTGTCTCAAAGGGCAAAGGGTGTGGAGTCTCTCTGGGTGTTGTCCAAAATGCTTGAGGGGTACCGACTCCAATTGCAGTGCCGGCCCCCATCCTTCAGGGGCTTTCGTGTTACCAAGGTGGCTGACCCCCTGAAGAACTCCTTACTTCTGGACAAGGGTGCCATCTGCAGGATCGAGACATCAGAATGGCTAGGTGGGTTCTACTCCACTGATTTTGTGGTCCCAAAAAGAGATGCATGATTTCGACCGATTTTGGACCTCCGCAACCTCACTGGGTACTTGAAGGTACTGAGGTTCTACATGCTGTCCCCAGCCCGCGTGTTGCAGGCCGTGTCCAGGGACCAGTGGTTTGTGACGCTGGACCTGAGGGATGTGTACCTCCATGTTCCTGTTCACACAGCTCATTGACAGTACCTCCGATTCACTTTCGAAGGGATGGCTTACGAATTCATGGTTCTTCCCTTCGGCCTCTCCTTGGCACCCCACACTTTCACAAAGTGCATGGACGCTGTCCTGGCACCTCTCACGTCCAGAGGATTGTTGATTTGTGTCCTGACCAAGACCCAGGTCCTGTCAGACTGAGACATGTTCCTGACCCACATCGGTGGGCTGGGCATTACTGTAAATGACAAGAGTCGTCTGCCTCCCGAGTGCCGCAGTGGTCTAAGGCACTGCATCGCAGTGCTAGCTGTACCACTAGAGATCCTGGTTCAAAATTGGCCCAGCGTCGTCCGGGTTAGGGGAGTGTTTGGCTGGCAGGGATGTTCTTGTCCCATCGCACTCTAGTGACTCCTGTGGCGGGCCGGGCACAATGCACGCTGACATGGTTGCCAGGTGTACGGTGTTTCCTCTGACACATTGGTGCGGCTGGCTTCCGGGTTAAGCGGGCATTGTGTCAAGAAGCAGTGTGGCTTGGCTGGGTTGTGTTTCGGAGGACGCACGGCTCTCGACCTTCGCCTCTCCCAAGTCCGTACGGGAGTTACAGCGATGAGATAAGACTGTAACTATGAATTGGATAACACAAATTGGGAAGGAAAAGGAGTAAAAGTTTTAAAAAAAGTGCCGAAGGGTTGCCCAGAGGGTGGCCTTCTTTGACATGGAACTGGACTCAGTCCTCATGAGAGCACGCCTGCCCACCAGAAGGGTTCAGGCGATCTTATCTTGTCTCGACCACTTTCGGCAGGGGCGGGTGGTATCCACCCTGACCTGCCATTGCCTGTTGGTCTTGCTGACGGCGGCCTCGTTGTTGATTCCCCTGGGCCTGCTCCATCGCTGGCCTCTTCAATGGTGGTTCAACTCCCACCGGCTGCACCCAAAGCGCCACCGTCACCGCCAGCTGCAGATGACCGCACAGTGCCTCACGGCATTGTTGAGGTGGCGCTGTTGCTCCTTTCTCTCAGGTGGGGTGGAGATGCTGAGAATGTGCCACCGGGAGCTGGTCAGCACAGACGTCTCCCAGATTGGCTGGGGGGGTGTGACCAAGGGCAGGTCGGCCAGCGGCTGTTGGCTACCCCCTTGGAGCGGCAGGCACATCAATACACTACAGGTCCGAGCTGTACTGCTGGCCCTGCGGTCTTTCCTTCCACATCTGAAGGGAATGTCCTGGTGAGAACGGACAACAACACTGGTGGCTTACATCAACCATCAGGGTGGACTGAGGTCCAACCACCTCCATCTTATGGCACGGGAGCTCTTTCTCTGGGCTCAGGGACGTCTAGCGTCTACACACAGCGCACGTACATGGCATCCTGAATGTGGCAGCGGATATGCTCTCGAGGGAGGGCCCGCCATCTTGGGACTGGAGCCTACATCCCCAGGTGGTGCAGCACCTGTGGGACAAGTTCGGGAGGGTGCAGGTGGACCGGTTCGCCTCCCTGGACAATGCAAACTGCCCCTTGTGGTACTCCATGTCGGAGCCTCCAGGGCCTCTGGGCTTGGATGCTCTGGCTAATGATTGGCCAGGGCTGGAGCTTTATGCATTCCCCCCTTTTCCCCTGACCCAGGCTGTGGACAGGACCTGGATGGCGGAGCATCATCTGCTAGTGGTGGCCCCATACTGGCCCGGACGACCCTGGTTCAGCCTTCTCCTGTCCCTGTTGTCTGGGACACCTTGGCAACTGCCCCTGAGACCCGACCTGCTGTCTCGGGCCGAGGGAACTCTGTGGTATCTGAGATTGCACCACCTCAGTCTGTGGGCTTGGCTGCTGAACGGCACCAATGGTCCATGTTAGGAGTACAGGAGGGCGTAATGAAGACCATGCAGAGCGCAAGGGCACCAACTACAACCGCGACATACCAGATGCGCTGGCGGTTGTTCTACTCTTCGTGCACTGGTATTGAGGTTGTGCCCAAGTCATGCGGGGTGCAGTATGTCCTCCAATACCTGCAGTCTCGCTTGGATGAGGGCTTGGCAGCCTCTACACTGAGAGGGTATTTGGCCGATACATCTGCTTGCCATGTGGGGTGGATGGACAGGCCAGTGGGGCGCCATCCTTTGGTCTCTAGGTTTATGAAGGGGGTTCGTCAACTGCGTCCAGCTAGGACCCGCTCAAGGGCGAACTGGGATCTGGATGTGAGCTTGGCAGCTTTGGCAAAGCCGTTGGAGTCTGCCTCAGTGAAACACCTCACTATGAAGATGACTTTCTTGGTAGTGATTACTTCCATGAAGAGGGTGGGTGAGCTCCATGCTCTTTCGGTCCGTTCTGAGTGCTACCGAATGGACCCCGGTGGGAGGAGTATATCTCTGCCCCAACCCTTCATTCCTCCTGAAGGTTCTGTCAGACAGGCATGTGAACATCCCTTTTATTCTGTCTGCTTACGACCCCCTGGCAGTGGCGGGGGGAGTCTGGGCCTCCCTCCGGCATGCTGTGCCCTGTGCGGGCACTGGCTGCCTATGCCTATGTGGAGCGGACACGGTCAGTGAGAACAACAGGCCAGCTCTTTGTCTGCTATGGTGAGAGAGTCCTAGGCACTGGGCTATCAAAGCAGAGGCTCTCTCACTGGATCGTGACACGATTGCGATAGCATACCTCCTGGCTGGCAGGCCAGTGCTGGGATCTGTGCTGGCACATTCAACATGAGGTGTGGCTGCGTCCTGGGCTCTACTGAGAGGTGTGCCCCTCGCTGATATCTGTGCTGCGGCCAGCTGGGCTTCCTCTTGCATCTTTGCTAGGTACTATCGGGTAAATGTGGCACCTCCCTCTGCGGTTGGTTCAGCGGTCCTGGGCATCGCCTCCCCTTCCGGGGATGGTGCCGGGACCCCCCTTCCACATTGACGGCCCCTGCGTCTCGATCCCGCGCTGGGACTTCACTGCTGGCTGGCCAGGTCCCTCTAGAACCGACTAAATCTGGTACGGGTATACCAATATATTGTAGTGATCCGATATAGTTAAACATAACCAATGTTACCTATATATATTGGTTGTGAGCTATATGGATCACTCCAATCCTCTACGGTGCTAGAGGCGCCTCAAAAATGATGTAGAGAATGTGAGTTACGGCCATGGGGTCTATATGTAGGGGCGGACCCCAGCCGTGACACAGGTGTACACGGGAGTAAATCTGTAAATCCTCACCTCAGATGTATCCCGCCGCCGCGGAGTGATGCCAATATATTGGAGTGATCCATATAGCTCACATAACCGTGGTTATATTTGTAACCTTGGTTGTGATGCCAGCTGCAGAGAAGTATTTGGGATTATGATATTTTACTACAGAAGCGTTACAGGGGGTGTTGAATGGTAGTTTTCTGTCCTCCCAGGATGTCGGCCTGGGGTAGGATTAGATACTGTTAAAGTAGTGCAATGGGGTGGTGTTTTTTAATGACGGTTAATAGTTGGTAGGGTATTTGTTTTCTCCTTTTGTATCACCAAGTATAATAGATTGTACAGTAGGTGGTGGCATGCAGCTTTAACTTTTGTTTGCGGTCCACCATAATACTATAGAAGAAGAAGAACAAACTGAAGATTGTAAGAATAGGGCTACTGTAGTGCTTAGTCTCTAAGCTCATTGTAAAGAAGGGAACTTACTTCAACAACCACCAATGTGCATGCATTCACACACACACACACACACACACACACACACACACACACACACACACACACACACACACACACACACACACACACACACACACACACACACACACACACACACACAATTAACTCTCTCTCACTCTTTCCCTCTTCCGCTCTCCAGACCTTGTTGTACTCCATCAGCCAGACGATCTGCCAGCGTCTGGACAACATGGAGGCCAAGTTGCAGATGGTAGAGGTCACGTGCCGGACCCTGGAGAAGAAGCTGGATGCCGTGGTCAACAAGAACCAGGCACCCATCCAGGTCCCTATGGTGGCCGGCTCCCCTCTGGGGGCCACCCAGACCTGGAACAAAGTGCGCTGGTGAGTTGAAGTGTGGACCCGGGTCCATATTCATTAGGGTATATCGTAGCAGGCCATTTTGCCATGACAAACAAAAATGAGAGTTTCTTATTGGACATGTTCAGGTAGTCTTTTCTGTCTCAGTCTGTTTTCTTCTGGTGCCTAATGAATACAACCTGGTTAGGACTGGGGATCATGGTGGGATAGAATTCTGGGACTGGTCAGGGTGAGATGAGGACTTGGAGACAAAGGGTGATACACTGGAGGATGTTGGCACTGGTTGACTTGTACTTTATGAGGGGTGAGGGAGTACTCATTCTCTTACAAGTGAGTGCTTAAGTAGAATGCACCTATTCCCATGAACACAATTTGGCACTGGAGCCTGTTGAGGTATTTGACACAGAAGAATTCCACGTCTGCCCCTGCAGTGTTGTTCCACAGACCAATGTGATAGTGAGCCAAGACCGACCGAAGGGTCAGGAGGAGTCAGTAACTCGAGGGGCAGATTCACTGGAGAACCTCCTTAGCAAGTGAGTGACTGACACCTGTTTTTTTTAGAATCGCATATAGAACAAATACTGTTGTGCATGAAACTGTGATCTAAAGTCTGATCTACACAGAACTGTCGTAACATGGTGGTCGTATGAAACCTGCAGAGTTTAGTGACTCAAACAGAACACAGTGGAATGCAGTTTGGCTCGGCCTATGGGTCCCTGTGTTGATACCTCGCTCTAACTAAGCCTCTGTGTTTGTTCCATCAGCACAGTGGGCGGGCGGAGGCAGAACACGTTCCTGGTGAAGGTACCGGCGCCGGAGGACAGCCAGGAGGAACAGGAGAGCGGATCAGAGGCCAGCGACTCAGTGTCCAACAGTGGCCAGGCCAACAACTCCCAGAGCACCCAGAACGTCACCCTGATCACCCTCAACTCCGAGGGTACGACCCTGTCGGAGCGTGCACACGTGATACATGCATGCACATACACAAACCTTCACAGAAAACCAGAAACATGCACACACAGAGAAACTCAGAAACCCCACACACATGTCCCAAACATGGTTTGAAGTGTGCATTGTAAAGAAAAAGCCACTTGATCTTTTCATCCCTGTTCCCATTTTGTGAATCGGGCTGGAGTCTTCTTAGTTCGACAGATACATCAACACATTTGAACTACAATGCAGCTGGAATTTGATTTGTGGATGTGATATGTTGCCTGGCACTTCTTCCTTAACGCCCAAATACTACCACCTGTGTTCGTGTATAATGGTGCTGTGTTGACGTTTCAGTCTGTATCATTCCCAGCGCATTCCCATCTGTTGTAGCTAGTGTCTCACACAGACTGTTTTTAAGTCTTCTAGGATGGTCTCACTCTGTCGAGTCAGCGGCTTTCCCAATGGTCACTGACACGCCTGAGGAGAGGAAATGTTTTTCTGATTGAGCAAAGTCTCTCACTCTGCAGCTCATGCTGTTGTTTTTGTTGTTTGGGCTGTTTTGAGTGGTTTCTGGAAGTTCCTTGGTTAGCTTCAAAGACGTTCCATGCATACATATTCATTTATTTGCAGCTGCAAGTTTCCATGGTGACGTGTCTTTGTCAGTGTTAGCCGGAGGGCACCATGTGGCTTTCAAAAAGGGTGTGCGAGATCCTTCCACTTTTTATTTATTTCTTTTTATTTGACTAGGCAAGTCAGTTAAGAACAAATTCTCCACACCTCTCAAAAGCTTGGGGTCACTTAAAAATGTCCTTGTTTTTGAAAGAAAAGCCCATTTTTTTGTCCATTAAAATAACATCAAATTGATCATAAATACACTGTAGACATTGTTAATGTTGTAAATGACTATTGTACCTGGAAACAGCTGATTTTTAATGGAATATCTACATAGGTGTACAGAGGCCCATTATCAGCAACCATCACTGTGTTCCAATGGCACATTGTGTTGGCTAATCCAAGTTTATCATTTTAAAAGGCTAATTGATAATTAGAAAACCCTTTTGCAATTATGTTAGCACAGCTGAAAACAGTCGTGCTGATTTAAAGAAGCAATAAAACTGGC
Source organism: Salmo trutta (assembly GCF_901001165.1). Classification (NCBI taxonomy): domain Eukaryota; kingdom Metazoa; phylum Chordata; class Actinopteri; order Salmoniformes; family Salmonidae; genus Salmo; species Salmo trutta. The sequence goes on from NC_042973.1 coordinate 38,695,078, forward strand.
CTTTAGACCAGTTGAGTATCTGGGGCATCAGCATTTGTGGGTTTGATTACAGGCTCAAAATGTCCAGAAACAAAGACTTTCTTTTGAAACTCGTCAGTCTATTCTTGTTCTGAGAAATGAAGGCTATTCCTTGCGGGAAATTACCAAGAAACTGAAGATCTCGTACAACACTGTACTACTCCCTTCACAGAACAGTGCAAACTGGCTCTAACCAGAATAGAAAGAGGACTGGGAGGTCCCGGTGCACAACTGAGCAAGAGGTCAAGTACATTAGTGTCTAGTTTGAGAAACAGACACCTCACAAGTCCTTAACTTCAGCTTCTTTAAATATTACCCACCAAACACCAGTCTCAACGTCAACAGTGAAGAGGCGACTCCGGGATGCTGGCCTTCTAGGCAGAGTTGCAAAGAAAAAGCCATATTTCAGACTGGCCAATAAAAATAAAATATTAAGATGGGCAAAAGAACACAGACACTGGACAGAGGAAGATTGGAAAAAAGTGTTATGGACAGACAAATCTAAGTTTGAGGTGTTCGGATCACAAAGAAGAACATTCGTGAGACATAGAAAAAATGAAAAGATGCTGGAGGAATGCTTGACGCCATCTGTCAAGCATGGTGGAGGCAATGTGATGGTCTGGGGGTGCTTTGGTGCTGGTAAAGTGGGAGATTTGTACAGGGTAAAAGGGATCTTGAAGAAGGAAGGTTATCACTCCATTTTGCAATGCCATGCCATACCCTGTGAATGGCGGTTAATTGCAGCCAATTTCCTCCTACAACAGGACAATGACCCAAAGCACAGCTCCAAACTATGCAATAACTATTTAGGGAAGAATCAGTCATTCTGGTATTCTGTCTATAATGGAGTGGCCAACACGGTCACCGGATCTCAACCCTATTGAGCTGTTGTGGGAGCAGCTTGACCGTATGGTACGTAAAAAGTGCCCATCAAGCCAATCCAACTTGTGGGAGGTGCTTCTGGAAGCATGGGGTGAAATCTCTTCAGATTACCTCAACAAATTGACAACTAGAATGCCAAAGGTCTGCAAGGCAGTAATTGTTGCAAATGGAGTATTCTTTGACGAAAGCAAAGTTTGAAGGACCATTATTATTATTTCAATTAAAAATCATTATTTATAACCTTGTCAACGTCTTGACTATATTTCCTATTCATTTTACAACTCATTTCATGTATGTTTTCATGGAAAACAAGGACATTTCTAAGTGACCCTAAACTTTTGAACAGTAGTGTATATACACTGAGTGTACAAAACATTAAGAACACCTTCCTAATATTGAGTTGCGCTCCCCATTTATCCCTCATGCAATCCTCAATTCATCGGGGCATGGACTCTACAAGGTGTCAATAGCATTCCACAGAGATGTTGGTCCATGTTGACTCCAATGCTTCAAAAGTTGTGTCAAGTTGGCTGGATGTCCTTCGGGTGGTGGACCATTCTTGATACCCTGATGAAGACAGCTTGTCTGTCGAAACGTTGGACATTATTTTTGCATCTGAGCTCCTACTGCCTTGCAGACCTCTCCATTATTTTTTTACGTGTTCCACTCCGCTAGCCAGCACCTCGCCTTAATAGGTGTGGACCATTTTTGATACACATGGGAAACTATTAAGTGTAAAAAACCTAGCAGTGTTGCAGTTCTCAACACAAACCAGTGTGCCTGGCACCTACTACCATACCCTGTTCAGAGGCACTTAAATATTGTCTTGCCCATTCACCCTCTGAATGGCACACCTATACAATCCATGTCTCAAAATCCTTCTTTAACCTGTTTCCTCCCCTTCATTTACACCGATTTTTGAAGTGGATTTAACAGGTGACATCAATAAGGGATCATGGTGTTCACCTGGTCAGTCTATGTCATGGAAAGAGCATAATGTTTTTTTACACTATGTGTAGATAGATATAGCTATCCCATAGGAAGTGTGTTGTTCCTTGTTGAACTCTGTAATGCCCCAGGGAGATTCCTATTGTTAGAGAATGTCACAACACTCATAATAACCTCTAGAACTGTGTGTTGGTGTACTCCTGATGGTCTCCACAAGGCTGTGCTGTGGTATCAGCAGTAGCAGAGATAGTGAAGGTGTAGGCTTCTATTTTTATTTTTTTATATATATATATTTTTTTTACCAAGTATGTATTTGCGTTGTCATATTTTTGTTAAGGGGGACACAGGTACATTATTGATGTCAATTTACACTTAATTTATACCTCCATGTATCTATCTGTAGGCTGCCACAAAATACATTCATACAGAGAAAGGATCATATTGATCACACAGGACTGTGTAATAATAAAGTTGGTATGCAAAGAGAAACAAAACGTGGTGTAGGCCTACCTGTGAAGTATTTTTGCTCTCTGTGTGTGTTTTCTTATGTGCATGTGTGTTACTGTGTTGATACATAGAGTAGACATCAGAATAAATATTCATTAAAACATTCAGCCCAAAAACATTCACCCATGAAAAGGTGTTAGAGCTATTACTGCTTCACACAAATATGTATTATAGACACCGACCTACAAATACACACATACACTACATGACCAAAAGTATGTATTTTATTTGTATTTATTAAGGATCCCCATTAGCTGCTGCCAAGTCCTTGACAGCAGCTACTCTTCCTGGGGTCCAGCAATATTAAGGCACTTATATACAATTTAAAATATTACATGACATTTCATAACATTTTCCACAACACATTGTGTTCCCTCAGGCAACTACTCTACTACCACGTATATACAAAATGAATGTGTACGTGTGTGTAGAGTGCGTGTCTTATCATGTGTAAGCGTGTGCCTGTGTTTCTTCACGGTCCTTGCTGTTCCATAAGGTGTATTTGTACTGCTTGCATCAGTTACCTGATGAGGAATAGAGTTCCATGTAGTCATGTCTCTATGTAGTGCTGTGTGCCTCCAAAAGTCTGTTCTTGACTTCAGTTGTGAAGAGACCTTTGGTGGCATGTCTTGTGGGGTATGCATGGGTGTCCGAGCTGTGTGCTAGTAGTTTAAACAGACACCTCGATGCATTCCGCATGTCAACACTTCTTACAAAAACAAGTAGTGATGAAGTCAATCTCTCCTCCACTTTGAGCCATGAGAGATTTACATGCATATTATTAATATTAGCTCTCCATGTACATTTTAAGGGCCAGCTGTGCTGCCCTGTTCTGAGCCGATTGTAATCTCTCTTTGTGGCACCTGACCACAGGACTGAACATTAGTCCAGGTGCGACAAAACTAGGACCTGCCTTGTTGATAGTGTTGTTAAAAAGGCAGAGCAGCGGTTTACTGTTATGTGGACACCTGCTCGTCCAACATCTCATTCCAAAATCATCGACATTAATATGGAGTTGGTCCCCCCCTTTGTTGCTGTAACAGCCTCCACTTTTCTGAGAAGGCTTTCCACTAGATGTTGGTACATTTCTGCAGGGACTTGCTTTCATTCAGCCACGAGCATTAGTGAGGTTGGGCACTGATGTTGGGCGATTAGGCTTGGCTTGCAGTCGGCGTTCCAATTCATCCCAAAGGTGTTCGATGGGGTTAAGGTCAGGGCTCTGTGCAGGCCAGTCCAGTTCTTCCACACCGATCTCAACAAACCATTTCTGTATGGACCTGGCTTCGTGAAAGGGGGCATTGTCATGCTGAAAAAGGGAAGGGCCTTCCCCAAACTGTTGCCACAAAGTTGGAAGCACAAAATCGTCTAGAATGTCATTGTATGTTTTAGCGTAAAACGGTCCCAGACAATTATTCCTCCTCCACCAAACTTTACAGTTGGCGCTATGCATTGGGGCAGGTGGTGTTCTCCTGGCATCTGCCAAACCCAGATTCATCTGTTGGACTGCAAAATGGTGAAGCGTAATTCATCACTCCAGAGAACTCGTTTCCACTGCTCCAGAGTCCAATGGCGGTGAGCTTTACACCACTCCAGCCAACGCTTGGCATTGCGCATGGTGATCTTAGGCTTCTGTGCGGCTGCTTGGCCATGGAAAGCCATTTCATGAAGCTCCCGATGAACAGTTCTTGTGCTGACGTTGGTTCCAGAGGCAGTTTGGGACTCGGTAGTGAGTGTTGCAACCGAGGACAGACAATTTTTACGCACTTCAGGACTCGGTGTTCCCGTTCTGGGAGCTTGTGTGGCCTATCACTTAGCGGCTGAGCTGTTGTTGCTCCTAGACGTTTCCACTTCACAATAACAGCACTTATAGTTGACCGGGGCAGCTCTAACAGAGCAGACATTTGATGAACTGACATGTTGGAAAGGTGTCATCCTATAACTGTGCCACATTGAAAGTCACTGAGCTCTTCAATAAGGGCATTCTACTGCCAATGTTTGTCTATGGAGATTGCATGGTTGTGTGCTCGATTTGTATATACCTGTCAGCAACGGGTGTGGCTGAAATAGCCGAATCCACTAATTTGAAGGGGTGTCCACATACTTTTGTTTATATAGTTTTGGGGGTTATACGCAGAGTAGTTTTGGGGGTTATAACTTTTATCACTGCACCCACCCACCCACCCACCCACCCACCCACCCACTTAACTTCCCCTTTCACCTCTCTTTATAGACGACTACCCAGCAGGTACGTGGCTTGGCGACGAGAACAATGCAGAGATGCGTGTGCGCTGCCCAGTGTTGCCGGGCGACATGCTCCACCTCAGCACCAACTGCCGCACAGCGGAGAAGATGGCGCTGACACTGCTGGACTACCTTTTCCACCGCGAAGTGCAGGCCATGTCCAACCTGTCAGGACAGGGCAAGCACGGCAAGAAGCAGCTGGACCCACTCATGATCTACGGCATACGCTGTGAGTCACGCACACCAACCCACTCACTCACACACACGCTTGACATGGCACCAGCTGCCAGTGACTATTTGATTGATCTTTCCCCATAGATGTATCATCGGCAGGGCTCAATCCCTTCACCCTCTAGCACTTAGGTTACCCTTTGACCCTGTCATCAACCACTTGTCACAACAGCCACACCCTCAACTCCAAATGCTCCTGTGTTACCTGTTAAGATATCACTGACCCATGTTGTAGTGTAGCTCCAGTTCCATCCAGTGAGACCTGAATCTCTCTGCATTCCCCAGGCAGGTTAGAACAACACATGCATTCATGCGTAACACATTTTACAACATACCAAACTCCAATTGACAAGCACATGTAGGTCGGAGTGTTCATGATGGGGCCGTAGCTAATGCGCTGACCCCTTTGATTCCTAATTAAGCTTAAATGGGTAATGAGGGAAGCTGGAGGGGAGCCAGGAGAGGGGAGCCAGGGGAGGCTGGCTGTGGTAGAGGAGTATTTATTGGGAGTAGTCTTGTGTGTGGTGAGAGATTTGGACTCTGTCTCCCCACATCTATTACTGTTTGTTGATCACAGGTGCCGTGCAGGAGTGGCGGAGTGCGTTGGTGTGTGTGTGTGTGCACTTGTATGATGCAGGTGTTTTGTGTGTGTCTTTGTGTAATTCAGGTGTGTGTTTATGCAATTCAGGTATGGTGTGTGTGTACCTGTGTGTGTGTGTGTGTGTGTACCTGTGTGTGGAGACAGATTTGGGCTGACACTGAGTTATGTGGGGGCTGGAGCAGGGCCAGGTGACTCACTCACAGTAGGCATGTTTCCATTGACCCAGGTTTATTTGGCAAAAGCAACGTCACAAAAAAATTGTTGCATGTTCAATGGAAACGGCAGATATAGCAGAAATGTTCTAAAGATCGACAACATTTTGCATCTGTTCGACAGGTTAATTTTTCTGTCGACAAACTTTCTTTATTGCGATAAACTATGATGGAAACTGTGTTTTTTCTGATAAATGATGATTGCCAAATCATTTTGAAGGTACACATGGCACATAATGTCACCCCGTAACTATAATGTTCCACGCAACATTTAATTTTAAATGCCCAATACTATTTTTCTTACTATAAAAATGTTTACCCATGCCTGAATTGCTTCGCCTTGCTTTTCTGTTTGGCTGGCAAGTTTAACCATCCAATTATTTCAGATGTACAGGAGTTACAAGTGTCAGGAGGTACAAGTGTCACCAATGCACACAGACTGTGGTGATACTTTGGTGCATGAGAATTGTTAGAACATGGCAAATATAAATTATTGCATTCTATCCATGCTGTCTTTCACGGGCTACCTGAGACCTGAAACAGATAGGTGGGAGGGCATACAGGCAGTTGCCAATGTATTAATACGCAATTTGCCTAAATGGGTAAACACTTCAACCACTACATTTATATTCAACACTAGGTTTTTCAAAAAAATGTTTTGTTGGTGTGACATCATTAAGTCCAGCTGTTTTTATTGACACAATGGTTAAATGGAAACTCACCCAAGCAGGCAATTGTCACATCTATTTTATGTGCGACCTTTCTAAATGTCGACCAAAAATTGCTGGACAAGTTAATGGGAACATAGCTACTCCTCTGCCTGCCTGTCCAAGTGGGACTGGTGAGAGAGCACCTGCCTTTCGTGCCTGTACACGACTGTCAGGCGTTTTGTGTGTTGATGTGTGTGTGCTAGAAGCCTACCCCCACACCCCCTTCCCCCTCCTCGTGTCTCAACTCTTCCCCTCGGGTGATAGCAGCCTCGTTAATCGGGGTAGAAAGAAGCTGTCAACTCCTCTGTCTCACCCTCAAACCAGCTGCTAACATAACCGCACCCTCTCACATGTTATATATCCACCTACATGGTCCCCAGTGTCAGAGATTGGGATGATATGAGTACTAGCAGTGGTACCTGTCCAACTGTACCTTGACCACCAGATTTAGAATCTAGCTAGAGTTTTCAGTGCTTCTGACATTTTCACAGTTCAGGCAGAGTTGCATTGTTAGTGGACAAGGTTGCACTGTACAAACTACACACACAGACTTGGCATGAACCGCTCTCCATCTTAAGCAATTATTATGACCATTTCTACCTTGTCATGGTGAGTTAACCATCTTAAACTGAAGTCATCCTAACATGGGCCCTCGGTCCTTGTTCCCCTCAGGTCACCTGTTCTATAAGTTTGGCATCACTGAGTCGGACTGGTACCGGATCAAGCAGAGCATCGACTCCAAGTGTCGCACGGCGTGGAGACGCAAACAGCGCGGCCAGAGTCTGGCGGTCAAGAGCTTCTCCAGACGTAGCGCCAACGCACCGGGCAGCTCAGGTAGTCATGATACCTGGGGTCATCACGCACACACACACGCACGCACGCACGCGTGCGCGTACGCACACTTTATAGTAAAACTAGTCTTTCCTCTCACTTATGTAAGTGTTGGTGTATAAGGAACCCAGTGAGTAGTGCAGATGCAGAGTGTAGCAGATGGTTCTAATCTTCACAACACAACAACGCCTCCTGTCCTCCCCTCCCTGTGATCCATCACCTCTCACCCTGGACCAGAGAGAGTGGGACAGCAGGGGAAACCCAAATATCCTGTGAGCCCACACAAGGGGTGTACAGTCACAGCCCGCTCTTTTCCCAGGCCATGCACCCTGCAGAGCACGTTCTCTCACACTCACCTTAATAAAACTGCTTCGACATTTAAACTAACTTTAAACAGTTATTTATTAATGAATGTAGAGAGAGGGCTAACACCAAAAGTACAGTCTCCACGAGCCACCAGGCTCTCGCCTCACTGCCAATGGCTGGGCTGGGGATTATTTACATACCTTTGGCTGTGTCCCAGATGGCATCCTATTCACTATATAGGCACTACTTTTGATCAAGGCCCATAGGACTCTGGTCAAATGTAGCGCACTATATAGGATTACGGGTGGCATTTGAGAGACAGCCGTGGTCATGCTGAAGGTTGGAATATGGACCTCTTACTGGCAGGAAATGCAACACATAGGTATGATATGAGCTGTACCAGTCAGATGTCTGTGCCTCGTGTTTTATATACCATGATATTATTATTTTGAGAATGAGTCATTTAGGCCTGCTTTGTCCCTTTTATGATCAGTGTGGTGGGATGTAGGCCTACATCAATCTAGCAACAAAAAAACATATTCTCATAGCGAGCACGCACGCACTAGTGTAAACTAATCACACACACCAAGCACACACACCCCCAATGAGATAATAGATGGAGCTATGGTGGGCTGATGGGGGACGTGGGTGTGATAGTGGTGGGTGTTTAGACTGAGACCGGGGGGTTTGTGTTTGGCCGCTGGGTCATGAGTCTGTTTGGACTGCTAGCTTGAGAGTCCTTGTTGTGTATTTAGACATGATTGATACAGTATAAACACACACCATCATCCAGCAGATGGCCTGAGCTGTTGCCAAGTATTCCTCCGGAGGAGAATGGGTTTTTATTTCAGTTTGCTATCCCCCCCTTTCCACCTAATGGATCTGGGGGAGTCGGTCAATAATCTGGTCCTAGATCTGTGTCTGAGCTGGGTAACTTCTATCCGGAGTATATCTTACTGTTGTTAACTCTATTGCATTACACTAGTGCCTCATCCTGCCCTGTGCTAATGCCCTTCCTCCCCAGAGGTTGGCGCTGTGGCGGAGGTGGCTCACATGGAGGGGGTGACCCAGCAGACTCTACACTACACCCTGGCCAACCAGGCCGTCCAACAGGTCCAGATCCACCGCATAGGAGAGGACGGACAGGTCCAAGTGGTGAGTGTCACACTATCCTCTCCATCCTGCCCTACAGCCCTGATTTATTTAGGTTAATCTTCTCTATCTCATCCTCTTTTGCTTCTCTCTCATTTCATTCTCTCTCATGCCCTGTTTCTCTCTCTGGCTTACTCCCTGTCTTCTATTTCTCTCGGTCGCTCTTTTTCCCCTCTTTTCTTTTGCACTCCCCATTTCTCTGCCTTTGGTCTCGGTTCTTCTCTTCACAAACCCCTGCGCACACACAACTTAGCATGGTGGCTAGGAAAACTCCCTAGAAAGGCAGGAACCTAGGAAGAACCTAGGCCAGTCGTCTTCTGGCTGTGCCGGGTGGAGATTATAACAGTACATGGCCAAGATGTTCATAGATGACCAGCAGGGTCAAATAATAATAATCACAGTAGTTGTAGAGGGTGCAATATGTCAGCACTTCAGGAGTAAATGTAAGTTGGCTATTCATAGTTAGAGACGGCATGTGCAGTAGAGAGAGGGTCCAAAACAGCAGGTCCAGGACAAGGTAGGACGTCCAGTGAACAGGTCAGGGTTTCATAGCCGCAGACAGAACAGTTGAAACTGGAGCAGTAGCATGACCACGTGGACTGGGGACAGCAAGGAGTCATCAGGCCAGGTAGTCCTGAGGCATGGTCCTGGGGGGGTGTGTGTGTGAGAGAGTGAGAGAGAGAGAGACTCCCCCCAGGTATAACAGACTGACCCTGTCCCCCCGACACATTAACTATTGCAGCATAATTACTGGAGTTTGAGACCGGAGGGGTCAGGAGACACTGGCCCCGTCCGATGATACCCCCGGACAGGGCCAACCAGGCAGAATATAATCCCACCCACTTTGCCAAAGTACAGCCCCCACACCACTAGAGGGATATCTTCAACCACCAACCTACCATCCTGAGACAAGGCTGAGTACAGCCCACGAAGATCTCCCCCACAGCACGAACCGGAGGGGGGCGCCAACCCGGACAGGAAGATCACATCAGTGACTCAACCCACTCAAGTGATGCACCCCTCCTAGGGATGGCATGGAAGAGCACCAGTAAGCTAGTGACTCAGCCCCTGTAATAGGGTTAGAGGCAGAGAATCCCAGTGGAGAGAGGGGAGCAGATCAGGCAGAGACAACAAGGGAGACAGTAGGTATGTACGGCAGGACCAAATCAGAAAGATGGGTAGGAGCAAGCCCACGTAATGCTTTATAGGTTAGCAGTAAAACCTTGAAATCAGCCCTAGCTTTAACAGGAAGCCAGTGTAGAGAGGCTAACACTGAAGTAATATGATCACATTTTTTGGTTTTAGTCAAGATTCTATCAGCCATGTTTAGCACTAACTGAAGTTTATTTAGTGCTTTATCCGGGTAGCCGGAAAGTAGAGCATTGCAGTAGTCTAATCTAGAAATGACAAAAACAGTTATTTGGGAGAAGTATAGTTGTACATACAACGACAGGCTAAGAACAGGTTAAGTCCAGAATTCCACCCTTGCGGACTATAAAAAGTAAATGATCATTATTTGTGAAAGTATAGTTTTGTGTTCATCTCGGTTGACCCAGAACTACAATCTTGCGTAATTTGGTCAGATGCTAGTCTGTCCATGAGAGATTAGTTTTGCGTTAATATCCAATGCAATATTATCATGTAGAAAAATATGTATTAGTGAGTAGACCTGGGTTAAACTATTTGAAATAATTGTAAATACTTATGTGTTTGATTGAGCTTGCCTGGCTTAATAGTCCAATGTGAACTGCAAAACCCGCCCATCTGGCACTCCAAGCAGGCTAGAGCAAACGCTCAATGTACATTTTGAAAGATTTCAAATAGTATTTGAGTCTAGGCCTAGTGGGGAGAGAGTGAATCATGATGGGGAGGTTACCGTTGTGCAGTTATTACCCTCTTGATATTCTACAGAGTATTAGCGGGTGCAGCCAAGCCTGAAATTTACGAGTGCTGCTAATGCAGTGGAGGAAATGTAAAGCATAGGATCTGTCAGGCAGCAGGGCTCAGACTAGAGGCTGATGGTGGAGGGGTGGGAGTGGATGTATGTGTTAACGGTGCCACACACACATTGTGAGTTCTTGTTCTCTCTCTCTCTCTCTCTCGCTTTCTCTCTCTTCCCATCTCGTTCTCTCATCTTGTTCTCTCTCTCATCTTGTTCTCTCATCTTGTTCTCTCATCTTGTTCTCTCTTTCCATTATCAGATCCCTCAGGGACACCTCCATATTGCCCAGGTCCCACAGGGGGAAGAGGTGCAGATCACACAGGACAGTGAGGTAAGTGTTTCTGTCTGCCCGTCAGCCTGTCTGTCTATCCGGGTATCTCAGTGAGTGACTGAGGGCCACTTTAATAGTCAGTAATGGTAGCTAGTATTAAAGTCATTAGGCAGAGTTCACCGTCAACAGATGTTAAATGTTAACGGTGCTTGTTTATATCTACCGCCTGCCTATGCATGGGTTATTATACTATTTGTTTCCAAATAATACCCAGATGGTCTGTGTCTCTCACTAGACAGCCTCACATGCACACAATGGGTTGGCTCTAAGAGAGTCAGACTCAGAACCACACAGTATCTGAGAAATAATTATCTGCCTCTGCATTATAGATAAATATTTTTAATAAGATGTGGGGAGGAGATTTATTTTGAGGCGACACTGCGCGCGCACACACACTTGAGTAGACATATACATACACACACGTACACATACATGCAACCATCATGCAACACACACACACACACACACACACACACACACACACACACACACACACAAACAAACACCTGCACTGGAAAGGACTGACACATCGTCCAGGTATTCTACAGAGGTTCCTAACCTGTACAACTAAGACACAGGGAGGAAGACAGTTTGAGAGAGACTGAGGAAGAAAAGCTCTGAAAGCCTTTCCTGCTCTTTGTGATTGGACGCCAGAAAATAAATTTTTTCACTCTATGATTTTGTTTGTTTTGGGAGTTCAAAGCTTAGCAACAAAATCCCACTTTTCCCAACTGTCGCTCAGTGTGCGTTTTCATTAGAAACAGGGGCCTCTTCATCAAAGCCATTGGTTTCAGCATGTTGGAAAAGGAAATAAGGCTATTTGGGAGAGATTACCATGCTGCCTGTCCATATGGCAGCTCAGACAGCATTGAATATGAAATAGAATTAGGAGTGAAAACAGAACAGGGAATATAGGCTAAATTGGGCTTGTTTTTCATGTGGTCTTGTTAATGTCATGGCGTCTGTGTGATTTGTTTATGCTGTGTGTGTGTGTGTGAGTGAATGATGCTGTGATTGGTATGTTCATTATGCAGTATGATTAGTGTGTGTTTACAAAATGTGTGTGAGTCTGTGATGCTCTCAGGCTGTCTGAATGATCCCTCTCTTCTCTCTCTCAGGGGAACCTTCAGATCCACCAGGTGCATGTTGGGCAGGATGGACAGGTAAGTCCCTTCACCCCCTGCAGTAACTTTATCCTCAATCTTCATTACGGAAAACATTTTAAAACATTTTGCAACAGAACACGTGAAGTCCAGGTAGCTCCTCCGTTTCAGGCCGTTTTCTTCAGTTTGGTGCCTAATGAACACGACCCATGGAGGTTTGTTCATTACTTTTGGGTTAACTCAGTGTGCTGGTCCCCCTCTTTCCTGCAGACCTCTTAAATGCGCACCGAGAGGAGCTAGCTCTCTATCCCTGTCTGGTCTGCCTCTCACTCTGTCTGTCTCTCTCTCTCTCTCTCTCTCTCTCTCTCTGGCTCTTCCTGTCTCTCGAATGTCTTTCTTTCTAATCTCTCATTCTCTTGCACTTTCTCTGTTTTATGTGCCTCTCTCTCACTGTCTGTCTCGCATGCTTTCTCAACTTCCTGTCAGTCTTCCCCCCTCCATCTCTCCATCCTTCCCTTCTCTCCTCTCTTTGTGGATAGAGGAGAGGATGGTGTGTTTAGTACAGAGGGCTCTGTTCTTCCTGTTTCTCTGTTCTTTCCTCTGGGATCAAAGGGAACCTCCTGATCAAAGCACCAGGGCTGTGTGACGATCGCAGATCATACATCACAGATGGGCGCTGTGCAGACCAGGGCATTATTTCATATTCATGATCTCGATTGTCTAGAAGCCTGGCTGTAGAGGAAGTGGCTCGCTCTCTTTCTCACGCTACCTAGACTGTTTTTCTTTCTGAGGACAGGTGTGTGTGTGCACAGCACCATTTGTGTGACGTTAACTCTTTCTCAGCTTATGAGTTCTGCTCTTACTAAACCCAAGCTATTTTTCAGCCAATTAGCTCATCCCTTATTCCAAGGTGCTGTCATTGTTTGGAGAGCAGCTAATGTTAGGTAAGGAACTCCAACAGTCCTGGCTACTCCAAACTCTAGACTTGGCTAGCTAGGCTAGAGTAAATGCCCCTATGTGTGCCAATGGTACTTTCCACAATATAATAGTTTATCACTTGTCATTTACCTAGCTTGAACTCCAGCTGTTCTCGGTATCTCCATAACTCATTGAACTCGGTGATTCTCAAATTATAGTATGTGTTGATTGCGAGACTACCTGGCTTAGAGCTAGCCTGGATGACAGTCTGTTTCTGCTCTCTTATCATGCCAATGTTTGGCTTGACGATGACAATGGAGAAGGCACACACTGAGACTAAGACACACTCACGTCCTCAGTTGAACCTGTCGTTGAGTCTGGTGGGCCTGACAGCAGCATTCCTGTTTCTCTCTTGCGTCTTGGCTCCGGTTGCAATTTGGTACTGGTTCTGATTTTGAAGCCGACAAAAGCGAAAAAAGTTATACAGTAGTGGTACAACTATGTTTCCAATGTTATTTAGCACTAACGTGTTGTTAACTCTGTCTTTCTGCTTTATTTAGTACATCTCACATCTCTTTATTTAGTACATCTAACATCTCACATGGCTAGTTCCTCGTTGTTTTCACTATTACTATTGTAAGACTATCAAATGCATCCCCCCTCCCCACACTCTGATGACATTGTAAAACACCTTCTGCCATTAACACTAGATCCAGCCACTCTGTGTAAACACACTAGTGCATTGAAGAGCAGAGTGTGTCTTAGATCGTAGTGCCCCTCACAGTGCCAGAGTGTAGCTAACTAGGCCAATGTCTCAAATGGCACCCTATCCCCTATAATATAGTGCACAACTTTTCACATAGGGAATAGTGTGCCATTTGGGAAGTACCTTAGCCGTGTATAGGGACTTAACGAGGCAGGCCCCTAACCCCCTGGCAGAGCATGGAAGCCTTGTCCAATAAAGACCCTCTCTTTTCTTTTCCCCCTTAACTCTATTCGTAGTTTGCACCTCCGTCGCGCCATTGTTTTGAACGTTCTCAAGCTGCCCTCTGTGGGTGGCGCCATAGTGGTGCCCTAAAGTGTTGATACGCCACATATTTAGTAGGAAACAACTTTGCCAGCGTTATCATGTTGTCAAATTTACTTTTGACAGATGGCAGTGTTGCCATTAACTAGCAAAGTTTGTCAGAAATAGCTAGCAATACTAATGTTAGCTAACTAAAATCCGGTGGTCTACCCCCAATCTTAGCTAGCTAGCTAACGTTATACTGCATCTAAAGTCAATCTGGTGACATCAAAAGGTTTTTCTACCAATTATTGCCTCATTTTGAATGTCATTGTATTTGCAAGCCACTGTAACTCACTTTTGATGTAATCTTCATCAGTGCCCATTGACGATGCATTGAGTAGAATGCTCAGTTGGGCATCAGTCCAAAACGAACGTTCAAAACAATATTGTGACCAAACTTGCAATCCATGAATAGCTTGTATTTTGTATTGTATCTGTAAAATGATATGTGCCCCGCGCCAAAACAAACACACTGACTTATTCTTCTAGCCTTGTGTTCTAGGTCTGGCTTTTCACACACACACATAGACATAGACATAGACACAGACACATGGCACACACGCACATGCACAAACAGTGACTCAATGGCATCTTCCCTCCTTGCTAGTGTGTTTTCCCAGGGAGTGAGACAAGAATAGCACTAGCTGACTCAGTCAGTATTGTTCATATGAGAGCGTGGTGTTTTTGTGTTTGTGTAATTGCTCTGAACATGGATGCAACCCAGATCAAATGAAAGGAAGGACACATACATTCTCTCTCTCACACACACACACACACACACACACACACATGGAATAAAAAGGCACATAAGAATGGCGCGTGAGTCACTTCTGACTTATGAGTCACTTCAAATCAAAGTTTATTGGTTGCTTACACAGTTTTGCAGATGTTATCGCAGGTGCAGCGAAATCTTATGTTTCTAGCTCCAACAGTGCAGCAATATCTACCGATAACAACACATACCAGTGGAGGTGTCAAACGGTGGGTGTAGCTGGTGCATGGAAGTCAGGCGCAGGAGAGCAGAGATGAGTGGACAAAGCACTTTACTGAGGCAATTATTTGAACAGAACGCAACCACGTCACAAAAACAAATGCCCAAAGAACAAGTGAGGCTGCCACAAAGCACGGGTACAAAACACAACCCAGCGCAAACCAGCCGGAAGCGCGCCAACCTGACAATAAACAATTCCACACACAGACATGGGGGGAACAGAGGGTTATATACACGACAAGTAATGAGGGAATGTAAACCAGGTGTGTGGGAAAACAAGACAAAACAAATGGAAAATTAAAGGTGGGTCGGCAATGGCTAGAAGACCGGTGACGTCGACCGCCAAACGCCGCCCGAACAAGGAAAAGAACCGACTTCGCCGGAAGTCATGACAGGAGGCTCCTCAGAGGAGGAAGGAGAGGACCATCCTCTCTGTTTTACATTTTTTTTGGATTGTGAAACATTAGTTACCCTTTTTAAATAAAACTATACTAAATATTCACGTCACCAAATAATTTCTAAAAACACACTGTTTTGTAATGAAGGTCTACATTAGCCTCAGCAGCACTCTCTGGGGTTGCACCATGGTGTAGCTGGAGGACAGCTAGTTTCCATCCTCCTCTGGGTACATTGACTTCAATTCAAAACCTAGGAGGCTCATGGTTCTGACCCCCTTCTATAGACTTATACAGTAATTATAACTTCCAAAGGACGTCCAACAACCTATCAGAGCTCTTGCAGCATAGGCCTCCCAAGTGGGGCAGCGGTCTATGGCACTGCAATGCTAGAGGCATCAGTACAGACCCTGGTTCGTTCCCAGGCTGTGCCACAACTGGCCGTGATCGGTAGTCTCATAGGGCGGCGCACACCTGGCCCAGCGTCATCCAGGTTAGTGGAGGGTTTGGCCCGGGGGGCTAGGCCGTCATTGTAAATAAGAATTTGTTCTTAACTGACTTGCCTAGTTAAATAAAAAAAAGAATTAATTGGCATGTTGTCCACCCAATCAATGGATCAGAGAATGAATCTAGTACTGAAGCATAAGCTACAGCTAGCTAGCACTGCATAAAATGTGGTGAGTAGTTGACTCAAAGTGAGAGAAAGACAATAGTTGAACAGTTTTGAACAAATTTATTTACCGTAATTTCCGGACTATTGAGCGCACCTGAATATAAGCCGCACCCACTGAATTTAAAAATAAAATATTATTTTGAACATAAATAAGCAGCACATGTCTATAAGCCGCAGGTGCCTACCGGTACATTGAAACAAATGAACTTTACACAGGCTTTAACGAAACATGGCTTGTAACAAAAATAAATAGGCTTTAACGAAACACGGCTTGTAACAACAACAAAAAAATTAGCAGTAAGCTTTAGTTGTCTTTTTGCACTGAGTCAATTCCTCACGCTGCTGTTTCCAACGTCTTATCATCGACTCATTAAGACCAAGCTCCCGTGCAGCAGCTCTATTTCCTTTTCCAACAGCCAGATCAATCGCCTTCAACTTGAAAGCTGCATCATATGCATTTCTCCGTGTCTTTGCCATGATGAGGATGACAAAATGACTACCGTAATCAGAATGATGGGAAGTTTGAGAGCGCTCGATTTAAGCTAAACAGTAAACAAAAAAGTTGTTTGACCATAACCCGTTCGGCAATTTCATTGGTCTAATGAAAGCTTCATGCCGCCAAAAAACTGAGCACGTCACAGAATGTGTTTTTTTGGAGAAAAAAAAATTGAAAGCGGGAAAAATCCATATATTAGCCGCGTCATTGTTTAAGCCGCGAGGTTCAAAGCGTGGGAAAAAAGTTGCGGCTTATAGTCCGGAGATTACGGTATTCAAAAATGAAGAGGGAGAGCTAGCTATATTTTTGTATTTTTTTCACTTTCACTTAATTTGCTAGCGAATGCAGCTAGCTAGTTTAACCTACTCAAACATCCTGCTCAAACAGAGAGAGGGATGCTGTGTTAGCCAGGTTGGCTATGGCTATCCAACACTGGAGCTCTTCCAAGTCAAGGTAAGTTATTGCAACCTGGGCCCGCTGAACAGCTTACTGACTGTACACTGTACTGCATGATTGTAGCGGGTTTGCTGACGCATTAGTTCAGGTATCTATGTTGACTAGCTATGATGTTAGTTGATATGGTGACAACGATGTAGGCTGTGTGTAGTGGTTATGATATGAAGGTTATTTTGGAAAGTGTTTTTCGCCTGGTCACGCAGCTGACGTGTTGTGCACTGAAGTCCACAAGTGGAGGGGAAAAGAGCAGGCAGATGCGAGAAGGGATTATACAACGAGCAGATCATGCTGTTTGTATGTGGCTTCTATTAAAATGAACTGTGTTTGCGTGTGAGTAGGGGTGTATTCATTCTACAGATTCTGTTGATGAATGTTTCTTAAACGGAAGCAAACAGGAGGAAATGGGATAAATATACCTGAATTTCGCTAATAGAAACTCTTGTTTGCAACTGTTAGACTGATGATTACAACTTAGATCAGATAGATGCAGGCAAGAGTGTGCAAGGCGGTAATGAATGTCACGGTCTGTCACTTTAATTACTGAAATTTCTCAAGACCTGTGCACCTATGTTGTAAACTTTAATTTACAGGCTAGGTTGTAATGAAAATGTGAGTGTCATCTATTAGCCTTAACCTATTGATGTTACTTGGAGCTGGGTGAATGGAATATGCTGTAATAGAAATAAGGCCATGTTCATTAAAAAAAAATATTGTCCTCCCTCATCTTAAACGGCACTGACCACCACTGATACACACATAATCTAAAAGTAAAAAAATAACAAGAAATGACTGAAGTCAGATTTATCCAAATAACTTGATTACTTGATTGCATTCCGGATTGTGTTCTGTTCATTGGGCGCTGGTAATGCTCGAACACGGTGAGGTCACAGCAAAGATTGTCAAAAGACCATAGAGAAATGTGGTTGTCCATTTGCAGCATATCCATTTGGGCCTGTGAATGAATCTGCTACAATCTACAAGGCCTGTTTCTGAGTAGGCAGGCTACAGCTACACTTAAGTCTCTGTGATGTCATTGTTCCTCCAGTGCAGTGGGATACTGCTCACTCAGGCTATGTTAGCGTAGCTTATAGCACACTGCTGGAAGACTTCCACATCTCCACCCTCCCTCCTCTGCTCTCTTATCTGGGCCGCTCATCCCTCCCTTTCTCCATCCCTCTCCTTCTGCTATAGATAGACTGGCCCTGTCAGAAAGACGCTGGGTGCTTCCCTCCGCACCTCTCACTTCCTCTCCACACAGCTGCTGACCGCTGCCCTCTGAGGTGCGGTGGGGATGCTATGTTTCATGTGGTGACTGATGTTTCTGTGGCGGTGGGATCCACAGTGGTCGTTTGGGGGATTGTGGCTTGTGTAAGGGGCGTGTATTCATGGTCCAGACACAAGAGTTGTAGTATAGGCCTGAGTCATTGCAGTGCTGTGTAACATACTGGGGATTGTGACTCCCTATCACAGGTCTTGTTAATGGGTGAGGGTCTACAGTCTGCTCTGGGTTTAGAGGGGAAAACTAAGAGAGAGGGTTTTGGCCAAAACAAGACAGACAGAGACTGGCCCCCATCTTACCCTCTCCGTCCTCTCCACTTTACTGTGACTGCCATAGTTTCTGGACATTTCCTGCCTGCTAAGAGACTGCAGCATGGTATATCACTTACCCTTTGTGTGTGTGTGTGTGTGTGTGCGCGCACCTGCATGCCTATAGGTTTGTGCGCTCGAATGTGTGTCCATCCCTCATTGCCAGTCTTTGGCTGTTGAGGTCCTGGCAGGGCTGGATGATGGATCCAAGCAGTCCGATAACTTATTCATGATGCTGGAAGAGCAGGCTGGCCTGTGAAACCATAAAGAAATACTCTGTCCTCTCTGCTCTGATCTAACCATAACCATCTAACCATACCCTAATGGACACTGAATGTGTGTGAGAGAGAGGGCTGTATCACACACACACACTAGACACCCTTACCTCACACCACCAGGAGCTGAACCATATCTCACTCCTGGAGATAACCATAGACATCATCCTCTAAATTTACTGGCTCCTTCTTCCAAGTCTGTGTCATTCACTGAGGCTGTACCAGAACACTCCCCCCATGCAACCTCCGGTAGAGCTTCGGACCAGGCCTCCTCCTGTCAGGCAGATGTTGCGTAACACCTGGAACATCCTGAGGTTCTGCTGTTGTGGATCAGCAGTGGGAACCGGGTCAGGGATCAGTGATCCTGGCCGGACGGCTCAGTGTGTCCTGGAGTCTGTCCAGAACCCCAATCCCCTCTCACTTCCCCAGGCCCATCTGTCTGTCAGGGGCTGTATACTGTACACCAAAGGGAGAGAGAGATAGGGAAGGGGAAAGCGGGAGCGATAAGTGGATGGGGGGGTGAGGGAACAAGAGGAAGCTGGCAGGGGAGGGAGAGGGAGAAATGGTGGTTCAGATTAAGAGCGGGAGGATGGGACAGGTAGAGGGAGATGAGATACGGGGGAAGCAGCACCATATCGTAGCAGGGCTGTTTGGAACTCAGCTCCCTCTGCTTCTAATCTGTTGCTTCCCTCTGGGGCTCTGCGCTGGACTCTGGCTCGACTGAACTTAGCTCATGGCCCAGAGAACACAAGAAAAGCACAAGGCGATGGCTGCACTCAAACTAGTGATTGCTATTTGGCAGTTTGTGTGTGTGTGTGTGCGTGTGCACTTTAGAGATCACAAGCACGTGTGTAGGAGTTTGTGCTTGTTTGTTGGGTGTGTGTGTGTGTTTCTAATAGCAGGTTGACATCAGTTCCTCTCACAGACGGCTGCAGTGAGTTTGCTACAAATTAGGCCTAGGTGTGGACCTTCAGTCACCATGTCTCTAATGTTACTAATGTTTGACACAGAGCAGATGTTGAGGAGGTCCACAGGGTTAAGCACACAGACTTAGAACATAAGACACTCCGGATCGAACCACTGGACCACAGCCCGAATTTCTATTTAATCGTCCTATTTCTCCCTGTCCAAGAATGTTGTTGATAATATCATGGGAGAGCTTGTTGAGCATTTTGGGATCCACAATGCAGGAGGGAGAGAGAGGGGGAGAACGAGAGGGGGGAGACCGAGGGGGGAGAGAGACAGTTGAAGATAGAGTAAATGGCTCCACCCGTAAATAATGTCCATGGAGGGGAGGGGGAAGAGGGAATTGGATAATTGGAAACCGAGTGATATACTTACAGAGATACATTAAACATGGGACATAAAACATGCATGTTAGCAGTGTAGGATTTAAAGCTGGTTCTATTACAGAGGATCCCATTTCAAAGGAACTGTTTTTAGGGAGCCTGCGCTATCTCATATAGACCTATGGGAGGAAGATAAGGGGCTTTCCCTCAGATCACAGATCATTCTGTAGATCTCCAAGATCATAGATGGAGGTCACAGATCGCATGCCAAAATGTCTGTCTAGTTGGTCTTTGCTTTGCTGTGTAAGTGTTGGTGCATATATCATTGTTTGATATTTATGTATGTGTTTTTCAGTGCAAGTCTATGTGGGGAGAGTCATCCGTGTGTGTGTGTGTGTGTGTGTGTGTGTGTTTGTACTGGCCGAGAAGTACTCGATGTCCCTGGTAGTGTGTTAACAAGAACCAGATTTCTCTGGTAGCAACTTCACTGTGCCTGGAGCACCACCTCCACCACACCCAACCTCCAGACTCCTGCTGGGTTCTAGCCCACAGCCACCCCACGAAGATGCAGGGCTTAGTGTCTCAAATTACACCCTATTCCCCATTTAGGGGTTAATCATAACTACTACCTAGTGTGTTTTCACACATAGTTTTGAGCTATAGTTTGAATCAGAGTTGATTTGTTACTTTGTATTTTTTTAATTTGGCCCATTTTGGTTTTACATTGTCAAACCACTACAATTCCTAAACAAAACCACGTATCCAAGCAAGTAATTTGTTAATTGGACACAAATGTTCATCTTAAATCCATCTATGATTATCATGAAGCATCACTTGTGTCCAAATCTTCATATTACTTTCGCTTTTGTCTTCCAACAACATGCGGGAGGAATTCGCAATAGCCGCTCTAACTTCAATTTGAATAGGTTATATTCAGTAGCCTACAGCCCCTGTCTCCCCTAATCTGCATCGGATACACTCATCAATGCACTGCTACTCACAGAATGTCTGAGATATCAAGTTATGATGCTGCATGCATTTTATCAAATGCTTGCAGTCAAACAACTAGTAATACGCACGACTGGTTATTTTCCTGTGTTTGGTCTGGACTGCATTCTCACCTGCCGCTGAATCGGACCAAGATCACCCTTTTTGAGCAAACCACGGTGCGTTGTTTAGTGCGCGAGTGTGGATAGTGTTCACACCAGTCCAAAGGAAGCGAACTTAGGGGGTTAAACGCACCAGAGTTCTGAAAAAACGCTACAAACCAATTAGGTGTGAAAGGCCCCTTAGTCACATTTTCCCTAGTGTCTCATTTACATCAATGCATGACTAAGGGAAAATTTGACACATTTTGGTAACATTCCTCTTCCTTGAAGTTGTCTGTAGGCGAGTAGTGACGGCATCCACAATAATCTGTTGTTTACTTTTGCCACAACCAGGAGGTAGCATGATTAGCATCTTCCCCCCCAAATGATGTTAACAAAGCTGCATTGCAAGCCGTAACTTCCTAAGTGTCGATACCTGAGACGAACCTGTCCATGTTTTCTTTCCTGCGAGAATGTTATTTGTTGCAGTAATATCTGAATATTCCAATGCTCTGATAGTTCCATCAAGCCACCGGTGAGTTTTGCAGCTGGTAATCAATCTGCGTCTGAGTGCCCAACAGAAAAGGAAGCACACAATACAACTTTATTGTCCATGTTACAGCAAACAGACTGATGTGGCTGTGAGAATACATAAGGAAATAGTTCCAGTTTTGCGTAACAAAGTGACTATTTCAGAGCATGCAAATAAAAAACGAACAAACTTAGTTTGAATTGTTTTTGAGGACGTTTCGACTTGCAAGGCAGCTTTGCTAACATCGGTACCATGAATTACATGCATTTTTTTTAGATCATGCTAACCCCTGACTGTGACAAAAGTTAACAACAGTTTATTGTGAATATGGTCACTACTGGCCTACAGACACAACTCAAGGTTGTGTGTGTAGGCCAAAGAGGAATTTGACCCCAAAATCTATTTTGGATGTGCTATCCCTTTAAGAATACACAGCCAATAAACACACATGTTCCATCCCATCCCGCTTTGATGACACAAGCAAGCAAAGATGATGAAGAGGATCCCTTTAAAAGGGTCCATCATTTGTTTTCTTTTTCTGATGAAGACTGCTCGTATAAACAGCAGTAAAAACACTGAATGATGCCTCTATATCAGGATAAAGAGGCTTTTATTTACGTCTGTAAATAAGCCAGAGATGTTCTTTCATGTAAGACAGTTGTATCGTGCGCCATGTGGGCGGCATGTGAAAAGCAAGGAGGCGAGGGTGCGGCCGCTCCCTCCCAGGCTCCCTCAGAGCGGGTTTGCCAGAGGTTGCCGGGAGGTCAGAACAATTTTTTTTGTTTTACGGCATATATATCACGTCCATCTAAACAAACAAGCTAATTAGAATCATGATAAAGTGATCATTGTAAATAATTATTTTAAAGGCCCTTGTAAAAATGCATTTGTCAATCAGCTAGGCCAAGCTAGATTTTTGAGCCAGAGAACAGACACGAGTGTATATAGTACACTGGGGGCCTGTCTCGTTAAAAGAAAAAGGCCCTGCTAAATTACAGAAGTTATTTCAGTCATCGCAGTGGCCGACCGAAGGCCTTTGATTATACTGGTCCTGGATCAGAATTCAAACTGATCTGGTTTAGTCAAAACCACACTAGCCTTGACTGAAACTGTAGTCTACTGAAAGGCATGGGAGTTGGAGGAGAGAAAGAAAATAATATAAAGCAGGGTTAGTGTTAATGGAGGTGTCAAGCCTGTGTTTAGGAATGGTGTCATCGAGTGGGTGGAGGAGAAACAGTAGATGCAGCAGAGTGAGTGAGAGTAAGTGCCTTTAGGACAGATTTAGAAAGGTTAGGGCTTTATTTTCATTTGTATTTCTGCGACTCCTCACATCCTAACTCCTTGCCGCCTCCTCTCTCGAATATTAAGATGGTGGTTACATGATAGTGCCATGAGTTTTTCCCTTGCCACCTGACGATAAAAATAAATAAACACTTGTAGTTATCTACATGTTTTTCCTGGTCAGGTCATGTGGTTAGGAAAAACTCCTGGCCTTAGTTCTATGACTTGAACTGATTCACTCCGGTAGGCATTCCACTCATAAGCAAAGCAAAATGTTAGTTGAGGAGATGATGACAGGTGGATTTCAGGGTGCTCTCTTTCCAGCTGTGGAGACAGCACATCTGTACAATCTTATTTTGATCACTTTGATGTCGCTGAGATTTTCCTGAGAAATTCCAATGAGCCTTGTGATTTGCATAAATTCACTGAAAACCCTCAGTTCTCTTTCTTGCTCGCTCAAATGCTAAAGCACCAAACAGAAGAAAGGTCCTACTACTCTAGGTCCTACTCTACTACTGCAACATTCAAATGTACAAAAATGTATCTGAAGGCCAGCCATACACATCAACAACCATCATTTTATATAGCTTAATAACACAAGATAGATATTGGTCTTCACTACGACGTACAAGTGTATCCGAAATACAGCCAGAGGGTACACCTAAACTGTAACCTATTTTTAGCCTATCAAAGTTAATTAACTCTTTTTTTTATAATCAAATCCTCCTACTGCGGGATTATTTTACTCCTGTGATGATAACTGGTCAAATTAATATCCGACTGTAGATCTGTGTTGAGAAAGTTATTTAGTGGGGATAGTTGACTTGGAGAGGGTATTTTTCAACTGATGCTCCAGGGCTAGGCTTAACTAATAGAGGATCTTCAGTGTGACTGAGTGTTGGGTTTACATCTGAACATCGTATTCTATAGAGGGATACAGTAGACTGACAGACTTTTGGAAGGATTGAGTAGGAAAGGGGACTCAGAGCATCAACTCCAGCTGCTCCCTCTGTGTCCTGATGCCCCCCCACATCTGTCCTGACTGGCTCAGGAGAGCTGCTGCAGATGTTGTTGACGGGCTATAAAGCAGGGAGGAAGTTCCAACCTCTCAAACTCCAAACGTTTATTTTTCCTATTCTTTTCTTTTTACACGTTAGATCTGAGAGGATATGAGTGATTCTATTGGGACTGATAGAAAACAGATTGGAGTGGTGCCTCTGATTTATTTGAGCGGTGCCTCATAAAAGTGTTTGTGTGCTTGTAGGTCTTTGTGTGTTTGTGGGTTGCAGGGAAACAGAGCTCTTTGACAAAACATGCATTCATGCACTTAGATAAATGTGCACACACACACTACCCAGTGCCAGAGACCTGGGTTACAACATAATTCATTATTTCAGATCAATTGCACAGTCAAACTTTAACCGTTGAAGATCGAAGGGTTGTGTACAAGTTAACAAAACAAATATGCTTTCTTTTGTTTTCTAACAACTGTCTTATTGCCCTGTATCTTTTCATTATTCAATCTAAACCAGAATCATGTGCAACCAAAAGTGCAGTTTGAATTGGGACAACAAAAAAGAGGTTGGGCTGGGAAAAAGGTCCTTGTTTGCACAGTTGGTTATTGTGTTTCAATCTGGCCCACTCTGGCTGTTTTTTGCATTAAGACGCATTTGTTGTTTGGTTCTCTGCCTTCTTGCGCCCGACACTGTATTTCTTCAGTATCCTGTCTCCATTACTGTTGAAAGCATTATGGCATAAAGAACAAAAAAAGATAGATTTATCCACTTTTCTGTTCTTTTCAGAAGGTCATCGCAACTAGCAAACTCTGCTGAAGTGAATTTAAGCCGACTTGTTTGTTCGTTGTATTTTCTCCTCCAGCTCTCTTTTGGCATGGAGACAGCGTGGGCTGTTCTGATGCAGCCATCTAATCCTCCCTTCTACACACACACACACACACACACACACACTCATTGGGCCCCGCTAGTATGTTACCGGTGTGGATAGACAATAAGAAATACTATTTAGGGGCCCCAATAACACAAGCTGGAGGACAACAGTTACTAATGCACTTAAGAGCAGCCGAACTACCAGGTCCTATTCTCATTTATGTGGTTTCTCTTGCCAAGTTAGATTTTTCTTTCTGTTGTGTGTTTTTATTTTCTGACAACTCACTGCAAGTGGATGTGATTTTGACTTGCGTAATGCGTGCGAACTTGGGTCTAAAGCACAAATTAGGCTATTGGAAGCAGTGCAAGTGTTGCGTGCCTGTGTAAAAGTCAGAATATGGCACTGAATGGATTGTCCCCCCCGGGGGGCTGCGTGTGTCTGACTGTGTCCAAGTGTGAGATGGTGCGTAGTTTATGCCGTATCGCTAACAGATCTCTATCATGTGTTTGGGTTAATGTGGTTGATGTGTTTCCTGAATGTCAGACCCATAATTTCATACTACAGTTTGAGTGTTTTTGATCAGAACACAGTCCCTCCCCTCCTGTGTAAGAGGTGCGTAACTGGCTGCAGGGAAGTCAGGCGCAGGAGAGCAGAACTGGGTAATAACCGGAGCAGTTTAATGAGGCAAAACCAACGGCACCCAGAACAACAAAATATGGGTTGAAATAACCCGTCGCAAACCAGTCTGAAGCGCACTTACACTTTACAACAAACAATTCCACACACAGACATGGGGGGGAACAGAGGGTTATATACACGTCAAGTAATGAGGGGATGTAAACCAGGTGTGTGGGAAAACAAGACAAAACAAATGGAACATGAAAGGTAGATTGGCGATGGCTAGAAGACCGGTGCCGTCGACCGCCGAACGCCACCCGAACAAGGAGAGGAACCGACTTCGGTGGAAGTCGTGACAGTACCCCCGCCCCCCCTCGACACCGGCCTCAGGGAAAATCTGGAGGGCAAGGTGCAGGGCGATCTGGACGGAGACGGTGGAACTCCCGCAGCATTGAAGGGTCCAACACGTGGCTAGAAGACCGGTGCCGTCGACCACCGAACGCCGCCTGAACAATGAGAGGAACCGACTTCGGCGGAAGTCGTGACATCCTGACCTTTTCCTACAATATGTTCTGAGGAGAAGGTGAGGAGACCGGATTTGAGGAATCAGGGAATGTCAAATTGGGAAAGAGATGAGCTCTTTTTGCAAATCAAGTAGTGGGACAGGAAGTGGTCCCTGGGAGACTTCCTGTATTCGCTGTAGAGATCGCACACAATGTTCCAGAACTATAAACCCCTCTGCTCTCTGTGTACTCAGATCCTCACAGCTGAGAATGCTCTCATGAAGGATTGAAGTCCCAACCTATAATTGAAGAGTACAAGAGTTAGAATCCCCCGTCCTCCTTGATTGCACACTTACAGTGCATTCGGAAAGCATTCAGATCTCTTGACTTGTTCCACCTTTTGTTACGTTTAGCCTTATGCTAAAATAGTTTGTTTTTTTTAATCCAAAAACAGATTTTTGCTTTGTATTATATTACTACAAATAAAACAACTGAAATCACATTTACATAGGTATTCAGACCCTTTACTCAGTACTTTGTTGAAGCACATTTGGCAACGATTACAGTCTTGAGTCTTGGGTATGACGCTACAAGCTTTGCACACCTGTATTTGGGGAGTTTCTACCATTCTCTGCAGATCCTCTCAAGCTTTGTCAGGTTGGATAGGGAGCGTTGCTGCAGTCTCTCCAGAAATGTTCAATCGGGTTCAAGTCCAGGCTCTAACTGGGACACTCAAGGACATTCAGAGACTTGTCCCAAAGCCACTCCTACGTTGTTTTGGCTGTGTGCTTAGGGTTGTTTTCCCGTTGGAAGGTGAACCTTCGCCCCAGTCTGAGGTTCTGAACGCTCTGGAGCAGATTTTCATTAACGATCTCTCTGTACTTTGCTCTGTTCATTTTTCTTCACTCCTGACTAGTCGCCCAGTCACTGGAAAAACATCCCCACAGCATGATGCTGCCACCACCATACTTCAGCGTAGGGATGGTGCCAGGTTTTCTCCAGACGTGACGCTTGGCATTCAGTCAAAATGGTTCAGTCTTGGTTTCATCAGACCAGAGAATCTTGTTTCTCATGGTCTGAGAGTCCTTAACCTCTCTGGCGCATGTGGGACGAACTCGTCCCACCTACGTAACAGCCACTGAAATCCAGTGGCGCGATTTTTGAATCGTTAGAAATACTATTACTTCAATTTCTCAAACATATGACTATTTTACAGCTATTTAAAGACAAGAATCTCGTTAATCTAACCCCACTGTCCGATTTCAAAAAGGCTTTACAACGAAAGCAAAACATTAGATTATGTCAGCAGACTGCCCAGCCAGAAATAATCAGACACCCATTTTTCAAGCTAGCATATCATGTCACATAAACCCAAACCACAGCTAAATGCAGCACTAACCTTTTATGATCTTCATCAGATGACACACCTAGGACATTGTGTTATACAATACATGCATGTCTGTTCAATCAAGTTCATATTTATATCAAAAAACAGCTTTTTACATTAGCATGTGACGTTCAGAAAAAGCATAACCCCCGCAAACTTCCGGGGAATTTACTAACAGTTTGCTAAATTACTCACGATAAACGTTCACAAAAAGCATAACAATTATTTTAAGAATTATAGATACATTACTCCTCTATGCACTCGATATGTCCGATTTTAAAATAGCTTTTCGGATGAAGCACATTTTGCAATAATCTAAGTACATAGCCCGGCATCACAGGGCTAGCTATTTAGATACCCACCCAGGTCAGCCTCCACCAAAATCACATTTCCTATAAGAAAAATGTTCTTACCTTGCTTGTTCTTCGTCAGAATACACTGCCAGGACTTCTACTTCAATAACAAATGTTGGTTTGGTCCCAAATAATCCATCGTTATATCCAAACAGCGACGTTTTGTTCGTGAGTTCTAGACACTATCAGAATGCTTCATCACGGTGTCGCGCATGGCGCATTGGCTTGACAAAAATGTCTAAATATTCCATTACCGTACTTCGAAGCATGTCAACCGCTGTTTAAAACCAATTTTTATGCCATTTATCTCGTAGATAAGTGATAATATTCCGACCGGGAATATGCATTGAGCCTAAACAGCCGAATAAAATTTCTCCTCGGGAGCGAATCGTGCACGCGCCTCATTCAAAGGTCCTCTGAGCAGCCACTTACAAAAGGTGATAATGTGTTTCAGCCTGAGGCTCCCTCGTAAACCTTCAGGTTTTTCGCGGGTTCTGAGAGCCTATTGGAGCCCTGGGAATTGTCACGTTACAGCTAAGATCCTTACTTTTCAATAAAAAGATGCAAGACGCACGACTCCTTGTCAGACATGGTACTTCCTGCTTGAAACCTTGTCAGGTTTTTGCCTGCTATAGGAGTTCTGTTATACTCACAGACACCATTCAAACAGTTTTAGAAAATTCAGAGTGTTTTCTATCCAAACCTGAACAATAATATGCATATTCTAGCTTCTGAGTTGGTATAGGAGGCAGTTAAAAAAGGGCACATATTTTTTCCAAAATTCTCAATACTGCCCCCTATCCCAAACAGGTTTTAAGGTGCCTTTTGGTAAACTCCAAGCGGGCTGTCATGTGCCTTTTACTGAGGAGTAGCTTCCGTCTGGCCACTCTACCGTAAAGGCCTGATTGGTGGAGTGCTGCAGAGATGGTTATCCTTGTGGAAGATTATTCCATCTCCACAGAGGAACTCTGGAGCTCTCTCAGAGCGACCATTGGGTTCTTGGTCACCTCCCTCCCTGATTGCTCAGTTTGGCTGGGCGGCCAGCTCTAGGAAGAGTCTTGGTGGTTCCAAATTTCTTCCATTTAAGAATGATGGAGGCCACTGTTCTTGGGGATCTTCAATGCTGTGCCTCGACACAATCCTGTCTCGGAGCTCTACGGACATTTCCTTCGACCTCATGGCTTCGTTTTTGCTTTGACATGCACTGTCAACTGTGGGACCTTGTATAGTCCGGTGTGTGCCTTTCCAAATCATCTCAAGGATGATCAGTGGATCAATGGAAACAGGATGCACCTGAGCTCAATTTTGCATCTCAAAGCAAAGGATCTGTATACTTGTAAATAATATATTTCTGTTTAAAAATATATATACATTTGCAAAAATGTCTAACAACATGTCTTTGCTTTCTCATTATTGGGTGTAGCCTTCCCTGTGGCTCAGTTGGTAGAGCATGGTGTTTGCAACGCCAGGGTTGTGGGTTCGATTCCCACGGGGGGCCAGTACGGAAAAATAAAAAAAATGTATGCATTCACTACTGTAAGTCGCTCTGGATAAGAGTGTCTGCTAAATGACAAAAAAAAAAAAAAATGTACATGTAGATTGAGGATTTTTTATTGTTTAATCCATTTTAGAATAAGGCTGTAATGTAACAAAAAGGGAAGAGGTCTTAATACTTTCCGATGGCACTGTAAATATACTAGTAGACACTCAAATGCTACACCTAACACACTTGGAATTTCGCTTTGCCTAACAAGGTCAGAATCAATTAATAATTATTAGCTAATTATTAAGTACCTGCCCTGCCATGTTTACCTACACTGTTACTCCCTACCGCATACCAGCTCCACCATTTTCACCCAATACCTACTATAGTTCCTTACTTACCTGCCTTGTTGAATTCATTCATCATGTTGTAAGTTCATTTATTTCCTCTTCGTCTATTACCATGTTCCTTTTCACCTAATACCCTCCACACACCAGCTCAACTATTTTCAGTCATTACCCACCACATCTACCTGTCAGTCTTTCATTACCTCACAGAATTACCTGCTTTCTCATTTTCACCTATCACCCCCCATATACCAGCTTAAGCATTTTCATTTAGTACCAACTACATTCCTAGCATACTGCCATGACATTCCTGCTCCACCTGTATGTAAATGACTAGGGTCGAATGTGTGTATCCCTAACAAACAGATTAAGCCTAGTGTCTTTCTACAGGGTTCGTATGACTGATGGCCTATCTGTATTTATTTCACAGCCGTCTGTCTTTTTATGCAGAGCTGACTTGAACTTTTGATGTACCGCAGATGCATATAACAGAATGTTTACAATCGATTCATCTGTCTGTAATGGCCCTTGGTCAGTCTGTTTCGCTGTGGTCAGTTAGTGTATACACAATCACTCAGACTTCAATCTGCAGCCTTCAGTTTGTGTATGTTCACTCAGATGATTCTCAGCAAGACCACTCTCAGACCAAGGCTATGACCCTCTGTAAGTGGTCAGTGTGTGTACGGACCCTTTGTCAAGCATTTCGCTACACCTGCAATAACATCTGCTAAACATGTGTATGTGACCAATAACATGCGTGTATATTACAATACCACAGAGCAGTGCCCCTAGAGCAGATTTGGGGAGTTAAGTGCCTTGCTCAAAGGCAAAATGGTAGTAGGTAGGACATAGGATATTAGACCCAGCAACCCTCCAGCTGCTGGCTCACTCCTGCCGGATTCCTCTGTCAGCCCTGGGATTTGAACCGGCAACTCTCTGATTACTGGCCCGTCTCTCAAGGCTACAGTCACCCCAAATCAGCCGGTCTTTAGTTCACTATGTCTGTCTAATTTTGTGGCACTGATCTGGTTAGCGTAGGCATTGAGTCTTCCTTTTCATCTAATAGTTCCCATCAGGCTGGCTGGGAATGGTGTGTTCTGGCTGCATCAGACATTGTGGTGAAGTTAAAAAATCTGTCTAAATCTCCTGGAGCCTGACACAGCCCCCCTCCCCAGAGTACAGCAACTTCAAAGTGAAGGCCGGGGTTTGGTTGGGGGTGGAAGGGGGAGGGTTGGTAGGGCAAGTGGGTCACATACAGCGTCTGTAATTGGGGTTTTTAAGGTTTAGTTTTTTTCTGCAGATTCTGATTCATCCCCAAATTGGGTATGTCTGTTAGGCCTGCACCCAGCTGCTCTACTGTATGTAAATGACTAGGGTCGAATATGTGTATCCCTAACAAACATAGCATGGGAGTAAGTCAGACTGGGTTAGAGCTGGAGACGGCATCAAATACCAGAGAAGCTTCACATCATGCAAGAGGTAGAGAGAGACAGACCATGTTGTAGTGTAGAGTATTAGATGCAAGCGAGAGCCATGGCTTTATTTACACACACAGCTGTCTTACTCTACCTGTGAGGACTTTTTGGGGACCAACAGTTGATTCCCATTCAAAATCCTATTTGCCTTAACCTTAACTCCTAATTCTAACCCTAAACCTAACCCCTACGCTTTTAAATGGCTTTTTTCTATTTTAGGACCGGCCAAATGTCCTCACTTGTTCGAATTCTCCTTGGTTTACTATTCTTGTGAGGATTTCTGGTCCTCACAAGTATAGTATCAAACACACACACAGCTCACTTAATATTTCCCTCCATCAGTCTTGCTGGGTCAGATGTGATGGTATGTTAGCTTTGCATGTGTGTTTGCACATTCAACAAATTATTACAGTTGGCCTACTGTATGTTATCCAATTAGGTCTAGACGTCATAACTCTAAACCTATAGCCCCGGTTTCCTATAGTGTGTGTGAATGTAAATCTACAGCAATACCCCACACCATGTTTCTGCTGCCCCATCATGCTCTATTATTATTGAGTGTGTTAAAAGACGAACTCTGGCACAGCTTGGCTGTAGTTCAACACAACAGGGTTTCCCCTCTCTCCTCTTCTCTCTGTTTTATCTTTCCCTCCCTCTCCCCCTCTCTCTCTCTCTCTCTCTCTCTCCTCTTCTCTCCTCTTCTCTCTGTTCTATCTTTCCCTCCCTCTCTCTCTCTCTCTCTCTCTCCTCTTCTCTCCTCTTCTCTCTGTTCTATCTTTCCCTCCCTCTCCCCCTCTCTCTCTCTCTCTCTCTCTCTCTCCTCTTCTCTCCTCTTCTCTCTGTTTTATCTTTCCCTCCCTCTCCCCCTCTCTCTCTCTCTCTCTCTCCTCTTCTCTCCTCTTCTCTCTGTTTTATCTTTCCCTCCCTCTCCCCCCCTCTCTCTCTCTCCTCTTCTCTCCTCTTCTCTCTGTTTTATCTTTCCCTCCCTCTCTCTCTCTCTCTCTCTCTCTCCTCTTCTCTCCTCTTCTCTCTGTTCTATCTTTCCCTCCCTCTCCCCCTCTCTCTCTCTCTCTCTCTCTCCTCTTCTCTCCTCTTCTCTCTGTTCTATCTTTCCCTCCCTCTCCCCCCCCCCCTCTCTCTCTCTCTCCTCTTCTCTCCTCTTCTCTCTGTTTTATCTTTCCCTCCCTCTCCCCCTCTCTCTCTCTCTCTCTCCTCTTCTCTCCTCTTCTCTCTGTTTTATCTTTCCCTCCCTCTCCCCCCCTCTCTCTCTCCTCTTCTCTCCTCTTCTCTCTGTTTTATCTTTCCCTCCCTCTCCCCCTCTCTCTCTCTCTCTCTCTCTCTCTCTCTCCTCTTCTCTCCTCTTCTCTCTGTTCTATCTTTCCCTCCCTCTCCCCCTTTCTCTCGCTTTCTCTCTCTCTCTCTCTCTCTCTCTCTCTCTCTTTTCATGGCGGCTGTGCATGGGAAACAAAACACTTTTTCAAGTGGTAGGGCTCTCATTGGCTGATCTCTGTCTTTAGCGTTCCCTATTGGTCCCCTGCATCCTCCGAGACTTGTTTGCTAGATTTTCCCTAAAGAAGGAGCATTCTCTCCTTCTAGTCACTGTTACCAGTGTCTCTACGTCTCTCTGTGTGTGTGTGTGCGCGCACGACACTAGTCTGGGCTTGTTACACCCTGATAGTTGTGACTAATAAAATAATGTAAACACACATCGGAGCATAAATGTCTTTCTGCTGTTTGTTTTAATTGGCCTCTCTTCAGGGAAGTGTAGCCAGCCAGTTAGTTACAGAGCAGACCAGGTCCTGGCAGTAAACACTTGATTCAGAGCATTAGCTAGCTGGCAGAAGCAGCTAACAGTGGCTGCATCTGAAATGGCACCCTATTCTCTATATAGTGCACTACTTCTGACCAGAGCCCTATGAGCCCTGGTCAAAATCAGTGCACTATGTAAGGAATAGGGTGTCATTTTGGGTGATGCTAAGCAGACCTCTTCTGGGGGTCGTGTGTTGAAGTTTGACACAAAGACACATTGGTTGACCCTTGCACAAGCACTTACCACAGGCAAAATCGTTATTGCAATTATATTAACAATAGTTTTGTGATTAATTTAAGCAAATTAATTGTGAAAAAGAATTCCTCAAAAAAAATGTAAATTATATTTTATATTAATCTCTCCCCTTTCACTCCCCTCTAACCTCCCTCTTTTTCTCGTACTTTTTCTCTCCCTCACATTCTATCCCATCTCCCCTCTTTCTCTCACGTTCTCCCTCCCTCTCCCTCCCTATCTCTCCTCCCCCTGGTCAGGTGCTGCGTGGGGCCCAGCTGATAGCAGTGGCGTCAGCTGACGGAGGTGCCACAACAGTGGAGGGCTCCCCCCTACAGGCCAGTGACATCCAGGTGCAGTACGTCCAACTGGCCTCTGTCAACGAGCACACCGCTACTGTACAGGTGAGGAACGCACGCAAACACACAGAGACAGACAGACAGATGTCCTTGGATGAACTGGCCATTGAGTCCGGTGGGCCTGACAGCAGCGTTTCTGACCTTCTCTTTTGCATCTTAGCATCGGTTCCAACTTCCTGTTGCTCAAACTCCTGAGGTACACCTTTTACATTTATGCACATCCAGTAAAGTAGACTGTAAAGGTACATTAGAGGTCGGTGCGGGACTGATTTCCTCATCACGCTGCCTCAGCTTTTCATACTGTAACCGCCCGGTCCCGCTGGCTTTTTGTCGGATTCCTACCCGCTCCCGCAGGAACTGGTCCCAAACCCAACCGCAGTCCCACAAATGTTATTTTAGGTGTATGTGATGCAGATCACTTGGCAGCCATGGTCCCAGCTATTTTGCATTCAGTAGGCAATATCGAAATGTGCAAAAAATAACCCAAGAAATAGGTTAAATTACCAGAGTTTCTCATGTGGCCCATTTATTTATATTAGGCTATCAGTATTACTGGGCTTTGCCAGCGAATAGGCTAAACTTAGTTTGAAAGAGAGACAGAGTTGGCTCGAGAACGGACACTTGCACTTTCTCTTGAGCTATGTGTTGCGTAATAGCCTACCTTAATAGGAGCAGAACGCTTGGAGGCAGAGACAAATATGAGTGATCAATATTTATTTCCAGACAATGGAAATAGTACATTTCCTTCATTTCCTTGCATATATAGCCTACTCTATTTAATAGAGACCACACGCGCAGCTGATCTCGCAAACCCAACTAGGAGAGGTAGGCTACTTAACTTGAAGCAGCAACAATGATGGGAGCGGATATATGCACTTTCTTTTACGTTTTGCCTAGCCTATAGCCTACCTTCTAGGAGCGGGACGATTTGCAGGCAGAGACAAATACATGGGTTATCAATATTCATTGAAAAGGAAAAGGCGCATCATTGCACCTTTTCAATGATGATCAAATGTTTTGGTTGCACCTCGACTCGCGTTGATTGAGCGCCCTCCACTTCTTTCCATTATCAATATTTATTTCCAGACACTGTAGTAAACTCTAGCCTAATCATGATGGTGACATCACAGGCCTCTGGAGGGGGGTGGATTAGTGTAAGGTATCGTGGAGGTGAGGGGGAAATGGATGGAGAGGATATGGATGAAGTAGGTATTTGCAGATGTAGTTAGGGGAGGTTAGAGTAGGTGGTTGAATGGGTGTTGTGTGTAGGGGTGTTAAAGCTGGTTCAGATGTTAGGGACATTGGGGGTAGGTGATGTGGGGGAGGAGTATAGAGGGTTGTGCTCTAAATATACCTGAGTGTTAAGAGCTCACACAGACATTCAGTCTCTCACACCCCCTTTAAATGACTCATCATCTTGTGCAATATTCCAGTAAAACTATGTGGTGCAATGCTCTTTCTCCTTATAATTAGTGACATGTTGAAATCAAAATGCCAGTGTAATAATTAGCAATTTCACCAAACTGCTTGCAGGTACTCAACACTCTGCTTTTCTCGCTATTGTCATGCTTTCATTCAAAGCGAATGCCCTTCTCCTTTAAGTCCTAGAGTTGGTGTTTTAATTTAACAATGTAAAATGCACAGATGCAGCTTCAGAAAGAGGAAAGTAATAATTACTAGATTAGCTTTGAATCCCTTGATGGTTGAGTTCAGAGAATGGGAGCCATGTGTTGAAAGCAGTAAGGGTGCACAGGCACCCACAGCAGTCCCTCCTTTTATGTGGTCAACTTGGCAAGGCCAGAAACACAACAAAAGAACGAGACCTTCGCTTAGTTTTTCCCTCTTGTTTTTTTTCGAAAACCATGTTGAATGCCACTTGTCCTCCGTAATGCTTGGTTTGCTCACTTCCCCAAAAGTCAAGTTTTATATGGATATCTCTGATTCGTCCCATCGCC
Source organism: Salmo trutta (assembly GCF_901001165.1). Taxonomy (NCBI): domain Eukaryota; kingdom Metazoa; phylum Chordata; class Actinopteri; order Salmoniformes; family Salmonidae; genus Salmo; species Salmo trutta. Next base: position 38,730,551 of record NC_042973.1, read on the forward strand.
AATTCGTCCCTGCGTGACATTATAAAAAGAGGACCCGAAAAAAGCTTGGCTCTTTTAAAAGTGATTTGTTTGGCTGTTTGTAGAAATGCCAGTCCTGCTCGGAGTTGGAGTAATTTGAGTCTCCTTGTTCATTTGGACTGGTGTGATTGTATACCTATGCATACACAGAGAATATCCTGCCCACCACCTATCACTTTTTTTGGGCGACTAGCTGAATGAGGCATGGCATCCTCTGTCATCCCTGGTGTCTCTCTTTGTCGGTTCTTTAGTTTGTCCCACCCGTCGCCCATTCCCCTCTTGGAAGCATAGACATCCTAAGTTAATGAATTTCTCTCCCTCACTTACATACATGATTGCCACCCCATACATTGTGTTTAGCTGCGGTCTGGGTTCCATTTCACCTCTCTCTACTCTCCCCTCTCTCAGCAATCAGACCGTTGTTTGTGTACTTTGTGAATGGGATTTATTTGTTCTAATGGTTGATTGTACACAGACAGCTTGACAGAAATCAACAAAGTTGACCGGGCCCTGATCAATCTCCAATTTCCTGTTCCCAAGAGAAGAAATTAAGCCTCTTGGGTTAACCAAGGGCATATGGACCAGGCAGGGGAGAGAATACAACTGTTGAACAGCCACTACATTCTGTTCTGTTAGGCTAGTCAAAGAGAGACTACTCCAATGTCATTTAACAAAGTTTTAGAGGCCCACTCCTTATTTTGAAATTCAACAAAACGGTGGCCACCAAAATTCCACCTTGTTTGCTATAAAGCTGAGGGATTGGGGTTTGAGAAATGTAGGCTAACATTCAAATTCATATCAAAACGGCTGTAAATGTTGGAGTGGGCCTTTTAAACATTAAGCAAATCAATCACAGTGGGCTTGTGAGGAGATGTACGCTCAAGGCCAATACTGACCGTTGGGTTGCCGCCCTTTCCAGTTCTAAGGTCAGGGAAAGGTCAATACATTTTCCCCTCCCTGAAATGTGCCGAACTGTTTTCCCGAACATATGGTAGCATTTATAACTAAGTTCTTGAAAAATTACTCCAGCTTTTTATTTATTTATCTTTTATATTTTTTCTCCCTCTTTATTTAATAGTTTCCATTACACAAGCTAGATCAAATAAAGTACACAAGCTAGATTCAAATAAGATATTTCCGAACAGGAAGGCCTGTTTGGCCTCGTGACAGATTATGCTATGTTTTTTTACATTTAGCCTTGTGATGGTTCAGACACTGGTCAGGTCTAAAGCTGGCTCTATTACAACCTAACATGGTCTGGTCCTGGGCGGGGTCCTCATACCGTGCCAGAGATGCCAGATGAAAAACAATTGCAGAGATGAATAGAAAGAGTTTTTTAGATTGACACATGGGCCATATTCATTAGGCACCAAATGGAAGAAAGCTGACTGAAACAGGGAGGGACTACCAGGACTTGCTCAATAACAACCTCTTGTTTTATTTTTCTGTTGAAAAACATGTTTAAATGGTTTCCTATGGTGTGCTTTAATGGATACGTTCCTGGGATATGCTTGTGAGGTGGTACAATTTAGTATTAGATGTGTTTGGTTGGATGCTGTAGCTAGGTGGTCACAGTTTAAGCTGTGAGCTTTCTGTTGCAGGGCTGATTTCATGGCTGTTACTTGGGGAGCAGTGGAGGCTTCTCAGAGGAGGAAGGGGAGGACCATCCTCAGTGAATTTCATATAAAACTATGCTAAATATAATCTCATATCACCAAATAATTGATTAAAACACACTATTTTGCAATGAAGGTCTACAGTAGCCACAACAGCATGCTGTAGGGTAGCACCATGGTGTAGCCAGAGGACAGCTAGCTTCAAATCAAATCTAAGTTTATTTGTCACGTGCACCGAATACAACAGGTGAAATTCTTGCTTACAGGTTCTAACCAACAGTGCAATTTAACAAAAAAAAAGGTATTAGGTGAACAATAGGTAAGTAAAGAAATAAAAACAACAGTAAAAAGATAGTGAAAAATAACAGCAGCGAGGCTATATACAGTAGCGAGGCACACAATGCAAATAGTCCGGGCAGCCATTTGATTACCTGTTCAGGAGTCTTATGGCTTTTTGTCCTAGACTTGGCTCTCCGGTACCGCATGCCATGCGGTAGTAGAGAGAACAGTCTATGATTGGGGTGGCTGGGGTCTTTGACAATTTTTAGGGCCTTCCTCTGACACCGCCTGGTGTAGAGGTCCTGGATAGCAGGCAGCTTAGCCCCAGTGATGTACTGGGCCGTACGCACTACCCTCTGTAGTGCCTTGCAATTGCCGTACCAGGCAGTAATGCAACCAGTCAGGATGCTCTCGATGTTGCAGTTGTAGAACCTTTTGAGGATCTGAGGACCGATGACAAAGCTTTTTAGTTTCCTGAGAGGGAATAGGCTTTGTCGTGCCCTCTTCATGACTGTCTTGGTGTGTTTGGACCATTCTAGTTTGTTGGTGATGTGGACACCAAGGAACTTGAAGCTCTCAACCTGCTCCACTACAGAGCGTGCTCGGTCCTCCTTTTCCTGTAGTCCACAATCATCTCCTTATTCTTGGTTATGTTGAGGGATATGTTGTTATTCTGGCACCACCCGGCCAGGTCTCTGACCTCCCTATAGGTTGTCTCGTCGTTGTTGGTGATCAGGCCTACCACTGTTGTGTCGTCTGCAAACTTAATGATGGTCTTGGAGTCGTGCCTGGCCATGCAGTTGTGGGTGAACAGGGAGTACAGGAGGGGACTGAGCACGCACCCCTGAGGGGCTCCAGTGTTGAGGATCAGCGTGGCAGATGTGTTGCGACCTACCCTCACCACCTGGGGGCGGCTCATCAGGAAGTCCAGGATCCAGTTGCAGAGGGAGGTGTTTAGTCCCAGGATCCTTAGCTTAGTGATGAGCTTTGAAGGTACTATGGTGTTGAACGCTGAGCTGTAGTCAACAAATAGCATTCTCACGTAGGTGTTCCTTTTGTCCAGGTGGGAAAGGGCAGTGTGGTGTGCAATAGAGATTGCATCATCTGTGGATCTGTTTGGGCGCTATGCAAATTGGAGAGGGTCTAGGGTTTCTGGGATAATGGTGTTGATGTGAGCCATTACCTGCCTTTCAAAGCACTTCATGGCTACGAACGTGAGTGCTACGGGTCTGTAGTCATTTAGGCAGTTTGCATTCGTGTTCTTGGGCACAGGGACTATGGAGGTCTGCTTGAAACATGTTGGTATTACATACTAAATCAGGGACATGTTGAAAATGTCAGTGAAGACACCTGCCAGTTGGTCAGCACGTGCCCGGAGCACACGTCCTGGTTATACATCTGGCCCCACAGCCTTGTGAATTTTGACCTGTTTAAAGGTCTTACTCACGTTGGCTACGGAGAGCGTGATCACACAGTCGTCCAGAACAGCTGATGCTCTCATGTATGCCTCAGTGTTGCTTGCCTTGATGCGAGCATAGAAGTGATTTAGCTCATCTGGTAGGCTTGTGTCACTGGGCAGCTCGCGGCTGTGCTTCCCTTTGTAGTCTGTAATAGTTTGCAAGCCCTGCCACATAAGACAAGCGTCGAAGCCGGTGTAGTACAATTCAATCTTAGTCCTGTATTGACGCTTTGCCTGTTTGGTGGTTCGTCGGAGGGCGTAGCAGGATTTCTTATAAGCTTCAGGGTTAGAGTCCCGCACCTTGAAAGCGGCAGCTCTACCTTTTAGTTAGTGCGAATGTTGCCTGTTATCCATGGCTTCTGGTTGGGGTATGTACAGTCGTGGCCAAAAGTTTTGAGAATGACACAAATATTAATTTTCACAAAGTCTGCTGCCTCAGTTTGTATGATGGCAATTTGCATATACTCCAGAATGTTATGAAGAGTGATCAGATGAATTGCAATTAATTGCAAAGTCCCTCTTTGCCATGCAAATGAACTGAATCCCCCAAAAACATTTCCACTGCATTTCAGCCCTGCCACAAAAGGACCAGCTGACATCATGTCAGTGATTCTCTGGTTAACACAGGTGTGAGTGTTGACGAGGACAAGGCTGGAGATCACTCTGTCATGCTGATTGAGTTCGAATAACAGACTGGAAGCTTCAAAAGGAGGGTGGTGCTTGGAATCATTGTTCTTCCTCTGTCAACCATGGTTACCTGCAAGGAAACACGTGCCGTCATCATTGCTTTGCACAAAAAGGGCTTCACAGGCAAGGATATTGCTGCCAGTAAGATTGCACCTAAATCAACCATTTATCGGATCATCAAGAACTTCAAGGAGAGCGGTTAAATTGTTGGGAAGAAGGCTTTAGGGTGCCTAAGAAAGTCCAGCAAGCGCCAGGACCGTATCCTAAAGTTGATTCAGCTGCGGGATCGGGGCACCACCAGTACAGAGCTTGCTCAGGAATGGCAGCAGGCAGGTGTGAGTGCATCTGCACACACAGTGAGGCAAAGACTTTTGGAGGATGGCCTGGTGTCAAGAAGGGCAGCAAAGAAGCCCCTTCTGTCCATGAAAAACATCAGGGACAGACTGATATTCTGCAAAAGGTACAGGGATTGGACTGCTGAGGACTGGGGTAATGTCATTTTCTCTGATGAATCCCCTTTCCGATTGTTTGGGGCATCCGGAAAAAATATTGTCTGGAGAAGACAAGGTGAGCGCTAAGATCAGTCCTGTGTCATGCCAACAGTAAAGCATCCTGAGACCATTCATGTGTGGGGTTGCTTCTCAGCCAAGGGAGTGGGCTCACTCACAATTTTGCCTAAGAACACAGCCATGAATAAATAATGGTACCAACACATCCACCGAGAGCAACTTCTCCCAACCATCCAGGAAAATTTGGTGACGAACAATGCCTTTTCCAGCATGATGGAGCACCTTGCCATAAGGCAAAATTGATAACTAAGTGGCCCGGGGAACAAAACATCAATATTTTGGGTCCATGGCCAGGAAACTCCCCAGACCTTAACTTCTTGCGGATTAGTGGGACGCTACCGTCCCATTTCGACAATTTCCGGTGAAATTGCAGAGCGCCAAATTCAAATTAAATTACTATAAATATTAAACTTTCATGAAATCACAAGTGCAATACATCAAAATAAAGCTTAACTTGTTGTTAATCCAGCCCCTGTGTCAGATTTCAAAAAGGCTTTACGGCGAAAGCAAACCATGCAATTATCTGAGGACAGCGCCCAGCACACAAATGCATAACAAATCATTTTCAACCAGGAAGTTGCAACACGAAAGTCAGAAATAGTGATATAATATATGCCTTATGTCAGCGATTGCTAGGAGTGGTGGTAGGAGTCAGGCGCAGAGGTAAGGAAACAATGTGTTTATTCCTTAAGTACGAAAACGGTCGACGCCAACACAACCGGCGTGAGTAACGAAGTGCCCAATACAATGGGTCCACAGTTCGCACAGAAAATAACACATGCAGATCGCCAGCACATCCAACAAAAAAGCATTCTGACGAAAATAATCCCGCACAAACCTGGGCGGGCTAAACAGGCTTAAATAACCATAAATCAAGAGACACAAATAAGGAACAGGTGCAAACAATAAGACATACCAACCGAAAGGAAAAAGGGATCAGTGGCGGCTAGTAGGCCGGCGACGACGACCGCCGAGCGCCGCCCGAGCAGGCAGGGGAGACACCTTCAGTGGGATTCGTGACACCTTACCTTTGAAGATCTTCTGTTGGCACTCCAAAAGGTCCCAGTTACATTACAAATGGTCCTTTTGTTCGATAATGTCCTTCTTTATATCCATAAAAACTAAGTTTAGCTGCCGCGCTTCAGTCAATTATCCACTCAGTTTCCCTCCTTCAAAATGCATACAAAATTAATTCCAAACGTTACCAATAAACTTATCCAAACAAGTCAATCAACGTTTATAATCAAACAATAGGTACCCTAATACGCAAATAAACTATCAAATTTAATACGGTGAATCGTTATTGTCTTTACCGGAGAAAAATACCAAAGAACCCGCTCTCATTCACGCGCTTGGAAACACTACAGCCAAAATGGGAGCCACCTAGAAAAACTACAATTTCTGGCTAATTTTTCCAAAAACCAGCCTGAAACTCTTTCTAAAGACTGTTGACATCTAGTGGAAGCCCTAGGAACTGCAATCGGGCACGATTTCGCGCTATTATAAAAGTGCCAGCCATTGAAATCAGTGGTAGGATGATTTTTTTTTGGGGGGGGGATGGTTTCGCCTGCCATTTCAGTTCTGTTATACTCACAGACATTATTTGAACCAGTTTAGTGAAACTTTAGAGTGTTTTCATCCAAATCTACCAATTATATGCATATCCTAGCTTCTGGGCCTGAGTAGCAGGCAGTTTTACTTTGGGCACGCTTTTCATCCGGACGTCAAAATACCGCCCCCTATCCCAAAGAAGTTAATCCCATTGAGAACTTGTGGTCAATCCACAGGAGGCGGGTATACAAACAAAACCCCACAAATTCTGACAAACTCCAAGCATTGATTATGCAAGAATAGGCTGCCATCAGTCAGGATGTGGCCCAGAAGTTAATTGACAGCATCCCAGGGTGGATTGCAGAGGTCTTGAAAAAGAAGGGTCAACACTGCAAATATTGACTCTTTGCATCAACTTCATGTAATTGTATAAAATAAAAGCCTTTGACACTTATGAAATGCTTATAATTATACTATAGTATTCCATAGTAACATCTGACAAAAATATCTAAAGACACTGGAAGCAGCAAACTTTGTGGAAATTAATATTTGTGTCATTCTCAAAACTTTTGGCCACGAATGTACGTACAGTCACTGTGGGGACGACGTCCTCAATGCACTTATTGATAAAGCCAGTGACTGATGTGGTGTACTCCTCAATGCCGTCGGAAGAATCCCGGAATATGTTCCTGTCTGTGATAGCAAAACAGTCCTGTAGTTTAGCATCTGCTTCATCTGACCACTTTTTTTGTAGACTGAGTCACTGGTGCTAGCAGGAATCAGGAGGATAAAATTGTGGTCGGATTTACCAAATGGAGGGCGAGGGAGAGCTTTGTACGCGTCTCTGTGTGTGGAGTACAGGTGATCTAGAATTTTTTTCCCTCTGGTTGCACATTTAACGTTGATAGAAATTAGGTAGAACTGATTTAAGTTTCCCTGCATTAAAGTCTCCCGCCACTAGAAGCGCCACCTCTGGGTGAGCGGTTTCCTGTTTGCTTATTTCCTTATCCTGAGTGCGGTCTTAGTGCCAGCATCTGTCTGTGGTGGTATATAAACTGCCATGAAAAGTATAGCTGAAAACTCTCTAGGCAAATAGTGTGGTCTGCATTTTATCGCAAGATACTCTACTTCAGGCGAGCAAAATCTAGAGACTTTCTTAGATTTAGTTTTCCAGCTGTTGTTTACAAATATGCACAGACCGCTCCCCCCCCTCGTCTTACTGGAGTGTGCTGTTCTATCTTGCTGGTGCAGCGTATATCCCGCTAGCTGAATATCAATTTCATTATTTAGCCATGATTCCATGAAACATAAGATATTACAGATTTGGATGTCTCGTTGGTAGGATATTCGTGATCGTACCTTGTCTAATTTATTGTCCAATGATTGCACATTGTCGAGTTATATTGACGGTCACGGCAGCTTTCCCACCCGCCTTCTGCGGATCCTTACGAGGCACCCCGCTCTGTGTCCTCTGTACCTGCGTCTCTTCCTCTTGCAAATAACTGGGATGTCGGCCTTGCCGGGTGTTCGGAGAATGTCCTGTGCGTCCTGCTTGTTGAAAAAATCTTTGTCTAATCCGAGGTGAGTGATTGCTGTCCTGATATGCAGAAGCTCTTTTTTTGCCGTAAGATATGGTACATTGACTGGCTTTTTTGCCATAAGCTTCTGGGTACATTGACTTCAATACAAAACCTATGAGGCTCATGGTTCTCACCCCCTTCCATAGACTTACACAGTAATTATGTCAGGTTGGAGGACATCCTCCAGAAGTTATCAGAGCTCTTGCAGCATGAACTGACATGTTGTCCACCCAATCAATGGATCAGAGAATGAATCTAGTACTGGAAGCATAAGCTACAGCTAGCTAGCACTGCAGTGCATAAAATGTGGTGAGTAGTTGACTCAAAGCGAGAGAAAGACAATAGTTGACTAGTTTTTAACACATACATTTCTTCCAAAATGAAGGAGAAGCAAGTGAGAGAGAGATTATCATTTTTCTCCAGTTTAATTTACTTACCTAGCAAGTGAATCTAGCTTCTTTAGCCTACTCAAACACTCTGCTCAAACAGAGGGATGTTATGTTAGCTAGCTGGCTATGACTATCCAACACAACACTGGAGCTCTTCCAAGTCAAGGTAAGCTTTTGGTTTTACAAATGTTTTGTCGCCGGTGTAAGTGCTAAACTGCTTACTGACTCTACAACGTTAGTGCATGATTGTAGCTGGTTTACTAACACGTTAGTTCTACTAACTATGTTGACTGTGATGTTACTTTAGCTTATAAGGTGACAATGATGAAGGCTGTCTGTAGTGGTGATATGGGTTGGCTTGTAAAGTTTTTTTTTTCCCGCCTGGTCACATACAGCTGTACATTGAAGTCCACAAGCGAAGGGACAAGGTGAGAGGAGGAGAGTGCATAGATGTGAGAAGGAATACAACATGGCTGCTATGAAAGTGAACTGTGTTTACATGTGATCAGGTGTCTTTTCATTCCGCCGATTCTGTTGAAAAGCGTTTCTTAAACGGAAGCAAACAGAACCAAATTTGTCCAATAGAAACTCTCGTTTGCAACTGTTGGACTAATGACTACACCCTATATCAGCTGGATGCAGGCAAGAGTGTGCAAGGCGGTATTGAATGTGTCACTGTCTCTCGACCTATGTGTACCTATGTTGTAAACTTTAATTCATAGGCTAGGTGGTTGCAACCTCATGATAGGTACAGGGAAAATTTGAGTATAATGTAGTAGCCTAAACCTATCGCTGTTACATTGAGCTGGATGAATGGAATATGAATGAAAGTCATCCAATATGCTGTAATAGAAAAGGCCTCCCTCATCTTACTGCTGGGGAGCAGGTTATGTGTTGGCACTCCTCTAGTGTTTTACCTCTGTTCCTAGAGAGTTGAGCTGAGTTTACTGCTGTTGCTGTGCCGGTGCAGCTGAGCTACATTGAGAGTAAGAGAATTAAAAGATGCAGGTGAGGTTTTTTTTCTGTGTCCAAATTGGGCTTAGGTTGTGGGCAGGGGCGTGGCAGTGGTTGTGGTCAATGGTGTGTTACATTTTTTTTGCTGTTTTTAAGCTAATTTCCTGTAATTCTACACATTTGCCACGAGGCAGAGAGAAACAAATTCTGTTTTAAAGCTAATTTCCTGCATATCTAGAAAGTTTTGCCATGGGGCTGAGAAACAATTGGCAGTTTTTAAAGCCAATTTCCTGGATTTAGTCGTTTAAGTTAACACTGAATGTTTTCCCACGCTAAATCATTTACAAAACTGCAGAAAAAACCCTGCAGGTATGCTGTTGGGGAGAACTTTGGCATCTTGGCAGTTTTCTCTCTCTCTCGCTCTCTCTCTCGCGCTCGCGCTCTCTCTCTCTCGCGCTCTCTCTCTCTCTCTCTCTCTCTCTGTCTCTGTCTCTCTCTGTCTCTCTCTGTCTCTCTCTGTCTCTCTCTATGTGCGCAGTGACTCTTCCTTGACTCATCTTTTACTGGGGTTTACCCATTCCACCTCTCCGTGCCTCTCGGATCAGAGGTTGGCCCAGGAGATAATGTCTGCATTTTATTAGAGACTATAGCCCTTCACCCATTGCTTAATTTGTAAAGCGGGAGGTGCCAGAACAAAAAGTGAGCGAGAGAGGGGGGTGACCTGGGGAGCTCTGAGGTACCAGAATGCGTAATCTTTTTTTTTTTTAACAAAGCTTTATGATAAAGCATTGCATGCATATCATCACATTTGTGTAGTGACATAGAGCAGAAGAGTAGAGGTGCTTACAGAATTTGCACACATGGGAAAACAATTTTGTAGCCTTGGGTCAAGATTTGTTTTGCGTTTTCATAAACGCATTTTATGCAATTCTGCTTTGTATTCTGCTTTTACTTTGTAAAACAATATTTGGAAGTTGATAAAACAATTTGGTAGCCTATACCTGCAAGATTTGTCTTCTCTTTTCAGCAGGAGCCATTTGCTTTCCAACAGTGTTTTCCCACGATTGTATTTCACATTTTGGGAAAGGCCTGTTTTTGTCTGCATGCTGTCCGCACAAATTTCATTTTTTAGGACGTACACACAAAAACATTATACTGAGTTACAGTTCATATAAGGAAATCAGTCAATTGAAATAAATAAATTAATCTTTAGTCTATGGATTTCACATAAATGGGAATACCGATATGCATCTGTTGGTCACAGATACCTTAAAAGGTATGGGCGTGGATCAGAAAACCAGTCAGTATCTGGTTTGACCAATTTGCCTCATGCAAATCTCCTTCGCATAGTCTGTGGAATGTTGTCCCACTCTTCAATGGCTGTGGGAAGTTGTTGGATATCGGCGGGTACTGGAACACGCTGTCATACAGGTCGATCCAGAGCATCCCAAACATGCTCAATGGGTGACATGTCTGGTAAGTATGCAGGCCATGGAAGAACTGGGGCATTTTCAGCTTCCAGGAATTGTGTACAGATCCTTGCGACATGGTGCAGAAACATGACCTCATGCTGAAACATGAGGTGATGGCAGCAGATGAATGGCACAACAATGGGCCTCAGGATCTCATCACGGTATCTCTGTGCATTAAAATTTCCATCAATAAAATGCAATTGTTTTCATTGTCCGTAGCTTATGCCTGCCCATACCATAACCCAACCACCACCATGGGGCACTCTGTTCACAATGTTGACATAAGAAAACCGCTTGCCCACATGACGCCATACAGCTGTAAGCCATCTGCCAGGCACAATTGAAACCGGGATTCATCCGTGAAGAGTACACTTCTTCAGCGCGCCAGTGGCCATCGAAGGTGAGCATTTGCCCACTGAAGTCGATTATGATGCTGAACTGAAGTCAGTTCAAGACCCTGGTGAGGATGACAAGCACGCAGATGAGTTTCCCTGAGACGATTTCTGATATTTTGTGCAAAAATTCTACGGTTGTGCAAAACAACAGTTTCATCAGCTGTCTGGGTGGCTCGTCGCAGGCCATCCCGTGAAGAAGCCAGATGTGGAGGTCCTGGGCTGGCGTGGTTACATGTGGTCTCCAGTTATAAGGCCCTTTGGACGTACTGCCAAATTCTCCAAAATGATGGAGGCGGCTTATGGTAGAGAAATGAATATTCAATTCTCTGGCAACAGCTCTGTTGGACATTGCTGTAGTTGCATGGCAATTGCACGCTCCCTCAACTTCAGACATCTTTGGCATTGTGTTGTGACAAAACTGCACATTTTAGTGGCCTTTTATTGTCCCCAGCATAAGGTGCACCTGTGTAATTATCATGCTGTTTAATCGGCTTCTTGATATGCCACACCTGTCAGGTGGATGGATTATCTTGGCAAAGGAGAAATGCTCACTAACAGTGATGTAAACAAATTTGTGCACAAATTTGTGCACAACAGTTGAGAGATGCTTTTTGTGCGTATGGAACTTTTCAGGGATCTTTTTCATTTCAGCTCATGAAACTTGGGACCAACACTTTGTTGCATTTTTATATTTTTGTTCAGTATATTTCCTATTCAACAAAACTGTTTGAATAAGGCTTGAAATTACTTATATGCTTTCTAAATATACACTGTATAATCAAATTATAAAACCACTAACCTTCCTTATAACTGTAAAGTACATATTTTCTAAAGGTTTCTCTCTTGATAAAAAAAAATCTGGCCCCACCGCTGTGAATGTCACACAGAGATCTAGCTCATTAGGAACTATGACAGTGTTTTTTGTTTAAAACCTATTAAGCGTTTTAGATTAATGGCTATAAATCAATCTCGGAATGTGCTATAGCAATGAAACCACTCTCCCCTGCTGCGCTACGATGTAAGGATTGCAGGCATGTGCTTTGTCATATGGTTCAGCCATGAGTTGATGGACAGTCGGAAGAGTGAATGAAATGGTAGGAGGGACATCCAAGCTTCAAGTGGTTTCAGGTTTCACATCCTATGTCACACAGGCGCAAAAAAATATACTACTGTGTCCTTGGGAACCTAAGCTATTGCTCAGTGTACACCGAACGATTTATAAGCAAACATGTCGGTCTGAACCAGTACCAGAAACACGCATGTCCCCTAAACAGAAGACTTTACATCTAAGAGGTTTGAAGACGTGCATCCATAGATGTTATACTCCAAATTTGGTGCTGAGCGGTTCTGGAGAAGACATTTTAAAGTAGTGTAACGTCATGAACATTTTTCCAAATTATATGAAAAGCATACTGCATGATCTGTTCGATTTTGAGGTCTGATATTTGGCAAGCGTGGTAAGGATTACAGAAGAAGCTCATCCTAGGTTGAGGTGTCAAAATTGTCCTGATGGTGCCGCTATGGGACCATAGATTGAACCCTGCAATGTCTGCTTGCAGCTATATTTTATAACTTGTCTCTTTCTCTTGCTCAACTTTGGTTTCATCTTCATCTTCCCTCTCTCTCCACCTCTCCCCTCCAACTCACTGCTCTCTGTCTCTCCCCTTCCTCTGCTGACCTCCTCACTCTCTCTTCCCTGGCTTCCCTATATTCTCCTGCATTTCTCCTACCCCTCTTCCTCCCTTGTTTCTTCCCTCCCCATCTCTTCCTCCCGCCCCCACTCCCCTTCTCCTCCCTCCCCTCCTTTCTCTCCCCAACTCTCCGTTCCCAGGCGGCAGAACTGGCACCAGCCATGCAGGGTGAGATGGAGGAGAAGGAGGGATCCATCCATCTGCCAACAGGGGAGAATGGGGAGGTGGTGCAGATTGTCAGTTCTGTGGGCACCTGAGGTGCCTGGAGAGAGAGATGGCCACCACAGAGATACAGAGGTGTGGATGAAAGGGGTGGGGAGTGGGGAGTGGGGGATTCAATAAATAGAGACAATTTAAATAAACAAACAATGAAATAAGAGACAAAATTTGCAAATGTCAACAGAACAGATCAAGAGAAGTGTTTTAGTTAATTAGTTATTCCTCTGATTGATTGTCATCATCAGAAGAGGACCTGGACTGGGATTAAACCCCACCCATGAAGGATGCTGCTCAGGCAGACCGACCCTCACTGGCTACACCTCAGCACTGGAAAAGCATGGAGCTATTAGAAGTTAAGCCAATTGGCTCAATTTACAGTTACAGTAGGCTAGGCTAACCCCCTGGACACGTACTTTACACAACCAATACTGTACTGTTCTCCTCTATAGCATCCTGCAATCGTGTCATGTTGGACTGCTGTGGAAAGTAGTACAAGCCTAAAACGGGCACTTATTCATGGTTGAGTTTTCTTTGGCTTTGCCTGTTTGTCCATCATTTCTGGTCTGGACCCCGGCTTTCGTTGCCATCTTTTCCCAGCTTGTTTTCATATTGGTTAACCCACATACAGTGGGGTCTGAAATTATTCACACCCTTGATAAGGATGGGCAATAATGACTGTATTAAGTAATTCAATTACTGAGCTATATTGTATGCTCCAAAAAATGTGGTAATTATATTTTTTTCCTAATGCAATTGCTCAAATGTTTTTAGTAAACTCAGCAAAAAAAGAAACGTCCTCTCACTGTGAACTGCGTTTATTTTCAGCAAATTTAACATGTGTAAATATTTGTATAAACATAACAAGATTCAACAACTGAGACATAAAGTGAACAAGTTCCATAGACATGTGACTAACAGAAATGGAGTAATGTGCCCCTGAACAAAGGAGGGGGTCAAAATCAAAAGTAACAGTCAGTATCTGGTGTGGCCACCAGCTGCATTTAGCACTGCAGTGCATCTCCTCCTCATGGACTTCACCAGATTTTCCAGTTCCTGCTGTGAGATGTTACCCCACTCTTCCACCAAGGCACCTGCAAGTTCCCGGACATATCTGGGGGGAATGGCCCTAGCCCTCACCCTCCGATCAAACAGGTTCCAGACATGCTCAATGGGATTGAGTTCCGGGCTCTTCGCTGGCCATGGCAGAACACTGACATTCCTGTCTTGCAGGAAATCACGCACAGAATGAGCAGTATGGCTGGTGGCATTGTCATGCTGGAGGGTCATGTCAGGATGAGCCTGCAGGAAGGGTACCACATGAGGGAGGAGGATGTCTTCCCTGTAGGCGACGTTGTTGCCGGTGATGTCTGGTGAGGCCCTGCCTAACAACAGGCCTACAAGCCCTCAGTCCAGCCTCTCTCAGCCTATTACGGACAGTCTGAGCACTGATGGAGGGATTGTGTGTTCCTGGTGTAACTCGGGCAGTTGTTGTTGCCATCCTGTACCTGTCCCGCAGGTGTGATGTTCGGATGTACCGATCCTGTGCAGGTGTTTTTACACGTGGTCTGCCACTGCGAGGACGATCAGCTGTCCGTCCTGTCTCCCTGTAGCTCTGTCTTAGGTGTCTCACATTACGGACATTGCAATTTATTGCCCTGGCCATATCTGCAGTCCTCCTGCCTCCTTGCAGCATGCCTAAGGCACTTTCACGCAGATGAGCAGGGAACCTGGGCATCTTTATTTTGATGTTTTTCAGAGTCAGTAGAAAGGCCTCTTTAGTGTCCTAAGTTGTCATAACTGTGACTTTAGTTGCCTACCGTCTGTAAGCTGTTAGTGTCTTAACGACCGTTCCACAGGTGCATGTTCATTAATTGTTTATGGTTCATTGAATAAGCATGGGAAACAGTGTTTAAACCCTTTACAATGAAGATCTGTGAAGTTTGGGGATTTTTACAAATTATCTTTGAAGACAGGGTCCTGAAAAACGGGCGTTTCTTTTTTTGCTGAGTTTATTTGGTCCCATATTCCTAGCACGCAAATATTACATTGACAATGACTTACATGTAGAGTATCCAGAGAAAAATAAACATTTTGTTTTTCCTGCTGTATCTGTGGAGGACACGTTCATGTGAATAAAATATTTTGTGGTGCCACAAATGTAAGTTTTGCTCTTACATTTCAACTGTATTTTCATCTTCTCTTTTTAGACAGTGGTCAACAAACTCCAAATCAATCTCAAGTGGTTCAAGATGTACAGAAATATGCTTCTGTGGAGATGTTAAGAGAGTGGGAGGGAGCGCTCACTGCTCAACACTTGGGTGTTTGGGTCCATGGTGTGTGATGATATGCTATTGCTGTGCTATTTTTGAGCTAGCCTGTGTTTTTCCATTTACATTACTTTAAGGGCCTATTTTTTCTAAGAGGAAAAACAAAACCAACATGAATGATGGCTGTGCCCAGCTGGTGGCTGTCCTATCGCCTCATACCACAAAACATCAGCTGACATTTTCTATTAATTACCCAACAATTCTACATGTTGATCCGCCAGTGTTTGTCGACACCCAGCAGGTGATCTACTGCCCCTGTCGTTCATGTGGGTCTGTCTTCCATGTAATGTAATCCAGGTAAACAAACTTAACACTTTCTGGTAAACAATTAACCATGATACACTGATAAAGATTCGCATGGAGTTAGACATGCTCAGGAGGAACAGATTATACACATACACAGTGGGGTTATATTACAAGATGGCTTACGTTGTCTGATGTAAGTTTCCACACTTGACACACTCATATGGATTAATTGTACAGATCACTCATTCAGATCACTTTCACTCACTCCCTCCCTTCAAAAAACACATCCTGTGTGTGTGTGTGTGTGTGTGTGTGTGTGTGTGTGTGTGTGTGTGTGTGTGTGTGTGTGTGTGTGTGTGTGTGTGTGTGTGTGTGTGTGTGTGTGTGTGTGTGTGTGTGTGTGTGTGTGTGTGTACACCTGTTCATGCATACAGTACATGTCGGGGTGTGTGTGTGTAAGGAGTGATTCTATTCCAGATAAATTCGGCTCTTCGGCGCACTTTAGTGCATATGGGAGATTTCCCAGACACAGTGTGACGTAATGGTGTACAGTATTTTGGAGCGGCAGCAAGAACCAGTCGTACTAGGAGAGCAGAACTTGATAACATCTGTTGTTTCCCTTTACTTTCTCTCATTCTGTCTGCCTACGCTCTGTCTGTTTCAATCCCACTCGGTTTCTCCTTTCGTCTCGCTGTCTTCCTCTGTCGAACTCTGACTCTCACACACTCTTTGACACTGTAGAGCAGTACGTTTTGGCATGGGCAGTCCCAGCCTCCCCCTGGCCTGCTCTTCCCTCCTCCCTTCCCCCTCTGAATCCAAGGGGGACCTGGGGGACCTTTTACAACCCTGGGCCCTGGCAACTGCATGGGCCTTCTGAGCTCCGGCACGGAAACCTGCTGAAAAACAGAGATAAATGATGAAGGAATGGGGTGGCTAAGTTTGGATGAGAGACCAGAAAAAGAGAGGATGAAATGACTCCAGACCAGGCACCAGGATAAGGTGACTAAGGGGGCAATTAAATTCAGGCATTTTTTTGTGTGTGTGGGGGGTGGGGAATTATATTGAATTATGCTCATCACGCTATACCACAAACAAAGTTGAAATGCTGAGACTGAGATCCTTGAGGGCTTTTGAAGTGACAGGTACGCTACATAACCAAAATGTATGTGGACACCTGTTTGTTGAACGTTTCATTCCAAACTCATGGGCATTAATATGGAGTTGGTCTCCCCTTTGCTTCTATAAGAGCCTCCAGTCTTCTGGGAAGGCTTTCCACTAGGTGCTGGAGCATTGCTGCGGGGAATTTCTTCCATTCAGCCTCGAGCATTCATGAGGTTGGGCACTGATTTTGGGCATTTAGGCCTGGCTCGCAGTCGGTGTTCCAATTCATCCCAAAGGTGTTCGATGGGGTCTGTGCAGGCCAGTCAAGTTCTTCACCGATCTTGACAAACCATTTCTGTATGGACCTCGCTTTGTGCACGGGGGTATTGTCATACTGAAACAGGAAGAGGGCCTTCCCCAAACTGTTGCCATAAAGTTGGAAGCACAGAATTGTCTAGAATGTATGCTCTAGCGTTAAGATTTCCCTACACTGGAACTAAGGGGCCTAGCCCGAACCATGAAAAACAGCCCCAGACCATTATTCCTCCTCCACCAATCTTTAGTTGGCACTGTGCATTGGGGCAGGTAACGTCGTCCTGGCATCCGCCAAATAGAGGTTAGTCAGTTCTTGTGTTGACGTTGCTTCCAGAGGCAGTTTGGAACTCTGTAGTGAGTGTGGCAACCGAGGACAGACTCTTTGTACGTGCTTCAGCACTCAGCGGTCCCGTTCGGTGAACTTGTGAGGCCTACCACTTTGCGGCTGAGCCGTTGTTGTTCCTAGACATTTCCACTTCACAATAACAGCACTTACAGTTGACCAGGGCAGAAATTTGACGAACTGACGTGTTGGAAAGGTGGCATCCTATGGCGGTGCCACATTGAAAGTCACGGAGCTCTTCAGTAAGGCCATTCTACTGCCAATGTTTGACTGTGGAGATTGCGTGGCTGTGTGCTCGATTTCATACACATGTCAGTAATGGGTATGTCTGAAATAGAAGAATCCACTAATTTGAAGGGGTATCCACATACTGTTGCGTGTATATATAGTGTAGGTTGGTGCGAAATCTGTAGTCCGGTGCGCTGTATCAGCACCACGGACAGCGCCTGACACACTAAAGTAGCAAGGCCGTTTTGGTAATGAATACAAGCTACAAGATAGATGGGGCAATTCACCTATTAAACAGCCTATTTGAATCCAATGTACACACCGCTGTCTTACCAAAATAATGCTAGCAAAATGCTGAAAGTAATAGCCTAGTTATATATTCATGCAAACAAAAATACTGAATAGCAGTTTGGCTTAGAATACCGACACAACTGCGAATGCGAATGATTGACTGCATACAGAACAAAACGGAGGTATCAAGTAGTAGGCCTAGTAAACAAAATATCAGATCGCTAAAGGCATGACACAATCTATATTTAGGATAGTAACAGTAAACAAACGCAGTAAACAAAAGGCGACTTGAGATCCAAAACAGCATACAGCCTACTACAGTGAGACGCAGCCATGCACAGCTGTCTTGCCAAATAAATAGGCCTACAGTATAGGCCCGCTTCAAACATGGAAAATTAGCCGCTCATCAGTTCAGCAACACGTTGTGATATGGCACAATACAGTTCTGTGACGACCCTCCCACTCTGTCTGCCATATTCTCTTTGTTCTTGTTTCCTTATTAGGATGCCGGTGGGCGGAGTTGGGAGGGTCGTCAGCTAGATGGGAAACACCTGGGCCCGGGTGTGTCCCAGGATAAAGAGACCTCTTCCACAGTCATTGAAAGAGACTCTCTCCATGCAGACACGTTTGTTGATTTATGTTGTGGTAGTTTTGTGGCTTTTTGGTTATTTGCTTTGGCACCTTTCAACACCCTGCACTATTACATTCAGGCATGCAAAACACTCACTTACACTACTGATTACACACACCATTGTTCATTGTTTTTAGTTACTTTATTTAATAAATATATATTTTGATATTCCTTGTCTCCACGTTGTCTCCCTTTTGTTGCGAACTCGGAGCCGGTTCGTAACACTTCTGTGGATCAAATTCGACCCATGGAATCAATTAAGCAATGCCAGCCTAGCATAAACAATACCAACAGTTCCATTTACAACCACAACAACCAATAGGCTACCAAGAAAACCATAATCGAATATCTTTCTATGATGAAACGTACCGATATGTAGCTATACCCAGGGGCGTCATTTGGGTTCTTGCATTGGAATTGTATTGAATTCTGCTTATATCATTCTATACCACAATAAACATGAAAGTTCAAATGCTTTTAACCAATAATTCTGGTTGGTGTGAAATCTTCACTGCGCTCTCAGCACCATGGACAGCGCTTTACATACTAAATAAAGATGTTGATAAAACAAAACAGCTAGTTTTTTCTTACCTTTTCAGAAGAGTTGTAGCCTCCTTGATGCTCTGTGGAACTTCCTGAGTAATCGATCATTCCATTTTCCCTTAAATCTTCTTGTAAGATTCCCGTCAAATGCCAGTTGGATTAGTTGAGCATCCCTTGGGTATAGCGTGCTTCTTCTGTGCTGACGGAACAAGTTTGTCAAAGTGGGAAATTTGGAATCGCGTGTAGCTGTGGATATCCCAAAAGTCAATCCATGTTTCAATGCACTAAGCACGGTCGGCATAGTGGAGAGAGGCCCAGAGAATCATTGCAGGATATCAAGTGGGGTCCATTTGGAGAGGGCGATATCAGTCTTCAAAAACTGGTGAGCGTCACTAAACTTACAGTAGCTATCACCTAATCTGTTTTGCTAAATTTCAGCAGTGGTTTCACCTTTTTCACATCTATAAACCCATGGCTCTCTGGGTCAAGGGCACACAGGGCCTCCACCAGTTGGCTGTTGCGTTCATTCTAACATTTCACCAATGACAGCATCCAACATGCTGAAGAACAATCTTTTACACTCAATGGATATATTTTCACATCCTGTAGGACCCTTGGTCCCGTCTACCTTCAGTTGTGTACCAAGATTCTCTGTCACTGAGGAAATAGTTAAAGAAACCAATCTCATTCATGAGCCCCACGATTTCATTTGGAATATTGTATGATGTGCATGTGGCATTTTGGGGTATGGTGCTTAACACCTTGGCAAGTTCCTTTTTGGAGAGAATATACCATCATAGACAGAACAAGTCCACTACTCCCCTCCCCTCTTGACTATCGCATCCAATGTCCCCCGCAGTGATTGCTGGTTTGAAACAAGGAACTCAATAATGTCGACAATCGGCGACATATACAGTACCAGTCAAAAGTTTGGACACTTACTCATTCAACGTTTTTTCTTTGTTTTTACTATCTTCTACATTGTAAAAACGATAAAATAACATAGAATCATGAAGTAACCAAAAAGTGTTTGAAAAATCTAAAATATATTTTGATTTGTCTAAGTAGCCACCCTTTGCTTTGTTGAAAGCTTTGCACATTCTTGGCATTCTCTCAAACAGCTTCATGAAGAATGCTTTTCCAACGGTCTTGAAGGAGTTCCCACATATGCTGAGCACTTGTTGGCTGCTTTTCCTTCACTCTGCGGTTCAACTCATCGCAAATCACCTCAATTGGGTTAGCTGGTTCAAGCTAGCTAAGTAGGCTAAGGCTAATAACACTAATGCTTTTCACAGCTAGCTAAGAAGCTAAATAAACTCTAGTGGTGGGGTGTGAGGCAGGGTTGAGTGAAGCAGCTTCAACGGTCAACTTGACCCCGCCCTTATAAATCAAACCACGTTATTCACTTAGCCTACCACAGTTGAAGCATTTTTTTACCACTTTTTATGGAAACCCACAGGAGTAATATCTAACCGGCCTGGTGGCTTTCCAATTCCATAGCCCCCATACACAGCCTCGGCACTCTGTCCATTGTGTTGACAAAGCGCAGCAGAGATACAGATTTTGCGCCAACCTTTCACTCAATCATTGAAACTTTTTTGCAATTTTTATATAGGGACAAAAAACTAAAACCGAGGGGGCACAAGTTTCAAATGAGGGAGCTAAGCCCCCTTTTGCCCCCTCGTGGAGCCGGATATGACTGACTCCCATCCTCCTCTCAACACCCACATGTTCCCATGTTCTTTTGATGGCAGGCCCATCAAGGATCCAGCCTGGTTGTAGATTGATATGTGCTTAGCCAACTCCTCAGACTGTCATGAACGATCCAATGATTTTCCATAGTTGTATGTATGGCATGACATATATATAGCATGACAACGGCTGTCAGGGGAGTTGGCTAAAGCACATTCTGATCTGAGACCAGGAGATTCACTGTTGTTTACTATATCGACGCTTTATTGCCAAAGTGAAGTTTTACAACGCTTGAAGGGTTATCCTGGGATACGTAAAATGCAGAGAACATAGTTTGGCTTTTTTATTTTTTATTTTAGTCCAATCATATTGTTTCCAGGGAAATAAATCAGCACTTGTTATAATCTTGTGAAATCAAAGCTCCTCAGAGCCAGGATGTGTCTGATGCTGGCTCACACTAGGCTGAAACACCAGGGCAGAGTCACTGTTTAAGAAGCACATTTCCTCACCATCCTTTTACATCTCCCAGGCTCTGACATATGGATCTCTGTAGAGTGGGTGGTCCTGTGCCAGGGGATTCACGGCTGGCTTATGGTGAGAGATATTGTTTGTATGTTGAGTAGGGAATGAGTGAGTGTTTGCATTGTGTTTACACTGGTTTGATTAGAGAAATGGGTCATTGAGTGCGTGGAGATTTCACAGGTTGGGGATCACAGAGTCTGAGGAACTCAGGAGCTCCCATTATTTATCCAACTGCCTGCAGGCTGGAGAGTGCAGACCACCAACATGAGACATACAAGCTGCAGGTATCAAGCATTCTAATGGGAACAGTCAAGCATATGAAATGCTCTTTGTTATAAATTATCTTTCCCTTGAGGTAATTGCCAATATGGCATGATGGGTGAAAGCTATGTGATACAAGTTAAACATTTGCTTACAGCTATTCAATTGTGTTGCATTAGTGAAGTGAAGGAGGAAATATGCATCTTGAGTATTTGAGTAAGCCAGGCCAAGGAGACATATTTGAGAGGACCACGCATCATGTCCAAATCATCTGAAAGTATCTAAAATTGATTGTGTAGCTCAACAAAGTCCCTTATAGATGATTTGAACATGATGCGTGAAAAATGCTAATACCAGTACCATGACTTAAATATAATTTTTCCCCACAAATGCTAAAGCAATAAAACAGTGCCATGAAAATGATAGTTTAAATCATGTTTTGAGGCTATATTGGCCTAGTGTTTGTTGACATTTGCTTTGTTTACAAACATCGGCATAAAACAAGCTTACATTTTGGGTTCTGATGAGGTATGACAGTTTAACTGAGCTCATGATGCATTTTATAAATGTGTATTCTTCAAATATTAAATTATAGGATAAATAATGGATATAGCAACTGCAGATTGTCCTTTTAACCCATATTGGATAAAATGTTAGAATTTTTCTGACAGTCTGCTTAATTTGTTACATTAGGTATGCACCGTTTATGTAACGTGTCAACTCCAATTCTAAGAGGGGAAAATCTGTTTCATATTGAAGAAAAATGCTTGTTGTGACACTTGTTTTTATGGAGATTTTTGTAGAGAAAATCGCAACATGCTTTACTCGTCTTCACCAGGAGATTGTTGGATGTTCTTCTTTTTGGCAAGATTTCTTCAAAATTCCCACCTGGATTAAGCGGAGTATTCATGCAGTAATGGGTCGAGATGCGGAAACAGGCATAGCACGCGCCTACATATTTTATTTTAAATGTCCCCTAAAATAATTGAAATTGTGAAATAAAGACAATTCCTTATATCAAATCAAATCAAATTTATTTATATAGCCCTTCGTACATCAGCTGATATCTCAAAGTGCTGTACAGAAACCCAGCCTAAAACCCCAAACAGCAAGCAATGCATGTGAAAGAAGCACGGTGGCTAGGAAAAACTCCCTAGGAAAAACTCCCTAGAAAGGCCAAAAACCTAGGAAGAAACCTAGAGAGGAACCAGGCTATGAGGGGTGGCCACTTCTGGCTGTGCCGGGTGGATATTATAACAGAACATGGTCAAGATGTTAAAATGTTCATAAATGACCAGCATGGTCAAATAATAATCATAGTAGTGGTCGAGGGTGCAACAAGCACGTCCGGTGAACAGGTCAGGGTTCCATAGCCGCAGGCAGAACAGTTGAAACTGGAGCAGCAGCATGGCCAGGTGGACTGGGGACAGCAAGGAGTCATCATGCCAGGTAGTCCTGAGGCATGGTCCTAGGGCTCAGGTCCTCTGAGAGAAAGAAAGAAAGAGAGAATTAGAGAGAGCATATTTAAATTCACACAGGACACCGGATAAGACAAGAGAAATAGCCTTCCCTGTAGCTCAGTTGGTAGAGCATGGTGTTTGCAACACCAGGGTTGTGGGTTCGATTCCCACGGGGGGCCAGCACAGGAAAAAAAAAAAAAAAATGTATGAAATTGTATGAAATGTATGCATTCACTACTGTAAGTCGCTCTGGATAAGAGCGTCTGCTAAATGACTAAAATGTAATGTAAATGTAAAATACTCCAGATGTAACAGACTGACCCTAGCCCCCCGACACATAAACTACTGCAGCATAAATACTGGAGGCTGAGACAGGAGGGATCAGAAGACACTGTGGCCCCATCTGATGATACTCCCGGACAGGGCCAAACAGGCAGGATATAACCCCACCCACTTTGCCAAAGCACAGCCCCCACACCACTAGAGGGATGTCTCCAACCACCAACTTACCGTCCTAAGACAAGGCCGAGTATAGCCCACAAAGATCTCCGCCACGGCACAACCCAAGGGGGGGCGCCAACCCAGACAGGAAGACCATGTCAGTGACTCAACCCACTCAAGTGACGCACCCCTCCCATGGACGGCATGGAAGAACACCAGTAAGCCAGTGACTCAGCCCCTGTAATAGGGTTAGAGGCAGAGAATCCCAGTGGAGAGAGGGGAATATGAATATATGACGAAGTCCATCAGGAAAACGAATCACCCAACACGCGGAGACCCTGCATGCTGTGGGACCAGGCTTGAGGTGGAGCAGGAAGGGTTGCCCTGTGGCTCAAAATCCGGTTTTAACAGCGACAAGAAAAGTGTGGCCTACAGTTCTGATGGAAACAATTAGAACTCCTATTGCAACTTGGAAATATTACATTTGGACGTCGTAGGTGAGTTTAACTTCTGAAAACTACATTGTGTTTGTCCTGTCCTCCCCGAAGCCTGCTTTGCAGACCACAGTGATGTCCTCACGTTTGAACTTCCGGAAGTGATGACGTGAGAATTTAACAACTTTTGACAGATTCAGTCCTTAACCAGCTCGTAACCTGCGAAGTTCACATACATTTGGTTCTAAAATACACAGTTAGTGATGACATTTAGTTTAGTTAAGGTTAGGGATAAGTTTAGGCATTAACTCCGAATTGTTAAGGTAAGGGTTAAGGTTAGGGATAGGTTTAAAACAAACATCTCAAAAACAACTTTCTATCACTGTATTTGAACATGCAACCTTTGGCACCAGAGGCGGATGCTTATGTTACTCATGCCAGAAGGTTTGCAACGTACCTCAACTTCGAACATGCAACCATTGGCACCAGAGGCGGATGCTTATGTCCATCCACCATCCCCGTCCACAACGCCCTAGCCAAATCGAAAGCTGCTTGAAGGTAACATCGCTCACTGTTGCCCCTAGTGGCCGGTTTCCACGTCATCTCCTGCTGTCCTCAGACAAGGATGGATGTCGAATACTAACTTTTATCACAGGTGACCTGACTGATTTTGAGCCACTTCATGTAAAGTGTAGGACCTATGTCTCATGAGCTGAAATAAAAGGTCCCAGAAATGTTCCACACTCACAAAAAACACATTTATCTCAAATTTACTGCCCAACAAATGTGTTCACATCCCTGTTAGTGAGCATTTATCATTTACCAAGATAATCCATGCACCTGACAGGTGTGGCATATCAATAAACTGATTAAACAGCATGCTCATTACACAGGTGCATCTTGTGCTGTGGACAATAAAAGGCCACTTTAAAATGTGCAATTTTGTCACACAACACAATGCCACAGATATCTGAAGTTTTGAGGGAGCGGGCAATTGGCATGCTGACTGCAGGAATGTCCACCAGAGCTGTTGCCAGATAATTGAATGTTAATTTATCTACCATAAGCCGCCTCCAACGTCGTTTTCGAGAAATTGGCAGTACGTCCAACCGGCCTCACAACCCGCAGACCAGGTGTATGGCATCATGTAGGCAAGCGCTTTGCAGATGTCAACATTGAACAGAGTGCCCCTTTTTTTACTTTAGTTTATTTGGTAAATATTTTATTAACTCTTCTTGAGCTGCACTGTTTGTTAAGGGCTTGTACGTAAGCATTTCACGGTAAGGTCTACACTTGTTGTATTCGGCACATGTGACAAAGTTTGTATTTGATGGTAGTGGTGGTGTTATGGTATGGGCAGGCATAAGCTACGGACAATGAACACAATTGCATTTTTATTGATGGCAATTTGAATGCACAGAGATACCGTGACGAGATCCTGAGGCCCATTGTCGTGCCATTCATCTGCCGGCATCACCTTATTCTTCAGCATGATAATGCACGTCCCCATGTCACAAGGATCTGTACACAACTCCTGGAAGCTGAAAATGTCCCAGTTCTTCCATGGCCTGCATACATACCAGACATGTCACCCATTGAGCATGTGTGGCATGCTCTGGATCGACGTGTTTGACAGCGTGTTCCAGTTGCCGCAAATATCCATCAACTTCGCACAGCCGTTGAAGAGGAGTGGGACAACATTCCACAGACCACAATCAACAGCCTGATCAACGCTATGTGAAGGAGATGTGTTGTGCTGCATGAGGCAAATGGTGGTTACCAGATACTGACTGGTTTTCTGACCACGCCCCTACTTTTTTTTTTAAGGTATCTGTCACCACCAGTTGCACATCTGTATTCCCAGTCATGTGAAATCCATAGATTAAGGCCTAATTAATTTATTTCAATTGATTGATTCCCTTACAGTGCATTCAGAAAGTATTCAGACCCCTTCCCTTTTTCCACATTTTGTTACGTTACAGCCTGATTCAAAAATGTATTAAATAAAAACCTCAACAATCTACATATAATACCGCCTAATAGCAGGTTTGAGATTTTTTGCAAATGTAAATACGTGTTTTTTTTAAAATGTGTTTTTTTTTACAAAAGTATTCAGACCCTTTGCTATAAGACTCGAAATTGAGCTCAGGTACATCCTGTTTCCATTGATTATGCATGAGATGTTTCTACACCTTGATTGAAGTCAATTGAATTAAATTGAATTAAATTGATCGGACATGATTTGGAAAGGTGTGTCTATATAAGGTCCCAGTGTTGACAGTGCATGTCAGAGCAAAAACCAAGCCATGAGTTTGAAGGAATTGTCCATAGAACTCCAATAAACTGTGTTGAGGCACAGATCTGGGGATCTGGGTACCAACACATTTCTGCAGCATTGAAGGTCCCCAAGAACACAGTGGCCTCCATCATTCTTAAATGGAACAAGTTTGGAACCACCAAGAATCTTCCTAGAGCTGGATTTTCACAGATGCTTCCTCGCATTGTTTTGTCCATTTCCATGTTTTGTCCTGAAAATGCAACTGATGCAATGGCTTCAGCTTCGTTGCTAAGCTCGAGATAAAGCGTCCGTAGTACTTCAGTAACCCCAGGAAAGAAGGTAGTTGCCTAATGTTCTGAGGAGTTGGGGAATCCAAGACAGCCTTGACCTTTGACGGAGCCTTGTGAAGGCCTGTGGCATCGTCGACGTGTCCAAGGTATTCAACCGATGGTTGAAAGAATGCACGTGTCCTTACGAACTCGCAGTCCGTAGTCCTTTTTAGGTTGCTTCCAAGTTCTGGAGATGGTCGTCTTTTCCAATAACGAGGATGTCATCCAGGTAACATTGCACTCATGGCAATCCACTGAAGATCTGGTCCATTGCCCTCTGGAACAGAGGTGGTGCAGTTGTGATTACAAATGGTAGACAGCACCTGAAGAGCCCCTTGTGTGTCAGGACGGTCAGCAGTCTCCATATATCCTGATTCCACTATTCTTCTTAAGGACTGGTATGAAGGGTGTAGCCCATTTACTCACACTGACCAGCTCCAGTACTTTGTTCTTGATTAGAGCGGGTCATGCATTGAGAAACTTTGGTTTGCTGACTGGCTTATTGCTAAGCTTCATTGTAATGTATTTCATGCTGCCCAGCTCTCCATTAAATACTTGCCCATGTTTCTTTAAGATGGCGTGTAGGTGTGTCTCCATGTGTCATTGTACAAACTGATGGCCAGTGAGTCCAGTGTGATTTTCTCCAGCCACGAACGTCTCAGTAGGGATGGATAGTATCATTTCACGACAGTGGCAGCTTTCAGTTTGTCCACTTAACTGAACTGTGACATCAGTGATGCCTTTCACGGTGACAGATTCACCTGTGTAATTCTTTAGTACAATGTGGAAGAGACATAGTAGCTGTGTGGGCCCCCCACCAACAGTCAGTATATTCAGTGTGACTTCCACGTCTGATGAGTCACTCACCTGTGTTCTCTTGCTCAACAGCATGAACGGGTTTCATTTTTCTTTTCTTTTTTGGAGTGTCTCTTTCTTGATTTCAGTCTTTGAGGTTTTCTCTGAGCTCTTTTTGTTTCTGCAGGCTCATTCGGGGTGGCCCTTTTTTCCACAGGCTCTGCAATTCATGACCTTACACCTGATGCCTCGCTTGCCACAGTGGAAGCATGTGCCTTGATTTCCCTGTCTCAGATTTTCAGTTGAAACTCTGCACTCATCCTGATGAACCCATCTGCTGAGCCTCTTTAGCAGCTAGTTCCATGGACACATTGACTTCAATGGTCTTTGCCATTGCTTTCAGTCAATATTCTCTTTTGTGTAGCTTCACTCTGTAGCTCACATACTAGTCTGTCTCTAATGGTGTTATTTAGAACATAGTTAAACTCAGTGCTCTGATTCTCCCTGTTCCACATCTCTCCTGTGGAACCTAAACCTTTCAGTAATAACTAGTGGTTTTGGTCAAAAGTGTCCTTTTAGCAACATCAACAGGGTTAAGCGTTTGGAAAGGTTTTTTCATTTATGCTGTCTCTGATAGTGGGTTTTGTGACGCAGCAGGGGAGGTAAGTGCTAAGTCTTGTGGATTTCATAACCACGTCTATATAACAATTCAATAATGATGAGACGAGTGACCGGAATTCAGTTCAACCATTTTATCTAGAATGTGATCATCTACAACGTTCAACACCCATGATGCTCCGCACACACAACCAAGGTAAGTACAGAGGTACGAAAAGTACAGTACAACCTTAATATACAACAGTTTGGAGAGAGATACTGGGAAGAAAGAAGGGAGGAGGATGAGTGGGTTCCCAGGAACTCTACAATAGTGTTCTTTGGATGATTCCCATGAAGGCAAAATGTGATGCAAATATCAAGAAAATGTAATAAAAAAATTATTGTAAAGTCCGTAATGAAGTGTAGCCTATTGCATTGTATCATTTGTAGTACAACACTGACCTTGTTAACCTCTCTGGCGCAGGTGGGACGAATTCGTCCCACCTACGTAACAGCCACTTGAATCCAGTGGCGCGATTTTTGAAACGTTTGAAATACTATTACTTCAATTTCTCAAACATATGACTATTTTACAGCTATTTAAAGACAAGACTCTCGTTAATCTAACCACACTGTCCGATTTCAAAAGGCTTTACAACGAAAGCAAAACATTAGATTATGTCAGGAGAGTGCCCAGCCAGAAATAATCAGACACCCATTTTTCAAGCTAGCATATAATGTCACAAAAACCCAAACCACAGCTAAATGCAGCACTAACCTTTTATGATCTTCATCAGATGACACACCTAGGACATTATGTTATACAATACATGCATGTCTGTTCAATCAAGTTAATATTTATATCAAAAAACAGCTTTTTACATTAGCATGTGACGTTCAGAAAAAGCATACCCCCCGAACACTTCCGGGGAATTTACTAACAGTTTGCTAAATTACTCACGGTTAACGTTCACAAAAAGCATAACAATTATTTAAAGAATTATAGATACATTACTCCTCTATGCACTCGATATGTCCGATTTTAAAATAGCTTTTCGGATGAAGCACATTTTGCAATATTCTAAGTACATAGCCCAGCCATCACGGGCTAGCTATTTAGACACCCGGCAAGATTAGCCTTCACCAAAATCATATTTCCTATAAGAAAAATGGTCTTACCTTTCCTGTTCTTCGTCAGAATGCACTCCCAGGACTTCTACTTCAATAACAAATGTAGGTTTGGTCCCAAATAATCCATCGTTATGTTCCATCAGCGACGTTTTGTTCTTGCGTTCTAGACACTATCAGAATTGTAAATCACGGTCGTGCGCATGGCGCAGAACGTGTCAAAAAAATTCTAAATATTCCATTACCGTACTTCGAAGCATGTCAACCGCTGTTTAAAATAAATTTTTATGCAATTTATCTCGTAGAAAAGCGATAATATTCCGACCGGGAATCTGCAATAAGCTAAACAGCCGAATGAAAATACTCCACGGGGGCGAATCGCGCACGCGCCAAATTCTATTGTCACCTAATGGGACACTTGGAAAAGGCGATAATGTGTTTCAGCCTGAGGCTGCCTCGTCATCGTTCAGGTTTTTCCCGGGTTCTGAGAGCCTATTGGAGCCCTAGGAATTGTCACGTTACAGCTAAGATCCTTACTCTTCAATAAACAGAGGCAAGAAGAACGACTCCTTGTCAGACAGGCCACTTCCTGCATGAAACCTTCTCAGATTTTTGCCTGCCATAGGAGTTCTGTTATACTCACAGACACCATTCAAACAGTTTTAGAAACTTTAGGGTGTTTTCTATCAATAATATGCATATTCTAGCTTCTGAGTTGGTGTAGGAGGCAGTTAAAAATGGGCACATATTTTTTCCAAAATTCTCAATACTGCCCGTTTGGACCTCTCGGCCTAAATCCTAGATTAACAGATACGGGGTTAACCATCAAGTTTGCTGCATTAGTGGTAGAAGTCTGATGCTGTTACAATGGGGTGGCTGGAAGTTGGAGGTAAGGATGACAGAGCGGTCTAAGGTGCTGCGTTCAGGTCAACATTCTCCCCTAGCGGTGTTGGTTCGAATCCCATTTCTGACATTGCTGGGACATCATTTAGCCTAGATACTGTGGGTTGTACTCAAGCACATACTCAAATCTTTTTTAAGTTAGAGGCTTTTGTAGTTTCGATTGTTCATATTTTTCTTCTTATTATTTTATTGGAGTATGTATTTTTCACTGCTCAACCCTTATGGTGGTTTGAGATTCACCAGACACCTCAATTGGTGGGTCACAAAGTAAAAAGTTAATAAACAGGCGGGCCAGAAACTGAAGGTTTGCCAGTTTGAATCCCAACAGGAAAAAAGTTATGTTGACAGTGTACAAAGTTGAATAGATCTCAACATAATGGAATGCTTGACATGGTTCTGTGTGTCTTTTAGTGAAACAAATATTTTCTAAGAATTATGTTTTGGAAGACAATGAGGTCAGGCTTTTTTATGAGTCACAATGCAACTCTCAGCTCAACAAACAGTGTTCTCACAGTTATGAACCCCTTAAACCCAAGAGCATGTTGGATATGCTCTGTACACTCCAGTTGTTTCATATTATTACAGTGAAGGGATTTCTATAATAAGCAAAGTACTGTTTTATTGGAAACCTATTATAGTCCAGATGTTGATCCTGGGTTTAAACTGCGAACCCTAGCTATCTGTTGAATTTGCCATCCACTTTTTTTGTACACATAGGCTGTTTCCTTTTTGTGTCTTGACCAGCGACTCACTGGATTGAGATGGTCTGTTAGGCATACTCTTTTATGTTACACAAAATACCTGGTCACACAGTTTTAACAAGCCTAATATAGAGTAGGCCTTTTGTTTTTCCGGAGCTAAGGAAAACTCGGGAAGGTCCCGAAGTTTGGAACGGGGTATGGTCTGATTCCATGGGAGAACCAAAACGAATGAGTTTGATCACGCCAAAACACTCTCTCACTGTCTCTCACGTGATGAAAGCCAAATAAACTCCATTTAGCTTTTTCATTGAGAAAAAAACACTTTACATGACACAGTGTCATAAACCATGTTATAATATGTCATAACAGCTGACATAACTTGTCATAACCTGTCATATAATGGTCATAACACTGTCATGACCCATATATTTACACCTGTTGTGACATACTGCATTATTGTAAGGCTGGGTATGACACCTACATAAGTGTCAAAACCTACATTTATTCAAATGTGTTTTTTCCCTGCCAAGAAGTTTCCTTTCGTTTTGAAAGTTTCTTAAATTCTCTGTTGTTGTAATGACTTCTTTTACAGTCGCTTTGTTTTCATCAAATTTTAAATAATGACACTGTCATAAAGCATTGACCATCCTGTGTCACTTTACATGGACTAAGAAAAAACACTTTATGACACTGTCAAGAAGCATACACATACATACCTTTATGTCCAACCTGGTCTCTGAGCATTTTGTATTATTCTGTATGTAAATCCGAGGCTCCATTTATTATGATATGTTATGTTTTGTATGGTATTTATTAATTTGTGTATGTTCATCACCCATTTTGAATTTGTTGCGAATGAAAATGTATATTATGTTACTAATTTGCTAAATGTTCAATATGTTACGAAATTTCAAAACATACTATATGTTACAAATTTTAAGGTTACAAATTCTAACGCTAACGTTAGCTAGGGTTTAGGGTACGAGTTAGGTTAAAGGGTTAGGGGAACGATTAGCTAACATGCTAAGAAGCTAAAACGTAGTAAGTAGTAAAAAAGCTGCTAATTAGCAAAACTGCTAGAGTAACAGCTATCAGTCAGCAAATCATTGCTAGCGGTCATCAGCTAACCTTTAGCTCGGAAAGCTCTCGCCAGTTCGAACAACGTGACTCAAACCATAGCATAACGGACCTATTATTATTTGTAATTTTTTCCCCCATATCCCTGGATTCCTACCGCAAACTCTGAACATTTTCATCTGGATCTTCGCAACTAGCTAACCGCAATTCCGGGTGACTACTCCTGGCTAGCGTTTCCATCCCGGAGCAAACACCAATTAGCCTGAAGCTAGACCGGCCAGGGCTTCTGTGCTACCACCGAAGCCCACTCCTGGGCTACAATATCCGAACCCCTGCTACTGCCGGTATGGGGCACGGAACCCCGCCGATCCTCTACGACTGGAATACCGACATAATCTGCCCGAGGATTCCAACAGGCCCATCAGGCGCGACGTCCGCTGAAGGCCCATTCTGCTAACCGTGGCCTACTAGCTACCTAGAGCTACTTGGAACCCTACTAATTCCACGACTGGTCTATCGACGTCACCGCACGAAGAGGCAAAAACAGACTTACCCCCATCGCGACGTCCCCCAAAGGCTAACTTGGTCTGTTAACTGCTAGCTTGCTTGCCCCGGTCTGCTAACTGCTAGCTTGCCTGCCCCGGTCTGCTAACTGCTAGCCCCGGTCTGCCAACTGCTTGCTTGCTAACCCGGTCTGCTAACTGCTAGCTTGCCAGCCCTGGTCTGCTAATTGCTAGCTTGTTTAATTGCTGCCCACTGCTCTGAGGCTAGGAAACACTGTTACTGTAACACTGCCTCTCGTAGGAGGGGGGTGTGTAGGAAATCAGGAGCAGGAGAGCAGATAAGTTCCAGGGTAAGTCAACGTTTATTCAGGCGCTCCCGAAAGCACAACACAAACACAATGGGAATAACCGCACTAACGTCGTCGCCACCCACATGGAAGGAACTGCGCACACGGAGGAGAAACCTCGACTCCACAAACTGTACACGGTAAACATATACCGTAAGAAACAAAATGAAATCCCGTGGTGCAGGCAAGCACAATACACAGTAATAATCCCACACATAGCCTAGCCTGCAGCGGGGTGATATAAACCCACCGAAATCAACTAAACTAAACACAGGTGTGAAAAACAGACAGAACTAAACGAAAAGGAAAATGGGATTGGTGGCAGCTAGTAGGCCGGCGACGACGACCGCCGAGCACTGCCCGAACAGGGAGAGGAGCCACCTTCGGTGGAAGTCGTGACAGTTACCACCGATAAATCCACTATAACTGAGAATTTCAATAAGCATTTCTCTACAGCTGGCCATGCTTTCCGCCTGGCTACCTCTACCCCGGTCAACTACCCGGCACCCTCCACAGCAACTCGCCAATGCCCCCACCATTTCTCCTTCTCCCAAATCCAGAAAGCTGGTGTTCTGAAAGAGTTGCAAAATCTGGTCCCATACAAATCAGCCGGGCTAGACAATCTGGACCCTCTCTTTCTAAAATTATCTGCCAAAATAGTTGTAACCCCTATTACTAGCCTGTTCAACCTCTCTTTTGTATCGTCTGAGATTCCCAAAGATTGGAAAGCTGCCGCGGTCATCCCCCTCTTCAAAGGGGGTGACACTCTAGACCCAAACTACTACAGACCTATATCTATCCTACCCTGTCTTTCTAAGGTCTTCGAAAGCCAAGTTAACAAACAGATTACCGACCATTTCGAATCCCACCGTACCTTCGCTATGCAATCTGGTTTCAGAGCTGGTCATGGGTGCACCTCAGCCACGCTCAAGGTCTTAAACGACATCATAACCGCCATTGATAAGAGACATTACTGTGCAGCCGTATTCATCGACCTGGCCAAGGCTTTCGACTCTGTCAATCACCACATTCTTATTGGCAGACTCGACAGCCTTGGTTTCTCAAATGATTGCCTCGCAATCAAATCAGAGGGCCTGTTGTCCGGACCTCTGGCAGTCTCTATGGGGGTGCCACAGGGTTCAATTCTCGGGCTGACTCTTCTCTGTATACATCAATGATGTTGCTCTTGCTGCTGGTGATTCTCTGATCCAACTCTACGCAGACGACACCATTCTGTATACTTCTGGCCCCTCTTTCGACACTGTGTTAACTAACCTCCAGACGAGCTTCAATGCCATACAACTCTCCTTCCATGGCCTCCAACTGCTCTTAAACGCAAGTAAAACTAAATGCATGCTATTCAATCGATTACTGCCCGCACCTGCTCGCCCGTCCAGCAGCACTACTCTGGACGGCTCTGACTTAGAATACATGGACAACTACAAATACCTGGGTGTCTGGTTAGACTGTAAACTCTCCTTCCAGACTCACATTAAGCATCTCCAATCCAAAATTAAATCTAGAATCGGCTTCCTATATTGCAACAAAGCATCCTTCACTCATTCTTCCAAACATACTCTCGTAAAACTGACCATCCTACTGATCCTCGACTTCGGTGATGTCATCTATAAAATAGCCTCCAACACTCTACTCAACAAACTGAATGCAGTCTATCACAGTGCCAGCCGTTTTCTCACCAAAGCCCAATACACTACTCACCATTGCGACCTGTACACTCTCGTTGGTTGGCCCTCACTTCATACTCGTCGCCAAACCCACTGGCTACAGGTTATCTACAAGTCTCTGCTAGGTAAAGCCCTGCCTTATCTCAGCTCACTGGTCACCATAGCAGCACCCAGTCGTAGCATGCGCTCCAGCAGGTATATCTCACTGGTCACCCCCAAAGCAATTCCTCCTTTGGTCGTCTTTCCTTCCAGTTCTCTGCTGCCAATGACTGGAATGAACTGCAAAAATCTCTGAAGCTGGAGACTCATATCTCCCTCACTAGCTTTAAGCACCAGCTGTCAGAGCAGCTCACAGATCACTGCACCTGTACATAGCCCATCTGTAAACAGTCCATCTATCTACCTACCTCATCCCCATACTGTATTTATTTATTTGTTTTGTTTATTCCATGTGTAACTGTGTTGTTGTATGTGTCGAATTGCTATGCTTTATCTTGGCCAGGTCGCAGTTGCAAATGAGAACTTGTTCTCAACAAGCCTACCTGGTTAAATAAAGATGAAATAAAAATAAATAAAATAAAAACATTTTAACTTATGTCTCGTCCTGCATCTGAAGTCTGCTCCTGCATTCTTCCCAGGCTTCAGAAACAGGGCACTGGGGTAGGTGCATGTCTGACATCAATGTGTGCACAATTACAAAGATAACTTTACATGGTCAATTTAAGAAAATGTTATATAAAATAAACATACTGTTGACAAGTAGGCTATGGTGTAATGAAATGTTTTGCCTTGTGTGGTAGGTTATGTGGGTTTTGTCACTCATGTAGGTGTCATAACCAGCCATAGAAAAATGCAATATATGTCACAACAGGTCTAAATATATGCATCATGATAGTATTATGACAGGTTATGTCAGCTGTTATGACATATTATGACAAGGTTATGACCGTGTCTTAACGTGTTATAATGCTGGGTGTCAAGTAAAGTGTTATCAAAAATCACTTCTCTCTTGGTCTGGGAAAGGCTGTCTTTGATTTACCTCATCGTATCTTTGTTATGGATACATATATCGTTATGCCAGAAGTGGCACGATTACAATTGCTCGCTGGGAGCCAAGAAGTGGTTGATAACAAAGTTCGGAGTGTTTTCCTCCAGCCGGTCCGTGCCAGAAGGTCAGCCCAAGGGAACGGGGGCTAACAGATCTCTCGCTCTGCTAAAGAAGGCCCATCTTTCTTTTTCTCTCTGACGACTGCAGCATCTGCATCCCACTGGATCTGAGTACCATTCAGATATACTTTACTGTGTACGCAATCAAGTTTATCTTGAGTAATTTTGTGTGAGTGTGTGAGAGGTTGAGTGACTAAGTGAGGGTTTGGCAAGTGTGTACAGTGCATTCGGAAAATATTCAGACACTTTGACTTTTTCCACATTCTGTTACATTAGAGCCTTATTCTAAAATGGATTGAATATAATTAGCTGACAAAGGTGCTTCCACAAAGTACTGAGTAAAAGGTCTAAACACTTATGTAATGTGATATTTGTTTATTTTATTTTTAATACAAACATTTCTAAAAAAACATTTTTTGCATTTTCATTATGGGGTATTGTGTGTAGATTGATACATTTTATAATAAGGCTGTTAAGTAACAATGTGGAAAAAGTCAAGGGGTCTGAATACTTTCCGAATGCACTGTATAGGAGGGGGTGAGTCTGTGCTAGTGTGCTTTCTAAGAGTGAGCCTTTGTGTGTGTTGTGTGTACTCTTAAGTGTGATTGTGCTTAAAGCCCTCTGGTGTGCTGGGTCGTGTGCGTGAGAGCAGCTCAGCGCCCATGGATTGTCAGCAGGCAGGCAAACTGTGTTCCAGACAGACATGAGGGTCGCGCCCTTACAGCACTCACACATTCACATGCCAAATCATTTACCGGCTCACTTAACCCCAGCCAGTCAGCCTACATGATACCTCTGCCCTGCTAGACAGACTGACACTGAGGAGGAGCAGGAGATAGAGTCTCCATACAACTCCCTGGCTAGACAAAGGGGGGAGTGACAGAAAGTGAGTGAGTTAATTAGCAGGTATTATCTTCTGTAATGTGTGTTTGTGTGAGCAGGTAATGCTCTGTGCTGCTTTCCCTTGGACAAAGAGTGTCTTACTGAAGTCACGAGAGGGATGGGGCTATGGAGAGGGAGGGATGGACATAAGAAAAGAGGGATGGAGGTATGGAGAGTGAGGGATGAAGGTAAGAAAAGGGGTGGGTGGGTGGAAGAAAGAAAAGCGAGGGATGAGAGGGAGCAAAGTGAGAGAGGAAAGGAGAAAGGTAATGGGAAGGAAATAGAAAGACAGTGATAGGAAAAGGAAACTTCAGATAGGTTGAAAATACTGTATCCCTGAAAAATGGAATTTAGCATTTTCTGGCAACTGCGTAGGCTCACTTTATGCTGACTTGGATTCTACAGTGTATTGGACAATGGACACCTGTTATGATTTGGGTGCTCTACAGCTAATTGGCAGTTGATGGCAGTCTGGATGTTGAGGCTCTTTTGAATTTAACTTACAAATCAGAGTTTAGAAAAGGTGCATAGAGTGTATGCAAGGATTATGTATGGTATGTAGGCCTATACAGGGACATGCTATTTGTAGATTTGTTCAGTTTCTTTAGGGCTGACCCCATTTAGTCGGCTGGTCGATTGTTTGGTCAATAGGCTGGCTGTTGGTCGACTGAGATTTTTTTTTAGTCGAGCTGTTGCAAAAGTATATAAAAAATGTGTGCCGCACAAGACATCTGTCAGATTCGCACTTGTCTTAGTGAACTAATCCATTGGAGGCCGCAGGGATGGCACAATCCATTACACTGTTACTGAAAATGTATATGGTTATATTATGTAAGAACAATTGTGCAACACTAATACAAATATTATTTTATAACAAATGCGCTTTCTCCTGCGTGGATTAGCGGTCGCTGTCCACGGTTCTGAACCGATCTTCAATGAGCCATTGAATTGCCGCCTTTCCCTAGACCATGTTGCTATGTGCATAATATCAAAGTTAACCAGCATATTTGTGTTGAGAACAGTGCGGCGGAGGCAGCAGCGGAGTGAAGAGACGAGGAAACAGCCCTTGCCTTAATTGTGTAAGAAAATTAAGGAGAGAGGAAACCCCAACTTAATTAGGGCTATAATTAATAGGCTAACTGTTAAATGTGTTTGGGATGCTGGCCCATGTTGACTCCAATGCTCCTCACAGTTGTGTCAAGTTGGCTGGACGTCCTTAATTTGATCCCTTCCAGAATGTCAACAAAGTTATGAGATTTCTGTACACTTTTATTCTAATAGTGTGTGTGTGTCCTTCCATATAAAACGGCATGCACCAGTATCATGAAAGGTAATTGACCTAATGGTAAATTCTAAATCTGAAATATTGTCATGTCTGGCATGGCATGCATTCAAATGTATTCAAGTTATTATATTAATGCCACTTTGACATTTATGTTTCCATCATTACACAACATGTCGTAAAGTGGCAATCAGCAGTAGAAACAATAGCAAAGAGGTCTCCCCTCCACTGGTACGGTGAAAAGCTGAGGGATGGGCCTGGAGAAGTGTAACCACTCTCAAATTCATAGACAGAGCCATGGATGCAAGGACTGACCATCCATAATATCACAATTATAGTTTTAACCATGTTTTGAGGCTAAATAGCGTTTGTTTACAAACGTTGGAGTAAAACAAGCTTGTATGCTGGGTTCAGATGGGGTACGACAATTGAACTATGCTAATGAGCCATTTATACATTGGATACATCAATGTATACATATAATTCATTTATAAGTCCAAAATGGATGTAACAACAGTTGATTGCCCACCCCAGGCTGGCAAACCTGGATAAGGTGTTCTTTGCCCTTGATGTGATGTTCCCCAAGGTGACATTCTGGTGAAATCCTCCCTACTCCTGGTCATGTATTATGTCTGCATATCAAATCAAATTTCATCAGTGTACCATAATTATATCTAAAGTATAAATGTATAATATCCTACTAAAGCAAATTTGACGGGTAGCCAACTCGGACTCCCTGTGACAATCAGTCCCACACCTGTGTCTAGGGGTGTCAAACTCAATTTCTGGATAGCTGCGTGTCTACTGGGTTATTTCCTTTGAATTTGTATTAAATTAAGACCTAAAAAAAACAGGTTAGAGGAGTTCCAAACTAATAAACCAACAGACACTCGCCCCACCAGGAACTGAGTTTGACACCCATGCCTTAGTCCTTACATTGAGTTCTGAGCCTAACAATACATTTTAAATGCCAGAATTCATAATTAATTGGGCTTCCAAAAATAATATGGTTGCTGGGGTAGGTTTATTTTGATTGCAGATTTTCTGAAAATTATAAAGTTATACGGCCTATCTAAACAGCAGCTGCGTCCTGATTATAAGTTCCATTGAGGGGATTCGATTAAGCTGGCCAAGGCGGAGATTTCACCGGGTGAAAAGGGATTGCATTCGGGCTGCCTCCTTGGTGTGAGCCAGGTGACATGGCAAAGTCGTCTCAAAACAAAGTGACGTATGTAAAGCACATGGAGTAATGATTACAACACATGAGTGTTTCCTCTTGATAAAAACGCATACAGTGCATTCGGGAAGTATTCATACGCCTTGACTTTTTCCACATTTTGTAACATTAGAGCATTATTCTAAAGTGGATGAAATACATTATTTTTGTCATCAATCTACACACTTTACCGCAAAATGGCAAAGCGAAAACATTTTTTTTTAGCAAATGTATTAAAAATATAAAACAGAAATACCTTAGTTAAATAAAGGTTAAATAAAATTTAAATTAAATATTTACATAAGTATTCAGACCTTTTGCTATGAGACTCGAGATGTTTCTACAACTTGATTGGAGTCCACCTGTGGTAAATTCAATTGATTGGACATGATTTGGAAAGGCACACACCTGTCTATATAAGGTCCCACAGTTGACAGGGCATGTCAGAGAAAAAAAAACAAGCCATGAAGTTGAAGGAAGTGTCCGTAGAGCTCCAAGACAGGATTCTGTTGAGGCGCACATCTGGGTAAGGTTTCCAAAGAATATCTGTGGCATTGAAGGTCCCCAAGAACACAGTGGCCTCCATCATTCTTAAATGGCACAAGTTTGGGACCACCAGTACTCTTCCTAGAGCTGGCCACCCAGCTAAACTGAGCAACTGGGGGAAAGGGCCTTGGTCAGGGAGGTGTCCAAGAACACAATGGTCACTGACAGAGCTCCAAAGTTCCTCTGTGGAGATGGGAGAACCTTCCAGAAGGACAACCATCTCTGCAGCCCACTTGGAGTTTGCCAAAAGGCACCTAAAGTACTCTGACCATTAAAAACAACATTCTCTAGTCTGATGAAACCAAGATTGAACTCTTTGGCCTGAATGCCAAGTATCACGTCTGGAGGAAACCTGGCACCATACGTATGGTGAAGCATGGTGGTGGCAGCATCATGCTGTGGGGATGTTTTTTCGGCGGCAGGGACTGGGAGACTATTCAGGATCGAGGGAAAGATGAACGGAGCAAAGTACAGAGAGCTCCTTGATGAGTGCTCAGGACCTCAGACTGGGGCGAAGGTTCACCTTCCAACAGGGCAACAAGCCTAAGCACTCAGCCAAGACAACGCAGGAGTGGCTTCGGGACAAGTCTTTGAATGTCCTTGAGTGGCCCAGCCAGAGCCCGGACTTGAACACAACCAAATATCTCTGGAGAGACCTGAAAATAGCTGAGCAGCGACGCTCCTCATCCAACCTAACAGAGATTGAGAGGATCTGCAGAGAAGAATGGGAGAAACTCCCCAAATATAGGTGTGCCAAGCTTGTAGTGTCATACCCAAGAAGACTCGAGGCTGTAATCACTGCCAAAGGCGCTTTAACAAAGTACTGAGTATTGGGTCTGAATACTTATATAAATGTGATTTTTCTGTGTTTTATTTTTATATATTTGCAAAAATGTCTAAAAACCTGTTTTTGCTTTGTCATTTTGGGGTATTGGGTGTAGATTGATGAGAGAAAAAAACGATTTAATCAATTTTAGAATAAGGCTGTAACGTAATGTGGAAAAAGTCAAGGGGTCTGAATGCACGGTATGTACTTTATCTGCCTTAAAATAGTTTGAAAATGTTTACATTTATTTATGGAAAATACATGTTGTATGTTCCTGAATGATGCACCATGCTGCTTTGTGGACAATATGTCCTGGTGGCGCAGATTATAGTTCTATTCGAGCAGGGCGCTCCTGCCCGTTCTCGCATGCGCCATAGCCCGGTGCACACTGGTTCAGCTTAATCAAACTCCCTCATTCATATGCGGAAACAGTGTCAAACAAGGCATATCTACATGGGCAGTAAATGAAATACACTTCATCAAAGGTTCAGATGCTACGATGCTATTCAAAAAGCTAACAAGGAAAGTTAGTGTTAAGTAATTACACTGTGGTATGACATGAGAAGGAGATCATCTCACTTTAAAGGAAAAACAGTAGGCTTTTTTTGGTGTTTGTGTACTTTCTCTGTCAACCTTATCAAATAATGTTGGGATATGGAAAAAATAACAGTAGATTGGATTGTTAAGCACAAACTGAAGTCCTTTTAAGTATGTACCACCGCAGTATACACTGGATATGTCTTAATCTTGTATTTTTCCATACCTGCTGCCTGGACCAACCAGCTGCCTGGCTTAGAACCAGTCTTGCCTGGCCCAGTCCACTCTTGCTTCTTGCCCCTCACTGTACTGGGTAACACAGGGTCACAAACCATAACAGGCTGGAAAAGTAAGTGAAAAAAGTTGTCAGTGAGTTTCAAGATAGTAGGTAGCTGGCTATGCAGCCTCAAAGACAAGAATAGGCACACAAAAAGGGCAAGGACATCATTTCTAACCAGTATGCCTTCCTGCCATCAGGGCACAGGATCGTGGAAGTGGCTTCTAGCTTTATAGCTGCCTCCATACTGAGTGAGTGCTGCGCTCTGTCCCAGGCACCCTAGCTGCCTATTTAGGGATTTATGGATACATTTATTAACAGGCTACACCCTCATACACTGTATTTTATTTGCTAATGTACACATGCCCTGTTCATGTAATGATGCATAGTTATATGTGTTTTAAATTAAAGTGTGTTCGATGTATCTGACACCACAAATTAAGTTCCCTCTGGGAACATAGTTAGTCATATGTTTTGCTATGATGTGTTTCCAATAGCCTTAATTTCTATATTGAATCCATTTGCCACATGAGTGCTGCAACAAGACTGTGTTATTCATCTCCTCCACAATCTATTTACTTAGTACCAGTCAAAAGTTTGGACACCTATTCATTCAAGGGCTTTTCTTTATTTTACTATTTGTTTTATTGTAGAATAATAGTGAAGACATCAAAACTATGAAATAAGAATGCTAAGAGTGTGCAAAGCTGTCATCAAGCCAAAGGGTGGCTACTTTGAAGAATCTCAACTATAAAATATATTTTGATTTGTTTAACACATTTTTTTGTTTACTACATGATCCACATGTGTTATTTCTTAGTGTTGATGTCTTCACTATTATTCTACAATGTAGAAAATAGTAAAAATAAAGAAAAACCCTTGAATGAGTAGGTGTGTCAAGTTTTGACTGGTACTGTATGTACAAGACACATTCTTATTGCTCTTCCATGCTGGCAACATTTCTGTCCTCTGTTTCCCCATACAGTATGTAGAGGGGTCGAGTGAGGTCAGTGAAGATGAGGGAGGTGAAGCAGGGGCAGTAGGAGTTGGCAGAGTAGGCCTATATGTAGCCCGAGCTGGATGTGGAAAATAAATTTAGGATATGGGATATTTTATGTTGATAATTGGTAAATTCATGATCTACCATAATCTTTTTCTGAATTGGTTAAAATAAGGTTAGGTTAAGGGGGTTAGGGTCTAAATATCAAATAATTTCTAGTCCTGGGTAACAATTAAGTACCTCACTGGGATTGTTTTCAATTAAAATGTAAAAGAAATACACAAATGTGGTACATCTTCTTAGGAAAGAGCAATTTCTCAAGCAAAACTTTAGCTAGGACTGTCTGGGAGTGGTCTGTATGGGGAGGGGGAAACTGAAATGTTGAGGTTATTGGCAGAGAGCTTTGAAACTCTATTTCTTATTGGTCTATTAACTAATTTACCGTCTGGTGACGTCACCGGGCAGGCCAAAACACCATCCTGCCAAAACAGGCTGAAATTCCAAGCAGTCTTTTCAAGAAACTCATACACTAAAAGGGCATTATCATAATTTTCACAATTTCACAGTATTATTCCATCTTCATAGTGTGGAAATATACACTGAGTGTACAAAACATTAGGAACACCTAATATTGAGTTGCACCCCTTTTTGGCCTTAGAACAGCCTGAATTCGCCAGGCATGGACTCTACAAGGTGACAAGCATTCTATAGGGATGCTGGCCCATGTTGACTCCAATGCTTCCCACAGTTGTGTCAAGTTGGCTGGATGTCTTTTGGGTGGTGGACCGTTCTTGTTACACATGGGAAACTGTTGAGCGTGAAACACCCAGCAGCGTTGTAGTAGTTGACACACTCAAACCGGTGCACCTGACATCTACTACCATACCCCGTTCAAAGGCACTTAATTCTTTTGTCTTGCCCATTCACCCTCTGAATGGCACACATACATAATCCATGTCTCAATTATCTCAAGGCTTAATAAAAATACTTCTTTAACCTCTCTCCCATTCATCTACATTGATTGAAGTTGATTTAACAGGTGACATCAATAAGGGATCATAGCTTTCACCTGGCTTGATTGCCAACAACGACGAGACGGCCTATAGGGAGGAGGTGAGGGCCCTCAGAGTGTAGTGTCAGGAAAATAACTTCAGGAAACAGCAGAGGGAGCACCCCCTATCCACATCGAAGGGACAGTAGTGGAGAAGGTGGAAAGTTTTAAGTTCCTTGGCATACACATCACAGACAAACTTAAATGGTCCACTCACACAGACAGCGTGGTGAATAAGGCGCAACAACACCTCTTCAACCTCAGGAGACTGAAGAAATGTGGCTTATCACCGAAAACACTCACAAACTTTTATAGATGCACAATCGAGAACATCCTGTCGGGCTGTATCCCCGCCAAGTATGGCAACTGCTCTGTACCACAACCGTAAGGTTCTTCAGAGGGCAGTGCGGTCTGCACAACGCACCACCAGGGGCAAACTACCTGCCCTCCAGGACACCTACACCACCCGATGTCATAGGAAGGCCAAGAAGATCATCAAGGACAACAACCACCCGAGCCACTGCCTGTTCACCCCGTTATCATCCAGAAGGCGAGGTCCTGGGCCCGAGGCGGAAGACGGCATCAAGCTGGGCCCGAGAGACTGAAGAACAGCTTCTATTTCAAGGCCATCAGACTGTTAAACAGCAATCACTAACATTGAGTGGCTGCTGCCAACATACAGACTTAAATCTCTAGCCACTTTAATAATTCATAATTGGATGTAATAAATGCATCACTAGTCACTTTAAACAATGCAACTTTATAATGTTTACATACCCTACATTACTCATCTCATATGCATATACTGTACTCTATACCATCTACTGCATCCTGCCTATGCTGCTCGGCCATCGCTCATACATATATTTATATTTACATATTCTTATTCATCTCTTTACATTTGTGTGTGTTAGGTAGTTGTTGTGAAATTGTTAGATTATTTGTTAGATATTACTGCAATGTCGGAACTAGAAGCACAAGCATTTCGCTACACTCGCATTAACATCTGCTAACCATGTGTATGTGAGCAATAACATTTGATTTGACTTTTAAATGATGTCAACCTCAAACGTTGATCTTTTCCAGTGATGAAGACATGGATGTCTCATGGTATTGTTGGGTATGCAAAATAGGTCAACTTTGAGCATCTTTATCTCTTGAATGCTTTGGAATTCAGGTCCCAAAAGTCACTTTCTGAGCTCTTATGGAAGGTTTCGTTTGAATCAAAAGGGGTGTTGTCAAAAAGTGATTGAATTCAAATTGATTTATCCATATGGAACATGTTTTTATGTTCCAGCTCCATCAACATGTTGCATTCATTTTGCCTGGTGATCCTCAGGGCCGTTACTTTAATGAAATTATTAATGATTTTATTTTCACCCTGGATATATAGTATCAGTCAAAAGTTTGGACACACCTACTCGTTCAAGGGGTTTTCTTTATTTTTACTATTTTCTACATTGTAGAATAATCGAAGACATCACAACTACGAAATAACACATATGGAATCAAGTGGTAACCAAAAAAGTATTAAACATTATTCAAAGTAGCCACCCTTTGCCTTGATGACAGCTTTGCACACTCACCTGGAATGCTTTTCCAGCAGTCTTGAAGGAGTTCCCACATATAGTGAGCCCTTGTTGGCTGCTTTTCCTTCACTCTGCAGTTCAACTCATCCCAAATCCCCAATGTCATCTGATGCAGCACTCCATCACTCTCATTCTTGGTCAGATTGCCTTTACACAGCCTGGAGGTGTGTTGGGTCATTGTCCTGTTGAAAAACAAATGATAGTCCACTAAGCCCAAACCAGATGGGATGGCGTATCGCTGCAGAATGCTGTGGTAGCCTTGCTGGTTAAGTGTGCCTTGAATTCTAAATAAATCACTGACAGTGTCACCAG
This sequence comes from Salmo trutta, assembly GCF_901001165.1. Lineage (NCBI taxonomy): Eukaryota > Metazoa > Chordata > Actinopteri > Salmoniformes > Salmonidae > Salmo > Salmo trutta. The sequence continues at coordinate 38,775,293 of NC_042973.1, forward strand.
CAAAGCACCCCCACACCATCACACCTCCTCCTCCATTCTTCACGGTGGAAACTACAAATTCAGAGATCATTCATTCACCTACTCTGCGTCTCACAAAGACACAGTGGTTGGAACCAAAAATCTCACATTTGGACTCATCAGACCAAAGGACAGATTTCCACCGGTCTAATGTCCATTGCTTGTGTTTCTTGGCCCAAGCACATCTCTTCTTCTTATTGGTGTCCTGTAATAGTGGTTACTTTACGGCAATTCGACCATGAAGGCCTGATTCATGCAGTCTCTGAACAGTTGATGTTGAGATGTGTCTGTTACTTGAACTCTGTGAAGCATTTATTTGGGCTGCAATTCCTGGGGCTGGTAATTCTAATGAACGTATCCTCTGCAGCAGAGGACACTCTGGGTCTTCCTTTCCTATGGCGGTCCTCATGAGAGCTTGATGGTTTTTACGACTACACTTGAAGAAACTTTCAAAGTTCTTGTAATTTTCCGTATTGACGGACTGTAAGGATGGACTTGCTTATTTGAGCTGTTCTTGCCATAATATGGACTTGGTCTTTAAACAAATAGGGCTATCTTCTGTATACCACCCCTACCTTGTCACAACACAACCGATTGGCTCAAACGGATTAAGAAAGAAAGACATTCCACAAATTAACTTTTAACAGGGCACACCTATTAATTTAAATGCATTCCAGGTGACTACCTCATGAAGCTGGTTGAGAGAATGCCAAGAGTGTGCAAAGCTGTCATCAAGGCAAAGGGCGGCTACTTTGAAGAATCTCAAATATATTGTTTAACACTTTTTGGGTTACCACATGATTCCATATGTGATATTTCATAGTTTTGATGTCTTCACTTTTATTCTACAATGCAGAAAGTAGTAAAAAAAAAAAAAACCCTTGAATGAGTAGGTGTGTCCAAACTTTTGACTGGTTCTGTACACTAGAAAACAGCTTAAAAATAGCGATGTGGAATCACGTTCTCAGATCTGCCTGGCTCAGTGGAGCGCTGGTGTGTGCCTCTGGCTGTGTACAGTAGGACGGCTAAAATGACTTAACCTATAGAAAGCTCCCCTAAACCTTTTGGTAAACTCCCAGTTAATCAGTCAGAGACTTAACACTGTCCTGTGTCTCAGCAGCGCTGTGTCTCAGCAATGGCAGCGCTGGCCGTTCCTATGCACAAAATCCCATCCCCCGACCAAACGACTGAACCTCCACGCTGTCTCTGTACGTTCTGTTGTTTTCTTCATCTCCCCTAATGAGCTCCAGAGCATGTGGTGGAGGGAGAGTGGGAACAAAACGAGAAGCAGACTCTTATTAAATCTCTCACAATGAAACAAATCACCAGTGGTACGTTAAGCTAAGCACACTGAGTGCCGAGCGGCAGTTATGATTATCTGGGCCTTTGAGTATCTTGGCTGAGGCACCCGCACACGTGGTCTGCTTCAATCAGGGCCTGCCGTTCTGGGACGCAAAGCTGGGCCATGCCAGGCTTCTAATGCGAGTGAGGAGAGGAGAAGAGAGGAGGGGAAGAACAAGAGAAGAGAGGAGCTGCAATGTGAGCCTGCCTGCATGGTTGATAAGCCCTGGTAATTAGCCTATTCCAGCAATCAGGCCTAAGCAAAAAGCGTTTTATTTTCAGGGATGAGGCCTGTCTGCTCTCCTTAGCACAGCTCAGCTCAGCCAAGCTCCTGGAGATGATATGACTCTCGTTGTGTGCATGACCTGTTGTCTCCAGGCTCACTGATGATTTAGCACAATTAGAGAGTGAGAAAGGTCCAGAAAACATCCTGATATTGTGTCACTGCCATTCTTCCGCCCTAGGTTCCCCCCCCCCCAAAATAGAATAGTCCCAGTAAACAAAATGACGATGACAAGATGTCTAAAATATGTGTTTTCCAGACGTTGAAGTTAGGTACAATTTCGGTTCTGAATGAAAGGTGAAAAGGTATTTTCCGCATGTTTAAAATATATATTTTCCAGGACGTTGAATAGGCATATTTTCCAGATGTTAAATCAGGTACGTTTTCGGTTCTGAATGAAAGTTGAAAAGAAGCAATTTATTGACATTTATGTTTGGGACAAATCAAGGCGTCTATGATTGGTTCAGATTTAGTCTGGACAGGACCAAAAATCTATGTCTGTGGACTTTGAAATCAAGCCCGATCTGGACCGCACCAAATCTGAACAAACATAGACATCTTTCAGATTTGGTCTGGACAAGACCAAAAACCAATGTCTGTGGATGTGAAAATCAAGGCTGGTCTGAACTGCACCAAAAAAAGACGTCCAGAAGGCGTCGGCATCGGTCTGTGCTTACTGAGGTGTAGCCTACTGTGTTGCCTGAAATATAATTTTATGAATGCCCATCTATGTGGTAGGCCTACCATTTGTAAAACAGGCTGTTGCATTGGCTTTATTAGTCCTGATTCCTATGACTAATCAATTTGGCTATTTAAGCTCTGAATATCAGCTACCCAACTTTATCAGGAGTTATCGTGAGCCTAAGTGTTTACACAGCGGGAAATGCAGAAGTAATTTATTTTTCGCTATGATCAGCGTGTCAAAAATGTACGGATACAAACTTGAAACCACTGATCATGACCCTCGTCAATCTGACACCACAGGCGGCCACCTAATCCTGCCTAGTGAGTGGGCCGGCCGTGCTAGCAATGATCAACAAACAACTTGACAGAGCTTGAAGAAATGTTTTTACAATAATGTGCATATATTGTACAATCCAGGTGTACAAAGCTGTTAATCCTTGTTCACACTGCAGGCCTTAATGCTCAAATCAGTTTTGTTTTCCAAATCCTTTTTGGACTACTGACTGTCCAAGCAACAAGTTACAAGTGACCAAATCGGATGTGTGTTCAAACAGCACTCATTTGCTGTCCAGGCTACATTAGTTGTCATAAACTCAGCAAAAAACGAAACGTCCTCTCACTGTCAACTGCATTTATTTTCAGCAAACTTAACATGTGTAAATATTTGTATGAACATAACAAGATTCAACAACTGAGACATAAACTGAACAAGTTCCACAGACATGTGACTAACATAAATTTAATAATGTGTCCCTGAACAAAGGGGGAATTGGTCAAAATCAAAAGTAACAGTTGGTATCTGGTGTGGCCACCAGCTGCATTAAGTACTGCAGTGCATCTCCTCCTCATGGACTGCACCAGATTTGGCAGATATTGCTGTGAGATGTTACCCCACTCTTCAACCAAGGCACCTGCAAGTTTCTGGACATTTCTGGGGGTAATCCAACAGGTCCCAGACGTGCTCAGTGGGATTGAGATCCGGCTCTTCGCTGGCCATGGCAGAACACTGACATTCCTGTCTTGCAGGAAATCATGCACAGAACCAGCAGTATGGCTGGTGGCACTGTCATGCTGGAGGGTCATGTCAGGATGAGCCTGCAGGAAGGGTACCACATGAGGGAGGAGGATGTCTTCCCTGTAATGCACAGCGTTGAGATTGCCTGTGATGACAACAAGCTCAGTCCGATGATGCTGTGACACACCGCCCCAGACCATGATGGACGCGCCACCTCTAAATCGATCCCGCTCCAGAGTCCAGGCCTTGTCTTAAAGCTCATTCCTTTGACCATGAACGCGAATCCGACCATCACCCCTGGTGAGACAAAACCGCGACTAGTCAGTGAAGAGCACTTTTTGCCAGTCCTGTCTGGTCCAGCGACGGTGGGTTTGTGCCCATAGGCAATGTTGTTGCCGGTGATGTCTGGTGAGGACCTGCCTTACAACAGGCCTACAAGCCCTCAGTCCAGCCTCTCTCAGCCAATTGCGGACAGTTTGAGCACTGATGGAGGGATTGTGCGTTCCTGGTGTAACTTGGGCAGTTGTTGTTGCCATCCTGTACCTGTCCCGCAGGTGTGATGTTCGAATGTACCGATCCTGTGCAGGTGTTGTTACACGTGGTCTGCCACTGTGAGGATGATCAGCTATCTGTCCTGTCTCCCTGTAGCGCTGTCTTAGGCGTCTCACAGTACGGTCATTGCAATTTATTGCCCTGGCCACATTTGCAGTCCTCATGCCTCCTTGCAGCATGCCTAAGACACGTTCACGCAGATGAGCAGGGACCCTGGGCATCTTTCTTTTGATGTTTTTCAGAGTCAGTAGAAAGGCCTCTTTAATGTCATAAGTTTTTATAACTTTGACTTTAATTGCCTACCGTCTGTAAGCTGTTAGTGTCTTAACAACTGTTCCGCAGGTGCATGTTCATTAATTGCATAGCAAACAGTTTTTAAACCCTTTACAATGAAGATCTGTGAAGTTATTTGGATTTATACGAATTATCATTGAAAGACAGGGTCCTGAAAAAGGGATGTTTTTTTTGTTGTTGCTGAGTTTGGTAACGGCGAGTGTGTGTGTGCAATGGTGTAGATTGATTGTTGGTGGTGGTGCTTGTGCTTCCTATCACTCAGAGGTTATGTGTTATTTCATAGTTTTGATGTCTTCATTTTTATTCTACAATGTAGAAAATAGTAAAAATAAAGACAAGCCCTGGAATGAGTAGGTGTTTCCAAACTTTTGATTAGTACTGTCTATTAGTAGTGGCTGCAGACTACGTCGGCACTTCTCTTATAAATGCCTACAGACAGCTGTCAGCAGGGCTTTTCACGGTACCTTTACTTGCCCTCGCTCTAGTATTCTCTATAAGATTCTCTCTTGCCTTATTCTGTCATATGTACCACTGCCACGGTTCCTCTATAGTCTCTACAGATGCTATAGTCTCTACAGCATCTGTAGTCCCTCAGTATCCATAGTACCGTACCGCCCAAACAGATCCACAGACAACGCAATCTCAATCGCACTCCACACTGCCTTTTCCCACCTGGATAAAAATAACACCTATTTGAGAATGCTGTTCACTTGACTACAGTTCAGCATTCAACACCATAGTGCCCACAAAGCTCATCACTAAGCTAAGGACTCTGGGACTAAACACTTCCTTCTGCAACTGGGTCCTGGACTTCCTGATGGTCCGCCCCCAGGTGGTAAAGGTAGGCAACAACCCTGGGGCCCCTCGTGGGTGCGTGCTTAGTCCCTTTTTGTACTCCCTGTTCACACACAACTGCGTGGCCAAACACGACTCCAACACCATCATTAAGTATGCTGATGACACAACAGTGATAGGCCTGATCACCTTCAATGATGAGACAGCCTATAGGGAGGAGTTCAGAGAACTGGCAGTGCGGTGCCAGGACAACAACCTCTCCCTCAATGTGAGCAAGACAAAGGAGCTGATTGTGGACTACAGGAAAAGGTGGGCCGAACAGGCCCCCATTAACATTGACTGGGCTGTTGTGGAGTTGGTCGAGAGTTTCAAGTTCTTTGGTGTCCACATCACCAACTAACTATTAGGGCTCAAACACACTACAAAAGTCGTGAAGAGGGCACGACAACACATTTTTCCCCCTCCGGAGACTGAAAAGATTTGGCATGGGTCCTCAGATCCTCAAAAAGTTATACAGTTTGCACTATCGAGATCATCCTGACCGGTTGCATCACCGCCTGGTATGGCAACTGCTCGGCCTCTGACTGTAAGGCACTACTGAGGGTAGTGCGTATGGTCCAGTCTAGGATCAACAGGCTCCTTAACAGCTTCTACCCCCAAGCCATACAACTGCTGAACAATTAATAAAATTGCCACCTGGACTATTTACATTGACACCTCCCTCATCCATTTGTTTTTTACACTGCTGCTACACACAGCCTATTTTCTATGCATAGTCACTTTACCCATGCCTACATTTTTCAAATTACCTCGACTAACCTGTACACCCGCACATTGACTCGGTACCGATACCCCCTGTATATAGCCTTGTTATTGTTATTTTATTGTGTTACTTTAGTTTATTTAGTATATATTTTCTTAACTCTATTTCTTTAACTGCATTGTTGGGTAAGTAAGCATTTCACTGTACGCTTTACACCTGTTGTATTCGGCGCATGTGACAAATACAATTTGAATTGATCAATAGTTTATATAGTCATACATGCAATGGTCAAATGAAATACAATTTTATTGGTCACATACACATGGTTATCAGATGTTAATGCGAGTGTAGCGAAATGCTTATTGCTTCTAGTTCCGACAGTGCAGTAATATCTCACAAGTAATCTAACAAATTCACAATGACTACCTTATACAAACAAATAAATGTAAAGGGATGAATAAGAATATGTACATATAAATATATGGATGAGCGATGGCCGTGCGGCATAGGCAGGATGCAATAGATGGTATAGAGTACAGTATATGCATATGAGATGAGTAATGTAGGATATGTAAACATTATTAAAGCAGCGTTATTTAAAGTGCCAAGTGATACCTTTATTAAATCCATTTATTAAAGTGGCCAGAGATTTGCGTCTGTATGTTGGTAGCAGCCTCTCTGTGTTAGTGATGGCTGTTTAACAGTCTGATGGCCTTGAGATAGAAGCTGTTTTTCAGCCTCTCGGACCCAGCTATGATGCATCTGTACTGACCTCGCCTTCTGGATGGTAGCGGGGTGAACAGGCAGTAGCTCGGGTGGTTGTTGTCCTTGAGGGAAGGTAGTTTGCCCCCGGTGATGCGTTGTGCAGACCGCACCACCCTCTGGAGAGCCTTGCGGTTGAGGGCGGTGCAGTTGCCGTACCAGGCTGTGATACTATCGCACCTTCTTCACCACGCTGTCTGTGTGGTTGGACCATTTCAGTTTGTCCGTGATGTGTACGCCAAAGAACTTAAAACTTTCCACCTTCTCCACTACTGTCCCGTTGATGTCGATGGGGGGTATTCCCTCTGCTGTTTCCTGATGTCCACTATCATTTCCTTTGTTTTGTTGACTTTGAGTGAGAGGCCATCTCGTCGTTGTTGGTAATCAAGCCTACCACTGTAGTGTAGTCTGCAAACTTGATGATTGAGTTGGAGGCGTGCATGGCCACGCAGTCATGGGTGAACCGAGGGCTGAGAACGCACCCTTGTGGGGCCACAGTGTTGAGGATCAGCAGGGTGGAGATGTTGTTTCCTACCTTCACCACCTGGGGGCGGCCCGTCAATGTCCAGGACCCAGTTGCACAGGGCGGGGTCGAGACCCAGGATCTCGACAATCCCTGATGTCTCTCTGGAAGGCAACTCGTACCCTAAATTAGTCCACCTTGTTGTCTAGAGATTGGACATTGGCGAGTAATATGCTCGGAAGCGGTGGATGGTGTGCTCGCCTTCTAAGTCTGACCAGTAGGCCGCTCCGTCTGCCTCTCCTTCGGCGACCGCGTTGTTTTGGGTCAGTCTCTGGGATTTGATCTCATGTCCAGGGTGGAGGTCCGAACAAAGGATTCGCTTCAGGAAAGTCGTATTCCTGGTCGTAATGTTGGTAAGTTGACGTCACTTTTATATCCAATAGTTCTTCCCGGGCCATATGTAATAACACTCGAAATTTTCTGGGCTGACAATGTAAGAAATAAAACGTATTTTATTTTTTACTGCATAGTTTCCTAAGGACTTGAAGCGAGGCAACCATCTCTGTCGGCGCCATCCAACTCTATGGTCTTGCCACATACATATAGAATAACAGACGCACTTTCACACATTCCCTCAGTACTTACTATACACATTTCAATCAGCTTATTATACACATTTCCATCACTTAACTAATATTTCTTAATGTCCAAATTTCAATCTTTTTTATCCAAACTTCAATCAGCTTAATAGCCAAATTGTAATCCTGTTATTATCCCAATTTCAATCAACTTAATACATTCCACACTCACACAACTTTCACACCCACATTCACTACACTCACACAACTTTCACACCCACATTCACTACACTCACACAACTCACATCCACATTCACTTTGTGCTATTACTTGACTTAAGACTACTGGTACCCTCCTTTAATGTTTAGTTTTATTGGTTTTCTTCAATTTTTTTCTTAAATTTTTATGCAAATGTATTTAAATTGACTTACTGAAATCAGAAGACATGTCCCTCAATCGTTTGCGGATGATGTGTCTCCTTCTGGGCAGCTCACAGTAAGTGTCTGGTCTGGGCGGGTCTCATCCTCTTTCGGTCAGACGGGATTTTCCCTCACTCATCATAAAATGTGCCACCGGTTTTCCTCACAGACCCCCACTGGAAAGCTCCGCAGGCAGAATCAATCATCCTGTTTGTTAACGCCAAATTATCGTGGAAATTTTACACAAGGACATTTGAAGTCAATCTTATATGAATCATTGTTTATTAACAGTTAACTGGAGAAGTTCCAACAAACTTGTTGCACCATAGTGAACGTCTGTCAGGAGCTCTCCCGGGGCAGTCCCTTAAGTTCTCTTATATACTGCAGACAAGTTATATTTGCATGATTTAGCTTATTCATCATTCATAATTAATTCATCATTAACATTTGCTTCATTCATGTGACCGACCAATACCGGTTCATGCATGTGACAGACCAATACCTCATGAGGCTTCTTCTCTCTCTGCTGAGACTTTGAAACTGAGATATCTTTCGTTCTCACTCGCATGAACACAGAAATCGGTTATTAGAAAAGCACAAACATAGAACACAGAAATTTGTTACTAGAAAAGCACAAACATAACATTTTCCATCACAGTCTCAAGGCTTACAAATCCTTCTTTAACCTGTCTCCTCCCCTTCATCTACACTGAGTACGTTTACATGCACAGTAATATTTCAATAGTAAACTTATTATGGCAGTAGGCAGATTATGCAATAGTTATGTAAACACCTTACTCTGCATATCTTAATTAGCGTGAGGTCAAAATTGAAGTAAGCATATGCCAATTAAAACTGTTTTTCTGAGCAATCTTTCAAATGATTAGGACATGTGAACACCTTAATCGGCGTTCCAGCGCTGTATTTGATCTGAACATGTGCTAGAACCAGCCAAGTGAGCCTCCCTCTTTAGCGCGAGTGAAGTGAGTTCAGAACAACTGAATATATGCATCTTATATGCATTTTCACATACAATCTTTATATGTCCGAACTCAGAATCAAATATGCTTACCAAAAATAACATAATCGCTGTGGTAGAATGTTTATTTTGATTGTGGATTTTCTGCATTTATCAGAGTGCCATCAGGAAGCCTGATTTCAGATGTGGCCATGCAAAGCATGTAAACATTTTGATCAATCTATTATATTAATCTGATTATCCACAATAATCACATTATTGTGTGCATGTAACTATACTCACTGATTGAAGTGGATTTAACAGGTGAAATCAATAAAGAGCGTGTTTTGTTTTTGTACAGACAGTGTATAATGCCCCCACAGGGCACGAGTGGTCACTGAATGGTTTGATGATCATCAAAACAATGTAAACCAAATGTCAAGGCTGCCTCAGTCACCAGATCTCTACCCAATTAAACACGTATGGGAGATTCTGGAGTGGCACCTGAGACAGCGTTTTCCACCACCATCAACAAAACACCAAATTATGGAATTTCTCGTGAACAAATGGTGTCGCATCCCTCCAATAGAGTTCCAGACACTTTTAGAATCTATAGCAAGGTTGAAGCTGTTCTGGTTTGCTGTGGCCCAATACCCTATTAAGACGCTTTATGTTGGTGTTTCCTTTATTTACAGTTACCTGTACATACGTTAGAAGTAGGCTATTCAACCACGCTTGCTTACGAGTGTAAGGGCAAAATCACACTGAGAGACTTCTCAAGCAGAAGTTTGAAGGATTCAAGGCATTAATTTGTCATGCTTTCTATTCAAAAAGGACAAAACTAGACTCCTATTGAGAGCTACCGCACCCAAAGATACATTTTATAGAACTTAGTAAGAGTTGAGCATGTATTTTAGTGCATGTCTGCAGGACTGTGAACCCCAAAGAATCCAGAGTTTAAGATCATTGTAAGACTGGAGCCAGAGTGTAAAAGGGGTGCCTGAGAGTTTAAGAAAATGTAAGAATGCAATGTAAGTGTACACACATTTCAACAATGCAGAGTAGATACTCTGCTGTGAAGTGGCTTAGTTCAAATGTTGTACCCCATCAGAACCCAAAATGAGCTTGTTTTACTCCAATGTTTGTCAACAAAGTAAATGTAAAAAAACACCATATAGCCTCAAAACATGGTTAAAACTATTATTTTGATATTGTGGTTAGTTGGTTCTTGCATCCATATCTCTGTCTATGAATTTGAGAGTGGTTACATACAATTGAAGTCGGAAGTTTACATAAACCTTAGCCAAATACGTTTATTCAGTTTTTCACAATTCCCGACATTTAATCCTACTAAAAATTCCCTGTCTTAGGTCAGTTAGGATCACCACTTTATTTTAAGAATGTGAAATGTCGAAATAATAGTAGAGAATTATTTATTCTAGCTTTTATTTATTTCATCACATTCCCAGTGGGTCAGCAGTTTACATACACTCAATTAGTATTTGGTAGAATTGCCTTTAAATTGTTTAACTTGGATCAAACATTTCGGGTAGCTTTCCACAAGCTTCCCACAATAAGTTGGTTGAATTTTGGCCCATTCCTCCTGACAGAGTTGATGTAACTGAGTCAGGTTTGTAGGCCTCCTTGCTCGCTCACGCTTTTTCAGTTCTGCCCACAAATTGTCTATAGGATTGAGGTCAGGGCTTTGTGATGGCCAATCCAATACCTTGACTTTGTTGTCCTTAAGCCATTTTTCCACAACTTTAGAAGTATGCTTGGGGTCATTGTCCATTTGGAAGACCCATTTGCGACCAAGCTTTAACTTCCTGACTGATGTCTTGAGATGTTGCTTCAATATAGCCACATAATTTTCATCCCTCATGAGGCCATCTATTTTGTGAAGTGCACCAGTCCCTCCTGCAGCAAAGCACCCCACAACATGATGCTGCCACCCCCGTGCTTCACCGTTGGGATGGTGTTCTTCAGCTTGCAAGCTTCCCCTTTTTTCCTCTAAACATAATTATGGTCATTATGGCCAAACAGTTCTATTTTTGTTTCATTAGACCAGAGGTTCATCATAAAGGTCAGGTCGGGCCTTTGAATCGCGTTGGACTTGGCCAGGAAAATGTCTCTACCCAGTAGACTAACGGGAGTGGCTGGAGAGTTCAGAAAGGGAGCCTTAATAGTATTACCTTCCCCCAGGTCAATCGTTGTATCTTCAGTCCAGTACAGCCTTTGAGATATACCAGCGACTCCCATCGTCCTCAATGACTTAGATGTGAGTCCCAGACCAAGGTGTTGGCCTGTAGATCCAATGCAGGAGGTGTGAGCTTCAGTGTCTATTAAAAATGGTACCTCATGATCGTTGACCTTCAGAGTAATGATTGGTTCTTTGGTACCATCCGGAAATATGTACTGGTGACACTGGAGAAGGGGGTCAGGGCATCCCTATTGTTGATTATTCTGCGGTGGGAACCACGCCTGGTTTGTCACAGGAGGCTGTTGGGGCCATCCATATTGTCGACCATTCATTGGTTGAGTCTGGGAAAAGCCAGGTTGAGGCTGTCCAGTGTATGCTGGTCTTCCACCTCTACCACCTTGGAAGTTCCCTCTGCCAGCATTCCTTCTCCATTGACCTCTCCCTCTCTGCTGCCAGGGTGGCTGCTGCTGCTGCTGCTGCTGAGCAGTTGGGGTTACAGCCACCATTAGATTGCTGGTCTTCACTTTGTCCAGCTGGGCCAGCTGGGCCTTCTTGAGCTGTGTGTCAAGTCCAGTTTTTCTTGCTTTGTCTTCAGTCTTCATCTTTTTCAAGGCTCTGCAATGGTGTCTAATGTGGTCCTCCTTATTAGGGCCTTCAAACCTCTCAGTGGTTTCTCCTTGCCATTCTGTCTACATCTTATCTATCCAGGCGAGGATATCATCATCTTCAGTGAAGAGCAGTTTACCCAGTCTTGCAACATCTCTGGTGATGGGAAACATTTCCCTCAACTGTTGGTAGAGTGCTTGACTGAAGTAGGTGAAGGGCAGTTCCACTCTCGTGTTCAATGAATTATTCATGTTCTCTCTCTCCTCTCTCTTCTTCTCCTCCCACTGTCTCCTGTGTTGTTCAGTTTTCAATTTTCTTCATATTCCGTTCTCAGTTGTATCAGTTCTTCTTCCTCTCTTCTGTTCTCGTCATTCACTGTGTGATTACCACTTAAGACTTTGCCCTTTATCTTCATCATTACGACCTCGTCTGACCTCGTCTGACCTCAACAGCGTTATCCACTTCTCTCTGTACTTTCTTTTCTTGAGCTGCCATGAGGTCCTACGCCGTGGTAACTCTTGGGTAGAGAGGTGTTGTTTGTGTCTTGGCATCATTCCATATGTATATATTTAACCATGACAGTTTATAATCTAAGGTAACACCAAGTAATTTAGTCTCCTCAACTTGTTCAACAGACACACCATTCATTACCAGATTCAGCTGAGGTCTAGAACTTAGGGAATGATTTGTAACCAATACAATGCTCTTAGTTTTAGATATGTTTAGGACCAGTTTATTACTGCCCCCACACTTCAAAACAGACTGCAACTCTTTGTTCTGGTATTGGGAAACTGAGGGTTGGGATGTGGAAATGGAGACAAGTGGGAGTGGAGCTGCTGCGCCGGGGATAGAATGAAGGTCAAAGATAACAGTAAACAATTAAGTCAAAATAAACACACAAAAAAGTACATTTGAATGACACTGATGGGTAACACTGTTACATCCAATGCCTCCCCACTATATCGGTTCACTAATAAAGGACTAGTAAAGGCCCAGTGCACTACTTTTGGGAATTTGTTTTTTTAGAACTCCTACTTCCCACGGCTATGTTAGTCCATATGGTCCATAGGAGTTGGCTATACAGCAGAAACCGACCTGGGACCAGGCTGTGTCCACAACGGGGTTGAAGGAATTCTGCATGTGATCACCTGGGGAATTTCTCATGCATGGGACACATGAGTTGCCTATCTCCGCATTGGTCAGATATCTCCGCATTGGTCAGATATCTCCGCATTGGTCAGATATCTCCGCATTGGTCAGATATCTCCGCATTGGTCAGATATCTCCGCATTGGACCGATATCACTCTAGGGGTGTGAACGCTTAAATTATATTGGGATCGTTAATGTTTGGAAAATATCCCTAACCAAATATATACATATATATTTTAGTTTTTTGTACAAAATTTAAATCAGTGTAGTTATTACAAAACTATCACTAACAGGTCCCGATCATCATCATGAAGGGAAAAATAAAAATGTAACATCCCTAACCCAACAGTGCTGTAACGGTAGTAGGAGGAGATATGCATCTTTTAAATTATTTCCCATGGATATAAAGCCGCACGTCATCGTCGTTAACAGTTGGGAAAATGGCAGAGAATGAGAAAGGGAAGTGACAGCAGCGAATTCCAGCATGGCAATACTTTTAGAAGTTAAATGAGAAGGTGGTTAAATAAATGAAAACTTTGCAAGGTGAAATGAGCTACAGTGGCAGTACAGGTGAAATTCTTAACCATCTGAAAGGGAGTCACTGTGAGACCCAACCCGTTGCTGGTAGCGGTGCGATAAGGGAGGGAGTGAATAAATCCCAGCTCTGATTACAGAAATAATTGCAGTGTATAACACCATAAGTGGCGTTAACAACAAATTGTTGGAATCTATGAACAAGATGTCATACATCACTGCAATGAGCTATCACATTGATGAGAAGTGGGACATGAAGTCCCATGTACTGACAAATAAATAATATACCAAAATACCTAATGATGCTGTGACTGATTCTTTCACTTTAAAATGTATGCCAAACAAAAACCATTGATTGCAAAGTTAAAGAAACCGTACAACTCTATGCACAAGGACTACTTTTAACAATTTCCCCTTTTACTCGAAGAACAGCACAGATGTAAAGTTTGGTAAGAGAATTTCACTTACTGTTATTGAACAACAGTAAGTGAAATGGATTAACACCCAGTAACAGAATGATGGTAACAGAATGACATCATGTGTCCCTGATCTGTACTATACAAAAATGCATAATTATTAATGTCATTCTCTTCATGATGATGTATCCTGAATAGGTACACAACGGTAGAAAAATGTAATATCCTCCTTTGCATATTTGGGTATTATTCTAATGAGCTCCTCCCCCAAACAAGACCACATTTGGTTGGGCTGGACTTAATCTGTACCAATCATAGACATCTTTTTTTCACAAGTTTTGGCATCACATTACACACAGTAGAGTACAGTACAGTGGAGTACAGTACAGCATTTACTGGACTTGTGTGTTTTAATGTACTGTACTGTACTGACCTATACTGTACTCTACTTTTATTTACTGTACTGTACTCTACTGTACTGTACTGTAATGTACTGTCCAAACTTGTGGAATAGACTTCTAAGATTGGTTCAGAATTGGACTGACCAAATGTCAACTACTTTTCAAAGTCCATGGACATCCGGTGATGGTTGGTGCTTAGTGGGTGAGGGAGCTTGTTACAGTAAGTAGAGAAATAGTGGGCTCCTGGTTATGTGTCAGTAAGAGCCGGGAGAGGTGACATTAACTGGAGAGAGAAAAAAGAGAGACGTCATTTTCTCGGTTGGGAAAAAAAACGTCCTCTGTCCTTTCTTCTCCATGACCCAGAAACCGATAAGTGGTCAAAGAGTGTGCCAATTCGTTAATAGGACAGAGTCCTCCCCTCTTTGATAGCCTCCTTTTGGCGAGGAAGCAGAAATGTATCCTACCACAGTAGAGTTTTGATATCTGCCACACCCCCTTTAAATCAGATGTTAAATTATTGGATAAAAAAGCATGCACACATTTAAAAACTATATGTTACTTATTCTTTTATCTATAAAATGTCTTGCACAACTAACTTAATAACATTTATTTTGGGATCCACCCCTGTAAACACAATTTGAGAGAGAGAGAGACAGAGAGAGAGAGAGAGAGAGAGAGAGAAATAAAACAGCATTGAGCTGTGCCTAACAGTATGCCAGTGGAAGGGAGGACAGTAGCAGATTAATATAGCAGTATGCCAGTGGCAGGGAGGACAGTAACAGATTAATATAACAGTATGCCAGTGGCAGGGAGGACAGCAGCAGATTAATATAGCAGTATGCCAGTGGCAGGGAGGACAGTAACAGATTAATATAACAGTATGCCAGTGGAAGGGAGGACAGTAGCAGATTAATATAACAGTTTGCCAGTGGCAGGGAGGACAGCAGCAGATTAATATAACAGTTTGCCAGTGGCAGGGAGGACAGCAGCAGATTAATATAGCAGTATGCCAGTGGCAGGGAGGACAGTAACAGATTAATATAACAGTATGCCAGTGGCAGGGAGGACAGTAACAGATTAATATAACAGTATGCCAGTTGCAGGGAGGACAGTAACAGATTAATATAGCAGTATGCCAGTGGCAGGGAGGACAGTAACAGATTAATATAACAGTATGCCAGTGGCAGGGAGGACAGTAACAGATTAATATAGCAGTATGCCAGTGGCAGGGAGGACAGTAACAGATTAATATAACAGTATGCCAGTGGCAGGGAGGACAGCAGCAGATTAATATAGCAGTATGCCAGTGGCAGGGAGGACAGTAGCAGATTAATATAACAGTTTGCCAGTGGCAGGGAGGACAGCAGCAGATTAATATAGCAGTATGCCAGTGGCAGGGAGGACAGTAACAGATTAATATAACAGTATGCCAGTGGCAGGGAGGACAGTAACAGATTAATATAACAGTATGCCAGTGGCAGAGAGGACAGTAGCAGGTGCCCCAACTGTGACTACTATGATTTCCCATTGCAGGTAATTCAGTTGCAGTCATTGTGTTACAGATTTTTGGGGTCATTCTGTTACTGATTTGGTAACAGAATGTTATGTGTTAATCACTTATGTCAGGGATTTCCTCGTCGCTTGACGATATAGCGAAATCATCATCAGAAAATGAGGACCAATATGCAGCGGAGTTGAGATGGTTCATTTTGAACTTTTAATAAATTCCCAAAATGAACATACAAAAGTAACAAAAAAACGAACGCACGCTACACTGACAGTCCTGTTAGGTTTTCACACACTAAACACGGAACAATCACCCACACCTAACAAACACAAACACACCCTAATATATAGGACTCTCAATCAAAGGCAGATAGACAACACCTGCCTTCAACTGAGAGTCCCAACTCCAATTAACCAAACATAGAACACACTCACCAGACTACACATAGAAATACATAAACATAGACCATCAACCAAAACCCGGAAATACTAAATTAAACACCCTTTAACCAAACACACCACCCTGAACCACATAAAACAAATACCCTCTGCCACGTCCTGACCAAACTACAATACTAATTAACCCTTATACTGGCCAGGACGTGACAGTACCCCCCCCTTAAAGGTGCTAACCCCGGAAGTACCTTTAAAACAATAAACAAAACAAAAACAACAACCCCAAACAACAAAACAAAAATTCCCCTCTACTAAAGGGAGGGAAGGGAGGGTGGCTGCCGTCAACGACGGCACTGTGCTACACCCCCCCCTCCCCAACCCACCTATATCAGGAGGTGGCTCCGGTTCTGGCCTTTCCCGGCAGTCGGGCCACTCTGGCAGTTCGGGGCAGTTTGGCCAGTCTGGCAGCTCGGGGCAGTCTGGCAACTCGGGGCAGTCTGGCAACTCGGGGCAGTCTGGAAACTCGGGACAGTCTGGGCAGTCTGGCAACTTGGGACAGTCTGGGCAGTCTGGCAACTCGGGACAGTCTGGGCAGTCTGGCAACTCGGGACAGTCTGGGCAGTCTGGCAACTCGGGGCAGTCTGGCCACTCGGGACAGTCTGGGCAGTCTGGCCACTCGGGACAGTCTGGGCAGTCTGGCCACTCGGGACAGTTCAGGGCAGTCTGGCCACTCCGGCAGTTCAGGGCAGTCTGGCCACTCCGGCAGTTCAGGGCAGTCTGGCCACTCCGGCAGTTCAGGGCAGTCTGGCCACTCCGGCAGTTCAGCGCAGTCTGGCCACTCCGGCAGTTCAGCGCAGTCTGGCCACTCCGGCAGTTCAGCGCAGTCTGGCCACTCCGGCAGTTCAGCGCAGTCTGGCCACTCCGGCGACTGTTGACTGGCGGGCAGCTCCGATGACTGTTGACTGGCGGGCAGCTCCGACGACTGTTGACTGGCGGGCAGCTCCGACGACTGTTGACTGGCGGGCAGCTCCGACGACTGTCGACTGGCGGGCAGCTCCGTTGACTGTTGACTGGCGAGGCTGGGTTTACGCCCTTGCAGGCTAGTGCGGGGAGCGGGAACAGGACGAGTCGGACTGGGTTGACGCACTTCCGGGTCCGCACGAGAGACAGGAGCTGGAAACCCAGGGCTATGGAGGCGCACAGCCGGTCTAGATCTTACCTCCTGCACAACCCGCCTTGGCTGGATGGAACTAGTAGCCCTGTACGAGCGAGGTGCTCGTACAGGGCAGACTGGGCTGTGCAGGGGCCTGATGGTAGCCGTGCGTAGAGCGGGAGTTGGGTAGCCTGGTCCTCGGAGGCGTACCGGCGACCAGATGCGCTGCGCAGGCATCCTCCTACCAGGCTGGATGCCCGCTCTAGCACGGCACCTGCGAGGGGCTGGAATAACTCACACCGGACTGTGCGTGCGTATGGGTGAGATAGTGCGCTTTTCAGCGAAACATAGCGCTCTCCACTCCATACGCTCCTCCATATAACCACGGGTAGCTGGCTTCCGGCTCTTCCTACGCCTAGCCAAACTACCTGTGTGCCCCCCCCAAAATATTTCTTGGGGGTGCCTCTCGTGCTTCTCCCTCAGCGCGTCCATGGCCTCGTACCTCCACCTCTCTGCCTTGGCTGCCTCAATTTCCCACTGCGGGCGCTGATAATCCCCAGCCTGATGCCAAGGTCTGGCCCCGTCCAGAATTTCCTCCCAGGTCCACTTCTCCCACCAGTCCAACTCGAATTCCTTCTGCTCCTTCCTCTGCTGCTTGGTCCTTGAGTGGTGGGTGATTCTGTCAGGGATTTCCTCGTCGCTTGACGATATAGCGAAATCATCATCAGAAAATGAGGACCAATATGCAGCGGAGTTGAGATGGTTCATTTTAAACTTTTAATAAATTCCCAAAATGAACATACAAAATAACAAAAAAACGAACGCACGCTACACTGACAGTCCTGTTAGCTTTTCACACACTAAACACGGAACAATCACCCACACCTAACAAACACACCCTAATATATGGGACTCTCAATCAAAGGCAGATAGACAACACCTGCCTTCAACTGAGAGTCCCAACCCCAATTAACCAAACATAGAACACACTCACCAGACTACACATAGAAATACATAAACATAGACCATCAACCAAAAACCCGGAAATACTAAATCAAACACCCTTTAACCAAACACACCACCCTGAACCACATAAAACAAATACTCTCTGCCACGTCCTGACCAAACTACAATACTAATTAACCCTTATACTGGCCAGGACGTGACAACTTAATAAATCATAAACCAAACTGTTATCAGTAAAACACAAACTAATTGGAAGGTCTACCATTACTTGTTACTTCTGTGAACCTTCATTATCCTCCCACATGAGGGAGAGAAATTAGAAAATATCTTATAGATATGTATGTGGGGTTTTGGTAACAGAACGACACTAGGCAATATTTCTTATGTGGGTTTTTGGTAACAGAACGACACTAGGCAATATTTCTTCAACTTACAGAAGGCAAATTATTTATACAAAACTCAATACAAATGTTGACATTAGTTAGCAGGGGTCTTTACTTCAACAGTATAATGTTTTGATGTATTTCTAATACTTTTTGTGAATTCTTCTGCTAGATGTTTTCTAAGACCCCTTTTCCATTCTGTTTGACCAGAAATCAAAGGCTTTGCTTATTCAAACATGTTACGGTTGGAAAATGGTTGAAAAAGTATATATGCCTTGAAATAAAATAAATATATAGACTCTTAGCTTTCACTTGACACCAAATGGGATGTGCTCCTATGAACTTCATGTTAGTGCTCATGGCCTTTTACATGGAAATGCCCTTGTCTTGATCAACCCACACACTTCCTATTATGTCCCAGAGTTCCTCACAATGCACCTCATATCCGTTCTCTCTCTTCCTGCTCTCTCTCGCTTCCTGCTCTCTCTCTTTTTTCTTCCCTACAGAGCCGTACTCGGCACACAAAAAAACATAGAAAATACTGTCTGTCATTAAAGTTTTGATGGATATAAGTATGGATAATATCTCTTTGGTGGGAAATAGTTTGTCTTGGGAGAACTTGTTGAGGCATACGTATAAGTAATTGGTGGTCGAGTTGGATTTGACTTGTGCGTATGGATTGTTTCCTGGGGAAGAGATTAATGTAAATGTCTCTGGGAGATGAATGACTGGTAGTGGAGAGAGCTACTGCTGCTGGCTTTCTCTTTAGCCGAGATGCATTCTTGTTTTACGATGCACTAAGTGCTACCTGAGGTTTTATTGGCAGAAACATGACGTGGTATTCCAGAGAATGCGTGTGGCCAGGTATACGTAGTGTAATAGGTGTGTGTGTGTGTGTGTGTGCACATATCAGATGATCTGAATGTTGATAAATGTCTGCTTTATGGGAGTGTGTGCGTATGTGTGTGTTTGTGTGTGTGTGTGTGTGTGTGTGTGTGTGTGTGTGTGTGTGTGTGTCTATTGCATTTGTACAGGTCTGTGTGTGTCCTGTCCGGATATGTGCACATATGTTTTGTGTGTGTGCCATTTATAAAATCTGCTAACATCGTCTTAGTTGAATGTTTTGTGTGTAATTGTCTTGCATGGGTTATAGTGTTTGTGTGTGTGTCTTAACTCTGTCTGAGTGTGAGGCCTCGGCTGGGGCTGAATGGCCATTGGGGTGTTCTGATAAGTAACTGCTCTGCCTCGGAATGGAATGTTTTGAAGCAAAACAAAATATTTAACATATGCATGACAGTTGAGTCCACCAGAAATACTGGCTGACCTCTCACCCCTGACTGGGCTGTCATTGGTAAATACTGTACATACAATGCAGACTGTGTAGATCCCAGAGCTCCAGTGTATAAACCATCCAGGGCTGGGCCAGATACTAATATATAGCCATTCCAGTAGGATGTTCCTCTATATATTTACAGTGAGAAATGCATCTGCTCAAAATAGACTCTCTTTCAATGTATCTCTAACTGTGGATTCTATCATGGGATTAAAAAACAATGTTTTTACACTTTTCTACAGGCTTTTTATGGGTTATTATCGTTTAGTAGTAACATAGCTGTAAATGTCTATAGAATGAAGGAATCGCATTAAGATTTATATGTTGGCGAGCACTATTGACTTCAAAGCCAAACTGAACACATGCGTTACTATAATATAATAGCGTTTATGTTGTCAGATTTCTTGCAGCAAAGAAGATGACAAATTTCCCTTGGCTTGAAAGCGTGATACGACAGTTTTACATATTATCTAGGCCCCCCTATTCAAGTGGGTAATTGTAGCACTTGATGAAATATTGCTGTTCACTTTTATTGTCTTCTCTTTAGAGAGTTGGGCCTAGTCTCCTGGTTGTACCAGACATTCTGTCAGACATAGTTGGTTTAGTCAGATATACTGTTCCATTATTCCATATCCATTGCACTGTCAGGCAAAGGAAGAATGCCTCTGTGGAAGAGATGGCTGTGGTGATAGCAGCAGAGAAGGCATACAGGCAATGACTCAAGTTGCCTTGTGAATAGTATTCAAAGTATTCAGTATTACCTAATATCGACATATTTTGATAAGACATCCGATCTCGGGTCATTAATGATATATCTTCACTCAGAAAGCCACATTAGCCGGGCTCTGAAGTAAACTCTCGTACTGCGTAGAAATATTTTCATTAGACATAATTTATAGGGTTACCTAGAAAAAATCTGACCTCTCTGATATGAAAATGGATGACCCTCCCTTCAGTAAAATATATTTTACCTAAACCCTCCCCAGTGACGTAGGCAGAAAAAAATCATCATCAAAAAATCATCATCACATCATAATTAAATTATCATAAAAGCTTACCCTATACCCTACCGTAATCGTTCACACACAACAAACCATCTAAGATGTGATTTCGCATTACATACCATATAGTCTTGTAGGCCTATGTAAATCCATGACTATTGCATTTAACATACAACTCACATAGACCTACACATAATAATCCATTGGCCTAACTTCTTCGGGATCAGTGTCCCTTCCAGTTAAACACTGTTTCCCATGCTTGTTCAATGAACCATAAACAATTAATGAACATGCACCTGTGGAACGGTCGTTAAGACACTAACAGCTTACAGATGGTAGGCAATTAAGGTCACAGTTTAAACTGAAAACTTAGGACACTAAAGAGGCATTTCTACTGACTCCAAAAGAAAAAGAAAAACACCAAAAGAAAGATGCCCAGAGTCCCTGCTCATCTGTGTGAACGTGCCTTAGGCATGCTGTAAGGAGGCATGAGGACAGCAGATGTGGCCAGGGCAATAAATTGCAATGTCCGTAGTGTGAGACACCTAAGACAGCGCTACAGGGAGACATGACGGACAGCTGATCATCCTCGCAGTGGCAGACCACGTGTAACAACATCTGCACAGGATCGGTACATCCGAACATCACACCTGCGGGACAGGTACAGGATGGCAACAACAACTGCCCGAGTTACACCAGGAACGCACAATCCCTCCATCAATGCTCAGACTGTCCGCAATAGGCTGAGAGAGGCTGGACTGAGGGCTTGTAGGCTTGTTGTAAGGCAGGTCCTCACCAGACATCACCGGCAACAACGTCACCTATGGGCACAAACCCACCATCGCTGTACCAGACAGGACTGGCAAAAAGTGCTCTTCACTGATGAGTCGCGGCTTTGTCTCACCAGGGGTGATGGTCGGATTCACGTTTATTGTCGAGGGAATGAGCGTTACACCGAGGCCTGTACTCTGGAGCGGGATCGATTTGGAGGTGGAGGGTCTGTCATGGTCTGGGGCGGTGTGTCACAGCATCATCGGACTGAGCTTGTTGTCATTGCAGGCAATCTCAACGCTGTGCGTTACAGGGAAGACATCCTCCTCCCTCATGTGGTACCCTTCCTGCAGGCTCATCCTGACATGACCCTCCAGCATGACAATGCCACCAGCCATACTGCTCATTCTGTGCGTTATTTCCTGCAAGACAGGAAGTCAGTGTTCTGCCATGGCCAGCAAATCCCGGGTCTCAATCTCTTTGAGCACATCTATGACCTGTTGGATCGGAGGGTGAGGGCTAGTGCCATTCCCCCCAGAAATGTCTGGGAACTTGCAGGTGCCTTGGTGCAGGTGCCTTAGTGGGGTAACATCTCACAGCAAGAACTGGCAAATATGGTGCAGTCCATGAGGAGGAGTTGCACTGCAGTACTTAATGCAGCTGGTGGCTACACCAGATACTGACTGTTACTTTTGATTTTGACCCCCACCCCCCCTTTGTTCAGGGACACATTATTCCTTTTCTGTTAGTCACATGTCTGTGGAACTTGTTCAGTTTATGTCTCAGTTGTTGAGTCTTGTTATGTTCATACAAATATTTACACATGTTAAGTTTGCTGAAAATAAATGCAGTTGAGAGTGAGAGGACGTTTCTTTTTTGTAGACTAGAACAGTGGTCACCAACCGGGGAAGCACCTGACAAAGTTCTATTTACAATTCAATTCAAATCCTGGAAATGATAGGCTATTTACATTATCTGGAAATAATTCTTGTTTCATGCATTTGCCTATTTTCATGTATAATAAGAGAGGTCAGATTGTCTTCATTTAAAAAAACATTATTTAACCTTTAGTTAACTAGGCAAGTCAGTTAAGAACAAGTTCTTATTTAAAATGACAGCCTACCCCGGCCACACCCAGACCACGCTGATACTTTCTATGTCAAAACTCGAGTCTCAAGCTAGGCTATATGATAACACTGGTAGTAGGTAAGTTGTTGTAGCCTATTAATTGCGAGGCACATCGGAGCATACATTTAAATAACTTTGTTTGGATATTTGACTTGTTTTTGCTAGTCATGTTGGCTAATGAGTCTTAGCTAGCTAGCTAATGATGTGTAGCCTACACAGCAATAGCTTCTATTTACTGCACATGGTATCAGTGCAAAGTGACACGTGCCAGAATGCGCCCACTATTTTGAAATAGATAAGATGATTTTATTACATTTTTGTACAATTTGTTTTTATAGTTGTTTCCCATAAATAATCAAGCATAATTCAAATTCATTACATAGGCCTAAATGAAATAGATGTTATGCACAGCACTGGATTTTATGTAAGATGTCCTTGAGTGTCCTGCCAAATAGAAAGTATCATTATTATTATTATTATTATTATTGTATATATATATATATATAATTCAACTTTTATTTAACTAGGCAAGTCAGTTAAGAACAAATTATTATTTATGTATCCCTTTCGTTTTCCCACCCCACGGCCTCCCTACTGCTTGCTATGAATTCTATGTGATGGTCTATGCATGTATAGGTCAGTGCTTGACTTGGGTTGAAATAGGTGTCGGTACTCATTTTGTGTGTCGGTACCATTTATTTTTAGGTGTAGGAACTCCTCAATACTTTGGACCCAACATTCTATAGGAGGTGCAGGAACTCAAGCAGAAGAAAATTTGAGGTGCTGGTACTCAGTTGCGGCGAGCTCCTGCCCAAGTCACGTACTGTGCTCAGGTAAAAAGACAAATAATGTCCTGTTTGGAACACTGACAAGTAGAGCATAAAAAATAAACAAATATCTGTTTGGGGGGGCCTGGCTCCTCAGTGTGTGTGCCTGTGCCCACCTGTGCCTATGCCCCTGACCCTACTTGAACCAAAAAATACAAAAAAGACCCTCACCTATACCCCCACATTTCTTTTTACAAATAAAGTGGATAGCAGAGAAAATGCCTACAGTTTACTCTCACTTTTAGTACTAGGACAGACCAGAGACTTAGATATGCAGTTTTAGAAACTGTTCTTCGTCCTGTAAGCATCACATGGTGACGTAGGGCTGCGGGCCAGAAGGTTGTGGGTTCACAGACCACCATGGACAAGAGTGGAGGTGAAAAGATCTCCTTTACAGTAAAAGCATTGCATGAATCTATCATTGTATTTGAGGGTTTTACATTCACACAAACTACCAAAATTACAGGCTAAGAATGGACAGAGAGAGGCCTATGCGTTCATCTTATCATATTTCTCTAATGCCAAATCAGTGTCTTTTTGCCAGTGGCGATTTTAGCATCAAATCAAATCAAATTTTATTTGTCACATACACATGGTTAGCAGATGTTAAAGCGAGTGTAGTGAAATGCTTGTGCTTCTTGTTCCATGCAGTAAAATCTAACAAGTAATCTAACAATTTCACAACAACTACCTTATACACACAAGTGTAAAGGAATGAATAAGAATATGTACATAAAAATATATGAAGGACCGATGGCCGAGCGGCATAGGCAAGATGCAGTAGATGGTATAGAGTACAGTATATACATATGAGATGAGTAATGTAGGGTATGTAAACATTATATAAAGTGGCATTGTTTAAAGTGGCTAGTGATACATTTATTATATCCATTTTTCATCATTAAAGTGGCTAGAGATGAGTCAGTATGTTGGCAGCAGCCACTCAATGTTAGTAATGGCTGTTTAACAGTCTGATGGCCTTGAGATAGAAGCTGTTCTTCAGTCTCTTGGTCCCCGCTTAGATGATAGCGGGGTGAACAGGTAGTGGCTCGGGTGGTTGTTGTCCTTGATGATCTTTTTGGCCTTCCTGTGACATCGGGTGGTGTAGGTGTCCTGGAGGGCATGTAAATCTAGGTGGGGTAAACAAAAAATACTTTTTTTTAGATGCATGCCAGCAAACCCACTACACAATACAACACTAAACAATACATTAATTGCACTGTAACGGTGAGAAACGGTGCCTACGTAAAGCTGCCACAACAGCAGAGTCCCAACAGCAGTCCCAACACCTAACCACTGCTAGACCTGGCTATCAGCGGAGCCTTGTCTGGCAGCGAAACAGTTCAATCAGCCATCAAGGCAAAGGGTGGCAACTTTGAAGAATCTAAAATATATTTTGATTTGTTTACCACTTTTTTGGTTACTACGTGATTCCATGTGTGTTATTTCATTGTTTTGATGTCTTCACTATTATTCTACAATGTAGAAAATTTAAGAAGGTCATACCAAGGATATCTTTACGTTGTGATTTTGAATTTTAAGACCCCTTGAAGTATAACAAAAAAAAAATACACCTCAGAAAACCTTTTTTTTTTTTTTATGTATTTAACCCCTTATTTTTGGTACTGAACAGTCTCCATATATACTTCCATTCATTTTTTCAACTGGTACCAGGGGACCTTCAGACGAGTCTTGTGAGGCCTGTGGGGGTCCTAGAGTAAAGCAATGTATGTGTTCGAGAAAGTCTCACCTTTCCACAGAGGGGTCATATTAGTGTGTAGCCCAAACGGTTTGGATGCTACAGACAGAAGTCGGCAGATCAGCTGTACCGACTTCAGACCACCATCATGTTGCCCTAGTGCACGTGTCAAATTCATTCCACGAAGGACCCGAGTGTCTGTGGGTTTTCGCTCCTCCCTTGTACTTGATTGATGAACTCCCGTCACCTGGTTGTCTAGGTCTTAATTGAAAGGAAAAAACAAAAACCAGCAGACACTAAGCCCTCCATGAAATTAGTTTGACACCCCTGCCCTATAGTGGTTTACTCAAATGGGTTACATCTGGATAAAAGATGGGTGTGTAGTGAGATCTATATGGGCAATAAGTAGGCTGTGAATGTGATTTTCAATTGGGCTGTCCACCTGGGAACAATCTGGGTTTGTTCTCAGTCTCCATGCAGGCCCCAGATGTTGCACTTTTTTATTTTTATTTGTAAAATCTTTATTTCAACAGGGAAGTCATTTGAGACTAAAGTCTCTTTTGCAAATAAGCCCTGCACAGTACAAAAATGAACACATCAATAAGGAAGTATAAACATAAATATACACAATATACACATTAAATATACGTTAAGATACAAAACACAGTCAATTAAAACAAACACATTCTTCATTATAAAATCCTATACCAGCTGTCTAAATTGCCCTAGGGACACCAAAGCATCCACTCGAAACTTCTTTTGGAGATTATTCCAAACATAGGCTGCAAGGAATGAAGTTAAAGGCTTAGTCGTACTACCACAGGTGGAGTCTACATCTACACAAATGATCTTCAGGTTTGAGAAAGGATACAAAGATGGTTAAACCAGCTGTGATCTTAAACAGCTTCAACAGTATGAAAACACTCATAAACAGTTTCACCGCTGTCACCATTTTCCACTGAAAATGATGGAACAATTGATGATGATTATTGCTGCAATATGTAGCTTTTTGGGCGACCCGATCAAATTCACATAGAAATGTGAGTTATCTGTCGTTCCCATTGAAGTCTAAGAAGCGGTAGA
The DNA here is from genome assembly GCF_901001165.1 of Salmo trutta. NCBI lineage: Eukaryota > Metazoa > Chordata > Actinopteri > Salmoniformes > Salmonidae > Salmo > Salmo trutta. Next base: position 38,801,771 of record NC_042973.1, read on the forward strand.
TTTGTTTTATTCTACGCAATGTCTATGCTTCCCGTTCTTAAGTTCAGTTTTTGAGTCTTTTACTCTCTGTTTTGTACACCAGCTTCAAACAGCTAAAATACATTATTTGGGGTTATGTAAAATATATTTCACACCGGTTTAGATGGTACAATGACTCTCTACACTATACTTGCTTGTTTTGTCACATAAACTGAAATTATTCTTACTATTATACATTTTGCAACCAGGAAATGGCGGAGCGATTTCTGCATACTGCATCTTTAAATGACAGAAAAGGTTTTGGCAGAAGGATCGTATTTGACAGTGGTGGTAAGCAGAAGCTCTCTTCTGTGTCATACTATGCATCCCGAGGTTTGAATCACCATATTTTGACTTGTGGCGTCTTGTTAAGATAAAGAGGATATTTTCTGTCCAAATATATTCTTGAATATCCCGATTCAAGTCTGTGAGACGATTGGAACGGATGCTACAGCTTGAGGTGGATGGAAAATGTTCAACCTTAGGGAGACCAAAAACATTTTTTAGCAATGGAATGATCAGCATACGACACAGAGATGAGGTGTTTGTGTTTTCTCACATTTGGAATAGGGGGAGCAGTAGGAGGGGCTCAAGGATAGATTATTTCCATAATCACCACTTCCAGTAATCTCTTTCGTGTCTGTTTTTTTCTTCCCCCTCCACTATTTTAGAGCTGAACAGTTGTTGGCCATGCTTTCTGTTTTGCCTGTAACTAGAATGCGAGGTAAGCATTTTTACCTTGAGAATATCACTTGTATTTTTGATTGCAGCAAACTCCAAAAAGAGAACGTTGGTTATCCTTCCCAGATAGCATTTCTCTCCAATTACCGCCAAGTGACAGAGACAAGCGTGTGAACAATCCCCTCCATCTCGAAGAAAATATTGTTTGGTTTGTTGCGTGCGAAAAGGCCATGAAGGGTAGGTAGGGCTCTCTACATTTCTCTCTCAATGGACAACCGTGGGTTTTCAGGGTGTTCAGACAATAGTTCAGGTGCGATATACATAATATAAGCCTATGATCTTTCTTCACCTCTTGATAAGAAACAAGTGTTTTGATAGAGGTTGGGTTACACACTATTTGGTAGCGACTGTGGATCTGGTGTCACTGGGCTGCCCTGGTCCAGGCCTATCATCCAGTCCTGTCATCTGTGTTCAGTCTCATGGTTAAGCCATGTCTCAACTGCCTGCTGTCTGGCTGCCTGGTCTGCGTGTTACAGAACCCTAGCCCCTGTAATGGTTTGATCAGAAGGTGTATTATAGTCTGCAGCAGGCCACTGATCCCTAGAAGATACCACACTGCTCCCTGTGGCACTCACTCCTCTCCCTGATAGGACACAGCCAAGCCAATCTGCTCGTGATTTAAGCCATTTGAACAAAACCATGAAACTAGAGAACTCGCCTCAGATCTTTTGCAGAACAAAGTTCATGCATCATGTTGTATTGGTGATTTTTTTTCTATCAGGATTTTTTTCAGTGTCTTTGAGGGATGATGCCATAGGGTAGCAATCTATTGTTTGTTTTAGTTCACAAACACTTCACAAACAATTGAGCACACCTCAGTGATGTATGTGGACATGCAAACACTCATTACCACATAAACACAAATATGATTAATAGCTATTGTGGCATCCTGATGGCTGACATACTGCTGTTTTTGCGGTCCAACACACACAAACACATGGAGATGGTGCTAAAGTGTCAGTTTAGTTCCCTTTACAACACAAATGATAGTCCATTTACAATAACAAATTAATGAATCTCTCCATCCAGAACCGAATGTCGCGTTTGCACTGGCTGCTGGCCAAAATGTTTATGTTAAAGTTGATTTCATGATGTCTTGCACACTTTCAAGGCCCCCAGTACCAGAGGCAGCAAAGCAACCCCACACCATTATCGAACCTCCCCAATGTTTGATTGTAGAGAAGGTGTTATTTTATTTTCTATTATTAGTAGATATTGGCCTAATTCCGCCCTGCATGCATTGTTTGTAGTTTTGCTCTGGACATGTAGGAGAATCTTACAGAACTCTGCATGCAGGGTTTCAATGGGGTGTTTGTCCCATTTGGTGAAATCTTGTTTTGCAAGTGGACCCCACACCTCGCTGGCATAGAGTGCAATTGGTTCAATGACACATTCAATTCGTTTTAGCCAAATTTTAATAGGTATTTCAATTTGATTTTTTTTTATGGCGTAGAATGCCCTGCGTGCTTTCTCTCTCAGTTCATTCACTGCATCATTAAGGTGTCCAGTTGAGCTTATTTTGAAGCCTAAGTAATTGTAGTGTGTGCAGTACTCTATATATTTTGTACCTATTGAGATCTGGATCTTCTCTGGAAAATCATTATTTTAGTCTTTTTGGGGTTTACTGCCAGGGTCCAGGTCTGGTAGTACTGCTCTAGCAGGTCCAGGCTCTGCTATAGGCCATGTGCTGTGGGTGACAGCAGGCATAGGTCATCTGCGAAGGGTAGGCATTTAACCTCTGAATTGTGGAGACTAACACCAGGGTCTGAGGATTTTTCTAGAATAGTGGCCAATTCGTTGATGTAAATATTGAAGGGTGCAGGGCTCAGATTGCAAACCTGGCCCTGGTTAAAGAATTATGTTATTTTCTTGCCAATTTTAATGCTGCACATATTGCCAGTATATATTGATTTAATTATGTCATATGTTTTACCCCCTACACCACTTTCAATAACTTTGTAGAACAGTCCTGTATGCCAAATAGAATCAAATGCTTTTTGGAGGTCGATAAAGCAAGCGTATATTTTGGTATTATTTTGGTGGACATGTTTATCTATCAGGGTGTGATAGGGTGTAAATATGATCAGTCGTGCGATGTTTTGGTATAAATCCAATTTAGCTTTTACTCAAGACATTGTGCTTATTAAGGAAGTTTAGAACTCATACATTTATAATACTACAGAAAACCTTCCCCAGGTTACTGTTCACACAAATGCCTCTGTAATTGTTAGAGTCACATTTGTCTCCGTTCTTAAAGATTGGTGTTATGAGTCCTTGATTCCAGATGTCAGGGAAATAACCTACACTCAGGATCAAATTAAACAGTTTTAATATAGCCAATTGAAATTTTGCACTAGTGAGTTTGAGCATTTCATTTAGGATGCCATCAGGACCGCATGATTTTTTAAATTTGAGGGCATGAAGTTTCTTAAAGAGCTCCTGGTCAGTAATTGGGGAGTCCATGTAAGGGGTGTGTAACTGGTGGCAGGGAAGTCAAATGCAGGAGAGCAGAACTGGGTAATCACTGGAGCAGTTTAATTATCAACACCAACAGCTTCCAGAAATACAAAATATGGGTACAAAACCCGTCGCGCACCAGTCAAAATGTGCACAAGCACTTACAACAAACAATTTCACACACAGACATGGGGGGAACAGAGGGTTAAATACACGACAAGTAATGAGGGAAATGTAAACCAGGTGTGTGGGAAAACAAGACAAAACAAATGGAAAAGGAAAGGTGGATCGCGATGGCTAGAAGACCAGTGACAACGACCGCCGAACGCCGCCCGAACAAGGAGAGGAACCGACTTCAGCGGAAGTCGTGACAGTACCCCCCCTTGACGCGCGGCTCCAGCAGTGTGCCAACACCTGCCTCGGGGATGACCCAGAGGGCGAGGTGCAGGGCGATCCGGACGGAGACGGTGGAACTCCCGCAGCATTGAAGGGTCCAACACGTCCTCCACCGGAACCCAGCATCTCTCCTCCGGACTGTACCCCTTCCACTCCATGAGGTACTGAAGGCCCCTTGCCTGACGCCTCAAATCCAGTATGGAGTGGACAGAATACGCAGGGGCCCCCTCGATGTCCAGAGGGGGCGGAGGAACCTCCCACTGAGGAAAGACACATGGAACGAGGGGTTAATACGGTAATCGGGGGGAAGTTGTAACCTGGAACTAACCTTGTTCAGTCTCCTCAGGACTTTAACTTCTTGGGGCTATGTGGGACGTTAGCGTGCCACCCGTGGCGCACCCTATCAACAGCAGGTGCATTTCAAGAGCGGCAAATTTGAAACCAAATAAATGTCAAAATTCAAATTTCTCAAACATACAACTAACTTACAGCCTTTGAAAGATAAACATCTTCTTAATCTAACCACGTTTACCGATTTCAAAAAGGTTTTACGGGGAAAGCATAAAGTTAGGTTATGTTAGGAGAGTACATTGACAATAGCTGTGTGTAGTGTATTGTCGATTCAAAGACAGGCGTCACCAAAACCATAAAATCAGCTAAAATTATGCACTAACCTTTTACAATCTCCATCAGATGACACACCTAGGACATTATGTTAGACAATGCATGCATTTTTAGTTCTATCAAGTTCATATTCATATCTAAAAACAGTGTTTTACTATGGCGTTGATGTTCAGGAAATCGTTTCCCTCCAATACCGGCAGTCAAGTCATGACAACAAAATAATTAATTAATATTAGAAAACATTGGTAAAATATTATATTGTCATTCAAAGAATTATAGATTTACATCTCTTGAACGCAATGGACTTGCCAGATTTAAAATTAACCTTACTAGGAAATCACACTTTGCAATAATCTGAGCACTGCGCCAGAAAAATACGCATTGCGATACAGACTAACCGCCATGTTGGAGAGATCTAAAATCGAAAATACTATGTAAATAATCCATTACCTTTGATTCTCTTCATCAGATGTCACTTCCAAAGAATCCCAGGTCCATAACGAATGTAGTTTTGTTCAAAAAAGCTCATCATTTATGTCCAAAAACCTCCGTGTTGTAGCACATGATCTAAGCCAGCCGGACTTCACTTCACTTCAAGAACGGAAAAAATATATTTTCGTTCGTTCAAACATGTCAAACGTTGTATCGCATAAATCATTAGGGCCTTTTTTAACCAGAACATGAATAAAATTCAAGGCGGACCATTGGGTTCTCTTTTAAAACGTTTCGGAATGAGAGTACCCACCATCAAATCGCACGCCAGGTGTCTAATGGGCCATCACGTTCCAAGGCTCTTCTTCAGTCAGATCTCACTGTAGAACACTCAAAACACTTTGTAAAGGCTGGGGACATCTTGTGGAAGCAATAGGAAGTGCCAAAATATTCCTCCTTCCCTTTGTTTTTCAATGGTATAGGCTTAAAGTCAATTCAACACATCAGGTATCCACTTCCTGTCAGAATCTGTCTCAGGGTTTTGCCTGCCAAATGAGTTCTGTTATACTCACAGACACCATTCAAACAGTTTTTGAAACTTTAGGGTGTTTTCTATCCAAACCTGAACAATAATATGCATATTCTAGCTTCTGAGTTGGTGTAATAGGCAGTTAAAAATGGGCACATATTTTTTCAAAAATTCTCAATACTGCCCCCTAAACCCCAGCTTCCGGCAGGGCAGGCGGAGGGGCAGGTTTAGGGTCAAGAGCCAGACCCGGTCCCCCAGTGCGAACACCGGGGTCTCCCTGCGGTGACGGCCCGCTGAAGGTGAACATGAGCGGTGTCCCATGTCTCCTCCGCGCACCTGAACCAGTCCACCGCAGGAGCCTCGATCTCTGATGCCAGCTCTGATGCCAAGGCGCCAGAACCGGCTGATACCCCAGTACGCACTGGAAGGGGGAGAGGTTTGTGGAGGAGTGGCGGAGTGGCGGAGCGAGTTCTGGACCATCTCTGCCCAGGGCACGAATGCCGCCCACTCCCCCAGCCGGTCCTGGTAGTAAGACCTCAGAAACCTACCGACATCCTGGTAAACTCTCTCCACCTGCCCGTTACTCTCGGGGTGGAAATCCGAGGTAAGGCTGATCGAGACCCCCAAACGTTCCATGAACGCCCTCCAGACCCTTGACGTGAACTGGGTACCCCGATCAGACACTATATCCTCAGGTACCCCGTAGTGCCGGAAGACGTGCGTAAACAAGGCCTTCGCAGTCTGTAGGGCCGTAGGGAGACCGGGCAGAGGAAGGAGACGGCAGGTCTTAGAGAAACGATCCACAACAACCAGGATCGTGGTGTTTCCCTGTGATGGGGGGAGATCGGCCAGGAAATCAATTGACAGGTGCGACCATGGCCCTTGTGGAACAATTAAGGGGTGTAGCTTACCTCTGGGCAGGTGCCTAGGAGCCTTACACTGGGCGCACACCGAACAGGAGTAAACATAAACCCTCACGTCCTTAGCCAAAGTGGGCCACCAGTACTTCCCACTCAGACAGCACACCGTCCGACCAATGCCTGGATGACCAGAGCAGGGTGACGTGTGGGCCCAATAGATCAGCCGGTCACGGACAGCAGACGGAACGTACAGACGCCCAGCGGGACACTGCAGGGGAGTGGGCTCTGCACACTTCGCCTGCTCAATGTCCGCGTCCAGCTCCCATACTACCGGCGCCACCAGGCAGGAGGCCGGGAGTATGGGGTGGGATCCATGGGCCGCTCCTCTGTGTCATACAGCCGGGACAGTGCGTCTGCCTTCACGTTCTGGGAACCTGGTCTGTAAGAGAGGGTGAAAACAAAACGGGTGAAAAACATGGCTCACCTTGCCTGGTGAGGATTCAGTCTCCTCGCCGCCCGGATGTATTCCAGATTGCGGTGGTCAGTCCAGATGAGAAAAGGGTGTTTAGCCCCCTCAAGCCAATGTCTCCACGCCTTCAAAGCCTTGACGACAGCCAACAGCTCCTGGTCCCCCACGTCATAGTTTCGCTCCACCGGGCTGAGCTTCCTCGAGAAGAAAGCACAGGGGCGGAGCTTCGGTGGCGTACCCGAGCGCTGAGAGAGTACGGCTCTTATCCCAGCCTCGGATGCATCCACCTCCACTATGAATGCCAAAGAGGAATCCGGATGGGCCAGCACGGGAGCCGAGGTAAACAGAGCGATCAGGTTACCAAAAGCCCTGTCCGCCTCAGCCGACCACTGCAAACGTACCGGTCCCCCCTTCAGCAGTGAGGTAATGCGAGCTGCTACCTGGCCAAAACCCCGGATAAACCTCCGGTAGTAATGGGCAAACCCTAGAAACCTCTGCACCGTGGTGGGAGTCGGCCAATTACGCACGGCTGAAATGCGGTCACTCCATCTCCACCCCTGAGGTGGAAATGCGGTACCCTAGCAAGGAGACGGACTGTTGGAAGAACAGGCATTTCTCAGCCTTGACGTACAGGTCATGCTCCAACAGTTGACCAAGCACCCTCTGCGCACCAGGGACACATGCTCGGCGCGTGTAGCGGAGTATATCAGAATGTCATCAATATACACCACTACACCCTGCCGTGCAGGTCCCTGAAAATCTTGTCTACAAAGGCTTGGAAGACTGATGGAGGATTCATCAGCCCGTACGGCATGACGAGGTACTCATAATGCCCTGAGGTAGTATTGAATGCCATCTTCCACTCGTCTCTCTCCCGGATACGCACCAGGTTGTACGCGCTCCTGAGATCTAGTTTGGTGAAGAAGCACGCCCTGTGCATTGACTCAATTGCTGTAGCAATCAGAGGCAGCGGGTAACTGTACCTCACAGTGATCTGATTGAGGCCTCGATAGTCAATACATGGGCGCAGACCTCCCTCCTTTTTCTTCACAAAAAATAAACTTGAGAAGCCGGGTGAAGTGGAGGACCGAATGTACCCCTGACGCAGGGATTCGGAGACATATGTTTCCATAGCCGCCGTCTCCGCCTGTGACAGGGGCTACACGTGACTCCTGGGAAGTGCGGCGTTTACCAGGAGATTTATCGCATAATCCCCCTGTTGATGGGGTGGTAATTGAGTCGCCTTCTTTTTGGAGAAGGCAAGAGCCAAATCAGCATATTCGGGTGGAATGCGCACGGTGGAGACCTGGTCTGGACTTTCCACCGTGGTAGCACCAACAGAACCCCTAAACACCTCCCCGAGCACTGTCACGACTACCCCGTGAGAGTCCTCCATTGCCATGAAACAGTGGGGTCATGATAAGCTAACCAGGGTTGGCCTAGCACCACGGGAAATGCAGGAGAGTCAATAAGGAAGAGACTGATTCTCTCCTTGTGACCCCCCTGTGTCACCATGCCCAGAGGAGCGGTGGCTTCCCTAATCAACCCTGACCCTAATGGTCGACTGTCTAAGGCGTGAACTGGGAAGGGCATAGCCACTGGAATGATGGGGATCCCTAAACTATGGGCAAATGATCTGTCTATAAAATTCCCAGCCGCTCCTGAATCGACGAGCACCTTATGCTGGGAATGCGGGGAAAACTCAGGAAAAGTAACAAACAAAAACATGTGTGCAACAGAGGGCTCTGGGTGAGAATGGTGCCTTCTCACCTGGGATGACGCCAGAGTGCCCTGCCTGCTGCCTCGACCCCCATAGGGACCAACCCGGCACCGACCGGCAGTGTGACCTCTGCGGCCACAGATGGTGCACGAGACGGAACCTCCTCCAGTCTCCCTGAGCGCAGCACCTCCCAGCTCCATGGGCATCGGAGCGGTAGTGCTGGGGGATGGAACCGACAGACCCCACTCTGGACGTCTGCGGGTAGCCAGCAGGTTATCCAGCCGAATGGACAGGTCCACCAGCTGGTCGAAGGTGAGGGTGGTGTCCCTGCAGGCCAACTCTCGACGGATGTCTTCGCGCAAACTGCGCCAGCGGCCATGGTCCGAAAGTCCATTGCGAACTCCTGGGCGTTCCTCGTCCCCTGTCTCAGATGAAAAAGGCGTTCACCCGCCACTCTACCCTTGGGTGGGTGGTCGAAGACTGCCCGGAAGCGGCGGGTGAAATCCTCGAAATGGTCCAGCGCCATATCTCCTTCTCCCCACACAACGTATGCCCACTCCAGGGCTTTCTCCGAGAGGCACGAGACGAGGGAAGACACCTTCTCATGGTCTGAAGGAGCCGGGTTGACGGTTGCCAGGTAGAGATCCAGCTGCAACAGGAAACCCTGGCAGCGTGCAGCCGTCCCGTTGTACTCCCGGGGAGAGGCGAGACGAATCCCACTAGGACCGGGTGAACAGGGGGCGAGTAGTGTAGACCCTGGTAGCGCTGGTGGAGGCGCTGGAGGAACTCCCTGTCTCTCCCAGCAGTCCATGGTTTGGACAACAAGGTCCATGGCGATGCCGAGATGGTGGAGCATCGCCGCGTGCTCCCGGACGCGCTCCTCGACCCCTATACTAGGGGCACCTGCTCCTGTTGACTCCATATTGTGGGTGTGAAATTCTGTAATGGGTGCGTAACTGCAGGGAAGACGCAGGAGAGCAGAACTGGGTAATAACCGGAGCAGTTTAATTATCAAAACCAACGGCATCCAGAAATACAAAATATGGGTACAAAACCCGTCGCGCACCAGGCAAAATGTGCACAAGCACTTATAACAAAGAATTTCACACACAGACATGGGGGGAACAGAGGGTTAAATACACAACAAGTAATGAGGGAAATGTAAACCTGATGTGTGGGAAAACAAGACAAAACAAATGGAAATGGATCGGCGATGGCTAGAAGACCGGTGACGTCGACCGCCAAACGCCGCCCGAACAAGGAGAGGAACCGACTTCGGCGGAAGTCGTAACAGCCCAAGGGATTTTGATTGTCCTTTATAGCTTTTTCTAATCCATGCAACTTCTCATGAATTTGGCATTGCTCTGCATTTGTGTCAATTTGAACGGTGTTGTGGAATGTTTTAAAATGGGTTGTCCATATGTCACCATTTTGTATCGCTAATTCCTAGTTTAATTTTTTACATTTACATTTTTTTTTTTGGCAGAAGTTGTTTGTGTTTATTGACTCCTCAATTATTGTCAGCTGCTTGCTGTTGTACTGTGCTTTTTTGGTTCTGAGTGTACGTTTATAGAGTTTTAAAGTCTCACAGTAATGAAGGCGTAATTCACCATTATTTGGGTCTCTGTGCTTTTGGTTGGATAGTGTTCTAGTTTTTTCTAGTTGTTCTAGTTTTTTCCTTATAATTTTACATTCTGCATCAAACCAGTTGTCATCTGTGGTCTTTTTAGTTTTTTATCAGTTTCAGTTGTGATTCTTTTGCCATTTTCCTGAATATATAGTTTATGTTTTTTACTGCTAGATCGATGCTGTCACGCCCTGACCAGGTGAACTCTGCTATTTTGGTCAGGGTGTGGCATTTCTATGGTTTATTTTCTATGTTTTGTTATAGCCTTTCTTTGTGGTTTATTTCTATGTTGGGCTCGGGGTGATTTCCAATCAGACAGCTGTCGCTAGTTATGTCTGATTGGGAATCACATTTAAGTTCCTTTTCCCCCCACGATGTTTGTGGGTTGTTGTCTCTTTGTTTGAGCAAGTAACGTATCGGTATTTTTCTTGAATTTTGTGTACATGTTTAATTCCATGGTGTTGAATAAACATGTGTTCGCTCCCAGCTGCGTTTTGGTCCGCTTCCTCGTCACCAGGCGACGAACGTTACAGATGCCTTCTTTACTGTGAGTGAATGTGGTATCCAGAAAGTTTTCTAAGAGTGTTTGGATATTTTGGTTACAGGTTGCTTTCTGGTATTCTTCTGTGCTGTTTTGGGCCCATCTTTATGAATTTCTGATGTTATATAGCTTACTGGGCTGTGAATGTGTGGTTGTTTCCCTGTCTGTTCTTTTGAGGAACAATGTCATTTGGCTGTGATCAGACAGAGGTGTTAGTGGCTTGACAGTGAATGAGCTGACAGAGAAAGGGTCAACGTCTGTAATCATATAGTCTACTGTGCTGTGGCCAAGAGGTGAGCAATAGGTGAATCTCACCAGAGTCCCCCCGTAACCTACCATTGACAAAGTACAGACCCAGGCCTCTACAGTGCTGCAACAGATCCCTTCCGTTTCTGTTGATGGTGCTGTCACTGTTGTTTTTATGGGGGAGATTAAGGAGAAGTTTATCTTTAAAATGGTGTAAAATAGTTGTATGTTTGAGAAAGTTGAATTATTACATTTTGTTGTTTTTGAATTTTCCGCCTCGATATTTCACTGGCTGTGTCCCGCAGGTGGGACGCTAGCCCATAGAAGTTAAGTCAAAAGGCGTTGTGGCCTCAACTCCATCTTGTTCGGGGCCAACTGCCCATTAGTCCAAACCTATGCTCACCAAGTTTCGTCTTCGAAGTCTTTTCCATTTAGGAGAAAAGGCCATGTCGTGATTGGTGATGTTTTGTCCATTTGCAATATGATTGCATTTGCCCTCTGGTGGTATTTTCCGGGACAGTGGAAAAATGACCAACATTTGTAAATTTTATAAAACGGAAACCGAATGTCCGAGAGACTTCATTCGATGACTTCCTGGAAGATCTGGCCCCGGTGCACGGCCCGCCGCCGTCTGCGAATTTTACAAACATTCGTGGACATCTAGTAAGGGACCGTACATTTGCAATATGGAGTTTCTCATCAATCATACAGCAAATGCCAAAATGTGCCCTTCATGTATGAAAGAGCCTCTCCCCCGCCGCTCTGCCCTCAGGTGGATGGTCGAAGATGGCCCTGAAGCAACTGGTGAACTCCTCGAAGTGGTCTGGTGCCGTGTCTCCTTCTCTCCACACGGCGTTTGCCCACTCCAGCGCTCTTTCTATGAGACAGGAGACAAGGGCGGCCACTCTCTCCCCTCCTGAGGGAGCTGGGTGCACAGTGGCCAGGTAGAGGTCCAGTTGTAACAAGAATCCCTGGCACTGTGCTGCCGTTCCATCATACTCCCTGGGAAGAGAGAGATGCATCCCGCTGGAACTCTCTTCGGATGGAATGGATGGAGACAACCCCGGTTGTGCTGGTCGAGGTACTGGAGAGACTTCCTGTCTCTCCCAGTGGTCCATGATCTGGACAACGCGATCCATCATGGCACCAAGATGTTGTACATGGCCGAATGTTCCTGGACACGCTCCTCTACTCCTCTAACCGGGGTACCTGCTCCTGCTGACTCCATTGAAGGTGTGTAATTCTGTCAGCGTGTGTAAAAGAGGCGAAGTCAGGTGCAGGAGAGTAGCGTGATGTAAACAGGCGCACTTTATTAAAGATCCAAAACGAGAGCAACTTAAATAAAATGCGCTCAAAAACATGGAACATAACAAAAGTAAAGCGCGTAAAAAGACACCACAGCAACATGAAACAATTACACACAAAACATGATGGGAAACAGAGGGTTAACCTGTTTAGGATAGGGGGCAGTATTTTCACGGCCGGATAAAAAACATACCCAATTTAATCTGGTTATTACTCCTGCCCAGAAACTAGAATATGCATATAATTGTTTGATTTGGATAGAAAACACCCTAAAGCAATTTTACGAGAAAAATCGCATAAAAATTGATTTTAAACAGCGTTTGACATGCTTCGAAGTACAGTAATGGAATATTTTGAATTTTTTTGTCACGATACTCGCCGGCGCGTCACCCTTCGGATAGTGTCTTGAACGCAAGAACAACACGCCGCTATTTGGATATAACTATGGATTATTTGGAACCAAAACAACATTGGGTGTAAACTAGAAGTCCTGGGAGTGCATTCTGACGAAGAACAGCAAAGGTAATCCAATTTTTCTTATAGTAAATCTGACTTTAGTGAGCGCCAAACTTGGTGGGTGTCAAAATAGCTAGCCATGATGGCCGGGCTATCTACCCAGAATATTGCAAAATGTGCTTTCACTGAAAAGCTATTTTAAAATCTGACACCGCGATTGCATAAAGGAGTTCTGTATCTATAATTCTTAAAATAATTATGTTTTTTGTGAACGTTTATCGTGAGTAATTTAGTAAATTCACCGGAAGTTCGGTGGGTATGCTAGTTCTGAACGTCACATGCTAATGTAAAAAGCTGTTTTTTGATATAAATATGAACTTGATTGAACAAAACATGCATGTATTGTATAACATAATGTCCTAGGAGTGTCATCTGATGAAGATCATCAAAGGTTAGTGCTGCATTTAGCTGTGGTTTATGTCTTTGTGACATTATATGTTAGCTTGAAAAATGGGTTTGTGATTATTTCTGGCTGGGTACTCTCCTGACATAATCTAATGTTTTGCTTTCGTTGTAAAGCCTTTTTGAAATCGGACAATGTGGTTAGATAAAGGAGAGTCTTGTCTTTAAAATGGTGTAAAATAGTTATATGTTTGAAAAATGGAAGTTTTGGGATTTCTGAGGTGTTTGTAATTCGCGCCACGCCCTATCATTAGATATTGGAGCGGTGTTCCGCTAGCGGAACATCTAGATGTAAGAGTTTAAATACAAGTAGCTTAATTGGGGAAATGAAAACCAGGTGTGTATGGAAACAAGACAAGACAAATGGATATATGAAAAATTGAGTGGTGATGGCTATAAAGCCGGTGACGTCGATCGCTGAACGCTGCCCGAACAAGGAGAGGAGCCGACTTCGGCGGAAGTCGTGACACAGTCACAGATCCCTCCCCTACAAAGGCAATCATATAGGGCTGCATGGAATGAGTTACGCCTGCTGGACACAATGGCAACACCGGAACATTTAAATCGTGGAAGATGTAAGATGGCGCCGGACGTTTTACGTGCCCCGAACCGATTGTGTTTTTTGGTCGTTGAATGAATTTTACTTATTTTGTACATAATGTTGCCACTACCATTATTCTGGACAACAGGACTGCAATTACTCACCACAGACTGGCAGAATCCTTTTTTTCTTTAACGAGTCCGACGAGCCCGCGCGGACGATATACTGCTTTCTTGGGAACAGGCCAGATCCCTGTGACTTGCGTGAAGAGGAGGCGGAGAAAAAGGGGCCGTAGGGCGGGCTGCCATCTGAGAATTCGTAGGCGATCTAATAAACCCCCACTTCCTTCCATTCTGCTAGCAAACGTGCAATCTTTGGACAATAAAATAGATGACCTACACAGAAGATTAAACTTCACGAAGACGTGGCTGAACGACGACACTATCAACATGCAGCTGGCTGGTTACACGCTGCACCGGCAGGATAGAACAGCGGCGTCTGGTAAGACAAGAGGCGGTGGACTATTGCTCATCTGAGGTAGAGTATCTCATGGTATACTCTAGACCACATTACCTAAATAGAGAGTTTTCATCTGTATTTTTCGTAGCTTTTTACATACCACCACATTCAGAGGCTGGCACTAAGACAGCATTGAATGAGCTGTATTCCCCCATAAGCAAACAAGAAAACGCTCATCCAGAGGCGGCGCTCCTAGTAACCTGGGACTTTAATGCAGGGAAATTTAAATCCGTTTTACCAAATTTTTATCAGCATGTAAACTAGAGGGGAAAAAAAACTCTGGACCACCTTTACTCCACACAGTGTCAAGAACGTGATGAGAGACGGATCAAGGCGCAGCGTGATTAGAGTTCCACATCTTTTAATAAACAGTGAAACTTCTACAAAACAATAAAACAACAACGAAACGTGAAAGTAGTGGTGCTACATGCACATACACAAAACAATATCCAACAAAGCAGGTGGGAACAATGACACCTTAACCTGTCTCGGCTAGGGGGCAGTATTTTCACGGCCGGATGAAAAACGTACCAAATCAAAATCAAATCAAATGTATTTATATAGCCCTTCGTACATCAGCTGATATCTCAAAGTGCTGTACAGAAACCCAGCCTAAAACCCCAAACAGCAAGCAATGCATGTGAAAGAAGCACGGTGGCTAGGAAAAACTCCCTAGGAAAAACTCCCTAGAAAGGCCAAAAACCTAGGAAGAAACCTAGAGAGGAACCAGGCTATGAGGGGTGGCCAGTCCTCTTCTGGCTGTGCTGGGTGGATATTATAACAGAACATGGTCAAGATGTTAAAATGTTCATAAATGACCAGCATGGTCAAATAATAATAATCATATTAGTTGTCGAGGGTGCAATAAGCACGTCCGGTGAACAGGTCAGGGTTCCATAGCCGCAGGCAGAACAGTTGAAACTGGAGCAGCAGCACGGCCAGGTGGACTGGGGACAGCATGGAGTCATCATGCCAGGTAGTCCTGAGGCATGGTCCTAGGGCTTAGGTCCTCCGAGAGAAAGAAAGAAAGAGAGAAAGAGAGAATTAGAGAGAGCATATTTAAAATTCACACAGGTCACCGGATAAGACAAGAGAAATACTCCAGATGTAACAGACTGACCCTAGCCCCCCGACACATAAACTACTGCAGCATAAATACTGGAGGCTGAGACAGGAGGGATAAGAAGACACTGTGGCCCCATCCGATGATACCCCCGGACAGGGCCAAACAGGCAGGATATAACCCCACCCACTTTGCCAAAGCACAGCCCCCACACCACTAGAGGGATGTCTCCAACCACCAACTTACCGTCCTAAGACAAGCCCGAGTATAGCCCACAAAGATCTCCGCCACGGCACAACCCAAGGGGGGGGGCGCCAACCCAGACAGGAAGACCACGTCAGTGACTCAACCCACTCAAGTGACGTACCCCTCCCATGGACGGCATGGAATAACACCAGTAAGCCAGTGACTCAGCCCCCGTAATAGGGTTAGAGGCAGAGAATCCCAGTGGAGAGAGGGGAACCGGCAAGGCAGAGACAGCAAGGGCGGTTCGTTGCTCCAGCCTTTCCGTTCACCTTCACACTCCTGGGTCAGACTATACTTAATCATAGGACCTACTGAAGAGATAAGTCTTCAGTAAAGACTTAAAGGTTGAGACTGAGTCTGCGTCCCTCACATGGGTAGGCAGACCATTCCATAAAAATGGAGCTCTATAGGAGAAAGCCCTACCTCCAGCCGTTTGCTTAGAAATTCTAGGGACAATTAGGAGGCCTGCGTCTTGTGACCGTAGCGTACGTGTAGGTATGTACGGCAGGACCAAATCGGAAAGATAGGTAGGAGCAAGCCCATGTAATGCTTTGTAGGTTAGCAGTAAAACCTTGAAATCAGCCCTTGCCTTAACAGGAAGCCAGTGTAGGGAGGCTAGCACTGGAGTAATATGATCAAATTTTTTGGTTCTAGTCAGGATTCTAGCAGCCGTATTTAGCACTAACTGAAGTTTGTTTAGTGCTTTATCCGGGTAGCTGGAAAGTAGAGCATTGCAGTAGTCCAGCCTAGAAGTAACAAAAGCATGGATTAATTTTTCTGCATCATTTTTGGACAGAAAGTTTCTGATTTTTGCAATGTTACGTATATGGAAAAAAGCTGTCCTTGAAACAGTCTTGATATGTTCTTCAAAAGAGAGATCAGGGTCCAGAGTAACGCCAAGGTCCTTCACAGTTTTATTTGAGACGACTGTACAACCATCCAGATTAATTGTCAGATTCAACAGAAGATCTCTTTGTTTCTTGGGACCTAGAACAAGCATCTCTGTTTTGCCCGAGTTAAAAAGTAGAAAGTTTGCAGCCATCCACTTCTTTATGTCTGAAACACAGGCTTCTAGCGAGGGCAATTTTGGGGCTTCACCATGTTTCATTGAAATGTACAGCTGTGTGTCATCCGCATAGCAGTGAAATTTAACATTATGTTTTCGAATGACATCCCCAAGAGGTAAAATATATAGTGAAAATAATAGTGGTCCTAAAACGGAACCTTGAGGAACACCGAAATTTACAATTGATTTGTCAGAGGACAAACCATTCACAGAGACAAACTGATATCTTTCCAACAGATAAGATCTAAACCAGGCCAGAACTTGTCCATGTAGACCAATTTGGGTTTCCAATCTCTCCAAAAGAATGTGGTGATCGATGGTATCAAAAGCAGCACTAAGATCTAGGAGCACGAGGACAGATGCAGAGCCTCGGTCTGACGTCATTAAAAGGTCATTTACAGTTTAAACAGGTTACTACTCTGGCCCAGAAACTAGAATATGCATATTATTAGTAGATTTGGATAGAAAACACTCTGAAGTTTCTAAAACTGTTTGAATGGTGTCTGTGAGTATAACAGAACTCATATGGCAGGCAAAAACCTGAAAATTCCAAGCAGGAAGTGGAAAGTCTGAGACTTGTAGTTCTTCTTTTGATTCTCTATCAAAGCTCAGTGTCTGTGGAGGACGTTGCACTTCCTAAGGCTTCCATTGGCTGTCTAAAGCCTTCAGAAAGTGGTTTGAGCATTTTCCTGTCACTGGGCAGATAATAGGAGCTCAGTTACTGAGTAGTCTGCCTGGCAACAAAGGGATTGGATATGCGCGGTCACACGAGCACGCCGTTCCTTCTTTTTCTTCTTGAATGAATATGCTATTGTCCGGTTGGAATATTATCTCAATTTTACGTTAAAAATACCATAAAGATTGATTTTAAACAGCGTTTGACATGCTTCTAAGTACGGTAATGGAACATTTTGACTTTGTCTCTCGTTCCGCGCTCGCGCATTATGCCTTTGGATAAGTGATCTGTACGCACAAACAAAACGGAGGTATTTGTTCATAAATATGGATTATTTCGAACAAAAACAACATTTCTTGTGGAAGTAGCAGTCCTGGGAGTGCATTCTGACGAAGATCAGCAAAGGTAAGAGAATATTTCTAATACTAATTCTGAGTTTAGGTTGCCCCGAACTTGGCGGGTGTCTGAATAGCTCACCGTGATGGCTGAGCTATGTACTCAGAATATTGAAAAATGTGCTTTCTCCGTAAAGCTATTTTAAAATCTGACACAGCGGTTGCATCCAGGGGTAGTCTATCTATAATTCTTTAAATAATTGTTATATATTTTGTTTATGATGAGTATTTTTGTAAATTGATGTGCACATTCACTGGACGTTTTGGTGGGAATACATTTTCTGAACATCACGCGCCAATGTAAAATGCTGTTTTTGGATATAAATATGAACTTTATCGAACAAAACATACATGTATTGTGTAACATAATGTCCTAGGAGTGTCATCTGATGAAGATCGTCAAAGGTTAGTGCTTCATTTAGCTGTGTTTTGGGTTTTATTGACGCATGTCCTTGCTTGGAAAATGGCTGTGTGATTATTTTTGTCTATGTTCTCTCTTAACATAATCTAATGTTTTGCTTTCGCTGTAAAGCCTTTTTGAAATCAGACAATGTGGTTAGATTAACGAGAAGTTTCTTAAAAATGGTGTAAAATAGTCATATGTTTGAGAAAGTTGAATTATGACATTTTGTTGTTTTTGAATTTTCCGCCCTGATATTTTACTGGCTGTGTCCCGCAGGTGGGACGCTAGCGAAGCGTCAATACAGGACTAAGATCAAATCATACTACACCGGCTCTGATGCTCGTCGGATGTGGCAGGGCTTGCAAACCATTAGACTACAAAGGGAAGCAGAGCCGAGAGCTGCCCAGTGACACAAGCCTACCAGACGAGCTAAACTACTTCTTTTATACTCGCTTCGAGGCAAATAACACTGAAGCATGTATGAGACCACAAACTGTTCTGGAAGACTGTGTGATCACTCTCTCAGGTGTGAGTAAGACCTTTAAACAGGTCAACATTCACAAGGCCGCAGGGACAGACGGATTACCAGGACGGGTACTGAGAGCATGCGCTGACCAACTGGTGTCTTCACTGACAAGCGTCTTCACTGACATTTTCAACCTCTCCCTGTCCGAGTCTAATACCAACATGTTTTAAGCAGCCCAGCATAGTGCCTGTGCCCAAGAACACTAAGGTAACCTGCCTAAACGGCTACCGACTACCGACCTGTAGCACTCACATCTGTTGCCATGAAGTGCTTCAAAAGGCTGGTCATGGCTCACATCAACACCATTATCCCAGAAACCCTAGACCCACTTCCGTTGAAGTTATGCTTTAATCATTTTTTTAATAAAATGTTATAGGCCTGGCTGAATGCAATAACTAAGATACGTCTGTCTGGTGTCTGTGTCATTGAGTTTTATTATGTTTTTAGGAATGTATTATACTTAGCATGTTGAGGGCCTATTGTCAAAGCCAAGCAGTATATACAACATGGAAGACTACTACCCAACTGGTTTCAGTTCAGTTTAAATTAACATGGGTTACCACACAGCAAGCCAGTTGGCCTGTAATTTGTGTCAATGTTAACATTACTGCCCATACCCCACTATATTCTGGAGAGGATATAGGGACAGAGAATGCATTACTTTCCCACCCTGGCTAACACAAAGATATAACTTACTCTTATTATTGCCAATATGGGCATTCCGTTGTAACTCTATGTTCTCACCTTGTCCACCTCCTGATCATTGATGATACAGTGGGGGGAAAAAGTATTTGATCCCCTGCTGATTTTGTACGTTTGCCCACTTACAAAGAAATGATCAGTCTATAATTTTAATGGTAGGTTTATTTGAACAGTGAGAGACAGAATAACAAGACTATCCAGACTATTTGCATTGCCCCCCTCCCCCCCACTACACTGCTGTTACTCTCCGTTAGTATCTATGCATAGCCACTTTAACAACTCTACCTACATGTACATGATTACCTCAATTACCTTGACACCTGTGCCCCCGCATATTGACACATTGCACTCTGTACCGGTACCCCCTGTATATAGCCCCGCTATTGTTATTTACTGCTGCTCTTTAATTATTTGTTATTCTTATCTCTTACTTTTTTTAGGGATTTTCTTAAAACTGCATTGTTGGTTAAGGGCTTGTAAGTAAGCATTTCACTGTAAGGTCTACACCTGTTGTATTTGGCATGTGACAAATAAAATTGGATTGGATTTTTGATTTGATTTACAGTGAGGGAAAAACGTATTTGATCCCCGCTGATTTTGTACGTTTGCCCACTGACAAAGAAATGATCAGTCTATAATTTTAATGGTAGGTTTATTTGAACAGTGAGAGACAGAATAACAACAACAAAAAATCCAGAAAAACATGTCAAAAATTTTATAAAATGATTTGCATTTTAATGAGGGAAATAAGAATTTGACCCCTCTGCAAAACATGACTTAGTACTTGGTGGCAAAACCCTTGTTGGCAATCACAGAGGTCAGATGTTTCTGGTAGTTGGCCACCAGGTTTTTGACCAGTTGTCCTCTGAGTCATTCAGATGTTCATTGGCAAACTTCAGACAGGCATGTATATGTATTCTTGAGCAGGGTGACCTTGCGGGTGCTGCAGGATTTCAGTCCTTCACAGCGTAGTGTGTTACCAATTGTTTTCTTGGTGACTATGGTCCCAGCTGCCTTGAGATCATTGACAAGATCCTCCCGTGTAGTTCTGGGCTGATTCCTCACCGTTCTCATGATCATTGCAACTCCACGAGGTGAGATCTTGCATGGAGCCCCAGGCCAAGGGATATTGACAGTTCTTTTGTGTTTCTTCAATTTGCGAATAATCGCACCAAATGTTGTCACCTTCTCACCAAGCTGCTTGGCGATGGTCTTGTAGCCCATTCCAGCCTTGTGTAGGTCTACAATCTTGTCCCTGACATCCTTGGAGAGCTCTTTGGTATTGGCCATGGTGGAGAGTTTGGAATCTGATTGATTGATTGCTTCTGTGGACAGGTGTCTTTTTTACAGGTAACAAGCTGCGGTTAGGAGCACTCCCTTTAAGAGTGTGCTCCTAATCTCAGCTCGTTACCTGTATAAAAGACACCTGGGAGCCAGAAATCTTTCTGATTGAGAGGGGGTCAAATACTTATTTCACTCATTAAAATGCAAATCAATTTATAACATTTTTGACATGCGTTTTTCTGGATATTTTTGTTGTTATTCTGTCTCTCACTGTTCAAATAAACCTACCATTAAAATTATACACGGATCCTTTCTTTGTCAGTGGGCAAACGTACAAAATCAGCAGGGGATCAAATACTTTTTTCCCCCACTGTATATCTGTCTTTTATTTTCTGCCTTTTTGTAAATATGTTGCTGTTCATGGCCAGCTGTAAAGCGTTGGTTTCTGATATCATGTGTCTTTTTACTGCTCTGCTGGCTATAGGATGGTCTTAAAGTAAATTAGTGAATAAATGAAATCATGGCTCTGGGAATCAGAGTCCCTGCCTGCTAACTAAGTAGGCACTGACACAGGGGCTGTGACAGAAATGTCAACCTATTCTGTAAATAGTGCACCACTCCAGGCCCCATAGGACTCTGATCAAAAGTAATGCACTTACTTTTGTCCCCAGCAGGACAACAACCTACAAAACACATCAAAAAGCACCCTGGAATGGTTCAGGAAGAAGTGCTGAGCTGTTCTGAAGTGGCCAGCGAAAAGTC
This sequence comes from Salmo trutta, assembly GCF_901001165.1. Taxonomy (NCBI): domain Eukaryota; kingdom Metazoa; phylum Chordata; class Actinopteri; order Salmoniformes; family Salmonidae; genus Salmo; species Salmo trutta. The sequence continues at coordinate 38,822,837 of NC_042973.1, forward strand.
CAGATCTGAATCACATTCATAACCTATGGTGATAGCTGAAAATAGCAGTTGAAGGAGGGGACTCCTCAAACATTAAAGAATTAGAGCAGTTTGCTGCTGAAAGGTGGGCCAACTTGACTGTAGAAAGGTGCAGCATTGTTGGCTACAAGAAGCATTTGTCTGGAGTTATCTTGCCAAAGCTGTGTAACCAAGTACCAGCTCCGGTGTGTCAATAATTTTGTCCATGCCATTAGTCTTTATTTCCTAAATTCAAAGCATAAACATATATAAAAAAAGAATTGGTTCTGCAATGTTGGAAATCTAATAACAAGGTGTGGAGACTGTACATTTCTTCAATTTTAACTTATTATAGTAGAATCTTTTAAAAAAAGTGCAAGGGTGCCAATCAGTGGCGATTTTAGCATGTAAATCTTGGTGGGGCAAAAAAAAGTGGGATGCATGCCAACAAAGCCACAACACAACACTAAACAATACATGAATTGCACTATAACGGTGACAAACATTGCCCACAAACTATTAGGGCCTACATAAAGCTGTCCCAACAGCAGTCCCAACATCTTACCACTGGTACACCTGGCTATCAGCGGAGCCTTGTCTGGCGGTGAAACAGATCATCCAGCCTCATTTACTGCCTTGCTGACTTGTTTAAACAAATGTGGTTTCTAATGACAATTGAGATGTACAAACTATGGCATAAGGGGACAACAAGCGGATAAGTGGGTACCCGTAACTTTGATTAAGACATTAATGAGTGAGCTAGGACGGACGAAGTCAATATAACTATTTGTTTAGCACTTTTGAAATGTACAGCGACAGAATTCAGAACATGGGCCGTTCTTACAGTATTCTCCCTGTACACCAAATCAGAACTGTAGGATAAACAAAGGGGGCACATAAGCAGACAATGAAAGCTCTTACAATATTCGATGATTACATTTCTCTAAAAAAGGTTATAGGCTACATGTGCACCACCAAGTCAGAACAGTAGGGAAATTAAGAGGAGTAAATAGACCAAATGATTAGGGTGAGGCACATGGTCTACTAACATCTTACTACACAACATACACTTCTTACGGTCTTAGCTACAGTATACATGTCTCACTGGCATATTACATAATTTATGCAGCAGCATACAATACATTTTATGGACTCACTGTTAGGTGCCTCCTAAGAAGAGGTAGGTGCAGGAGTCAGGAGCAGGAGAGCAAGGAATTTCCAGTAGCCCAATCGTTTAATGAACGTCCCAAACATGACAACAACAGGTGGGGAAACACACCCAACGAAGTCGCCACACACAGGGAAATAAACGTAACACACGGAGGAGAAACCTCTACTCCTAAATACACCACAAACGGTACAACACAACCGCGAGGGAAAAAAAACCCTGTGGCGCAAACACGCACCCCTAGCAGAGCAACAACAGCAAATAATCCCGCACAAAGAATAGCAGGCAGCGGAGGTTAATAAACACACCGAAATTAACTAATAGGACACAGGTGTAAACAAAACAGACAGACACAAACGAAAAGGAAAAATGGATCGGTGGCAGCTAGTAGGCCGGCGACGACGACCGCCGAGCACTGCCCGAACAGGGAGAGGAGCCACCTTCGGTGGAAGTCGTGACACTCACCTTGTTGTGCTGTGCTGATTTGAATAGGAAGGTGGCGCGGTGGTCTTTCGTGGGCATATTTTGTCATCAAAGTCTGGCATTCTGTGGATTTATGGTGCTTTCAAAACACCTGGGAACTCTGAAAAAACAAGGTTGAATCATGATGATTTTGAAAGTATGATGTTGACGTGATCAGTCCAATCAAAGCTACCTTGAGCCTTATTGGATGGGCATTTCTAATGTAACTATGGCAGCACCCAAGGGCTAGAATTTTCTAGCTCTACCCTTAGACTTGGCGGTGACGTAGTGTACCCATGACTGACAGAACACTGAGCCAATCACGGCTGGCTTTGCCCCACCACCACAGAAAGCACTGAGCTAGGCTGAAACACCTGCCTTTTGGAGCTGCCTTACACAGGAAAACAAAAAAGAGACCATGTTTGTATGAGGTTTTATTAACCCAATGATATGTGACACGTATTAATGCCAAAATAACATGCAAAACAGACAAGCCAGCAAATAAAACATATTTTGATGCAACTGTATAAGGATTATGATGCCATTTCAGGACTATATAGGCAATAGGGTGCCATTTCCTACTCCCCCCTGAGAACAAACAGTGGAGTTCATTATAGAGAGGTCTGTGTTGTCATTAGCTGGGCTCCCATGTTCTAGAACTCTGGGTTTGATTGACACCAGACCTAGGTTTAAATACATGTTTGTGGAGTATTAATTATTTATTGAGTATGTTCAAGTACACAGCCCAAAGCAAGTACTTTTATTTGAGTGTTTGAATGGTTATTTGTAAAAAAACAAATACTCAACCAAATTGTTTTTGATAGTAGGACTCACGTCAGTAGCCATGAAGTGCAATAAAAGACTGCTCATGGCTCACTTCAACACCATCATACCAGAAACCTTTGACCCACTCCAATTCGCATACCGCCCCCAACAGATTACGCAATCTCATTTGCACTCCAGTATGTGACCAATAAAATTTGATTTGATTCCACACTGCCCTTTCCCACCTGGACAAAAATAACACCTATGTGAGAAAGCTGTTCAATGACTACAGCTCATCGTTCAACACCGTAGTGCCCACAAAATTCATCACTAAGTTAAGGACCCTGGTACTAAACACCTCCCTCTGCAACTGGATCCTGGACTTCCTGACGGGCTGCCCCCAGGTGGTAAGGGTAGGGAACAACACATCTGCAACACTGATCCTCAACACTGGGGCCCCTCAGGGTTGCGTGCTTAGTCCCCTCCTGTACTCCCTGTTCACCCACAACTGCCAAGCACAACTCCAACACCATCATTAAGTTTGCTGATGACACAACAGTGGGAGGCCTGATCCCCGACAACGATGAGACAGCCTATAAGGAGGAGGTCAGAGACCTGGCAGTGTGGTGCCAGGACAACAACCTCTCCCTCAATGTTATGTGGAAGGACCACCAGAGGGCAGGCTGGTCCCATGGATAGTAGCCCAGCCAGGCATGTGAGTCAAGCTGATCAGAGGCAATTAAGCACTGCTGACGGTACTAATGACCTTTTCTCTTTCCCCTACGAGAAAGAGGAGGGAACCGGCAGTAGAGGAGACTGGAGGAAGAAAAGTGTGTTTGCTTCTACAAAAGGAGAGGACGTACCTTTCGGGAGTGGGAACAAGAGGACAAACTACCTCTTGGGAATGGCCACCACGGATCCGGACCACCACCAGAAGGGTGCTCCCCACGGACGGATATTTAAGGCGGTGACTCACCCGTGATTTATGTTATAGTTTGAAGATACTCGTCTTGTGTTCCTTGTTCTTTTAAAGAAGAAGATGTGTTTTCATTGTGAGATCATCCTTGATTGTGTTGGAGGGTTTGAGAAAAAAGAAATACCTCGATAGAGAACTTTGTTCAATTAAGAACCTGCTCCTGACTCGTTTTTTCCACCTTTCCGTGTTAGAGCAACCTCAAACGACTTGGTCAGCTCACAGTGAGAAAGAGAAAGGAGCTGATCGTGGATTATAGAAAAAAGAGGGCCAAACAGGCCCCCCTTAACATCGACGGGGCTGAAGTGTAGCGGGTCAAGAGTTTTAAGTTACTTGGTATCCACATCACAAACAAACTATCGTGGTCCAAACACACCAAGACAGTTGTGAAGAACACTTTTTCCCCCTCAGGTCCCCAGATCCTCAAAAAGTTCTACAGCTGCACCATCAACAGCATCCTGACAGGTTGCAACACTGCCTGGTATGGCAACGACTCGTCATCTGACCGTAAGGCGCTACAATGTGAAGTGCGTACGGTCCAGTACATCAATGGGGCCAAGCTTCGTGACATCCAGGACCTATTTACCAGTGTCAGAGGAAGGCCCAAAAAATTGTCAAAGACTCCAGTCACCTAAGTCATAGACTGTTCTCTCTGCTACGGCACAGTAAGTGGTATTAGAGCGCTAACTCTAGGACCAAAAGGCTCCTTAACTTAAGGATCGAACCCTTTTTTTTCCAATTTCCACCTAAAATGACATACCTAAATCTAACTGCCTTTAGCTCAGGATCTGAAGCAAGAATATGCATTTTCTTGATACAATTTGAAAGGAAGCACTTTGAAGTTTGTGTAAATGTGACATTAATGAAGGAGAATATAACACATTAGATCTGGTAAAAGATAATACAAAGAAAAAATGTGTTTTCCCCAAAACATTTTTTCATCATCTTTGCAATGCTGGATCATTAGCTTCCCTACAGAAAATACACTAATCTTCACACATCTAGATTGCCGGGTGGGGTGAGTGTGGAGCCAGAGAGAGCAGTGGGGTCAAACTGTACAACCCAGTTCCTACATTTGAATAAAAAATGTATTTAATAAAACAAAACTGTGCTACATTTTATCTCTGGGACCCTCAGGATGACAAATAAGAGCAAGATTACTGAATGTAAGTACATTATTTACCTTCAGAGGAAAGGTTGCTGTTATTTACAACGTCATTCTAGTCACATAACTGTCCCGGTTTAGGGACACTGATCCCGTAGAGGTTTTAACAGCTTCTACCCCCAAGCCATAAGACTGCTGAACAATTAATCAAATGGCCACACCCCACCCCCCTCCTTTGTTTTTACATTGCTGCTACTCGCTGTTTATTATTTATGCATAGTCACTTTACAAATTACCTCGACTAACCTGTACCCCCACACATTGACTCGGTACCGGTACCCCATGTATATAGCCTTGTTATTGTTATGTAATTTTGTTGTCTTACTTATCGATTTTTTTTCTTTTGTGTCTTTAGTAAATATTTATATTTCTTGAACTACATTGTTGGTTAAGGGCTTGTAAGTAAGTATTTCACGGTAAGGTCTACACCTGTTGTATTCGGCGCATGTGACAAATAAAATTGGATTTGAAATACATTCCAATATAAAACAACTTAAAAAAAGTAAAGGTTATCTAAATACTTGTTTTTAAATGTATTGAAAAGTAATTGAAATACCAGAAATAGTATTTGAACCCAGGTCTGATTGACACACTGTGGCTGCCATCCCATTCCGATGGTGATGCCTTCCCAACTGATCATTCCAAGGCTGGGGGTTAATATTGTTTGGCACTTGGGCTGTTTTGTTAATTTAGAACTCGGCACTGTCTTGCACCCTCTTGGTGAGATATTCAATGTCCTGGGATATGTCCTCTTGATTCTAGATGGAAAACCGGTCTAAAAATCCTGCTGCACTGAGCTTGGATCTGTCACACCCTGATCTGTTTCACCTGTCTTTGTGCTTGTCTCCACCCCCCTCCAGGTGTCACCCATCTTCCCTGTTACGGATACAGGTATCCTGAGTGTGAATCCTGTATGTGTATTTCTTTTCTCTCCTTCTCCCCTCACAGGTGACAATCATCATTCCCCAACCAGTCATCAATCAGTCGCTAATCAGAAGACACCTGCACCTTTTCATTTACCCTATCACAGCCCCTTTCCCTTGGTTTAAAAACCCATTCAGTTGTTTCTCCCCAGATCAATCTCTCTGTAGCTCATTCTCACTTTCTGTGTCCCATCTCTCTCTCTCTCTCTCTCTCTCTCTCTCTCTCTCTCTCCCCCCCCCCCCCCATCTCTCTCTCTCTGTGTCGCATCTCTCTCTCTCTCTCTCTGTGTCCCATCTCTCTCTCTCTCTCTCTCTCTCTGTGTCCCATCTCTCTCTCTCTCTGTGTCCCATCTCTCTCTCTGTGTCCCATCTCTCTCTCTGTGTCCCTAGCTCTATATCTCTGTATTGATCTCTTTCGTTTTGCAACTACATGTCACTTTGTCCGTCCGCCTGTGAGTATTGTTTTTGGTAAAAGTGTTGACTGTTTGTTTGTTGGTGGGAAAAGGGGGTACCAAGACAAGTCGCCCATGGGCATACATTACCCGTAGGAATACTTTGTCTAAGTACCCTAGTTAGAACTGGGCAGACCACCCACTGTATTTTGGTTAGTTAGCTAGCTGTTATTGAAGTAGGCTAGACTAGCTTAGGGGTGTTTTGGGATTATTGTTTCTTTGCTTGGGTCCAGCTCAGCCCCTTTTCTCACACCCCATTACCGTGTGTTTATAAATAAACCATTAGAGTTTGACGGTAGATTGTAGTTATTTGTTCTCACTCTTACTTTTTCACTATTATAATTTGCATGATTTATGTTACGGGTCTCGTTGCCATCCCCCCTAGACTGCTGGGCCAAAGAGTATTCGTAACATTCCCATTATCCCCTCTGTATTTATACCTGAGTTCTGTTTGTCTGTTGCCAGTTTGTCTTGTCAGGTCTTACCAGCGTGCATTCCCATCTTCCTTTTTCTCAAGTTCTGTTTCCTAGTTTTCCCAGTTCTTACTATTCTGCCTGCCCTGACCCCGAGCCTGCCTGCCGTACTATACCTGCCTGACTCAGACCTGATCACGAACCCCTGCCTGTCCTCGACCTGCCCTTTTTCTGCCCCGTGTTTACAATAAATCATCTGAGTACTGTACTATCTGCATCTGGGTCATATCCTGAGTCATGATAGGATCAGCCTACCTGACTCTTCTCCAACCATTTTATTGATTGCTTAATTAAGCATTTTCTGCAGCAAGTATTAGACAAAAACTAAAATGTTTTATTCGGAAAGTGGGGGTATGGATGTGGGTACTCGTGACCCGTGAGCTACTGTGGCCCCTCCTAATGAGTTCAGACTTTTTTGTGGCCCCCACCCCCATCAAAGTTGTCCATCCCTGGCTTAGTATTGTGCTTTTTCTCTCTGCAATGCATAGCCAGTATCCACAGATCTGTGGGGCTTTGGGTGTCTTCCAAAACTAAGTTTAAAGGCCGGCAGGTAGCCTAGTGGTTAGAGCGTTGGGCCTGTAACTGAAAGGTTGCTGGTTCAAATCCCTGAGCTGACAAGGTAAAAATCTGTTGTTCTGCCCCTGAACAAGGCACTTAACCCACTGTTTCTTGCTAGGTTGTCATTATAAATAAGAATTTGTTCTTAACTGACTTGCCTAGATAAATAAAAGTTTTAAAAAAAGAATCTGCTACACTGATCAATGAACTCATCTTCACTCCCTCTCCTGATTGCCAGCATTTTCATGGAGGAGAAGAGGGAGGCAGTGGATAGGGAGGGAGAGAGAAATGCTTTATGGGAGCTTTCTAAGTATTTCCTGGGCGTCCTCCAGATGTGTGTGTTTGGGACCAGTGGGGCCCCCAGCTGCTTTGCTTTTCTCTCTCGCTCTCTCTTTCTCAAAGGGAACTCTCAGTTGTCTACAGTGATCCAACGACGCGAAACACACTCAGTTCACACAGAGTGATGTGTTTTTAATGTGAGTAACTGATGACTGACTGATGTGTGTATGCTTCTGGTCTTGTCCGCGCAAGGAAGGTGCAGCCAGCCAGCGTGGAGCAGGACCAGAGAGACGACAACCAGGACTACCTGAGACAGGTAGGTGTGTGTTTATGTGCAAATGTGTACTGTGCTTAATTATGTGTGTCGTACATCCAAAGAACATCTCATGGATGCCAGGAACACCCACCAATCTCCCCCCCCACACACCTCCCTAAACTTATGTCTGCTCGTTTAAATGGACGGACTGACGTCTTTGTGTTTACCTTGCCACTCTCCCTCCAGTCAGTCAATGTGTGGGCTGAAAACTCCAGGAACATCAGTAGTGTTGTGCTAGTTATCCTAGCCTATCCCTTTGTCCTCCTGTCTCCTCTGTTTGGCAGTGCCATCAGAGTTGATACAACTATTGTGTTTACCCAATGCCTCTGAAATCAATGGCAGGTTAAATCACTCTCATGCCGTGCCAGAGTGATTTTCATGAAGCAGTGTTTTGTTGGCTTGGACCACTGGGCGGGTGAGTAGTCTGGGTACCTTTACACACTGTCAACACACCCACACACTGAGCTCTCCTGAGGGCTTCTCAGCTCTGCTCCAGGTGGTCATTTTAAGGAGTCAATGAGATGGAACCTGAGAGTGCTCTGAGTGCTTGTGTGTCAACACAACGCCACCGGTGGGCAGTGTGATGGCGGTATAGCTGGTGTGAGAAATAGCTAGAGACCCCTCTTCTAGACAGTCTGTTTGAGGGCCAGTCAGACTCCTCTGCAGGTGCCTAACAACAACGCAAAGGCAAGTTTCTGTGTTTGAGCCATGCCAATGAAAACTGCTATCACTCTCTCTTTTCTTACTTAGAGTATAGTGATTGGCTAAAAATAGGCTCAATCGATGACAGACTTAACTGAATGAACAACAAAGATGGAATGCAATATGACATTTTATTAAATTATTTTTCGGAATGGCCGTGTCTCCGAGGGAAGATTGTCGGCGCCAGATGATGCGATGGCAGGTAGCCATGCGGGGCTTCGACCCCCCCCCCCCCCTCCCGCTGAGGGATAGGAGTTCCAATTAAGTTTATTATAGCTGGTGGTGTTGTGGAGATGGATGGTTGTCGAATGGTGAGAGAACGAGGTTAAGATCCCATATAAATACATCCCAAGATTTACACACATTGGTTGAGAGAGGAAGGTGATAATTGGAAGAGTGATCCCATAAGTTAAACAGTAAGAGTGAGGAATATGCATTATTGTGCCGGGCTTATAGGCTATAGGTAACTAGATGAATTACATTCCGCACATGGCTAATAGGGAAGAAGAGAAGAAACAAGGCACTATGCTGATGAAACGATTGTATTCATTCCCACTATGCCCGTAGAATAGGAAACAAAGTTAATTAAGGTGTGCTTACTGTTATGAAGTTAAACAACCATTCAGACCAGCCTTTCTGATTGAAAACTAAATTTCATTCGAGTACAGGCTTAACTGAAAGAACAACAAAAACGGAATGCAATATGAGGGAAGATCCTCGGCGCCAGATGGTGTGATGGCAGGTAGCCTTATGCGGGGCTGGCATCGAAACCCCCCCAAAGAGAATATAAGTTAATTACCAGGGAGAAGGGACGCAATGAAGCAACAATTGGATCTAAAGATTGAAAACAATTAAAATTATTAATTAGATGTAAACAAGATGCATGAGAGAAATAGAACATGAGCGAGATTATGCTGTAATGGAAATTATATAAAAATTGTCAATAAAGCATGGCGCTACGCGCCGGAATCAAACATTTGCTGATGTGTTTAGATGAAATGCTACATATGCTTGTATGTGGAACTCAACCACACATGCTGTAATGCGATTTGTATGATAAAATGAGACACCTGCTTTGCTTCAAACCCAGTCATGCATGCAGTAATACGAAGCGATAGGCACACGTGCCAAAGTGTGTCTGACCCAATGCCGGCCTGCTGAGTGCCTCACATTGTTACATATGGTGGAATAATGAATGACCGCCACCGCTATATACATGAGTGTAATTGGATACTCGCCAACTAACGAAGCTATTGATAGCTATGGTAAAAGGACCGATGTGCAGGGAGGATGTCCAATAGATTGGGCCTAAGATATGAGGTGTAGGCAGAGCATGACCAGCCACCTAGATTTAGTTGCTGTAGAGTGAGGGTGGAATTAAACCAGGGTGGTTGCAGCTCCAGTTCTGAACAAGTGACCAGTGTTGTGTTGAGGTGAAAGATAACACCTTTTAAATTACTTGAGAAAAGAAGAAGAGAAACAGAATTTGGATGAGGGTTGTAATGAGGAGCAGAGCCGGGTCGAGCGTGAATATATATTAGCATAAGACAGGATTGAGTGAAAGCTATTTTGATTGTACCCCAGGAACCCAAATTGTAATGCTTAAGAGTGAGGCTATAGTGATTTCCTGTTACTAGGCCTATGACTTAAGGCCCCCTGTCATTACATTTACATATTTTTCTTCTTCACTAGACACTCTTATCCAGAGCAATTTACAGGAGCAATTAGGGTTAAGTGCCTTTCTCAATGGCACATCGGCAGATTTTTACCCTAGTCGTCTCAGGATTCAAACCAGCAACCTGTTGGTTACTGGCTCATCACTCTTAACCGCTAGGTTAAGGGCAATGAACTGCAGACTGCTGATCCTGAAAATCCCCAAAAGTACACGGAGGGGAAGCATCCGTAGTAAAACCTGTCTCAGTGGGACAAATGTCTAACAGATAATGAGATCTTGAGATCGTCAGGGCACTGTTGCAACATGAGCATAGAAACTGTAGGACCAACCATGAAAGGCACCTTGATAAAAGTGTTGCGAGTGCTAAGCAAAGATGTGCAGGTGCACGCTAGCAGTAAAGAAACCAACTTGGTGGAACCCATTACTGGGTAGCCTTAATTTGCAAACAGAAGTTGGTGGCTGTGAGACCAATCTTTGTTAGTTGGGTTGGATGTTTTGAAGTTTGCCTAGAGAAACATTTATCCGAATCAGTTCAGGCAAGATGTAACCCAGTTCTTAGAAACTGAAGCTCCACTTGCAACATTAATGCAATTTGCATTAATAGTCTACAGGTAACATAACTGAAGCTGAAAGCCACAGTTCTTAATTGATATATAACTGTCGATGGCTACCCTGCCATTTGGTTTGTGCTTGGAGAATGCAGAATTATTCAAGATGGAATAGATTTAACACATCAAGTGATTGCAGAAGACATTTAATGACGAAACAAAATACAAACTAAATGAAAATCCCTAGAGTGATGAGAGTTAATGTCAGTACTGAGCTCATAAAGCATGGATGAAAATGAATCACTGAAAACTCAATTGATAAAATGACCTTGATATTGCAAAGCACCACTTGTGGAAATAGGCTACGATTATGCATGTAAGACAACTTTATAATGTCGAATATTAATGACTATGCTTACAGACTTAAGGAAACATGTAGTCTGATTATTATACGATACCAATCCATGATTGCTAGCGATGGAGTGTTGGCGAGGCCGTTCGACAAGCTGCTCTTGGGTTCCCTGTAGTTCGAGTCCACTCTTACGCAACCATAGTTGTGAACAGCACAGCAGCAATCGGCCTGTGTAGACCAGTGGACGGGAGTTTTCATGGCCAGGCAGGGCACGGCCACGCTGGTGTTATACGGCATCCAATACATTCAAATACATAAATAGAGAGGAAACAGCACAACCCGTGGGCTACACACCTAAAACAAAGACTGCAAACGTGTCTTAGGTCCGTGCTAGATCACATGACACAATAAAAAAGACATAGCCCCATGATGAGTCAATAACATTGCCACCAGTAAGAATTTCATTGAACTGTGAAGCCTACACCATTCAGTAATCTTGCTCTGATTTGTCATCCTGAGGGTCCCAGAGATAAAATGTAGCCTATTTTTGTTTGATAAAATACATTTTCATATTAAAATGTAGGATGTGTGAAAGTTAGTGTATAAGGTAATGATCCATCATGTATGACATTCCTGGGAGTGTGTAAACTTACATTTTGTATTACCATATCATTTTTGTATGTTCTCTACAGTTATGTACTTGAAAATGTGTCAATTGACCAATTCGGCACATTTGGGCAGACTTGATACAAAATATTGTCCAGTATTGCAATGCTTCACTGGATCAATCTGAAACTTTTCATACATACTGCTGCCATCTAGTGGCCAACATTTAAATTTCCCCTAAACTGCAATATTATATTATGGCCTACTCTTGCATTTCAAAGATGATGATTTTTCTTTTTTTCTTTGAAAACTCATGTTTCTTTGTTTGTATTATCTTTTATCAGATCTAAGGTGTTATTGTTTCCTACATTAATTTCACATTTCCACAAACGTCAGTGTTTCCTTTCAAATGGTATCAAGAATATGTATATCCTCGCTTCAGGTCCTGAGCTACAGGCAGTTAGATTTGGTTATGTCATTTTAGGAGAACATTTAAAAAAAGGGTACGATCCTGAAGAGTTATAGTAAATATTCATAATAGTGAATGAAAACACATATGGTTGAGTGTTCATCATGAATAAAATGAACATTTACCAGATCTGATAGCTGAAGTGAATTAAACTATATGTCAACTTGGGATGATGGCTAACCACGGCCTTAAATCTTAGAGATGTAATTGATCAAGCTTTTTTCTCCTGGGGGAAAAAATGTAGCAAAAAACAATACGGCAAATGCAAAATGCTACCACACATTCTGCCATGGAAATGATACTCTGTAGCCTGGGATCAGAAGTTTTAAAGATGGTTGGATAGCCGCCAGCACCGGGTTGTTGGTCTCGACAGCAAGAGGGGCCGGTCGCAGCCGGTGGAGTTAGCCTCAGTGCGAGTTGCAGCAGAGGAAAAATGATCAGCCTGACCGTAGACCACCATAGGCTCACATCTTGGAGTTTTCCCCCTCACTGGCAAAGGCAATTTTTGGAGCCTTTTCCTCCCTCTGGGAGAACCAACCTCTTCTCCTGAGAAAGGGAAGCCGTCATCTGGGAGTTGCGGAGATAAGCCAAGCACATTAATTAGTAGCAAGTCGAAAGAACTCAGGGCTGGACATGCATGGAACTACAGTGATGCCCTTTTCTGACAGAATTCTCAGAAGTTAAGAGTCAGAAAATACGTCCACTTGCCATTCTCTCACTTCTTCTCTGGGAAATCCTAATCATGGACAATTCACCTGGATCACCTGGGAGTGTGCGTAGATCGATCACTGGAACATGGAACGTGTCCTCCCCTCGGTCCCCTCGGGAGATTTCGGGGTCTGGCATGGTACACCAACACGGAAGGCAATGCTCGTCATTGCAAAACTGCTGCTGAAAAACAGCAAGTGAGAGAACGAGGGTAAATTGACATAAATACATCCCAAGATTTATGCCCATTGGTCGAGAGAGAGGAAGGCAGCATGGGAGTCTGTGAACTAGTGGAGCTGGTGGAGCAGTGTGTGTGGAGTTATAGCCAACGGTGAGTCATACATCCACTAGTGAAGAGGGACTCACATCACATCCAACATCTGTGTGTGCTTCTCCATGGTGGAGAGAAACATGGTGGAGGAAGTCTGCCGAACAGGTTTGGGGTCAATTACATTTTAATTCAATCAGTTTAGGAAGTGATGAATGAATAAGATCAATTGAAAATTACCTGTAATTTTCTATGAGGATCTATCATGAATTCATGAATTGAAGGTCAATTCACTTCCCAAATGTACTAAATTGAGGAGGAATTGATCCAAACCCTGGTATGCCCAGCCCTGTCCCCTGCAGCATGGTGAGAGGGACAAGAGGTAATAAAGGGATGGTACAGACACACAACACTATATGGCCTATATCTCTATATAGCCTGTATCTATTTTACCAGCAGCTGACATGGCAGTATGTTGAAACACGAACACAAACTTGTCTAAGGGAAGTGAAAGTCTGAAAAAGGAGGGACAGGGGCTCAAACCTTAAACTCAAACTCCACAGGACTGTTTATATGCTCATGCTCCAGTTTGTCTGAGGCTCAAAATTGTTGCCAGATATGATATCCTCTGTGGCCCATACTTTAGCTTGTAAACAATAGGCATACAGGACTGGATGTAAGGCAGGTAAATATATAATTGAAGACATTAACATGTAGGAAATGAGAGGAAAATGAAAACCAGGCTACAGATTGGCCCTGCAGGAACAGAGTTCCCCCTTGGGCTTGAGGATCAGGGTCACTCTTTCTCTAAGCTACTAACAGGTCTGGTTACAGTACAAACCACTGGTCCCATATTCATAAAACATCTCAGCACCATATTATCAATCAGTTCTCCTACTCTGAGACACAGTTTTTTTAGGAATACAGGCCCTGATCTATAAAGGCTTCAGCAGGCCCTCAGGTTATTATATAAGAATGCTACTTCACCACTAAGCTGTAAGTGAGATTACTACTACATATGGCAGCAACAATGTAGGCATTGTCAATCACTTGACTTCTTGGCTTCTCTAAGCAGATGTCTGCCGCTTTGCTAATGTAATGTTATGTGTGAGTGGGTGAGTGTGTCACAGCGGAGGGCTGATTGGGATAATTGTGTAATTGATAGCTAGTGTGACCACATTTAAAATACCCAAATGCAGGACAACAGGATGATTTTGCAGGACAGTCTAGCCTACATGAATACAAAATGTTGCCCGCATTCTTCATGTTTTACCAGTGAAACCTCCAAACTGCATTTCCATGACAATCATTTTAACTCAATCAGGTTCATGGGAATATGAATTTAGATCTTCTCGAATTACTGTTTCCTGAGCGAATTAGAGCAGATGGTGTTAACAAACTACAGTGCCTTCAGAAAGTATTTACACCCCTTTACTTTTTCCACATTTTGTTGTGTTACAGCCTGAATTTAAAATTGATTCAATTGAGATTTTGTGTCACTGGACTACACAATACTCTAAGAACGCGAAGCGAGGCGACCATCTCTGTCGGCGCCATCTTACATGAGACCTGGATGGAGTCAAAGTGGAATAATGTTTTTCGAAATGTTTGTAAGTGTTTCTAAGAATTCAATCCCCTTTGTTATGGCAAGCCTACATCAATTCGGTAGTAAAACAACATTTTTGAATGACTACATCATCTCTGTACTCCACACATACAATTATCTGTAAGGTCCCTCAGTCGAGCAGTGAATTTCAAACACAGATTCAATCACAAAGACCAGGTTTTCCAATAACTCGCAAAGAAGGGCACCTATTGGTAAATGGGTAAAAAAAATGAAGTTGACAGCTCCCTTATCCTATAACATCTTCCCACGGCCATGCCGCTTAGGGATTTCACCATGAGGCCAATAGTGACTTTAAAACAGTTGCAGAATTTAATGGCTGTGATAGGAGAAAACTGAGGATGGATCAACAACGTTGTAGTTACTCCACAATACTAACCTAAATGACAGAGTGAAAAGAAGGAAGCCTGTACAGAATAAAAATATTCTAAAACATGCATCATGTTTGCTATAAGGCACTAAAGTAAAACTGCAAAACATGTGGCAAAAAATGTTGCATTATGTTTGGGGCAAATCCAACACAACACATCAATGAGTACCACTCTTCATATGTTCAAGTATGGTGGTGGCTGCATCATGTGTCACGTCCTGACCAGTATAAGGGGTTATTTGTTATTGTAGTTTGGTCAGGGCGTGGCAGGGGTGTGTTTGTTTTGTGTTGTCAGGGGTTTTTGGGTATTGTTCTATGTTTTGTATTTCTATGTTCTTTCTATGTTGTGTATTTCTTTGTGTTGGCCTGGTATGGCTCTCAATCAGGAACAGCTGTACATCGTTGTTGCTGATTGGGAGCCATACTTGGGTAGCCCTTTTTCCACCTGTCTTTTGTGGGAAGTTGTTTTTGCACTGCTGTGGTTAGCCTGCAATACTGTTTAGCTGTCATTCGTTATTTCGTTTTCTTGTTTTGTGTAATGTTCTAATAAAGGTTAATATGAGCATTCACGTATCCGCTGCATTTTGGTCTACTCACTATGAAGGCCGTGACATCATGTTATGGGTATGCTTGTCATTGGCAAGGACTAAGGATTTTTTTTTAGCATCAAAAGAAATGGAACAGCACGGGCTAAATCCTAGATGAAAACCTGGTTCAGTCTGCTTTCCAACAGACACTGGGAGACAAATTCACCTTTCAGCAGGACAATAACCTAAAACACCAGGCTAAATATGCACTGGGGTTGCTTACCAAGGCGACATTGAATGTTCCTGTGTGGCCTAGTTACAGTTTTGACATAAATCGGCTTGAAAATCTATAGCAAGACATGGAAATGGCAGTCTAGCAATGATCAACAACTAACTTGACAGAGTTTGAAGAATTTTTAAAATAATAATGTGCAAATATTGTACAATCCAGGTGTGCAAAGCTTTTAAAGACTTACTCAGAAAGACTCACAGCTGTAATTGCTGCCAAAGGTGATTCTAAGATGTATTGACTCAGGGGTGTGAATAACTATGTAAAATAATTTTCTGTATTTCATTTTCAATAAATTTGCCAACATTTCTAAAAACATGTTTTTACTTTATTATTACAGGGTATTGTGTGTAGATGGGTGAAATAAAAACATCTATGTAATCCATTTTGAATTCAGGCTGTAACAACAAAATGTGGTCAAGGGGTTTGAATAATTCCTGATGACACTTCCTGCATTTTGTTTAAATCCAAGCAAATTCAGCCTAGTGGAGAGCACTTGTTTTGGCCAATGTGAAAATGTTTGACCTATTCAGCTAAACATCCTAAAATCTCATAAGAAATTACCAAGGTGGTGTTTTTGTGTCTTAGTAACGTTATACTATGCTATTATATTTGATTCTGTTAGAATACTAATTAATCATTATGTGATCATTATGCTTTGATCTAACTTTACTAAACGAGCACCATTGTGAAAAGTGGCAGAGCAATGCTTGGGTGAGCTCCAGAAGCACTACACCCTACTCCTGCTGCACCGAGTAAGCTAATTGAAGCGCACATAAACTACTATTTTGCCTCGCGCAAAATTTGGTGATGTAGAAACGAAAGACCACATGTGACTGTTTTATGACAATCTGGGAATATTTGGTCAAGGAAACATTTCTGGTTTTACATTCCCCTCAGCCAGGGAATATAAATAGATTGGAATGGAGACTTCTAAAACAGAACTGAGGGAAGTAACAGCAAATATGTTGAATGAGTAACTAATGAGCATAGAGAGCTTCACAAGTTTGACGAAATTATAGTATACTGTATCTTTCAGTCTAATACGGCTATTTACTTCATTTTGAAGTTCTTCGTCAGAAGCATGCTTTTTGTAAATTGTTAGGCAACTGTCCACTCCAAATTTAAATGGATTTGAGAAATGTGATTGATCGACCAGAACCTATGACATTGGCCTACATCTCGTCTTGCGCTGTTCAGAATATCAGATCTCAGCATAGCTGAGGAATGCTTAACTCCGTTCTCTTATATCGAGGTGGAGTTAAGTTTTGATAACCGGTAGCAGGATTTGCGAGCAATAACATTGTCACCATCAGGTGACTCTTGTAAAAATGTTAATTCTGAAAATGCGTACCATTGTCTTGCTCGTAATATATACTACGTAAAATGAGATTCAATTGGCACATACACATTCACGCTGACTTGAGCGACACAAAATCTGTCTTTTTCTTAATTTAATAAGGAAAAAGCCAGTGGTTGTATTTGAAAAAAGTTTTTATTTAAAGTATGAATTTCAGCACCCTGCGGAAGGACTGCAGTTGTACAGTCATGGCCAAAAGTTTTGGGAATGACACAAATATTAATTTTCACAAAGTCTGCTGCCTCAGTTTGTATGATGGCAATTTGCATATACTCCAGAATGTTATGAAGAATGATCAGATGAATTGCAATTAATTGCAAAGTCCCTCTTTGCCATGCAAATGAACTGAATCCCCCAAAAAACATTTCCACTGCATTTCAGCCCTGCCACAAAAGGACCAGCTGACATCATGTCAGTGATTCTCTCGTTAACACAGGTGTGAGTGTTGACAAGGACAAGGCTGGAAATCACTCTGTCATGCTGATTGAGTTCGTATAACAGACTGGAAGCTTCAAAAGGAGGATGGTGCATGGAATCATTGTTCTCCCTCTGTCAACCATGGTTACCTGCAAGGAAACACCGCCGCCATCATTGCTTTGCACACAAAGAGTTTCACAGGCAAGGATATTGCTGCCAGTAAGATTGCACCTAAATCAACCATTTATCGGATCATCAAGAACTTCAAAGAGAGCAGTTCAATTGTTGTGAAGAAGGCTTCAGGGCGCCCAAGAAAGTCCAGCAAGCACCAGGACCTAAAGTTGATTCAGCTGCGGGATTGGGTTCACCACCAGTACAGAGCTTGCTCAGGAACGGCAGCAGGCAGGTGTGAGTGCATCTGCACGCACAGTGAGGCAAAGACTTTTGGAGGATAGCCTGGTGTCAAGAAGGGCAGCAAAGAAGCCACTTCTCTCCAGGAAAAACATCAGGGACAGACTGATATTCTGCAAAAGGAACAGGGATTGATCTGAGGACTGGGGTAAAGTCATTTTCTCTGATGAATCCCCTTTCCGATTGTTTGGGGCATCTGGAAAAAAGCTTGTGCGGAGAAGACAAGGTGAGCGCTACCATCAGTCCTGTGTCATGCCAACAGTAATGCAACCTGACACCATTCGTGTGTGGGGTTGCTTCTCAGCTAAGGGAGTGGGCTCACTCACAATTTTGCCTAAGAACACAGCCATGAATAAAGAATGGTACCAACACATCCACCGAGAGCAACTTCTCCTAACCATCCAGGAACAGTTTGGTGATGAACAATGCCTTTTCCAGCATGATGGAGCACCTTGCTATAAGGCAAAAGTGATAACTAAGTGGCTCAGGGAACAAAACATTGATATTTTGGGTCCATGTCCAGGAAACTCCCCAGACCTTAATCCCATTGAGAACTTGTGGTCAATCCTCAAGAGGCGGGTGGACAAACAAAAACCAACAAATTCTGACAAACTCCAAACATTTTTTATGCAAGAATGGGCTGCCATCAGTCAGGATGTGGCCCAGAAGTTAATTGACAGCATGCCAGGGCGGATTGCAGAGGTCTTGAAAAAGAAGGGTCAACACTGCAAATATTGACTCTTTGCATCAACTTCATGTAATTGTTAATAAAAGCCTTTGACACTTATGAAATGTTTGTAATTATACTTCAGTATTCCATAGTAAAATCTGACAAAATATCTAAAGACACTGGAGCAGCAAACTTTCTGAAAATTAATATTTGTGTCATTCTCAAAACTTTTGGCCACGACTGTACAGGACAAACATACGTAGGTACAGGTAAGCATTTTTAGAATTGACATTTTTACAAGACTCGACTGATGGTGACTCAGTGTTGTTGCTAGCAAATCCCGCTATCGTTATCAAAACTCAACTCCGCCTTGATATAAGAGAACGGAGTTCAGCATTCCTCAGCTAATCTCAGCAATGATTGGAGATGTGTTTAACATCACCAGTACCACATCCTTATGATTGATACATTTTCATAAGCGCTACGTGACTGCAAGAGACAGGTTGGAATGTCTGACTGAAATACAGTATGGACAACCATTTAATCTAAGTTAGTGATGTTATGAATTTGTGGATAAAATGTGGGACATGAATGTTTGGTTACGGGACGCGGGACAAAGGGCCAAAATGTGGGACTGTCCCACACATTCATGGACATGTGGTCACCCTAGTGATAGGGGTGCTGGACAGGAGGTAGAACCATTAGGGGGCAGGTGCGTACGGTGTGATGTTGGGGATTTGAAAGGGGGCACTGTGTGTACGGGGTTGGGTTGGGTTCACCACTGTTCCTCAATGGATCATTACCCAAAGTCACCCTGTGATTTACGAGGTGCATTAGTGATGCTGGGAGCGATTCCTGTCTGAGGGCTTACGTCCTACTCTGTGTGTGTGTGTGTGTGTGTGTGTGTGTGTGTGTGTGTGTGTGTGAGAGAGAGAGAGAAAGGAAGTGTACGACTGTGGGACTGTGTGTCTGAGTATGTGTGTATGTATATACTGTATGTGTGTTTATGGCTGAGTTGGTGTGCATGTGTGTATGTGTGCCTGTCTGAGTGTCTGTGTATGTGTACGTCTACTGGGGGTCAGATCTTTCCTAGTTCCCAGCACTGGGACCTGCTCTAGTGTTTCCTCCTAGTAACTGGATACAGTGGTGTTTCAGGCTGCTGAGTGGTGATGGATAGTCGTTTAAATGGCGTAATGGGAATGCTTAAATAAAACATGGCAGAAAGCCCATGGCTGAAACTCTGCAACACCACTATATACAATGACCATGCCCTCTGTCTGATGGGCCAGGAAGTATGGGTTGAGTTAAAGATAACCAGCCTTTATGGCTGGCACTTAAAGAGAGAGCTGACCCAAGACGGAACCCAGACCTGTAAAAAGCTGCAAAGCACGTAATTTTGTGTTTTCTCTGCATATGATTGGCCCTTGCTATTTCCAGGGCTGTGTTTTGTGCATTGCTATTAGCGAAAACCTGCTTATCTTGGGTGGGGTTGGACATTCCTGTCGTTTGGATTTGGACAGGTCTGCTCTCCTTCCTTCTGCTGCTGGAGCCTAGGGTGGAGCCTTGCCAGGGCCAAAGGCACAGGCTGCAACTTCAGCTCTGTGTTTACAGATGCTGAGCATCAGCGTGTGTGTGTTTGTGAGTTTGTGTATACACAAGTATTTTGTGTGAGCATATTTGTTAATGTGCTTCTGGGTCTCAGTCCATTTGTCATTGTGTGTCGGGGACAGGGTTATTGGGTTTAGGCGTGTGTGCATAAGACTTTGTGAATGTGATGGTTTATGACTTTGGGCCAATCAGTGTACATAACTGAATGCCTTTGCATGGACTGTTTTGCATCTCAGTCCATTTGTCTTAGCATGTGTGATCGTGATGTTAAGATGCATTTGTGTGTGTGTGTGTGTGTGTGTGTGTGTGTGTGTGTGTGTGAGTGAGCAGCAGGTTTGTACTACAACGTTTTTGTTTTTGTTCTGTGTGTTTGTGTGAGTGTGTGTTCTGTATGTGTCAACCACCCAAAGTCTTTGAGCTCGTAACAATAACACGTCCACTTCCTCCCCCTGATATTGCTGTGGTTACAGAGGGATTCTAGACGGGACAGACCGTATCAGTCCAGATCAGATTGGCAGGAAAAGTCTCAAACTTTAACAGCTTCTAACGCATTAAGACTTTTTTGTAAGTTTACTTTGAAAGCTCCAATAGGTTTTTTTATTTTTTATGAATATCTCCTACTGTTTGAAATAGTGTGGACTTGGTGTTCCATCATTGTTCCAAAGGGTTGAGTGCCTGTTCACCTCGGCACAAACAAACGCCTTTGCTAAAGTTAAAAGGGCATTCATCAAATCAAATCAAATTTGATTTGTCACATGCGCCGAATACAACAGGTTTTCACCTTACAGTGAAATGCTTACTTACAAGCCCTTAACCAACAATGCAGTTAAGTAAAAAATAGATAAGTAAAACATTTAAATTAAAATAATTAAAGAGCAGCAGTAAAATGTAAAATAACAGTAGCGAAGCTATATACAGGGGGTACCAGTACAGAGTCAATGTGCGGGGGCACAGGTTAGTCGAGGTAATTTAAGTAATATGCACATGTAGATAGAGTTAGTGACTATGCATAGATCATAAACAGAGAGTAGCAGCAGTGTAAGGGGGGGGGGGACAATGGAAATAGTCTAGGTAACCATTTAGTTAGCTGCTCAGGAGTCTTATGGCTTGAGGGTAGAAGCCTTTTGGACCTAGACTTGGCACTCCGGTACCGCTTGCCGTGCGGTAGCAGAGAGAACAGTCAATGACTAGGGTGGCTGGAGTCTGACAATTTTTAGGGCCTTCCCCTGACACCACCTGGTATAGAGGTCCTGAATGGCAGGAAGCTTGGCCCCAGGGATGTACTGGGCCGTACGCACTACCCTCTGTAGTGCCTTGTGGTCGATGGCCAAGCAGTTGCCATACCAGGCAGTGATGCAACCTGTCAGGATGCTCTCGATGGTGCAGCTGTAGAACTTTTTGATGATTTGAGAACCCATGCCAAATCTTTTCAGTCTTCTGAGGGGGAATAGGCTTTGTCGTGCCCTCTTCATAACTGTCTTGGTGTGTTTAGACCATGATAGTTTGTTGGTGATGTGGACACCAAGGAACTTGAAGCTCTCAACCTGCTCCACTGCAGCCCCATCGATGAGAATGGGAGTGTGCTCGGTCCTGCTTTTCCTGTAGTCCACAATCATCTCCTTTGTCTTGATCACGTTGAGGGAGAGGTTGTTGTCCTGGCACCACACGGCCCGGTCTCTGACCTCCTTTCAGGCCTACCGCTGTCGTGTCATCAGCAAACTTAATGAGGGACATTTCTGTCCCTTCAGTAAGTCGATATCATTATTCTAAGTATTATACAATACCGTTAAATAATAACACGGTGCATCTTTGATCTTTGGCATCATTATGAATAGTTCCATGAGTTTTCCCTGACCAAGAAACAATTCAGACCCTTGTAAGTAATGGGTTATAAGAAAGTCCAGAAGTTGAAAACCGCATCAGGCCCGGTACTGAACCCTGAGGCACTGCAGTGACAAACAGCATTGAGCAAGGTACTGAACCGGGTCAGGTCAAATGCCCATTCAAACCTCCAGTCTGGTCTGCAGTATGAACCATGTGTAACTGAGGTCTGAAAGAGGTCTGTGAATGCTGGGAAGCAAACTGTTTAAACCCTCCCTGTCCTTGTTAACCGCATGTCTTTGCATGTACTGTTTTGCATCTCAGTCCATTTGTCTTAGCATGTGTGATTGTGATGTTAAGATGCATTTGAGTATGCAATCGAGTACACGGTAAAGGGTGTGTGTGTGTGTGTGTGTGTGTGTGATTGAACAGCAGGTTTGTACGACAAGTTTTTTGTTTTTGTTCTGTGTGTATGTGTGAGTGTGTGTTCTGTATGTGTCGACCACCCAAAGTTAACAAGAACACCTTGTCCATACTGTCTGAGAACCAATCTTAATTGCCCAGATAGGTCAATGTGGCATAGTGCAATATTAGCTCTGGTCAGCTTAGTGCAGTATTTGCTTGGAGTTGAAGAGTGCAGTTTTTTAAACAGTGCAGGCCAGTGCAGCAAACACATCTTCAACTCCCCGCCAGTCTCACCATATCTTGACCCTGGCCAATAAGCTGAGAAAACACAAGAACCATGTCTGTTGTGTCTCGTCTCATAATCCACAATTTATTGTCCAAACAAATTACCCTGAGAAGTGTGTGTGTGTGTGTGGGGGGGGGGGGGGGGGAGAAACATGAAGACGGAGAAAGAGACTTCAGCCTAGACCAGGAAGGAATTCCTTTACAGCGTTGCTAATGCTGTGAAACACTTGTCTGGGGTTGGATCACTCATCGGGTGGCTTTCTTTCACAACGCCCTGCCTCTGATAAGGGCTTTTTTGCCTGACTGTTTATGAGAACGTGGGCTGATTTATGGCTGTAAATGACAGTGGTGGAGTGGCAAGTGCTCATCTCATCTGTGGTTAACCAGAGAGAGGTATACCACTCTACTCGCACACTTAGACTTAGGATGCCCCCAGCTACTGCGTCTGACTGTGCCAAGTCCCCCAGTCACCCACCCACCGTCTAGACGGAATAAACACCTGTGTTTATAGGCCTGCTGAATGAAATACACACCTGACTGTTTTTTGGGGGTAGAAGGGGTTGCATGTTTTTTTTTGTCCTAGCACTTTGTATGTATGTATGTATGTATGTATGTATGTATGTATGTATGTATGTATGTATGTATGTATGTATGTATGTATGTATGTATGTATGTATGTATGTATGTGTGTGTGTGTGTGTGTGTGTGTGTGTGTGTGTGTGTGTGTGTGTGTGTGTGTGTGTGTGTGTGGATGTGTGTGGATGTGCATCTGCATCTGTCCGTGTGCGCGCTCCCATGCATGTGTGTGTTACAGTGATGAAATAAGCATTTGTCTCAGCGCTGCTTCTGGTTGTAAAGGAATCCATCTCGAGGGCAACAATAACAACCAAATAGTCCTAATGAATCATGTTGGTTGCAGAGAGAGAGGGGATATCAAAGGCCTTGTCATGCTGTTTTGATTTCTCTGGGATCTCTGTCTCTTCTTTCTCTTTCTGGGCCTTCTGTGGGGGTGAGTTTGAGGCTGTGAGCTGACTGAGGTGGCCTAGGCAGGGAAGCTTGATGATGAGAATGATTACTTATTGTTGTTGTTATTGACATGTTTTGTGCTTCCAGCTGGCTAAAGCCTCTGACTGGCGTAAACCCCCCAGGGTGCCATGGAAACTTCTATCAGAGGGTTGGCACTAGATGACAACGTGACAAGGCTGTCATGGTAGAACAGTTACAGAGATACATAGTCGCACACAGACACATGTAAGCAAGTGGCAACACACACATATGCTCACACACATGCACACACGGGCGCACACACGCACACAGAGATACAATGAAACACTTTTCATTGTCTTTTCATTATGTCATTGCTTTCTCACTACTGAGCAGAGATACTCTGGAGTGATAGTAAAGTTGGAAAGTACTCTGTACATTTTAGGAAGGGACTGTCTGATGAGAGAAATGGTGAGAAAGAGACAGACATAAAGTGAGAAAGTGAGAGGGTGTGCCAACTGCCAAGGCAATCCCTCCATGCCTTTATGCCAAGGCAAAGCCTCCACAGTGATGATCAACAATATCAGGCCCCTGTACCAGCCCTGCCAAGAGGGTAAGAGAGCCCATTAAACACTTCTCCCATCCATCCTCTACAAAACACAGCATGCACTTCCTGTAATCAGGACCACAGTCCAGAGAGCTGCCCCCTCTTCTCCTGCTCCATTCTTAGCCTTCTTTAGGCAATTAAATATTTTCAGTCTGGAAAAACATCAGGGCTTGATGGTATACCAGTAGAGGTATATCAGACCTTTTTTTAGGTACTCAAAGATCCATTATTAGCATGTTTTAACTACTCCTATAAAATAGTAGACTATCAGGTAATGAGCAAGAAGTTCAGATTTCACCATTACCTAAACATGACCCAAGTAAAAAGATCCAGTCCATTTAAAAAAAAACTGGAAGCCCCTTACACTTCAGGGTCGTGATGTGAAAATCCTGGTGAAATGCAAAGCACATAAAATAAAAAATGTTTTACCAGATATCCTGATCAGACAGGTTTTTTACATGGATGATATATTGTAGATAATATACAACAATTATTTGAATTAATAGAACATGAATAAACATCAAAGATAACAGGCCAGGTATTGATAGCAGATTTTGAAAAGGCTTTTAATAAAATATGACAAGAATTTATATATAAATTCCTGGAATATTTTAATTTTGGTGAATATCTTATACAATGGGATAAAGTTATGTATAGCAACCCCAGGTAAATAATGGTTACCTCAGAAGCTATTGGGCTGTCAAGAGGAGTAAAACAATGCTGTCCTTTGTCTCCATATTTATTTATTATGACCATCGAAATGCTAGCTATTTAAAATCAGATCCAACAAGAACATCAAGGGGTTAGAAAAGTGACAAGGTATGCCGATGACTCAAGTTTCCTCTTCAGTCTGCAATCTGGATCCCTGCACGGTCTCATTAAGATCGAGATCACTTGTACATTGTTACATATTGGAACGTTAAGACACAATGTTTACCTTGTAGTTTACCAATTAAATAGGCTGATGTTGAAGTAGACATACGTGGTATTCATATCTCTAAAATATATAACCAATTTCAATAGAAAGTAAGCAAAAATAGATAAGATTCTGCAATCATGGAGAGGCAAATACAGTACCTGTATGTTTATGGAAAAATCACATTGGTTAACTCTTTGGTCCAATCACAGTTTACTTATTTACTTATGACTCTGCCTACTCCAGACAACTTGTTTCTTAAATCATATGAGCAGAACATATTTCACTTTATTTGGAACACTAAGCCAGAGAAAATTAAACCTGCCTATTTATCAAATAAATAAATAAATTATTAGTCACATACATTACATGTGACAGTGCAGCAATATCTAACAGGTAATATCTAACAATTTCACAACATATACCCAATACACACAAATCTAAGTAAGGAATGGAATTAAGAATATGTAAATATATGGATGAGCAATGTCAGAGCGGCATAGACTAAGATACAGTAGAATAATCTAGAATACAGTATATACATATGAGATGCGTAATGCATGATATGTAAAAATTTATGTTCCATTTATTAAAGTGGCCAATGATTTCAAGTCTGTGCATATAGGCAGCAGCCTCTCTGTGCTAGTGATGGCTATTTAACAGTCTGATGTCCTTGAGATATAATATTTTTTTCAGTCTCTCGGCCCCAGCTTTGATGCACCTGTACTGACCTCGCCTTCTGGATGATAACGGGGTGAACAGGCAGTGGCTCGGATGGTTGTTGTCCTCAATTATATTTTTGGCCTGCCTGTGACATCAGGTGGTGTAGGTGTCCTGAATGGCAGGTAGTTTGCCCCCAGTGATGCGTTGTGCAGACTGCACCACCCTCTGGAGAGCCCTGCTGTTGTGGGCGGAGCAGTTGCCGTACCAGGGGGTGAAACAGCCTGACATGATGCTCTCAATTGTGCATCTGTAAAAGTTTGTGAGGGTTTTAGGTGACAAGCCACATTTCTTCAGCCACTTGAGGTTGAAGAGGCGCTGTTGCGCCTTCTTCACCAAACCTTCTGTGTGGGTGGACTATTTCAGTTTGTCAGTGATGTGTATGCCGAGGAGCTTTTCACCTTCTCTACTGCAGTCCCGTCGATGTGGATGGGGGGATGTTCCCTCTGATGTTTCCTGAAGTCCACGATCATCTCCTTTGTTTTGTTGATGTTGAGTGAGAGGTTATTTTCTTCTTATTCAGAGCCCTCACCGCCTCCCTGTAGGCTGTCTCGTTGTTGGTAATCAAGCCCACTACTGTTGTGTCATTTGCAAACTTGATGATTGGCCACGCAGTCATGGGTGAACAGGGTCTACAGGAGGGGGCTGAGCACGCACCCTTGTGAGGCCCCACTGTTGAGGATCAGCGGGGTGGAGATGTTGTTTCCTACCCTCACCACCTGGGGGCAGCCCATCAGAAATCCAGGACCCAGTTGCACAGGGCGGGGTTGAGACCCAGTGTTTCGAGCTTAATGACGAGTTTGGAGGGTACTATGGTGTTAAATGCTGAGCTGTAATCGATGAACAGCATTCTACATAGGTTTTCCTCTTGTCCAGATGGGTTAGGGCATTGTGCAGTGTGATTATGATTGCGTCGTCTGTGGACCTGTTGGGGCGGTAAGCAAATTGGAGTGGGTCTAGGGTGTCAGGTAGGGTGGAGGTGATATGGTCCATGACTAGTCTCTCAAAGCACTTCATGATGACGGAAGTGAGTGCTACGGGCCGATAGTCGTTTAGCTCAGTCACCTTAGCTTTTTTGGGAACAGGAACAATGAAGCATGTGGGAACAGCAGGCTGGGATAGGGATAGGGATTGATTGAATATGTACTTGATTGATTAATTAAGGTCACTAATTAGTAAAGAACTCCCCTCACCTGGTTGTCTAGTTCTTAATTGAAAGGAAAAAACTAAAACACTCCATGGAATGAGTTTGACACCCCTGATTTAACTTAAAGACTTTGAAAACAACCGTCTCATTCCCATATCATTGTTGCACTTTCAACTGTCCTAACAAGCCCTAACTGTCTCAAAGTATACCTTCAATGGACCATGCCTACTGTGACTTTCTGAAAGTAGGCCTATACCTTGAAAGGACAGTGATTGTGATAAGACGAAACCTTTTGAGGAGCCAGAGTTTTTAGGCATGAGTCAGTGTTTGAGTGAGATATGCGATACAGTTGCTTTGTGAAGAATCCATGCATGCAGTGTGCAGGGAGGTACATGTAGGGCAGGGAGCTCTGCTTTTGGACAGACTCACCTGTGTGGGAGAGATATGAGGGTGTCCCAATGAGCAGCACCAGTTCAGGGGCCCAATGTACTGTACAGTTTGTAGTTTATCCCGTAGTTACAGTAATTGCAGTGTGTTTGTCAGTCTGTGTGTGTGTTTGTGTGTGTGGTGTTTGGTTGTGTCAGGGACCCAGTGTACTGCACAGCTTGTAGTTTGTTTTCCCCTTCCTAATAACCTGTAGTTCCAGTAATCACAGTGTGTGTGTGTTTGTGTGACGGTGAGATTATGAATGTATGTATTGTTCTGTTTCTCTGCTGCATCTTCACTAAATGAACATGATTGCCTAAATTTCCTCCTCAACCAATCACTTTCAACATGCCATCTGTGATACAGCGCAACACATTTCACAACACAGCAGGCAGAGCACAGCTACATCTGGGCCCGTATTCACAGAGCGTCTCAGAGTAGGAATGCTGATCTAGGTTCAGTGTTTGCCTTTTAAATCATAATGAATAAAAGGGGTGACCTGGGGCCATATATATCAAGGATCTTAGAGTAGGAATGCTGATCTAGGATCATTGTTGCCTAGTAGATCATAATGAGTAACATGGATAGTGAGGACCTGGTCCTAGATCAGCATTCGGACCCAGACTGTAACGACCGTCGCAATGAGGGGACCAAGATGCAGCGTGGCACGTGTTCATGATTATTTATTTAAATCAGAACACTAAACAAAATAATAAACAATGGAAATGAAAGCGCACAGTTCTGTCAGGTAAAACACAAAACAGAAAATAACTACCCACAAAACACAGGTGGGAAAAGGCTGCCTAAGTATGGTTCCCAATCAGAGACAATGATAGACAGCTGCCTCTGATTGGAAACCATACCTGGCCAAAACATAGAAATAAAATACATAGAATGCCCACCCCATATCACACCCTGACCTAACTAAACAGAGAAAAACGGCTCTCTCAGGTCAGGGCGTGACATAGACTCTATGAATACAGGCTGTGTTCTGTCAGATCAATATGATGCATGTACTTCTGGGGTCTGCATTGCAATCTCCCCATCTCTTTAAAGACCTTAATGACACGTGCAAAGTTGGATCAGTCTCAGTTACTGTACATGTACAGGAGACAAAATTATTATCTGATGCAATTTAGTTATAAAGCAAGCATCTGTTGTACACATCCAGGCCAATATTAACAGTAGGGGATGTTTAATTGCATTTCCACAGGAAGGTTATTTCTCGTTGGATGCTGCCAACTGTATAAACTATATGAAGCACCTCGAATCAATTGCGTTTAATATCTTGCTCATTAGGCATTATGGGAATCATGTGCTTGCACGCAGAAACGCGCACACACACACGCACACATGCACACACACATGCACACACACGCACACACATACACTATAAAGGGCCTTTCCACATATTTAGCGTATGCCTCATATCATGGCCCTAGTGATAGATGTGATAAAACCCTGGATAATCTCCACCACATTATCTCAGTACATACCCATTTATATCATAAAGTTATGAAGTCAATATTTCCAAGAACCTATCAACGAACCCGCCTCGACACCACATAGTGATATATTCCATAGATTTAATTTTTGTGGAAAATTTATCGGACAATGTACTTTTACATATTTTTTTTTGCTATGGTCATCTGTGTAAAGTCAAGTGAGTGTAATTTCCAATATCCTGTGTGTGTGCTTTGGAGAGGTGCAGAGGGCCGCCAGAATCTGTCTGATGCTTTCAGGATGTGCCTGTGGATTTATGAGACACTGCAGTTCATCCACACAGGCTGACACACTCCACAAACACACTCAGGCTGATACACACACACACACACACACACACACACACACACACACACACACTGCTCCAGATCTGCTGCTGTAGCGTTCCCTGAGAAACCCACCATGTGCCATTTCTTCACTGAGGGCCCTACACACACACACTTTCTGCTGAGGGTTCTTCACACCACCACACTATGATCACTCTGGATTGTTCTAGAACAATCTTTCCACATACTGTCCACTTGTTTTCCTATCTTCTTTTTACTGTTTGTCCATTGTCACACTTTGATTGTCAGATAGGACCCTTGAGGGAAAATCCGCTCCGTTATGTTTCTATTTGTGGAGTTTCACTCCTTAGAATACTGTAGAATCTTGCAGGTCTGTGACCAATTTTGTAACCTCAATTTTTTTTTCTCAAAAAATGTAACCTTTATTTAACCTAGGCAAGTCAGTTATGAACACATTCTGATTTACAATGACAGCCTACCGGGGAACAGTGGGTTAACTGCCTCGTTCAGGGGCAGAATGAAAGATTTTTACCTTCTCAGCTTGGGAATTCGATCCAGCAGCCTTTCGGTTACCGGCCTAACGCTCTAACCACTAGGCTACCTGCCACCCCCTTATGATCTATGATCCTCACAGACAAGCCTCATATCATAAATACTGTCACTCCTAACTTAGAATTTCCTATAAACATTTGTTGCTTATTGTCACAAGGTAAGCTGACTATTCCAAAGGACACGCGCTAGATCCCTAGATACCCTTTCACCTCTGACATCATTCTCTACAATATCCAATGATTCATCTGAGGCCCCATCCCTCATGTTGAAAACAGACCATGGAAAAGTGCTAACAATCCATCCGCTATGCTTATTTCATACACATACCCCTTCAAGTGAATGCCATTATGGTTGATGAGAGATGCATAGCAACGTGTTATTCATTACTTATCATACTTCGCACCGAAACAAAGACGTATGTTTGCAATAAGCCTAATCTGTCTTCATTTGTGTTTGAACTTGTTGAACTCTCATTTTCAGAAAGGGATTCAAGCTATTGGCTGGCATCCCAAATGACACCCTATTCCCAACATAGCACACTACTTTTAACAAGCTCTGGTCAAAAGAAGTGCACTTTCTAGGGAATAGGGTGGTATTTGGAATGCAACCATACTCTTATTGACACATCATAAGGTCTGGACGGCACCATTCCTAATTCACCAAATTTTCCATTCCTTCGTGGTCCCTCCATCCCGCACAGGCAAGCAGTGCTGCTTTCCTAATGTGATCTCAGTTAGATAGAAAAACAATCGCCTGCACGTTCACATCTGATCTTCGATGGAACTCTTACAACCGGTCAGAGGAGAACTGGATGGGCAAAGTGTATTTTCACTCAGGGATAGAGGGATGGGGATAGAGGAGTGGAAAGGTGCTCATCTGCTCACGACTGTCTGTTATATACCCATCCAAGCTGGAGAAACACAGCTGACGACTGTGTGTGTGTGTGTGCGTGATATGTGTGTGTGTGCCAACTCAGTGTGTGTTCAGCCACTGTGGGTAGTACCTGCTGTGGCTCTAGGTGGGTGTCAGTCGCAACTAGCTCTCACAGTCTCACGTCAGAATTAGACATTCATCAAGGTTTCTCAAACGTCAAATTCAAATCAAATTTTATTGCTCACATACACATGGTTAGCAGATGTTAATGCGAGTGGAGCGAAATGCTTGTGCTTCTAGTTCCGACTGTGCAATAACCAGTAATCTAACAATTTCACAACAACTACCTACTACACACAAATCTAAAGGGGTGAATGAGAATATGTACATATAAATATATGGATGAGCGATGGCCGAGCGGCATAGGCAAGGTGCGGTAGATGGTATAAAATACAGTATATACATATGAGATGAGTAATGTAAGATATGTTAACATTATTAAAGTGGCATTGCTTAAAGTGACTAGTGATCCATTTATTAAAGTGGCCAGTGATTGGGTCAATGTGGGCAGCAGCCCCTCAATGTTAGTGATGGCTGTTTAGCATTCTGATGGCCTTGAGATAGAAGTTGTTTCTCAGTCTCTCGGTCCCAGCTTTGATGCACCTGTACTGACCTCGCCTTCTGGATGGTAGCAGTGTGAACAGACAGTGGCTCGGGTGGTTGTTGTCCTTGATGATCTTTCTGGCCTTCCTGTGACATTGTGTGCTGTAGGTGTCATGGAGGGCAAGTAGTTTGCCCCCGGTGATGCGTTGTGCAGACCGCACCACCCTCTGGAGAGCCTTGTGGTTGAGGGCGGTGCAGTACCAGGCTGTGATACAGCCCGAAAGGATGCTCTCGATTGTGCATTTGTAAAAGTTCGTCAGGGTTTTGGGTGACAAGCCACATTTCTTCAGTCTCCTGAGGTTGAAGAGGCGCTGTTGCACCTTCTTCACCACACTGTCTGTGTGGGTGGACCATTTCAGTTTGTCTGTGATGTGTACACCCAGGAACTTAAAACTTCCCACCTTCTCCACTGCTATCCCTTCGATGTGGATGGGGGATGCTCCCTCTGCTGTTTCCTGATGTCCACGATCATCTCCATTGTTTTGTTGACGTTGAGTGAGAGGTTGTTTTCCTGACACCACACTCCGAGTGCCCTCACCTCCTCCCTGTAGGCTGTCTCGTCATTGTTGGTAATCAAGCCCACTAATGTTGTGTCATCTGTAAACTTGATGATTGAGTTGGGGGCATGCATGGCCATGCAGTTGTGGGTGAACAGGGAGTACAGGAGGGGGCTGAGCACGCACCCTTGTGGGGCCCCACTGATGTTGTTTCCTACCTTCACCACATGGGGACAGCCCATCAGAAAGTCCAAAACCCAGTTGCACAGGGCGGGGTTGAGACCCAGGACTTCAAGCTTAATGATGATCTTGGAGGGTAATATGTTGTTGAATGCTGAGCTGTAGTCAATGAACAACATTCTTACATTGGTATTCCTCTTGTCCGGATGGGATAGGGCAGTGTTCAGTGTGATGGCGATTGGATCGTTTGTGGACCTGTTGGGGCGGTATGCAAACTGAAGTTTGTCTATGGTGGCCGGTAAGGTGGAGGTGATATGATCCTTGACTAGTCTCTCAAAGCACTTCATGATGACAGAAGTGAGTACTACGGGGCGGTAGTCATTTAGTTCAGTTATCTTTGCCTTCTTGGGTACAGGAACAATGGTGTGCATCTTGAAGGATGTGGGGACAGTTGTCTGGTATAGGGAGTGATTGAATATGTCCGTAAACACACCAGCCAGCTGGTCTGCGCATGCTCTGAGGACGCGGCTAGAGATGCCGTCTGGGCCAGGAGCCTTGCGAGGGTTAACACGTTTAAATGTTTTACTCACGTCGGCCACGGAGAAGGAGGGGGGGTGCAGTCCTTGTTAGCGGGCCGTGACGATGGCACTGTATTATCCTCAAAGCGGGTAAAGAAGTTGTTTAGTTTGTCTGGAAGCATGATGTCGGTGTCCGTGACGTGGCTGGTTTTCTTTTTGTAGTTGGTGATTTCCTGTAGACCCTGAGCCATTGAATTGCAACTCCACTTTGCCCCTGTACCAGAATTTTGCTTGTTTGATTGTCTAGCGTAGGGAATAACTACACTGTTTATATTCAGCCATATTCCCAGACCTCTTTCCATGGTTAAATGTGGTGCTTCGCCCTTTCAGTTTTGCGCGAATGCCGCCATCCATCTACAGTTTCTGGTTAGGGTAGGTTTTAATAGTCAGTGTGTACAACATCTCCAATGCACTTCTTCATAAACTCACTCACCGAGTCAGTGTATGGATCGATGTTGTTCTCTGAGGCTGACAGGAACATATCCCAGTCCACGTGACCAAACAATCTTGAAGCGTGGATTCTGATTGGTCAGACCAGTGTTGAATGGTTCTAGTCGCTGGTACATCCTGTTTGAGTTTCTGCCTATAAGACGGTAGGAGCAAGATGGCGTCGTGGACGGATTTGCCGTAGGGAGGGTGGGGGAGGGCTTTGTATGCATTGCAGAAGTTAGAGTAGCAGTGATCCAGTGTATTACTCCTTCATGTAGTGCAATCTACATATGCTGATATGCTGATAGAATTTAGGTAGCCTTGCTCTCAAATTTGCTTTGTTAAAATCCCCAGCTACAATAAATGCAGCCTCAGGATATATGGTTTCCCATTTACATAGATTCCAGTGAAGTTCCTTTAGGGCCTTATTGGTGTCTGCTTGAGGGGGAATGTACAAAGCTG
The DNA here is from genome assembly GCF_901001165.1 of Salmo trutta. NCBI lineage: Eukaryota > Metazoa > Chordata > Actinopteri > Salmoniformes > Salmonidae > Salmo > Salmo trutta. Next base: position 38,856,307 of record NC_042973.1, read on the forward strand.
TGATGATAACTGATGAGAATTCTCTTGGGAGGTAATATGGTCGGCATTTGATTGTAAGGAATTCTGGGTCGGGTGAGCAGAAGGACTTAAGGTCCTGTATGTTGTTATGATTACACCATAAGTTGTTAATCATGAAGCATACACCCCCGCCCTTACTCTTCCCAGAGAGGTGTTTATCTCTGTCGGCGCGATTTATGGAGAAGCCCGGTGGCTGAACCGATTCCGACAACATATCCCGAGAGAGCCATGTTTCTGTGAAACAGAGAATGTTACAATCTCTGACATGTCTCTGGAAAGCAACTCCTGCTATAATTTCATCTACCTTGTTGTCAAGAGACTGGACATAGGCGAGTAGTATACTAGGGAGCAGTGGGCGATGTGCACGTCTACGGAGCCTGATCAGGAGGCCGCTCCATCTGCTCCTTCTGTGGCACCATTGTTTTGGGTCAGCTTCTGGGATTAGATCCATTGTCCTGGGTGGTGGTCCAACCAGAGGATCTGCTTCGGGAAAGTCGTATTCCTGTTTGTAATGTTTCTAAGTTGACGTCGCTCTTATATCCAATAGTTCTTCCCGGCTGTATGTAACAAGACTTAAGATTTCCTGGGGTAACAATATAAGAAATAATACATAAAAAAACTAAATACTGCATAGTTTCCTAAGGACTCGAAGCGAGGTGACCATCTTTGTCTGCACCATCTTGTACTATCTAGTATGCCATCTTGTACATTTTGTACATTTCAAAGTGTTGAAGGTTAAGTTTAGGCATTAACTGCAAATTTTAAAGGTTATGGTTAAGGTTTGGGATAGGCTTAAAATATAAATCTCAAATACAACTTTCTATTGCTGGATTCAAACATGCAAGCTTTAGCACCAGATGCTTGACCTTGACTGGGCTAACAGTTGTGGTTTTACGAGATGAGAAGAAGAGTGAGAGAGAGAGAGAGAGAGGGAGGGAAAAAGGGCGAAAAGGAGGGACTGAGGGACGAAAGGAGGGAGGGCGGCCAGAGGTCAAATAAGGAGATAGACTGAGATGCAGGGTGGGAATGTTTAGCCTGGCTGACACGACCCATGTGACCACACAGCGAGGAAGAGCTGTGACTCACTGGTCTGGACAGGAGGTTGTTTGTTAATGCAATACTCGCTCAGAAACTGAGCGGTCACATTGATTGGTTCTCTAAAAAAGAAAAAATCCTGGGGGGTTGAGACCTCTTGTTGTTTGGATTTAAAAATCCAATAGTTGTAATGTAAGGGGGTGGCGCTCAGGGGGTGTGTTTGGCTGTGGCTGTGGGTGTTTGACACAGAGGAGAACCAACCAGTAAAAGCACTGCCCCTTTCATTATCAATGCATCGTACCGACAACATTAAAACGGCATTTCCATACTCTGAAGCCAGGAGGACTTTGAGTTAGGTGTCAGCCAAACTAGGGAGTTTCTGGGAGAGGAAAATATTGAGACAAGAGACAGAAATAGAGGGAGGGAACAGAGAAAGGTAAAGAGACTGACTTATGTGATTGTTGGCCTTACCAGGACAGTCCCAGACTGGGGGACTTAATGTCTCAGTGAACTGCAGAGCGTTAGCTAGGATCGCTTACTGTATTTGTATTGGAAGCCTGAAAGAACAATATCTTCTCTATTCTCTCCCTCCTCTCCTACAAATGGAATTTCGGAGTCGGGTTGGTGGCTCAGGAAGATCCAATCCTTCCATTGTTATCTTGGAGAATGACAGTGATGTGGTTGCCCTTGGAAACAGGGGAGGGACATAGCACACCTGGACAGGTGCCATAGCGTTCATTCCACAGAGACTTTGTGGCCCAAATGGCACCCTATTCCCTATATAGTGCACTTCGTTTGACCAGAGCCCTATGGACCATGGTCAAAATTCATGGACTATACAGGGAATAGGGTGCCATTTGGGATGCACAACTAGTTATATCACAGCAAGCCTCAGTATCAAACACAGATCTTGTATCAACAATCGCTGTCTGCTAACGTCAACTTAACAGCCATAGTGTTCATGCTATATCAACCTGAAACACTTGCAACTGAAGAAAGAGTTAAGGTTGACAATGGGTGGGACAGAGAGAGAGAGAGAGAGAGTGTGTGAGAGAGAGAGAGAGAGAGAGAAAAAGAAAGAGGGAGCCAGAGAGAGAAAAGGGCAGGCAGAGAGAGAGCGTGATTGAGGCAGAGAGTGAAAAGGAGAGAGCAAGAAAGCGAGGCAGAAAGAGAAAAAAAGACAGCGTGAGAGAAGGAATGAGTGAGAGAGACACATGGACAGACTGTATGCATTTAGCCATGACATAACCACGTCTGGCTTTCGGTTTGTCTGGGCATGCCTTTACCCCTTATGTGTGGCCTGACCTGGGTTTAGACACAGGTCTCTGCCACAGCCCATTGGGTATTAGTTGTAAACCAACCCGGCATGTGCACACACATGGGTGTTAAGTAACGGTGACTGGGGAATGGATGGAAAGTGTAACTTTGTGTGTGTGTGTGTGTGTGTGTGTGTACCCCTCAGACCCCATGCTCCACCTGGCTATAGTGACTGACGCACATCCATTTGTCTCATTAAATGGTGGCTGGAGTCAATCGCTCATTGTGACATCATCAGATAGAGACGTGGGATTGTGACGAAACAACAACAAAACAGCAGTTATCATGTCTTCAGCCACAGGGTGTGCGCTTTCACATTAATCCTACGCTGAGTGCCAATACTGTGGCAACTAGGCTAATTTAGTTCCAGGTATTGCGATTACTACTTTGGCTGTACGTTGACAAATTGATATCCTCAGTAACGTTTATGGGGTGTGGTTTCAAGCAGAGATGTCTTTTCAATAGACAATGGATACAAACAACTGTTCAACTGGGCCAAAATAGTTTAAAAAAGTCAACTTTTAATGTCAGGTAATGCTGATTAAAAAAGGGACAAAACAAATCTGTAGTTTCTTGTCCAGAGGCCATAGTGCACACACACACACACACACACACACACACACACACACACACACACACACACACACACACACGCACACACAATTACACACTCTCTTGTCACATGTGAATGTGATTAGTGTTTTTTCTCAGCCTCCCTACCAGTGCAGGACCCAAACCCAGACTTAAACCCAGTTCCAAACCCAGAACCAAATCTTTCCCAGTTCTGTGATCCCAGAACTTTGGCTTGCCTACTGAAGTATCAGAAGAACTTTGGCTTGCCTACTGAAGTACCAGAATAACATGCACGTAATGGGTGTCACCATAATTCCTTCAGACTTTTACAGTATAGAAGTGACACCTAAACTGGGAAAACAATCTAAGGGGCGAATCCTAACTTCAACTTAAGTCTGATTTTCACTTAGCCATGTATTGATGTCAATGGGAGACTAAGTATAAATTAGTCTTAAAATCACCAATAAGCTTGAGTTTCAAGGCCAGGATAGTTTGAGCGCTTGTGTGTGTGCATATGTGTGTGTTTCAAGTTTCATGCTTTCTATTAGTTGTATGTACAGGATACACATGGTATACACCATCCAATGATGTGTGTGCGAGCATGTGTGTATTTGTGCATGAATGTGTGTGCTTGTTGTAACGGTATGTGTGCATATTGAATGCTTGTCCTATCGTTGTTATCAATAGTCAGTAACATTGATATCAGCTGTAGCCTGTGGCACAATAATGGGCTTGGGTGGAAAATCAGGGCTGATTTTCACTTAGTCATGCATTGATGTCAATGGGAGACTAAGTCAAAATTCTACTTGAATGGGAGTTGGCCCCATACAGACAACAATCACTATAGAGCAGAGAGTAAGAGAAATGTCATTTTTTCCCATTATTGTATTCCATGCATGTACGTACTGAAGGTCAGGCTAATCAGAATTATAATGTGGGCTAGAGCTGTTAATTTTTTGTTCTTCAGGACAGAGAATAACTTTTCCCGTTAGGGAACTTCTTGTTAGGATGTGTGTAATAAAATGTTGTTGTACTCTATGGTAGGGGATAGTAATAATAATAAAATGTATGTCTTCAGCCTTGGACACTTTTGGATGCTCTTCTAATCAGAGTTACTGTCGCTACTTAACACACACACACACACGCGCACACACACGCGCACACACACACACACACACACACACACACACACACACACACACACACACACACACACACACACACACTGCTCTTCACTGTGTGCAGAGGAGAGAGCAATCATTATGATCCACTCTGGTGTATTCTCAGTAAGAAGAGGCACAGTAAAATTAGTGTTACTGAGTACGGATACGGCACATCTGCATGTGCGTATTGGTGTTTAACCCTGTTTTAACTCACCCAATAGACAACTCTTTCTGGGAAAGTCACCAATAAGTTAAAGTTTCAAGGCCGGGATAGTTTGATTTCAAAATTGTTATGTGCGCATCCCTTGTGTAGTCCTACAGTCGGTGTGTTTGTGCGTGCATGCCTATGCTGGCTTGTGTGCTTGTGTGTGTTTTTGTGTATGCGTGCATATGTGCTTGCGTGTGTGTGTCTTTTGTGCATGTGTGTGTGCGAGCGAGCATGTGTGTATTTATGTGTGCTTGTTGTTATGGTATGTGAGCATATTGAATGCGTTTCCTATCGTTGTTATCAATAGTCAGTAACATTGACATCAGCTGTGGCCTGTGGCACAATAATGGGGTTGGGCGGAAAATCAGGGCTTGTAGTATCACAGTCTGGGTGTGTTTTCATCCGACTTGCCGTTATTTGGAAGCTATTCAATTACACCAAATCTGTCTCAAATGAAATGCTTAAATTGCTGTATCCTTTACAAATGTGGGCCTTGACAGCAGTTCACTTCCTCCATTGACTTGAGGATTGACGGTTGTTTTCATTGTAGCTATGTCAAGGGCTGCTTAACCTTCCATGATAGATTGACTCTGGTTGATATAGTTGGCATTGTAAACCGGTACCTGACTTTTCAGTTACTTTGTAGTGTGGGGCTTGAGCACATGGTAGTGATTACCTATAAGGCTGGGTTTGGGGGAGTGTGTGTCCCCCCTGTGAAGAGGATAGGCTGTGAATTTTACATGTAAATTAGCGAACCCCCCGAGGGCAGAAGGCCAGATGGATCTGCCCTGAGAGAGGCACCACTCAAAGTGGGAGTCCAGAATGGGGATGTGGGGGTGTTTTTAAGTTGATGTTTTAACTCTCCCAGAGCGTAAGTGGTAAAAAGATGGCTAGTAGCTATGCTCCTGTAGTTGGTGACTGAGAAGTGATTGAGCCAGACCCCCAGCTATAGCCTAACCCACCCCTCATGAACTGTAAACAGTAGAGTTATTTATTTTGTACAGACTGTATAAAATAAATAATACAAATAATGAGCTACAGTATATTTTGTATGCTCCAATTTTTTTTTAAATATGCTTCAGTTTTTTGTTCCCAAACCCACCATTGGTGTCTGTGGCTGAAAGGCTCTATTTTCATGTCAACTGACCAAATCAAATTGTATTGGTCACATACACATGGTTAGCAGATGTTAATGCGAGTGTAGCGATAATGCTTGTGCTTCTAGTTCCGACAGTGCGGTAATATCTAACAAGTAATCTAACAATTCCACAACAACTACCTAACACACACAAATGTAAAGGGATAAATAAGAATATGTACATATACATTTATGGATGAGCGATATCCGAGCTGCATGGGCAAGATGCATTAGATGGTATGAAATACAGTACATACATATGGGATGAGTAATGTAAGATATGTAAACATTATTACTAGTGATCTATTTATTAAAGTGGCTAATGACTTCGAGTCCGTATGTAGGCACCATCCTCTCTGTGTCAGCGATGGATGTTTAACAGTCTGATGGCCTTGAGATGGAAGCTGTTTATCAGTCTCTTGGTCCCAGCTTTGATGCATCTGTACTGACCTTGCCTTCTGGATGGTAGCGGGGTGAACAGGCAGTGGCTCGGGTGGTTGTTGTCCTTGATAATCTTTTTGCCTTCTAGTGACATCAGGTGCTGTAGGTGTCCTGGAGTGCAGGTAGTTTGCCTCCTGTGATGCGTGGTAAAGACCGCACCACCCTCTGGAGAGCCTTGTGGTTGTGGGCGGTGCAGTTGCCGTACCAGGTGGTGATACAGCCCGACAGGATGCTCTCAATTGTGCATCTGTAAAAGTTTGTGAGGGTTTTCGGTGCCAAGCCAAATTTCTTCAGCCTCCTGAGCCTTCTTCACCACACTGTCTGTGTGGGTGGACCATTTCAGTTTGTCTGTGATGTGTATGCCGAGGAACTTAACTTTCCACCTTCTCCACTACTGTCCCATCGATGTGGATATGGGGGTGCTCCCTCTGCTGTTTCCTTAAATCCACGATCATCTCTTTTGTTTTATGGACGTTGAGTGAGAGGTTGTTTTCTTGACACCACGCTCCGAGAGCCCTCACCTCCTCCCTGTAAGCTGTCTCATCGTTGTTGTTAATCAAGCCCACTAATGTTGTGTCGTCTGTAAACTTGATGATTGAGTTGGAGGTGTGCATGGCCACGCAGTCATGGGTGAACAGGGAGTACAGGAGGGGGCTGAGCACGCACCCTTGTGAGGCCCCAGTGTTGAGGATCAGCGAAGTGTAGATGTTGTTTCCTACCTACACCATCTGGGGACAGCCCATCAGAAAGTCCAGGACACAATTGCACAGGGAGGGGTTGAGACCCAGGGCTTCAAGCTTAATGATGAGCTTGGAGGGTACTATGGTGTTCAATGCTGAGCTGTAGTTCATGAACAGCATTCTTACATAGGTATTCCTCTTGTCCAGATGGGATAGGGCAGTGTGCAGTGTGATGGCTATTGCATCGTTTGTGGACCTATTGGGGCGGTATGCAAATTGAAGTGTGTCTAGGGTGGCAGGTAAGGTGGAGGTAATATGATCCTTGACTAGTCTCTCAAAGCACTTCATGATGACAGAAGTTAGCGCTATGGGGCGGTAGTCATTTAGTTCAGTTATCTTTGCCTTCTTGGGTACAGGAACAATGGGGGGCATCTTGAAGCATGTGGGGACAGCAGACTGGGATAGGGAGAGATTGAATCTGTCTGTAAACACACCAGCCCGCTGGTCTGTGCATTGTCTGAGAATGCAGCTAGGGATGCCGTCTGAGCCGGCAGCCTTGCGAAGGTTAACACGTTTAAATGTCTTACTCACGTCAGCCATGGAGAAGGAGAGGGGGTACCCACAGTTCTTGGTAGCGGGCCGCCCCAGTGGCACTGTATTATCCTCAAAGCAGGCAAAGAAAGTGTTTAGTTTGTCTGGAAGCAAGACATCAGTATTTGTGACGTGGCTGGTTTTCTTTTTGTAGTCGTTAATTGCCTGTAGACCCTGCCGTATACGTTTCGTGTCTGAGCCGTTGATTTGCGACTCCACTTTGTCCCTATACCAACATTTCGCTTGTTTGATTGCCTTGAGTAGGGAATAACTACACTGTTTATATTCGGCCACATTCCCAGTCATCTTTCAATGGTTAAATGTGGTGGTTCGCGCTTTCAGTTTTGCGCGAATGCTGCCATCTATCCACGGTTTCTGGTTAGGGTAGGTTTTAATAGTCACATGGGTATAACATCTCCAATGCACTTCTTTATGAACTCACTCACCTAATCAGCGTATAAATCAATGTTATTCTCTGAGGCTGCCTGGGACATTTCCAGCGTGATCAAAACAATCTTGATGCGTGGATTCCAATTGGTCAGACCAGTGTTAAATAGTTCTTGTCATGGGAACATCCTCTTTGAGTTTCTGCCTATAGGACGGTAGGAGCAAAATGGAGTCCTTGTCGGATTTGATTTGCCAAAGGGAGGGCCTTGTATGCATTGCGGAAGTTAGAGTAGAAGTGATCCAGTGTTTTGCCCGCAGAAGTGCTACAATCAATATGCTGATAGAATTTAGGTAGCCTTGTTCTCAAATTTGCTTTGTTAAAATCCCCAGCTACAATAAATGTAGCCTCAGGATATATGGTTTCCAGTTTGCATTGAGTCCAGTGAAGTTCCTTGAGGGCCATCGTGGTATTGGCATGAGGGTGGATATACATGGCTGTGACAATAACCGACGAGAATTCTCTTGGGAGATAATATGGTCGGCATTTGATTGTAAGGAATTATAGGTCAGGTGAATAAAAGGACTTGAGTTCCTGTATGTTGTTACAATTACACCATGAGTCGTTAATCATGAAGCATACAACCCCACCCTTCTTCTTTCCAGAGAGATATGTATTTCTGTCGATGCAACGCATGAAGAATCCCGGTGGTTGTACCGACTCTGACAACATATCCCGAGAGAGCCATGTTTCCTTTAAACAGAGATTGTTACAATCTCTGATGTCTCTCTGGAAAGCAACTCCTGCCATAATTTCATCTACCTTGTTGTCTAGAGTCTGGACATTGGCGAGTAATATACTCGGAAGTGGTGGGTGCACGCCTTTGAAGTCTGACCAGGAGCAACGTTGTTTTTAGTCGACCTCTGGGAATAAATCCAATGTCCTGGGTGGTGGTGTGAACAAAGGATCTGCGTCGGGAAAGTTGTATTCCTGGTCGTAATGTTGGTAAGTTGATGTCACTCTGATATCCAATAGTTCTTCCCGGCTGATTTTCTGGGCTAACAATGTAAGAAATAATACAGAAAAAACAAAATACTGCATAGTTTCCTAAGGACTCGAAGCGAGGCTGTCATGGGCGTCGTATGGATTGGACCAAGGCGCAGCGGGTAAAGTGCTCATCTTCTAAATTTATTAAAGAAAACACTTAAACAAAATAAACAAACGACGAAACAGTTCCGTAAGGCAACACAGGCTATACAGGAAAACAACCACCCACAAAACACAAGTGAAACAAACACAACTAAATATGGCCTCCAATTAGAGACAACGACAACCAGCTGACTCTAATTGGAGGTCATTGCCAAAACCCCAACATAGAAATAGAAAACTAGATATAAACATAGAAATAGATAACATAGAACCTAAACCCAAAAACACCGAAACACACAAAACAAACACCCCCTGCCACACCCTGACAAAACTACAATGACAAATAACCCCTTTTACTGGTCAGGACGTGACAGAGACAACCATTTCTGTCGGCGCCATCTTGCCCATTGTACCACCTGGAGTTTGCTAAACAGCATTGGCACTTGGATTGGAATCGGTGCTACGGTCAGATGACATGAAAATAGAGCTCATCGGCCACGCACACCAGTGGTGGGTTTGGCATCAAAAACGGAAGCATATGCAGAAAAGTACCTCATACCTGCTCTAAAATATGGTAGTGGATCTTTGATGGGGCTAATTGGCTTCCACTGGTCCTGGTGCCCTTTTGTAAGGTCAACGGCATCATGAACTTTACCAAGTACCAGGACATTTTGCTTCTGCCAGGAGATTGAAACTTGGCCGCAAATGGATCTTACAGAAAGACAATAACCCCATGCACACATCAAAATCCACAAAGAAATGGTTAATTGGCCACAAAATCAAAATATTGCTATCTTAGTCTCTGGACTTGAGTGAACCCCATTGAAAACCTGTGGATTTGAATTGAAAAGGGCAGTCCATTAGCTCGGGGGAAGGATATCAAGGATCTGCAAAGATTCTGGAGGGAGGGATGGTCTAAGATCCCTCCCAATGTGTCCTCAAATCTCATTCAACATTTTAGAAAAAGGCTCAGTGTCATTATCCTCACAATGGGAGAGTGTTGGAGTATTGAAAACTAGTGTGGCAATAATTTTGACCGCTATTTTTTTGTAATTGTTTTATCTCTTTCTCTAAGCAATTTTATTAGCATAAAATAATATAATTTAAAAAAGAATTGGAGCATATGATATAGCTCAGTATTTTGTTTTTATTTTATTCAGTATTTTTTGCTCCTCTTTATCAAGGGTGACAATAATTTCGTACCTGACTGTATATCACTACGGAGTAGCTAGGCCAGTGTGGCCCAGTGGTCCAGACTGAGACCCAGAGAGGGGAGAGGAGAGGCAGATGAAGCCCATCTGGGCCACATCAGGCCTGGGTAAACAGTGCCAGATTGTCCACGGAGCTATGGAGCCAGTGCTTGGCTTCCACCAGCCATCACGAACAGGCTCAATGTACAAAATAATACACACGTTATCATTAACTCTGACCGTGTGCAAAAATGCAAATCCCATCTCCAAGCCCTAACCCCTCGCACACTTTGTGTCGTGCCATTTGGTTGGGGAGGTTCCAAAGGTGACCGGAGGCGCACTAGCCGTTCTGGGGGTGGGGGGGGGGGGGGGCAGAGCCCCTGTAACAAAAAATTTGGACCCCCTTGTGGCCCCCCTAAATGTGGAGTATGAAATCATTTTTACATAACACATTTTTGCTATCGTTCTTTTTTTACATCAGTTATTAGACAGTGGCAACGCGGAACATGGTCTTTTGCCTGCTAATGCCTGCAATGCAGTGAAGAAAACGATATTACAACAATAACGTCTAATGTAACTGGCCCCTCTAACAGTACAACTGGCCCCAGCTTGGCCCCCCCAGTTGAAATGGTCTAGAACCGCCACTGCGGAGGCGGCGTCAAGGAGAGAGACGAAAGGAAACGTTCTAAGGTGGTGTTAATAGCTGTTTTGATCACTTAAAACTTGTTTTGATAATCTCTCGTGTTGAGTTAATCCTTGTCTTCTTCCTCTTGACCTCCAATGCTATCCAATGGATCATGCCCTTTCCTCTCCTCCAGAGCACCGGCTCTCTCACGTTAAAATAAAAATAGTTTTTGACTCCAAAACACTGTCTTTGAAGGAGACAAATTGATTTCAGTGGTTTGGCAGTTTGCTACTGTAGTTTATTTGAAAGAAAATCTGTATTTTTTAAAGCCTTGGCTGACACAGGCTGGAATGAGTTTGAAAAAGGCAGTATGTAACGATACCAGTCTGCGAACACTTATTGGGCTTTCTTGGATACACAGAATTCGGAGTGTATACACAGTTTAAAATGTGTGTGAGACATTTTGACAATCAGAAAGAGAGTAGTTGTGGTGGGTAGAGCAGTACTGTCAATATGCACTTAAGTGACCTTGTAGCACCCAGTGTATGTTCGTGTGTGTGCCGTGTGTGTTAGAGTTGATTTAGTGATACCTGGAAAAGAGGGTTGGATTCTCTCCGATGGGTGTGTCCACCTGGAGCTTGCTGCATGTCTGAGTTCCATGTCGGCTAGCTCATGGTTATATAAGGGAGGATGCTGAAACCACTGTGAGTTTGAGGTGAAAAAACAAGTTTCCACAAGCACGTTTTTTTGGATCCTACCTTTCTCCAAGGAGTGGAGTCACAAAAACAACATGCTTGTTCCTCCAGCACTCCATCTTTCAGCGGCCAGTCACTCCTACCTATTCCAGCTTATTCTTCACAGCCCAGATCAGCCCCGCTCCAACCGCGTTCTGTGTTCCAGTATGGATTACTATGTTTCACTGTTCAGGACCCAAAGCAACACTGTTCAGTTGGAAGTTCAGACCCAGTTCTTTTCTGTTCTCCCCACACCACATGTCCACATTATTCCACTGGCAGACGTCGCCTTGTGCACTTCATTACTTTTGCATTTTATTGACCCAAGATGTGTTTCTGTCTCTCAAGCAGATCAGAGGAGAGATTGACTGCCCTAGTGCTCTCGCTCGCATATTTGATCATTTTGTTCTGTGTGGTGATTGGCCTTTTTGAACTGGTGGGGGAAACCCCATAAAGAAGTCGACTGCTTCCCTGTCCCGATTGGGTCAAGATTTATAGTAATAATCACTTAGCAGGCTGGTCACGGCGGGGACAGTTACATGGAGAAATGCTGCAGGCCTCTTTCACAAACAAGCACATTTGGCGTAGTCTCTCTATGGAACTTGGTCCCTCCACAGGGTTCTACACTAACTTTTTCAACTTGTGGCACTAGTGCTACCAACTTTTTCAGTTGGTGGCACCAGCACATGATTTGGTCACACCAATTTTTCTATAAAATCATTTATAATTGATAATGACCTGACCTGTGTAACATAATGTGCCTGCATTCCATACAGAACCAGGCTAACATGGACTATCCATCTTTTAAATTAGCATGCCCTTTTGTTCTTACATCGATTTGGATAGATTTACTGTAACAGCAAAATGTGATTGTTGTGTTTGGCTAAAGGTGTTTCTGTAGCGCACTTGGGATGGAGTTTTCAAAACAAATGGCCACTGGATTGATGCAAATAATCATGATTCTGCAAAGTGGTAATAGGCTAGTAACCAGGCCTGGAATTTCATGATTTTAGGGGCGAGGTCATTTGGCCTTCAAGAGGTGCCCAATCTGTCAGGGCACCAAAGCCATTAACCAAAATAGGCAATTAAATTGATTAGAAACACTAGGTATTCTGTAAAAAAATATATCAGTGAATGTAAATATACATACATAATTAGCCTACATGTCAAATTGTAGGTGATGGACACACTGATGCTGACATAAGGGAGGTGCCAGAAAATGTAGCCAAACTTTAAAGATGCTTTTAATTACATAGGCCTATTTGTAGGCCAAGCGCCAATCATGTTTGACAAATACAATGTAGGATAATTAATATTAACGTCATTAACATTAAAGGCTTGATTCTGTTGACAAACAATCTAAATACTCAGTGCACGGTTCATTTAGATGGTCACAAGAGTGGAGAGAAAGGTCAGTGCCTGTTGCACACCGCAAACATCAACCACCTTACAATCTGAGTGGAGGCAGTCAGCATTTTAAAACTATTTGACCATAAACGGAATTGTTTAATCCAAATAATGAATTGATTGGATTTATATAGCACTTTTCCTGCGAACCTGGCACCCAAACAAGTCCCTACACCCAAACAAGGGCACTGCGTTCATCCACCTCTGGCCTGCTGGCCCCCCTACCTCTGTGGAAGCACATTTCCCGCTCAGCCCAGTCAAAACTGTTCACTGCTCTGGCACCCCAATGGTGGAACAAGCTCCCTCACGACGCCAGGACAGCGGAGTCAATCACCACCTTCCGGAGACACCTGAAACCCCACCTCTTTAAGGAATACCTGGGATAGGACAAAGTAATCCTTCTACCCCCCCCCCCCCTCCAAAAATATATAGATGTACTATTGTAAAGTGGTTGTTCCACTGGATATCATAAGGTGAATGCACATATTTGTAAGTCGCTCTGGATAAGAGCGTCTGCTAAATGACTTAAATGTAAATGTAAATGTTCTACTAATTGAGGTACTCAAAGCGCATTACATAGTAGGGGGAAACTCACCTCTTCCACCCCCCCCCCCCCAAAAAAAAAAACTATGTCATTTTATGAGGCCTGTCTACCTTGTTTCAAAGTAGCCTATAGCCAAAATCCGATCATATGTTGAGGGAATTATTTTATAAACACTTCCTCATATGCCATTGAAATCAGCATTTCTCTCATGTTCTATTGGGTTTCACCTTTCATTCATTTGTCCAGTAGCCAAAGACACAATAGTATTAGCAACCCATGCTAGTTTGCATGTTTAGATTTCAGACACTCGTATGTGCGGTGCGCTTTAGAGAACAGTGTTTTCCCTAGCATTTTGGAACATTTGTGCGTATAGCCTACTGCCGTGTATGCATTGCTGTTCTTATAAGGTGAAGAAATAATAGTTTATCAGAAAGCTAAAAGTTCTTATGCTGCATCAGTCTAACTGTTTTTTCAAGTTTTTTTGGGATGTACAGTGGATGTATGAATTTGGGATCTATCGTCCCATAACTGTCCCAGAGTCTGTTTGGAATCTTTTTTTGTTTTCGCACAGAACAAAAAGCTGACCAATAGAATAGGTCAACTTTTCTACAATGGGGGATAGTATATTGACATAGGCTAGTGATTTTGCTGTCTGTGAAGTGAATGTGGACAGTTCTTCTAACATCTGGGACGCATGCTGTATCCCCGATGTGTCTGTCTGAATAGCTACATGGACTATCTGAGCTAACCTTGTATCCTTAGTGACTCACAGGGCTCTACACACTCACACACACACACTATCATCTGCTCACTCACACATAATATGCACATACATTTATACTGGCTCAACACACACGCACACCCACTCACATACAAGCTGCTGCTTCTCTGCTTATCTTCTATACTGTTGCCTAGTCATCTTACCCCTATACATATCTACCTCCATCATTCTAGTATCCCTGCACATTGTAAATATGTAAATACTTATTGAGTTCTTCATATTTTTTCTTATTTCTCATGTGTTTTTTTTCTAGAATTACATTGTTAATGATTATTGCATTGTTGGGTTTTGAGTTAGCAAAAAAAGCATTTCACTGTACTTGTGCATGTGACATTAAAACTTCACGTGTAGGAGGTGGTGGGCCATGGCAAGCTATCTGCTTTAGTTTTTGAGATCTCTCTTGAGGGATCTCTGTCAAGGGATCTCTGTCAATCTCTGTTGAGGGAGGAGATGGTTTTTACATATTGTGTATATTTATTTATTCTGAATACATTTACATTTGTTGACAATGTCAATTCTTGCAAATCATTTCTAAATACTTACTTTTATGTTCACTAGCTGGACAGGCAAATGCTACCAAGTACTAAACTGTAAACCAATCAAAACTTGTGTACTCTCCATGGTACTATCTTTGCTAATCATGTCTTCCAATCACGTCATCCATATCTAAGGTAGTAGACAGCTGGTGAGATCTCCGTCCGACAAACTGATATCAGGTAGTCTCTTCTATTTATTTGTAATCTAACTATTCACTTATAGGAACGTGACACTATCAATGCAAGCTGTAAAAGGACTCACACAGCACCTTAGTAATGTAGCTAGCTTGCTAGTTAGCTATCTAGTTACAACCTGTAGATATGTTGCTAGCTAGCAGGAGCAGCTACCTGTATCACTAGCTAGTGTGTCATTCTGGGACAAGGAGTGTTTTAGCTATCAGTTTACACCAAGTAATGATTTAAGACTAAAAAAATCTATAGGACAAGTAGTGTAAATCTAATACAGTCATCAAGGCAGGACCCACTCATTTAATTCATTCTGACAAATAAAAAATGAAACATTATCTCTGTCAATAGTTGGAGTCAGATGATTGCAGAGCCCCTTGCTGACTGTCAGGATGTTCATTTCGTAGCTCACAAACACATTTCCTTTGCTGTGATGATTTATTGTATACATTTGTGTCTGTCACTTTTGTCTCACATGATCTATTCAGCTCTCCTGTGTCCTGCTCCCAGAGATCAACCAAGTCCTATTAATCATGCATGAGCTGGTTCACTTGTCTGTGAGGAGAACCATCCTACTGCAGTTTGAACTATTTAGACATTGGGACCACATATGCATTTGCCTGTTGTCTTTTCTGTGTCTTACACAGTCTAGTGCATTTTAAAGTTGAAGAACACCAACTACAGATACATGTGCTTGTTGGAGTATCTCAAAGACTAAATTCAATGTGGAATCAGTTTATTAACAGGTGATAGATTATTTTACTATTGTAACATGCAGTGGGGAGAATTCTATTGTCCCCACCAGGAGCCCAGGCTTTGCCATTGATGGTAGAGTGCTTGTCTCTGAACCACACAAGCTTAAGTTTGCATTCTGCTAAGGTACTTGTCTCTCTCTACATCGGTCAGCTACATTGGTGACCAGGGTGGGATCCTTTCGATACACTTATGGGGTATGGGCACACAAATGCTCCTAAAGAGAAAGAGGAAAACTGAAGTATGCATTGATGACAGTTCTACAGTCTCCATTAGAGGCCCAGGCTTTTTGCATAGATGGTAAAGCTATTATTTCTGGACTGCAACATGGTAAGATTGTGCCCTCCACGCCCCTTGATATACACTATATACATTTGTGGACACCCCTTCAAATAAGTGGATTTGGCCACAACCGTTGCTGACAGGAGTATAAAATCTGGCACACAGCCATGCAATCTCCATAGACAAACATTGGCAATAGAATAGCCTTACTGAAGAGCTCAGTGACTTTCAACGTGGCACCGTCATAGGATTCCACCTTTCCAACAAGTCAGTTCGTCAGAGCTTCCCCGGTCAACTGTAAATGCTGTTATTGTGAAGTGGAAACATCTAGGAGCAACAATGGGTGCATCCTGGTCTCAGAGCATTTCATATTATTCTGTATGTAAATCCGAGACAATCCATCTAGTATGGTATTTATTAATTTGAATATGTCTATCATCCATTTTCGTATGACGTGTTACAAATTTGCTAAACATACAATATGTTACAAATTTGCAAACCGTACAATATGTTTTTGCCTTAACGCTGCAATATGTAACTTTTTAGGCAACCCAACCAAATTCACATAGAAATATTGAGTTATAGATCTGTCATTCTCATTGAAAGCAAGTCTAAGAAGCATTAGATATGTTCTATGTGCACTATTCCTATGCATCCCGTTCTTACGTTTTGTTTTGTACACCAGCTTCAAACAGCTGAACATACAATATTTTTGGTTATGAAAAATATATTTCACAGTGATTTAAATGGTACAAAGATTCTCTACACAATAACTGCCTGTTTCTTCCTACCTCAGTCCAGATCAGAATGGATGGGTCAGCAGCATGGAGAAGTACTTGTTGCGTGGATTAGCTCAGACACATCCTCTATTCTGCCCTATGTCAGACCTTAAGCAGGGAAGAATGCTTCTTTGCTTCCATTGAGAACCGTATTTCCAGACATTGGCTGCAACTTCTCCAAAACCCAACGCAGGTTTTCTTATTAAGCTCAGGAATTCGGAAATGGGTGCTGACAATTTAGATCGGGAGTACATGAAAGGTAAAGAGGGTGGGAGTGTGTCTTAGCGTAGTGTCTGCGGCGTGTCTGTCCATGTGTGTTTAATTTCATTACCTCTGAACATGGCCGAGTCAGTGTTTTCATCCTCTACTGTCGATGGGATAGACTTTATTAGATCCGCTCTTGTATAAAATGAAGGCTGGGGCAACATGTACGTCATTGTTTGAAATGGAGTCAGACTATTTCGACTAGCTTAGCATTATTGTTTGAGGGCATGTTATAGTTCACCTCAGCACAATGGTTGGGGTGGGGTGGGGGGGGTGGGGGGGTATACACACCACCAGCTCAGTTGGATGTGGCGAGGATGACGATTGTATTTTGATCAGGACCAGATGCACTGTACAGCTTGGTTTTGGGTATATAGGCTCTGCTTGGTTCTGGATGGTAGGCAGTGCGTCGAGTTACCACAGGGTTAGGATCTCTACTTAACCCTATCTAAAAATGATGTGGTGTTTTTGCTCACCTTGCCCAGGTAACAGGTACTGTATGTGGCCATAATGACAGAGTAATAAAGACTAGGCCTACAACCCTGACCACAGGTACCACTGAAGAAAGACATATAGGCTAAACATGTTCCCCAAACAAATGAAAGTTGACTACCCTCTTTATTGTTGGTCACCATAGCAGCACCCACCTGTAGCACGCGCTCCAGCAGGTATATCTCTCTGGTCACCCCCAAAGCCAATTCCTCCTTCGGCCGCCTCTCCTTCCAGTTCTCTGCTGCTAATGACTGGAACGAACTACAAAAATCTCTAAAACTGGAAACACTTATCTCCCTCACTAGCTTTAAGAACCGCTGTCAGAGCAGCTCACAGATTACTGCACCTGTACATAGCCCATCTATAATTTAGCCCAAACAACTACCTCTTCCCCTACTGTATTTATTTATTTATTTTGCTCCTTTTCACCCCATTATTTCTATTTGTACTTTGCACTTTCTTCCACTGCAAATCTACCATTCCAGTGTTTTACTTGCTATATTGTATTTACTTTGCCACCATGGCCTTTTTTGCCTTTACCTCCCTTATCTCACCTCATTTGCTCACTTTGTATATAGACTTATTTTCTACTATATTATTGACTGTATGTTTGTTTTACTCCATGTGTAACTCTGTGTTGTTGTATGTGTCAAACTGCTTGCTTTATCTTGGCCAGGTCGCAAATGTAAAGGAGAACTTGTTCTCAACTTGCCTACCTGGTTAAATAAAGGTGAAATAAATAAATAAAAAATTGTTGTGCAGTGTTGTTGTTGTCGATAAAGTTATGAATTGGCAGCCTGTAGAATGCAGTACTTGGAGGAGAGGAAAATACAGTTCTTAACTTCTGTTTAGATACTTTTTCATATATTGTACAAATGACTTGTGACATTGCTGTTATTCATTTCAACAGAGCAGGTAAAGTAGTTGTGCATCTGAACTAATGTGACAACTAGTGGATCTCCAGCCCAGTCAATTCAACTCATAACACATCTTATACAGTGGGCGGGAAAAGTATGTTTGCCCACTGACAAAGAAAGGATCAGTCTATAATATTAATGGTAGGTTTATTTGAACAGTGAGAGACAGAATAACAACAAAAATATCCAGAAAAACGCATGTCAAAAATGTTATAAATTGATTTGCATTTTAATGAGGGAAATAAGTATTTGACCCCCTCTCAATCAGAAAGATTTCTGGCTCCCAGGTGTCTTTTATACAGGTAACGAGCTGAGATTAGGAGCACACTCTTAAAGGGAGTGCTCCTAACCGCAGCTTGTTACCTGCAAAAAAGACACCTGTCCACAGAAGCAATCAATCAAATCAGATTCCAAACTCTCCACCATGGCCAAGACCAAAGAGCTCTCCAAGGATTTCAGGGACAAGATTCTAGACCTATACAAGGCTGGAATGGGTTACAAGACCATCGCCAAGCAGGTTGGTGAGAAGGTGACAACATTTGGTGCGATTATTCGCAAATGGAAGAAACACAAAATAACTGTCAGTCTCCCTCGGCCTGGGGCTCCATGCAAGATCTCACCTCTTGGAGTTGCAATGATCATGAGAACGGTGAGGAATCAGCCCAGAACTACACGGGAGGATCTTGTCAATGATCTCAAGGCAGCTGGGACCATAGTCACCAAGAAAACAATTGGTAACACACTGCGCCGTGAAGGACTGAAATCCTGCAGCACCCGCAAGGTCCCCCTGCTCAAGAATACATACACAGGCCCGTCTGAAGTCTGCCAATGAACATCTGAATGACTCAGAGGACAACTGGTGAAAGTGTTGTGGTCAGGTGAGACCAAAATGGAGCTCTTTGACATCAACTCAACTCGCCGTGTTTGGAGGAGGAGGAATGCTGCCTATGACCCCAAGAACACCATCTCCACCGTCAAACATGGAGGTGGAAACATTATGCTTTGGGGGTGTTTTTCTGCTAAGGGGACAGGACAACTTCACCGCATCATAGGGACGATGGACGGGGCCATGTACCGTCAAATTTTGGGTGAAAACCTCCTTCCCTCAGCCAGGGCATTGAAAATGGGTTGTGGATGGGTATTCCAGCATGACAATGACCCAAAACACACGACCAAGGCAACAAAGGAGTGGCTCAAGAAGAAGCACATTAAGGTGCTGAAGTGGCCTAGTGTAACGGCCGTCGTCAGAATTAGACCAAGGTGCAGCAGAGGATGTGTTTATCATTCGAATTTTAATTCAAAAAGAGAACACTTTACAAAAACGAAACAAAAACGACCAGAAACAGTCCTGTCAGGAAACACACTGAACAGAAACAATTACCCACAAAACCCAAAACAAAAACATGCTCCTTAGCTGTGCCTGATTGGGAGCCACACACGGCCCAAAACAAAGAAATACAAAACCATAGAAAAAGGAACATAGAACGCCCACCCAATGTAACACCCTGGCCTAACCAAAATAAAGAACAAAAACCCCTCTCTATGGCCAGGGCGTTACAGTACCCCCCCCCCAAGGTGCGGACTCCGACCGCAAAACCTGACTCTGAAGGGGAGGGTCCGTGTGGGCCTTCTTACGGCGGCGGCTCAGGTGCGGGATGTGGCCTCTGCTCCACCCTCGGCGTCGCCCTCTTAGGTGGCGCACCTGGCTGCGCCGAAGGTCTGGTGGGCGACCCTGACTGGCGGCGATGGCTGCGCCTGGCTGGCGGGCGACCCTGGTTGCGCCCGGCTGGCGGGCGGTGATGGTTGCGCCCGGCTGGCGGGCGACCCTGTTTGCGCCCAGCTGGCGGGCGGGATGGTTACGCCCGGCTGGCGGGCGGCGATGGCTGCGCCCGGCTGGCGGGCGTCCCTGGCGGCTCCGACGGCACTGACCCAGGATTCACCAGGCTGAGGAGACATGTAAGAGACCTGACCCTAGGCGCAGGCACAGGACTCACCGGGCTGGCGGACGGCTCTGGACAGGCGGGCGGCTCTGGCAGCTCCGGACAGGCGGGCGGCTGTGGCGGCTCCGGACAGGCGGGCGGCTCTGGCGGCTCCGGACAGGCGGGCGGCTCTGGCGGCTCCGGACAGGCGGGCGGCTCTGGCGGCTCCGGACAGGCGAGGCCGGCTCTGGCGGCTCCGGACAGGCGAGGCTGGCTCTGGCGGCTCCGGACAGGCGGGCGGCTCTGGCGGCTCCTGACTGGCGGGTGGCTCTGGCGGCTCCTGACTGGCGGGCGGCTCTGGCGGCTCCGGACTGGCGGGCAGCTCTGGCGGCTCCGGACTAGCGGGCGGCTCTGCGGCTCTGGACTGGCGGGCAGCTCAGGCGGCTCTGGACTGGCGAGACCCACTGGAGGCCTAGTCCAAGGAGGCAGCACAGGAGAGACCAGGATGGGGGGACACACTGGAGGCCTGGTCCGTGGAGCAGGCACAGGACTGACCAGGATGGGGAGACCCACTGGAGGCCTGGTCCGTGGAAGCGGCACAGGAGAGACCAGGATGGGGAGACACACTGGAGGCCTGGTTCGTGGAGCACAGGACTGACCAGGATGGGGAGACCCACTGGAGGCCTGGTCCGTGGAAGCGGCACAGGAGAGACCATGATGGGGAGACCCACTGGAGGCCTTGTCCGTGGAGGAGGCACAGGCTTAACCCCTGTGCGGCCGCATACGGGACGGACATTCAGCGAAAAATCCTATCTAATTAGCATAACAACATTTAATAATTTTTTTCCCCCTTTTTTTTCAAATTATATCGTTTTATAGATACACCTCTCCTGAATCGAACCACATTGTCCGATTTCAAAAAGGCTTTACAGCAAAAGCAAAACATTAGATTATGTTATGTTAGAGGAGTATATCGTAAAAGTAGCCACATAGCCATTTTCCGACCAACCACATGCATCACAAATAACCAAAAAACAGCTAAATGCAGCACTAACCTTTGACAATCTTCATCAGATGACACACCTAGGACATCATGTTACACAATGCATGCATTCGTTTGTTCGATAAAGTTCATATTATTATATAAAAACAGCATTTTACATCGGTGCGTAACGTTGACTAACTATTTTCCCTCAAATGCATCCGATGAAACAGCGCTACAATTTACTAAATGACTATTCGAAAACATTTTTAAAATGTAATATTGTCATTCTAAGATTTATAGATGAATATCTCTTGAAAGCACCTGTAATTCCAGATTTAAAAATAACTTTACTGGGTAATCACACTTTGCGATAAAAGGGGATGCGATACTCAGAACAATAGGCTAGCAATACTGGTCAGCGCCATCTTGGAACAATCACATATCAAATCTAGTCTTGTATACTATTGTCAATAATCCCTTACCTTTGATTATCTTCATCCTTAGGCACTTCCAGGAATCCCAGGTCCACAATAAATGTATTTTCGTTCGAAAAAGTTCATCCTTTATGTTCCATTAGCTTGTTGTTGTTAGCGCGTTCTGAAGGCTGCACCAAAAGTTCCGACGTGCGCGGGGCTACTCTTTCAACAAAATGCATTTTTTTCTTATTTAGGTTCGTTCAAACATGTCAAACGTTGTATAACATAAATCTTTAGGGCTTTTTTCAACTAGAGCTCCAATAAGATTCCAGGGGGACGATTGCATTGTGTTTCAAAACGTTTCGAAAGGGGAGGGTAGCTAGGGGTGCCGGCGTCATAATGGTGATGACCCTCTCCTTGTGACCACGTTCCACAGCGTGTCATTCTGTCAGTTTTCACAGTAGAAGGCTCAAATCACTTTGTAAAGACTGGGGACATCTAGTGGAAGCAATAGGATGTGCTCAATGAACCATAGCTCACGGTGTGATTAATAGGCAACGTGATGAAGTTGAGTCCGCAATTCAGAATTCCACTTCTTGTTTCGATCTGTCTCGGGGTTTTGACTGCCATATGAGTTCTGTTATACTCACAGACACCATTCAAACAGTTTTAGAAACTTTAGGGTGTTTTCTATCCACAAGTATTAATTATATGCATATCCTAGCTTCTGAGTTTGAGTAGTAGGCCGTTTAAAATGGGAACAATTTTTTTTAAATGCGCTGTGGCGCCCCCTATCCTAGGCGACCATCAAGAGGTTAGCCAGGATGGGGAGACCCACTGGAGGCCTGGTCCGAGGAGGAGGCACAGGATAAACCGGGCTGTGGGGGAGCACTGGAGTTCTGGTACGGACACTCTTTACCCACACTCCAGGCTGAATGCCCACTTTGGCCCGGCACGGGCGGAGAGCAGGCATTGGGCGAACTGGACCCTCCCAGCGCCCTGGAGACACAGTGCGCAGAGCTGGTGCAGGATACCCTGGCCCGAAAAGGCGCACTGGAGACCAGACGCGCTGAGCTGGCACAACCCGTCTTGGCTTGATGCCTGCCCTCGCATGGCACTTGCGGGGGGCTGGTATGTAGCGCACCGGGCTTTAAACGCGCACTGGGGACACAGTGCGCTCCACAGCAAACACGGTGTCTTACCAGTACCACGCTACTTCCGGTAAGCACGGGGAGTTGGCTCAGGTCTACCGCCTGACTCCGGCAATCTCCCCGTGTGCCCCAATTTTTTGGGGGGGGCTGCCTCTCATGTCTGCTGCGCTCCCTTTTTTCATACCAGCGCCTCTCAGCTCTCGCCGCCTCGATCTCCCACTGCGGGCGGCGATAATCCCCAGCTTGAGCCCATGGTCCTTTACCGTCCAGGATTTCCTCCCAAGTCCACGATTCCAGATAGCTCCTCTCCTGGTTTTTCTCCTTGCGCTGCTCCTTCCTCCGCTGCTTGGTCCGTTTTCGGTGGGTAATTCTGTAATGGCCGTCGTCAGAATTAGACCAAGGTGCAGCAGAGGATGTGTTCATCATTAGAATTTTAATTCAAAAAGAGAACACTTTACAAAAACGAAACAAAAACGACCAAAAACAGTCCTGTCAGGAAACACACTGAACAGAAACAATTACCCACAAAACCCAAAACAAAAACATGCTCCTTATGTGTAACTCCCAATCAGCAACAACGAACTTCAGCTGTGCCTGATTGGGAGCCACACACGGCCCAAAACAAAGAAATACAAAAACATAGAAAAAGGAACATAGAACGCCCACCCAATGTAACACCCTGGCCTAACCAAAATAAAGAACAAAAACCCCTCTCTATGGCCAGGGCGTTACACCTAGCCAGTCTCCAGACCTTAATCCCATAGAAAATCTGTGGAGGGAGCTGAAGGTTCGAGTTACCAAATGTCAGCCTCGAAACCTTAATGACTTGGAAAAGATCTGCAAAGAGGAGTGGGACAAAATCCCTCCTGAGATGTGTGCAAACCTGGTGACCAACAACAAGAAACGTCTGACTTCAGTACTTGGTGGCAAAACACTTGTTGGCAATTACAAAGTCATGTTTTGCAGAGGGGTCAAATACTTATTTCCCTCATTAAAATGCAAATCATTTTTTAACATTTTTGACATGTGTTTTTCTGGATTTTTTTGTTGTTATTCTGTCTCTCACTGTTCAAATAAACCTACCATTAAAATTATAGACTGATCATTTCTTTGTAAGTGGGCAACCGTACAAAATCAGCAGGGGATCAAATACTTTTTCCCCCCACTGTAAGTGTTATATCTAGCCAAGTGTAACTGAGTAACTAACCATATTCCAGCATGATCTAGGCTCCAAATTACTGTAAACTACCCCCAGCCCACACCATGGCAACGAAATCATTTATTTGAACGTGACTAGGGTTTCGCAGACCCTAGCCCCCTGGTGGGGATGTGGAGAGAGAGGGGTCTGTATCTGGTTACCTGGTCCCTGACATATTCGCCACACACACCCTAAACAATGGCTGATTCATCCGTCAGTCCGTCTGTCTGTGCCATAATTCAGGGAAGGAGGCAGAGAGAGGAATGAAAAAACCTTCCACTGGGAGAGAGCGCACCATGAGAAGGAGATGCACACGCAGACATGTGAGGAAACTAACAGACACACACACACACACACACACACACACACACACACACACACACACACACACACACACACACACACACACACACACACACACACACAGGATAGCTGAGCATAAACCCGTAATTGACTCCCAGCAGCAACTTGCACAATATGTACTGTATTTCAGGTTGCCATTATATATCAATGTATTGTCAGTTTTCTCACCTGTTTTAAGGTAAAGGTTATGAACTTGGAGCATTGGAATCTTACAGCATGAACTGTGTACATCCATTTTGTACTGTGGAAAGGACATTGTACAGGTAGAGTTCTGTGAGAGTAGCTAACTGTTTACATACCCCGGGTCCAATTTCTACTATCACATATGGATATTCACTTAATCTCTCCCCTCTGAATTAGAGGTATTCATGGATCTACCCTAACCCGATTACCCAAGATTATTATCTCGACCGGATCGGATCCCATATTTTGGAGTTAACCCTTGGAACCCGCATCGGATCCCACCTGGTGTCCTTGAGCTTCGGATCTATGTGAAAATATTTGAATACCGACCGGATCCGAAATTATATTTGAAGAGTTATGTTCCAAAACAACATAAACGCAAATTGCACACACTTACATTTTATTATCTTAAATGATTGTCAGGGGGTCTCCTTTCATCAAACCAAATGTGTCAATATAATTTTGTGACAAAACAGCATATTCGTTTTATGAAAAGCAGCCACACTGCACGTGACGCGGGGTGAAATAGGCTATAGGCCTAGTTGTTATGGGAGAGGAGGAGGACGCAGAGGAAAATAATGATAGCCTACGCTATATAAAATGATTTTCTGAAACATTGAGTCATTCTTAGAAACTGAATGAAAGAGTACAGGATTGAAAAACCGACAGGCAAATTGTCTGTATGTGTCAAGGGTGTGTACGGGAGGCGAAGTCATGTGCAGGAGAGCAGTGTAGTGAACAGGTGCACTTAAATTCCATTCCACAAAATACAGCATATAAAAACAATAATGTGCCAAAAACACGGAACATGGCAAAAGTAAAGCGCCCGACAATTATCCACATCACAAACGAACAATTGCACACAAAGACATGGAGGGGAACAGAGGACTATATACATGCAGTAATTATGGAATGAAAACCAGGTGTGTAATGCTCTCTCTAATTTTCTCTTTCTTTCTCTCTTTCTTTCTTTCTCTCTCTCTGAAGACCTGAGCCCTAGGACCATGCCTCAGGACTAACTGGCATGATGACTCCTTGCTGTCCCCAGTCCACCTGGCCGTGCTGCTGCTCCAGTTTCAACTGTTCTGCCTGCGGCTATGGAACCATGACCTGTTCACCGGACGTGCTACCTGTCCCAGACCTGCTGTTTTCAACTCTCTAGTGACAGCAGGAGCGGTAGAGATACTCTCAATGATCGGCTATGAAAAGCCAACTGACATTTACTCTCGAGGCACTGACTTGTTGCACCCTCGACAACTACTGTGATTATTATTATTCGACCATGCTGGTCATTTATGAACATTTGAACATCTTGGCCATGTTCTTTTATAATCTCCACCCGGCACAGCCAAAAGAGGACTGGCCACCCCTCATAGTCTGGTTCCTCTCTAGGTTTCTTCCTAGCTTTCGGCCTTTCTAGGGAGTTTTTCCTAGCTGCCGTGTTTTACACCTGCATTGCTTGCTGTTTGGGGTTTTAGGCTGGGTTTCTGTACAGCACTTTGAGATATCAGCTGATGTAAGAAGGGCTATAGAAATACATTTGATTTGATTTGTAATGGAACAAGACAAAACCAATGGAATATGAGAAATGGAGCGGCGATGGCTAGAAAGCCGGTGACGTCGATCGCCGAACGCCGCCTGAATAAGGAGAGGAACTGACTTCGGGGGAAGTCGTGACAGTGCCCCCCCCCTTGATGCGCGGCTGCAGCGGCGCGCCGACACCGGCCTCGGGGACGACCCGGAGGGCGAGGCGCAGGGCGATCCGGCCAGCGACGGTGAAACTCCCGCAGCAGTTCGGGGTCCAAGACATCCGCAACCGGAACCCAACACCTCTCCTCCGGACCGTACCCCTCCCACTCCATGAGGTACTGAAGGCCCCCTGCCCGACGCCTCGAATCCAGGATGGAACGAACGGAGTACGCCGGGGCCCCCTCGATGTCCAGAGGGGGCGAAGGGACCTCCCGCACCTCAGATTCCTGGAGCGGACCAGCCACCACCGGCCTGAGGAGAGACACATGGAACGAGGGGTCAATATGCTAATCAGAGGGAAGCTGTAAACTGTAACACACCTCGTTCACTCTCCTCAGGACTTTGAATGGCCCCACAAACTGCGGACCCATCTTCCGGCAGGGCAGGCGGAGGGGCAGGTTTCGGGTCGAGAGCAAGACCTGGTCTCACTGCGGTGACGATCCGCGCTGTTCTTCTGGCGAAGCGCAGCTCGCTGAAGGTGAAAATTGGCGGCCTCCCATGTCTCATCCGCATGCCTGAACCAGTCGTCAACCGCAGGAGCCTCGGTCTGACCCTGATGCCATGGCGCCAGATCCGGCTGGTACCCCAATACGCACTGAAAGGGGGAGAGGTTAGTAGAGGAGTGGTGAAGCGAGTTCTGTGCCATCTCGGCCTGGCAATAGGACTGCAGAAACCTGCCCACATCCTGGTTGACTCTCTCTACCTGCCCGTTACTCTCTGGGTGAAAACCCGAGGTAAGGCTGATCGAGACCCCCAGACGTTCCATGAACGCCTTCCAAACTCTCGATGTGAATTGGGGATCCCGATCAGACACTATATCCTCAGGCAACCCGTAGTGCCGGAAGACGTGAGTAAACAGGGCTTCCGCAGTCTGTAGGGCTGTAGGAAGACCGGGCAGAGGGAGGAGATGACAGGACTTAGAGAAACGATCCACAACGACCAAGTAAGTAGTGTTTCCCTGTGAAAGACAGGTGTGACCAAGGTCGTTGTGGAACTGGTAAGGGGTGTAGCTTACCTCTGGGCAGGTGTCTCGGATCCTTACACTGGGCTCACACTGAGCAGGAGGAAACATAAACCCTCACATCCTTAGCCAAGGTGGGCCACCAGTACTTCCCAGTCAGACGGCGCACCGTCCGGCCGATCCCCGGATGACCAGAGGAGGGTGGTGTGTGGGCCCAATAGATCAACTGGTCACGGACAGCAGACAGAACGTACATACACCCGACAGGACACTGGAAGGGAGCAGGCTCTGTACGCAACGCCTGCTCAATGTCCGTGTCCAGCTCCCACACTACCGGCGCCACCAAGCAAGAAGCTGGAATTATGGGAGTGGGATCCATGGACCGCTCCTCTGTGTCATACAGCCGGTACAGTGCATCTGCCTTCGTATTCTGGCAACCTGGTCTGTAGGACAGGGTAAACACAAAACGGGTAAAGAACATGGCCCACCTTGCCTGACGAGGATTCAGTCACCTCGCTGCCTGGATGTACTCCAGGTTGTGGTGGTCAGTCCAGCTGAGAAAAGGGTGTTTAGCCCCCTCAAGCCAATGTCTCCACACCTTCAACACTTTAACCACAGCCAACAGTCCCCCAAATCATAGTTACACTCCGCTGGGCTGAGCTTCTTCGATAAGAAAGCACAGGGGCGGAGTTTTGGTGGCGTACCCGAGCGCTGTGAGAGCACGGCTCCTATCCCAGCCTCAGACGCATCCACCTTCACTATGAACGACAAAGAGGGATCCGGATGGGCCAGCACGAGAGCCAAAGTAAACAGAGCTCATAGCTGCTCAAAAGCCCTGTCCGCCTCAGCTGACCACTGCAACCGTACGGGACCCCCCTTCAGCAGTGAGGTAGCCACCTGGCCAAAACCCCGGATAAATCTGCAGTAGTAATTGGCAAACCCTAAAAATCGCTGCACCTCCTTTACCGTGGTGGGAGTCGGCCAATTACGCACGGCTGAAATGCAGTCACTCTCCATCTCCACCCCTGATGTGGAAATGCGATACCCTTGGAAGGAGACAACCTGCTGAAAGAACAGGCATTTCTCGGCCTTGACGTACAGGCCATGCTCCAACAGTCGTCCAAGTACCTTGCGTACCAAGGACACATGCTCGGCGTGTGTAGCGGAGTATATCAGAATGTCATTGATATACACCACTACACCCTGCCAATGCAGGTCCCTGAAAATCTTGTCTACAAAGGATTGGAAAACTGATGGAGCATTCACCAACCCGTACGGCATGACTAAGTGCTCATAATGCCCTGAGGTGGTACTAAACGCTGTCTTCCACTCGTCCCGGATACGCACCAGGTTATACGCACTCCTGAGATCCAGTTTCGTGAAGAAGCGCGCCCCATGCATTGATTCAATCGCCATGGCGATAAGAGGTAGCGGGTAACTGTACCTCACTGTGATTTGATTTAGACCTCTATAATCAATGCACGGGCATAGACCTCCATCCTTCTTCTTCACAAAAAAGAAACTCGAGGAGGCGGGTGAAGTGGATGACCGAATGTACCCCTGACGCAGGGATTCAGAGACATATGTCTCCATAGCCACTGTCTCCGCTTGCGACAGGGGATACACGTGACTCCTGGGAAGCGCAGCGTCTATCAGGAGATTTATTGCACAATCTCCCTGTCGATGAGGTGGTAATTGAGTCACCTTCTTTTTACAGAAGGCGAGAGCCAAATCGGCATATTCTGGCGGGATGTGCACGGTGGGGACCTGGTCTGGACTTTCCACCGTGGTAGCACCAACGGAAACCTCTACACACCTCCCGAGCACTCTCGCGACCACCCTGTGAGAGCCCTCTGTTGCCAGGAGTGGGGTTATGCTGAGCTAACCAGGGAAGGCCTAGTACCACGGGAATTGCAGGAGAGTCAATGAGGAAAAGACTGATTCTCTCCTCATGACCCCCTTGCATCACCATGCCCAAGGAGATGATGACTTCCCTGATTAGCCCGGACCCTAATGGTTGACTATCTAGAGCGTGAACCGGGAAAGGGCTAACTACAGGAATAATGGGGATCCCTAAACTAAGGGCTAAAATTCCCAGCTGCCTCTGAATCGATGAGCGCCTTATGCTGGGAATGCGGGGGAAGTCAGGGAAACAAACAGGTACAAACAGGTGGTCAACAGAGGACTCTGGATGAGTGTGGTGCAGACTCACCTGGGGTGATGCCAGAGTGCCCTGCCTGTTGCCTCTACTCCCAGAGGAACCGACAAGGCACCGGCCGGCATTGTGCCCTCTGCGGCCACAGATGGTGCACATGATGGCTCCTCCTCCAGTCTCCCTACGCGCAGCCCCTCCCAACTCCATGGGCATCGGAGCGGGGGTGCTGGAAGATGGCACCGACAGAGCCCCCTCTGGACGTCCGCGGGTGACCAGCAGGTTATCCAACCGGATGGACAAATCCACTAGTTGGTCGAAGGAGATGATGGCATCCCTGCAGGCCAGCTCACGTCGGACGTCCTCGCATAGGCTGCACCGATAGTGGTCGATGAGGGCCCTGCTGTTCCAGCCTGCTCCGGAGGCCAAGGTCCGGAATTCCAGGGCGAATTCCATGACGCTCCTCGTCTCCTGCCTCAAATGAACGAGCCATTCCCCCGCTGCTCTACCTTCGGATGGATGGTCAAAGATGGCCCGGAAGCGACGGGTGAACTCCCCGAAATGGTCCAACGCCGCGTCTTCTTCTCCCCACACGGCGTTTGCCCACTCCAGAGCTCTCCCCGAGAGGCATGAGATGAGGGCAGACACTCTCTCCCTTTCCGAGGGAGCTGGGTGCACAGTGGCCAGATAGAGGTCCAGTTGTAGCAGGTATCCCTGGCACTGTGCTGCCGTCCCATCATATTCCCTGGGAAGGGAGAGACGCATCCCTCTGGGACTGGGTCTGGATGGGACGGGTAGAGGTAAACCCGGTTGCGCTGGTCGAGGCACTGGGGAGACTTCCTGTCTCTCCCAGCGGTCCATAGTCTGGACAACGCGATCCATCATGGTACCAAGATGATGTAACATAGCAGTATGTTCCTGGACACGCTCCTCGACTCCTCTAACCGGGGTCCCTGCTCCTGCTGACTCCATAGTTTGGTGTGTAATTCTGTCAAGGGTGTGTACGGGAGGCGAAGTCAGGTGCAGGAGAGCAGAATGTAGTGAACAGGCGCACTTTAATTCCGTTCCACAAAATACAGCACATAAAAACAATAACGTGCCAAAAACACGGAACATGGCAAAAGTAAAGAGCCTGACAATAATCCACATCACAAACAAACAATTACACACAAACACATGGAGGGGAACAGAGGACTATATACATGCAGTAATTATGGAATGAAAACCAGGTGTGTAATGGAACAAGACAAAACCAATGGAATATGAGAAATGGAGCGGCGATGGCTAGAAAGCCGGTGAAGTCGATCGCCGAAAGCCGCCCGAACAAGGAGAGGTGCCGACTTCGGTGGAAGTCATGACAGTATGGGCCTCAATTATGCACATTGCAGATACGGAGGGGAAAAGAGCGCCCATATTTTCAAGACCTGAGCTATTTAATTTAATAGTTTTATTTATTCAGTTTACTAGTTTATTTTGGCAATTGAATTTATTTTATTTAGGCTTGGACTATTTAGTAGGCTATTTTGCTATTTTATTTGGGTATTTTCTTTTTGGCCTATTAAATGACTAGAGTAAAGTGGGATATTTGTCAGCATAAAGATGGGTGACTCATTCATGCGCTAGTTTTGTGTCTTTCGTTCAAAATAAAACGTTATACTGCAGAGTTACGACATATTCTTTCTGATCGTCTTTAATAAATAGTCTAAAAAATGTTACCAATTTAATCTGCTCATGTTGTGTGTGTATGTGCAGTAGATTGATAGCCGTAGGCTTATCTGCAGAAAATAATGTGGCCTAATGTTGAAAGGCTGTCGATTTATTGATTGTGTAAGGCATTGATAGGCATAAGAAATATCAGGAAAAATGTCTCTTCAATGATGAATCTTTAATTATCTCTCCGGATGGTACAGCGTTGGTGTGGGGGACTTTTCCATCAATGTCCCCAGGAGGGAGGATTTTCCTTGTTTTACTCTCCTTGTTGGGATTTTGGGGGATTTTAGGTCCCCACAAGGATTGAAGAACCAACCAACCAACACACGGTAGCTGCAGATGTAGACGCGGTAGACTGCCAGTCTAGCCTATCATAGACCCGTAATTGACTCCCAGCAGCATATTGGTCCTGTGGACAAACAGGTTCTGTGGTGAAGCCCTCACAGATGGAATCAGATCACACTCTGGATTAATAAACCCACAGTGTCATGATTTGGGGGCCCCTTTCTGGTGCACCCCTACCCCCCATCAACCTAGCTGATCTCGGCCCCAGCCGAACCGATGCATGCTGACACCTTAAAAGGGTTGATGAGGGGTAGAGGTGCCGAACGAGTGTGCTCGCATACTCCCTTCAAAGACCTTCGCTTGAAAAACGTGAAAAAAGCGGTAACAGTATTGCTTGTCTATCTTGAGACGCCGAAACCTCAATATAGTCTTACTTAATCGAAGATGACTCAAAAAATCTGTCATTCATTTTGTTGTTTTTGCAGAGGAGATCTTAGTCGCACAATTTTGCATCTAACTAAGATGTTTGGTGCAGTATTTCTCAGGTGAAAAATGTGCATGCACATTATTAGTCTCTCGTTGAATGACAACATACACTTCATTGAAGAATTCCTACAGTTGACCAATCACCGACGAAGGGGTGTAGGCTTCGGCTACCGACTTCGGCTTGCTTCAACCAAAGAATGTGTGTGCACAAACAGGAGAAAAAAACTTGACGAAAACGAACAAAAATGTTGTCATAATATATGCACAAACTGTTCTGAACTGTTTTGGATGGGAAGCATGTGGACGCCAATCCTGGCCACAGAGATCTAGGTGATGATGGGCCCCAGAGCCTCCCCAGTAGGCCTCTTCCACTGGTCACCAGTCTAAATGGGTGTCTATTCCCACCACATCTGTCTCTCATCGCCACCCCATCAATCCCACTGCCGCCACCAATGTCTCATCATCTCCCACCATCCCCACAGAGACAGGGCTCCGCTTTGTCCCATGATATGCCCACCGCATAGCCCACCCACAGGCCCCCAGCACCACAACCCCCAGCCACTCATGGGGAGTGACAGCTATCTAAATTAGTCTCCTTAAATGACAGCATCACCCGCTAAGCACGAGCCTGTCCCCTACCAAATCAAAATGCCACCAATCAAAATGCTACCTGAATACAACCCCCACCCCAAAACATGAGTACTACTACCCCCAAAGAGAACCACCCCCACAGTATCCAACTACCAGAATACTACTGAGAGTTACGTGTAAAGAGCGTGCATGAGGGCGCGAGCCTCCTCGTAGCCTGCCGGTCCGTTATTGTTCTGTGTCAGCACGTGGTCCTGTGTGACAAAATGTACTGTAGTAGTCAGAATGGATCACTATTTCATGAAATGTCTCGATTTGTAGGGAACTTCAATGGAATTCACTGTGGGGATCGAACTTGATCATAAATTAAGTTAGCTAAAAAAACAGGGGTAAAATATGTATTGTTGGGGTGTTCTGGAGATTGTCATTTCTTTCTAGGGCTTTTGGCACCATTACGTTGCTATGCAGTAGCCGATCAGCAGGGACCTGGATCAGACTCACCCTCCCATAATATATGCCATATTACATTATTATGTCAGGAAGTCATGTTGTTGTCATTGGCAGAGCTATTGATGCCGAAATTAATACATGGATCTTCCAAACAAGTGTATTACACAATATTGAATGAACATATTAAATTAAATGAATAGACAACGTGTAATGACAGTCACACACCAGATGTGGACGTCAAATATGGCATGGTGAAATGAATGGCGCTGTCACTTGACATTATAACAATAGTTCCAATATTGTCTACTGCCCTGAAATCATGATGTCTTCAGTTTAGTTTCTCTGTGGGCTTTTCCTTGGTTTAGAATGACTAATGCTAACAATACCAGGTGATATCAGTCAGAAGGTGTAATGTGCCTTGGCTGCTCAGTGTGTGTGTGTGTGTGTGTGTGTGTGTGTGTGTGTGTGTGTGTGTGTGTGTGTGTGTGTGTATGATGTGTGTGCACATAGCTTCCTTCCTATACTCTTTCCTGCTCTCCGTCGTTAGATTTAGACAGATTTATTGGGTGCTGGTTCTATAAAGTCAATATGAACTCAAACCTGTTTGTTTCCCTCTACTTTCTGTTTTACACTTGATATAGTCCTCAGCCAAAAGAGCCGAGCCAAGCTGAGCTGTAATTGTCTGGCCTGGTTATATATCCACCATAGTTGTTGAAACCATGCTGGAAAGGGCAAGAAAATATCAGTCAGCCCTCTACGGTTCAGGTCAGCCCTATGGTTTTGTGACGCAAACTAGTCCACGCTGTGCTGGCAGTCTTGTTTTGCTAAATGCAGAACCTCATAGTGGTCTTAGAGAAACATAGGCCAGATATCCTCCAACGTTCTCAGAGCCACTGGACTAGAGCTCCCAAGGCCTTCCAAACATACACATAGACACTCTTTCTCCTACTCACTACTATCAACTCTTTCTCCTACTCACTACTATCATCTCTTTCTCCTACTCACTACTATCATCTCTTTCTCCTACTCACTACTATCATCTCTTTCTCCTACTCACTACTATCATCTCTTTCTCCTACTCACTACTATCATCTCTTTCTCCTACTCACTACTATCATCTCTTTCTCCTACTCACTACTATCATCTCTTTCTCCTACTCACTACTATCATCTCTTTCTCCTACTCACTACTATCATCTGGGACTGAAGGCAGCCTGGTCTATCAAAGCCTGTTTCTACAAACCTTGATGGCAGTCACCATATCAACATAGGCTTACAAGGCCTCTATTGACCTTCAGAGACACTTTATACTGCTACTGTTAAGCCTTCCTTACCAGCCCTGCTCTGACAGGACTGTGTTGTCCTAAACCCTTTTCACACTACCTAGCTGAGCCAAGCTGTACTGTCCTGACTTGGTTACAAATCCCCTATAATTGTTGGAAAGGACAATATGAAAATAAAATAGTGTAGGCAGCACAGTACAGTTTGTCAGTGTAAAAATGTTTGCACTGGAGTTCCTATTTCTCTGTAGGCGTCCATGCAAGTCCTGTATGTGTGAGTGGGCCTTGATATATGGTGCTGAGCGATTAACCAAATTGTTTTCTGTGAGCTCAATGATAAATCAGATCCAGCCTGAACTGTGCAATGTAGTAGGGAGTTGTAATTTCCAACAGGCCCATATTCTACATAGTTTTGCACATAAAATGGGGTAATTAACTACAATGATCATAATCCATTGCGCATCTACTTGTGTAGTCTTTGTTTCTTTTACGCCTGATACAGAAGAGACAAGAATGCACAATGGCGAGGTGAAATAGAGAGCAGCTGTTGCTTCGTGAGGTATCTCTACCTGAAAATATATGATCTAAGTGATTGATAGTTGGTACTCAGCAGTCATAAAAGTATGCCTTATTTACTTTGAACTACAAAATAGTGATTTTGTCAGACAGCATAGGCTGCAGCTCTATAGAGATGAGACGATGACTTGGAATTAATTAATAGTCATCAAATAAAACAAATATAATATACACAACAAATGAAATATTTTATTAATGTGAATAAATGATGGTTAATAAGTGATAAGCAATGGGCAGTCACTACTAAATACTAATTATTTTATTTTGTGTTACAGCATTCAACCCAAATAATCGAAATCGAAGACACAAAAAGCACTAATCGCTCAGAACTATTGTTAGGAGCCCAGAACCAATCGGTACTGAGTCATTCCACCTCAAAACGTACAAGAAAGAGGAGTTCGACACCCACCATCTTAGATTGTTCTGAAATCGTTTCTGTAGTTAGAAATAGATAAAATTAGCATTCCTGTTTTTTAATCTCCATTTATTTATAGGATTCATATAATCTTCAATAAATATAATACCTAAAATCCAATTTGGACCATCATTTTTCTAAACAATTAGTAAGACATGAGGAATCCAATAAAATTATGAAAAACTACTCACGGACCCCCACACCCAACAACCAGTATACAGTATCAGTTCTCTATGTTTGCCAAGTAGTATGGAGCTTCTGCTTGGAGTATTGCTTCTTCATCCTTTGTAATGTATTCCCTGTGAATTTAGTAATGGTTTTCGCCCCTGTTTATAGAAATTAGCTGTTGAAGTCACTTGCATCATCTACCGTAAATTAGTGCGAAAGTAAGTTCTGATAGATTTTTATTTTATTTCACCTTTATTTAACAAGGTAGGCCAGTTGAAAACAAGTTCTCATGTACAACTGCAACCTGGCCAAGACGGCGTAGCAGTCGGATGTCTGTTTTGTTTGTCTTGTCCCATCCTGTGTATATATCATTTTCCTTCGTATATATTTTCTATATTTTCAATCTCAATTTCCCTCTACGGACTGAACATACTCTCCTGGAACCCGCCTCACCCAATGTGGTATGGATCTGCTATTTTTCATACTTTAGAACCAGAACCCCCATCAGCGGCTAGCCAGCTAACTAGCTACTAGCTAGTAGTCAGTTAGTCACTGTTAGCGGTCATCACCGTTAACTCGGACATCAGCCTGCCTCAGTCCGGTCAATTCCTGCCAGTCTGCACAGTGCCATATCCACCCAGAGCATATCGGACTGCTTTTTCTCTACCACATCTCCGGATTCCTGCCGCAAGCTCTGAACCTTTACACCGGATCATCGCAGCTAGCTAGCTGCTATTCGAGTGGCTACTCCTGGCTAACGTCTCTGTCCCGAAGCAGGCACCAGTTAGCCTGGAGCTAGCCTCAAGCTAGGCCCATCTCCCGGCTAGCCAAAGAGATCCATCAGACAATTTCAGGGCTTCAATACCTCTTTTGACAATTGGCCTGGATCCTTTACTACCGACACGGAGGCCCGCCGATCCATCACGACTGGTCTGCCGACGTAACTGTCAGAGGGGGTTTCAACAGGCTCTCCCATTGCGATGTCCCCGAGGCCCATCTGCTAGCCTGCTTGCCCCGGCCTGCTAGCTGTCTGAATCGCCGTGTCTCCAGCTTGCCCGGCTACACATGCCTCTCCCTAATGTCAATATGCCTTGTCTATTGCTGTTTTGGTTAGTGATTTTTGTCTTATTTCACTGTAGAGCATCCAGCCCTGCTCAATATGCCTTAGCTAGCCCTTTTGTTCCATCCCCCACACATGCGGTGACCTCACCTGGCTTAAATGGTGCCTCTAGAGACAAAACCTCTCTCATCGTCACTCAATGCCTAGGTTTACCTCCACTGTACTCACATCCTACCATACCCTTGTTTGTACATTATGCCTTGATTCTATTCTTCCGCGCCCAGAAATCGGCTCCTTTTACTCTCTGTTCCAAATGCACTAGACAACCAGTTCTTATAACCTTTTGCCATACCCTTTTCCTACTCCTCCTCTGTTCCTCTGGTGATGTAGAGATTAACCCAGGACCTGCAGCCCCTAGCATCACTCCCATTCCCCAGGTGCTCTCATTTGTTGACTTCTGTAACTGTAAAAGCCTTGGTTTCATGCATGTTAACATTAGAAGCCTCCTCCCTAAGTTTGTTTTATTCACTGCTTTAGCACACTCCGCCAACCCGGATGTCCTAGCTGTATCTGAATCCTGGCCACCAAAAATCCATAGATTTCCATCCCTACCTATAACATTGTCCGACAAGATAGAACTGCCAAAGGGAGCGGAGTTGCAATCTACTGCAGAGATAGCCTGCAGAGTTCCGTCATACTATCCAGGTCTGTGCCCAAACAATTCGAGCTTCTACTTTTAAAAATTCACCTTTCCAGAAACAAGTCTCTCACCATTGCCGCATGTTATAGACTCCCTTCAACCCCCAGCTGTGCCCTGAACACCATATGTGAATTGATCGCCCCCCATCTATCTTCAGAGTTCGTACTGTTAGGTGACCTAAACTGGGACATGCTTAAAAAGAATCTTAACTTGTTATGGATAGGGGGCAGTATTTTCACGGCCGTATAAAAAACGTACCCGATTTAATGTAATTATTACTCCTGCCCAGAAACTAGAATATGCATATAATTATTAGCTTTGGATAGAAAACACTCCAAAGTTTCTAAAACTGTTTGAATGATGTCTGTGAGTATAACAGAACTCATTTGGCAGGCCAAAACCTGAGAAGATTCCAAACAGGAAGCGCCCTCTCTGACCATTTCTTGGCCTTCTTGATCATCTCTATCCAAAACAGGTGATCTCTGCTGTAACGTGACATTTTCTAATGCTCCCATAGGCTCTCAGAAGGCGCCAGAACGTTGAATGATGACTTTGCAGGCCATGGCTGAAAAACAGTAGCGCATTTGGTAAGTGATCGATCAGAGAACAATGAGACTAGTGCGCGCGTGCACGAGACGACCCCATGTTTTCATTTTCAGTCTTTGAACGAAAACAACGACTCCCGGTCGGAATATTATCGCTTTTTTACGAGAAAAATCGCATAAAAATTGATTTTAAACAGTGTTTGACATGCTTCGAAGTACGGTAATGGAATATTTTGACATTTTTGTCACGAAACGCGCCGGGCGTGTCACCCTTCGTTACCCTTCGGATAGTGTCTTGAACGCACAACAAAACGCCGCTATTTGGATATAACTATGGATTATTTGGAACCAAACCAACATTTGTTATTGAAATAGAAGTCCTAGGAGTGCATTCTGACGAAGAACAGCAAAGGTAATCCAATTTTTCTTATAGTAAATCTGAGTTTGGTGAGTACTAAACTTGGTGGGTGTCAAAATAGCTAGCCCGTGATGGCAAGCTATCTACTCAGAATATTGCAAAATGTGCTTTCACCGAAAAGCTATTTTAAAATCGGACATAGCGATTGCATAAAGGAGTTCTGCATCTATAATTCTTAAAACAATTGTTATGTTTTTTGTGAACGTTTATCGTGAGTAATTTAGTAAATTCACCGGAAGTGTTCGGTGGGAATGCTAGTTCTGAACGTCACATGCTAATGTCAAAAGCTGGGTTTTGATATAAATATGAACTTGATTGAACAAAACATGCATGTATTGTATAACATAATGTCCTAGGAGTGTCATCTGATGAAGATCATCAAAGGTTAGTGCTGCATTTAGCTGTGGTTTTGTTTTTTGTGACATTATATGCTAGCTTGAAAAATGGGGGTCTGATTATTTCTGGCTGGGTACTCTGCTGACATAATCTAATGTTTTGCTTTCGCTGTAAAGCCTTTTTGAAATCGGACTTCTTCACAATTTGCCCAAATGTACCTGAGGACTTCACACTAAAAGTCTTGTTGTTCACTCATTCACTCAAGTTATCCATCTGAAACATTGCACATACACTGCTTCCATCTTGTGGACACTATCGGAATTACAATCAGAGTGATGGCTATAACTATAACCTTTCTCTTGCATTTCAAAGATGTTGGTAGAAAAAGACCGGTTGGTTTTTTCTTTGTATTTTCTTCTACCAGATCTATTGTGTTATATTCTCCTACATTC
Organism: Salmo trutta; assembly: GCF_901001165.1. Taxonomy (NCBI): domain Eukaryota; kingdom Metazoa; phylum Chordata; class Actinopteri; order Salmoniformes; family Salmonidae; genus Salmo; species Salmo trutta. The sequence continues at coordinate 38,895,040 of NC_042973.1, forward strand.
AATTCACATTTCCACAAACTCCAAAGTGTTTACTTTGAAATGGTACCAATAATATGCATATCCTTGCTTCAGGGCCTGAGCTACAGGCAGTTAGATTTGGGTATGTCATTTAGGCCTTTCTAATCGACCTGGCCAGGGTATCCTGGAAGGATATTGACCTCATCCCGTCAGTAGAGGATGCCTGGTTGCTCTTCAAAAGTGCTTTCCTCACCATCTTAAATAAGCATGTCCCATTCAGAAAATGTAGAACTAAGAACAGATATAGCCCTTGGTTCACCCCAGACTTGACTGCCCTTGACCAGCACAAAAACATCCTGTGGCGTTCTGCATTAGCATCGAATAGCCCCAGCGATATGCAACTTTTCAGGGAAGTCAGGAACCAATATACTCAGTCAGTTAGGAAAGCTAAGGCTAGCTTTTTCAAACAGAAATTTGCTTCCTGTACCACTAATTCCAAAAAGTTTTGGGACACTGTAAAGTCCATGAAGAATAAGAGCACCTCCTCTTAGGATAGGAAACACTGTCACCACCGAAAAATCTACGATAATCAATAATTTCAATAAGCATTTTTCTACGGCTGACCATGCTTTCCACCTGGCTACCCCTACCCCGGCCAACATCTCAGCCCCCCCTGCAGCAACTTGCCCAAGCCCCCCCCACCCCACCCCTTCACCCAAATCCAGACAGCTGATGTTCTGAAAGAGGTGCAAAATCTGGATCCCTACAAATCTGCTGGGCTAGACAATCTGGACCCTCTCTTTCTAAAATGATCTGCCGAAATTGTTGCAACCCCTATTACTAGACTATTCAACCTCTCTTTCATATCATCTGAGATCCCTAAAGATTGGAAAGCTGCGGCGGTCATCCCCTTCCTCAAAGGAGGAGACACTCTAGACCCAAACTGTTATAGACCTATATCCATCCTGCCCTGCCTTTCAAAAATCTTCGAAAGCCAAGTTAACAAACAGATCACCGACCATTTCGAATCCCACCGTACCTTCTCCACTATGCAATCTGGTTTCCAATGCTTAAAGTTAGTGAGGGAGATATAAGACTCCAGCTTCAGTGATTTTTTGCAATTCGATTCAGTCATTGGCAGCAGAGAACTGGAACGAAAGGTGACCAAAGGCGGAGTTGGCTTTGGGGATGACCAGTGAAATATACCTGCTGGAGCGCGTGCTACGGGTGGGTGCTGCAATTGTGACCAGTGAGCTGAGATAAGGTGGGGAATTACCTAGCAAAGACTTATAGATGACCTGGAGCCAGTTGGTTTGGCAATGAATATGAAGCGAGGGCCAGCCAACGAGAGCATACAGGTCGCAGTGGTAGGTAGTATATGGGGCTTTGGTGACAAAATGGATGGCACTGTGATAGACTACATCCAATTTCCTGAGTAGAGTGTTGGAGGCTATTTTGTAAATGACATCGACGAAGTCAAGGGTCGGTAGGATAGTCCGTTTTATGAGGGTATGTTTGGCAGCATGAGTGAAGGATGCTTTGTTGTGAAATAGGAAGCCGATTCTAGATTTTTTTTGGATTGGAGATGCTTAATGTGAGTCTGGAAGGAGAGTTTACAGTCTAACCAGACACCTTGGTATTTGTAGTTGTCCACATATTCTAAGTCAGAACTGTCCAGAATAGTGATGCTATTCGGGCAGGCGGGTGCTGGCTGCGATCGGTTGAAAAGCATGCATTTAGTTTTACTAGCATTTAAGAGCAGTTGGAGGCCACGGATGGAGTGCTGTATGGCATTGAAGCTCGCCTACAGGTTTGTTAACACAGTGTCCAAAGAAAGGCCAGATGTATACAGAATGGTGTCGTCTGCGTAGAGGTGGATCAGAGAGTCACCAGCAGCAAGAGCGGCATCATTGGTATATACATCTCTTCCCTCTGCTCAAACCTTCTCCAACCTATCTCCTGATTCTGCCTCCTCAACCCTCCTCTCCTCCCTTTCTGCATCCTTTGATTTTCTCTGTCCCCTATCCTCCAGGCCGGCTCGGTCCTCCCCTCCTGCTCCGTGGCTCGACGACTCACTGCGAGCTCACAGAACAGGGCTCCGGGCAGCCGAGCGGAAATGGAGGAAAACTCGCCTCCCTGCGGACCTGGCATCCTTTCACTTCCTCCTCTCTACATTTTCCTCTTCTGTCTCTGCTGCTAAAGCCACTTTCTACCACTCTAAATTCCAAGCATCTGCCTCTAACCCTAGGAAGCTCTTTGCTACCTTCTCCTCCCTCCTGAATCCTCCTCCCCCCTCCTCCCTCTCTGCGGATGACTTCGTCAACCATTTTGAAAAGAAGGTTGATGACATCCGATCCTCGTTTGCTAAGTCAAACGACACCGCTGGTCTTGCTCACACTGCCCTACCCTGTGCTTTGACCTCTTTCTCCCCTCTCTCTCCAGATGAAATCTCGCGTCTTGTGACGGCCGGCCGCCCAACAACCTGCCCACTTGACCCTATCCCCTCCTCTCTTCTCCAGACCATTTCCGGAGACCTTCTCACCTCGCTCATCAACTCATCCTTGACCGCTGGCTACGTCCCTTCCGTCTTCAAGAGAGCGAGAGTTGCACCCCTTCTGAAAAAACCTACACTCGATCCCTCCGATGTCAACAACTACAGACCAGTATCCCTTCTTTCTTTTCTCTCCAAAACTCTTGAACGTGCCGTCCTTGGCCAGCTCTCCTGCTATCTCTCTCAGAATGACCTTCTTGATCCTAATCAGTCAGGTTTCAAGACTGGGCATTCAACTGAGACTGCTCTTCTCTGTGTCACGGAGGCTCTCCGCACTGCTAAAGCTAACTCTCTCTCCTCTGCTCTCATCCTTCTAGACCTATCTGCTGCCTTTGATACTGTGAACCATCAGATCCTCCTCTCCACCCTCTCCAAGCTGGGCATCTCCGGCGCGGCCCACGCTTGGATTGCGTCCTACCTGACAGGTCGCTCCTACCAGGTGGTGTGGCGAGAATCTGTCTCCGCACCACGTGCTCTCACCACTGGTGTCCCCCAGGGCTCTGTTCTAGGCCCTCTCCTATTCTCACTATACACCAAGTCACTTGGCTCTGTCATATCCTCACATGGTCTCTCCTATCATTGCTATGCAGACGACACACAATTAATCTTCTCCTTTCCCCCTTCTGATAACCAGGTGGCGAATCGCATCTCTGCATGTCTGGCAGACATATCAGTGTGGATGACGGATCACCACCTCAAGCTGAACCTCGGCAAGACGGAGCTGCTCTTCCTCCCGGGGAAGGACTTGCCCGTTCCATGATCTCGCCATCACGGTTGACAACTCCCTTGTGTCCTCCTCCCAGAGTGCTAAGAACCTTGGCGTGACCCTGGACAACACCCTGTCGTTCTCCACTAACATCAAGGCGGTGACCCGATCCTGTAGGTTCATGCTCTACAACATTCGCAGAGTACGACCCTGCCTCACACAGGAAGCGGCGCAGGTCCTAGTCCAGGCACTTGTCATCTCCCGTCTGGATTACTGCAACTCGCTGTTGGCTGGGCTCCCTGCCTGTGCCATTAAACCCCTACAACTCATCCAGAACGCCGCAGCCCGTCTGGTGTTCAACCTTCCCAAGTTCTCTCACGTCACCCCGCTCCTCCGCTCTCTCCACTGGCTTCCAGTTGAAGCTCGCATCCGCTACAAGTCCATGGTGCTTGCCTACGGAGCTGTGAGGGGAACGGCACCTCCGTACCTTCAGGCTCTGATCAGGCCCTACACCCAAACAAGGGCACTGCGTTCATCCACCTCTGGCCTGCTCGCCTCCCTACCTCTGAGGAAGCACAGTTCCCGCTCAGCCCAGTCAAAACTGTTCGCTGCTCTGGCACCCCAATGGTGGAACAAGCTCCCTCACGACGCCAGGACAGCGGAGTCAATCACCACATTCCGGAGACACCTGAAACCCCACCTCTTTAAGGAATACCTGGGATAGGATAAAGTAATCCTTCTACCCCCCCCCCCCCTCTAAAAGATTTAGATGCATTATTGTAAAGTGGTTGTTCCACTGGATATCATAAGGTGAATGCACCAATTTGTAAGTCGCTCTGGATAAGAGTGTCTGCTAAATGACTTAAATGTAAATGTAAAATGAGTCAGCCTGAGAATTGAACCCTGTGGCACCCCCATAGAGACTGCCAGAGGTCCGGACAACAGGCCCTCCAATTTGACACACTGAACTCTATCTGAGAAGTAGTTGGTGAACCAGGCGAGGTAGTCATTTGAGAAACCAAGGCTGTTGAGTCTGCCGATAAGAATGCGGTGATTGACAGAGTCGAAAGCCTTGGTCAGGTTGATGAAGATAGATACTGCTGTTCCTGCTACTTTCACCACACCCTTTTATCCATTTTGCTGGTCTCTGGTGTTAAAAAATGGATCACATCTTCTTTGCAATTTTGGGTAGAAAAGCAATAGTTTTTGCTCATGATGAAAATACACTGGTTAGATTTTGAGCGTGAGTGTAATGTGCGAGTCTGTGGGCTAACCTTTTGTCTGTAGGTAGCAGCTTGACAGCTCGGGGCCCTTAGTTTTCTTCTTTTCCAATGTTTTTTCAAGTAACTCAGAGCGTTATATGGTTGCAGCACAGTTATTATTATTATCTATGATTAATTATACATATGTTCAAGCTCCCATCTCAGGTGGGGAAAGAGTGGTGTCATGTGCATCTGGATTTGCGTTTGTTTTATACTCTCTCCATAGAGAAGAGGGGTGGTTTTGGGTTAAGAGTTTAGACTGCGTCGGCTACGTCAGTTCTCCTAGTCCAGCTCTAGTTTTGCTGGCCAAGGGGTATGTGATAAGCTTAGTCAGGGCTGTGGTGTGGTTGTTGTTGGTCTTTGTGTTGTTCCCGTGCTGACTACTGCCATCTTTCTTGTTTATGTGGTGTGATTTGGCTCCAGTCTGCAGTCATGGCTCTTGGCTCTGAGTGGGACGTTGGTTTGGATCGGAGCAGGATCTTCATCCAGGATGCGGTTAGTCCATAGGGGATGATGACACAAACAGCGCACAAACAAACACAGCACAGCATCTAAGAGAACATATCCCAAAGGGGGAAACTAAGAGTCCCGTAATTCACTTTGTTTGAATACGATATATAGAGTACCATACATCAACAAGAGGAATAATATTTTTCAAACTTGTTTTGACATGGGATACCTTGCCAATATCGTAATCTGATTAAACACGATAACCATGCCGCCTGAGGATATATGTTCTCGTTTGGTTGGCCGCCGTTCAAAACAAAGGCCCCATATTGGCGCTGCTGATAGGAAGAAAAAGCTGCTTAAAAAAACATGATTAATGTTTTATTTGTGTACTCATTTGAACTAATTTTGCACTTGGTGAATCAGTGGAAAATTGTTTTTAGAACATTATGTAGCTCTGATGTCATGTACATGCAGATGGGGTAGCTCGGTATCAGTGGAGGCTGAAAAACATTTATAGTAAAATATTATGGGGAATGGGAATGAGAGGGCTGCTTACAGTGTTGGGAAGGAATCACAGCAGTGATTGAATAAGGTCGTGAGGCATGAGTTGAGGTGTTCAAAGACCTAACTTTAGTGCAGGACATGCTTATCGTGGATGGATGATGTTGGAAAACTCAAAATTTCCACTGAGGGCAGGGCAGGATTTTACTGGGAAGACAAAAAACAATAACACAACACACAGTTAGACAAAATAGCAAAGAATCAGTTAGTCTAAGCAAGGAGTAAAATCATTGATGTATATGTGTAATAATTATATTTTGTTAGTTGCTGGGTCTACTATGGTATATATCCAAGCATGAGAAGGCTACTTACACAATGTTGAGAAGGGTTTATAACAGTGATTATATGAGGGTATGAGGCATGAGTTGATGTGTTCAGAGGCTTGACTTCAGTGCAGGACAGGGGTTATGGTTTTCAGAGGCTTCAGTGCAGGACAGGCTCATCATGGATGAATGATGTTAGAGAAGAGCTCAACTCTTCCAGGGCAGGACAGGATTTGAAAAGAGCTAAGAACGAGTTAGTCCAGCCAATGATTAAAGTTACATGATTAAAATTGATGTGTAATAATGGGATTGTGTTTGTGTATGTGATTGACTTTACATACAGTAATGAGAGAAACATTTATAGGGCATCTCGCAGTGCATGGAGAGGAAACATTCAATGCGCCAGTGGATGAGAGGGCACATGAGACATGGCTTCAGTTCATGTCAGGAGACAGTTGACACTGGTAACAGCCTCCATTCTTCAGGAAGGCTTTCCACTATATGTTGGACCATTTCTGTAGGGGCTTGCTTCCAGAGGCAGTTTGGAACTCGTTAATGCGTGTCGCAACCGAGGGCAGAGCGCTACGCGCTTCAGCACTCGGCGGTCCCGTTCTGTGAGTTTGTATGGCCTACCACTTTACGACTAAGCCGTTGTTGCTCCTAGACATTTCCACTTCACAATAACAGCACTTACAGTTGACCGGGGCAGTTCTAGTTGGGCGGAAATTTGACAAACTGACTTGTTGGAAAGGTGGCATCCTCTGACGGTGCCACGTTAAAAGACACTGAGCTCTTCAGTAAGGCCATTCTACTGCCAATGTTAGTTAATTGGAGATTGCATGGCTATGTGCTCGATTTTATACACCTTTCAGCAACAGCTTTGGCTGAAATAGCCGAATCCACTAATTTGAAGGGGTGTCCACATACTTTTGTATATATAGTGTAGATACATTCGATTACAGCAGTACCATCATAGGTTTAGGCAACACGTTTCTCCATGAAGTTAAACTCAAACATCTCAGACTTCACAAAGTCAAACACAGACTGTGCATCTCGCCCACTTGACACAAAGTAGGTCAAGAAACGTTCCTGAATATAGCCCTGATCATCCACATACCTGACGATAATTGACAACTGTGAGTGACAGCTGATGTCTGGTTTCATCCTCAACCTCTCTTTTATTCTCACTTTTAATGGATGATGCGTTGGAAGCTATCAAATTTATTTTGACATCCCAGAGAAGACAATAGAAGCTTCCACATGCTCAGCAAGTATGGTAATGTACAATTACCTCTGCAAGCTCCTTGTAGTTTCCCTTATTAGCGTAACTTTCCCTTTCATCGTGCCTAAAAGCCAACTCTTATATGCCCAAAAATGCAGTAGTGTCGATAAGGTGCTTGAGAACATCCCTGTTTCTTCTTACCTTCTTGTTGTGGTAAGTAGTTTGAATACACATACGTTTGTCCATTACATGACAGATGCATCTTTTTCTCAGAACCTTGAATCTGATGTGGTCAATACAATGACTTCAACAAAAAATCCACTACATTGTCATTAGTGTTAGCTAGCCATTCTGGCATAGAAAATAAGAGTCAAAGCCAGAGGGGTCAATGAGAAGGTCAATGATAATTTTGCTATGATTTTGAATTTTAAGACCACTTGAAGTGTCAACAAAAATTAAATAAACAAATATTAGATGAAAATGTGTATTTGGCCTGCTATTTGGCCTGATATACTGCTATTAGCTCATACAAACACATGGAACAACAGATAGTCCCCAAAAACAAATCTTAAGGAAGTTTGTTCTGAACATATAAGAAAGATCAGGAAACATTTTTATTCTGTATTTTTACTTGTATTTAACCCCTTACTTTTGGCACTTAAAACTCTTAATATATACTTCCATTCATTTATTCAACAGGTACCGGGGGACATTCAGATGAGTTTTGTAAGGCCTGTGGGTGTCCTAGAGCAAAACAACCGACATGTACATGTTCGTGAGAGACTCACCTCATGTTAGTGTGTAGCCAAAACTGTTCCGGCACTACAGACAGAAGTTGGCAGATCGGCTGTACCGACTTCAGACGAGTGGGGGTTGTAGAGCAAAACGAAGAATAAGAGTTCGGACTTTACAGACGTTTTCGTGAGAAGACCGACATTTGGGACGTCTCATGATCTGACAAACACAGTTCAGCCACCTTTTACCGCAGATGCGTAAATGCGACATCAGCGGATGTGGTGGATTAAGACACATCCAATGCAAAACATATTTCTAGCTTAAATTGATGGATTCTGATGGGGATTTCGACACTAGGGGGGTTAATGTTTTTTCTTTTCTTTTTTTTCTTCTGAAATTCACTGAATAGGATGGTCCTCCCCTTCCTCCTCTGAGGAGCCTCCACTGCTTGGTATCCATCTGTTGACAATAATGTCAAAGCCAAATCTCTATCTATGGATAAAATTGTGTGTACTGTGAGAAAAGCATGACAACTCTTTGGCTTGTGGAGAAACATATCTAAGTAAACTTTCAGGGTGACATTAGAAGCGACAGGTTGAGAAACTCTCATGGAAGCCTGTATGACCTTAGGCCGTAGATTAACCGTGTTTAGCTAACCAGATTAGCATAGCTTACTTGGCAATCTTAAACACTGTATCCGAGCCATCAGAAAACAACCTCTAGCTATTGTTCTGCTGCTTATAATAGTTTGTTTCCCTCATTCTCTGTTATCGATCGGCTTTTTCCACGGTGCGCATATATTACAATTATATTTAAATAGCCCTGCATTCTGAAATGTGCTTACAATGTGCTTGCAATTAAAGTGGTGATCTGAGGGGGTAAATAGTTGCATATCGGCTTAACAATGAGGCAGTGCTAAAGACTTGCGGGTCAGTACGTACGTCTGAGAGCATGTGTCCCTGCTGCAGGGTGGGCTTGGGCTGCAGGCGTGTGTGTGTGTGTGTGTCTGATACAGGGGAAACCACACTCAGCTGGTTAGTAGTATAGGGCTGATCAAGCAGGACCAGGCTCTAATTAGGAACAGGAGGTCCAGCAGGACTGAAACCTAAGCCTTGGTGTAGATATAGAGCTACAGACGAACGAGGAAAGAGAACGTTTGTACACATAAGTTCCCTCAAAGGCTGTGGCACTCTGGGCTGTCATTTACTGGACTCCCGAGGACTGAGAGAGAGATTTGAAGTGGCCAGTAGGTTGAGTTGTGTGTGTGTGTGTGCATGTGTGAGTGAGCACGCCCACATGCATTTGCATATGTGTGTGCAATATTTCATGTAATACACAGTTCTGTGAGTCCATTCCCTGTGTGTGTGACTGTGTAAGACTGTGTGTGAGAACATAGAATGTGAAAAGGGGAGAACGGGGAAACTCTCTTGTCGATTGACACACCTGTTTTTATATTGAATCGCTCCCTGTGTGTTTACGCAAGAGACTTATCGTTTCTTGTAGTTTTAGTGGCTGCAGCTCAATCCCCTCTTTACGTAGATATAAAGTTTGCTCCATTTCCATAACATGGGGCTTGTGAAAGTGGCCTTTTTCTACACATCAGAGGACCCGGACGAGGAAATCGTTATGAAATCGTCTGTAAAACCAGAACCGTATGGGGTCCAAACTAATATGTCAATATCATCGAAAGGGAAGACACTCACGAACAGGACAGAGTCAGTTGTTCGGCTCTACGACATCCACAAGCTTTACCGCAGTTGTCTGAACTCTCTGTCGCGGATGTCCTCATTTCGAAGAGGTCTTCTCACAAAACCGACCGTCCAGACTGTACTGTTGGAGCTACAAACTATACTGAACAAAAATATAAACGCAACAATTTCAATAATTTTACTGAGTTACAGTTCATATAAGGAAATCAGTCAATTTAAATAAATGTATTAGGCCCTAATCTATGGATTTCACATGACTGGGCAGGTCCGCAGCCATGGGTAGCCTTGGGAGGGCATAGGCCCACCCACTCGGGAGACTGGCCCACCCACTAGGGAGCAAGGCCCAGCCAATCACAATGAGTATTTCCCCCACAAAAGGGCTTTATTACAGACAGAAATACTCCTCAGTTTCATCCGCTGTCGGGGTGGCTGGTCTCAGACAATACCGCAGGTGAAGAAACCAGATGTGGAGGTCCTGAGCTGGAGTGGTTACAGGTGACCTGCGGTTGTGAGGCCGGTTGGAGGACAAATTCTCAAAAATTATGTTTGAGGTGGCTTATGGTAGAGAATTCTCTGGCAACAGCTCTGGTGGACATTCCTGAAGTCAGCATGCCAATTGCAGGCTCCCTCAACTTGAGACATTGTGTTATTTGACAAAACTGCACATTTTAGAGCGGCCTTTTATCGTCCCAAGCACAAGGTGCACCTTTGTATTGATCATGCTGTTTAATCAGCTACTTGATATGCCACACATGTCAGGTGGACGGATTATCTTGGCAAAGCATAAATGCTCACTAACAGGGATGTAAACAAATTTGTGTACAACATTTGAGAGAAATAATACTCTTGTGCATATGGACATTTTCTGGGATCTTTATTTCACCTCATGAAACATGGGACTAACACTTTACATTTTGCATTTATATTTTTGCTCAGTATAATATGTCACCAATATCGTAAGGGGAGACTCTCACGAATACAAAGGTGCCGGCTTTTCTGCTCTACTCACACTAGCTTCATGGGAGTAGTCTGATGGCAAAAAGCGCAAAGAGGTAAAATGTGACAAAAACAACGTGACCAAACATGGATCTAAAATGTATTTTATTTTTTCCTACGTTTTCTTATGTCTCAGATATTGGACAGACACTTGTTACTTATGATTTACTTTTTGACTTTCTGTTTTGCCATTTATGAATGTGTTATTCATTGTGTTTCTATGGGCTATAGCAGTAAAGGCCAAATTCAATGTTTCATCAAATATTTGTTTTATATATATGTTTTAATACCTACTGTAAAAGGGTCCCACAATTCCAAATCAAATTGGTAAATTATACATTTTATGACCATTTTAAAACAATTCCCTATGTTAGCTTAGTAGATATTGCAATTTAAGTGCTTAGACCTACAGGTGTAAACACCCAAACCATCAAACAGAATTCAGCAGCAGCCAGGGCACTCGACTCTTAATGTTTGCACGTATGGATCCTGGCAATTGTTAAACCCCATAGGAACACCACCTCCATCAAATGGAAACAGTTAGATAGATTCACACAGATGTCTATGAATCTTAACACTTCTGCTATTGACACAGTAATCTCTTATTAAAAGAGATTCCAAAGAGATTCAATCTTATTCTCCTCCTTTTCATATAAAGACAAATAGAGCCACAGTATATTTAAATATAACAGGACTGAGGATTGGCTTCGTTATTGACACATTTACCCCACTGGGCACAGATATCAATTCAACGTCTATTCCATGTTGGTTCAATGTAATTTCATTGAAACAACGTTGGTCCAACCAGTGTGTGCTCAGTGAGATCTTTTATTAAGAGATGAAGTTCAATTTTACTTCCTCCTATGGTTTTCATATGGAATAATTTCAGACATTAGAGTCTTGATTGAGATCCCTCTCAAGCTGAGTGTTGGACTCGTCTTGATGCTAATTCCACTTTTTCACAGGGAGTTAGTGAAATGAAAAATGTGCTGTTGCTTGTGTTGATTGTGGCAGTCAGCTCACTAAAACGTAAATAAAACTAAGAGCTTGTTGACACACATGGTTTATTTCTCTGTGGCTGTGGATTGTAAATCACAGCAAGCAGTGTCAAACCTAGCTGCCTGGCCTGGCGCACACATTACCACTCGCATCCGTTTGTGTGTGTGTATGTAAGCGCGTGTGTGCGGGTCTGTGTGTTTGTTTGTTTGCATCTGCAATGACTACCTCTTACCTGTCTATGCAAATACACCTTGGCCTGGCATCGGTGTCCAATCTGTGTGTGAAATGATAGTGGGTAGAGAAGAGTGTGAGGAGCCAGGGGTAGATGATACTGGGACATTCCACCTCAAAAAGCACACGAAAGAGGATTTTGACTGTTTCTGTAGTTCAAAAAGATCAGATTAGCATTCCTGAAACATTATTTTGTTGAAATACAGTTGAAGTCGGAAGTCTACATACACTTTTCAACCACTCCACAAATTTCTTGTTAACGAACTACAGTGTTGGCAAGTCGGTTAGGACATTACACAAGTAATTTTTCCAACAATTGTTTACAGACAGATTTTTTCACTGTATCACAATTCCAGTGGGTCAGAAGTTTACATACACTAAGTTGACTGTGCCCAGAACAACAGCAAAGAACCATGTGAAGATGCTGGAGGAAACAGGAACAAAAGTATCTATATCCACAGTAAAATGAGTCTATATCGACATAACCTGAAAGGCTGCTCAGCAAGGAAGAAGTCACTTCTCCAAAACCTCCATAAAAAAGCCAGACTACGGTTTGCAACTGCACATGGGAACAAAGATCGTACTTTTTGGAGAATTGTCCTCTGGTCTGATGAAACAAAAATAGAACTGTTTGGCCATAATGACCATCGTTATGTTTGGAGGAAAAAGGTGGAGGCTTGCAAGCCGAAGAACACCATCCCAACCTTGAAGCATGGGGGTGGCAGCATCATGTTGTGGGGGTGCTTTGCTGCAGGAGGGACTGGTGCACTTCACAAAATAGATGGCATCATGAGGCAGGTGTTACATGGAATGACGCTGTTGAGACGAAGCAGGTACGGGGAGTAAAACATTTAATGATAATGGACAGAGACGAGACAGCGTCAGAAACAAATTCAAAAGACAAAAACAATACATTGCAGCAGCGGGGAACAGAGCAAGGGACACACAAATATAGGGGAGGAAAATAACATGTGATAAGTGAGTCCAATAACGCTAATGCGAGTGATGAGGGAGGGCAGGTGTGAGTGATGATGGCAGGAGCGTGTGATGCAGGGTAATCTGGCGCCCTCAAGCGCCAGGGGAAGGGAAGAGTGCGAGCAGAGGTGACAGTACCCCTCCCTATTGCTTTTAAATCTTTTTAATTAATTTTTATCTTATTAACACTTTGTTCTAGCTAGCTAGTTGTGTAGGTAGCTAGACATAGCACAAAATAGTTTAAGGAAAATTCTTGAAAATCTGTTGAAGTTACATAAAAACACTTTTCTGACAATTAGAGGAGTTTAGAAAAAGTAACAACGCATATAAACAAATTATTTTCTTTGAAAGACTGTAAAAACTAGTCTCTAGAGCGAAATGGCGAACCGGCCGAGACATGGGCGCTGGGCAAGCCGGTTGGGGCGTGAAAACCCGACGGACCGGCAGGGGCGTGAGAGCTTGGCGAGCCGGCCGAGGCATGAGAGCCTGACGATCCGGCTGAGGCAAGACGCCTGTCGATCCCGCAACAGAAGGGGAGCCCGATGATCCAGTGGAGTGTGACGTGGGATGGGAAGCCGCCGAACCAGGAAAACCTCTTGAGCCAGCCAGGGCGTGAAAGCCCGACGGGCTGGCTTAGGCACCCAGGTTCCATCGGCGGCGGAATCCACCCCGACGTCACCAACAAAACAAAAGACAAACAAAAATCTCCTGGACCGGCTGGGTGAACAAGAACTGACGATCCGGCTGAGGCCCGACGTGGGATGGGTGCCATCCGAGCCAACCGGGGCAAGGAAACCTCTCGAGCCAGCTAGGGCGTGAAAGCCCGATGAGCTGGCTAGGCTTCCCCGGTTCCATCGGTGGCGACCCAGAGCCGCTGTCACCATTCCAACCGGAACGCCAGTACTCCCCGATGCTTCGAATGTTTGGCTGCTGCATTCTGTCACGCGCAATGACGCTGTTGAGACGAAGCAAGTACGGGGAGTAAAACATTTAATTATAACGGACAGAGACGAGACAGGAACAGCGTCAGAAACAAATTCAAAAGACGAAAACAATACATTGCAGCAGCCGGGAACAGAGCAAGGGAACAGACAAATATAGGGAAGGAAAAGAACATGTGATAAGTGAGTCCAGGTGAGTCCAATAACGCTGATGCGAGTGGCGAGGGAGAGCAGGTGTGAGTGATGGATGGCAGGAGCGTGTGATGCAGGGTAATCTGGTGCCCTCAAGTGCCAGCGGAGGGGAAAAGCAGGAGCAGACGTGACAGCAGGAAAATTATGTGGATATATTGAAGCAACACCTCAAGACATCAGTCAGTTAAAGCATGGTCTCCCAAATGGACAATGAACCCAAGCATACTTTCAAAGTTGTGGCAAAATGGCTTAAGGACAACAAAGTCAAGGTATTTGAGTGGCCATCATAAAGTCCTGACCTCAATCCTATAGAAAATGTGTGGGCAGAACTGAAAAAGGGTGTGCGAGCAAGGAGGCCTACAAACCTGACTCAGTTACACCTGCTCTGTCAGGAGGAATGGGCCAAAATCAACCCAATTAATTGTGGGAAGCTTGTGGAAGGCTACCCGAAACGTTTGACCCAAGTTAAACAATTTAAAGGCAATGCTACCAAATACTAATTAAGTGTATGTAAACTTCTGGCCCACTGGAAATGTGATGAAATAAATAAAAGTTGTAAAAAATCATTCTCTCTACTATTATTCTGACATTTCACATTGTTAAAAGAAAGTGGTGATCCTACCTGACCTAAGACAGGACATTTTTACTAAGATTAAATGTCAGGAATTGTGAAAAACTGAGTTTAAATGTATTTGGCTAAGGTGTATGTAAACTTCCGACTTCAACTGTATATTTTGATCTCTGATAAATTAAGCATATTGATTGCAAAATTGTTCATTTAATTTATAGGATTCATATTATCTTCAATAAATATAGTATCAAACTGATTTGGACCATAATTCTTCCTAACAATGAGTATGTTTACATGCACAGTTATAATTCGATATTAAACTGACTATGTCAGTATTAAACTGATTATGTAAACTGTCATGGTCAAAACATATTAATACAACATTAGCTAAGATGGGAAGAGGTCTGTCCATAATAAAGCGCTGCTCTGTCTTCTTAACAGCACTATCAAAAAGGCAGGTCCTACAGGCCCTGGTTTTGTCGCACCTGGACTACTGTTCAGTCATGTGGTCAGGTGCCACCAAAAGGGACTTGGGAAAATTGCAGTTGGCTCAGAACAGGGCAGCACGGCTGGCCCTTAAAAATACACGGAGAGCTAACATTAATGACATGCATGTCAATCTCTCATGGCTCAAAGTGGAAGAGAGATTGACTTCCTCATTACTTGTTTTTGTAAGAGGTGTTGACAAGCTGAGGGTACCGAGCTGTCTGTTTAAAATACTAGCTCACAGCTCAGACACCCACCCCATAAGACATGCAACCAGAACAGACTATGGGAAGCCCACAGTACTACATAGAGCCATGACTACATGGAACTCTATTCCACATCAGGTAACTGATGTAAGCAGTAGAATCAGATTTAAAAAGCAGGTAAAAATACACCTTATGGAACAGCGGGGACTGTAAGGTAACACAAACATAGGCACAGACACATGCATACAAACACATGATAACATACGCACTGTACACACATGTACACATGGATTTTGCGCTGTAGATATGTTGTAATGGAGTATGGGCCTGAGGGCACACAGTGTGCTGTGAAGTCTAATGAATGTATTGTAATGTTTTAAAAATTGTATAACTGCCTTAATTTTGCCAGACCCCAGGAAGAGTAGCTGCTGCCTTGGCAGGAACTAATGGGGATCCATAATAAATACAAATACCTTATTCTGCTTATCTTAAATCGGCGTCAAGGTCAAAATTTAAGTAAGAATATGCAGATTAAAACTCCTGGTTTTCTGAGTAATCTTTCAAATGATTAGGACATGTAAACACCTTAATCGGCATTTCAGCAGTGCATTTGATCTGAACATGTGCTAGAACCAGCCAAGTGAGCCTCCCTCTTTAGCGCGAGTGAAGTGAGTTCGGAACAACAATGTATGCATCTTAGAAGTAGTTTTCCCATACACACTTTATATGTCTGAACTCAGAATCAAATATACTTCCCAAAAATAATATGGCCGCTGTGGTAGAACGTGTATTTTGATTGCCAATTTTTTGCATTTATCAGTGCTATCAGGTAGCCTGATTTCAGATGTGTCCATGTAAACAAGATTATTATGGAAATCATTATTCTTGCAAAGCATGTAAACGTTTCAATCAAACTATTATATTAATCTGACTATCCAATTGCATTATTGTGTGCATGTAACCATACTCAATGAGAAATACATGAGGAATACAATAAAATGATCGAAGGCCACCTACGGACCCTCCACACCAATCCCACCCCAACAACCAGTATTCAGTATCAGTTCTCTATGTCTGTCAAGTAGTATGGAGCTGCTGCTTGGAGTATTGCTTCTTCATCCTTCGTAATGTATTCCCTGTGAATCTGGTGATATTTTTTTTCTTCTGTTTAGAGAAATTAGTCATTGAAATTGCTTGCATTACCATGAATTTGTGTGAAAGTACATACATTTTGCCCATTCAATGCCGCTGTTCCTGCTACTTTTATCCATTTTGCTGGTCTCGAGTTTATGAAATGAGAATGGATCTTCGGGTCTTCGGGTAGAAAACCTATAGCTTTTGCTTTTGCTCATGATGAAAATAAATAGTTTGGTCATTCTTACAATACAAACCAGTCCTCCATGAAAGCAATTCTGTTCGTCCTTCGCTTACACTTCATTTGTGTCTAGGAAACGGCCCCTCTTTGAGTGTTTTTCCTTTAAAAAATATATGTATTAGTTAGACCATTCCTGGCAAACAAACAAACCATTAGGCTACAGCAGATCTAATGGTTTTAATGTTATGTTCTCAAATGGTCTTCAATGGTAAAAGTCCCAAGCATATATAGTATAGTGTTTTGCAATGGTAATGGTATTGGGTTGGGTTTCATGGTAAATGTCACTAGGAGATGGATCGAAATTGGAGGACAAGGGGGTAGGGTTATGCTTTTCACATTTCAGTCAAGGGGAGGGTTTAGTATTTTTTTTATCTAGTCCAGGGGAGGGCCATGTAATTTGTAATTGATGACATTTCTACATTTCTCAGTGTTTTAGACTGAGGAACTCATTAGGCTATATATCAGTGTGTGCCCAATGCCACTCCTCATCTCTGATTCTCTGCTTGGCGCTCAATATCAAGTGTGCAATGAAGTGCATGCTCGGAGAAGCACAGAGCAAAGTTCTATTTCTAAGATAGCTGCTTGGATGGTGTAAATAAAACTAGGCTGTATTATACAACGGATATTCTATCCCTGAGCCCCGGCCTGGTCTGCTCTTGCTGATCAAAAACTATGTTTTGAGCTGCCTAATCAATAATGTGCTGTGTAGTCCTACAGTGGCAGTTCAGGAGGAGAGTCAAATAATTCTTATGGAAATTAGATTAGGCCTAGTACAAACAAATGCAATCGCGGACGAGCCTATGATCAGTTCAGTTTGAGAAGGAGAGCGTGAAGATGAGAAGGAGGACTGGAGGTCAACTTTGATAGTTTGCTACTACTATAATTTATTTTAATAGAAACAATATGTTTCTTGCCCATGATGTATTTATCAGAGCTATTGACCTCACAATAAGCCAGATTCGAGCAACTGATGTTGTGTGCTGAAGCTTGAAGCAGCAGTCATGGCACAATCATTTGGAAATGGACAGCTCATAGTGCTGAAGGTAGGCAAATTTGAGTAGGCATAATTCATTTAAACCGTTTAAATTTTAATTAGACTTTACTAACAATAAGAGGGCTTTGTGTTGGAGCCTATTTCTGTTGGAGACTCTTAATTTAAGGATTAGCCCCTTTTTTTCAATTTTCGCCTAAAATGACATACCTAAATCTAACTGCCTGTAGCTCAGGCCCTGAAGCAAGGATATGCATATTCTTGGTACCATTTGAAAGGAAACACTTTGAAGTTTATGGAAATGTGAAAGGAATGTAGTAGAATATAACACAATAGATCTGGTAAAAGATAATACAAAGAAAAAAAAACAACGTTATTTTGTATTTTTTTGTACCATTATCTTTGAAATGCAAGAGAAAGGCCATAATGTATTATTCCAGCCCAGGTGTAGTTTATATTTTGGCCACTAGAGGGTATCAGTGTATGTCTAAAGATTTAGACTGATCCAATGAACCATTGCATTTCTGTTCAGAATTTTGTTTCGATACTGCCCAAATGTACCTAATTTGTTCATAAATAACTTTTCATGTTCAAAATAGTGCACAATCCTCAAACAATAGCATGGTATTATTTCACTGTAATAGCTACTGTAAATTGGACAGTGCAGTTAGATTAACAAGAATTTAAGCTTTCTGCCAAAATCAGATATGTCTATGTCCTGGGAAATGTTCTTGTTACTTTCAACCTCATGCTAATCGCATTAGTCTACGTTAGCTCAAACGTCCCGTAGAAGGGACACCGATCGCGAATACGTTTTAAGAAATAAGAGGTAGGCCAACCTGTTTCACAGATGAAATTAGGCTTCTACTGTATATACTGTAGGCTACATACTGTGATTTGTCGGTCAATTCCTCCACCCACCATGCACTCTTTAAATAGCCTACCTCTGTGTCAGTGAAGGGCTGTTAAGTTAATAAACAGATCCGATTATAATGTATAAAGTGATCTATAACAGTGCTTTATGCTGGAAACAGCTGTAAAATACCTGGAAAAGACGTGACTCTGAGGCATATGGGGATATCATTTTGTTTATTCGACATTCAGAGGCTGAGCTACAATCTTCTATAGCCGAGGAGACAAAAAAATGGACTTTGCTTGGGAAGTAATCTAATTCTGTCACTATCAATTGATTAAGCTGTGTCACATCCTGGCCAGTATAAGGTTAATTGTTTTGTAGTTTGGTCAGGACGTGGCAGAGGGTATTTGTTTTATGTGGTTCAGGGTGGTGTGTTTTGTTAAAAGGGTGTTTGAGTTAGTAATTCCGGGTGGTGGTTTATGTTTAGGTATTTCTATGTGGAGTCTAGTGAGTGTATGTCTATGTTTGGTTAATTGGGGTTGGGACTCTCAGTTGAAGGCAGGTGTTGTCTATCTGCCTTTGATTGAGAGTCCCATATAGTAGGGTGTGTTTGTGTTTGGTATTTGTGGGTGATTGTTCTGTGTTGAGCCTATGCTAGCCAGACTGTTTGTAGTTGTTTGTTCGTTCTTTTGTTTTGTTATTTTGTACGTTCATTTTTGAAGTTAATAAATTCTCAAGATGAGCATACACATACCTGCTGCGTTTTGGTCCTCCATCACTGATGACAACCGTGACAGAATCACCCACCACTCAAGGACCAAGCAGCAGAGGAAGGAGCAGACGGATTTCGAGTTGGACTGGCGGGAGAAGTGGACTTGGGAGGGAGTTCTGGACGGGGCCGGACCTTGGCACCAGGCTGGGGAGTATCGCCGCCCGCAGTGGGAAATTGAGGCAGCCAAGGCAGAGAGGTGGAGGTACGAGGCCATGGACGCGCTGAGGGAGAAGCACGAGAGGCACCCCCAATACATTTTTTTGGGGGGGGCACACGGGTAGTTTGGCTAGGCGAAGGAAGAGCCGGAAGCCAGCTACCCGTGGTTATATGGAGGAGCGTATGGGGTGGAGAGCGCTATGTTTCGCTGAGAAGCGCACTCTCTCAGCCATACGCACGCACAGTCCGGTGCGAGTTATTCCAGCCCCTCGCAGGTGCCGTGCTAGAGTTGGCATCCAGCCTGGTAGGAGGATGCCTGCGCAGCGCATCTGGTCGCCGGTACGCCTCCGAGGACCAGGCTACCCAACTCCCGCTCTACGCACGGCTACCATCAGGCCCCTGCACAGCCCAGTCTGCCCTGTACGAGCACCCCGCTCGTACAGGGCTACTAGTTTCATCCGGGCCAAGGCGGGTTGTGCAGGAGGTAAGATCTAGACCGGCTGTGCGCCTCCATAGCCCTGGGTTTCCAGCTCCTGTCTCTCATGCGGACCCGGAAGTGCGTCAACCCAGTCCGACTCATCCTGTTCCCGCTCCCCGCACTAGCCTTCAAGTGCGTAAACCCAGCACCGCCAGTCAACAGTCGCCGGAGCTGCCCGCCAGTCAACAGTCGCCGGAGCTGCCCGCCAGTCAACAGTCGCCGGAGCTGCCCGCCAGTCAACAGTCGCCGGAGCTGCCCGCCAGTCAACAGTCGCCGGAGCGGCCCGCCAGTCAACAGTCGCCGGAGTGGCCAGACTGCGCTGAACTGCCGGAGTGGCCAGACTGCGCTGAACTGCCGGAGTGGCCAGACTGCCCTGAACTGCCGGAGTGGCCAGACTGCCCTGAACTGCCGGAGTGGCCAGACTGCCCTGAACTGCCGCGAGTGGCCAGACTGCCCAGACTGTCCCGAGTTGCCAGACTGCCCAGACTGTCCCGAGTTGCCAGACTGCCCAGACTGTCCCGAGCTGCCAGACTGCCCAGACTGTCCCGAGCTGCCAGACTGCCCAGACTGTCCCGAGCTGCCAGACTGCCCAGACTGTCCCGAGCTGCCAGACTGCCCAGACTGTCCCGAGCTGCCAGACTGTCCCGAGCTGCCAGACTGTCCCGAGCTGCCAGACTGTCCCGAGCTGCCAGACTGACCCGAGCTGCCAGACTGCCCAGACTGACCCGAGCTGCCAGACTGCCCAGACTGTCCCGAGCTGCCAGACTGCCCAGACTGTCCCGAGCTGCCAGACTGCCCAGACTGTCCCGAGCTGCCAGACTGCCCAGACTATCCCGAGCTGCCAGACTGCCCAGACTGTCCCGAGCTGCCAGACTGCCCAGACTGTCCCGAGCTGCCAGACTGCCCAGACTGTCCCGAGCTGCCAGACTGCCCAGACTGTCCCGAGCTGCCAGACTGCCCAGACTGTCCCGAGCTGCCAGACTGCCCAGACAGCCTGGAACGGCCTGAGCCGGAGCCACCTCCAGAAATAGGTGGGTTGGGGAGGGGGGGTGTAGCACAGTGCCATCGTTGACGGCAGCCACCCTCCCTTCCCTCCCTTTAGAAAAGGGGAATTTTTCTTTTGGTGTTGCTTGGGGTTATTTTTGTTAAGGTGCTTCCGGGGTAGCACCTTTAAGGGGGGGGTGGGGGTACTGTCACGTCCTGGCCAGTATAAGGTTAATTGTTTTGTAGTTTGGTCAGGACGTGGCAGAGGGTATTTGTTTTATGTGGTTCAGGGTGGTGTGTTTTGTTAAAACGGTGTTTGAGTTAGTAATTCCGGGTGGTGGTTTATGTTTAGGTATTTCTATGTGGAGTCTAGTGAGTGTATGTCTATGTTTGGTTAATTGGGGTTGGGACTCTCAGTTGAAGGCAGGTGTTGTCTATCTGCCTTTGATTGAGAGTCCCATATAGTAGGGTGTGTTTGTGTTTGGTATTTGTGGGTGATTGTTCTGTGTTGAGCCTATGCTAGCCAGACTGTTTGTAGTTGTTCTTTTGTTTTGTTATTTTGTACGTTCATTTTTGAAGTTAATAAATTCTCAAGATGAGCATACACATACCTGCTGCGTTTTGGTCCTCCATCACCGACGACAACCGTGACAAGCTGTTCACATAGAATATGTTTAAACCCATACAGCTTTTAGTGACCTTCTCTCATTGGGTTAAGTCATGAAAGTTGAGAAGCCAGCAGTTAAAGCTTACATTTTTCTGCGTCGGTAGGCCTACCGGCTGGGGTGGAAAAGTAGGCCTAACTTTTGAAAGTACCATGCTCAGATTCCTAATGGTGTCTCATATTTAATTATTCACAAACAGGGACAGTTGTTTCATTGCAAACAAGACACACTGATTTGGCATTGGAGAAATATGATAAGATGAACACAGAACTATTTCCCTGTACATTCTTAGCCTGTAATTTTGGTAATTGCGCGGTGTTAAAAAATATTTGGCTAATATGTAAAATGACATACTTTTGCATGAAATGTTTATGAAAGGCAATTCTTTCTCGGACCTGCAAATACAATGGTAGATTCATGCAATGATTTTACTATAGAGTTTAGGTCAAATATATTTTGCTGAAGGGAGGGCCATCCATTTTAATTTCAGAGGTTCGAATTTCTCAATGTAACCCTTATTATGAATAACAATCAATCCCTAATCACATATAGATGTTTTCTAAAATGTTTATTGAAAAACATGTGACTGCAATGCAATGGTTTATCATGTTATCTTATTAGGGTTGTCACAACATTTGAGTTAGTAACCGATTTCTCCATCAAAGTTTTGGGCTTGTAGGAAAACTTTTCATATGAGAATTGTACCATATGGATAGTCCTATCAGAAAGTTGCCATGTGTTGGACTATTCAAGGAGAGTTGGTTTGAAGAATTTGGTTGCTAAGAGAAGGACAAACTGAATTGTTTTAATAGGGGACTGGCTTGACCACACAATTATTAATCACACAATATATTTTGAGCAAAAGCTGTTGGTTTTTCGACCTAAAGTTGCAAAGAAAATGTTTTGATCCATTTAATAAAAAGAGACCAGCAAAATGTGTAAAAGCAGGCAAAACCTGGTACTTTCACACTTATTTATGGTAAAGTGACTTCAATTGCTAATATCTCTGAACAAGGGAAAAACATCACCTGATTCACAGGAAATGCATTATAAAGGATGAAGAAGCAATACTCCAAGTAGAAACTCTATACTACTTGACAGACATAAAGAACTGATACTGTATACTGGTTGTTGGGGTGGGGATTGGCGTGGGGGGTCCGTGGATGGCATTTGACCATTTCAATAGATTCCTCATGTCTTACTCAACATTAAGATGATGTTTGGTCCAAATCAGCTGTTGGGTACTATATTTGTTGAATATTATGTTCATCTTATAAATGAAAAGGGCCAATTTAGATGCAATCAATTAGCATAATGACCTAAACTCCCTATTTTAAGCTCAGGGGTTAGGTTTAGGGCTAGGGTTACAATTAGGGTTAGAGTTAGGGGTTAGGTTTAGAGTTAGCGGTTACGGTTAGGGTTAGGTGTTAGGGAAAATAGGATTCTGAAAGGAAATACATTTGACGTCCCCTCGAGGATAGAAGAAAAAGTGTGTGTGTGTGCCGGTGCTCATGCCCTTCTGTGTGAGTGCCTCAGTGTGTGTGACCGCACACCCACGTGTGTGTAATAAAGCAGTGCAGACCAGGAGCCCAACAAGCAATCCTCCATCTTGTCAGCAGACACAGTGCAGGAGTACTGCTCTCCAGCATCAGCCGCGGCAACCTCGCCAGCCTCTGTGACTTGGAAATGCAATCTTTTTCATTATTTATTCTATCTGATTTTATTTTTTATTTTTTATAAAAGGATAGACATACTGTTCATAAGTTCATGACATTACGCATGCCTTGGCCCCTGGATGATGTAGATGAACACACTGAGAGGGGGATAACCAAATAAAAGTGCAGAAAGCATAATGAAAGCAGCGAAACACTAAAGCCCACACCGACCTCATGCTTAGGTTGCAGCGCCAGAAAAGTGTCTCGATCCAGCGAGAGGCCGTTCCTCATTTAATTACATGTTCCATTTGTGCGTTCCAAGAAGGCTTCAGGCAGAGGGGCTTCTGAGCAGACCCGATCTCTCTCACGCGTGCACGCACGCGCAAACACATTAACACACGTGTAGATACGCACAGTCACACAAACACACACAGATACACGCACACTACTCTAACGCTGAACTTACTGCCTAATTAAACAGGACAGCACACAGCTCTCTCGCTGTCTCTCTCTGAATGGTTTAGGTTTGGGATAGGCTTAAAATAAACATACAACCTTTGGCACCAGAGGTTGGACCTTGACTGGGCTCACAGTTGTGGTTTTGTGAGACGAGAAGAAGAGTGTGAGTGAGTGAATAGATAGGAAGGGATAGAATAGATAGGAAGGGAGAGAGAGAGAGAATAGAAAGGAAGGGAGAGATATTTTTTATTTAACTAGGCAAGTCAGTTAAGAACAAATTCTTATCTACAATGACAGCCTAAGAACAGTGGATTAACTGCCTTGTTCAGGGGCAGAACGACAGCTTTTTTACCTTGTCAGCTCAGGGATTTGATCTAGCAACCTTTTGGCCCAACACTCTAACCACAAACACTTGCCGTCCAGAGAGACAGACAGAGACAGACAGAGACAGAGAATAGATAGGAAGGGAGAGAGAGAGAATCCATCTAGACACCGTTGCCCTACCGCACACAACAAACTATACATACCTTGGCCTAAACATCAGCACCACAGGTAACTTCCACAAAGCTGTGAACGATCTGAGAGACAAGGCAAGAAGGGCATTCTATGCCATCAAAAGGAGCATAAAATTCGACATACCAATTAGGGTCTGGCTAAAAATACTTGAATCAGTTATAGAACCTACTGCCCTTTATGGTTGTGAGGTCTGGGGTCCGCTCACCAACCAAGAATTCACAGAATGGGACAAACACCATATTGAGACGCCGCATGCAGAATTCTGCAAAAATATCTTTCGTTTACAACGTAAAACACCAAATAATGCATGCAGAGCAGAATTAGGCCAATTATACACATTAATTATCAAAATCCAGAAAAGATCCGTTAAATTCTACAACCATCTAAAAAGAAGCAATTCCCAAACTTTCCATAACAAAGCCATCACCTACAGAGAGATGAACCTGGAGAAGAGCCCCCTAAGTAAGCTGGTCCTGGGGCTCTGTTCACAAACACAAAACACAAAAAAGACCGCACAGAGCCCCAGGACAGCAACACAATTAGACCCAACCAAATCATGAGAAAGCAAAAAGATAATTACTTGACACATTGGAAATAATTAACAAAAAAACAGAGCAAACTAGAATGCTATTCGGCCCTAAACAGAGAGTACACAGTGGCAGAATACCTGACCACTGTGAATGACCCAAACTTAAGGAAAGCTTTGACTATGTACAGACTCAGTGAGCATAGCCTTGCTATTGAGAAAGGCCACCGTAGTCAGACCTGGCTCTCAAGAGAAGGCAGGCTATGTGCACACTGCCCACAAAATGAGGTGGAAACTGAGCTGCACTTCCTAACTTCCTGCCAAATGTATAACCATAGAGACACATATTTCCCTCAGATTACACAGATCCCCCAAAGAATTAGAAAACAAACCTGATTTTGATAAACTCCCATATCTACTGGGTGAAATAACACAGCAGCAATATTTGTGACCTGTTGCCACAAGAAAAGGGCAACCAGTGAAGAACAAACACCATTATAAATACAACCCATATTTATGTTTATTTCTTTTCCCTTTTGTACTTTTTTTTTAACATTTGCACATCTTTACAAAAGGAAAACACTATGTCTGGCACATAATGACATTTGTAATGTATTTTATTATTTTGGAACGTCTGAGTGTAATGTTTACTATTCATTTTTATTGTTTATTTCACTTTTGTATATTATCTCCTTCACCTGCTTTGGCAACGTTAACATATGTTTCCCCATGCCAATAAAGCCCCTTGAATTGAATTTAATTGAGTTTGTTTGTACATTCAAAGTATGTGCTCAGACACCTGTCGTTTGGTTAATACTTAGGCACTTGTTAATACTACTTGTATGTATCAACTTCTAGCCTGTATTAAGTCCTGTGTGTGTGTGTGTGTGGGGGGATATATGTGTTTGTGGGTTTCTGCATGGAAGTTTCATTTTATTTATCTATTTTTTTCACCCCTTTTTTCTCCCCAAAAAAGGGGGAGCAATGAGTCTTGTCTCATCGCTGTAACTCCCAAACAGACTTGTGAGAGGCGAAGGTCGAGATCCATGCGTCCTCCGAAACACAACCCAACCAAGTCGCACTGCTTCTTGACACAATGCCCATCCACCCCGGAAGCCAGCCGCACCAATGTGTCGGAGGAAACACCGTACACCTGGTGACCGTGTCAGTGTGCACTGCACCCGGCCCGCCACAGGAGTCATTAGTGCGCGATGAGACAAGGATATCCTTGCCGGCCAAACCCTCCCTAACCCGGCCAATGCTGGGCCAATTGTGCGCCGCCCCACGGGCCTCCCAGTCATGGCCAGCTGATAGAGAGCCTGGACTCGAACCCAGAATCTCTAGTGGCACAGCTAGCACTGCGATGCAGTGCCTTAGACCACTGCGCCACTCGGGAGGCCCATTGTTTTCTTTATCAATGAAACAATAAATACAATAAGGAGTGTGAATGCAATAAGGGGTGTTAAGGAGTGGTATGGAGTGTTAAGGGGTGTTAAAGAATGGTAAACAATGTTCCCAGCCCGCGCAGAGATGCACGAGATTGAACTTCACAAAAATATACATTATCTTTCCTGGCTTTAAACATATCAACTTTTGCCTCTACTGTGGATATTGGGATTAAATCAAAGTCCCTTTCAATGCAACAAATCCAACTTCAAGACTGAGTTGGTGATTTTGTTGTCAGAGTAGCTTTGTTCTATTTCACAGGCATGAGTGGTCTTTCCACCACCAGCAGTCAGAAAGTGATTACAGAGCAGAGCTGCATGTAGCTACATGTGCACATTTGTTGGTACAGTGCCTTGCAAAGGTATTCACCCCCCCTTGCCATTTATCCTATTTTGTTGCATTACAACATGTAATTTAAATGCATTTTTATTTGGATTTCATGTAATGGACATACACAAAATAGTCCAAATTGGTGAAGTGAAATGAAATTCTAAAAAATAAAATGGAAAAGTGGTGCGTGCATATGTATTCACCCCCTTTGCTATGAAGCCACTAAATAAGATCTGGTGCAACCAATTACCTTCAGAAGTCACATAATTAATTAAATAAAGTCCACCTGTGTGCAATCTAAGTGTCACATGATCTGTCACATGATCTCAGTATATATACACCTGTTCTGAAAGGCCCCAGAGTCTGCAACACCACTAAGCAAGTGGCACCATGAAGAACAAGGAGCTCTCCAAACAGGTCAGGGACAAAGTTGTGGAGAAGTACAGATCAGGGTTGGGTTATAAAAAAATATCCAAAACTTTGAACATCCCATGGAGCACCATTAAATCCATTATTATAAAATGGAAAGAATATGGCACCACAACAAATCTGCCAAGAGAGGGCCGCCCACCAAAACTCATGGACCAGGCAAGGAGGGCATTAATCAGAGAGGCAACAAAGCGACCAAAGATAACCCTGAAGGAGCTTCAAAGGTCCACAGCGGAGATTGGAGTATCTGTCCATTGGACCACTTCAAGCCATACACTCCACAGAGCTGGGCTTTATGGAAGTGGCCAGAAAAAAGCCATTGCTTAATGAAAAAATAAGCAAACACATTTGGTGTTTGCATGTGGGAGATTCCCCAAACATATTAAAGAAGGTATTCTGGTCAGATGAGACTAAAATGTAGCTTTTTGGCCATCAAGGAAAACACTATGTCTGGCACAAACCCAACACCTCTCATCACCCCGAGAACCCCATCCCCACAGTGTAGCATGGTGGTGGCAGCATCATGCTGTGGGGATGTTTTGCATCGGCAGGGACTGGGAAACTGGTCAGAATTGAAGGAATGATGGATGGCGCTAAATACAGGGAAATTCTTGAGGGAAACCTGTTTCAGTCTTCCAGAAATGTGAGACTGGGACAGAGGTTCACCTTCCAGCAGGGCAATGATCCTAAGCATACTGCTAAAGCAACACTTGAGTGGTTTAAGGGGAAACATTTAAATGTCTTGGAATGGCCTCGTCAAATCCCAGACCTCAATCCAATTGAGAATCTGTGGTATGACTTAAAGATTGCTGTACACGAGCAGGAACCCATCCAACTTAAAGGAGCTGGAGCAGTTTTGCCTTGAAGAATGGGCAACAATCCCAGTGGCTAGATGTTTTTTTGTCTTATTTCTTGTTTGTTTCACAATAAAACATATTTTGCACCTTCAAAGTGGTAGGCATGTTGTTTAAATCAAATGATACAAACCCCCCAAAATCTATTTTAATTCCAGGTTGTAAGGCAACAAAATAGGAAAAATGCCAAGAGGGGTGAATACTTTCGCAAGGCACTCTATATCCCAAGGTAAGTCCATGAGATGAAATTACGTGGATCTCCTGGACTGAGTTTATGATCCCATAGCATTACACCATCTCACACACACACTTGCAAAACCAATAGAGTCATGGAAAGGCCTGAGTTAAAGAGAGTTCAACTGTTTGTATAGCAGTCATGAACATTTGAGTGGATTTTCCATCATTGAGGAGAATGTTTAACAATGGATTGCTTATGATGGTGGAAAAAGTGTGTGTGTGTGTGTGTGTATGTGCGTGTGTGTGCGTATCAGAGTGGAGAATGATACAAAATTATTTTTTTATGATGAAACAATAGTGATTTTGATTGATAAGGAAACGTTAGTGGTGGTGATCACCGTTTCCCCCATTGTCAAATAAGTGTAGTGCGCTTTAACATCTCTGGCTCCAGGCCGATTCCCAGACAAGACATAATAACGGTGAGGCAAAACTAGGAGTGCTGATCTAGGATCAGGTCCCCCCAAGCCATATAATCATATTTATATTCACTCTGAGATGCTTGGTGAATATATGTCCCGACTCAATCGAGTAGAAAATAGCATCTCTTAGGTTAAAACCATATCCAGCTCTCCTTACCACTCCTTAACACCAATGTTTCTTCTAATTAATTTAAAATGGCGCCAACAGAGAGGGCGGTAACTCACCAGCACTACCAACATTACGACCAGGAATATGACTTTCCTGAAGCAGATCCTTTGTTCACACCCCCCAGGGCAATTGAACTGATTCCAGAGGCCTACCCAAAACAACGCAGGCGGAGGAAAGGTACTCAGAATGGTCTTCTAGTCTGACTTAGGAGGCGCGCACACCACCCACCACTTCCGAGTATATTACTCGCTAATGTTCAGTGTCTGGATACTAAAGTTGACGAGCTCAGGGCGAGGGTTTCTTTCCAGAGAGACGTCAGGGAATATAACATTCTGGGGTTTCACGAAAACATGGCTCTCTTGGGATATACTGTCTGAGTCGGTCCAGCCAGTTGGGTTCTCAGTTCATCGCGTAGACAGGACTAAGTACCTCCCCCGGGAAGAAGAAGGGCGGGGGTGTATGTTTAATGATTAACGACTCATGGTGTAATTGTGATAATATACAGGAACTCAAGTCCTTTTGTTCACCCGACCTAGAATACCTCACAATCAAATGCCGACCATATTATTTCCAAAGAGAATTTTCTTCGGTTATAGTCACGGCCGTGTACATCCCCCCTCAAGCCGATACCATGATGGCCCTAAAGGAACAACACTGGAATTTATGCAAACTGGAAACCACATATCCTGAGGCTGCATTTACTGTAGCTGAGGATTATAAGAAAGCAAATTTGAGGAAAAGGCTACTGAAGTTAAATCAACACATTGACTGTAGTACTCGAGCTGCTAAAACACTAGACCACTAGTACTCCAACTTCCGGGATGCCTACAAGGCCTTCCCCCGCCCTTTTTTCTGCAAATCTGACCATGACTCCATTTTGCTCCTCCTTTCCTATAGGCGGAAACTCAAACAGGAAGTACCTGTGCTAAGGACTAGAGTGCCTTGAGAAAGTATTCACCCCCTTGGCATTTATCCTATTTTGTTGCCTTACAACCTGGAATTACATTTTTGGGGAGGTTTGTTTCATTTGATTTACACAACATGCCTACCACTTTGAAGATGCAAAATATTTTTTCTTGTGAAACAAACAAGAAATAAGACAACTTGAGCGTGCATAACTATTCACCCCCAAAGTCAATACTTTGTAGAGCCACCTTTTGCAGCAATTACAGCTGTAAGTCTCTTGGGATATGTCTCTATAAGCTTGGCACATCTAGCCACTGGGATTGTTGCCCATTCTTCAAGGCAAAACTGCTTCAGCTCCTTCAAGTTGGATGGGTTCCTGCTCGTGTACAGCAATCTTTAAGTCATACCACAGATTCTCAATTGGATTGAGGTCTGGGATTTGACGAGGCCATTCCAAGACATTTAAATGTTTCCCCTTAAACCACTCAAGTGTTGCTTTAGCAGTATTCTTAGGGTCATTGCCCTGCTGGACGGTGAACCTCCGTCCCAGTCTCAAATCTCTGGGAGACTGAAACAGGTTTCCCTCAAGAATTTCCCTGTATTTAGCGCCATCCATCATTTCTTCAATTCTGACCAGTTTCCCAGTCCCTGCCAATGCAAAACATCCCCACAGCATGATGCTGGCACCACCATGCTTTACTGTGGGGATGCTGTTCTCAGGTTGATGAGAGGTGTTGGGTTTGTGCCAGACATAGCGTTTTCATTTTAGTCTCATCTGACCAGAGTACCTTCTTCCATATGTTTGGGGAGTCTCCCACATGCCTTTTGGCGAACACCAAATGTGTTTGCTTATTTTTTTATTTAAGCAATGGCTTTTTTCTGGCCACTTCCATAAACCCAGCTCTGTGGAGTGTATGGCTTGAAGTGTTCCAATGGACAGATACTCCAATCTCCGCTGTGGAGCTTTGCAGCTCCTTCAGGGTTATCTTTGGTCGCTTTGTTGCCTCTCTGATTCATGCCCTCCTTGCCTGGTCCATGAGTTTTAGTGGGCGGCCCTCTCTTGGCAGATTTGTTGTGGTGCCATATTCTTTCCATTTTTCAATAATGGATTTAATGGTGCTCTGTGGATGTTCAAAGTTTCTGATATTTTTTTATAACCCAACCATGATCTATACTTCTCCACAACTTTGTCCCTGACCTGTTTGGAGAGCTCCTTGTTCTTCATGGTGCCACTTGCTTAGTGGTGTTGCAGACTCTGGGGCCTTTCAGAACAGGTGTATATATACTGAGATCATGTAACAGATCATGTGACACTTAAATAAAGTCCACCTGTGTGCAATCTAATGAATTATGTGACTTCTGAAGGTAATTGGTTGCACCAGATCTTATTTAGTGGCTTCATAGCAAAGGTGGTGAATACATATGCACGCACCACTTTTCCATTTTTTTTTTTTCATTTCACTTTACCAATTTTTGTGTATGTCCATTACATGAAATCCAAATAAAAATGCATTTAAATTACAGGTTGTAATGCAACAAAATAGGAAAAACGTTAAGGGGGGTGAATACTTTTGCAAGGCACTGTAAAGATTATGTTGTCGGGCCGTATACTGTGTAAGATAGATATACTGAGTAATGGTCTACGCTGGTTCTGTGTCAACAGGCATGCAACCGGAGAAAATAATGTGAAATTGAAGAAATGTAATGGTAGTGACATAGAACATGTACAGTGCCTTCATAAAGAATTCAGACCCTTTGACTTTTTGTTACGTTGCAACCTTATTCTAAAATGTATTATATCATTTTTTTACCTCATCAGTCTACACACAATACCCCATAATGACAACGCAAAAACAGGTTTTTAGAAACTGAAATATCACATTTACATAAGTATTCAGACCCTTTACTCAGTACTTTGTTGAAGCACCTTTGGCAGCGATTACAGCATCAAATCTCCTTGGGTATGACTCTACAAGCTTGGCACAACTGTATTTGGGGAGTATCTTCCATTCTTCTCTGCAGATCCTCTCAAGCTCTGTCAGTTTGGCTGGGGAGCGTTGCTGCACAGCTATTTTCAGGTCTCTCCAGAGATGTTCGATTGGGTTCAAGTCCGGGCTCTGGCTTGGCCACTGAAGGACATTCAGAGACTTGTCCCGAAGCCACTCCTGTTCTTTGCTCCGTTCATCTTTGCCTCGATCCTAACTAGTCTCCCAGTCCCTGCCACTGAAAAACATCCCAACAGCATGATGCTGCCACCACCATGCTTCACCGTAGGGATGGTGCCAGGTTTCCTCCAGACTTGACGCTTGGCATTCAGTCCAAAGACTTTAAACTTGGTTTCATCAGACTAGAGAATCTTGTTTCTAATGGTCTGAGAGTCTTTAGGTGCCGTTTTGGAAAACTCCAAGTAGGGCGTCATGTGCCTTTTACTGAGGAGTGGCTTCCGTCTGGCCACTGCCATAAAGGCTTGATTGGTGGAGTGCTGCAGAGATGGATGTCCTTCTGGAAGGTTCTTCCATCTCCACAAAGGAACTCTAGAGCTCTGTCAGAGTTCTTGGTCAGGTTCTTGGTCACCTCCCTGACAAAGGCCCTTCTACCTCGATTGCTCAGTTTGGCCGGGTGGCATGCTCTAGGAAGATTCTTGCCGATTTTAAACTTCTTCCATTTAAGAATGATTGAGGCCAATGTGTTCTTGGGGACCTTCAATCCTGCAGACATTTTTTGGTACCCTTCCCCAGATCTGTGCCTCGACACAATTCTGTCTCGTAGCTCTACGGACAATTCCTTCAACCTCATGCCTTAGTTTTTTCTCCGACATGCATTGTCAACTGTGGGACCTTATATAGACAGCCGTGTGCCTTTCCAAATCATGTCTAATAAATTGAATTTAACACAGGTGGACTCCAATCAAGTTGTAGAAACATCTCAAGGATGATCAATGGAAACAGGATGCACCTGAGCTCAATTTAGTCTCATAGCAAAGGGTTTTTTATTTTTTATACATTTTTACAAAATTATAAAAATCTGTTTTCACATTGTCATTATGGGTTATTGTGTGTATATTGCTGAGGAAAATATTTTATTTCATAGATTTCAGAATAAAGCTGTAACATAACAAAATGTGGACGAAGTCAAGGGGTCTGAATACTTTCACTCACACATCAAGTGTTATGAGATGTTTGTCAGACAACTTCCATAACTATATGAACTTTTCCAATTGAACTCTTGATTTCATTTTGCTGTTTTTCTCCAGTGAACCCTTCATCATCCTCATCATCATCACTAACCTGTTATGTTTTTTCTCTTACAGTCCCAGCTGTCAGAGAGTTGAGACCGTCACACAGGTATGGAGACTTCTCTTTCAAACATCCAAATGTTATATGTCAACCAAATCAATACATTAGGGAAGAACCAGTTTGGAGAACTTCGTAATGGTTAATAGGTTTTGGTTCAGGTCTTGTTAGTGTGTTGCAGTTTCCTGGCTGTCAATTCTTAAATACACAAGAGAAAAATAACCCACCTGATCTGTGGTTGACAGACATTTTCTCCTATCATGAATCATGTGGATACAATCAGACTGTGCAATACATCCATTCTGATTGTGCTTCATCTTAATGTGCTGAAAGTCTTTTGGAAGTTAAGCAGAGCTGTAGTGATGCGATATGAGCACATGTTTAAATGATTGACTAATTGGATAATTACAATCAGTTAGTTTATCACACAAGTAAGCAAACAAAGACGTAACACACACACACCATATACGGTTATTCCACTATGTGTGTGGACCGATGGCTGGCTACTAAGGAGCCCAGGAGTGTGCTCGCTGTTTATTCTGCTTTGATACAGATTACAGGCCCTCTGCTGGACCTGGTCCTAGCTCTGCATCACACACCCCAAACCACCTCCCATCTCCCTCCATCAGTACAGCTAATTGGTCCTGCTCTTTCCGCACTCATTTCCCTATTGAACGACAGGTTCCAAGAGGATTTGCAGATGTGGGATCTTAATTATAGCCAGTTTGCTACAGCAGGAAAATAATCCTGCAGCAACAGGAAATGTGGATTATTATATGGATTACAATTAATGGACATATTTGTAAGGGTTGATACATTTTTCATAGGGGAAATTCAAGTCTGAAATTTCAAAGTGGAAATGACAAACTCCTGAAAACTTTTGAAACCTCAAATACACAACAACTTTAATTCTTATGCTTGGGGGCGCTATTTTCACGTCTGGATGAAAAGTGTGCCCAAAGTAAACTGCCTGCTACTCAGGCCCAGAAGCTAGCATATGCATATAATTGGTAGATTTGGATAGAAAACACAAAGTTTCTAAAACCGTTTGAATGATGTCTGTGAGTATAACAGAACTTATTTGGCAGGTGAAACCCCGAGGACAAACTATCCAGGAAAATAATTATTTGAGGTCACTCTCTTTTCAATGGGTTTCATTAAGATTCTAGAATTCTAAGGCAGTTGCTTATAGTTCCTATTGCTTCCACTGGATGTCAACAGTCTTTAGAAATTGGTTGATATTTTTCCTTTGTATAATGAAGAAGTAGTCCTGTTCAGAACGAGGGTAGAGTGAAGTGTACTGTTTGATAGAGGCGCATGACCTGAAAAGCACGCTCCACTTTGTTTTCCTCCGGTATTGAACGCAGTTTATCCCGTCTTAAATTGTATATATTATTTATGTTAAAAAATACCTGAAGTTGTATTAGGAAAGTTGTTTGAAATGTTTGGACAAAGATTACAGGTAACTTATGAGATATTTTGTAGTCATGTTGCGCGAGTTGGAGCCGGTGTTTTTCTGGATCAAAGGTGCCAAATAAATTTACATTTTGGATATATAATGATGAAATGAATCGAACAAAAGGACCATTTGTGATGTTTATGGGACATATTGGAGTGCCAACAGAAGAACCTCGTCAAAGGTAAGGCATGAATTATATTGTTATTTCTGAGTTTTGTGTCGCACCTGGCGGGATGAAATATGATTGTCTGTGTTTGTTTGATGGGGTGCTGTCCTCAGATAATAACATGGTTTGCTTTCGCCATAAAGCCTTTTTGAAATCTGACACAGTGGCTAGATTAACAAGAAGTTCAGCTTTAATTTGGTGAATTGCACTTGTGAATGTATGAAAGTTAAATATTTTTTATAATTTCTTTTTAATTTGGCGCTCTGCTATTTCACCGGATGTTGTCAAATCGATCCCGTTAACGGGATTTGAGCCATAAGAAGATAAATTATTAACATTTCCGGCATTACAGCAAATTAAGATCCTAAATCTGTAGGTCTTTTAGAAGCAGAGCAGTTGGTGGCTGATGTCAGGCTCGGAGGACTGTGGTGTGTCTGTGTTTGTGTGTGTCCCAGAGCCTTGTCAGTTCCAATGATGTGCATAAACCCTGGATGACTGACGGTGTGTTGTGTTGCAGCCACCGCACAGCCATCTTGGTACTCCTCCTCCATTATAAAAGGTATAGAAATCCAATTAGGGCTAGGGCCTATTTTCCTGAATTTCCGCCTGACTGACGTGCCCAAAGTAAGCTGCTTGTTACTCAGTCCCAGAAGCCAGGATATAGGTCCCAGGCTCTTATAATGGAAAGCTACGGGTCCTATGCAATTCTAGCTCGAAGATTGCAATTCCTATGGCTTCCACTAGATGTCAACAGTCTTTGTTTAAGGTTTTAGGCTTGTTTCTTCCAAAATGAGGACGAATTTTGAGTTTTGGTACAAAGAGTCACAGTGGAAAATCAGTCTGTCGGCGTGCCTGCTAATTTTACTTTTCTATTGAACATACTTCTTTCCGTATGAAATATTATAGTTTATTTACATTTTAGGGTACCTGAGGATTAAATAGAAACATAGTTTGACTAGTTTGAACAAAGTTTAGCGGTAGATTTTTGGATTCCTTTGTCTGCATGTTGAACGAGTTGATTACTGAAATCGAGGGTGCCAACTTAAACAGCTTGCAAAATTCCAGAAAATGATGTCATGGCTTTAGAAGCTTCTGTTAGGCTAATTGATCATTTGAGTCAATTGGAGGTGTACCTGTGTATGTATTTCAAGGCCTACCTTCAAACTCAGTGCCTCTTTACTTGTCATCATGGAAAAATCTAAAGAAATCAGTCAAGACCTCAGAAAAAAAATTGTAGACCTCCACAAGTCTGGTTCATCCTTGGGAGCAATTTCCAAATGCCTGAATGTACCCCGTTCATCGGTACAAACAATAAAATAAAGTGGTGATCCTAACTGACCTAAGACAGGACATTTTTACTAGGATTAAATGTCAGGAATTGTGAAAAACTGAGTTTAAATGTATTTGGCTAAGGTGTATGTAAACTTCCGACTTCAACTGTAGGTCTACATTGAACGCTATCTACATTGAACGCCACACATTGGCTGCTACTGTAGGCTGAATGATAGAACAGCTATTTCCATGTTAAAATGTTATGGGATGCATTTGCTCAATTGTTTTGATGGTAGTCCTCTCTGGTAAGCCTACAGTATGATTAAATAGCCACAGTAGCCTACTTGGTCACTGTTAAAACCGTAACTTAAAGTGGGTACAGCCTCAGTGTTCACAGTAAATGTGCAGTGGAAGTTGCACAGAGCTTTCAAGTTTGCACTCAGCAGACCTGAAATTTGCTCAGCTACGTAGTAGCCAATATCAGGGTGACAGTCACGGTAAGCACACACATAGCATGATGAAACAGTACACCCATAATCAATCATTTTTATAAAAAATAAACAATCATCAGTTATAACTGAAAATGTTCAATTATTTGTTTAAAACTAACAGTGAAATACGACTCAGATTCAACCTCTGGTTTAAAAACAGAAGTCCAAACTCTCCCGGTACCGTAGCTCAATGTATGGTAATTGCATGGTAAGAAACGGAAAGAAAAAAAACACAGCTCAATCAAAACCATCTAACCTATAGCAGAGCACTTTCCACACACCCACCACTTTCCTTTCCACACACCCACTCCTTTCCACACACCCACCACTTTCCACACACCCACCACTTTCCACACACCCACTCCTTTCCACACACCCACCACTTTCCTTTTGACACACCCACTACTTCCACACACCCACTCCTTTCCACACAACCACCACTTTCCTTTTGACACACCCACTCCTTTCCACACACCCACCACTTTCCTTTTGACACACCCACTACTTCCACACACCCACTCCTTTCCACACAACCACCACTTTCCTTTTGACACACCCACTCCTTTCCACACACCCACCACTTTCCACACACCCACTCCTTTCCACACACCCACCACTTTCCTTTTGACACACCCACTACTTCCACACACCCACTCCTTTCCACACACCCACCACTTTCCTTTTGACACACCCACTACTTCCACACACCCACTCCTTTCCACACAACCACCACTTTCCTTTTGACACATCCACTCCTTTCCACAAGTTCACTACTTTCCTTTCGACACACCCACTCGCACTTACTGCAGTTGCCATATTGGGATGCAGCTACCCTCTTCTCCTCTTGTTGACCCTCCAAATGAAGTCGAATTGACATGCAGAATTTCTATCGCATGGTCATCCAAACTCCCATGAAGCTCTGCGACCCGAGGCTCTAAAGTGGATACAGGAAGATGGCTGACCAAAACACTAGGATGGAAGCAAATGTAAGTAATTACAACTTCATAACAAATCATGCAAAAATATTCCAATTAAGAGGAATATGTAAGTTAATGTACAGACAAACGAGTATGCGTATTTTTGTGTGATAAAATTTGTTTACTAAAATTGCAATTTAACGACCTAGCTGATTAACATTAGCCAACTAGCTATACATTCATGTTGTTTAATGTTTTGGGAACTCCTGAGCAATCCACAAAAGCAGGCTGTCATCTTGTGAAACTCGGTGGATGTAAAGAATCTAGCTAGCAAGCTGAAGTATTTACTGCAAATTGTATGTACAATTTTGTAAGCTTGCCTTAGTGTTCATTAGAAAATATTTCAAAGTCAATCACTTGTCATTGTTCTTTATTGTAGTAACGTTAACGTTGGAGATTGAAGATATTTGCCAATGCAGGTAATGTAACAGTGGCTCTTTTCTTGCTTATGGTGTAGTGGAGGATACAAATACCTGTATGCTATGGATGTTTACCAAGTTAGCAATGAGCACTTGGGAGGCCAGCGTCCCTCCAGAGTGGTCGAGCGCCGTGCGCCAGCTTTTTTGCCCATTGCCTTACACGGGGATCACGCGATATCGTCAAGCAGCAGTTTTCCTCACACAGCCCACGCACCCTTATCCCAACCGGCGACACTACAACTGCCAGTCGGAGGCAAGACGCTTACTTCAGCGTCAAGCCAGCGGCATACCTTCTCCCTGTCACCACTTACTTTTTATACATTTGTATTATGTAAGATACAATGGATGCCATGTGCATTTGAAAAATGTTTTTGGAAAAGTCCAGTAAATGATTTGTGTGCGCAAAATATTTCAGATAACGATGGCCAGTCCTGGTCACCTGGATCCACTGGTGACGACAAATCAGATCCAGTCAAATCACATTTTATTGTCAGGCTCCTCACACAGTGCAATGGCAGCGTAAGTGACATAGTAATCAAATAAGTAAAAAAGGAAAGCAATCAAATAAGGGGCATTGTAAATATATAACATACTAATAAAAATACTAAATAAACTAAATCAAGCACAAGAGGCATGCAGATAAAAGAAAATAAGATTTTAAAAATGGCCAAATTGGGATATAGCAGGCTATGGACATTGTTTGCCCATGTACATAGTGACTGGAATAAGGTACAGTACAGTAGCAGCATAGAATTATAGGAAACGATATGCATTAGTAATGAGGTAAGGTGACAACTATTGCATTGGTCTGGTAGACCAATCAAATCAAAAAGTAATTCAGTGTGTACAGTATATTAATAAATGGTAAATGTATGGTAAGGTGTAGTAATCAGCCCAGGGTTCAGCTGTTGGAACAGTCTTGTGGCTTGGGGTAGAAACTGGCTTTGACATAGGTGGTCAGAGACTTGATGTTTACCCTCACTGCAGTGGATCCCTCTCCCTTGTGTGCCGCCACCTCCTGCCTTCACAATCATTGGCCCCTTTCAGGTAACAGGTGGCCTGAATCTGGACCACCTCATCCATGACGTCTCGGGTTGCAGGGCTCTTCCAAATGGCTCCTATACACAAAGAAAGAACATTGAGTTACATTTTAAATTGCACATGGTCTTACACATGAGTTTAAGAATTGACTTAAAATTAGACAAAACGAGTGCAACAGATTTAATAATATCAAAACATACTGTGAAGAATGGTCTTCAGAAACAAGTCCCTGAAACAGGCCTTATACCCTGCCCCAGTCCAGGTTGAGACTATAGCAAGACGATTTGACAGAATGCAAGGTAGCTTCTGCCACACCGTTGACTTCTTCAGCTCATTGGCACGCATTACAGCCTGAAACCTGAGCTACAGTACAATATGCAAAAGAAGCATTAGAAATGACACACTATGTTAACATATCCCCAACACCTCCTATATTTTATTTACATATATTGGGACAGTCTGTAAAAACAGATGGCCGATACTTCCAATAAGTATGTACATTTAAGTTGGTGACAGTTGTGTTCTTACCTTCAAGCCTGTGGCCCAAACTTGGCACTGCTTGCCCAATAACGTTACATTGAAATGAAGTAAATACTGTGCCAGAAAGAACAGATAGGCAAAGTCTCATCTTGGCTAAGTGAATGTAATGTTACATACCTCCATGGCTATTACATCCACATGGTGCTGTGGTGAATATGATGCTGGGGCTGGCCATTGACCTAATTGAAAGAAACACCAGATTAGCTACATAAATAAAAGGGGCTTTTTTTCTCCTCTGATTGAAGCTATATACAGTGCATTCAGAAAGTTTTCAGACCCATTGACTTTTTCTAAATTTTGTGTTACAGCCTGAATTTAAAATTGATTGAACTGAGATTTTCTGTCACTGGCCTACACACAATTTACCATAATGTTAAAGTGGAATTAAGTTTTTAGATTTTTATTACAGTAAATAAGGTATGTTTAATTTTGTAATACATTTGCATCTGTGTTATTTCATAGTTGTGATGTCTTCACTATTATTCTACAATGTAGAAAATAGTAAAAATGAAAACCTTGAAATGAGTAGGTGTCCAAACTTTTGACTGGTACTGTATATATAAAAAATGTTTTACACCAGATACAAACATTCACGTATGAACATCAACTTACAGATGCACACAAACAACAATTACATCTCACCTGCCCAGACCCACACTCTCACACCCCCATCCCTAGTGCCTGTATTGTTGTTTGTCACATGGCCTTAAATTGTACTAATTTGTTTTTCCTCTGTCACCCATGCTATTTCAATAATAAATAGATTTTTCCATTGTGTTAATTTCCAAGTATTTAGTATACGTGTTTTCAAGATAAGTGATGAGAATCTTCCAGCCCATTGGGTATCTCATTACACCATGTCTTGAAATATGCAGACAAATGGAATAAAAGTAAGTTTACATTGTAATACTTCTGACAGCCAACTTTGTAGCTCCGCCCATAACTTGAACTTTATAACATTCCCAGAAAGCATGGATTATTGAGTCATTGTTAGTTTTACACTTAAAGGGGAATTTTACCCTGGGGGACTCTGGGCTTGTTTTCATCATGTCTGAGGCATTTCTAGGACAGTGAGATATGTTTCACACATAACTGCCCAGAAGGAAGGCAGGTCAGGGCATCTATTGGCAGATTCATTGCTAAATATAAAAAAAAATTCCAGTCTCTGAAAGACTACAATTTCTGTTGGGTGTTGCTTCATTCCCCAAGGCGGGGACAAAACAATCCTTCTTTCAAAGCTGAAAAAGATGACCAGATGCAATGGTTTCAAGTGATTCCTCTCATCAACACGAATTCGACAATGGAGCATGTATTAGCTACATGGTGACATTCAACCATACATGTTTCAATCGGAATATAGCAAAGAGGAAACAAAGAGTTGGATTTAGCTAACATTAGAAGCTCAGCTATAGCCAATGCCAGCACCAAGAGGGAAGATGACAAATATGGTGCCTACCTAAGTAAGTTATTTTTCCTGCAAGCCACCTAGCTAACTTTATCTACTGAAACCCGTATTGAGTATTGCAGGCTAACATACTACTGTGTTACAGTGGGGGGGATCCAATAATTTTTCTTTTTGCTCTTAGCTAGCTTCCAGGAATTGTGTACAGATCCTTGCAACATGGGGCTGTAAATTATCATGCTGAACATGAGATGATGGCAGTGGATGAATGGCACAACAATGGGCCTCAAGGTCTCGTCACAATATCTCTGTGTGTTCAAATTTCCATGGAGAAAATGCAATTGTGTTCGTTGTCCGTAGCTTAAGCATGCCCATACTACAAGCCCACTGCCAACATGGGGCACTCTGTTCACAATGTTGATGTCAGCAAACCGCTCGCCCACAGATGCCATTCACACTGTCTGCCAATATATCTGACAAACACTGGCTTCAAGGGCATTATCACTTTTATACAATGGGTTACCAACATATTTAAATAATGATAAACATATTTACATTAAACATGTTATTTTGATTAATTTATTCATACTATTTCATCCTTCCACAAG
Organism: Salmo trutta; assembly: GCF_901001165.1. NCBI lineage: Eukaryota > Metazoa > Chordata > Actinopteri > Salmoniformes > Salmonidae > Salmo > Salmo trutta. Next base: position 38,935,945 of record NC_042973.1, read on the forward strand.
ATATAGTCCCGACAAAAATCTAGAGTTGCTAGAGACCCGACCCAGTAGTTCGTTCTTTTTGTTCTGTATCTATCGACGCGACCCAGTCGTTCAATCTATAGACACGACCCAGTCGTTTGTTCTAAATTATTCATTGCCATACTGACTGGCAACATTCTTATCCCTTGCTTGCTAGCTAGACAACTACGGCTAATTTACAGTCACCTCAAAAAGCAGGCAGAATAACAGCAAAGTAGCTGCATTTGCATTTGTTTAAGCTTTTTTCTAGTTAAGATTTATTTGGATACAACCATAAAAATGAGCTAATGATGCGCGACTTTGCCTTGCAGAAAAATGTGCTCTCTTGTCAGGACATTTTTCAGACAAAAGAAAAGATAGACAATCCATGATTTGAGCTGATTTTAATAAATGAAACCATACATTCTCTTTGTTATCCACCACAGCTGACATCACTATAGCTACTTATTGTTTGTCACATTTATCTGTACATTCCCCTGTACATTCCCCTGGCTACTACTTCTGCTGCCTTGCTTCAGCTTTTTGGGTGTTGATGGTGCTGCAGTGTTCTCTTTGTTTTCAGCCAGGATGTTACTCCAGCATTTTCAGTGTCCTTCTTATGGCACCAGCTGCGACCGATGGGTGGGTCATTTTGAGCCCACCCCGGAGTGTCAGGTTCTGCTCCCCCTTCCCATTTTGTACATTTCCATAAAACTGACGGAGAAGGATGTTCCACTCTTCCTTAGTGACAGTTTTGAAGTCAACAACTTTTTTCTTCTCTGCTAGCCAGCCCTCTAAGCAACGCAGAGCCCAGTTTGTATTCTTATTTGTGTTTTTTTCGTTGCAGCTTTTTTTCTAGGTCATTCAATGCAGTATCCTCCAAAATCTGCATGCCTGGGTATTATTGCCATCTCTTTTTCACATTCATCCATAGTCATGCCGCTGAAAATATCAAAATAAATGTTCCATTCATCCATTTTAGTTTTAGCAACAAAGTACCGATTTAGCCAGCCAACTGAAAAAAGTTTTGTATGTTGCTATGACAACCAGCTCAATTTGCTGTCAGTGTCGTTCAGACACATTCACTTTATATGGGAGGGTGGATTTCGCAATTCAATATTGAAACGATATTGAAAAGGTGGGAGAGACAGACAAGGTTTATACAAAACTCTGTTGTTGAAAACCAAATGGAAGTCTAAAAGAAATGGGAGATAATGTCTAGATGTCATAGCCATGTATATTCCCCCTCAAGCCAATACGACGGCCCTCAAAGAACTTCACTGGACTTTATGCAAACTGGAAACCACAAATCCTGAGGCCACATTTATTTTAACAAAGCAAATTTGAGGAAAAGGCTACCAAAGTTCTATCAACACATTGACTGTAGTGCTCGCACTGTTAAAATACTCGACCACTGCTACTCCAACTGCCAAAAGACCCTCCCCCGCCTTCCCTTCGGCAAATCTGATCACGACTCCATTTTGCTACTCCCTTCCAATAGACAGAAATTCAAACAGCAAGTATCCGTGCTAAGGACTATTCAACACTGGTCTGACCAATCGGAACACACGCATCGAGATTGTTTTGATCACGCGGACTGGGATATGTTCCGGGTAGCCTCTGAGAATACCATTGATGAATACACTGATAGGGTGACTGAGTTTATCAGGAAGTGTATAGGAGATATGGTACCCACTGTGACTATTAAATATACCCTAACCAGAAACCATGGATAGATGGCAGTATTCGCAAACTGAAACAGCGAACCATCGCATTTAACCATGGAAAGGTGACTGGGAATATGGCCAAATGCAAACAGTGTAGTTATTCCCTCCTTAAGGCAATCAAACAGGCAAAACCTCAGTATAGAGACAAAGTGGAGTTGCAATTCAACAGCTCAGAAACGAGATGTATGTGGCAGGGTCTACAGTCAATCATGGACTACAAAGGGAAAACCAGCCACGTCGCGGACACCGATGTCTTGCTTCCGGACAAGCTAAACACCTTCACCCGCTTTGAGGAGAACACAGTGCCACCGACACAGCCAGCTACCAAGGACTGTGGGCTCCCCTCATCCGTGGCCGAAGGGAGTAAGACATTTATGGAGAAGTTTATCTTTAATTCTATGCATAACACTTCTATATTTCATCAAAGTTTATGATAAGTATTTCTGTAAATTGATGTGGCTCTCTGCAAATTCGCCGGCGTTTTGGAGGCAAAACATTACTGAACATAACGCGCCAATGTAAACTGAGATTTTTGGATATAAATATGAACTTTATTGAACAAAACGTACATGTATTGTGTAACATGAAGTCCTATGAGTGCCATCTGATGAAGATCATCAAAGGTTAGTGATTAAGTTTCTTGATTTCTGCTTTTTGTGAATCCTCTCTTTGGCTGGGAAATGGCTGTATGTTTTTTTGTGACTAGGCGCTGACCTAACATAATCAATTGGTGTGCTTTCGCCGTAAAGCCTTTTGAAATCTGACATGATGGCTAGATTAACAAGAAGTTAAGCTCTAATTTGGTGTATTGCACTTGTGAATGTATGAAAGTTAAATATTTCATTTTTTATTTTAATTTTTCGCGCTCTGCCATTTCACCGGATATTGTCAAGGGGTTCCGCCGTAACAGGTTTTAAGCTTGTTAACCCTCGACAGACGGTATCCCTAGCCACGTCCTCAGGGCATGCGCAGACCAGTCGGCTGGAGTGTTTACAGACATATTTAATCTCTCCCTTTTCCCAGTCTGCTGTCCCCACATGCTTTAAGATATCCACCATTGTTCCTGCACTCAAGAAAGCAAAGGTAACTGAACTAAATGACTATCGCCCCGTAGCACTCACTTCTGTCATCATTAAATGCTTTGAGAGACTAGTCAAGGATCATATCACCTCTACCTTATCTGACACACTTCAATTTGCTTACCGCCCCAAGAGATCCACAGACGATGCAATCGCCATCGCACTCCCCTATCCCATCTGGACAAGAAGAATACCTATGTAAGAATGCTGTTCATTGACTACAGCTCAGCATTCAACACCATAGTACCCTCCAAGCTCATCATTAAGCTCGGGGACGTGTGTCTGAACCCCGCCCTGGGCAACTGAGTCCTAGACTTCCTGATGGGCCACCCCCAGATGGTGAAGTTAGGAAACAACACCTCCCCTTTGCTGACCCTCAACACAGGGGCCCCACAAGGGTGCGTGCTCAGCACCCTCCTGTACTTCCTGTTCACCCAAGACTGCATGGCCATGCACGCCTCCAACTGAATCATCAAGTTTGCAGATGACACAACAGTAGTAGGCCTGATGACCAACTATGATGAGACAGCCTAAAGGGAGGAGGTGAGGGCCCTGGGAGTGGTATCAGGAACATAACCTCTCACTCAACGTCAGTCAAATAACAGCGTAACAGCGCCTCTTCAACCTCAGGAGGCTGAAGAAATTTTGGCTTACAGACAATGCTGTGTGGTGCCTGAGTATCTTGCTGAAGTGGATTCTAGAAACAGAAACATAATTTATTTGCCTGTGTGTGCCATTGTAGCAGAACTGTGTCCTGTGAACTGTATCCCTCTCGAGGGATTAGACATTATGCTGGATTTCAAATCAGATGACTCATGAGGAGCTGAATGGCAGTTTGATCGTGACAACTGTCCTTCCACATCTTTACAAGTATTCCTTGAATGTTTCTTTGGAATGACAATTTCATCATGACCACCTCTCACATCATCTGCTGATTCCAGTTCTCTTACCTACAGATACACCAGATAATGTGATTTAACCAAAGATTTTTGCTATCCATTACTGGATAGATGTAGCACAGATAATTTTTTACCAACGTTAGCAATGCCATCTTCGTCCTTGATTCAGAGAAACAGGAGTCTCTTAAAATGGCTGTGTCCAGTTGCAGGGGGTCAGTTTGAATTGAGAAAAAGCTCTGTTATTAAAATAAATACTTTTTACACCTTAATAAAGTAATCCAACAATATGTGACAGACCACCTCTATTTGGTCTTATGCAGCAACATTTGAAATTGTGTTTTTTACACTGGATAAAAGTAGACTCAGAGATAGAAAATTGCATATCATACACTGCCGTTGAGGAACAATGGGAAAGTAATTCTGCTTAGAAAGTTGCTAAACTTGTAACCCACTTTTGAGAAAATGGTCCTTGAATGTTTTGATACACCTACTGGAGAGCTCTTCTTTGTCTACACCCATTCAGCATCGTTCACACCCTCTTAAGCCTTAGCACCACCCATCTATTTTAGGATTCACATGTGAGGCCATGTGGTAAACACACACTATATAGAATGTATGTCTATTTGTCACCTGCACAGATACAGAAGATGTAAACGGTGGTTACTTGCATAGTAGCAATATCATAAACAGAAAGAGTCCAGATAAAAATATTTTATCATTATTAGATGACACTTACTCGACACACTTCTCCAAATTGATGGGTCAATTGATGGAAATGCTATAACCACCCCCAGCCACATCACTATTGACTAGACAGGTATACATGTTTATTAAATACAATAGATGGCCGTAATCACCCCCACGTAATCACCCCCAGACACACCTGGCTAACTTGATGGGTTTTTTAATAATCTGGCCGAAGTGGAGTCTTTTGTTTAGACATGTAGTTAGCTAATCAATGAACCGGAATAATCTCAACTTCTATTACTAACCAGTGGTGTAAAGTACTTAAGTAAAACCACTTTAAAGTACTATTTAAGTCATTTTGGGGGGTATCTGTACTTCACTATTTGTATTTTTGACAAGTTTTACTTTTACTCCACTACATTCCTAAAGAAAATAAATGTACTTTTTACTCCATATATTTTCCCTGACACCCAAAAGTTCTGGTTACATTTAGAATGCTTAACATTTACATTTTTACATTTACGTAATTTAACAGACGCTCCTATCCAGAGCGACTTACAAATTGGTGCATTCACCTTATGATATCCAGTGGAACAACCACTTTACAATAGTACATCTATATATTTTGGGGGGGGAGGGTGGGATGGGGAGGGTTAGAAGGATTACTTAATCCTATCCCAGGTATTCCTTAAAGAGGTGGGGTTTCAGGTGTCTCCGGAAGGTGGAGATTGACTCCGCTGTCCTGGCGTCGTGAGGGAGCTTGTTCCACCATTGGGGTGCCAGAGCAGCGAACAGTTTTGACTGGGCTGAGCGGGAACTGTGCTTCCTCAGAGGTAGGGAGGTGAGCAGGCCAGAGGTGGATAAAGGCAGTGCCCTTCTTTGGGTGTAGTGACTGATCAGAGCCTGAAGGTACGGAGGTGCCGTTCCCCTCACAGCTCCGTAGGCAAGCACCATGGTCTTGTAACAGATGCGAGATGCAACTGGAAGCCAGTGGAGTGTGCGGAGGAGCGGGGTGACGTGAGAGAACTTGGGAAGGTTGAACACCAGACGGGCTGCAGCGTTCTGGATGAGTTGTAGGGGTTTAATGGCACAGGCAGGGAGCCCCGCCAACAGCGAGTTGCAGTAATCCAGACGGGAGATGACAAGTGCCTGGATTAGGACCTGCGCCGCTTCCTGTGTGAGGCAGGGTTGTACTCTGTGAATGTTGTAGAGCAGGAACCTACAGGATTGGGTCACCGCCTTGATGTTAGCGGAGAACGACAGGGTGTTGTCCAGGGTCACGCCAAGGCTCTTAGCACTCTGGGAGGAGGACACAATGGAGTTGTCAACCGTGATGGCGAGATCATGGAACGGGCAGTCCTTCCCCGGGAGGAAGAGCAGCTTTGTCTTGCTGAGGTTCATCTTGAGGTGCTGATTCGTCATCCACACTGATATGTCTGCCAGACATGCAGAGATGCGATTCGCCACCTGGTTATCAGAAGGGGGAAAGGAGACAGGACAGGAAAGAACATCCCTGGTCATCCCTACTGCCTCTGATCTGGCAGTCTCACTAAACACAAATGCTTCATTTGTAAATTATGTCTGAGTGTTGGAGTGTGCCCCTGACTATCCGTAAAATAAAAACAACAAATTGTGCCATCTGGTTTGCCTAATATAAGGAATTTGAAATGATTTATACTTTTACTTTTGATACTTAAGTATATTTTTGAAATTACATTTACTTTTGATTCTTAAGGCCAGGCTGTCACGGCAAGGGGTATTTGTTTTAATGGTTTTGAGTATGTGTTTATGTAGAGGGATGTTTGATTTATGTATTTCGGGGTTTTGTTCATTGTTCGTATATGTCTATGTCTCTTCTAGGGTGTTTAGATCTTTGTTTAGTAATTGGGATTGGGGCCTTCAATTGGAGGCAGCTGTTTATCATTGCCTCTGCTTGAAGGTTCTATAATTAGGAGTATGTTTGTTTTGGGAATTGTGGGAGGTTGTTCTTAGCACTGCTGTATTTAGCCTGCAAGACTGTTAGTTAGTTAGTTAGTTAGTTAGTTAGTTAGTTAGTTAGTTAGTTAGTTAGTTAGTTAGTTAGTTAGTTAGTTACTTGTTTTGTTTATTTAATTGTTCACTAATAAAGTTAAGATGAGCACTCAACCCGCTGCGCCTTGGTCCACTTACTACGACAAACGTGACACAGGCACCACAGGCTAATAGGGATTTTTTTCCCTTTACTCGCATAAGACTGAAAATGTACCATTTGAAAGTATACATAAATACAATATTTTTGTATTACAGGTTTTATTTATTTTAAAATTAAAATATGCAAACGAGGCAAAACCTCCTTAAATATGTGCTAATTTGCATATTAAGAGAATCTGTTTTTCAACGCATTGCTTCAAGGCAGATTTTGTATTTTATTATTGTAATAAGACACTCAATTGTCAGACTTTTACAAAACAGTTTAAAATATTCACATGTATGACAGATGCATATATTCACAGATAAAATGACGCTTAAAATCAAAATGACAATATATTTTAAAAAAAGCCTCTGTATTAGTCTGACTAATAGACCTAAGAACCTGTGTTTGGAATAATGTGAATGTATGTCCTTTGAAGACTGAGAAATTTATTGGCGCACGGGGAACATGTCAATTTGAGAAAATGGCCAATTGAGATAGGCTAATGCAATTAAAATGTACTTTTCATAAATATGACCACTTATGTCACATTAATCTCATTCATATATCACTTCTAAACTGACAAATAAACATCAAATATACCTTTTACCAATACATTAGCACACTAAATACATTTGTTTCAAGTAATAGAACATATGCTTTGAATACTGGTCTGTTGGGCAAATATGCAGTTCTGGGCAAATTCTCAAATCACTTTGCTCAATTTGTCACATACAAGGCTTTTGTATGGCTGTTGAAATGTGCAGAACATTAATCAGCTATGCCTGCCCCATATTTAATGCCCTCTTTGAGTTGTTGCTGGTGTCACTTTACTTTCTTGACTGTGTCATGGGACCTGCGCCTACGCATGGCACACTCCATTGAAGCAGCATCAGCTCTCACAACACGCCTCGCATCCCCCTCTCTGATTGCTTCCATTGTCACCAAAGTGCTGTCAATCCACAATGTGTCAATCACATTTGATATAGCAGTGGCTCCCTCATTGAACGTGGCTACTGCCATACTGGCTGCTGTGTCAATGAGGCTTTTGCCCACGAAGACAGTTTTGGGGCACCGCTACCATATTAGAGTTCAGACATTCATTTGCATTCTGTGTTCCTCCGTGGTACATTGTTTTGAGGAGGTTATCATTTGACATCCTATGATATACAATTACCATTTTCTGTGTAACCTCTCTATTCAAAATTGTATGGCCTCCGTGGGTTTTTTGTCACCATTTCTAGGGCTTGCTGGTATCAGCACCAATGCACACACCTATACCGTAGTTGGAAGTGATTTCTCTCTTGTGCCAAGTACCATCGAAGGATACGTCAATGTCTATGATGGCATCCTCATCCTCCTACAGCAACTCTGCTACAGTATGTCTGGGTCAATATCTGTGTATGCTCTTCTAATTTGCTTTGCAGCACTCTCCATTGACTGTAGCCTTCTCTGAATATCTGCAACTAAAGTGGAGGGGGAAAGTACTTATGTCTGTCAACATTACAGTCATAACTGCAGGACTAAATATCAGCATGTTACCCTATGTAAATATTAGAATGTATTTACTTTAAGTAAAGCTAATTTCTCAGTAATCACAGTAGGCCACATCCCTATAACAATGTATGCCAATGTCACAGTCTCATTGTATAGTTTTGTTTCACTCTTTTTATTCAGTTTGAATACATTTGCTGGAGCAAGGAAATAAATATTATTTATACACAGCAAGTCACCTGACAATAATGGGCTACTCTCCCTTTTTATTTACCTGTCACTCTCCGGTCATGTCTCTGATAGGAGCGGAGATGGAAGGAAGGAATCCCTATGACTTTGCTTATTTTCTTTAGAGCTGCATAACCATGTCCAAGTTTGTGGGCTAGAAGAACCATCCTCACATTTATATCAAATGCCACATCTCCCCTGGAGCACTCCTGCAGCCTGGAGGAAGTGTAAACACTCCTAAATGCATCACAATCAGCTTCACAGTGTGCACATTCTAACATGACAGAATCCCTGGTTGGTGGGGTCTATGGTGATTTTCAGTCCAGCGTTTAGACACTTAGGGCATGGACAAGTTGCTTATTTTTATTCACATACTGTAGGTATATTCTTCGAGATTTTCTAATTTTGTATCTTTACGTGGATTCTTCGCAGGATATATTTTCAAACAAGGAATTGCTGCACGGCACGTGAGGCATTTTAACCAATCAGGTTGCAGGAATGGGCCTTTAAAATGTCAGTAACCAATCGGATGTCAGGAAATTACTAATCTTTCAGCACGAAGCACTATGTCTACAAAGGATATAGCTATGTATGGACTAGATAACTATATGCTCCGGAAAACAAGGTTTTGAATGGTATATGATTCAACATGGAGTTTTAAAAATAGTGGTTGAAGTTCTACATGAAACATGCTTACAATAACAACATTTTTGCAAGGTGTAGTTGACGGAGTTGGGATAAAATTATACAAATCAAGTATTTATTGCCGATTTTACATTTTATGAAAGTATGGAAGTTATAGTTGGAAAATAACCCCAAATCTGAAAATTGACAGAAGCAAAATCAAGTGTTTCCTGTGGTGCCTAGCCTAAAGTATATTAAACAATCAAATACCTTTTGACCTTTACTCAAGTAGTATTTTAATGGGTGTCTTTCACTTTTACTTGAGTAATTTTCTGTTAAGATATCTTTATTTTTACTCAAGTATGGCAATTGGGTATTTTTTCCACCACTGCTACTACCAATACAAACATTGTCATAGTTGTAGTATGAATCTGCAGGTAGCTAAATCTATCAAACTAGGTTCAATATTAGCTAGCTAACATTAGGCTATAACTAACAATGCAAATGGATTTCTGATTTGAATAATATTACCAAACAGATCATACACGTAACGTTAGCTACTGAGCCAGCAAGCTAACATTTGCTAGCTAACTAACAGTACGCTTTAACTTGCAATAAAAACAACTTTCTGACAAAATTAGAAACTTATATCTGTAAATGTAGCTAGACTTACCTGCATACATGGATGAACACTTCACAGCAGACTGGAACCAATTATCTCTTGTTTGTAGTTACATCTTGTTTGGCCAGCGTTGTATCAAGTCACTCTGGTTCACACTGACCGTGGCATGTGCAGAAAGTAGCCCATCCCTTTTTCCAACTGATCTGTCGATAGCCCCTGCTAAATTCAGGGCATCAATGTTGTTGAGAAAAGTAGTAAAACCTTTGTAGTTCTCGATGGCTAACGTTCTATCTTTCAAAAAAGGCACGAAAGAAAAGGACTGTCAACACATAGTGAACAGCTCACGTTATAGACAGACGCATGCTACATGGCAGACCAATCCAAACTCATCTCCCGGCATGCCCAACCCATCCGTTATCTCAGCCAATCATGGCTAGCGGGAAGGTTCCTTTCTTTTTCCGTTTCTAAACCAACTAGGCTCGTAATTTAACAATCGTATTTATGGATAGAATACACGTTTGTTATTAATGCACATGAAAGTTCACATGTTCCAGAAGGCATTTCTGCCAAAAAACGCATTTTGACAAAAATATAAATGTTTACATTCAAATGCCGCTTTGGAGTGGACACCCACCTGTCTCGATCAATGAGAGAAGACTTGAAATAGACAAGATGTCAGCAAAAATCTTTGGTTAAATCACTGGTCTAACAATCTGTAGCTACAGTTTTCTGCACTCGTGTGTCTCTACACCTGAGTAGCACTTGGACACACTGAACTATACTACAATGTTCATCAAAAAAAATTGTAAGTTACTTTTACCATATAACATTCTTTTTCAATACCCAGTTCTCTTGAGTTGGCATTAAATAGTATACACTCCCCTGTATTTTAGAATTTGACAAATAAACAAACATTCTTTGGAAATCTGAATGTCTAGCATCTGTTTAATGCTACAGAAAGCCCTGTACAGCTTATATAAATATAGTCTGTGAATCCATAAGGGCAGATCAATTTCAAAGAGTGATGGAAAATATCCATATTTATTATTTGGTGGTTCTACACAGGGCTCACCAAACCTGCTCCTGGAGAGCTACAGTCCTTTAGGTTTTCACTCCAACCCTAATCTAGCACACCTGATTCTAATAATTAGCTGGTTGATAAACTGAACCAGGTTAGTTACAAGTGGGGTTGGAGCAAAAGCCTACAAGAGGGTAGCTCTCCAGGAACAGGGTTCTACATGGTCTTATGCTGAGCCACACAGGCAGCTCAATTCTGATATTTTTCCCAATAATTGGTCTTAAATCACGTCAGATCTTTTTCAGAACTGATCTGATTGGTCAAAAGACCAATTAGTGAAAAAAATATCAGAATTGGGCTGCCTGTGTAAACACAGCCATAGTACTTTATCCGGCTTCATAACACTGGCAATTGTGTTTGGCATGGGGGGCTGGGGAACCTGAGACTCTTTGTGCTTATGGCGATGGGCCTGTTCTGTCTGCGGTGAACAGCCAGCTGGATAAGACTCTGCCAAAAGCGTTATAGGGCTTCTTAACCACCAATTGTTTGGACCTCTCGCAGAAGATTTTCTGGTAAATAACCTTAGGAAGTCAGTTTATACGTTTACATTGTTGTGCATGGGAGATTGAAGAGAAATTACACCTTAATCGCTCTCCTACACAACAATACATTTACTGTCTAAGCACAACCAAAAACCCTTCCTCATCTCAAAGTACTCGCAGTAAACCTCCCACAGCACATTGACAGATCATTCTTGTCAATAGTAGCTCTTTGCAGGGGAATTTTGTAGAGATGTGTTTTGAGAATCTGCAGAGAAGAATGAGGTGGTTGTGTCATTGCTGTTGTAGTCTTGATTTTATACCTTTCAGTGTCCCTTGCTGGTTTCTGTGCCACAATCTTGTTGTGCTCCATATCCACAAGGCCTGTCTGTTCCCTTGTGCTTGTGTACCCAAACTGTCCCCGCTTTGGGGTATTTTTCAGCAGGGCACTGTGGAATGACTCCAGATAAGATACGTTTCACAAAAAGCAAAAGGTACAAAGAGAAGAGGGGTAGACTAAATTGATTACATGGTCTGGAAGGTACTCTGTGGTCCTGACGCTACCTCAAACTACCTGTAACCCATAACACAAACACTACCCAATTCATGTATACCATGCTTACTGTAAATCGACCTATCTTAGCTGATACAGTAGCTTGTAAATATTTTGGCCAACTTATCTTCACCTTGTGCAGAGCAGGGGTTTGAAGTGCACGTTGGTGGAATCCGATTCTGTACCACCTACAACAAAATACAGACCAATACACAATTTTACCACCCCACTAATTGTATTGATCTCTATTAGACTGGCTAGCTAAGCATTCCTAACATGGACATGTCAGTATTGTCAGCTTGCTGTTATTAACTAACTTGCATCACTAAATTGGCAGCAAGATTGCTGGCCAGCTGAGACTGGCTGAGAACCAACTAATCAACCATAGACGATTTACACACATTCATCATTGCTACCGACACACAGAGAGTGAGTGAGCTAGATGTAGGGTGGAATAGATGACTACCAAATTGAGTAATAAGAGTAAAATTAGCAAGCTTACTTTAGCTAACGTCAGTCAAAGATGGAACTAAACAAACAAACATGCTTACTCTGCTGAAGGTAGCTACCAGTCGAAATTGATTGACAGTGTGTATACCAAAAGATAGCTATATGATTTAGTTGATGGCTTTCAGAGTTCAATACAGGACTGTAACGTCAGCAAGCTAGCTAACTTACCAGCTAGTCCAGCTAGCTAAAATTTTCAAAAAAATCTTGCCTAGAGAATTTCTGAGATGACTGTGTTATTTATTTTCTTTCACCTTTATTTAATCAGGTAGGCCAGTTGAGAACAAGTTCTCATTTACAACTGCGACCTGGCCAAGATAAAGCAAAGCAGTGCGACAAAAACAACAACACAGAGTTACACATGGGATAAACAAATGTACAGTCAATAACACAATAGAAAAATCTATATACAGTCTGTGCAAAAGTAGTAAGATTAGGGAGGTAAGGCAATAAATAGGCCATAGTGGCGAAATAATTACAATTTAGCATTAACACTGGAGTGATCGATGTGCAGATGATGATGTGCAAGTAGAGATACTGGGATGCAAAGAGCAAAAATAAATGACAATATGGGGATGAAGTGGGGGTGGGCTATTTACAGATGGGATGTGTACAGGTGCAGTGATTGGTAAGCTGCTCTGACAGCTGATGCTTAAAGTTAGGAGGGAGATAAGTGTCCAGCTTCAGTGATTTTTGCAATCCGTACCAGTCACTGGCAGCAGAGAACTGGAAGGAAAGGCGGCCAAGGTAGGTGTTGGCTTTAGGGATGACCAGAAACTTTAGAAAGGCAGGGCAGGATGGAAATAGGTCTGTCACAGTTTTGGTCTAGAGTGTCACCCTTTAAAGTGGGGGATGACCGCGGCAGCTTTCCAATCTTTAGGGATCTCAGACAATACGAAAGAGAGGTTGAACAGGCTAGTAATAGGGGTTGCAACAATTTCGGCGGATAATTTTAAAAAGAGAGAGTCCAGATGTTGGTCGTTCAAAGTAAACAACGCCATTGTTCATGTTTGTTGGCACGCCCCATCTACCTAGCGGGTGATGTCAGCATTCGCTATGAATGCCGGACTTTGTGGTTGACCATGAGCAGACGAATACACAGGGAGTTGAAACCTCCCGGTTCTACCAGTGAAATGAAAACGTGTGAGTTCTAGCTTGTGGTTTGGATAATTGTGATGTTTATGATAAAAAATATAATGTTGTTAATATAGTAATGACTATATGCCGTGGCAGAGCCAGGATTAAATTCTCCTTTAAGTCACGACTCTGCTGTTGTGCTGTAGAATTTGTATAATCATTTCTATACATTAGTTTATACTGGATTGAGTGTACATTTTTGTTAACTGGAATTTCGTAAGTTATGCTCAAACATTCCCTCCATCTTGTGCCAACATCAGTTATTTTTATGTCTTGGTTCCAATAGGTTATAGTTTTTTCTAAGAGATTGTCAGTTGGATATGCTCTCTGCAAGGTTTTGTATATCTTACCTATCATATGAAAATCATTTTCTGACTCCTATAAGATTCCCTCAAGGTTGCTCTGTTGTCCTGACCAGTATAAGGGTTATTTGTTATTGTTGTTTGGTCAGGACGTGGCAGAGGGTATTTGTTTTATGTGGTTCGGGGTGGTGGTTTATTTAGTAGGGTGTTTGATTTATTATTTCCGGGTTTTTGGGTAATGTTCTATGTTTGTATTTCTATGTGGTCTCTAGTCTTTTGTATTGCTATGTCTAGTTTATTGGGGTTGGACTCTCAATTGGAGGCAGGTGTTTTCTCGTTGCCTCTGATTGATAGTCCTATATATGGGTACGTGTTTGGTTTAGTGTTTGTGGGAGATTGTTCCATGTATAGCTTAAGGCCTTACAGGACTGTTTATTCGTCGTTGTGTTCGTTTGGTGTACATGTTTATTTTGGTTTTTCCTTCTTTCTGTAATAAAAGAAGATGAGTACACATATACCCGCTGCGTTTTGGTCTCAATCCGACGACAACCGTTACATGTCCAAAAGATTTGTGACTTTTAAGTTGCATGTATTTGAAACCATGTACATTGGTCAGTCCAAAATGTCTTTTTAATTTTGTCATGGAAATACATGTACAATTTCTATGCCTTTAGTTTTCCATGTGGACCAATTTATTGGTGAATTCTGAAAGCTATCCAATGATTGTTCCATAGGGTTGTGTTTTTAAGGAGTGATATTGGTTCTTGTGGAATAAGTTTCCCACCAAAGGTGATTTTCTAACATGTATTGACTCAGGGGTTTGAATACTTATCTAATGAAAATATATTAGTGTTTAATTTTTCATGACTTTATTATTATTTATTTTTTTACAAATGTTAACATTTTTCTTCCATTTTGAGATTATAGTATTTTGAGTAAATCATTGACAAAAAATGATAATTAAATCAATTTTAATCCCATTTTGTAAAAATGTGGAAAAAGTCAAGTGGTGTGAATACTTTCTGAAGGCACTGTAGCTAAAATGTTAGTCAATGTTGTTAGCTAGCAAGCTAGCTAGCTAAGTAACTCAGCAAGGACACAATAATATAGTCAACTAGCCAACTTAAGTGTTTACAGCAATTTAGCTAGCAATGGCCAAGTTGCAAAATAAAGGTTAAATAAAAATAAAAAGTTAATGTTTCTAGCTAGCAAGTCATCTAACGTTAGCAAGCTAGCCAAGTAACGGTAACTAGCTAGGCTAGCAACCGTTTCTATGTCCTCATTGACATTATGCAAGTAAATCTACACATAAATGAAGGAAAGCAGTAATGTCACTTAAGTAAACAAACTTTGCATTCCAGTCTGCTGCATGGACAAATGAGAACTAACAACTAGAAAAATAAATAAACATGTTGGTAAAAACTATCAAGTATCAAAGACAGGTTTTAAAATTTGTTTGAGGATTTTAGCAAAGATAACTTCCTGCTGAGGCTTTCTGGCTTCTTCTGTGAGATTTAAGAGGTGCCCCCACCTACTGTACGCAGGTCCTCAGTGTCGGGTCTGGAGCGTGAAGTCATGAGCTCTACTGGTCGGCTACTGCGTAGCAACCTAGCAGTGCCAAAAGCCCTGGTCTGCCTTAGAAAGCTTATGTAAATTACGTTCACCAGAATGGCGAAATTACTTTTTGGGGGGACGGCCGTTTTAGGCTCTAAAATGTGTTTATTGTGATTAAGTTTGATTCCCACTGTGAATTACTTTAAAGTTAGCTAAAAATCAAGATATTTAATGAAATACTAATCCATTCCGAATACTACATTTGTAATCACACGGGACCACGTGCTGACACAGATCAATCACGGGCCGGCAGGCTACGAGGAGGCTCGCGCCCTCATGCAAGCTCTTTACACATGCGCCTAAGGGGTTGTGGTGGGCTTATAGGTTGACTCTCTCAGGCAAGATGAAAACGACTACATCAACCATGATCCTTTGCTACTGTAGTTACCTTTCACCATGATACTTTTTGGTGCTTCAAATTATAATACTTCATGCACCATTGGGAGCTTTCCATAAGAATACGTGGATGATGTCAGCGCTATCACTATCTACTGGTTCTATGACTGTACGTAGTGATCAGCACTTTTCTTCAAGTGGGTGAGGCGGTTTAGGGAGTGGCATTTATTGCTAGAAAGGAACCGTTTGTATTTCCTCAAATATATAGTATATTAAATCCATGGCAAAAATGTAGGGAATAATGATCCATATATCATTAATCTACTTACTGTCAATTATTAGGTGTATCACTTTTCTGCATCATCCTCAATGACAGGACTGCATTATGTTCACATGTGTGGTTGTATTGGGTTTTTAAATTGGCAAATAAATCTAATTAAAATCACAACAAATGTAAGGTATTTAAAGAAACAACAAAAATTGCTTGCAGCCTCTGGCTGGCTGTGGTCAGCTAGAAGGTGGCACGCCGAATTTGAGAATAGAGAAATCCCTTGCAAACGGCAAACTACATTCGCCCGCTGTAGGACTTTGTACTGCCCAGTACATCACTGGGGCCAAGCTCTCTGTCATCCAGGACCTCTATACCAGGCGGTGTCAGAGGAAGGTCCCAAAAAATTGTCAAAGAATCCAGTCACCCAAGCCACAGACTGTTCTCTCTGCTACCACACAGCAAGCGGTATAAATGCAGTCTGGAATCAACAGGACCCTGAACAGCTTCCACCCCCAAGCCATAAGACGTATTAACAAGACTGCTAAACAGCTAATGAAATGGTTACCCAGACTACCTACATTGATGCTTTTTGCACTAATTCTTGTACTGACTCTATGCACACACTGGACTCTACCCACACACTCACACATTCTTACACTGACACCCCAACACACACATACATCCACACAAACACACACACACACACACACACACACACACACACACACACACACACACATCACATACTGCTGCTGCTAGTCACTTTACCCCTACCTATATGCACAGTACATAGCTACCTCAATTACCTTGTACCCCTGAATATCAACTAAGTACTGGTACTCCCTATATATAACCATGTTGTTTTCTACTCCTTGTATATAGCCATGTTATTTTCCATGTTATTTTCAACGCCCTGTATATAGCCATGTTATTTTCAACTTCCTGTATATAGCCATGTTATTTTCCTCTCCCTGTATATAGCCATGTTATTTTCCTCTCCCTATATATAAGCCATGTTATTTTTATTCGTTATGTTTTTTCGTTATTCACTGTGCCACTATTTCTATTATTATATATACATTTGGAAAAGGACCAATAAGTAAGCATTTCACTGTTAGTCTACACCTGTTGTTTACGAAGCATGTGACAAATAAAATTGAATTTAACTGTATTTATAACCTTGGACGTAGGGAAAAGCGGAAAATAGCAAGCAGGGGAAAATGTTTTGCTATCTGTGTAGCTATGTAGCCGATCTGGGTTGTGTATGGATCCTAAAATGTTTGGTATAAATATTAGTTCAGAACAGTGGTTTAAATTGTTCTAATGCTTCAACGAGTAATGACTGAGTGAAGGAAATGTGACTGTTAACGTTACATGTCAAACTGCTATGGAATGAAAGTCCTGCTTCAGTACAACTCCACATTGAACCACAGCCAGAGGGAACATTGTTGTTCTACTGCTCTCATTTGTTGCTCATAGGGTAAGTACGTATTTGTTGCATGAGAAATATAAGGAATTTATAGCAGCCCCCAGAACAGGCATTGTGAAAACACAAGGCTCATCGTCAATTAATTGCGTGGTAGCCATTGGCAGTTTCTGATGTGCCCGAATGATGTACTGTAGCGATGTCCCTTTCCAAAGGCCTTATTTAGCTCTCCCTACCACTAGTTGCTCTGTTTTCGAGCAGTCCTCGGTGGGGTATTGGACTGCTCGAAAACAGGGGGAGGGCTAAGGGGGGGTATTTGGATTGAGTGTGTGTGTGTGTGTGTCCTCACTCACTCTGCTTGTGTGGCGTATCTATTGCATCCTGGGTCTTCCCTGTCTGGTAGCAGCTGGACTCAGGCTGAACTGTATCCTGCAGGACCACTACAGTGTCGGTCTGCTGCTCTGCTCTGCTCTGAGCGCTGAGTCTGGTGGGTCTGAAGAGTCCAACGGCCCAGTGTTATTGTTTCCAGGGAGGCTGTTGGACGGCTGGTGGAAGGCTGGTGGACGGCACGACCGCAAGGCCCTTTCTTGCCACGTCTCCTGTGGTCTGATTCTACTTTAAGAGTCACAGTGGAGTCTGGAGTTGCTGATTGAACGTACAGAGCTGTGAAGTAGTGTGAGTGATGTGATTATCGCAGCTAGGGGGGAGAATAAAGGGAGAGGAGGGTGGGGGATGGAAAGAGAGAGGTGAGGGTGAACAGAGAGAAGAAGAGAGGAGGAGATGATGGAAACAATTGGACAGAGAGGAAGAAAAGAAGGGACACGGAGAGAGGAGGAAAAGAGGGAGGGAGAGATACCACACTCCACATCAGGGGCCCATAAAACTCCATCCATACTTATATAACTATTCCTACAACCATAAGAATGATAATACCAGGAAGAAGAGGGGAGGAAAAGGGAAAGAAGGAGGGGAAGCATGACTGTATTACTCTACCTCCTCTCCATGTCCCTCCCTCTGTGGTGTGTATGGGTCTATTAAGTAGTATTCAGTACAGTACACAGACCCTAATGTCACACACCAACATAGCCCTGTCATTTTTTAGAGAAACCGTCTACACAGGACATTACCATCAGCACCACCACAGGCCCAGAACCATAACACACCATGACAAAGCAGGGGCCTATTGCAACTAGACAGATACTGTACACAAACAGGGTCAAGCAAATAAACAGGCTAACCAGCACAAGTAAATAACCCCCACTAACACTAAAGTAAAGGTAGGCTGTTTTCCTTTCACAATGGTGTGTGTGTGTCACAGAAGGTTGGTAGCACCTTAATTGGGGAGAACGGGTTCGTGTTAATGACTGGAGTGGAATCAGTGGAATGGTATCAAATACATCAAACACATGGTTTCCAGGTGTTTGATGCCATTCCATTTTCTCTGTTCTGGACATTATTATGAGCCGTTCTCCCCTCAGCAGCCTCCACTGGTGTGTGTGCACACGTCAGCTCTGGATCTCTTTGGTAGCGACTAGCGAGGAGTGATATACCATGAAATAAATCCCCGGCATCTGATTTGAAGAAGGCCGTCGGGGAGTCTCTGCTTTCTACTGGATACACAAACAATGAAGCTTTAAAGTCTTCAATGCCTTTAACAGCCCAGCTATCCAGCTACTGCCTTTTGGCCAAGACTGGGACAACGTCCCAAATGGCACCCTATTCCCTATTTAATGCACCCATAGGGCTCTCGTAAAAAGTAGTGCACTATGTAGGGAATACAGTGCCATTTGGGACACAGTGTGGGACTGTTTTCCTGCCTGCCGCCTCCAGGTTCTGAATCCTTCTAGTCGTCCAGAAGAAGCCTACAGTAAGGAGAGCCAGCTCCTAAAGTGACCAATACTCTAATACCTGAAATTCTGCAGGTCTTTGGATGTTAACTGTTGAGGTGCCACCATTGGTACTGTTACATTACAGTAAAACTGTACAGCAAGTTTCTATCATATATAGGTGCAGTTAGATTATACATAGCACATGGTTACATTTTAGTCATTTTGCAGACACTCTTATCCAGAGACATTTCGTTTCATGCATTTTTTTTTTGTTGTACTGGCCCCCCGTGGGAATCGAACCCACAACCCTGGCGTTGCACACACCATGCTGGCGTTGCAAACACCATGCTCTACCAACTGAGCCACAGGGAAGACTGGTTGTCAGTGTTTATGGTATGCATCATATCTCTGAATTAGCTATAAATCAATGTTTCGGAAAATGCTAAATTACAGTGGACACGAACAAAAAAACCTACTGTATGTGTGTCTATTGCTAACAGGAGAGTTAGAGAAAAAAATGACCAAGAGGAACAGAGAGGGGTGGAGGGGGGAGAGAGAAGAGGAAGAGCAAGAAAGAGAGAGAGAGAGAAACACACACACAGAGGGAGAGAGAAAGGAAGGGGTCTAAAATTAAAGAGACAGATTATTAGAGAAGGGGTGAGGGAGGAAGGACAGTGTCACGTTCCTCTGCAAGTTCCCAGACAGGAAGAAGACAACACCAGACCTTGTTAAATATGTTTACTTCTTTGAAGGAACTCATTGTTTTTAACAAGGCTTAAAGGCCCATTCAGAGTGGAGAAAATTCAGCTTTGTTTTAATTTGACAGAAAAGGGAGTGTGAGGGAGCATTTCCCCCTGATGTGTTCCAGTTAGACATAGTGCTTTTATTAGGATTGGTATTATTGCTGTGTGTGTGTGTGTGTGCGTGTGTGTATGTGTGTGTCTGTGTGTGTGTGTGTGTGTGTGTGTGTGTGTGTGTGTTGTTTAACTATCCTTGTGGATAGTCCGGTCCCCATGAGGAAAAATGCTATTTTAGGCTTAGGGGTTAGGATTGGGGTTACGATTAGGATTAGAATTAAGGTTAGGGGTTAGGTATGGTTTTAGGGTTTGGGGTTAAGGTTAGGTAAGGGTTAGGGAAAATAGGATTTTGGATAGGAATCTATTATTTGGTCCGCACAAGGATAGCAACACAAAACTGTGTGTGTATGTGTGTGTTCGCGTGTATGTCCATATGTGTGGTGTGTGTGTTTGTGTACGTTCCTGCGTGTGTGTATGTGTGTTTACACAGCTGGAAGCTGAGAGTAGATTCACTTCACCTGGCATGCATTCCAGCAGGGGAGAATGCTGCCTGCTACAGTGCCGATGATCCCACTTTGAGGCAGACAAGGTCTGGCACCCACTCCCCAAAACAAAGCGACTTCACGTACCCAAATATCCCGGCATTAAGGCTTAAACGTCAGGCCAAATCCCTACAAACCGCTGCCGGTTTTACTTAGTGTGGCAAATGGTTCCCTCTCTAAACTCTCTGATAGCTGATTGCTCTGGCAGGACTCAGGTGGATCTGCAGAGTGGCCCCCGGCCCAGTTTCCACTCCATTCAAGTTTCCACTCAGACCCAGACTTCGGTTTCAGACTCCCCCTCTCCCTCCCTATTCCTCGGACAGCCAATCCACCCTCTCCTCCCTCAGTTACCGCTACCCAAGTAAATACAACTCAACCTGGATCTACCATCCATCCATTCACACACCCATTTCCCCCTCCCTCCCTCCCTCCCTCCCTCCCTCCCTCCCTCCCTCCCTCCCTCCCTCCCTCCCTCTTCCAGTCTGTTTACCACTGTAACCCTTCTGAGACTGGAACTTCCTGTTGGGACATAGTTGATGGTTCTCGGAGGAGGAATTAATGTTACGCTGAACCCCGTCACGGTGGAGATCAAAATGGTCTGAACTGCCCCCTCGCCAATTCATCCATCTCTCTAATGGCTCTATAGCTCACGGTCACAACAGAGGTTATAGAGAACCTATCTGCATGTGTGTGTATGTGTGTGTGTATGCTTGCATGTATGTGTAGTACAGTAACAGGTCTGCCAGCATTACGCCTTCCCTCCACAGCAGAACCAGCAGCAGCACAGAAGTCTGTCTGGAGGTTCCAGGAAAACATACAGCAGGCCTTAATAATGGCCCCATGGTGACACCACGGGAGGGGGATTGACCAATGATGTATATAAACCCTGGATTACAGACGCTATGCATTGGCCATTGAAAGGCGTTGAAGCCACTGGTCGGCCATATTGGCACTCCGCTGTAGGAGCAGTCCTCCATTAGGAATTAATGGAATTCTACAGTATTTCAATTAAATGTTTAAAGGACAAAATTACAGTTGAAGTCGGAAGTTTAAATACACTTGTTTTTCAACCAATCCACAAATTTCTTGTTAACAAACTATAGTTTTGGCAAGTCGGTTAGGACATACACTTTGTGCATGACACAAGTAATATTTACAACAATTGTTTACAGACAGATTATTTCACAATTCCAGTGGGTCAGAAGTTTAGATATACTAAGTTGACTGTGTCTTTAAACAGCTTGGAAAATTCCAGAAAATTATGTCATTGCTTTAGAAGCTTCTGATAGGCTAATTGACATCATTTGAGTCAATTGGAGGTGTACCTGTGGATGTATTTCAAGGCCTACCATGAAACTCAGTGCCTCTTTGCTTGACAACATGGGAAAATCAAAAGAAATCAGAAAGACCTCAGAAAAATAAATTGTAGACCTCCACAAGTCTGGTTCATACTTGGAAGCAACTTCCAAACACCTGAAGGTACCACGTTCATCTGTACAAACAATAGTTCGCAAGTATAAACACCATGGGACCACGCAGCCGTCATACCGCTCAGGAAGGAGACACTTTCTGTCTCCTAGAGATGAACGTACTTTGGTGCAAAAAGTGCAAATAAATCCCAGAACAACAGCAAAGGACCTTGTGAAGATGCTGGAGAAAACAGGTACAAAAGTATCTATATCCACAGTAAAACGAGTCCTATATCGACAACCTGAAAGGCCACTCAGCAAGGAAGAAGCCACTGATCCAAAACCGCCATAAAAAAAGCCAGATCGTACTTTTTGGAGAAATGTCTTCTTGTCTGATGAAACAAAAATAGAATTGTTTGGCCATAATGACCATTATTATGTGTGGAGGAAAAAGGGGGAGGCTTGCAAGCCGAAGAACGCCATCCCAACCGTGAAGCACGGGGGTGGCAGCATCATGTTGTGGGGGTGCTTTGCTGCAGGAGGGACTGGTGCACTTCACAAAATGGATGGCATCATGACGAGGGAAAATTCTGTGGATATATTGAACAACATCTCAAGACATCAGTCAGGAAGTTAAAGCTTGGTCGCAAATGGGTCTTCCAAATGGACAATGGGGATCCTAACTGACCTAAGACAGGGATTTTTACCAGGATTAAATGTCAGGAATTGTGAAAAACTGAGTTTAACTGTATTTGGCTAAGGTGTATGTAAACTTCCGACTTCAACTGTATATGGCCTTAAGCCTTTTTTTTGGTATATTGGGGTAGTATCAGTACAAAAAAATGATAATACTTTCATGACATTTTTTTATATACTGAACAAAAATATAAATGCAACATGTTAAGTGTTGGACCCATGTTTCATGAGCTGAAATAAAGATTCCAGAAATGTTCCATATGCTCAAAAAGCTTATTTAGCTAACATGTGGTGCACAAATTTGTTTACCCACAGATGCATATCAGTTTTCCAGTCATGTGAAATTAGGGGGTAATAAAAGATTTTCTATTGATTGATTTCCTTATATGAACTGTAACTCAGTGAAATCTTTGAAATGGTTGTATGTTGCGTTTATATTTTTGTTCAGTGTATATTTTTTTTTCATTTTAGGTTTAGTTCACATAATATCTTTTAAAAGTATGCATTAAGGTGTCTATAATAGAATAAATGTGTCAAAAACGTGTAGACATTATTAAATTAAATTAAAATTAAGGCTAGGTGTCCCGCCAGAGGGACACCTGTCGACAACATCCGGTGACATTGGAGGGCGCGCAATTCAAATAAATAATCGTAATATTAAACATTTATGAACATACAAGTATCTTATATTGTTTAAAAGCTTAAATTATTGTTAATCTAACTGCATTGTCTGATTTACAATAGGCTTTACAGCGAAAGCATACCATGCGATTGTTTGAGGACGGCGCCCCACATCAACATATTTTTGAACCAGCACAGGCTTCATAAAATCACAAATAGCGATTAAATAAATAATTTACTTTAGAGAATCTTCCTCTGTTTGCAATCCCAAGGGTCCCAGATACAACATGAATGGTCGTTTTGTTAGATAAAATCCTTCTTTATATCCCTAAAAGTCTGTTAACCTGTCTGGCGCATGTGGGACGAAATCGTCCACACCCATTTTTCAAGCTAGCATATCATGTCACATAAACCCAAACCACAGCTAAATGCAGCACTAACCTTTTATGATCTTCATCAGATGACACACCTAGGACATTATGTTATACAATACATGCATGTCTGTTCAATCAAGTTCATATTTATATCAAAAAACAGCTTTTTACATTAGCATGTGACGTTCAGAAAAAGCATCCCCCCCGCAAACTTCCGGGGAATTTACTAACAGTTTGCTAAATTACTCACGATAAACGTTCACAAAAAGCATAACAATTATTTTAAGAATTATAGATACATTACTCCTCTATGCACTTGATATGTCCGATTTTAAAATAGCTTTTCAGATGAAGCAAATTTTGCAATATTCTAAGTACATAGCCCAGCCATCACGGGCTAGCTATTTAGACACCCGGCAAGATTAGCCTTCATCAAAATCACATTTCCTATAAGAAAAATGTTATTACCTTTCTTGTTCTTCGTCAGAATGCACTCCCAGGACTTCTACTTCAATAACAAATGTAGGTTTGGTCCCAAATAATCCATCGTTATGTTCCAACAGCGGCGTTTTGTTCGTGAGTTCTAGACACTATAAGAATACTAAATCACGGTCACGAGCATTGCGCATGGCGTGACAAAAAATTTCTAAATATTCCATTACCGTACTTCGAAACATGTCAACCGCTGTTTAAAACCAATTTTTATGCCATTTATCTCATAGAAAAGCGATAATATTCCTACCGGGAATCTGCAATGAGCCTAAACAGCCGACTGAAATTTCTCCACGGGGGCGAATCATGCACGCGCCTCATTGCATTGACACCTAATGGGACACTTGGAAAAGGCGATAATGTGTTTCAGCCAGAGGCCGCCTCGTCATCATTCAGGTTTTTCCCGGGTTCTGAGAGCCTATTGGAGCCCTAGGAATTGTCACGTTACAGCTAAGATCCTTACTCTTCAATAAACAGATGCAAGACGCACGACTCCTTGTCAGACAGGCCACTTCCTGCATGAAACCTTGTCAGGTTTTTGCCTGCCATAGGAGTTCTGTTATACTCACAGACACCATTCAAACAGTTTTAGAAACTTTAGGGTGTTTTCTATCCAAACCTGAACAATAATATGCATATACTAGCTTCTGAGTTGGTGTAGGAGGCAGTTAAAAATGGGAACATATTTTTTCCAAAATTCTCAATGCTGCCCCCTAGCCCCAACAGGTTTTAAAGGCACAGTCAACTTAGTGTATGTAAACTTCTGACCCACTGAAATAATCTGTCTGTAAACAATTGTTGGAAAAATTACTTGTGTCATGCACAAAGTAGATGTCCTTACCGACTTGCCAAAACAATAGTTTGTAAACAAGACATTTGTGGAGTGGTTGAAAAACTAGTTTTAATGACTCCAACCTAAGTGTGTGTAAACTTCTGACTTCAACTGTACATTCCATGAGACTTTTGAAAAAAAATGCAGGGCTTGACAACCTGTTTATCCACTTGTCTTTCAGACAAGGAGGTGACTGAAAATGTTGTGTTTGATACAAGAAACCACTTTACAAAATAAAATGAATTATTATTCCCATACCATTATTACAGAGTCTCAGACAAATCATGCTAGATAGTGTTATATAACGGGGAAATCTCATGAAGTTGAGTGAAGTTCAAACTCACGGGTGATTTTAGTATGTAAATCTTAGTGGGGCAAAAAAGTTTTTTTAGATGCATGTCAGCAAAGCCACTACACAACACAACACAAAGCTAAACAATACACGAATTGCACTATAACAGTGACAAACGGTGCCCACAAACTGTTAGGGCCTATGTAAAGCTGTCCCAACAGCAGAGCTTTCATTTCAGCACCATGGAGTGAATCCTAATGACCGCTACACCTGTCTTGTCTGGCAGCGAAACCGCCTCATTAGCCTGTTTAAAAAATATAGCTGATATGGCTGACTTGCTTAAACAAATGTGGTTTCTACTGACATTTGAGATGTACAAGATAAGAGGCAATCCGTAATTTCGATTAAGACATTAATGAGCGAGCTTGGACGGACGAAGTCAATAAATCTATTAATTCAGCACTTTGAAATGTACAGCAACATAATTCAGAACATGGGCCGTTCTTACAGTATTCTCCCTGTATACCAAATCAGAACCGTAGGATAAATAAAGGGAGCATGTAAGCAAACAATAAAAGCTCTTACAATATTCAATGATGGCATTTCAGGTTATAGGCTATTTGTGCACCAACAAATCAGAACAGTAGGCTAATATATGAGCGGGTAAGGGACCAAATTATTTGGGAGAGGCACATGGGCTACTAACAGCTTACTACACAGCATACACTTAGTATTACTTTCTTAGCCACAGTATACACATCTCCCTGGCATATTACATAATTTATGCAGAAGCATACAAGACATTTTTGGACTCACCTTGTTGTGCTGTGCTCGGTTGAACAGGAAGATGGCACGGTGGTCCTTCTTGTGGGCAAATTTTTGTCCTCAAACTTCAAGACAACAGGGAACTCTGAAAAAAATACGGTTGAATCATGACATCAGTGATCTTCAGGTCAGAGCTCTAGAAAGAGGCCCGAGTTCCCAACTTGGAATTCCGAGTTGGATGACCGTTCAAAACGTATTTTCCCAATCGGAGCTCGTTTTTGTCAGAGTTCCCAGTTGTCTTGAACTGACTGAAGTCTGAGAATTCCCAGTTCCAAGTTTCCAGTTGTTTTGAATGCAGCAGAAGTCATGCTGGATTGACAACATAGCCAATGTGTTCAACTTTTCCTGGCCCATGGTGATGCATGTGAATGTTTATCCTTTAAACTTGGAAAAGAGATCTTTAAACCCAGACTTGGAACACACATCCTCTCCACCAAATAGCAGGCTAGTGATTGCTTTGCAACTCTCGCAGTTAGCTACTGATTCCTTCCAAACCACTCATTGTTGAATTTGCGTTTTCCAACTTTTTGTGTAATGTTCATGGCCGATAAGCACTGATACATTTTATCTATAATTTCTCTTCATATGACAAGGATTGAAAAGGATTTGCCAGTAGATTGTCGACTTGATTCATGATGATGACTGCTTGTCTAGCTTGCTAGCTAAGATTTTGAAAGTATGATGTTGACATGATCAGTCTAATCAAAGCTACGGTAGATATAACATGATTTGATGTCATTTTATCTGTGGCCATTGACCTTGAGCTTTCTTGGATGGGCACTTCTAATGTATATCTATGGCAGCACCCAAGGCGATTGAACTTTCTAGCTCTCCCTGTAGATTTTGCGGTGATGTATTTTCCACTGGCTAACGTACCACCACAGAAAGCACTGATCTAGGCTGAAACACCTGCATTTTGGAGCTGCCTTACTCAAGAAAGCAAAACAAAGACCTTGTTTGTATGCGGCTTTATTAACTCAATTATAATGTTTTTTGTTTTTTGCAAAAAACAGGCAAAAAATAAATAATAATATTTATACACATTACATTCTGAAAGTATTCAGACATCCACATTTTGTTTTACTTTACAGCCTTATTCTAACATTGATTAAATACAATTTTACTCATGAATCTACATACAATACCCCAAAACAGAGTTTTTGTAATTTTTGCAAAAGTATTAAAAATTAAAAACACCTTATTCACATAAGTATTCAGACCCTTTGCTATGAGGCACAAAATTCAGCTGAGGTGCATTCTGTTTCCATTGATCATCCTTGAGATGTTTCTACAACTTGATTGGAGTCCACCTGTGGTAAATTCAGTTGATTGGATATGATTTGGAAAGGCACACACCTGTCTATATAAGTTCCCACAGTTGACAGTGCATGTCAGAGCAAAAAATCCAAGCCATGAGGTTGAAGGAATTGTGTCGAGGCACAGATCTGCGGAAGGGTAGCAAAAAATGTCTACAGCATTGAAGATCCCCAATAGAAGAAGTTTGGAACCACCAAGACTCTTCCTAGAGCTGGCCGCCAGGCCAAACTCAGCAATCGGGGGAGAAGGGCCTTAGTCAGGGAGGTGACCAAGAACCCGATGGTCACACTGACAGAGCTCCAGAGTTCCTTTGTGAAGATGGGAGAACCTTCCAAAATGTTAACCATCTCTGCAGCACTACACCAATCAGGCCTTTATGGTAGAGTGTCCAACTCCTCAGTAAAAGGTACATGAAGGCCCGCTTGGAGTTTACCAAAAGGCACCTAAAGACTCTCAGACCATTAGAACAAGATTCTCTGGTCTGATGTAACCAAGATTGAAGTCTTTGGCCTGAATGCCAAGCATCACGTCTGGAGGAAACCTGGTACCTTCCCTACGGTGAAGCATGGTGGTGGCAGCAGCATGCTGTGGGAATGTTTTTCAGTGGCAGGGATCGGGAAAGTATTCAGGATTGAGCGAAAGATTAATGGAGCAATGTACCGAGAGATCCTTGATGAAAACCTGCTCCAGAGCGCTCAGGACCTCAGAGTGGGGCGAAGGTTCACCTTCCAACAGGACAACAAACCAAAGCAGAGAGACAAAATGTGAAAAAAGTAAAGGGGTCTGAATTCTTTCCGAATGCACTTTATATTTATATATACTGTTCAATCTTGTACTTCTCTGTGCTTAGAGGGTTACCAGACATTAATGCTTGTCATGCAGGAGCGAAGAGCACTGTGTCCCAGTGTTGTTGCTGTTCATGACCTCCCCATTGAGTAGTAGAATGCATGTCAAATCAAATCTAATTTTATTTGTCACATGTGCAGAATAAAACCTTACAGTGAAATGCTTACTTACAAGGCCTTAACCAACAATAAGTGTTAAGTAAAAAATGTCATAAGTAAAAAATAACAAATAATTAAAGAGCAGCAGTAAAATAATAGTAGTGAGGCTATATACAGGGGGTACCGGTACAGAGTCAATGTGCAGGGGAACAGGTTAGTCGAGGTAATTGAGCTAATACATACATGTAGGTAGAGTTAAAGTAACTATGCATAGATAATAACCAGAGAGTAGCAGCAGGGTAAAATAGGAAGGGTGGACAATGCAAATAGTTTGGGTAGCCATTTGATTAGCTGTTCGGGAGTCTTATGGCTTGGGGGTAGAAGCTGTTAAGAATCCCTTTGGACCTAGAATTGGTGCTCCGGTACAACTTGCTGTGCGGTAGCATAGAGAACAGTCAATGACTTGGGTGGCTGGAGTCTTTGACAATTTTTAGGGCCTTCCTCTAACACCTCCTGGTATAGAGGTCCTGGATGGCAGGAAGCTTGGCCCCAGTGAGTTACTGGGCCGTACACACTACCCTCTGTAGTGCCTTGCGGTCGGAGGCCGCGCAGTTGCCATATCAGGCAGTGATGCAACCAGTCAGGATGCTCTTGATGGTGCAGCTGTAGAACTTTTTGAGGACCTGAGGACCCATGCCAAATCTTTTCAGTCTCCTGAGGGGGAATAGGTTTTGTTGTGCCCTCTTCACGACTGTCTTGGTATTTTTGTTACTGATGTGGACACCAAGGAAATTGAAGCTCTTAACCTGCTCCACTACATCTCCGTCGATGAGAATGGGGGCGTGCTCGGACCTCCTTTTCCTGTAGTCCACAATCATCTCCTTTGTCTTGATCACGTTGAGGGAGAGGTTGTTATCATGGCACCACATGGCCAGGTCTTTGACCTCCTCCCTATAGGCTGTCTCATAATTGTTGGTGATGAGGCCTACCACTGTTGTGTTGTGTTGTCGGCAAACTTGATAATGATGTTGGAGTCATGCCTGGCCATGCATTCATGGGTGACTGAGCACGCACCCCTGAAGAGCCCCCGTATTGAGGATCAGCGTGGCAGATGTGTTGTTACCGAACCTTACCATCTGGGGGAGGCCCGTCAGGAAGTCCAGGATTCAGTTGCAGAGGGAGGTGTTTAGTCCCAGGGTCCTTAGCTTAGTGATGAGCTTTTAGGGCACTATGGTGTTGAACACTGAGCTGTAGTCAAAGAATAGTTTCCTCGCGTAGGTGTTCCTTTTGTCCAGGTGGGAAAGGGCAGTGTGGAGTGCAATAGAGATTGCATCATCTGTGGATCTGTTGGGGCTTTATGCAAATCGGAGTGGGTCTAAGGTTTCTGGGATAATGGTGTTGATATGAGCCATGACCAGCCTTTCAAAGCACTTCATGGCTGCAGATGTGAGTGCTATGGGTTGGTAGTCATTTAGGCAGCTTACCTTAATGTTCTTGGGCACAGGGACTATGATGGTCTGCTTGAAACATGTTGGTATTACAGACTAAGTCAGGGACAGGTTGAAAATGTCAGTGAAGACACTTGCCAGTTGGTCAGCACATGCTCGGAGTACACGTCCTGGTAATCCATTAGGCCCTGCAGCCTAGTGAATGTTGAGCTGTTTAAATGTCTTACTCACATCGGCTATGGAGAGCGTGATCACACAGTCATCCAGAACAGCTGATGCTCTCATGCATGCTTCAGTGTTGCTTGCCTCGAAGCCAGCATAGAAGTAATTTAGCTCATCTGGTGGGCTCGTGTCACTGGGCAGCTCACGGCTGTGCTTCCCTTTGTAGTCTATAATAGTTTGCAAGCCCTGCCACATCCGACGAGTGTCCGAGACGGTGTAGTACGATTCAATGTTAGTCCTCTATTGACGCGTTGCCTGTTTGATGGTTTGTCTGAGGGAATAGCGGGATTTCATATAGAGTCCCACTCCTTGAAGCGGCAGCCCTACCCTTTAGCTCAGTGCGGATGTTGCCTGTAATCCATGGCTTCTGGTTGAGGTATGTACGTACGGTCACTGTG
Source organism: Salmo trutta (assembly GCF_901001165.1). Classification (NCBI taxonomy): domain Eukaryota; kingdom Metazoa; phylum Chordata; class Actinopteri; order Salmoniformes; family Salmonidae; genus Salmo; species Salmo trutta. The sequence continues at coordinate 38,966,213 of NC_042973.1, forward strand.
GGGACGACGTCATCGACGCACTTATTGATGAAGCCAGTGACTGATGTGGTGTACTCCCCAATGCCATCGGAAGAATCCCGAAACATTTTCCGTCTGTGCTAACAAAACAGTCCTGTAGTTTAGCATCTGCTTCATCTGACCACTTTTTTATAGACCGAGTCACTGGTGCTTCCTGCTTTAGTTTTTGCTTGTCAGTAGGAATCAGGAGGATAGCATTATGGTCAGATTTGCCAAATGGAGGGAGAGGGAGAGCTTTGTACGTGTCTCTGTGTGTGGAGTAAATGTGGTCTAGAGTTTTTTTTCCTCTGGTTGCACATTTAACATGCTGGTAGAAATTTGGTAAAACGGATTTAAGTTCCCCTGCATTAAAGCCCCCGTCCACTAGGAGCGCTGCCTCTAGAGAAGCGTTTTCCTGTTTGCTTATGGCCTTATACAGCTCATTGAGTGCGGACTTAGTGCCAGCATCAGTTTGTGGTGGTAAATAGAAACTATGAAAAATATAGATGAAAACTTTCTTTTTAAATAGTGTTTTCTACAGCTTATCATGATATACTCTACCTCAGTCGAGCAAAACCTTGAGACTTCCTTAATATTAGATTTTGTCCACCAGCTGTTGTTTACAAATACATAGAGACCGCTACCCCTTGTCTTACCGGAGGCAGCTGTTCTATATTTTCGTAAATCCCGCCAGCTGTATTTTATCCATGTCGTCGTTCAGCCACGACTCGGTGAAACATAAGATATTACAGTTTTTGTCCCATTGGTAGGATATTCGTGATTGTATTACTATTTTGTTATCCAAAGATTGTACGTTATCTAATAGGACTGATGGTAGAGGCATATTTCCCAATCGCCGTCGGATCCTTACAAGGCACCCCGACCTACATCCCCGATATCTCCATTTCTTTCTCATGCGAATGACGGAGATGTTGTGCCTTGTCGGGTGGCTGAAGTAAATCCATTCGCATCCAACTCGTTGAAGAATCAAGGGGACATCTAGATCGTTATCAGTATTAGTTATTTCTTGTGTAGGCTGCTAACATACTTTAAATAAAATAATGTGAGATAAAATAATTGCCATGTACTGCCAGCGACGACACCATGATACCCAGTAGGAAGGTTTTCAAGTCATTACCCCTCGCTCAAAGTTGAATTGGAACACCACTCCGACTTGATGCGGCTCGCGGGATCGCACAAAACAGAGGAGGAGGGCTAAGGGGGCTATTAATCCAAGCTATAGACATAGGCATGCACGTGGACGGGCATGCACGTGGACGGACACACACACACACACACACACACACACACACACACACACACACACACACACACACACACACACTACTAGCTAAGAGAAGCATCTTCCCACACACAGACAGATGGGGCACATACAGGCTATCGGTCACTGGGGCACCATTGTGGCGTTCTGCTTGAGCACAGCAGCAATCCTCTGCAGCTCAGTGGGGCTATCGTGTTCACAGGCTTTCCATAACCAGCTCACATTATATAAGACCTGTGTCACACAGCCTGGTGTGTTAGCCAGGCCTGTGTGTGTGTATGGGTGGGGGGGTGGGGTTCTCCGCATCTGTGTGTGTGGATTAACAGCCTGGCTGGAAGGTGTGAAGATGTTAATTACGGCTAACGAGCCATGCCTTTGGCTGTGAGGGGATCTTAACACATGTCCTCCACCGGACACATTTCACCACAGCACTAATGAGCCTCTCTTAAAAGAATGGAAACAGCCAAGAAGGCTTTTACAATTTCCCTCCACTGTTGAGCAGTGAGGTAGCAACATCAGGTCGGCTTAGTCAGGGTCTGCTGGCTGTATTATATGCGACACAGTTGCATGACTTTGTGTGTGTGTGTGTGTGTGTGTGTGTGTGTGTGTGTGTGTGTGTGTTAGTTTTAGTGTTTTAGTGTTGCCCTCGAAAGCATTCCACAGGGATGCTGGCCCAAGTTGGCTGGATGTCCTTTGGGTGGTGGACCATTCTTGATACACATGGGAAACTGTTGCGTGAAAAACTCATTACTGTTCTTGATACACTCAAACCGGTGCACCTGTCGCCTACTACCATACCACGTTCAAAGGCACTTTAATATTTTGTCTTGCTCATTCACCCTCTGAATGCCACACATACACATCCCATGTCTCAATTGTCTCAAGGCTTAAAAATCCTTCTTTAAACTGTCTCCTCCTCTTCATCTACACTGATTGAAGTGGATTTAACAAGTGACATCAATAAGGGATCATAGCTTTCACCAGGATTCACCTGGTCAGTCTATGTCATGGAAAGAGCAGGTGTTCCTAATGTTTTGTACACTCAGTGTACTATATGCTGAGCATGTGTGTGTGTCCTCAGTCTGTGTGTGTGTGTGTGTGTGTGTGTGTGTGTGTGTGTGTGTGTGTGTGTGTGTGTGTGTGTGTGTGCGCGCGCTGGCTCTGAGTGTGACCCTGTCTCTGGGCCCGTGTGCACCCTGCTACAGTGACATTGGGGGGCTTCTGCAGTGACCCATTGGATTAGTCGAGGAGCAGTGGGCTGGAAGGCAGACAGCTGAGTGATATACTGTGTGTGTTAAAGTAAGGAGCGTTAAGTGGAACACAAGCCAACGGCAGTAAAAGACACAATATATCTGACAGGGGCTGGCCATTCAACAGTATATTCCCTCCCAGGCCCTGCCGTGCACACGTGCACACGTGTAGGCAGTTTATCCCTCTCAAGCCTTGGGTGTGTGTGTGTGTGTTTGGATCCAGGCTTAGAGTGACCCTATAAACTGTATAAACTGTATAAACTGTATGTTCTGATTCCCCTCTATTCCCCCTCATATGCTGGGTGGGCCTGAGCATGGAATATGAACTATTAAACCATTTAATAAAGTCTGCGTCACACATGGCTGACAAATTACATCACCCATTAACTGATAGTCTTCCACAGGAGCTTAGAGCAATGAGGAGATACCCCATGAGTGGGAGGGAGATAGAGAAAGAGAGGTGGTCCCAAGAGATATTGAAATATTCAAATGTAGATTTAGCCAGAGTGACGTGGAATATTGTGGAACATTGAGGAATACTTCAATAACGGCGGTTCATGTGTGGAAAAAGAGTGATATGGATTTCTAGTGACATGCCTCAGGATTCGGGAATGGGGAAAAATGTGTAGCAGACCATTGAGGGGAAATTAGGAAGTGCTTTAAGAATCATGTTCGTGTCATGTTCAGCCACATGGAATTATGTCATATTTGATAACCGGGACGTCATTTCTGTAATGTGGCATTCATATTAGTACATGACTTCTTGATATGAATGCTGTAACGGTGGCATGGTAGCCGAAGTCCAGTTATTATTATGGGATCTCTTGAGCCATCATGAAAATGTTTCCCAACTCCCGCCAGCTCATATTCATCGTTCACACATCCCCAAACATTTGTGAAAACATCTATATGAGCGTGGCTTTATGACCAAATTTGTATGTGAGAACAGCTGAGGCCTCATAAACCTTGAGAAAAGAATAACAGTGAAGCAGCATTCACACAGTGGAGTACCATTTACATGGGCTGTGCTCATAAAGTACCAAACGGAATAAAACAAACTAAAACATGGCTGGACTTGTCCAATTAACGCATATTCTTGTTTTGCGTTGTTTTAAAACGTTTTATGTTGCCTGCCCTAATGAACACGACTCTGGTGTAAACTATGAGACTCAACAGGAGTTCAGTCAGAGACATCGCTGCTCAGTCAGAGAACCCGCCAAAGCAATGTTTACCCAGCGTCTTTGTTTACAATCTACTGTCCGCTCACATACTTCTTATTCAGAGAACACGAAGCAGCTACCTGTGAGGGGAGTCTACCTAGTAGTGGTAGAAGGTCTTTACAGTACCATAACCCTTATGTAATTTTATTTGACCATGGTACACAGACCTACTGTGTTAATACAGTACTGCAAAGCTGGTTGGATTGAATTGAGCTCATGGACTCAGTGAAGGACTCCATAGTAGAATCTATGTTTTTTTTTTTAAAGCAGCAGTCACTGATCGTTTCCTCAGCCGAGTGAAGGAGGGATGGAAGCTTCAGAGCAGCAGGTGAGAATGAATGAGAGATCTGTGTTTTTCTGGGAATCAGCGGCATGTTGGAGTGCACTGATAAACCTCCACCAAACCAACCCCCCTGGACAGCACCCCTCAGCCCTCCCTGAAGTGTTCCCCACTACAAACACACAAACATACATGCACGAGTGCAGTCACGCATGCACACTTAAACACACATTTTATTTTATGTTTATTTTACCTTTATTTTATCAGGCTAGTCTCATTGAGATTAAAAAATCAGCACACAACGTTTCAAACATTTACAACATAAAAAACTAAGCACTACAGTTTAAAAACATCAGTTTACAGATATGCACGCACACACTCGTGTACTCACACACACACACACACACACACACACACACACACACAACCTTCTGGTCAGGAAGGCCTGCTGCGAGCCCCCATGCTGGGACTCGAAAGGATAAATAGAGCTCTCTTCTCCCAATCCTCCACCTCCCCACCCCTCCATTCCTCTATCCCCCCAGCCTTCCACCCCTCCATCCCCTATCCCTGTACGCTGCAACCCTCTTCAATAGGATTTTTAGGGGGGATGTGTTTCCGCAAGTGCGCAAAACGAACCTGTACCAAACAGATCCTTAATCAAAACTGATTACAAATAGTAGTTTTGATTGGCAAACTACAGATTAACCACATTTCTCATAACACTGAAAAAAATAACAGTTGTATTGAGTTATGGCTGATGTATTTTCTGATAAAGATAAATAGCCGACAGTATGTAAATATGTAAACAACAATCCAATATGTCAGAGAAACATACCAATACACATCCATTATTAACGGAACCCATGAAGACTATCAGATTGGTCTTTATGGCATGCCTCGCCTTGGCTGTTTTCAATCCAGTTTGATCCAACCCGAGCTTGTCTGACTGATATTGGGTTGTAGACTGGTCTGCCAAGCTGCTATGTTTTGCCAGATATGCAGTAAAATACTTCTTAAGCAATACACCTTGTGCAATAAAATGCCCAATGTAATAAAACAACCAGTACTAAACAGAATTGAACACACCTTCAGTATAACAAAATACCACACAGAAGACTTTTACTTTTGACGTATTTGGGTTCTAGAAAAGCGCTATGAAAATACTATATTATTATTACTTTAGAATAACAGAGGCCTACTGTAGTTTTAAGGTACCCACCCATTCAAAAGACCAAAGATTAGTCAGATTTTTTCATAGGTTGGCTTTATATTTGCCAACCTCAATATCCATCACCACTTTCTTGTTACGTATATTCTCTCGTATGATAGTGATACTATTACTACTACTAAAACAACTAATATTACCAGTAATGGGGTATATTTTAAAAGCGCCTTTTCTACACGGCACAGGTTGTTTTCCTTTCCCCCCTGCTCTGTCTACTGACATCCTATAGGTTTTGAAAACAACAAACCAAGCAGGGTTGGGCTGTAGTCTCTGCTCCTAGTGTGTGTGTGTGTGTGTGTGTGTGTGTGTGTGTGTGTGTGTCAGCATGTGTGTGTGTGTCTGGGCTGAATAACACATCTATAGCCTCTCACTCTGCCCGTCAGTGGGTTGGCTCAGCGACCTATGAAGGAACTTATCAAACAACTTTATGGGTCAAATTTACGAGGTGTGGGTTTTTCAGACGCTATTTACCTCTAACGCTCGGTTAGCAAGTCTTTCGGGTATCAAGGCATTATTAAAACGTTCACACAGCATCTGTCAGATGGTTAATAATAATATTATTATTCAGAGAAAACGTTGGTCACCAAGTCTTTCTAGTGTCTGTTGTCTGTAGTGATGTCACAGCACAGTAATCATGGGGGATCTGTTCTCCGCTATAGGCTTAGGGGGGATAACCTGAGTGGAACCCTCTCACTAACACTATCGATCATCAGAGCTTTGCAGGATTATCATGCCTTCCCCTCTACCACAACTACACACAGCCCAGACACAAACGTGCACACAGCCGCACACACACACGCACACACATTTGTTTGAATGCATACAAACACACAACACACACACAGACACACAGCGCCATTGCCAAGGTCTGAGTTTTACTGAGGTCTGAAGGGGAAATTTGAAGAAAGTTGAAGCTCATTCACTGCATTTCTATGCAATTTAAAATGTCTAAGATGCTGTTCGGAGCCCAGCCATTATCTTATTGGCTGATGTAGCTTCATTCACCTCAGTCGATCTACAAACTAAGGATGCCAATTTGAAATGATTTCAGTATTCAAATAATATCATGATAATTTGTGGGATATCCGGATGTTTAAATAAATGAATAATAATAATTTGAAACTTCAATGGAGACGCAACTCAAGAGAGAGCTGGTGCTGCCATACGGTATGTATCATACCATCTGGGAATACCTGTCTTGACTGCATCAAATTGTTGCAAAGAAGCTAGCTAGCCAAGTGGCTAATTGAGGCTATTTTGCTGCCCTTCCCATCTCTGTCTACAACAACTCACTTCATATAAAACAACAGCCTACATTTTGGTTGAGCATTGTAGCCTACTCTTTCTCATTTAGCCAATTTAACTCCGCAAGTTTTATTCCACTTTTATTCCACTGCTACACATAGAGCCTCTGACCGACAATAACGTGTGTAGGCTACTGGTCTGTCTTCTTTATTGGGAGCACTCATAAAACTGTTTTATAAAAATGTTGACTGTAATGGTCGATCCTTGTAGGCTAAGTAGCAATGTCACATACTTTTGTTTAATTTTAGACAAAGCCAAAAAAATAGGCCTGTTTTTTTCTTCTAAAAAATGAATACTATTTTTTTCACCTTTATTTAACCAGGTAGGCCAGTTGAGAACAAGTTCTCATTTACAACTGCGACCTGGCCAAGTTAAAGCAAAGCAGTGCAACACAAACAACAACACAGAGTTACACATGGGACAACCAAATGTACAGTCAATAACACAATAGAAAAATCAATATACAGTGTGTGCAAATGTAGAAAGATTAGGGAGGTAAGGCCATGGTGGCGAGATAATTACAATTCAGCATTAACACTGGAGTGATCGATGTGCAGATGATGATGTGCAAGTAAAGATAATGGGGTGCAAAGAGCAAAAATAAATAACAATATGGGGTGGGCTATTTACAGATGGGATGTGTACAGGTGCAGTAATCGGTAAGCTGCTCTGACAGCTGATGCTTAAAGTTAGTGAGGGAGAAGTCTCCAGCTTCAGTGATTTTTGCAATTCGTTCCAGTCATTGGCAGCAGAGAACTGGAGGGAAAGGCGGCCAAAGGCGGCTTTGGGGATGACCAGTGAAATATACCTGCTGGAGCGCGTGCTACGGGTGGGTGTTGCTATGGTGACCAGTGAGCTGAGATAAGGTGGGGCTTTACCTAGCAAAGACTTATAGATGACCTGGAGCCAGTGGGTTTGGCAACAAATAGGAAGCGAGGGCCAGTCAACGAGGGCATACAGGTCGCAGTGGTGGGTAGTATATGGGGCTTTGGTGACAAAACGGATGGCACTGTGATAGACTAAATCTAATTTGCTGAGTAGAGTGTTGGAGGCTATTCTGTAAATTGCATCACCGAAGTCAAGGATTGGTAGGATACTCAGTTTTATGAGGGTATGTTTATCAGCATGAGTGAAGGAGGCTTTGTTGTGAAATAGGAATCCAATTCTAGATTTAATTTGGATTGGAGATGTTTAATGTGAGTCTGGAAGGAGAGTTTACAGTCTAACCAGACGCCTTGGTATTTGTAGTTGTCCACATATTCTAACTCAGAACCGTCCAGAGCAGTGATGCTAGTCAGGCGGGCGGGTGCGGGCAGCAATCGGTTGAAAAGCATGCATTTAGTTTTACTAGCATTTAAGAGCAGTTGGAGGCCACGGAAAGAATGTATGGCATTGAAGCTCATCTGGAGGTTTGTTATCACAGTGTCCAAGGAAGGGCCAGAAGTCTACAGAATGGTGTCGTCTGCGTAGAGGTGGATCAGAGAATCACCAGCAGCAAGAGCGACATCAGCGATATATACAGAGAAAAGAGTTGGCCCGAGAATTGAACCCTGTGGCACCCCCATAGAGACTGCCAGAGGTCCGGACAACAGGTCCTCTGATTTGACACACTGAACTCTATCTGAGAAGTAGTTGGTGAACCAGGCGAGGAAGTCATTTGAGAAACAAAGGCTGTTGAGTCTGCCCATAAGAATGCAGTGATTGACAGAGTCGAAGGCCTTGGCCAGGTCAATGAAGACGGCTGCACAGTACTATCTTTAGTTCTGATATTGTTTAGGACCTTGAGCATGGCTGAGGTGCACCCATGACCAGCTTGGAAACCAGATTCCATAGCGGAGAAGGTACGGTGGGATTCTAAATGGTTGGGGATCTGTTTGTTAACTTGGCTTTCGAAGACTTTAGAAAGGCAGGGCAGGATGGAAATAGGTCTATAACAGTTTGGGTCTAGAGTGTCTCTCTCTACCTTTCTCTCTCTACCTTTCCAATCTTTAGGGATCTCAGACGATAAGAAAGAGAGTTGAACAGGCTAGTAATAGGGGTTGCAATAATTGCGCAGATAATTTTAGAAAGAGAGAGTCCAGATTGTCTAGCCCAGCTGATTTGTAGGGGTCCAGATTTTGCAGCTCTTTCAGGACATCCGCTATCTGGATTTGGGTGAAGGAGAAGCGGGGGGGGGGGGGCTTGGGCAAGTTGCTGTGTGGGTTGCAGAGCTGTTTGCCGGGGTAGGGGTAGCCAGGTGGAAAGCATGGCCAGCCATAGAAAAATGCTTATTGAAATTATTGATTATCGTAGATTTATCTGTGGTGACAGTGTTTCCTATCCTCAGTGCAGTGGGCAGCTGGGAGGAGGTGCTCTTATTCTCCATGGACTGTACACTGTCCCAAAACTTTTTGGAATTAGTGCTACAAGAAGCTAATTTCTGTTTGAAAAAGCTAGCCTTAGCTTTCCTAACTGACTGAGTATATTGGTTCCTGACTTCCCTGAAAAGTTACATATCGTGGGGGCTATTCGATGCTAATGCAGAACGCCACAGGATGTTTATGTGCTGGTCAAGGGCAGTCAAGTCTGGGGTGAACCAAGGGCAATATCTGTTCTTTGGTCAACATTTTTTGAATGGGGCATGCTTATTTGAGATGGCGAGGAAAGCACTTTTAAATAATAACCAGGCATCCTCTACTGGCGGGTTGCCTAACAGGTACAAACTCTGAAGATAAATGGGGGGCAATCAATTCGCATATTGTGTCCAGGGCACAACCCGGGGCTGAGGGGGGTCTATAGCAAGCGGCAACAGTGAGAGACTTATTTCTGGAAAGGTGGATTTTTAGAAGTATAAGCTCGAACTGTTTGGGCACAGACCTGGATAGCATGACAGAACTCTGCAGATTATCTCTGCAGTAGATTGCAAACCCACCCCATTTGGCAGTTCTATCTTGGTGGAAAATGTTGTAGTTGGGGATGGAAATATCAGAATTTTTGGTGGCCTTCCTAAGCCAGGATTTAGACACGGCTAGGACATCAGGGTTGGCGGAGTGTGCTAAAACAGTGAATAAAACAAACTTAGGGAGGAGGCTTCTGATGTTACCATGCATGAAACCAAGGCTTTTACGGTTACAGAAGTCAACAAATGATAGTGTCTGGGGAATAGGTGTGGTATTGGGGTCTACAGGGCCTGGGTTAACCTCTACATCACCAGAGGAACAGAGGAGGAGTAAGACAGGGGTACAGCTACAGGCTATAAGAACTGGTCGCCTAGTGCGTTGGGAACAAAGAATAAAAGGAGCAGATTTCTGGGCGTGGTAGAATAGATTCAGGACATAATGTACAGACAAGGGTATGGTAGGATGTGAGTACAGTGGAGGTGAACCTAGCCTATGAGTGACGATGAGAGAGGTTTTGTCTCTGGTGGGACCATTTAAGCCAGGTGAGGTCTCCGCATGTGTGGGGGGTGGGACAAAAGAGCTAAGGCAAGGTGAGTGGGACTGAGGGCTCTACAGTGAAATAAAACAATAAGGACTAGCCGAGACAGCAGTAGACAAGTTATATTGACATTAGGGAGAGGCATATTGACATTAGAGAGAGGCATAAAGCAGTCACAGGTGTTGATCGGGAGAGCTAAGACAACAACGGGTAAATGTCAATGAAAGTGCAGAGCGGGTCAGTTAGGTACATAGCCTGAGTTCGAGGCTAGGGCCAACAGATAAACAAAACGAGGTACCATGTTATTGAAACAGTCCAGGGGGCATCAGCTGTGTATCCGAGTGATCATAGGGTCACGAGCTAGCCACGAGCTAGCTGATATTTGGGCCTAGCTCGTGGCTAGTTCAAGGCTAACTGGTGCTTGCTTCAGGACAGAGGCGTTAGCTAACAGGCGTTAGCTTTCCTCCAGCATCTTCACAACATCCTTTGCTGTTGTTCTGGGATTGATTTGCACTTTTCGCACCAAAGTACGTTCATTTCTAGGAAACAGAACGCGTCTCTTTCCTGAGCGGTATGACGGCTGCATGGTGCCATGGTGTTTATACTATTGTTTGTACAGATGAACGCGGTACCTTCAGAGGTTTGGAAATTGCTCCCAAGGATGAACCAGATTTGTGGAGGTCTACAATTTTATTTCTGAGGTCTTGGCTGATTTATTTAGATTTTTCCATGATGTCAAGTAAAGAGGCACTGAGTTTGAAGGTAGGCCTTGAAATACATCCACAGGTACACCTCCAATTGACTAAAATTGTGTCAATTAGCCTATCAGAAGCTTCTAAAGCCATGACATAAATTTCTGGAATTTTCCAAGCTGTTTAAAGGCACAGTCAATTTAGTATATGTAAACTTCTGACCCACTGGAATTGTGATACAGTGAATTATAAGTGAAATAGTCTATCTGTAAACAATTGTTGGAAAAATTCCTTGTGTCATGCACAAAGTAGAAGTGGTTTTGTGGAGTGGTTGAAATTTGTGGAGTGGTTGAAAAACGAGTTTTATTGACTTTAACCTAAGTGTATGTAAACTTCCGACTTCAACTGTAGCTGATATGGCTGAGTTGCATAAACAAATGTGGTTTCTACTGACAATTGAAATGTACAAACTATGGCATAAGGGGATGACCAGAGGATTAGAGGCAATCTGTAATTTCGATGAATACATTAATGAGCGAGCTAGGACTGACGTAGTCAATATAACTATTTGTTCAGCACTTTTGAAATGTACAGCGACATAATTCAGAACATGGGCCGTTCTTACAGTATTCTACCTGTACACCAAGTCAGAACCGTAGGATAAATAAAGGAGTCATATAAGCAAACAATGAAAGCTCTTACAATATTCAATGATTACATTTATCTAAAACAGGCTATAGGCTACATGTGCACCACCAAGTCAGAACAGTAGGCTAAGTTATGAGGGTAAAGGGACCAAATTATTAGGGTGAGGCACATGGGCTACTAACAGCTTACTTCACAACATACACTTAGTATTACTTTCTTATCTCCCTGGCATATTACATAATTTATGCAGCAGCATACAAGACCTTTTTGGATTGACCTTGTTATGCTGTGTTCACTTGAACAGGAAGGTGGCGCGGCGGTCCTTCATGGGAATATTTTGTGATCAAAGTCTGGCATTCTCTGGATTAATGGTTCTTTCAAGACAACTGGGAACTCAGGAAAAAAATACGGTTGAATCATGATGTCAGTGATCTTCATGTCGGAGCTCTAGAAAGAGCCCGAGTTCCCGACTTGGAATTTTGAGTTGAATTACCATTCAAAATGTATTTTCCCAGTTGGAATTCATTTTTTTCAAAGTTCCTAGTTGTCTTGAACTCACTGAAGTCTGAAATTTCGCAGTTCCGCGTTTCCAGTTGTTTTGAACATGACAGAAGTGTCACGTCCTGACCATAGAAAGCTTTTATTTTTCTATGGTAGAGTAGGTCAGGGCGTGACAGAGGGTTTTGTCTAGTTTATTTATGTCTATGTTGGTTCTAGTTTCTTTTTTCTATGTTGGTGTCACGGTTGTCTTCGTCCTCTGACGATATAACGAAATCGTCATCGGAAAATGTGGACCAATACGCAGCAGGTTCGTGAATGCTCATCTTGATTTTTATTCACTACAAAAATGAACATACAAAAATAACAAAATACGAACAACTAACAGTCTGTCAAAGCATAGTGCTTACACAGAACAATCACCCACAAAACACAAACACACCCTCATTTATGAGACTCTCAATCAAAGGCAGATAGAAAACACCTGCCTTCAACTGAGAGTCCCAACACCAATTCACCAGACATAGAAACAGACATACTAGACTCCACATAGAAATACCTAAACAAACCAACACCCGGAATTACTAAAACAAACACCCTTAAACCAAACACACCACCCTGAACCACATAAAACAAATACCCTCTGTCACGCCCTGACCAAACTACAAACAATTAACCTTATATACTGGCCAGGACGTGACAGTTGGGGGTTTTGTCTAGTTTATGTATTTCTATGTGGGGTTCTAGTTGTTGTATTTCTATGTTGTTGTTTTTTGGGATGATTTCCAATTAGAGGCAGCTGGTCATCGTTGTCTCAAATTGGGGATCATATTTAAGTGGTTGTTTTTCCCACCTGGGTTTGTGGGAGATTATTTTGAGTAAGTGTATGTGGCACCTCTTCGTCACTTTTTTTTTGTTTTGTTTATGAGTTTATTTGTATGCCTTGCATAGTTTCACAGTTAAATTAAAATGTGGAACGATACACACGCTGCGCCTTGGTCCCATTCTTCAGACAGCTGTGACAAGAAGTCATGCTGGATTGACAGCATGGCCAATGTATTTGAACTTTTCTGGCCCATGGTGTTGAATGTTTATCCTTTTAAACTTGGAAAAGAGACCCTTAAACCCAGACTTGGACCACGCAACTACTCCACTGAATAGCAGGCTAATGATTGATTTGCTTGCAGTTAGCCACTGATTCTTTACAAACCACTTATTGTTGAATATGCAATTTCCAACTTATGTAATGTTTATGTCCAATGCCCTATGAGCACCGATACATTTTATCTATAATTTCTCTTCATAATTTCTCTTCATATAATAAGGATTGAAAAGGATTTGCCAGTAGATTGTCAACTTGATTCACGATGACTGCTTGCTAGCTAAGATATTGAAAGTATGATGTTGACACAATCATGCCAATCAAAGCTAAGGTAGATAATGTGATTTGACATTATTTTATCTTTGGCCAATGACCTTGAGCCTTCTTGGATGGGCACTTCTAATGTAACACTATAGCAGCACCTAAGGGGCTTGAAATCTACTATAATAGAAAAGTTTAGGCTAACTATTCTATTGGCCAGCTTGTTGAGAAATAAATAGCCTATTCAAAACAGACTCTGGGACAGTTGTGGGAGGATCCCCAAATTCATACAACCACTAGGCTACATAAAACAAAAGTTAAACGCAATGAGTCTGATGCAACAGATCAGAACGTTTATCTTAAAATGTTAATCAACTATTATTTCTTCTCATTATCGTCTATGCGCAGCAATATGAACATGCAGGGTTGCCAGGTCAGGCAAACATTTCTAGCCCATTGACAAAGGCTGAAAGCTTAATGTCTTAGCTTCTTAAAGAAAAATCTGGCTTCCAAAAAATGAAAAGAAAGACGGGAGAGAGAAAAGAAAGGGCGACAGTATGTCACCCAATTTTTCACAAAGGAAGGTGGGTGTAGTCCGTGAGTCGTGGAAATTAACCTGTTAGCTTAGTCCAAAAACTTCATCAGTGACTTTGATAGCAAGAAGGCTTGGCACTGGGCTCTTGGTGAGTAAGGCTGAGCAAGGGCCAGTGATAACTGTTAAATGGCATGTCTATGGGTATTGGATCACTACACACATGATGCCCACAGGCTGAGAACAAGATATAAGTAATGGCTGGATTGCCATAACATTTGTTGTGCACAATTGAGAACCCAAGTGGAAGAAACCTATTGATTTGGTGACCACTTGACCTTTCCTCTAGCGCCACCATCAGGCCTTTTCATTTCCCTTTTGTTTTCCATTTCCACTTTTACAGCTGCTTATTTCCTAGTTGGTATACATACTTAGTTCAAAGATCTGCTGCTGATTTTGTTATTATGTTATATAATTCTATAAATGATGCTAATTTATTTTTATTGAAGAGATTAATGTATATTTAAGTTATATTTATTTTAAGTTATTCATTAATGTTAAGAGACTTTTCCATTCAAGAATTTTCCCATTAAAATTACATTTAGACGTTTAGAGGGTATCAGTCTTGCATCAAATAGTGAATTCCACTGTATGCAGAATGTTGCATGCATGTCTGCACAGTGATATATTTTCACAGCTCACTGTCAGTAAATATCGTACAGTAAATATTGGACTACAAGAGAGTTGCAAGCCTGCAAAGGTAGTTATTTAAAGCTTTGAATGGGTCGATTGGGTTCTGGAGGTGTGTGGTTACAGCAATTGCGCAGGGTTGGTGTGGCCTGTGGTGGAGGGGCCCAATGTGCTATTTTTTCATGGGGCCCAAAATCCCTGGCGGCGCACCTGCATATGCATAACTATAGATACATCCAACAGGACAGTTAGAGGGATGAAAGCTGGACAGAGGATCTCGAAATCTCTGTGCAAGAAACACTTGGACGAACCCCAAAAAATGAAAGTTAGGCAATTCTCTGGCAATTGCGACTTTATGATGTGCCAGATGTTAAGACTACAAACCGTTATAAATTACCCATTCGGGAGATTGATTTGTCATTTCAATAGGCATAGGCTAGGACTACTGACAAAAATCTGGGTTTATGATTGTAATTAAACTTTATTGTGGTTTGGTTAGCAAGATACAAGTAGCCCACAGCCCCTGATAGGCCTACATCTAATTTCAGATAGCCTACAGTAGCCTAGGCAAGATGTAGACAACATGTTAAATGAACAATTTAGGAGCTTGCTTAGATCAATTGACAGACACATTTATTCAACATGAATAGCGAGGCAATTTCGAAGTAGGGAGTGCTTCTGTTGCCCTGCTGGAGCAGGCTACTGTGGATTGGGTCAATCACTGAATCAAATATTAATAATATGGATATCAACTGAATAGCCCAATGCTTGTCAACAACAACCAGTGTTTAAAAAAAAAGGTTTTATCTGTAGCCTAATCTGATCGACTCTTACCTTAATCTAATGCATTCTAATAACAGCTGATGGCAATTGCAATAGAACTGTGATCATGATCACAATTGATAACTTCCAATTTCATTAACTAAACATGGCCATTAATAATTGCATAATAACACAAGGCTACAACAACAATAAACTGAAGTTATAGGCTATTTATTCAATCAGGTTGGCTACACAGGTGGGCTACACAGGTGGGACAAACTCCAGTGATATGGTCATTTCAACATATTTATTGTATCAAATCATTCTCCAAATGTAATGTCAGTTTCATTGTGGACTTTTTCCCAAAACAGAAGCATGCGAGGGAGTTCCATAACTTCCATTTCAACACACACACACACACACACACACACACACACACACACACACACACACACACACACACACACACACACACACACACACGCACTTCCCACCCTCTCTCACGCACTCCCCACTCATTCACTCTCACTCAGAAACAGGTTGCCTCACTGTCTGCCGCAGGTCACAGTGAAATATATATAATAAAAATGAATGCCATGGCAGCCACAATACAAATTAGAAGTAGCCCAAAAACCTGCAACCAATACATTTTCACCCACAACATCCGTTTTCAAAATAGGCCGATTGACAAGAAAACTGCGGACATGGCAACCCTGCACGCGAATTTCCTGACCACAATGCAATTAACAGGAAAACACCGTTGTCAAAAGGGCACTGCAACATGCGAGCGGTTTCATATGAGAGAGATGAAAATATCTGTTAGAAATGTAGAAGGACAGGATATCTAATAGGCTAATTTGAAGCAAGGTAGCCCTAAGACATGACTCGTAACATGTATTAAAACGTTCAGGTTTCAAACAATTAAGTATGTTTTCAAAATGCTGACGAAACTTGACTTGCATTACGGTTTGATGCCACGTTCAAAACAACTGGAACTCGGAACTCTGACTTCCGTCTCAGTGTGTTCAAGACCACTGGGAACTGAGAAAAAACTAACTCTGACAGAGAAAAATCTTTTGAACGGTCATCTAACTCGGGACCTCTTTCTAGAGCTCCGAACTTTCCTACCTGAAAATCACTGACGTAATGATTTCACCTGCATTTTTCCAGAGTTCCAAGCTCTGTTGAAAGCACCACAGACAGCAGCTCTGGTGCTGTCTGACAGATTTTCCACTCAAAGGCTCTCTATCTGTATGCTATACCTGTGTGATAAATAAGATACATAACGAAAATACTGTTCACAAGTTCCAATTTAATTACACAAAATTATGCAAATTAAGCTATAGACTGATAAGCGTGTATTTCCATAAACTTGTCTTTCCATCAATGAATAAGATAAAAAGCATTATTTCCAATAGGATTTCTTATTCTTCTCCTGGACTATTGGCCTGTGGCAATTTTATTTATCTGCTTTTCATTAAAAAAAAAAATATCGGACAAAAGCCAGCTATTACCGGCTAACGGAATATTCGAATAACCGTGCCCATCCCTACTGTCACGATCGTGAGGAAAGACGGACCAAGGCGCAGCGTGTGTTGAGTTCCACATCTTTTAATAAATAGTGACACTTCCACAAAACAATAAACGAAACGTGACCTAACTGGTGCAACAAACACATACACAAAACAATATCCCACAACCCAGGTGGGAACAATGGAGAACTTAAGTATGATCCCCAATTAGAGACAATGAACATCAGCTGCCTCTAATTGGGAACCATACCAAGAGCACCAACATAGAAATGAAAAGACTAGAACACCCCCTAGTCACGCCCTGACCTACAACACCATAGAGAACCAAGGGCTCTCTATGGTCAGGGCGTGACATCTACTTACAAACACACACACACACACACACACACACACACACACACACACACACACACACACACACACACACACACAAACAACCACTCCCCTTCGTGTCTTCTATATACAATACTTGCTTTATTGGTCCACTTAGGGGTAAAGTGCCTTGATCAAGGGCATAACAGCGATAACAGCAATAACAGTATACAGGGATATTGATACCAGATCACTCCCTGCAGATGTCCTCGCAAGCAGCTCAGGGGTTACCGGCCCGTCTCTCTAACCTACAGGACACAGCCACCCCAATATCTTACAGAGACTGTATGGAGTCTGGTCAGCATTGTCTTGTCTGGACTGTTGAATGTTTACACAGACATGCAGTCATCTCCAGTGGAAGCTCCAGGGTCAGTGTGTGTTTATTTCTGTCTGTGAGTGTGTGAGGTGGTTCTCCGAACCTGAGTCCTCTATTCTTTCTTCTCTTTTCCTCCTTTTCTCCTGTCTCGGTTTTTTGTTTATACAGTGACTCAGTCAAAATAGCTTCTGCCTATTCACTGTTTCTTACCTGACCGTTTGTACTTCAGCATCCGGCGTAACCGTACCGTTATTCTCAGTTCCCACTCTTCTCCAGCTCTCCCTCTACCCAGGGCGAGTGGGTTTGATATGGGAATAATCTTTCTCTTGCATCCCTTTCTGGCGATCCTTCGGCTCCATATGGTTTCATTGGGATGGATTGGGATTATGAATCGCGCTCCATTGCCTGTGAAAAATGAATGTGATAATCGGACAGAGGCAGCTGTGGGGTTGTCCACATCGCTTTAGTGTGAATGAAAGCAGCAGACCCTTCTCAAAGCATTGAGATCCCTTATTAGGAGGTAATTAGCACATTGATTGACTAATAGATTGATTTGGTTAGTTTGCGGTTGGTATTCCCAGCCCTTTGATCTCTGCTCAATTCAAGGCTTTAAATGGTTATATTTAGTCTGCTAACACCAACAATCAGAGATTGTATGCGATTCTATGAGCCCAGTTGCTTGCATCAATTGCAGTTGTCAAAATAAGACTAGACGTAATTATCCTCTTGTAGGAGCCAAGCTGTTTGATTGGCTGTGATGGGCTATTTACATCATAATGATTGGCTGTTTGAGCTGCCTGGACCGGGTCCGATGTCTGCCAGATGCCATTACCTGTTCCTGTTTCCCCTTTCTTTATCTTTTTCCTTCTCCCTTGACTGCAAGGCCTGGCAGTAATTCGGCCTAGGATTTTTTTCAGCAGCGGTGGCAAAGGTAGCTGTTCCCATAGACTTCCAGTCATTGCACTAGCTCTAGAAATTTCCTTCAAACTGCATGCAGAAACATAACAATGGTATCCATGAGTTCAACTGACTATGATTAAGTAGCAAGGAAGAACGACTGCCCGCTTTCATTGAGGATTTGAAGTTCAAGGCTGACTAGATTACTGCAGGTATTGCTTGCAAAAAACAGGATCCCCATTAAAGTCAATGGGAGAATGCCGATCTTCTTGTTCAATATTAGTTGAAAAAATAATCATTTAAACACAATCATTTTACCAATAGTTGCTTCCATTCCACCAGATATATGTATTTGAACCAATTACTTTAAAATCACACACAGACAAATGTATAAGGATAATTTAGTTGCTAATGGAAGCTTGCAGTACCCCGGTAGGTCTTCAACTTGACATACTCAATGAGAGGGGGCAGCACTGAGCTAGCCTGCAACGTCACTTGATAGAGTAGCTCAAACTGTGCATGGAATGTTTCCAAAAATGACACTTCCTGATCTTCAAATGAGCTAAGACTTCACATAGGAAACAATGGGGTCACATCATCAATGGCTTCCTTTATCTACTTTGGTAAGTAGAAAAAGGTCTTAATTCCTAAAATCTTACACTATCCATTTAAACACCCACACGAGTAGAAATCCACTTTTTCAAGTTGAAAGATGATGGCCAGAACTTACCCATGATGTTGCACAGCAATTTAAGTCAATAAGTCATTGTTTTAGTCAAAGTATGATATATTTGGGCTTGAAGTGACAAATCCGAACTGCCCAGTTTGTGCAAATCTGTATGAATACGGTGTCTTTTCCTATGATATGATGTACAAATATTGTTCATATTATGTTTCGTTTCAGGGCTGGGATTTATTTGTATCTTACCACCCTCCAACATGGCATTGTTTATTTATCAGAAACAGCTGCAAAGTTCTTCCTCTTCATGACTTGAGATGAGCCAAACAGCCTTCTGTCCCACTACACTGCTTTGATTGGTGTAACTTTAGCTAGAAACCACAAGTGTCTAATGAAAAGGCACTGGCGAAAGAAAATTCAAAGAACTTATAGTTGCATGTCATTTGTGGCATGCATGATCATGAGCAAAGTCGTTGTAGCCTATCAATTCACTTCCCCTGTGGAAACCATGAGTACGACTGACTTGGCTTTGCTGTACCACAGCCGAAGCCTGCCAGCACCCTACCTATCAAATGTTGCACCGTGTCCATTACAATGTAAAGTGTTTGGGGGATTTTTATTTATTTATTTGTGTTTTATTGTTAGTGCAAAATTGTCCACTATAGTGGTCATTAGGATGTAAATAAGAAAAAATTAACATTACAGTCAATGGGTACAGTAGGTGAAAAACTAGTTGCGGCATCCTTGTGTCCACTACAGAGGACGTTTCCTGTTAAGCTCTTATTTAGTGATTATTTAACGTGAAAAATTATTACACAGTCCTGACAACTCACTTAACTATTTCTGAAATATTAACTTACAGTACTAGAAACAATTTGAATATCAACTTAATACAATATGGACTTAATACAATTAACATTGTGTTCCCGATGACTTGAGGACCGATGTCCATACTTTTAGAAGGGCGAATTTCAACGTGGAAGTGACGATCGCCACACTGGAAGGATGAATGTGAGTACACCAGCCAGAATGTAGCATGAGCTTATAGTATGGCAACTTGGTATGAACTTTGAACTCTTATTCAGTAAGGAAGTGATACATCCTAGACGTCGAGTTATCAGCAGCAGCTGTAAACGTGTGTGGCCTAAGAAAGGAGAGGGAGGGAGATCTCTGCTGGGGAACACAGCCTTCCGACGTTCAGATGAGACTGAATAAGGTGACAATTAATAATTGACTGCTATTGATATAAAATATTACTAGGTGTTTAAGAGTTTATTCGGAAGACAACAGCTCTATAAAAATTATAATGTGGTGCCCCGACTTCCTAGTTAATTACATTTACATGATTAGTTTAATCAGGTAATATTAATTACAGAGGATTGATTTGATAAAATAGCATGTTACAGTTGAAGTCAGAAGTTTGCATACACCTTAGCCAAATACATTTAAACTCATTTTTCACAATACCTGACATTTAATCCTAGTAAAAATTCCCTGTCGTAGGTCAGTTAGGATCACCACTTTATTTTAACTAAGAATGAGAAATGTCAAAATAATAGTAGAGACAATGATATATTTCAGCTTTTATTTCCTTCATCACATTCCCAGTGGGTCAGAAGTTTACATACACTCAATTAGTATTTGGTAGCATTGCCTTTAAATTGTTTAATTTGGGTCAAACGTTTCGGGTAGCCTTCCACAAGCTTCCCGCAATAAGTTGGGTGAATTTTGGCCCATTCCTCCAGACAGAGCTGGTGTAACTGAGTCAGGTTTGAAGGCCTCCTTGCTCGCACACACTTTTTCAGTTCTGCCCACACATTTTCTATAGGCTTGAGGTCAGGGCTTTGTGATGGCCACTCCAATACCTTGACTTTGTTGTCCTTAAGTCATTTTGCCACAACTTTGGAAGTAACCTTGGGGTCATTGTCCATTTGGAAGACCCATTTGCAACCAAGCTTTAACTTCCTGACTGATGTCTTGAGATGTTGCTTCAATATATCCACATACTTTTCCTGCCTCATGATGCCATCTATTTTGTGAAGTGAACCAGTCCCTGCTGCAGCAAAGCACCCCACAACATGATGCTGCCACCCCTGTCCTTCACGGTTGGCATGGTGTCCTTCGGCTTGCAAGCCTCCCCCTTTTTCCTCCAAACATAACAATGGTCATTATGGCCAAACAGTTCTATTTTTGTTTCATCAGACCAGAGGACATTTCTCCAAAAAGTACAATCTTTGTCCCCATGTCGTTTTACTGTGGATATAGATACTTTTGTACCTGTTTTCTCCAGCATCTTCACAAGGTCCTTTGCTGTTGTTCTGGGATTTATTTGCACTTTTCGCACCAAAGTACGTTCATCTCTAGGAGACAGATCGCGTCTCCTTCCTGAGCTGTATGACGGCTGCGTGGTCCCATGGTGTTTATACTTGCGTACTATTGTTTGTACAGATGAACGTGGTACCTTCAGGCGTTTGGAAATTGCTCCCAAGGATGAACCAGACTTGTGTGAGATCTTGGCTGATTTCTTTAGATTTTCCCATGATGTCAAGAAAAGAGGCTCTGAGTTTGAAGGTAGGCCTTGAAATACATCCAGCCTATCAGAAGCTTCTTGAGCCATGACATCCTTTTCTGGAATTTTCCAAGCCGTTTAAAGGCACAGTCAGTGTATGTAAACTTCTGACCCACTGGAATTGTGATACAGTCAATTATAAGTGAAATAATCTGTCTGTAAACAATTGTTGGAAAAATGACTTGTGTCATGCACAAAGTAGATGTCCTAACTGACTTGTCAAAACTATAGTTTGTTAACAAGAAATTTGTGGAGTGGTTGAAAAATGAGTTTTAATCACTCTAAGTGTATGTAAACTTACGACTTCAGCTGTATATATAATTTAATCCATAGTAAATACACGACATAGGCTGGTGGTTTCCATCTGTGGTGAAGTTTTCCTTAAATCTATGCTTATGACAAAACCAGCTCCAGAACCAGCCATAGAGCTAGCTGGCTAATCTTTTGAATACAGAGTAGTAAAAAAACAAAACCGAAACAGAAAACATTAGCTAGCTAGATGAGATTAGTAAAATAGCCATTTAGCTAGCTAGACAATAAGGTTAGCATGCTAGCTAGCATGACTATTTGTTGATGTTTATCAACTTCACGTGGAAATTTGTGCAGTTCACGTGGAAATATGTACAGTACCATTCAAAAGTTTGGACACACCTACTCATTCCAGGGTTTTTCTTTCTTTTTACTATTTTCAACATTGTAGAAAAATAGTGAAGTAATTAAAACTATGGAAAAACACATATAGAATCATGTAGTAACTAAAAAAGTGTAAAACTGTCATGTCGTGTGTGTAGGTGGCCGGGAAGTCAGGCGCAGAAGAATCAAACTTGGTCTAAATGGAGTAGTTTAATAATGTAAAACAAAACCTCCAAAACCAAAGTACATAATAAAATAAACGTGGGTACAAGAACCCGTCGCGCACCAATCAATAATCACGAGCATAACAACAAACAATCTCTGACAAGGACATGAGGGGAAACAGAGGGTTAAATACACAACATGTAATGAATGGGATTGGAACCCAATCAGTGTGGGGGCTGTGTGGGGGCTGTGTAGGAAGACAAGAAATAACCAATGGAAAATGAAAAATGGATCAATGATGGCTCCTACCTATCTTTCCGATTTGGTCCTGCCGTACATACCTACACGTACGCTACGGTCACAAGACGCAGGCCTCCTAATTGTCCCTAGAATTTCTAAGCAAACGGCTGGAGGTAGGGCTTTCTCTTATAGAGCTCAATTTTTATGGAATGGTCTGCCTACCCATGTGAGAGATGCAGACTCAGTCTCAACCTTTAAGTCTTTACTGAAGACTTATCTCTTCAGTAGGTCCTATGATTAAGTATAGTCTGGCCCAGGAGTGTGAAGGTGAACGGAAAGGCTGGAGCAACGAACCGCCCTTGCTGTCTCTGCCTTGCCGGTTCCGCTCTTTCCACTGGGATTCTCTGCCTCTAACCCTATTACAGGGGCTGAGTCACTGGCTTACTGGTGTTCTTCCATGCCGTCCATGGGAGGGGTGCGTCACTTGAGTGGGTTGAGTCACTGACGTGGTCTTCCTGTCTGGGTTGGTGCCCCCCCTTTGGGTTGTGCCATGGCGGAGATCTTTGTGGGCTATACTCGGCCTTGTCTTAGGACGTTAAGTTGGTGGTTGTAGACATCTCTCTAGTGGTGTGGGGGCTGTGCTTTGGCAAAGTGGGTGGGGTTATATCCTGCCTGTTTGGCCCTGTCCGGGGGTATCATCAGATGGGGCCACAGTGTCTTCTGATCCCTCCTGTCTCAGCCTCCAGTATTTATGCTGCAGTAGTTTATGTGTCGGGGGGCTAGGGTCAGTCTGTTACATCTGGAGTATTTCTCCTGTCTTATCCGGTGTCCTGTGTGAATTTAAATATGCTCTCGCTAATTCTCTCTTTCTCTCTTTCTTTCTTTCTTTCTCTCGGAGGACCTGAGCCCTAGGACCATGCCTCAGGACTACCTGGCATGATGACTCCTTGCTGTCCCCAGTCCACCTGGCCATGCTGCTGCTCCAGTTTCAACTGTTCTGCCTGCGGCTACGGAACCCTGACCTGTTCACCGGACGTGCTTGTTGCACCCTCGACAACTACTATGATTATTATTATTTGACCATGCTGGTCATTTATGAACATTTTAACATCTTGACCATGTTCTGTTATAATATCCACCCGGCACAGCCAGAAGAGGACTGGCCACCTCTCATAGCCTGGTTCCTCTCTAGGTTTCTTCCTAGGGTTTTGGCCTTTCTAGGGAGTTTTTCCTAGGGAGTTTTTCCTAGCCACCGTGCTTCTTTCACATGCATTGCTTGCTGTTTGGGGTTTTAGGCTGGGTTTCTGTACAGCACTTTGAGATTTCAGCTGATGTAAGAAGGGCTATGTAAATAAATTTGATTTATTTACATAGCCCTTCAAAGTGCTGTACAGAAACCCAGCCTAAAACCCCAAACAGCAAGTAATGCAGGTGTAGAAGCACGGTGGCTAGGAAAAACCTAGGAAGAAACCTAGAGAGGAACCAGGCTATGAGGGGTGGCCAGTCCTCTTCTGACTGTGCCGGGTGGAGATTATAACAGAACATGGCCAAGATGTTCAAATGTTCAAAAATGACCAGCATGGTCAAATAATAATAATCACAGTAGTTGTCGAGGGTGCAACAAGTCAGCACCTCGAGTAAATGTCAGTTGGCTTTTCATAGCCGATCATTGAGAGTATCTTTACCGCTCCTGCTGTCTCTAGAGAGTTGAACACAGCAGGTCTGGGACAGGTTGCACGTCCGGTGAACAGGTTAGGGTTCCATAGCCACAGGCAGAACAGTTGAAACTGGAGCAACAGCACGGGCAGGTGGACTGGGGACAGCAAGGAGTCATCATGTCAGGTAGTCCTGAGGCATGGTCCTAGGGCTCAGGTCCTCCGAGAGAGAGAACCCTTCCTGTCTGCCAACCCAGACAGGAAGACCACGTCAGTGACTCAACCCACTCAAGTGACGCACCCCTCCCAGGGACGGCATGGAGGAACACCAGTAAGCCAGTGACTCAGCCCCTGTAATAGGGTTAGAGGCAGAGAATCCCAGTGGAGAGAGGGGAAGCGGAGAAACACCAGTAAGCTAGTGACTCAGCCCCTGTAATAGGGTTAGAGGCAGAGAATCCCAGTGGAGAGAGGGGAACTGGCCAGGCAAAGACAGCAAGGGCAGTTCGTTGCTCCAGAGCCTTTCCGTTCACCTTCACACTCCTGGGCCAGACTACACTCAAGCATAGGACCTACTGAAGAGATGAGTCTTCAGTAAAGACTTAAAGGTTGAGACCAAGTTTGCGTCTCTCACATAGGTAGGCAGACCATTCCATAAAAATGGAGCTCAATAGGTTAAAGCCCTGCCTCCAGCTGTTTGCTTAGATATTCTAGGGACAGTTAGGAGGCCTGTGTCTTGTGACCGTAGCGTATGTGTAGGTATGTACGGCAGGACCAAATCGGAAAGATAGATAGGACATGAAGGTCAGTCAATGTGGAACATTTCAAGAAATTTGAAAGTTTCTTCAAGTGCAATCGCAAAAACCATCAAGCGCTATGATGAAACTGTCTCTCATGAGGACCGCCACAGGAAAGGAATACCCGGAGTTTCCTCTGCTGCAGAGGATAAGTTCATTAGAGTTACCGGCCTCAGAAATTGCAGCCCAAATAAATGATTCACTGAACTCAAGTAACAGACATTAGACCGGTGGAAATCTGTCCTTTCGTCTGATGAGGCCAAATTTTAGATTTCTGGTTCCAACCGCTGTGTCTTTGTGAGACACATAGTAGGTGAACGGATGATCTCTGCATGTGTGGTTCCCACCGTGAAGCATGGAGGATGAGGTGTGATGGTGTGGGGGTGCTTTGCTGGTGACACTGTCAGTGATTTATTTAGAATTCAAGGCACACTTAACCAGCAAGGCTACCACAGCATTCTGTTGCGAAACGCCATACAATCTGATATTCATTTGTTTTTCAAGATGACAATGACCCAACACACCTCCAGGCTGCGTAAAGGGCTATTTGACCAAGAAGGAGAGTGATGGAGTGCTGCATCAGATGACATGCCCTCCACAATCACCCAATTGAAATGGTTTGGGATGAGTTGGACCGCAGAGTGAAGGAAAAGCATCCAACAAGTGCTCAGCATATGTGGGAACTCCTTAAAGACTGTTGGAAAAGCATTCCAGTTGAAGCTGGATGTTTTTGATGTCTTCACTATTTTTCTACAATACAGAACATTTTAAAAATAAGAACAACTCTTGAATGAGTTGGTGTGTCCAAACTTTTGACTGGTATTGTATAAGAAGCCTTCGTCCTTCTTCAGAGGTGGAACGTAAACATGCATTTCCTTTCTAGGATAGGAAATAACATTGAAATAGTGGCGGCAACTTCCGCTGTGGGAGTATTCCTCGACAGAAATACTGTATATGTATATATATATATATATATATATATATATATATACTGCTCAAAAAATAAAGGGAACACTTAAACAACACATCCTAGATCTGAATGAAAGAAATAATCTTATTAAATACTTTTTTCTTGACATAGTTGAATGTACTGTAACAACAAAATCACACAAAAATAATCAATGGAAATCCAATTTATCAACCCATGGAGGTCTGGATTTGGAGTCACACTCAAAATTAAAGTGGAAAACCACACTACAGGCTGATCCAACTTTGATGTAATGTCCTTAA
Organism: Salmo trutta; assembly: GCF_901001165.1. NCBI lineage: Eukaryota > Metazoa > Chordata > Actinopteri > Salmoniformes > Salmonidae > Salmo > Salmo trutta. The sequence goes on from NC_042973.1 coordinate 38,992,456, forward strand.
AACAAGTCAAAATGAGGCTCAGTAGTGTGTGTGGACTCCACGTGCCTGTATGACTTCCCTACAACGCCTGGGCATGCTCCTGATGAGGTGGCGGATGGTCTCCTGAGGGATCTCCTCCCAAACCTGGACTAACTCCTGGACAGTCTGTGGTGCAACGTGTCGTTGGTGGATGGAGCGAGACATGATGTCCCAGATGTGCTCAATTGGATTCAGGTCTCGGGAACGGGCGGGCCAGTCCATAGCATCAATGCCTTCCTCTTGCAGGAACTGCTGACACACTCCAGGCACATGAGGTCTAGCATTGTCTTGCATTAGGAGGAACCCAGGGCCAACCGCACCAGCATATGGTCTCACAAGGGGTCTGAGGATCTCATCTCGGTACCTAATGGCAGTCAGGCTACCTCTGGCGAGCACATGGAGGGCTGTGCGGCCCCCCAAAGAAATGCCACCCCACACCATGACTGACCCACCGCCAAACCGGTCATGCTGGAGGATGTTGCAGGCAGCAGAACGTTCTCCACGGCGTCTCCAGACTCTGTCACGTCTGTCACGTGCTCAGTGTGAACCTGCTTTCATCTGTGAAGAGCACAGGGCACCAGTGGCGAATTTGCCAATCTTGGTGTTCTCTGGCAAATGCCAAACGTCCTGCATGGTGTTGAGCTGTAAGCACAACCCCCACCTGTGGACGTCGGGCCCTCATACCACCCTCATGGAGTCTGTTTCTGACCGTTTGAGCAGACACATGCACATTTGTGGCCTGCTGGAGGTCATTTTGCAGGGCTCTGGCAGTGCTTCTCCTGCTCCTCCTTGCACAAAGGCGGAGGTAGTGGTCCTGCTGCTGGGTTGTTGCCCTCCTACGGCCTCCTCCACGTCTCCTGATGTACTGGCCTGTCTCCTGGTAGCGCCTCCATGCTCTGAACACTACGCTGACAGACACAGCAAACCTTCTTGCCACAGCTCGCATTGATGTGCCATCCTGGATGAGCTGCACTACCTGAGCCACTTGTGTGGGTTGTAGACTCCGTCTCATGCTACCACTAGAGTGAAAGCACCGCCAGCATTCAAAAGTGACCAAAACATCAGCCAGGAAGCATAGGAACTGAGAAGTGGTCTGTGGTTACCACCTGCAGAACCACTCCTTTATTGGGGGTGTCTTGCTAATTGCCTATAATTTCCACCTGTTGTCTATTCCATTTGCACAACAGCATGTGAAATGTATTGTCAATCAGCGTTGCTTCCTAAGTGGACAGTTTGATTTCACAGAAGTGTGATTGACTTGGAGTTACATTGTGTTGTTTAAGTGTTCCCTTTATTTTTTTGAGCAGTGTATGTATATATATATATATATATATATACAAAAAAATGATATTCTATTTTTGAGAGCGGTTAAATGAATATAGGGGAAACTGCCTGGTGCTCTCTTATTATGGTGTTGTAGTAGTTTTGTGTGTGTGCATGTGTGTGGCATTTATGTGTTTCTGTGCTTTGCAGTGTTGTATGCTTTATTGTGTGTGTGTTTGTGTGTCAAATTGACACTGTCAATCAAAGTGTGTGTTTGTGACAACGCTTCTAGCCCCCCGACCCCTACTAACCTATTAACTATGGTATACCATATCCACAACACTCTACCCTGATGTCATGCGTTTGGGTTGTGGCAAGTAGAAGTCCTCTATTACGCTGCGGTGCTGCCGTGTGCTGCAGAGCACTCTAACTGCAGTGAGGTCACCGCAGTAAAATAACACTGAAAGTTTCCTAAGGTCGTAAAGGCCCAGAGCGAAGTGGTCTGGACACAGGGGGAATATGGCTCGGGATAATTGGCGGGATAATTTCCGTAGCAGGAGCTGGGGTCAGGACCGGGTCTCCTTCCTTTCCTTTTCAACCCATTCAGTTTTCACCGACAACCGGACTGAAGGACTTAGTCCAGCGCCTATTTACCACCATTCAGTGTCCAATTCTCCCCTGTTCACTCGCCCATTCACCCCCATTCACTCTCCCCAATTCTCCGCCATTCACTCTCTCCCGTTCACCCCCATTTACTCTCCTATTCTCCCCCACTCTCCCCTATTCACTCACCCATTCACTCTCTCCCATTCGCCCCGATCCACCCTCATTCCCCCCCATTTAAACTCCCATTCATCCCCATTCACTCTCATTCTCCCCCACTCTTCCCCATTCACTCTCAGTTTCCCCCAGCCTCTGCGCTTTAATGTTGTTTTTCTGTGGGGAAACAGGCAGTCACTGAGTGGTGGTTGAGGACATGGCTTGGCTCCCGCTGTGTTTTTAAATGGTAGGCTGACCTCATGCCTGTGAGAGAGAGAGGCACCAGTCCTGACCTGAAACACCTAAGTGAGTTAGGGGCACACACGCTCAAACGCATACGTACACACACACACACACACACACACACACACACACACACACACACACACACACACACACACACACACACACACACACACACACACACACACACACACACAGTCTTTTGTTGCTAAGAATTTTCCTGCAAACTTGTGTATCTGAGCTTTAAAAAGTCTTCTAAAGTTTTTTGTTTCAACTTTAAAATGTATGACTTGATTTGCCCTAATGAAAAATGGATCAATACCTACAAAAATGTAAATTGATTATTATCCACATGAAAATTCACATTTATTGTTGCTGCTCAAATTGAGATCTTACATCTGTATATATAGACTATACAGTGTGTCATCAAACACAAGGCATGTCAAGTCCTTCTGTGTTATTTTAAATAAAGTTTTTCTTGACTTGGCCTTGACTTGGCCTAAAGTATTTCATGGCCTTTATCGACTGACATCACTGGTTTGATATGTGGGACCTTGCTTTTACAAATCCCTCTGAATTAGCTTAGGTAAGCAGGTTAGAGCACTTTCCCTTTGATAATATTATCATCTCAGCTCTGCTGTCTCTACTGTATGGTAAGCCTCCCTCCTTTTGATAATATTATCATCTCAGCTCTGCTGTCTCTACTGTACGGTAAGCCTCCCTCCTTTTGATAATATTATCATCTCAGCTCTGCTGTCTCTACTGTATGGTAAGCCTCCCTCCTTTTGATAATATTATCATCTCAGCTCTGCTGTCTCTACTGTACGGTAAGCCTCCCTCCTTTTGATAATATTATAATCTCAGCTCTGCTGTCTCTACTGTATGGTAAGCCTCCCTCCTTTTGATAATATTATCATCTCAGCTCTGCTGTCTCTACTGTACGGTAAGCATCCCTGCTCTTTCACCTGCTCTGCTGTAATTCATTTTTCCTCACTGTGTCCTCATCTGTGCTGTCCCTATTGGTCTACTATTTTCTCTCCGTAGCTGTCCTTTACTACAGTAGACCGATTACTCTTCTCCAACTCCAGCTTAGCCCAGAGGGAGTATTGGAGGCGGGTGCACACTAGGCACACTGAACCTCGTGCTGTGGAGTTTGGGGGTCTCTCTCTTTCTCTCTGTCTCTCTCTCTGTCTCTGTCTCTCTCTCTCATTGTCTCTCCATTTCTCCCCTTTTCATTGATAATCTTCCTGCATTCCCACTTCCACTCAAGAATGAAGGAATGAGGGAATGTCAACAGAATTATTTTCCTTGCTGGAGAGACGCGTCCAGTTTTGCCCACATACCCTCTGGGTGTGTGTTTAGGGTACCCAACCTAACCCATACAGTCGGTCTGACTCTCTTGCTCTCTACCCCTCTCTACCTCCCTCTTACTCTCTAGTGGTGTGCTGCTCTTTATCCCTCTATTCCTCTCTCTTGCTGTATTTCACTCACTCACTCACTCACTCACTCACTCACTCACTCACTCACTCACTCACTCACTCACTCACTCACTCACTCACTCACTCACTGTCTGTTCTCCCCTGTAATAACAACAAAACAATCCAGAAAAATGCATGTCAAAAATGTTATAAATTGATTTGCATTTTAATGAGGGAAATAAGTATTTGACCCCTCCGCAAAACATGACTTAGTACTTGGTGGCAAAACCCTTGTTGGCAATCACAGAGGTCAGACATTTTTTGTAGTTGGCCACCAGGTTTGCACACATCTCAGGAGGGATTTTGTCCCACTCCTCTTTGCAGATCTTCTCCAAGTCATGAAGGTTTCGAGGCTGACGTTTGTCAACTCGAACCTTCAGCTCCCTCCACAGATGTTCTATGGGATTAAGGTCTGGAGACTGGCTAGGCCACTCCAGGACCTTAATGTGCTTCTTCTTGAGCCACTCCTTTGTAGCCTTGGCCGTGTGTTTTGGGTCATTGTCATGCTGGAATACCCATCCACGACCCATTTTCAATGCCCTGGCTGAGGGAAGGAGGTTCTCACCCAAGATTTGACGGTACATGGCCCCGTCCATCGTTCCTTTGATGCAGTGAAGTTGTCCTGTCCCCTTAGCAGAAAAACACCCCCAAAGCATAATGTTTCCACCTCCATGTTTGACGGTGGAGATGGTGTTCTTGGGGTCAAAGGCAGCATTCCTCCTCCTCCAAACACGGCGAGTTGAGTTGATGCCAAATAGCTCCATTTTGGTCGCATCTGACCACAACACTTTCACCCAGTTGTCCTCTGAATCATTCAGATGTTCATTGGCAAACTTCAGACGGGCATGTATATGTGCTTTCTTGAGCAGGGGGACCTTGCGGGCGCTGCAGGATTTCAGTCTTTCACGGCGTAGTGTGTTACCGATTGTATTCTTGGTGACTATGGTCCCAGCTGCCTTGAGATCATTGACAGTTCTGGGCTGATTCCTCACCGTTCTCATGATCATTGCAACTCCATGAGGTGAGATCTTGTATGGAGCCCCAGGCCGAGGGAGATTGACAGTTCTTTTGTGTTTCTTCCATTTGCGAATAATCGCACCAACTGTTGTCACCTTCTCACCAAGCTGCTTGGCGATGGTCTTGTAGCCCATTCCAGCCTTGTGTAGGTCTACAATCTTGTCCATGACATCCTTGGAGAGCTCTTTGGTCTTGGCCATGGTGGAGAGTTTGGAATCTGATTGATTGCTTCTGTGGAAAGGTGTCTTTTAAACAGGTAACAAACTGAGATTAGGAGCACTCCTTTTAAGAGTGTGCTCCTAATCTCAGCTCGTTACCTGTATTAAAGACACCTGGGAGCCAGAAATCTTTCTGATTTAGAGGGGTCAAATCCTTACTTATTTCCCTCATTAAAATGCAAATCAATTTATAACATTTTTGACATGCGTTTTTCTGGATTTTTTGTTGTTATTTTGTCTCTCACTGTTCAAATAAACCTACCATTAAAATTATAGACTGATCATTTCTTTGTCAGTGGGCAAACGCACAAAATCAGCAGGGGATCAAATACTTTTTTCCCTCACTGTACATGGTGGTCAGCGGTGGTCAATGACGTTTAAGATGAGGGAGGACGATAATTTTTTTTAATGGCCTTATTTCTATTACAGCATATTGGATGACTCATTCATATTCCATTCACTCAGCTCAATGTAACATAGATAGGTTTAGGCACATTTTTCTTTATTCCCATCATGAGGTTGCTACATCCTTGCCTATGAATGAAAATTTACAACGTAGGTGCACAGGTCAAAGAGAAATTTGAGCAATCAAGGTGACAGACATTGACACATGCAATACCGCCTTGCACACTCTTGCCTGCATCTAGCTGATCTAGGGTATAATCATTAGTCCAACAGTTGCAAACGAGAGTTTCTATTGGACAAATTCAGGTATGTTTATACCCGTTTCGTTCCGTTTAAGAAACATTTTGTTCAACAGAATCGGCGGAAGCAGCCACATACAAACATTATGATCCCTTTGATCGTTATATAATTACTTCTAGCATCTATGCACCCTCCTCCTCTATCACATTTCAGGTATGACCCAAATGCAGACTGTGTCGAAGTAACAATGTTTATTACAGCAACAGGCGCAGGCATACGACAGGTCAAGGCAGGCAGGGGTCAATAATCCAGAGTCGTGGGGCAAAGGTACAGGAAGGCAGGCAGGTTTAGGGTCAGGTCAGGCAGAGATCGGTAATCCAGATTAGTGGGGCAAAGGCACAGGACGGCAGGCAGGCTCAGGGTCAGGGCTGGCAGAAAGGTCAAATCCGGGAAAACTAGAAAGCACAAAGACAGGTGAAATAGAACAGGGCGTGACATCCTCTCATCTTTCCCATCGCTTGTGGACTTCAGTGCACAACACATCAGGTGAAAAAACCTTTCCAAGCCAAACCTTCATATCATAACCGCTAACCGCTACACACAGCCTAAATCGTTGTCACCATATTAACGTCATAGTCAACATAGCTACTAGAACTTACACGTTAGTAAACCCGCTACAATCATGCAGTACAGTGCACAGTCAGCAGCAAGCAGTTTAGCAGTTACACCAGTGGCAATAAATTAATAAAACCAAAAGCTTACCTTAACTTGGAAGAGATCCAGTGTTGGATAGCCATAGCCAGGTAGCTAACTTAGCATCCCTCTCTGTTTGAGCTGGGTGTTTGAGTAGGCTAAACTAGCTAGCTGCATTCGCTAGCTAAGTGAAAGTGAAAGAAATACAACTAAATATAGCTTTCTCTCTCTTTCTCTTGCTTCTCCTTCATTTATAAAGACATGCATTAGCTAAAAACTGGTCAACTATTGTCCTTCACTCTCTGAGTCAACTAATCACCACATGTTATGCATTGCAGTGCTAGCTAGCTGTAGCTTATGCTTTCAGTACTAGATTCATTCTCTGATCCTTTGATTGGGTGGACAACATGTCAGTTCATGCTGCAAGAGCTCTGATAGGTTGGAGGACGTCCTCTGGAAGTTGTCATCATTACTTTGTAAGTCTATGGAAGGGGGTGAGAACCATGAGCATCCTAGGTTTTGTATTGAAGTCAATGTACCCAGAGGAGGACGGAAACTAGCTGTCCTTCGGCTACACCATGGTGCTACCCTACAGCATGCTGTTGAGGCTACTGTGGATCTTCATTGCAAAACAGTTTGTTTTAATAAATTATTAGGTGACATATATGTAGTATAGTTTTATCTAAAAAGGACAACATTTTTAATGTTTCATTATTTTAATTTTAATGAAATTCACTGAGGCTGGTCCTCCTGTTCTTCTTCTGAGGAGCCTCTACTGATTGTGGTTTATCTTTTGTGGTAGTGTCTTGGCAGAGTGGGACTCCTCTACCTTCATGACAGCTGTAGAGTTTGGCACGCGTGTGCGTATGTGTGTGTGTGTGCGTACATGAGAGGCAGTAGCACGGCCTGCTGTGAATTAGATCTGTGTGTGTGTGTGTGCTCATGCATGTGTGTTTGAGATAGCCACCATCCACCAGTGTCTGATGGTTTAGTGGGCGGCGGTGGCCAGTTGCTTCCCCTGTGCCTTTTCTCTTAGCCAACCAATAGTCTCCTGATACTCTCCTCAACCCACCCCACCTCACCTAATTTACACATCTGTCTTGTTTACATTTCTCCTCTCAGAAAAAACCATGCTCCACTTGTCAAAATAAATAGCAGGCGCAGGATTCAGCTGGTGATTTGAGGCAATCTAATGGGAGGATAAAGGGGTTGAAGGGGGAGAGTTTGGAGTTTGAGCTGAGAGGAGCTGTTTCCATCCGACTGTTTCAACTAATCCTAAATTGTAACCACTGGAAGACAGTGACCTCCTTGGAACATGTGTTCACCATTAATCCTGAGAGAGAGAGAGAGAGAGAGAAGAAAGAGAGAGAGGCAGGAGGATGGGAGGGAGAGAGTGGGGAGAGAGGGAGAGGGGGAGAGAGAAGGCTTGTTTTCAACAGTCTGGAGAGAAAGATGGCTCTGGAAAGGAGCAGCATGTCAGCTCTCCTATTATTCACATTGACACTATCATGGTGTGTGTGTCACACTCGGTGTTCACTTAGGTCTGCTGTGAGATGATGTACAGTAATGGCTTCCCCACTTCCCCCACCTGTCAAACATACACTACACCTCCTCTGTTGTTGTACTTCTGATTTATGTCAGATGAATGTCTCATACTGTTGCCACGGTGATGAGGTGGCAGTTAAAAGGTTATTAAACGTCTGGTATGAGCGAAGCATTTCAACATGGTGTAAGGTTTATGGCTGTGTCTGAATTGGCACCTTATTCCCGACAGTATATTGTCCACTATCTTTCACCATGGGCCCAACAGGCTCTGGTCAAAAAATAGTACACTAGATAGAGAATAGTGTGCCATTTCAGACGCAATGCGTATTTACCATGTGAATATTGTCGCAACAGTGATGGAAACAAGGTTAGTTGGGATTGAGAGTTGACTTATTCACTCACCACTAACCAATACATGATTGGAGATCACATTTTTTATTGTGGGTTCTGCATTCTATTCCCTGTTAACGAATGGAACTCTGTTTCTCTGGCCATGACACATTGGACCGTTAGAGCGGGTCAAGAGTGGACTAGTGATGGCTCCCCTCTCTCCATTTACCTCCACAATCTCTCTCTTTGCGCTGTCCCTCTCCCTCTCCCCCTCTCTTTCTCCTCCTCTCTCTCTTCTCCTTCCCTCCATCCCATCCTCCATCCCTCCCTTCATGCTGACTGTACACATTGAGCCTCACACAGCTTGTTCACAGAGAGCTGAGGTCACAGAGTGTCTCAGAGAAGTAAACGCCATCCAATTCCACCATGTGATGTGATGTGATGTGATGTATGGGACGGATACAAAGGCACAGAGAGGAACACAAGCTCGCGTCCAAATTTTGGAAGGCACATAAAACACATGACAGAATGGAGAATAAAAAAGACAAAGCCAATATAAGGGTCCAAATTTAAAACATGTCCCAGGTCTCAGCTGTCGTTCGGAAGGGGGATTTATTTTTCCCTCCTCTCCTCCTTTCCTCTCCTCCTCCAGAGCTTTGGCAGAGTGAGGAATAGAACAACAGAGGAGAAGGGGAAACTGGCAGACTGTCTATTCCCAACATGCACAGTGTGTTATTCTGAAGTAGGAGACCATGTGCAACAGTTTTAGTGCTGGACCGGACCGGGCTGCTCTAAGGGCCCATACACCCCAGGTCAGGGTTCTAGTCCCCCAGCTCTGATACATGGGAGGCTATCCTAATATGGACACCATACAGGGACATGTGGTGGAGAAATTGGAGAGAAGGGGGACTATTATCTAAGGTTCCCCATGGACGTATACCACACCATGGAGAATGACTGGTAGATGAAAGCAGTTTCATGGAATAGTATCCCAACTACTGTGAATTAAAACGTATGTCTATTTTGGTGTTGATTTTGAGATTTTATGTACATTTCTGGGTTGCCACTGTATATGTACATTTGTTATATGTTTGGGTTTGGCCTGCCACTTGACTTAATTTGCGTGTTACCGTAATATGTGTTTTCGTGTTGATTTACACTATGTCCACAATGATATGGTATTCATTATGCAATATTTATAGTTATGTGTTTAGGATGTGTGTTGAGTCCGCCATTAGGACGTTAGGACCACAGTCCGTTATTAGGACATTTTAACAAGTCTTTGCATGAATGATGCAGAAAACGATGCCAGGAAATCTAAATCTATATTTTACTGTATTTCAGCCATCCCAGCATTCAACTCCTGTAGCAGTGTTCCTTTTAATGGGGAGGATCATCAAAACCCCTGATTCATTACTGTCTATAGCAGCCAGGCCTGGCCTGATGAAAGGAGTGTATAGATGTAGAACATCATTCACCGTGCTAGCAGGGAGCTTCAAGTAGCAGTCCAAATATATAGAGGTATTCTCAAATAACCTGGGCCTGCCAACTACACCACTCGTATTTATTGATGTATTTATCTGGATTTCCTGTATACTTGTTTGAGATGATGGGACTGGGGATCTGGGGAGGGGAAGGGGGAACGTCGTTGTGTATCTGACTGTGTGTGTGTGTGTGGGGGGGGGGGGGGGTAGCAGGTAGTTCTGGCCCCGGCTGTGGAGTATTGCATTAAGACCAGGGTGCTGCTGCTGCTGTCATGGTCCCTGAGACTGCTCCCTCGCTCCCTCCCACCCTCCGGATGGTGAACCTGTCAGCTTCCTGCTGCACCTCTGCCCAGGAATGCAGCACCTTTGTTCAAACTATACTCTCTGTAGGCCCTGTCAGGTTGAAAATTTGTTGTACTTTGGATTGTTGCTTGGGATGTCTCATCCCAACCCAGTTTGCATTTAACAGGAAAAGGCTTCATTTGCTCTTGTATTTAATGTGCACTGTTTTACAGATGGTCTCAATATGTTGCATCTTCTTGATCTCGATTACTAAATTTTTATAGCAAAGATGATACGCACTGCCATTTGAGTTTGGGTCAAATCCATGAAAAGCCCTTTCTTAATAGCCCAATAAATCAAGCATTGTTTGAAAGTGGGAAGTAAGTCAGTGATCGTTTGAAACGCCAATAGTTTTAAAGAATCCTTCCATAAAAAACCCATTGCCAGCTGCATTATCAAGGTAAACTAGCATTGTTTGACAGTAAATTGATAATTGTCTGAATAGAGAGTGGTACTGTATATATATATATATATATATATATATATATATATATATATATATATCTATAAACTAATCAGAAGTTAGAACACTGTCACGAGTGCTGTCTTCGAATTCCCTGTCATAAATTAGCCAAGGCGCAGCGTGCTGGTAGTTCCACATCTTTTATTTGTGAACGCGAACAAAACAAGAAAACAGGTGAAAACTGAAACAAACGTGATGTTCTGGGGCTGCTCACACACAGCTGCACAAAAAAGGATCCCACAAAAACACAGGGAAAAACAGACTGCCTAAGTATGGCTTCCAATCAGAGACAACAATAGACAGCTGCCTCTGATTGGAAACCATACCCGGCCAAAACATAGAAAACAAAACATAGAATGCCCACCCACCTATCACACCCTGACCTAACTAAACAGAGAAAACACAGCTCTCCTAGGTCAGAGCGTGACAGACACACCTACTCATTCAAGGGTTTTTCTTTATTTTTACTATTTTCTACATTGTAGAATAATAGTGAAGACATCAAAACTATAAAATAACACATACAGAATCATGAAGTAACCAAAAAAGTGTTAAACAAATCAAAATATATTTTAGATTTTAGATTCTTCGCCTTGATGACAGCTTTGCACACTCTTGGCATTCTCTCAACCAACTTCACCTGGAATGCTTTTCCAACAGTCTTGAAGGAGTTCTCTCACATGCTGAGCACTTGTTGGCTGCTTTTCCTTCACTCTGCGGTCCAACTCATCCCAAACCATCTCAATTGGTTTGAGGTCGGGTGATTGTGGAGGCCAGGTCATCTGACGCAGTACTCCATCACTCTCTTTCTTGGTCAAATAGCTCTTACATAGCCTGGAGGTGTTTTTGGGTCATTGTCCCATTGAAAAACAAATGATAGTCCCACTAAGTGCAAACCAGATGGGATGGTGTTTCGCTGCAGAATGCTGTGGTAGTAATGCTGGTTAAGTGTGCCTTGAATTCTAAATAAATCACTGACAGTGTCACCAGCAAAGCAACGCCACACCATCACACCTCTTCCTCCATGCTTCACGGTGGGAACCACCTGTCTTATGTCTGTTGCTCATGTTTCTTGGCCCAAGCAAGTATTTTCTTCTCATTGGTGTCCTTTAGTAGTGGTTTCTTTGCAGCAATTTGACCATGATGGCTTGATTCACGCAGTCCCCTCTGAACAGTTGATGTTGAGATGTGTCTGTTACTTGACCTTTTTGTGACTGCACTTGAAGAAACTTTCAAAGTTCTTGAAATTTTCAACGGACTGACCTTCATGTCTTAAAGTTGTGATGGACTGTCATTTCTCTTTGCTTATTTGAGCTGTTCTTTCCATAATATGGAGTTGGTCTTTTACCAAACAGGGCTATCTTATGTATACCACCACTACCTTGTCACAACACAACTGATTGCCTCAAACGCATTAAGAAGGAAAGAAATTCCACAAAAAATGTTCAACAAGGCATACCTGTTGATTGAAATGCATTCCAGGTGACTACCTCATGAAGCTGGTTGAGAGAATGCCAAGAGTGTGCAAAGCTGTCATCAAGGGTGGCTACTTTGAAGAATCTCAAATATAAAATATTGCTTTGGGTTACTACATGATTCCATATGTGTTATTTCATAATTTTGATGTTTTCACTATTATCACTATTAAAATAGTAAAAATAAAGAAAAACCTTGGAATGAGTATGTGTCCAAACTTTTGACTGGTACCATATTTGAAGTTAATTCAGTAACCTTCCCCGGGTCCAAAATAGACACTGTTCTCGCGTGACGGAGCTCTGTGGCATAAAATAGCCTCCTTCCATGTGTCATAACATTTAACATTTTAAAGGGAATCTTTCTCAACCAGAAGTTACTCTCAGTGCATAAGTAAGTTGAATATGAAATAGCTGCTACAAATAAACAGTATAACACTAATGTGATTCTATCATGGCCGACGTTACACTTGGGGGATGGCAGGAATGGGGGAATGTCAATAGAATTATTTTCCTTGCTGGAGAGACACGTCCAGCTTTGCCCACATACCCTCTTTGTGTGTGCTTAGGGTACCCAACCCAACCCATGCAGTCGGTCTGAGTCTCTCGCTCTCGCTCTCGTCCCCTTTCTCTCACTCTTACTCTTTATTGGTGTGTTGCTGTTTATCAGTCTCTCTCTCCTCTCTTGCTGTCTTGCTCTCTCTCCCTGCATCCTTTTCTCTCTCTTCCCCTCTTCTCTCTCTCTTAGAGACACATACTCACATACTGTATTCATGCAGTACGCACTCTACTACCCATACTACAGTACAACTGTTGGATTTGGACTGAAAACAGCTGTTTTTTGGTGCAGTGGTCATAGTGGTGTTCTAAATGGTGTCTGTCAGTGAATCACTGCTGTGGAAAAAGAGCTTCAGCCCTGTGCCAGCTCTTACCTGGGGCATATATAGTCTCTGGTCTCAAGCTCCAGGTGTCTCCCCAGGTGTCTTCCATTCCCCTTTGACTAAAAGTCTCGCTTGTCAAAGTCATTGTGTCAGAGATACAGTGGATTTAGGAAGAGACTGTCTGTCCATTAGGTGGTCAGATGAGATACAGAGCTGTACTCAACACGCTGACTCTCCTCTCAAGATGCAATGATTTCTCATTCAAATAGGGAGACAAGAGGCTAGCTTCAACAAGCTAACTATACTCTGTCCAAAAGCTTTGTACTATGTATGTTTGTTTATAAACACTGGCCACACTCACTGGTGTCTTATTCTGAAAACTGAGTCTGACTATGCATAGAAATGGAATTAGGCTTATTAAAACATAATTACTATTACCCTCCCTGACGCCATTTGTATGCATAAGACTATTTTCAGTCGGTACCTGGGTCTATGTACCGGAGTCTACTTTCTATGACTATTTATCAAAAGGTCTATAGATATTTATTGCATACCTCTCCTCCCTAATCTTGTCCCGAGGAAGATTTGGCCAGGTGAGTGAGTTCATCATAATGAGATTCCCCAGGTGAATTTAATCAAATCTTCATTTTCTATTCACGACTGTTTAACTACTAACTATGTTCCCTCGGGTGTTTCTCAATTCACAATCCAATCCTACCCCTTTATAATGTATTTAGAAAATGTACACTGACTCTATAGCTAATGTGTTCTGAACGGCAAAACTGACGCATGCACTGGCCTGTTCTGTTACATCATTATCTGACACAGCCGAGGGGTTGTTAAGGATCACCTGTTTATGATCCATAGACTTTGGTTCATAATACACAATTTATATATTACATTTTTCCTTTCACATTTGTGTGCGGTTTGGTTCCTTTCTCTCTGCCCCTCGGTCTGTCTTGCTCTCTTTTCTCTTTATTGCTGCCTCTCTCTTCATCTCTCTCTGTCTCCCTCTCTCCAAGATGCTCTCTCTCTCCCTCTCTCTCTCTATCTCTCCGTGTCTCCCTCTCTCTCTCTCTCTCTCTCTTCTCTCTCTCCGTGTCTCCCTCTCTCTCTCTCTCTCTTCTCTCTCTCCATCTCTCTCTCTCTCTTCTCTCTCTCTGTCTCTCTCTGTGTCTCTCTCTGTGTCTCTCTCTGTGTCTCTCTCTGTGTCTCTCTCTGTGTCTCTCTCTGTGTCTCTCTCCGTGTCTCTCTCCGTGTCTCCCTCCGTGTCTCTCTCCGTCTCTCTCTCTCTCTCTCTCTCTCTCTCTCTCTCTCTCTGTGCGTGTGGATCAACGAAGACTTGTCCCTGTCATGCTTAATTCTGTTCATGTGTGGGCTGGGCTGAACAGTAGCTGGTTTGTGTTATTGAATAATCAACAACCCAAACCGTAGCATTGGCTCTAATTACGGCAGTATGCCAGGGAGTGTACCAGCTTGAACCGTGGGCAAACTTTTTCCAATCTGCTTTTTACAGGAGCCCTCTGAGACAAGACAGGAGAGCCACTGACAGCACAGACCAAGGCCACACACACACACACACACACACACACACACACACACACACACACACAGACACACACACACACACACACACACACACACACACACACACACACACACACACACACACACACACACACACACACACACACACACACACACAGGCCAAGACATGCACACATGCACAGAGACAGGCAAGAGACGCAAGCAGAGAAAACAAACACAGCGGGACACGTGGACGGCCTCTCCCTGCCTTTCACTCACGCTTGCTGCATGCATCATTTGAATATAATAGTGGTCTATTGCAGTCGAGAAGAATAATGGACAATGCATTTATTAGTTGACTACAGTCTGCTGACTGCTGATGGCTGTGTATGTCTTGGCTTGTGTGTGTGTATGTGTGTGTGAGTGTGAGTGTGTGTATGTGTGTGAGCATGCGTGTGTATGTGTGTCTTGGCGTGCGTCTGTGGCATTTATCTGTGCTGTCAGTGCAGCCATCTTTCTTTCATTAGTTCCTAGGAGCCCTGAGTGGGGCCCCTGGAGCATTCATTATACAGAGAGGGGGCCTTCTGTATGTAGGGCCCTAGTACCACACACACATGGCAGTGAGCAACAGAGGGCTCCAGTCCCTTATTACATGGGCTTTTCCCTCTGGACCGGCTGGGCTTTTCATCACTCTTCCCTCCACTAGACCACATAGGTATTGCTGAGGACAGAGGGGCCTGCTGACCAAACAAGCTATTTGGGTTGGTTGGTTGACGGAAACACACAGAAAGAGACATACATTTTGTTATTGCTCTCTCTCACACATACACTTGTGTGTGGGCACACATGAAGTCAGGCAGGCACGCGCACACATACACACACACACTCCGATCCCCTACAGACCCCCCCCCCCCCCCCCCCACACACCCGCCCCACACACACCCCATCCCAGAAGCAGGGACTTGAAAGAATGAAAAAAAGAATTGAATGACACGCTTCACAGGCTCTCGTTTCCTGCCACCCGACGGGAGGAGCTGTCTGTTACTGTGACAGACGGCTCCCTTTTCCAAATATTGTTTTATATCAGGCCTGAGAGGTTAAAGAGTGACAGCGCCTGTCACCGAGTGATGGATGACCCTCTCAGCAGCCCTTTCTCTTCACTCTCCTCCTTCCCTCCAGGGCTTTCAAATGAAACTTTAGCTAATTAAAAGTGTGGCAATGTAGATCTTATGAAAATGTTGAAGGGTTGAGGGAAGTTTGCTTTTAATCTCTGGTCTGTGGCTGTGGAGTAGACGTGTTATTTTCATTTGGTCAGACAGGGCACTGAGCGGTGGGAGGCTAGGGTGAAAGTGGGGACAGCTAGAGTCTGACTTTAATTCAACAAAGGGACAGGTAAAGTTAGATCCCTTGTCAGTTACTCACACAGCATGCCATCCTCTTCCTCTTGGTATCCCTTTCCTGCAGACAAATGACCAAATCGCCCTCTAGTGGCCTCATGGGTGGAATGTTATTAATAATTTTCATAATTTCATAATTAATAAACATTCTATATTTTCTTACGCAGAAAATTCAGTGTTTCTTTGTCAAACGGTTTTGTTATGTTTCAGTCTTCTGTTATGTATATAAAGTGTAATATTGGGATGCAAACTCCGAATGTATTATACATATTATATATACATTTCAACATGGTGCAGGTGTCTTCTTTTTTAAGCCCATAGTGTGTAAGTGTGAAAAACCCAGCAGTGTTGCAGTTCTTGACACAATCAAACCGGTGCACCTGGCATCAACTACCATACCCCGTTCAAAGGCATTTAAATATTTTGTCTTGCCCATACCCCTCTGAATGGCACACAAACAATCCATGTCTCAATTGTCTCAAGGCTTATTTGTCTCAAATCCTTCTTTAACCTGTCTCCTCCCTTTCATCTACACGGATTAAAGTGGATTTGATATGTGACATCAATAAGGGATCATAGCTTTCACCTGGATTCACCTGGTCAGTTTATGTCATGGAAAAAGCAGTCCCTAATGTTTTGTACATTCAGTGTACAGTATGTGTCTCCATGTCTCGGGTAGAATAGCAGGCCTAGGAGACCTGAGACCTGAGGTTATTACTTGCTGTAAACCACCAGCGCTCATTAAATGGCTGATCTGATTAAGGATAGTTAACTTAATGCTGAGTCTGCAGCCGGGCCAGTTGTGGAGGAATGAGTCAGAGCTGGAGAGGAGAGGAGATGGAAGAAGAAGAAGAAGAAAAGCTCCCAATTGTACTGCACAATATAATTGTTTCGCTATATTTCCAAACAATATTCTGTCACCAAGTTCACTTTATGCTACTGTGGGTCTGAGTTCATATGAATGAATAGGCTGCTAATTGCAAAAGACACGGAAGCAACAGACTACTGAATAGTAAATTCAGATGATCCTCATCTCAAGGATGATGACATGAATAAAGCACGAGAGGAAAGTTTAGGAATCAGCAAAAGCTGGCTATTAAAGGGTGACATCAGTGTGGTAAAACCATAACTCGCTGGGGTTGAAAACATTTTGCTGGATCTGTGTGTGCTTTTCTAGTGGTTATTAAATAAATAAATAGCAGAGCTCTGCCTGTCCGCACTCCAGAGCAACAGACGTAGGTCTGTATCGCACAATGTTCACTTTCCTTTTCATTAAACAGATTCCACTGTGGAAAATGTGCACTAGGATTGTAAAACTATAGGGATATTAAACGTATAGGTTTATATGCAGTATATGTTCAACGTTCTGTCTGTGAATAGAAAAACAGTGGTGAGGGTAATGGTTCTGTGTGTGTGCGTGTGTGCTGATTTGTAGGGGTTATACGCATGTGTGTGTGTGTGTGTGTTTATCATGTAGACTATTGGCAGTTATGTGTCTTGGTGTGTGTTAATGGCTAGGTTTGTGTCTGATGATGTGTCTCCCTGTCTACATTTAACACCAGTCTGATGCCAGTACTAAAACCAGTCTCAGAAAAGGCGGACTAGAATTACTACTCTTTCTTTCACTTCAGCTGAGGTATTTCAACACCCCAACATGAAACACTCCTCAACCCCAAAGTGTGGCTTCTTAATCATCGCGAAATCACAACATCCATCTGTACATTTCCATAGGAGTAATTCAGTTTCCATCCATCTGTACATTTCCATAGGAGTAATTCAGTTTCCATCCATCTGTACATTTCCATAGGAGTAGTTCAGTTTCCATCCATCACGTCTCATAGCGGAGTACATTTTGAAGCCGTATTTCAAATGGTAGATAATGATGTGTTGTTGTTCTTCGAGCTAACTCCATGGGGTGATTATACACTGTTGCTATAGCCTTTGTGTGTGTGTTTGTGTGCTTGTGTGTGTGTGTGTGTGTTTGTGTGTGTGAATCCCATAGTGCTTGGGCCTGATTAAGCTCTCCCTGGAGTTCCAGTGTTGACGAGAGCTGTAGGACTAAGCTCTGCAGACAAGTGGGCACACTTATACCGTAATGAAGGTACCCTGCTAGGGGAGAATGGAGAGCGCAAACAATAGGAGTGTTTGTATCAGTATTGATATCAGCAGGCAGACCTTAAATCCCTGCTGTGGGGGACTAGGAGGAGAGGGATGGTGGGGAGATGCTGTGGAGCGCTAGGCTCCACTGTCTCTGTGCTCAGAGTGGCTACGCTAGTTTGTTCATTTCTGTAAACGAACGATCTGCGCCACGAGGAAGTGATGGCGGAAGATGGGGGATGAGAGGAGGAGGGGATGAGTGGGGAGAAGTCCCAGTCTCAGGTCTGTTGATTTCCACTACATTGGGAGGGTTGCGAGAGTTTACTTAACGATCATGGAGTCTGTGGGGCAGACTAGTTTGGTCTGTCAGCTGGTTGGTTCTCAGCCCTGTGGCAGCCAGCCCTCTTCCCCTCAGGCAGGGACATATCCCTCTCATCACTCCCTGGGCCTAGGACAGTCAACAAAGGACAACTGCCAACTCATAGTTGAGCCAAGTGTCCTCATTATTGCAACTTACTTTCTGGTTATTACATTATCATGGCTAGTTGGAAGACTTTGCGAAAAGTTGGGCTGATTTCACATTGACTACTCTTGACAACTTCTGATATCTGATCCAACCATAATTGGATGTTGCTCTGACATTGTTGTTCTGTGAGGTGTCTGTTAACAGGTGTTTGGATTGTCTCCTGTGGGTGCATCTGTTCTTATGTTGATGTTCTGTGGATGTTCTTCTCAATGTTGTCTCATGTCAACATAGTTGAGGTTGACATTTAGAAAGTGTAACAAACTGTCTGTCTGAGTTGACCATAGAGCATCTCTTGTTGCTTCAGGAGATTGTCCAAACCCCCCCACCCCCCTCTTTCTATACCTCTTTATCCTCCTCTCCTCTACTCTGTTCTCTCCATCTAGTATCAGCTGCTTGCTATCAAGCCTTTAAATAACGTGTTTGACAAATTTTACAGCAACCAAACTCTCTTAGGTTATTTCTTTATTTTATTGTGTCTGTGTTTTCTAAGAGCTGCAATATTATACTCCTGTCTCCAGCAATTCCATCCAGCAATTGGAAGCTGGAAAATCTAGTGAGAGAGAGAGCAGTTTTTTATAAAAAAGCAAATGTTTTAATTGTGCCCAAAACCAAACCATTGCATTCTGTATGCTGTGTTGCACAGACATTAAATCCACACACTTTGTTTGTAAAACAGAAGTGTCTGATCTGTTAATGACCTCAAGTTCAAAGTGTCATGCCCACACGCTTGTATCCATACACCACTGCCTGTTACACACAATGAGCCTCCTCTCTCTCTCTCTCTCTCTCTCTCTCTCTCTCTCTCTCTCTCTCTCTCTCTCTCTCTCTCTCTCTCTCTCTCTCTCACTCTCACTCGCTCACTCCCCATCTCTCTCGGTCTCCCCCTCTTGTTTATAACTAAATTGACTCCCACAAGACACTCCTTGAAACTCTTTATTGCAGTAGAATTTCAAGATTCAACAAAGATCAAAAACAAAAAGCAGTGGCAACCAAGATGACGGATCATATTTGGCCGAGAATCCTCTTCCCTCAGCAATATGGTACTCGTACACCAATGTATACCATGTTCCCTTCTGACATTTAAGGGCAGGTTTATGACTGCCAAAATTCACAACAATCAAGGGACATTGTTAGTACCCAATTAGCACTGTAAAGCACTTGGACACACTCTTACTTTACTACTCCTAAATACAATTTGCATACTGCCCCAACAGATCCACAGATGATGCAATCGGTATCTCACTGCACACTGCCTTATAGCATCTGGACAAGAGGAATACCTATGGAAGAAGGCTGTTCATCGACTACAGCTAAGCCTTCAACACCATACTGCCCTCCAAGCTCATCACTTATCTCGGGGCCCTGGGTTTGAACCCCGCCCTGTGCAACTGGGTCTTGGACATCCTGATGGGCATACCCCAGGTGGTGAAGGCAGGCAACAATATCTCCCGTTACGCTGATCCTAAAAATGGGGGCCATCACAAACGTCTAAAGATGCACCATTGAGAGTATCTTGTCGGGCTGTATCACCGCCTGGTACGGCAACTGCCCCATCCGCAACGGCAGGGCTCTCCAGAGGGTGGTGCGGTCAGCCCAACGCATAACTGGGGGCACACTGCCTGCCTTCCAGGACATCTATAGCACCCGGTGTCACAGGAAGGCCAAGAAGATCAGTCAAGGACCTCAGCCACCCGACCCACGGCCTGTTCACCCCTCTCAGCTCCCTGACCAAGGCCCTTTTCCCCCAATTGCTCAGTTTGGCCGGGTGGCCAGCTCTAGGAAGAGTCTTGGTGGTTCCAAACTTCTTCCATTTAAGAATGATGGAGGCCACTGTGTTCTTGGGGACCTTCAATGCTGCAGACTTTTTTCTTACCCTTCCCCAGATCTGTTCCTCGACACAATCCTGTCTTGGAGCTCAACAGACAATTCCTTCGACCTCATGGCTTGGTTTTTGCTCTGACATGCACTGTCAACTGTGGGATCTTATATAAATGATTAAATGGCGCCGGAGAAGAAGGCAGACGTTTTACGTGCCGCCAACCAATTGTGGTTTTGTTCATTTATTTTCGTTTTTTGTAACTTAGATTTTTTTCTTATTTTGTAAATAATGTTGCCGCTATCGTCTGTTATGACCAAAAATAACTTCTGGACATCAGGACTGCGATTACTCACCATGGATTGGCAGAATCCTTTTTTCCTTTAACGAGTCTGTCGAGACCGATGTGATCGATATACTGCTTTCTTGGGAACAGGCCCAGATCTCTGTGATTTGTGTGAAGAGGAGGCAGAGAAAAAGGGGCCAAATGGCAGGCTGCCTTCTGAGTATTTGTAGGCGATCGAATAAACCCCCACTTCCTTCCATTCTGCTAACAAGCGTGCAATCTTTGGAGAATAAAATCGATGACCTATGCACAAGATTAAACTACCAACGGGACATTCAAAACTGTAATATCTTACGCTTCACGGAGTCGTGGCTGAACGACGACACTATCAACCGACAGGATAGAACAGAGGCGTTTGATAAGACAAGGGGCGGAGGACTATGTATTTTTGTAAATAACAGCTGGTGCACGATATCTAAGGAAGTCTTGAGCTATTGCTCGCCTGATAAGCTGTAGACCACACTATCTACCTAAAGAGTTTTCATCTGTATTTTTCGTAGCTGTTTACATACTACCACATTCAGAGGCTGGCACTAAGACAGCATCGAATGAGCTGTATTCCACCGTAAGCTAACAAGAAAATGCTCACCCAGAGGGGGCGTTCCTAGTGGCCGGGGACTTTAAATGCTGGGAAACTTAAATCCGATTAACCAAATTTCTATAGCATTTTAAATGTGCAACAAGAGGATAGAAAACTCTGGACCACCTCTACTCCACACACAGAGACGCATGCAAAGTTCTCCCTCACCCTCCATTTGGCAAATCTGACCATAATTCTATCCTCCTGATTCTTGCCTACAAGCAAAAATTCAAGCGGGAAGCACCAGTGACTAGATCAATAAAAAAGTGGTCGGATGAAGCAGATGCTAAGCTACAGAACTGTTTTGCTAGCACAGACTGGAATATGTTCCGGGATTCCTCCGATGGCATTGAGGAGTACACCACACCAGTCATTGGCTTCATTAACAAGTGCATGGATGACGTCGTCCCCGCAGTGACTGTACGTACATACCCCAACCAGAAGCCATGGATTACAGGCAACATTCGCACTGAGCTAAGGGCTAGAGCTGCCGATTTCAAGGAACGGGACTCTAACCCGGAAGCTTATAAGAAATCCTGCTATGCCCTCTGACGAACCATCAAACAGGCAAAGCATCAATACAGGACTAAGATCGAATCGTACTACATCGGCTCTGACGCTCGTCGGATGTGGCAGGGCTTGCAAACCATTACAGACTACAAAGGGAAGCATAGCTGAGAGCTGCCCAGTGACACGAGCCTACCAGCTGAGTTAAACTGCTTCTATGCTCGCTTTTAGGCAAAAAACACTGAAACATGCATGAGAGCACCAGCTGTTCCGGAAGACTATATGATCATGCTCTCCGCAGCCGATGTGAGTAAGACCTTTAAACAGGTCAACATTCACAAGGCCGCTGGGCCAGACGTGTACTGCGAGTATTTGCTGACCAACTGGCAAGTGTCTTCACTGACATTTTAACCTCTCCCTGTCCGAGTCTGTAATACCAACATGTTTCAAGCAGACCACCATAGTGCCTGTGCCCAAGAACACTAAGGTAACCTGCCTAAATAACTACCAACCCGTAGCACTCACGTCTGTAGCCGTGAAGTGCTTTGAAAGGCTGATCATGGCTCACATCCCCACCATTATGCCAGAAACCCTAGACCCACTTCAATTTGCATACCGCCCCAACAGATCCACAGGTGATGCAATCTCTATTGCACTCCACACTGCCCTTTCCCACCTGGACAAAAGGAACACCTACGTGAGAAAGCTATTCATCGACTACAGCTCAACATTCAACACCATAGTGCCTCAAAGCTCATCACTAAGCTGAGGACCCTGGTACTAAACAGCTCCCTCTGCATCTGGATCCTGGACTTCCTGATGGGCCGCCCCCAGTTGGTAAGAGTAGGATTCAAACATCCACCACACTGTTCCTCAATACAGGGGCCCCTCAGGGGTGCGTGCTCAGTCCCCTCCTGTACTCCCTGTTCACTCATGACTGTATGGCCAGGCACAACTCCAACACCGTCATTAAGTTTGCTGATGACACACCACCACAGTCAGAGGCTGGCACTAATGTTGCTTGACATTTTATTTAGTGGGGTGTTTATTCCTTTAATATGGTTTTAGTATATTTTTTTTAACTATTTTTCATTTCCATTTGCTTTTTGAAACGATGATAGGGAGGAGGTCACAGACCTGGCCATGTGGTGCCAGGACAACAACCTCTCCCTCAACGTGATCAAGGCAAAGGAGATGATTGTGGGCTACAGGATAAAGTGGACCGAGCACGCCTCCATTCTCATCGATGTGGCTGCAGTGGAGAAGGTTGAGTCCTTCAAGTTCCTTGGTGTCCACATCACCAACAAACTAACATGGTCCAAGCACACCAAGATAGTCGTGAAGAGGGCACGACAAAACCTATTCCCCCTCAGGAGACTGAAAAGATTTGGCATGGGTCTTCAGATCCTCAAAAGGTTCGACAGTTGCATCATCGAGAGCATCCTGACTGGTTGCATCACTGCCTGGTATGGCAACTGCTTGGCCTCTGACCGCAAGGCACTACAGAGGGTAATGCGAACGACCCAGCTTCCTGCCATCCAAGACCTCTATACTAGCCGGTGTCAGAGGAAGGCCCTAAAAATTGTCAAAGACTCCAGCCACCCTATTCTGCTTTCCTGCTTATTCCAGTCTAGTATTACTCCAGTACCATAAAACACCCCAAACCGAGTGAGATGGAGGACATTGTCCTATGGTGCAATAGCATAAACTAAGGTATATTACAAAATAATGACGGGCAACACTCATCAGATGAATGAGGAGTTTTGAGATTGGCATAAATTAAGAATTTCGATCAGACTAAGGTTAGGGGGGTTAAGGGGGTTATTCTCTCAGAATACAGCTCTCAGACAAGTGGATTGCTCCAGCATAATATATCCCACAATGCTTACCCATAAAGAGGTATTTCCTGGTGGCAGAAAGGCTGCTTTCAGTGAATGATGTGGAGGGCTTTAGTAGGGACCTGGCAGCCCTCCTCCACTACGCCGGTGTCTTAAGGCCTGTAAAGTCGTCACACTATTTTCCATGCACTCAACAGACTGGGCACAGACTCTGCCAGGCTAAACCACATCTCTCTCACTACCAGGCCAAAGCCTTGACTCTACTGCTTCCATATGAGAAGAGGAGGGGGTTTCACTTTGTCATAACATCCTCTGTTTAGACTTTCTCTCGCACTCTCTTGTGCTCTCTTACTGGCTTGCCCTCGCTCTCTGTCACTCTTAACCTCTGACTATCTCTCTTCACTTTTTCACTATTCTTCTCACTTTTTAGCTATCATTTGTTCCCTATTGCTGTCTCTCATTCTCTTCTTCCTCTTGCTTTGTGTTTGTCTCCCACTCTCTCTTATGCACTCTTTCCCTCCTTCTCTTCCCCTACCTCTCTCTCTCTCTCTCTCTCTTCGCATGGGCAGAAACTGATTAAGCAGCGTCAGGCATCAGTGAGTGTTGGGGCCCAGCGCCCTGGGTTGGGTTCTCATCTGAGGGCCTGTCTCTCTGTGTCTCTCCTAAAGGGCATGACAAGGAGTCTGCTGCCACGGCCTGACAACAGAGCTTTTAGCACTATCTGCTTTTGTTTAAACACCACAGAGGGGATAAGGCTCATTTAGCCTGCCGCTGACTGCCGAGCACAGCTCCACAGATGTGTGTATATGTGTGTGTTTGGGTGTGTGTTTATGTGTGCATGGCGTCGCAGATGTACGGCTGCATCCCCAGCTTGGCTTGGTGAGGGCAGCACGATGACTTGTGTACTGCATTGATGACTTGTGTACTACAGTGAAAGTCATTTTTAAATGGAACCGAACGGGTGGTTTCAAACGTATGATTTCATCAGGGCCCACTCGGCTCCATGTGAGGTTAATTAGATGTGGGGAATCTTTCTCTTTCAGCGCAGTCCATGCATTTTATACCACAAAAAGGGCGTTCCGCAACCATGTCACTGCTCTTGGACCGGGGCCTCGGAGTGGGTAAACTTTCATTGGATGATCTAACAGTGCTCTCGGCAGTGCCATTAAAGAGTGTGGTCATGGACATTCCCAGCATGCAATGCTTTGCAAGGTTTACCTCAGGGTGGTATCACATTTGTCCCAGTTGAAAGAGGGATATATGTCAAGGGCCTGCTGTCGTTATACTGTGGTAGGTCCACTGTCAACTGATCACCAACAGCTGCCAGTGTCTCTCTATGTACACCTGATCTTAACTATTAAGATCAGATGTAATCATTCATTGCTACAACTGATCTTAAAATATGCCTTGATACAGCAGTGCAGACCTACAACATGTTTCATTTGGTGTTGGAGAACTTAGGTGAAGAGTCTTTGCAAAGAAGAAGAAGGAGAAGAAGAAGACAAGCTACAGTATTGCCCTTTAATTGGCAGGTGTAGCTGTGATTGACAGCCCATAGTTATCTTACCTACCAGGGTGTGCAGAGGCCTCTTTGGCCTCCACCCTGGCTTGGACTTCTTTCCCTGCTTTATCCCAAAGTAATGGTTAAAGTTTAAGCAAAACTCCTGGACACTATATGCTCGCAAAGTAACCTATCTCCTAAAGTTATCCCAACAGGCCATGTTGTTAAACCATGTGTTAAAATCAGGAGGAAGGTGTTCATTTTGTGTATGTTTTGTGGCCTGGTCCCAGATCTGTTTGTGCTGTCTTTCCAACTCCTATTGTCAAACACTGGCATGCCACTGACCATAGAAATTGGCAAGACAGCAAAATCAGATCTGGTATCAGGATATACGTTTTGTTCACCTCTCCTGAATTTTATACAGTAGCTAATTCTTTGTGTGTTTTTAGATGTATGTTCTCATGTATGTGTGTAAGACAGTCATGCCTGCCTCTGGCTGCTGTGTGGAAGCGTGCCAGCTAATGATTTCTTTAAATTCCAGCTGGTCTATTCTTATAATACATTTGCCTGCCACTTTGCATACAATATAAGGTTACTGAGTTCTCCACTGTCTCACTTTGCCAAGTGCCAAATGTCTCGCTGTGTGTTAGCATTAGGGGTTTGACGTTTAAACCTTTAAACAAATTTGGGATCGTTAATATAAAAAATGCTTACTTACAAGCCTGAACCAACAATGCAGTTTTAAGAAAATACAAACAAAAAAAAGTTTAAAAAAGTAAGCGATAAGAAAAACGAATAATAAAAGAGCAGCAGTAAATAACAATAGCGGGGATATATACAGGGGGTACCAGTACAGAGTCAATGTGCCAATGTGCGGGTGCACCGGTGTCGAAGTATTTGAGATAATGATGTACATGCAGGTAGGGTTGTCAAAGTGGCTATGCATAGATAATAACAGAGCGTAGCAGCAGCGTAGTGGGGAGGGGGGTGCAAATAGTCTGGGTAGCCATTTGATTAGCTGTTCAAGAGTCTTATGGCTTGAGGGTAGCAGCTGTTTAGAAGCCTCTTGGACCTAGACATGGCACTCCGGTGGAGTTGTGCCTGGCCGTGCAGTCATGAATGAACAGGGAGTACAGGAGGGGGCTGAGCACGCACCCCTGAGGGGCCCCTGTGTTGATGATCTGGGTGGATGGGTGTGTTGTTACCTAACCTTACCACCTAAGGGCGGCCCGTCAGGAAGTCTAGGATCCAGTTCCAGATGGAACTGTTTAGTCCCAGGGTCCTTAGCTTAGTGATGAGCTTTGAGGGCATTATGGTATTGAGCGCTGAGTTGTAGTCAATGAATAGCTTTCCCATGTAGGTGTTCCTTTTGTCCAGGTGGGAAAGGGCAGTGTGGAGTGCAATAGAGATTGCATCACCTGTGGATCTGTTGGGGCAGTATGCAAATTGAAGTGGGTCTAGGGTTTCTGGGATAATGGTGTTGATGTGAGCCATGATCAGCCTTTCAAAGCACTTCATGGCTACAGACGTGAGTGCTACGGGTCGGTAGTCATTTAGGCAGCTTACCTTAATGTTCTTGGGCACAGGCACTATGGTGGTCTGCTTGAAACATGTTGGTATTACAGACTCGGACAGGGAGAGGTTAAAAATGTCAGTGAAGACACTTGCCAGTTGGTCAGCAAATGCTCACAGTACATGTCCTGGTAATAGGTCTGGCCAATAGGCCTTGTGAATGTTGACCTGTTTAAAAGGTCTTACTCACATCGGCTGCGGAGAGCGTGATCACACAGTCATCCGGAACAGTCGGTGCTTTCATGCATGTTTCAGTGTTACTTGCCTCGAAGCGAGCATAGAAGTTATTTAGCTCATCTGGCAGGCCCGTGTCACTGGGCAGCTCTCGGCTGTGCTTCTCTTTGTAGTCTGTAATAGTTTGCAAGCCCTGCCACATCTGACAAGCGTCGGAGCCGGTGTAGTACAATTCGATCTTAGTCCTGTATTGATGCTTTGCCTGTTTGATGGTTTGTCAGAGGGCATAGTGGGATTTCTTATAAGCTTCCGGGTTAGAGTCCCGTTCCTTGAAAGCGGCAGCTCTACCTTTAGCTCAGTGTGGATGTTGCATGTAATCCATGGCTTTTGGTTGGGGTATGTACGTACAGTCATTGTGGGGATGACGTCCTTGATGCACTTATTGATAAAGCCAGTGACTTATGTGGTGTACTCCTCAATGCCATCAGAATAATCCCAGAACATATTCCAGTCTGTGCTAGCAAAGCAGTCCTATAGTTTAGCATCTGCTTCATCTGACCACTTTTTTATAGACCAAGTCACTGGAGCTTCCTGCTTTAATTTTTGCTTGTACGCAGGAATCAGGAGGATAGAGTCATGGTCAGATTTGCCAAATGGAGGGTGAGGGAGAGCTTTGTACGCATCTCTGTGTGTGGAGTAGAGGTGGTCTAGAATTGTTTCTTCCTCTGGTTGCACATTTAGCATGTTGATAGAAATTCGGTAAAACTGATTTAAGTTTTCCTGCATTAAAGTCACCGGCCACTAGGAATGCCGCCTCTGGATGAGCGTTTTCCTGTTTGCTTATGGCGGAATACAGCTCATTTAGTGCGGTTTTAGTTCCAACCTTGCTCTGTGGTGGTATGTAGACAGCTACGAAAAATACAGATGAAAACTCCCTGGGTAAATAGTGTTGTCTACAGCTTATCATAAGATACTCAACCTCAGGTGAGCAAAACTTTGAGACTTCCTTAGATATTGTGCACCAGCTGTTGTTTACATAAATGCATAGGCCCCCGCCCCGTGTCTTACCAGAGGCTGCTGTTCTGTCTTGCCGATTAGAATGTATAACCCGCCAGCTCTATGTTCTTAATGTCGTCATTCATCCACGTCTCGTTGAAGCTTAAAATACTACAGTTTTTATTGTCATGTTGGTAGAATATACGTGCTTTCAATTTGTCCCATTTATTTTCTAGCGATTGAATGTTAGCTAGCAGAACGGAGGGCAAGGGCAGATTAGTCACTCGTCGCCTGGTCCTCACAAGGCACCCTGATCTTTAGCCCCAAAATCTCTGTTTCCTTTTCCAACGAATCACGGGGATCAGGGCCTGGTCGGGTGTCAGCAGTATATCCCTCGCGTCCGACTCATTGAAGAAAAACTCTTTGTCCAGTTTGAGGTGAGCAATCCCAGTTCTGATGTTTAGAAGCTCTTTTCGGTAGGAGACGGTAGCAGCAACATTATGTACAAAACAAGTTACGAACAATGCTAAAAAAATAAGAAAATAGCATGATTGTTTGAGGGCCAATAAGAACATGGAGGAGAGGCACACAACAGAAAACCTAAAACAGCCTTAATTTCATTGTTGCTGAGTGGGTGGGGGACAGCGGTAAGGTGCCTTCTGGTAGGTAGCCAGGACTGTGGTAGATTGAACTGCATTACCCCCTAGCGATCATATGCAAGACCATGTCTGAATTGTGAATTCACATCATTCTAAGATGTTTTTTTAAATGTTTAAACAAGAAAAAAACAGCAGTTTAAATGTTGAGAACATTTTTACATTTGTCACATCCCTAGTTAACACGTCCGCTAACGTGTTAATGGTGTAGAGCCATGCACACTCCAGGGTGTGTGTGGGTGTGTGCTCTCCCAGGTGTATCGTAATGTGTTAATGGCTCTGTCCCTGTCAGTCAGGTAATCAGTAATAACTCCCTCAGATGGGTCTAACTCCCCCCTCCCAACTGCTCTGTTCTCAGCCTGCATGGGCAGACAGATGCCTGGAAACCTCGCTGCAGAGCACTATGGAACCCGTGGGTTCTACTTAGCATATTATTCAGGCCTTCTGGGCGAGCCCCCGGGAACCACAGCTGCGCTTAATTTGATCAGTGTCCCGCTGCCGATAGTGTGGGCGTAATGTCAAACGTCTTCTGTGTGACGGGCCAATATTGCTGCTTTGATTGTGTGTGTGTGTGTGTGTGTGTGTGTGTGTGTGTGTGTGTGTGTGTGTGTGTGTGTGTGTGTGTCTGTCTGTGCACGTGTGTGTGCTCGCGTGTGTGCATGGAATGTGGGTTGAATGGTGTCTGTGTGTTATGCTCTATGAATAAAATATCAGATCACAGGTCTGTAGGGGGAAGCTAAGGGAGGGTTGTGGCTGGGCTGTGGCTAGAGGGACACACATACCCACAGCTGTGACTTGGTGGTATGTTATTTCAGCGCTAATTAATGGCTGCTGCGCCGTGTCAGGCCTCTCTCTATCTCTTTCTGTGTGTGTGTGTATGTGTGTGTGTGTGTCCTTCCTCTCTGAGTATTTGTGTGTGACCTATATGTGTCAATACACATACACATACAGAGCTGAGATTGATGGACAGAAACTCCTCTGTTTAATAAGTCTGTTCATAGTGGTATTATAAATTTATGTTCAACCGAAGGATGAATCGAGATGGAGAGACAGATATCAGTGGCCCTTACAGACAGATTGTGAGAAACCTATACGTCTACGCTCTGGGTGGATCCTTTCTAGCTGTCCACTCAGTCTCAGGGCTCACAATGCTGTGACTGTATGAGCTTTGAACCTAAAGCGCCGTATTATGCATTCACCCCCAAACCACAACGAGGAGACTGTATGCATCGGAAAGGTGTGAAAACATTCCTGTTATCACCATGGAAAACTCTCCCAGCTGTCAGCGGAGGGGGGAAATATTATGATTCTGTCTGTCGGCCTCGTGTGCCTTACCCTGAGACAATCCCACTGTTTATTTTCTGTAACTGTAGAAGTCCAGCTCGCACACATCAGACAGAGCGGGATCTGCAGTACAGTACGTCTGCCGGAGCCATGTGGATGTGTTTGAGCGGGGGAGGAGAAAGGAGGGTGTGTGTGTGTGGAGGAGGGTTCGTTTTCATAGTGTGGGTGCATGTGTGTGTGCTCATATCTCATATGTGTGTGTTAGCGAGCGAGAGTGAGTGACTACGAGAATTAGTTGGCGACCAGTGGATGATGGTTGCAATTATAACAACATTGAAATCCTGACTTCTAGCCGTACCATCAACTGCAATTGAGATGAATTTTGTTTGTTGTTTGTTAAGTCTCAAACGTTGTCTGAATGTTCTAGGTGTCAGTTACTGTACATGCTGCTCATTTACAGTAAAGCGTGCAATCAGAGCCAGTCTTGTGAGTAACTGGATGTGATTAAATAACACCTCTAGAGTAATAACACCTCTAATCAATAGAGTTTGAACACGAAAATACTCTGAATTACTTTGTTGTTTTCATAGAAATATAATTACTAGAATGGCTATTCGCATTCAAGTCAATGTACTGTGATGGGTGGACAGGCGACCATATTAAGTGTACCCATAGCAGTAAAGCAGGAAGTGTTTAATCTATTTTTATGGGTGTTTCCTTTATGTTGTATCCTTGCCTATGGGAAAGCCCTTGTCTGCTATAAATAACACCCTAGACACACGGGTTGTTGGATTTATTGCGTGGAAGTCATTTGCCATATATGGCTGGCCAATGGTTGGCCTGTAACATTCATGTTTTTTCCCTCTTGTGTCCTTCCTGGAGGAAGTAGGTAAAGGGTCACTGGCATGGAAAAGTGAAATGTCAAAAACAGAGCTGCTCTGGTTACTTCTCATGCTATGGTTGATATGGGGGATGGCTGGTTCAGGATAGACAGTCTGCCAATAGCTGCACACCTCTAAGACACCAGTGTCGGATGATCTATCGGAAACCCATCAAAACAAAATGTCTGCCGTTCCATGCACACACAAAGAAAGCATGGTCACACACACACACACACACACGCACACACACACACTGGTAAATGGAACCTCCAGTTGGTTATGCATTGTAGATTCTCAGGTTTCAGCAGCAGATTTTCCAAAGAAACATTCTGATCTGAGTTTTCCTTCCCCCTATAAATTCTTCATTACACTGAGCTCTATGCACTGTTTCCATCAGTGAGTAAGATGGTGCATCTCAAAAGTTTCAATAGTGTATCTCAATAGTCTTTAGTGGCTTTCTCTCCTCTAGCCCAAAGGCCGCCAGATGGCAATATTGAGTCGTGTAATCTGACCGTCCAAAGGCATTGTATGCAGCCGGCAATACATTCGAATCCCTCGTGGACCGGTTCGTAGCTAAAACATTCTCCATTCAGGCTGCATGGGCTTTGATTTCCTCCTTAACTTTATTAAGCATTTAGTATTTTAGTATTTATTAGGATCCTCAATTAGCTGCTAACGAGGCAGAGCTGCTCTTCCTGGGGTCTAAACAGGAAACAACATGACAATTAAAATACATGACATACATAAATAGACATAGAACTACATTTACATTATAATTTACAGTGAAGTCAGAAGCTTACATACACTTAGGTTAGAGTCAATAAAACTCGTTTTTCAACCACTCCACAAATGTTATGTTACAAACTATATTTTTGGTAAGTCGGTTAGTGCATCAATTGTGTGCATGACACAAGGAATTTTTCCAACAATTGTTTACAGACAGATTATTTCACTTATAATTCACTGTATCACAATTCCAGTTGGTAAGAAGTTTACTAAGTTGACTGTGCCTTTAACAGCTTGGAAAATTCTAGAAAATTATGCCATGGCTTTAGAAGATTCTGATAGGCTAATTGACATCATTTGAGTCAATTGGAGGTGTACCTGTGGATGTATTTCAAGGCCTACCTTCAAACTCAGTGCCTCTTTGCTTGACATCATGAGAAAATCAAAAGATATCAGCCAAGACCTCAGAAATAAAATTGTAGACCTCCAAAGTCTGGTTCATTCTTGGGAGCAATTTCCAAATGCCTGAAGGTACCACGTACATCTGTACAAACAATTGTATGCAAGTATAAACACCATGGGACCACGCAGCGGTCATACCGCTGAATGAATGAGACGCGTTCTGTCCTACAGATGAACGTACTTTGGTGCGAAAAGTGCAAATCAATCCCAGAACAACAGCAGAGGACCTTGTGAAGATGCTGGTACAAAATTATCTATATCCACAGTAAAACGAGTCCTATATCGACATCATCTGAAAGGCCAATCAGCAAGGAAGAAGCCACTGCTCCAAAACCGCCATAAAAAAGCCAGACTACGATTTGCAACTGCACATGGGGACAAAGATCGTACTTTCTGGAGAAATGTCCTCTGGTCTGGTGAAACAAAAATATTACTGTTTGGCCATAATGACCATCGTTATGTGTGGAGGAAAAAGGGGGGCGCTTGCAAGCCGAAGAACACGATCCCAACCGTGAAGCACAGGGGTAGCAGCATCATGATGTGGGGGTGCTTAGCTGCAGGAGGGGCTGGTGCACTGCACAAAATAGATGGCATCATGAGGTAAGAAAATGATGTGGATATATTGAAGCAACATCTCAAGACATCAGTCAGGAAGTTAAAGCTTGGTCGCAAATGGGTCTTCCAAATGGACAATGACCACAAGCGTACTTCCAAAGTTGTGGCAAAATGGCTTAAGGACAACAAAGTCAAGGTATTGGAGTGGCCATCACAAAGCCCTGACCTCAATCCTGTAGAAAATTTGTGGGCAGAATAGAAAAAGCGTGTGCGAGCAAGGAGGCCTACAAAGCTGAATCAGTTACACCAGCTCTGTAAGGAAGAATGGACAAATTTATTGTGGGAAGCTTATGGAAGGCTACCAGAATCGTTTGTCCCAAGTTAAACAATTTAAAAGCAATGCTACCAAATACTAATTGAGTGTATGTAAACTTCTGACCCACTGGGAATGTGATGAAAGAAATAAACGCTGAAATAAATCATTCTCTCGACTATTATTCTGACATTTCACATAAAAAAAGTGGTGACCCTGAATTTTTACTAGAATTAAATGTCAGGAATTGTGAAAAACTGAGTTTAAATGTATTTGGCTAAGGTGTATGTAAACTTCTGACTTCAACTGTAACTATTCAGCAGAAGCTTCCATCCAGAGTGACCCACTTCGAGTTCATTCATCTTAAAACTTCTTCAGGAATGGTGTGTCCCCTGCGGGACGGTTGAGTTAATGTAGGCTAATGCGATTAGCATGAGATTGTCAGTAACAAGAAAAGTTCCCAGGACATAGACATATGTGAGATTTACAGAAAGGTTCATTTTTTGTTAATCTAACTGCACTGTCCAATTTACAGTAGCTATTACAGTGAAAGAATACCATGCTGTTGTTTGAGGAGAGTGCACAGTTTTGAACATGAAAAGTTATTAACCTGTTGGGGCTAGGGGCAGTATTTGCACGGCCGGATAAAAAACATACCCGATTTAAACTGGTTACTACTCTTGCCCAGAAACGAGAATATGCATATAATTATTAGCTTTGGATAGAAAACACTCGAAAGTTTCTAAAACTATTTGAAAGGTGTCTGTGAGTATAACAGAACTCATATGGCAGGCCAAAACCTGAGAAGATTCCATACAGGAAGTGTCCTGTCTGACAATTTGTTCTCCTTCATTGGCATCTCTATCAAAAATACAGCATCTCTGCTGTAACGTGACATGTTCTAAGGCTTCCATTGGCTCTCAGAAGGCGCCAGAAAGTGGAATGGGGTGTCTGCTGTCTCTGGGCAAAGTACAACAGCTCTGTTTGTGAGTGGTCAGCCTGGGGACAGTGAGACTGAGATGTGCGTTCACGAGAATTCTCAATTTTTTTCTTTCAGCCTTTGAATGAATACAACTCTGCTGACATAATCTAATGTTTTGCTTTCGCTGTAAAGCCTTTTTGAAATCGGACAGTGTGGTTAGATAAAGGAGAGTCTTGTCTTTAAAATGGTGTAGTCAACAGCCAGTGGAATCGCGTGGCGCGAAATACAAATACCTCAAAAATGCTATCACTTCAATTTCTCAAACATATGACTATTTTACACCATTTTAAAGACAAGACTCTCGTTAATCTAACCACATTGTCCGATTTCAAAAAGGCTTTACAGCGAAAGCAAAACATTAGATCATGTCAGGAGAGTACCCTGCCAAAAATAATCACACAGCCATTTTCAAAGCAAGCATATATATGTCACAAAAACCAAAGCCACAGCTAAATGAAGCACTAACCTTTGATGATCTTCATCAGATGACACTCCTAGGACATTATGTTCTACAATACATGCATGTTTTGTTCAATCAAGTTCATATTTATATAAAAAAACAGCTTTTTACATTAGCATGTGATGTTCAGAACTAGCATACCCACCGAAAACTTCCGGTGAATTTACTAAATTACTCATGATAAACGTTCACAAAATACACAACAATTATTTTAAGAATTATAGATTCAGAACTCCTTTATGCAATCGCGGTCTCAGATTTAAAAATAGCTTTTCGGCAAAAGCACATTTTGCAATATTCTGAGTACATAGCTCGGCCATCACGGCTAGCTATTTTGACACCCACCAAGTTTGGGGCTCACTAAAGTCAGAATTACTATTAGAAAAATTGGATTACGTTTGCTGTTCTTCGTCAGAATGAACTCCCAGGACTTCTACTTCAACAACAAATGTTGTTTTGGTTCCAAATAATCCATAGTTATATTCAAATAGCTCCATTTTGTTCTTGCGTTCAGGTCACGATCTGAAGGGTGACGCGCGAGCGCATTTCGTGACAAAAAAATTCAAAATATTCCATTACCGTACTTAGAAGCATGTCAAACGCTGTTTAAAATCAATTTTTATGCAATTTTTCTCATAAAATACCCGATAATATTCCAACCGGGCAACGTTGTATTCATTCAAAGGCTGAAAGAAAAAATTTGAGAATTCTCGTGAACGCACATCTCAGTCTCACTGTCCCCAGGCTGACCACTCACAAACAGAGCTGTTGTACTTTGCCCAGAGACAGCAGACACCCCATTCCACTTTCTGGCGGCTTTAGAGAGCCAATGGGAGCCTTTGAAAGTGTCACGTTACAGCACAGACGCTGTATTTTTGATAGAGATGCAACAGAAAGACAACAAATTGTCAGACAGGGCACTTCCTGTATGGAATCTTCTCAGGTTTTGGCCTGCCATTTGAGTTCTGTTAAACTCACAGACACCATTCAAACAGTTTTAGAAACTTTAGAGTGTTTTATTTCCAAATCTACTAATTATATGCATATTATAGTTTAGTAGTAACCAGTTTAAATCGAGTACGTTTTTTTATCCGGCCGTGCAAATACTGCCCCCAAGCCCCAACATGTTAAGAGTAAACAATGACGTGCCACTATGTTTAACAGCAGAAAGAACCCCCTTAATGATCGTTTTCAACTTGAAATTCAATCACTTTTCCTAGAGTGACCCCAACATTAGAAAAAGTGAAACATTGCTTTTGCTCATAATTCCATGAAAGCTGTACACCACCAGGGTACAAAGATTGTTTTAGGGTAATTTTTGACCCGGCATTTATAAACGGATTTACACACCACAAAAAAACACAAAGACACACACACACACACACACAATGAGAAATTGAGATTATGTGTGCTACTGATTGAACTCAGCCAGCAGCTCCTGAAGAGGAAGATCACCACATGGTTGGCACAGTTAGAAAGAACAAGTCTGAGCTCCCCCCTGCAGTCCTCGGAACAAGGGGGACAGAGACCTTCTCATCAAAGTTTGCCTTCACCCCCACCACCACTCTAGTTTCTTACCTCCCAAACAGGAACAAGAATGTGGTCCTCCTGAGCACATTGCACAAGATGGCTGAGATCAGTGATCGTGAGGACAGGAAGCCAGCCGTCATCCTGGACTACAACCACAACAAAGGAGGCGTGGACAACATGGACAAGGTGATTGGAACTTACAGCTGCAGGAGGATGACTGCCCGCTGGCCCCTGGTTATCTTCCATAACATCATTGATGTGTCCTCATACAATGCCGTCGTGATATGGAACAAGATCAACCCTACCTGGATGCCTGATATGCAGAACAAGAGGAGGGTGCTCCTGGAGCAGCTGGGAAAGGCACTTGTAACCCCACACATTCAAAGAAGGGAGCGCCTCCCCCACACAGCAGCCTCTGCAGGGCTTGTAAAAGCTATTCAGGAGGATGAAGTTTGTCCTGATCCACCTGAGGCTGCAGCTGAGGTAGGCAAGAGGAGGAGATGTCAATTCTGCCCTCCAAAGAAGGACTGTAAAACAAATACTATGTGCTGCACATGTGAGAAATACATCTGCAAAGTCCATGCACACACACTTGCATACTGTCCTACATGTGCTAATTGGAGTTGATTGATTTATGTTCATGTTTTTGTTTCGTATCTATTATTTTATTTTATTCTTATTTATTGTTGTTGTTTATACACCTTGTGGGTGGGGGCAATGGTTAAAAAAATGGGAGAAGACTAGTATTTTGTAGTTGAATTCCTCATTGTACAGTATATAAGAATATATCATTATGTTGCCAAAAAGGTTCAAGACTGTTATTGTTTCCCTTCAATAAAATGCATTCAAAACTACTTTCTGCACATTTCTGCTACTTTCTTAGGCTATACAAGTGCTATCTCTTGCTAAAAAATGTATGTTACACCTAGCAATAATAATAACAATAAATCTCTACTTTAGTAAAGAAAACAATTATGACAGGTGTGTTGTAATAAAAACGAGTGGTGTTCATTGATTAAATGCAGTCTTTCTGCATTGTGAAGAGGGAAAACCCAGATATACACAAAGTTTGCGATGAATGACAGGTTGTTTCTTCATGCAAAATAGATTTGGGGTTTAAAATTCAATCAAGCTGCTTTTTTTAGGGGTTTAATGAAGTCTGGTCAATTTTTTACCCTTAGGACAAGGGAGGTATACATAATGTTAAGACTACACAAGGGTTAAGAGGTTATTAACATGTTCTTTCCTCGGATTTCAACTCACGCTTGGTTCACAGTATCCCAATATTCCTGCTACACCACCTTGTCTGTATCAATGACTGATTTCACCTGTAGTACTATTCATCCACTTTGTACTTCAAAGTAAATCTCAGCTTTATTATATTCATCATAGTGATTCAGGAGTAAGATTACGACAGAATATGCTCCACCAACATTAGACAACTATACTGAAAACCCTAAAACCCTAACTCAAATTAGTAAATTAAATCAATGAGAGACTAGTTGTCACATCCTGACCAGTAAGGGATAATTTTCTTATTATAGTATGGTCAGGACGTGACAGGGGTGTGTTTGATTTATGTGTCTTGGGTTTTTGGGTCATGTTCTATGTTGTCTATTTCTATGTTTGAATGTCTATTTAGTCTATTTCTATGTTCAGGTTTGGTTTGGCCTTCAATTGGAAGCAGCTGTTCTTCGTTGCTTCTAATTAGAGGCCATATTTAAGTAGGGTTTTTTTTGTCACTGTTTTTGTGGGTAGTTGTTCCATGTATAGCTGTGTAGCCTTACAGGACTGTTTTTCGTCATTGTTTGTTATTTTTGTTAAGTGTTTATTAAAATAAAAGAAGAAGATGAGCACTGCACCCGCTGCGTTTTGGTCCACATTTTACGACGCACCTGACAGAACTACCCACCAAACGAAGACCAAGCAGCGGAGGAAGGAGCAGCAGAGTAACTATATGGAGTCATGGACCTGGGAGGAGATCCTGGATGGGGCAGAGATTGGCAAGTGCGAGAGGTAGCCCCCCCCCAAAACATTTTGGGAGGGCACACAGGTAGTATGGCTAAGTCAGGTCGTAGACCTGAGCCAACTCCCAGTTCTTATTACGGGGAGCGACGGATTGAGAAAGCACAGAGCTATGCGGAAATGCGCACTGTATTGCCCAGATGCATTCAAAGGCCGGTGCAATCGGTGAAAGCTCCTCAGTATGGCCAGGCTTTGGCGCAGCCAGAGTCGCCCGCCAGTCCGGCGCAGCCAGAGTCGCCCGCCAGTCCGGCGCAGCCAGAGTCGCCCGCCAGTCCGGCGCAGCCAGAGTCGCCCGCCAGTCCGGCGCAGCCAGAGTCGCCCGCCAGTCCGGCGCAGCCAGAGTCAGGAACCGTCGGTGACGGTGGCCACCCTCCCTTCCCTCCCTTTATTTTTTATTTTTTTGTTGTGGGTTATTGTTGGGGTCTTTTGGTTAAGGTGCATTCGGGGTCTGCACCTTGGGGGGGTACTACTGTCTCGTCCTGACCAGTAAGGGGTTATTTTGTTATTATAGTATGGTCAGGACGTGGCAGGGGTGTGTTTGATTTGTGTACCTTGGATTTTTGGGTAATGTTCTATGTTGTCTATTTCTATGTTTGAAAGACTAAATAGACAATTTCTATGTTCAGGTTTGGTTTGGCCTTCAATTGGAAGCAGCTGTTCTTCATTGCTTCTAATTGGAGGCCATATTTAAGTAGGGGGTTTTTTGTTACTGTTTTTGTGGGTAGTTGTTCCATGTATAGCTGTGTAGCCTTACAGGACTGTTTTTCGTCGTTGTTTGTTATTTTTGTTAAGTGTTCACGTTTATTAAAATAAAAGAAGATGAGCACTGCACCCGCTGCGTTTTGGTCCACTTTTTACAACGCACCTGACACTAGTCAGATTAACTGATTACTAAAATAACAGTGCAGATGGTACTATTTTGCTAAGTGCAGAGATGTATTATAGATAATGAATGTGTAGAGGACTTATGCAATTCTACAGACTTTGGTATTTTATTAGGATCCCCATTAACTGTTTAAAAAGTAGCAGTTACTCTTCCTGGGGTCCACATGAAATATGACATAATACAGACCATTAATAGACAAGAACAGCTCAAGTACAGAACTAAATACATTTTTTTAAGGCACACAGCCTACATATCAATACATACACAGAAACTATCAAGGTCAAATAGGGGAGAGACGTTGTGCAGTGAGGTGTTGCTCAAAATGAGATGGAACAGAGTTTCGTACAGTAATGACTCTATATAATACTGTATGCTTTCTTGAATTTGTTCTGGATTTGGGGACTGTGAAAGGAACCCTGGTGGCATGTCTGGTGGGGTAAGTGTGTGTGTTAGAGCTGTGTGTAAGTTGACTATGCAAGCAATTTGGGATTTTCAACACCTTGTTTCTTAGAAAAAGAAGTGATGCAGTCAGTCTCTCCTCAACTCTTAGCCAAGAGAGACTGGCATGCATATTATTTATATCAGCCCTCTGATTACAATGAAGAGCAGGATGTGCCACTCTGTTCTGGGCCAGCTGCAGCTTAACTAGATATTTCCTTGAAGCACTCGACCACACGACTGGACAATAATGAAGCAGAAAGATCGGCGTACCCCAAATCCAGAGGTTGTGAGTTAAAATCCCAGGTTGGGTCATATTGAAGAGTCAGTACTAAGTAAACATGTCAAATGTAATCATATTGTCACTGATTAAAGATTGTTACACTATGTTAGCTAAACAGTGTACTAAAACCCCCCCATAACATTTCATTACTTTACTTTACTTATAATGGTTTGGGACACCGAGGACAATCACATGACAAAAACCTCCACGGGACCATGACACAATGTCCCAAGAATGTTCAGGGGACCTTCAGGGGACCATGACACAACATCACAAGAACGTTCAGGGGACCACGACACAACGGCCCAGGAACACCCTAAAAACATCCTCATGGAATGTCCCCGGGACCAACCGGGAACTAGACAAAACCTCCAGGGGTCCATGACACAACCCCCAAGAACGTTCAGGGGACCATGACAAAATCTCCCAAGAACGTCCTAAAAACATCCCCAGGACAAACAGGGAATTAGAAAAAGGTCCCCCAGAGAATATTCTCTTGGGAACATCACACAACGTTCTTAGAAAGTTCCCAGAACCATTAAGGGACCTAATAGGAACATCACCCAATGTCCTCAGGAGGTACCCTGTTTGCTGGGTACTGTCTACTGTATATTGAGGCTGTGGAGTTTGTTATTGTAGTGTTGAGACCTTGGCTTCCAGGTTGGCCTCACTGTGCTGCACCACAGACTTTATGAGTAGGGCCAGGATTTTCCTTGACCATGTAACCTACCCGGGGAAAACTCCAAGTCCCAGGCTACAACTAGGTTCCAGAGTTTTTCAATTTTTTTCCCCAGGTCATGTGTTCAGGTCAAAATGTCCAGCCTGTTTTCATGACCTTTGGTGTCCCTTGGGTAAGAGGTATATGGGACTTCCTGCTTAAATAAAGGTAAAAAAAGAAAAGCCTGGTCTTGCAGGACAGTCAGACATATAGTCTGAAGGCACTACATATGTTTATTCATATACTGTATTTCTCTGTCTCTGGCTTTCTTTCTTCCTCAATCTCTGTCTATTTCTCTCTTGCTTGCATGTGTATTTAGGACAGGTACAGTAAGTATTTGTTGAGGTGTGCACTCACCTTAACCCCACCATAACAGCCACAACCCACTCCCAGGTAGCTACCTCTAGCCCGGCTCTGTCATAGGCAAACTCACCTGGAACTCTCTCTGAGCATATGCATCATCTCTAATATATAAGCTCCCAATTGCCTCAATATCTCTGAGAAGGACAGGAGGCTGAGGGACACACACAGTAGGGGAAAAGGAGAAGATGGGGAGGTTGGGGTATGTGTTGATGTCGATTCTGAAGGCTTCACTCATTCCCCCTCCCACTTCCCTTCACACCACATCCTTACTTCTATCCCTCCATCGCTCCTCCCTCTCCCTCTCTCACAGGAATCACAGGAATGGACTTCATTTGGGTCTGGGAAACCTGCCCAGTCGCAAACTTTAAAATTACCCTCCCGACCTGACTATGAATGAATTATGTAGTGGTTACCTGTTCCAGAACAGTCATTTACACGTCCCTGAATTCACAGTGTCTCCACTGTCCTGATATGAACTCTTTGTCTGTGCACGCTCATGCAGTTATGGACATTTACTGTACACGCACGCAGACGCGCACATGCACAGAGAGGAGTTACCTGAGGTGATTGTTACTGTTTCAATGTTTGTCCTTCAACCATCACCTTCAACCATCAACAGGATAGAAATCCGCAGCGCTCCTGGACTGTGTAGAGTTTGTTACCATGCCATTCCATCCCTCTCCTTGTCAACCCTTTAGGAAAAATGGTCAGTCACAGAGACACTCAAGGTTACATTTCCAATCTCATCCCCTTTCTGTCTCCGTAGAGATAAATAGACCTAATCATTGATGTATTTTTAATCGTATTTAATCAGATCCTGTGTAAACTCACACAGTCACACTGTTTATTTTCTCTGTAGCAACTTAAGTGCTTCGCTTACTCTGATCACATTTTTTAATCAGGCAGTGGTGTGGCACACTGAGAAGAGGAAAGATGGGGACTTCAAACCCTGCTTGTTGATGTTTTACTAAGATGGAGGCAGGGGTCCATTACTAATAGCAGAGACAAATTAGTTAATTAGCGTTGCATATATTAGCGCTCTGTCTTGCTGTGTCTGTTTTCCTCTGTCCTCTGAGCTTATTATCTCCATGTTTTCAAGGAAACTCCAGAGGAGGAGAACGAGAGTAGAAGACTTTTATAGGTAGAGACCAGAGAAACATTTGACCTGTTTAACGGCAACTTCTTTTACATGCCCCCCGAAATAATTACACCGTGTGTTGGCCCTGCCAGGCATG
Organism: Salmo trutta; assembly: GCF_901001165.1. NCBI lineage: Eukaryota > Metazoa > Chordata > Actinopteri > Salmoniformes > Salmonidae > Salmo > Salmo trutta. Next base: position 39,033,981 of record NC_042973.1, read on the forward strand.
CGTGAATGCTCTTTATCAAAAATGCTTTATGTTGTAAAAGTCTAGCTCAACGGAGGAATCTAAACTCAGCAAAGAAACGTCCTCTCACTGTCAACTGTGTTTATTTTCAGCAAACTTAACATGTGTAAATATCTGTATGAACATAACAAGATTCAACAACTGAGACATAAACTGAACAAGTTCCACAGACATGTGACTAACAGAAATTGAATAATGTGTCCCTGATCAAAGGGGGGGTCAAAATCAAAAGTAACAGTCAGTATCTGGTGTGGCCACCAGCTGCATTAAGTACTGCAGTGCATCTCCTCCTCATGGACTGCAAAGATTTGCCAGTTCTTGCTGTGAGATGTTACCCCACTCTTTCACCAAGGCACCTGCAAGTTCCCGGACATTTCTGGGGGGAATGGCCCTTGCCCTCACCCTCCGATCCAACAGGTCCCAGACGTGCTCAATGGGATTGAGATCCCGGGCTCTTCGCTGGCCATAGCAGAACACTGACATTCCTGTCTTACAGGAAATCACGCACAGAACGAGCCGTATGGCTGTTGGCATTGTCATGCTGGAGGGTCATGTCAGGATGAGCCTGCAGGAAGGGTACCACATGAGGGAGGAGGTCGACCCTGTAACGCACAGCATTGTGCCTGCAATGACAACAAGCTCAGTCCAATGATGCTGTGACACACCGCCCCAGACCATGATGGACCCTCCACCTCCAAATTGATCCCGCACCAGAGTACAGGCCTCAGTGTAACGCTCATTCTTTCGACGATAAACGAGAATCCGATCATCACCCCTGGTGAGACAAAACCACAACTCGTCAGTGAAGAGCACTTTTTGACAGTCCTGTCTGGTCCAGTGATGGTGGGTTTGTGCCCATAGGCGACGTTGTTGCCGGTGATGTCTGGTGAGGACCTGCCTTACAACAGGCCTACAAGCCCTCAGTCCAGCCTCTCTCAGCCAATTGCAGACAGTTTGAGCACTGATGGAGGGATTGTGCATTCCTGGTGTAACTCGGGCAGTTGTTGTTGCCATCCTGTACCTGTCCCACAGGTGTGCTGTTCGGATGTACCGATCCTGTGCAGGTGTTGTTACACGTAGTCTGCCACTGCGAGGATGATCAGCTGTTCGTCCTCTCTCCCCGTAGTGCTGTCTTATGTGTCTCACAGTGCGGACATGCAATTTATTGCCCTGGCCACATTTGCAGTCCTCATGCCTCCTTGCAGCATGCCTAAGGCACATTCTTGCAGATGAGCAGGGACCCTGGGCATCTTTCTTTTGGTGTTTTTCAGAGTCAGTAGAAAAGCCTCTTCAGTGTTCTAAGTTTTCATATCTGTGACCTTAATTGCCTACCGTCTGTGAACTTTTAGTGTCTTAACGACCATAACACAGGTACATGTTCATTAATTGTTTATGGTTCATTGAACAAGCATGGGAAACAGTGTTTAAACCCTTTACTATGAAGATCTGTGAAGTTATTTGGAATTTTATGAATTATCTTTGAAAGACAGGGTCCTGAAAAAATGATATTTCTTTTTTTGCTGAGTTTATTTTCTCTCTGTTTGTGTTGCAATGTGCTTCCATGTTGCTAAGCCAATGAACTGTCTTTGTTTTGTCTGGGGGTCACCACCTGACCGAGTGCTGATGTGTGCGTTGTATGGTTGGTGGGTGAGGTGATTGACTCATGTTAACCTGTTGAGGATCTTATCCCGATCTAATCCCGGTAATGGGATTCATTGTCATGTGACCATGGCGGGGAATTCAAAACTGCAAGAGTAATCATTTCAAATAATCAAATAATCAACTATTTTCCTCCATTTGAAAGATATATCTCCTAAATCTAACCACGCTGTCCGATTTTCCGAGGCTTTACAGAGAATGCATAAAGTTAGGTTATGTGAGGAGAGTACATTGACAATAGCTGCATGTAATGTTTAGCCAATTCAAAGAAGGGCATCAACAGACAGAAAACTAGCTAGAATTATGCACTTACCTTTGACAATCTGCATCAGATGACACTCATAGGACATTATGTTATACAATACATGCATTTTTAGTTCCATCAAGTTCATATTTATATCCAAAAACAGCATTTACAGTCGCGGTGAAATTCAGAATTTTTTTCGGCTCGAATGCACCCAGTGAATCCAGCATTACAAATCACGGAATAACTATTCGAAAACATTGGTAAATTATAATATTGTCATTCAAAGAATAATATATTATCATCTCGTAATTGCTACCGAAGGGCCAGATCTCAAAATAACTTTACTGGGAAATCACATTTTGTATAAACTGGGTACTATGCTAACAACAATAGGCTATATGCTAAGCTAAGCTAAGCTATACCGTTAGCATTAGCATCATCTAATATCGATAATAACATTCTAAATATCCCCTTACCTTTGATTATCTCCATCAGAAGGCGCTGCCAGAGTTCCCAGGTCCAGAACAAATGTGGTTTCTTTTGACAAAGTTCATCATTTATGTCCAAATAGTTAGCGTTCAGTAGGCTCCCACAAAATGAGGTGGGCACTGTAAAGTCACTTCGAAAAGCTAAAGAAAACCTAGTAAATAATCTATTTACGTTTGTTTAAACATGTCAAACGTTGTTTAGCACTAATCTTTTGTTTCATTTTTAACGTGAAACATCAGTAAACATCAGTAATATTTTCACACAACCTATCAAGTGTCTAGAATAAACGATAATGACAAAGACTCTCTTCTCAGATTCATGCGCAGGCGCAAAAAATGAAGTGATGACGTGTCAACTTGTAAGCTTTCTTATTCGGTCTGTATTCATGACAGATGCTTCCAACAACTTTCTAAAGATCGTTGACATCTAGTGGAAGCAGTAGGAGTTGCGAACAGAATCCTTTCTCACTGTGGTATCTTTAAAACAATGACACTAAATAGTACAGTCACAAAATTCTCATTTTTTTTAATCTATTTTTCACAGGTTTTTGCCTGCAATATGAGTTTTGTTATACTTACAGACACCATTCAAACTGTTTTAGAAAATTCAGAGTGTTTTCTATCCAAACCTGAACAATAATATGCATATTCTAGCTTCTGAGTTGGTGTAGGAGGCAGTTAAAAATGCGCACATATTTTTTTCCAAAATTCTCAATACTGCCCCCTGGCCTCAACAGGTTAAAGGGATTTGGCCCACCTATAGGACTATCATCCATTTCTTAAAGCAGCTGTCTAACGTTAACTCTCTCTCTGTCTGTCCTTGTCCTCCTTCTTTAACTAAGGCTCTCTCAGTCTCTTTCTTGCTAACTTACTATCTCTTTAACACTCTCTGTCTCTCGCTCTCTTCCTTGAAAGCTTCATTTCTGTCTCTCTCAAAAACCATGACTCAGGCCTCCATTTCAACACAAAACAGTTTCTTAATCTCCCTACCAAGTTCTTAGTTTGTAATTCTTTTCTCCCTCTCTCTATTTCTGTTTTTAACATGTCTGATTTCCTGGCAATTAACGCCTTTTTACCGTCAATGTGATTTTATCATCTAAAAATAAAAAAAATCACTTTGAGCCCAGAACTCGTAACCTCTCGGAAAATTACATAGAGTGCCACAAAAAACAAAGAACACAGAATATCAAATAGACACGCTAGGTTAGACTTTGTTCTTGTTGTTTTTTTCTTATTTTATTTCTCACCCTTTTATTTCTCCTTTACTTCATTGCTTTTATGCTTTTTTCTCTTCTCGAACATGTTTCTGGCTGTGTTTTAGTGGGTCTGACTGGAAGTTCTGGAACTGGTTGTGCTTGGATTTGAGTACCATTGTTCTGATGTGGCTCGGGCTGCCACAAGTGTGTGCATAATGTGCTAGCACATTCAGTGGTTTTGGTGAAAGTAAGTATTTCTTGTCCAACCATATTTTCCCCATGACTCGTGCCATGAGTAAGACTTGACGGGCAGAGCTGTTTTGAATTTTGGTAAGCCCCCATGTGAGAGGATACATCACCGAGCCCAGAGGAACACCACGGCCTGTTGATTGTACACACAAGGGGTGTGGATGACGGTATGGATGCCAACTGGCCAGGTCATAGAGCTAATAGTCAGAAGGTAATGTAATGATCAGTGTGCTGGGTGGCCATTACTTTGTCTGGGATACAGATGTTTCCTTCGCTGGGAATTTAGCCTCCTTTTTTCTCTTATCCCACCTTTCTCTTCTTTTTTTCTTTCACTCGTTCAAACTTTCATTCTCACTCCAACTCTCCAGATCTCAATCATATTTATATTCTACAAATTTTTTTTGCCTTATTTTTTTCCCAATCTCTCTTCATGCCCTCTGTCTAGGGTTATTTATTTGTCAATTCAATTCCACTCACTGGTGCCCCCGTAGGGATCTATTTGGAGAATGTACGGTATGTAGTCCTCCCTCTTGAAGAAGATGATAGTGAGCACTTGTCGGTTATCAGTGAAGTAAAAAAAAGCCCACACTATCTATATGCAAAACCATAACTCCCTGTAGAATCTTCTTATAGTCCAGGCGACATGTGGACATTTTGTTAACTTTTTCATAAAAGCATGAAACATCGGTACACTTGTACAGTTTAGTGTCCTGTACATTTTCAGAAAGGGAGCCATCGCAAAAACGGCTCTTATTTTTCTTTGCCCTAGCCGGACTTAACCGGGACCTCCTTGCTTTTGAGCCCTTCCCAACGTTGCAGAGTTAAAACATTATAATAAAAAAAAATTGTAACACGAGGAATAATATACACATGAATGGAGCAATATACAGGGTAGTACCAGATCAATGTGCAGGGGTAATAGCTATATACAGGGAGTACCAGTACCAGATCAATGCGCTAATACAGGACTATTAAAAGGCCCAGTGCACTATTTTTGTGAAGAAAAATAAAAGCATAATATTTTTCTGATTTTTTTCAGAATTACTTCAGAATTACTATGCTCTCAGATCCTCTTCCTTATTACCATTTACTGGATCATCACCAAAACCACATCACATTAACCCGGTGGTATTCAGTGGAGCCTGTTCTCCCAGCTTTGTGAATTTGCCTCACATTGTGAATTTGCCCAACTCATCCCATCTGGAGGTCTGAGCAGAGCAGCCTCAAAACAAATACCCATCTATATAACAGCAATGTCAAATCAGTTGTATTGTATGGTTTGGATGGTTGGAGTGTTGTCAAGAACGACATGAGACGGATGGAGTCTTAGGTCACACTTTATTTGGATAATCCGGACTTTCCATCTGTAGACGCTCGACAGATGGTCATACTATCAACAAATTGTCTGTTGATAAGCAACTGCTTTCTGAAAGTTACGGTTAGGGTTAGGTTTAGAATAAGGGTTAGGTTAAGGGCTAGGTTAAGTTTAGGGTTAGCATAAGGATTAAGGTTAGGGTTAGGGCTAGGGTTAGGGTTAGGGTTAGTAGATAGTTACAGTTGAAGTCGGAAGTTTACATAAACTTAGGTTGGCGTCATTAAAGCTCATTTTTCACCAACTCCACAATTTTCATGTTAACAAACTATAGTTTTGGCATATCGGCATGACACAAGTAATTTTTCCAACAATTGTTTACAGACAGATAATTTCACTTATAATTCACTGTATCACAATTCCAGTGGGTCAGAAGTTTACATACACTAAGTTGACTGTGCCTTTAAACAGCTTGGAAAATTCCAGAAAATGATGTCATGGCATTAGAAGCTTCTGATAGGCTCATTGACATAATTTGAGTTAATTGGAGGTGTACCTGTGGATGTATTTCAAGGCCTACCTTCAAACTCAGGGCCTCTTTGCTTGACATCATGGGAAAATCTAAAGAAATCAGCCAAGACCTTAGAAAAAATATTGTTCATTCTTGGGAGCAATTTCTAAATGCCTGAAGGTACCACGCTCATCTGTACAAACAATTGTACGCAAGTATAAACACCATGGGACAACGCAGCCGTCATACCGCTCAGGAAGGAGACACGTTCTATCTGTTAGGGATGAATGTACTTTGGTGCAAAAAGTGCACATCAATCCCAGAACAACAGCAAAGGACCTTGTGAAAATGCTGGAGGAAACGGGTACAAAAGTATCTATATCCACAGTAAAACGAGCCCTATATCGACATAACCTGAAAGGCCGCTCAACGAGGAAGAAGCCACTGCTCCAAAACCACCATAAAAAAGCCAGACTATGGTTTTCAACTGCATATGGGGACAAAGATCGTACTTTTTGGAGAAATGTCCTCTGGTCTGATGAAACAAAAATAGAACTGTTTGGCCATAATGACCATTGTTATGTTTGGAGGAAAAAGGGGGAAACTTGCAAGCTGTGAAGCACGGGGCTGGAAGCATCATGTTGTTGGGGTGCTTTGCTGCAGGAGGGACTGGTGCACTTCACAAAATAGATGGCATCATGAGGCAGAAAAATGATGTGGATATATTGTAGCAACATCTCAGACATCAATCAGGAAGTTAAAGCTTGGTCGCAAATGGGTCTTCCATTTGGACAATGACCCCAAGCATACTTCTAAATTTGTGGCAAAATGGCTTAAGGACAACAAAGTCAAGGTTTTGGAGTGGCCATCACAAAGACCTGACCTCAATCCTGTAGAAAATTTGTGGGCAGAACTAAAACAGCGTGTGCGAGCAAGGAGGCCTACAAACCTGACTCAGTTACACCAGCTTTGTCAGGAGGAATGGGCCAAAATTAACCCAATTTATTGTGGGAAGCTTATTGAAGGCTACCCCGAAACGTTTGACCCAAGTTAAACAATTTAAAGGCAATGCTGCCAAATACTAACTGAACGTATGTAAACTTCTGACCCACTGGGAATGTGATGAAATAAATAAAAGCTAAAATCAATCATTCTCTCTACTATTTTTCTGACATTTCACATTCTTAAAATAAAGTGGTTATCCTAACTGACCTAAAACAGGGAATTTTTACTGAGATTAAATGTCAGGAATTGTGAAAAACGGAGTTTAAATGTATTTGACTAAAGTGTATGTAAACCTCCGACTTCAACTGTAGTTGAAATGTTACTGATAGTCTGTGGAGCGGGGCTCTCCAACCCTGTTCCATCCAGTAGGTTTTCACTTCACTCTAATCTAGTGCAACTAATAAGTAGCTGGTTGATAATTTGAATCAGGTTTGTTCCAACTGTGGTTGGGTGGAAAACCTACAGGAGGGTAGCTCTCCTGGAACAGGGTTGGAGAGCCCTGCTGTAGAACATCTACAGATGGACTATCTAAATAAGGTGTTACTGAGTCTTTCAGCAGTGGATGTCTGAATCTACTGCATCATCTGGCCAAACAAAATAGACAACAGTGAGCAGTATAAGAAGACTGTCACAGAACACATCAAGAGAAATTGTCTGATGTCTTGGGCACATGTTCTGAATGCCCAGATATAGACTCATTGACGACTTATATCCCAATGGGGATGACTTGGATTAAGTAATTATATAGAATATTTGATCTTTGTCCGCATATGTGGACAATTCTCAGGCTAGTGTCTTGTACACTCTGATCTACTATGACTCAGATGGTCATCCATGCCATGAACTTATTATTATTCGTCCGAAATGAACAACTGTCTGGTGGTCACATATACTCTGCTATACTTTGTTGTCTAAATTTACAACTTGTCACAGCTTGCACTCCCACCTTCTGCTCTGTACAGCTAAGGTTTCTTCCATCTTTTCTTTATTTTTCCTTGCCATATAACTTCTGCTTGCTCTTTGGGGGGTCAAGGCCGGGTTGTTGTCAAGCACCCTGTGCCAATAGTTTTTGTGAAAAGCGTTATATAAATAACATTTGTGTTCATTGATTTTGATGTCATGCAAAACAAGATTGATTGATGTTATATTGACTGCTAGTGCAATCATAAAGGACAATTGTGAAGTGCTCAAAAATGAAAATGGTATCTTCTGAAATACAGTATAAGTTAAGGAGTGGTGGGTGTCATTTGGGATCAGCATGCACTAGAGGTCCATACCTGCCCATGAAAACACTCCATGAAGTCCTGGAGTCCAGTATTCACTTTCACAACCAAGGGCAATAAGACAGCAGCAGACAACTGTATGGCTCTCTATGCCACAGATATGATATTCTATTGTGTAGACATTGTCAGAAACTGCAATTTTATTGGATATCCTTCCATGACTTACCATGGCGGTCCACCATTATATAATAATCTGAACAGTTTATGATGTTGTACATGGTATCATTGTAATTCTTGACCATCAAAACATCGGTGACATCCCCTTTTCTGTGTTATCATGTTTGGTTCAGCAGATCTGAACGAAAATACATTGTCCTGCTATGGCGGAATAGAAAAATGTCTGTGACGGCCACCAGGAGGTTTTTTGCGATAGCTCTCTTTCTGAAAATGTTCGGGACCCCAAACTGTAAAAGTTTCATGCTTTTAACATATCACCAAAAATTTGGCACATATCGCCTGGACTATTAAAGAGAATCGAGGAGTCCGGTGGGTAAATAAACAATGTATTGTTTAGTGGGCCAGATTAACTTATTCTGCATTGGAAGTTCCTCTGGAATTCTTAGGAATTCTCCAGAATTCTATGGAATTCTTTCTCAGCTGGCTGTTGCAACACAAAGTTGCTCTGAGAGAACTCGCCCTATCTTTCTCTATGAATGATGACAGTCAGACAAGAGGCAGACAGAGATAGAGACCAAGAGTTGCAGAGTATATGAGAGGAGAAGTTGTGAAATGTCTCTTTGAAACATACCATATGGAGAAAACCCTATATAAACCTTAGTGTATAATCCATCTCTTCCAAATGCAGGCTGTATGCTATTAATATTGACTTTGGGAGGACTATTTGTCTATGATTAGAGCCAGAGTATGTATATATTCAATGTCAGTTTGTATGATATAGATGTAGCTGTAGACGTAGACTCCACTGTGTACCGTCTGCTGTATGTATACAGTGGATCAGGCTGTATTTCCTGTATTATATGCAGCGACAGAGTCAAACCCAGACGCTATAGGGCAGAGGGAAGCGTTGCCAGACATAGACAAAGAGAGACAGACAGCCTTCAGCTTGACGGTACTATTGTGGAATGCCAGTCATTGTGGTGAGGGTGACGTGAGATGTTTATAGAGGGAGATGAAAGGGAGGAGAGACGAAGGTTATAAGGGGGAGAGATTAAGGCGGGCGGGGAATATCTCTGGGTCAGGTGAGAGGGAGAAAGAGGATGACAGTAAAAGGGGAAGAAGGGGAAAGAGAGCGAGGAGGAAGAGAGTAGAGAGGGAAGAGAAGGGAGGTAGAGGGGAGATAATGGAGGAAGAGGGGAGAGAAGGGGGAGAGACAGGAGGAAATAGAGAAGGGTGTGTGAGAGAGAAACTATAGGGGAAAACCCACATGGCAAAAATTCAATGTGATGACATTGAATCAATGTGGGAAACTAATTGGATTTGCAAAAAGTAATCAACGTAAGGGCATTTCGTATTTTTTTTTAACTTGATTTCACGTTGAATTCATATTAGTTGACTACTCAACCAAATGTAAATCAAAACTAGATGTTGAGCTGACGTCTTTGCCCAGTGGGAAGGGAGAGATGGGGGTTAGAGAGTGGAGACGGAGAGGTGAAAGGAGGCAAGGTTTAGGCTAAGCTCGTGGATACTCTGAGGATCTCTTTTTGTGATTTATTAGCAGCAGATGAGGCTGATATCCATTTGCACAGCCATACTCTTTACACTGAGCCAGCCAGTACTCTGCTTTACCGCTGCAGCCCCACAGCCTCTGCCAAAGCCCTTAACACAGAACGTTACATTCCTCATGTCTCTGGCATCCAGCGCAACTGCAACAGGAGGGAAAAGGAGAGAGAAAGAAAGTGTGGGGGGGTGAGAAAGAGAAGGAGAGAGGAACGCAGACAGAGAGAAGGGGCCAAGATAAAGCAATAGATCGAGAGAGAAAGAAAGAAAGAAAGGACAGATTGTGACTGCGACTGAATTTCACAGATCTATTTCAGTAGTCATCCTTTAAAATAACTTTCTGACACACACCGATATTATCAGAGTTAAAAGTGAGGGATCCTCTACATTTGTAGTAACCAAATCTATCCACTCTGGTGTCAGAGTTCCACCAAAGCTAGGAGATATCATGTGTTTGATACTCACCAAATAAGTATCGACGCTCAGAAAAAATAAATTGCCCCATGTCTTCTGAGCCCTGTAGCCTCTCCCTATGGCTGTGATTAAGGTGTGTGTGTATGTGTCTGTATGTCTGTGTGTGTGTGGATGTGTTATGTGCTTGTGGGTCCCAAAAGTGGATTTAGGGTTAGTTTTAGGGTTAGGAGCTAGGGTTAGGGCTAGGGCTAAGGTTAGGTTTTTGGGTGTCATAAAGTTTGTCGTCTGAGGAGGAGAAATCATCAGACCAATATGCAGTGGTGAAATTGCTCATCTTCTTATTTATTAAAAAAAGGAAAAAATACTCATACAAAACAAACAACGAAAACAGTCCTGTAAGGTGCTCAGACTATACACGGAAACAACCACCCACAAACACAAGAGAAAACTAACTCACTTAAATATGGCCTCCAATTAGAGGCAACGACAACCAGCTGCCTCTAATTGGAGGTCGTTCCAAAACCCCAACATAGAAATCGAAAAACTAGACAAACCACATAGAAATAGAAAACATAGAACATAAACAAAAAACCCCGAAACACACTAAACAAACACCCCCTGAAAACGCCCTGACCAAACTACAATAACAAACAACCCCTTTTACTGGTCAGGACGTGACATTGGGCTAGGGTTAGGGTTAAGGTTAGGGTTAGGGTTAGGGTAAGAGTACAGGTTAGGTTTAGGGTTGGGGTTAAGGAAAATAAGATTTTGAATGGGACTGAATTGTGTGTCACCACAAGGTTACCTGTACAAGACTGTGTGTGTGTTTTGTGTGTGTGTGAGGGAAGGGAGGGAAAGGGATGGTGCAGCAGGGGAAAGGAGAAGAGAGCAGAGGAGGGTAGATGAGTGGAAGGGAGGAGAGGGGAGGGGAATGGAATGGAAGCCGTGAATGGAAGAAAGAGTTGCGTGACTGTGCCTTAATTATGCCTAATGGTGTATGTGGTAATGAGACGGTGGCTGTGAAAACACATTGCTGAGATCACCACCACAGGTGATATAATACAGTAGCCCCCTCTATAATACATGCACCCACCCACGCACGCACACACACGCGCAACACATCTTGAAGTAATCTGGAGCGAAGGCAGAGAACACGCTGGGCAGTGGCAGTGGCAGTGTAGTTTCTGGACGTGGGTAGTAGTCAGTTTGGACTGTGGGTTGTCATAATGGGCTTGGAACATTATCTCTCTTTCTCTCCCCTCTCAAACCTTCTTTGTTTTTTATATATAGACCACACCCCACTTGCTCATAAATGTCAGAGCGGTTTAGGTGGTCCCTTTATCTCAATGAGTTGGGCTCTACCAATCCAAACAAGCTTTATGGTTTTCTTCACAAATAATTTTCTGTTATTTATGCATGCGAATGTCTGCACAGATAGCCTTAAGTTTTATTGTATTCTGACCAGTGTCTCTGAGGCGTAGTCGATATTATGGAGTTGAATGAAATGTACTATTTAATGTCAGTTCTTCTAACACATGCTCAATAGGAACCTTTTCCCAGCCACATACAGTGGAGTATTTATTGACTCCCAAAAATTACTGTAAATAATAAAAATACTGAGATATGTTGTATGCAAAAAAGATGTTTATCGTCCCCTTCACTTATGGACTGCCCTCTTCAATTCAAACCACACGTGTTCAATGGTGTTCAAGTCCGGGGACCCCACAGCCATTGCAAAATATTGATTTTGTGGTCAATTAACCATTTGTTTGTAGATATTGATGTGTGTTTAAGATTGTTTTCTTGCTGGAAGATCCACTTGCGTGCAGAGGCAGCCATTATCTTCACAATGTTAAATATTGAAAGGTATTGAAAATAAAAAAATGTACCCCTACCTTTTTGAATTATTACTATTAAATCTCTTTCTCTGAGCAATTGCAGAAAATAACATAATTTTCCCCCCAAAAATGTGCATACAATATACACTACCTTTCAACAGTTTGGCGTCACTTAGGAATGTCCTTGTATTTGAAAGAAAAGCAACTTTTTTTGTCCATTAAAATAACATCAAATTGATCAGAAATACAGTGTAGACATTGTTAATGTTGTAAATTACTATTGTAGCTGGAAACGGCTGATTTTTAATGGAATATCTACATAGGCGTACAGAGGCCCATTATCAGCAACCATCACTCCTGTGTTCCAATAGCACGTGGTGTTAGCTAATCCAAGTTTATCATTTTTAAAGGCTAATTGATCATTAGAAAACCCTTTTGCAATTATGTTAGCACAGCTGAAAACTGTTGTGTTGATTAAAGAAGCAATAAAACTGACTAATTGAGTATCTGGAGCATCAGCATTTGTGGGTTCGATTACATGCTCAAAATGACCAGAAACAAAAACTTCCTTCTGAAACTCGTCAGTCTATTTTTTTTCTGACAAATTAAGGCTATTCCATGCAAGAAATTGCCAAGAACCTGAAGATCTCGTACAACGCTATGTACTACTCCCTTCACAGAGCAGCGCAAACTGGCTCTAACCAGAATAGAAAGAGGAGTGGGACGCCCCGGTGCACAACTGAGCAAGAGGACAAGTACATTAGAGTGTCTAGTTTGAGAAACAGACGCCTCACAAGTCCTCAGCTTCATTAAATAGTACCCGCAAAACACGAGTCTCAACGTCAACAGTGAAGAGGCGACTCCGGGATGGCCTTCTAGGCAGAGTTGCAAAGAAAAAGCCATATCTCTGTCCAGTGTCTGTTCTTTTGCCCATCTTAATCTTTTCTTTTTATTGACCAGTCTGAGATATGTCTTTTTCTCTCAGTATTTGAAATATTAATTTTTACCATCAATTTTGCTCATCTTTATCAAGGGTTTCAATCAATACTGACCCCATTGTATATCACAGGAATCATCCCAAAGTATGCTCTCAAGGTATGTTTTCAATTCAGAATGTGTTTTGAAGTTAATCTTATATGATTTCTTGTGTCACAGAGATTAGGCTTCATCCAGCTATTTTGAATCCATGTTTTAAATCCAGAAATAGAACAGTATATTACAGATGTTTTGATAGACTTTTGGTTGCTCTGTCCATTTGATGTACTATTTAAGTTCGTTGTGGCTTATAAGGCCCAGTCCATCTGTATGTTTTCTTCTCATAACATTTTAAGTAAGGGCTGAGGGATACGGTCTTTGCAGGTGTACTGTATCTACCTGCAGAAGAGGTAGAGCGAACGAAGTAGAGCACACCAATTGTTTAGGTTATTCTTATTTTGTTTTGGCTAAATTAGTTTTACATGAAGGTGGTGTTTATTGGGATGATTCTTCTCCTGGAGGCAGAACTCAGCGATTTACCTAGATGGGCCAGCTGCAAAGTAAAAATGTTCTATATTGTAAAAATGTGCTTTTTAGTCTTAATTTAAGGTCAGGGTTAGGCATTAGGGTTAGCAGTGTGGTTAGGGTTAGGTTTAAAAACAGATTTTCTGGCTTTGTGGCTGTGCCAGCCAGTGACCACCAGAACAAGGTTCATGATGAAAAATGCGAACTTGCATTTTACGTACTCTTCATTTTACAGTTGCCACGGAGGTCAGGGTGCTTACAGGACTGAGCATTTAAGTGGGAACATTTATAGAGACACACATTATTGAGACCTTGGTAGCAGCAGCTCATGAGCAAATCTGCTTTTTTGTTCTACTTTATGGTAAACGATCGTCATTAATACATCTAATGCCTCTTCCTCCTGATGGCGGTGTTGAACCTTAAAGCACCTATGTGTCTCATGAAGCCTATCTCTACTGTGGTAGTGTCAGGTACAAAACTTCATCCCAAATTGCACCCTATTCCATTTATAGTGCACTACTTTTGACCAGGGCCCATGGGTCTGTTGTGCACTATATAGGACATAGGGTTCCATTTTTGACGCATCCAGTGAGTATAAGGACTGGGACCATAGAAAATGCTGTGTGTTAGCTAGCTTCAACCTTCCTCTTTCTTTCATGAGGTAGCCATGACTGACTGACTTTTCCAGCCACACACAGGTTTTTGATACAGTACTGCTGTAAGGAGGGAATCCAGAGAAGTGGAACTCTATAATCTGAACATTGTGTATTAGATTCACATAAAACAATAGCAGTTGGAACCTTCAAAGGGGGAGTTAGTTCTCCTCTAATGGATACCGTTGGATGCGGGACAGAGCAGAGCTGGGAGGGGTTTAAATATGGGCATTGAAGAATATGGCCTCACACTTTCGCTCCAAAGGTTTGTGCTTAACTGTGCTTTGGAAAAATGGGGCAAATATTTTGTGACAAATTGGTGAGGGTTCAGAAGTGTCTCTGTTTTTGTTAAACTAGTTGGAAACTAGCACGGTCTCTTAACCTTATTTGGTTTAGCAAGATATATTATCATTGTTAAAATATGGCCAAGTCCCTCTATGAGAGTTTAAAAGTGAAATGCCTAGGACTTTTTGCTTTCAATAAAGGTTCTAATTGCATGCCATTACTCTGGAGTTCTCTTTGCTAAAGTCTTATTGGTATATTTTGAAGAATTTAAACCATTATCCCAGAGCCATAACTCTTGAGTCTGTTAACTTTTAAAATGTACTAGCGACCAACTCTGAACGACTCTGCTTTGCGAGGGGGGAATGGTGTGTGACCACAAAAGATCTGTGAGTTCTCGTAGTGTCTGTAGTTTGATCATTGTCTTCAGACAGCCACAGACTCAAAAATAATCTCTCTCACGCTCTCTTTTATACTCACCCATGCATGCATGCAGGCACCACGCACGCACATGCACGCGCGCACAGATACACACACACACACATTTCTGCGATCACAAAATAAAGTAATTAGCAAAATCAACAATTCCTTGCATATTATGCGACGGCTAGCAAATTTCACCAATCACTGCACTATTTCATCAGAAAACAGTCAAATCATTGCAATTTTATTAAATAAAACTGAACCATGAACGCAGTTCAAAAAGAGGGTTCGCAGTTTCAACCAATCACTGGACATTTACCAGAAATAGACTCAAATATAATGCGAGGTGGAATGGAGGTTTGAAAAGGAGGTCTTTGTTAGCTTTGGCTGGAAAATATATATATACAAAAATACACGGGGTGATTCCGGAATCCCTGTGTCCAGATTCCCAGCAGTATGTGGTGTCACGACCTGTTACGCACCATACAGTACGCACCATACAGTACCTGCCTGTATATACACACACACTCACACACACAGACACGGTCGTAAAAGCTGTCGGGTGGAGCTGTCATAGAGCCGCACGGATGTCTTATGCATCCAAGGGGATCTGGAGACCCTGGCCTAGTGCTGGGAATGGAGGAAACACACAGAGGGAGTGAGGGAAGAGGGAGGAGGCTAGGTGTGAGAGAAGTGTGTATGCTTGTTAGTGATGGAGGAAAACATTTCTACATTAGAGTATCGCAATATCATTTTTGACGATATTATATCGATTCTATAACTGCAAGTATCGATTCTCAAAAAATGTAATATATTGATATTTTTTATAGGTATTTAACGTTAGGTAGAGCTAGCCGGCTGTACCTGCGCCAAAGCTCCGGTATTTCTCTTTCTCTAGCTTGTTCTTCATCTTCTTTTTAAATGGTGAACCAACATGTTTTACAAACGTTTATTTAATGGCTGATCAAAACGTGTTTTCTCATGGCTCTCTATCTTGTCCCTCTGCAGCAGGCATGGTGTTTTGAACATCGAATTGCAATAACATTGCAGTATCAAATTGCAATACACTAATCAACAAGGCAGGTCTAAAATGCTATAGTTTTGTTGCACCTGAACTACTGTTCAGTCGTGTGGTCAGGTGCCACAAAGAAGGACCTCGGAAAATTACAATCGGCTCAGAACAGGGCAGCACAACTGGCCCTTAAATGTACACGGAGAGCTAACATTATTAATAATATAAATCTCTCATGGCTCAAAGTGGAGGAGAGATTGACTTCATCACTACTTGTTTTTGTAAGAAGTGTTGACATGCTGAATGCACCAAGGTGTCTGTTTAAACTACTAGCACACAGCCCAGACACCCATGCATACCCCACAAGACATGCCACCAAAGGTCTCTTCACAATCCCCAAGTTAAGAACAGACTATGGGAGGCGCTCAGTACTACATAGAGACATGACTACATTGAAATCTATTCCACATCTGGTAACTGATGCAGGCAGTAGAATCAGATTTAAAAAACAGATACAAATAAAAGTTTGTAAAACATGTTGGTTCACCATTTAAAAAGAAGCTGAAGAACAAGCTTTGAGGGCATTATCGCTTTATACAATGGGTTACCAACATATTCAAATAATGGTTGACATATTTTAATTAAAAACTTTATTTTAATCAATTTATTCATACTATTTCATCCTTCCACAAGATATAGTCCCGACACAAATCTAGGGTTGCTACCCAAGCCGGCTGGTCGTTCTTCTATCGGAACCAGTTGTTCAGTCTTTTTGTTCTGTATCTATGGACATGACCCAGTCATTCATTCTAAATGTTTCATTACCGTACTGGCTGGCAACTTACTTATCCCTTGCTTGCTAGCTATCCAACGCCGGCTAACATACAGTCACGTCAAACAGTGCAGCCAGAATAACAACAAACTGGCTGCATTTGCATTTGGTTAAGCTATTTTCTTGTGACATTTATTTGGATCCATCCATAACAATGAGCTAATGAGACGCGATTTCGCCTGGCATAGAAAATGTGCTCCGTTGTCAGGACACTGTGGTTCAGAGGAGCCAGCAAAACAGCTAACGCAATCCTTTCAAACTGAAGCTGGATAGACTGCAAACTAGCTGCACTTCGTTTCTTTTGAACTTTTTTCAATTTACATTTTTTTTTATATATATGCATAAAATTGATGCCAGCTGATTCATGATTTCGACTGGCTGAGAAATGCCGCCTGCCTGTCTGTCTGTCTCATTCCGACTTCCAACACGTTCATTACCATGGGACAGCTGGAGATCAAATTTAAATATTGAAACAATATTGCAAATGTCGGAGAGACAAACAGCAACGTTTATACAAATCTCAATTGTTGAAAACTAAATGTTAGTCTAAAAGAAATGTGAGATAATATCTAGATGCTTTTTATAGTTGAGATCAAATAAATAAATTGCCTGGCTGGGCTGATGAGACAGTGGATTGCGTAGTTAGATGGAACAGAGTAAATAGGCATTTTAACATCATAGATTTAGCCATTGGTAACTTGTGGAATAGACTCCGGCTGGAATGCAGTTTTAACCTATCAGCATTCAAGATTAGACCCACCTGTTGTATAAACACATGATAAGACACTCACTCTACACACACGTACACATGAATTTTGTATTGTAGATATGTGATGGTAGTAAGTGTCCTGAGGGAACACACTTCATATTTTGACACCATTCTGACACCATTCTGTATACTTCTGGCCCTTCTTTGGACACTATGTTAACAACCCTCCAGACGAGCTTCAATGCCATACAACTCTCCTTCCGTGGCCTCCAACTGCTCTTAAATACAAGTGAACTAAATGCATGCTCTTCAACCGATCGCTGCCTGCACCTGCCCGCCCGTCCAGCATCACTACTCTGGACGGTTCTGACTTAGAATATGTGGACAACTACAAATACCTAGGTGTCTGGTTAGACTGTAAACTCTCCTTCCAGACTCAAATCAAACATCTCCAATCCAAAGTTAAATCTAGAATTGGATTCCTATTTCACAACAAAGCATCCTTCACTCATGCTGCCAAACATACCCTCGTAAAACTGACCATCCTACCGATCCTTGACTTCGGTGATGTCATCTATAAAATAGCCTCCAACACTCTACTCAACAAATTGGATGCAGTCTATCACAGTGCCATCTGTTTTGTCACCAAAGCCCCATACACTACCCACCACTGTGACCTGTACGCTCTCGTTGGCTGGCCCTCGCTTCATACTCGTCGCCAAACCCACTGGGTCCAAGTCATCTACAAGACCCTGCTAGGTAAAGTCCCCCCTTATCTCAGCTCGCTGGTCACCATAGCAGCACCCACCTGGTGCACGCGCTCCAGCAGGTATAACTCACTGGTCACCCCCAAAGCCAATTCCTCCTTCAGCCACCACTCCTTCCAGTTCTCTGCTGCCAATGACTGGAATGAACTACAAAAATCTCTGAAACTGGAAACACTTATCTCCCTCACTAGCTTTAAGCACCAGCTGTCAGAGCAGCTCACAGATTACTGCACCTGTACATAGCCCATCTATAATTTAGCCCAAACAACTACCTCTTCCCCTACTGTATTTTATTTATTTATTTTTGCTCCTTTGCACCCCATTATTTCTATTTCTACTTTGCACTTTCTTCCACTGCAAATCTACCATTCCAGTTTTTTACTTGCTATATTGTATGTACTTCGCCACCATGGCCTTTTTTTTGCCTTTACCTCCCTTATCTCACCTCATTTGCTCACATTGTTTATAGACTTATTTTTCTACTGTATTATTGACTGCATGTTTGTTTTACTCCATGTGTAACTCTGTGTTGTTGTATGTGTCAAACTGCTTTGCTTTATCTTGGCCAGGTCGCAATTGTAAATGAGAACTTGTTCTCAACTTGCCTACCTGGTTAAATAAAGGTGAAATAAATAAAATAAAATAAAAAATTGTGTAAAATGTTATGAAATGTAATGTCATGAAATATTTTAAATTGTATATAAGTGCTTTAATGTTGCTGGACCTCAGGAAGAGTAGCTACTGCCTTGGCAGGAACTAATGGGGATCCTTAATAAATACACAAATACAAATAGTGAGAATTGCAATACATGTCGTATTGTCACCTAAGTATCAGGATAATATCATATCGTGATGTCCCTGGCATTTCCCAGCCCTAATGCGCGAATGCATGTGCTTGTGTATGTCCATGTGTTTGTGCATGTGTTTGCTATTTTAACCTTCTTTATCTTTCTGTCTGTCCATCTGCTTACATAAAGGTGCATCCAATCCCCTCTCCTCCTCAAGAGAAGAAACATACAGAGCATTTGGAAAGTATTCTGACACATTGACCTTTTCCACATTTTGTTATGTTATAGACTTATTCTAAAATGTATTAAATAATGTTTTTTCCTCATCATTCTAAACACAATACCCCATAATGACAAAGCGAAAACATGTTTGCTAATTCCCCAAAAATTAAAAGCAGAAATACCATATTTACGTAAGTATACAGAACCTTTGCTATGAGACTCGAAATTGAGCTCAGGTGCGTCCTGTTTCCATTTATCATCCTTGAGATGTTTCTGCAACTTGATTGGAGTCCACCTTTGGTAAATTAAATTGATTGGACATGATTTGGAAATGCACAAACCTGTCTATATAAGGTCCCACAGTTGACAATGCATGTCAGAGCAAAAACCAAGCCATGAGGTCGAAGGAAATGTTCGTAGAGCTCCGAGACAGGGTTGTGTCAAGGCACAGATCTGGGGAAGGGTATCAAAAATGTCTGCAGCATTGAAGGTCCCCAAGAACACAGGGGCCTCCATCATTCTTAAATGGAAGAAGTTTGGAACCACCAAGACTCTTCCTAGACAAGACTCTTCCCAGACAAACTGAGCAATCTGGGGAGAAGGAATCAGCACTCCACCAATCAAGCCTTTATGGTATAGTAGCCAGATGGAAGCTACTCCTCAGTAAAAGGCACATGACAGCCCACTTTGAGTTTGCCAAAATGCACCTAAAGAACTCTCAGACCAGGAGAAACAAGATTGAACTCTTTGGCCTGAATGCCAAGTGTCATGCCTGGAGGAAACCTGGCACCATCCCTAAGGTGACGCATGGTGGTGGCAGCATCATGCTGTGGGGATGTTTTTCAGCGGCAGGGACTAGGAGACTAGAAAGAATCGAGGGAAAGATGAACGGAGCAAAGTACAGAGAGATCTTTGATGAAAACCTGCTCCAGAGCACTCAGGACCTCAAACTGGGGCGAAGGTTCACCTTCCAACAGGACAATAACCCTTAGCACACAGCCAAGACACTGCAGGAGTGGCTTCGGGGCAAGTCTCTGACTGTCCTTGAGTGGCCCAGCCAGAGCCCCGACTTGAACCAAATCAAACATCTCTGGAGAGATCTGAAAATAGCTGTTCAGCGTCACTCCCCATCCAACCTGACAGAGCTTGAGAGGATCTGCACAGAAGAATGGGGAAACTCTCCAAATACAGGTGTGATAAGCTTGTAGCTTCATACCCAAAAAGACTGGAGAATAAGTAAAGGTTCTGAAAATGTATGTAATTGTCATCTGTTCCACCAGTCTTTGGGATTGTCTCCACTCCCCTCCAGGTGTCGCCCATCTCCCCATTATCCCGTGTACTGTATTTATACCGGTGTTCTCTGTCTATTGTTTGTCTTGTTTGTCAAGTCAACCAGCGTTTTTTGTAACAGCTCCTGCTTTACCCCAATCTCTCTTTTCTCGTCCTCCTGGTTTTGACCCCTGCCTGTCCTGACCCTGAGCCCACCTGCCTGACCACTCTGCCTGACCCTGAGCCTGCCTGCCATCCTGTACCTTTTCCCCGTCTCTGGATTACAGACCTCTGCCTGACCTGACCCTGAGCCTGCCTGCCGTCCTGTACCTTTTCCCCTGTTGCTGTAACATCGTTACTTCAACACGGTCTGCATCTGGATCTTACCTTATCCTGATGGTACGAACTGGCCATGACTGACCCAGCAGACCCGGGCCAGCTGCGCGACTCCATCTCCTCCCAAGGAGCCACCATCGGGAGGCACGAGGAACTGCTTTTTGGCCTTATGGAGTGGGTCCAAATGTTGACTGAATGCCATAACCAGGCATTGAACAGTTTGCTGGAGCATTTCCACGGGTTGTCTGTGAGGCAGCCTACCACGGTGGTAACCCCACAACCCCTCAATAACCCAGCTGCTACCAGCACTGTCTCATCGGTCACTCCACCTTCTCGGGAGCCCTGTTTGGGAAGAGTATGGGAACAGCTGCCGGCCATATGCGTTAGTCTGGAGAGGTGAAGAAGGTATTTTATGCCCCGATCTCTGGGAGAGAAGCTGCCCGGAAACTAAACCAGCTTCGGCAGGACTCCTGCAGTGTGGCTGACTTTGCGGTGGATTTCTGCACATTGGCAGCGGAGAGTGCTTGGAACCAGGAAGCGCTATTCGATATGTTCTTGCATGTAGTCTCGGAAGAGGTCAAAGACAAGCTTGCTGCGCAGGAGTTATCTACTAATCTCGATTCCCTCATCGCTTTGACCATCCGAATCGATGGGCGACTACGTGAACGATGGAGGGAAAGGAAATTCGACTTCGCTCGCACATCCAGGGATTCCACCTTGCCACTTCATTCCTCTCCCCAAACTACCCTTGGCCAAGGAGATGGCCCAGCTCATGGTGCAGCACATCTTCCGGATCCATGGACTGCCCGTGGACATGGTCTCCGACCGGGGTCCTCAGTTCTCGTCCCAGTTCTGGAAGGTGTTCTGCACCCTCATTGGGTCATCGACCAGCCTGTCCTCTGCGGTCCACCCCCAGTCCAATGGCCAGTCGGAGCGAGCCAGCCAGGACCTTGAGACATCTCTGCGCTGCCTGGGCTCCACCAACCCCACCACCTGGAGACAGCAGCTTGTGTGGGTGGAATAAACCCGCAACACCCTTCCCTGCTCTGCCACGGGCCTATCGTCCTTTGACTGTTCCCTGGGGTATCAGCCCCCACTCTTCCCCGAGCAGGAGGAAGAGGTCGGTGTTCCTTCTGCCCAGATGTTTGTCTGCCGCTGTCGTCATTCCTGGAGGAGAGCCCGGTCGGCCTTCCTCAAGACCACATCCAGGTATCGACAACAAGCGGATTGCCATCAGACCCCGGCTCACTGGTATCATCTCGGGCAGAAGGTATGGCTTTCCACCCTGCCCCTCCGGGTGGAATCCCGCAAACTCTCCCCCCAGTTTATTGACCCCATCTCTAAAATTATTAGTCCCTCTGCTGTTTGTCTTCTGTTGCTCCGTACCCTTCGTATACACACCACCTTTCATTTATCCCCGAGTTAAACCCGTGTCTCACAGCCCTCAGATCAGTCAATATGGACATTGAAAAATCAGTACGACTCGATAGTTCAGTACATAATTTTATTTGTAAAGCATTTTGTCTGGTTTTGACCGGAAGATTAACAAACGACTAGGAGAATCAGACATACACAAACGGTGGGGAACGAGTAGAGTGTGTGCTGAAGCGAAGTGTGTTGGACAGGAGCGTAAATATGAGCTGAGTGATGATGGGACTCTGGTAAGGATGGCTGCAGGATATCCAGACTGTGTGTATGTCCAGCAGGTCTGTGGAGAGAGAGTAATAATGGGGGAATGGGGAAATGTTTTGTAAATAACACATTGATGTGTGTTTGTGTGTCTATGCACACATGTAGGCACACCTGTGTATAGGTATTTGTGTGTGTTTATGTACGTGGTCTACACATGTGTTTGTAGGCTATGCATGTGTGTGTAGGCAGCCTAGTCACACATGTCTGTGTATACACATACTGTACAGTGGAGGAATTATGTGTTGGACAGGTAGGGGAGAGAGAGGGCCTATAGGGCCTCTGTCCTGCAGACAGGTGGACGAGTAGGAACAGAGAGCCTATTGTCACAGGCTTAATCAGCCAGGCAGGTGTACCGCTCACCTCACCCCAGCTCAGCCCAGCATAGCTCCACCATAGCTGCACCCTGGCTCACTAACTCTTTATGGCCCTCTGGCTTTCTGTCTTTGGTTCCCTGATTCCTCTCAGGCACCTTTTCTCCTCTCCTGTTCTCTTTTCTTCCATTCCATTAGTTTACTGTAGCTCAGTGTGACTGTGGTCAGCTCAGATGATTTGATTAGTGAGTGGCCTTTCAAAAAGGTTTAAAAAATAAACATTTTTTACACAATGTCATGAGACATCACTAGAAATAGAAAGTGTGAATCATGGAGACTTACAGGAAATAGTTGGACCAGTGACATATCATCTTAATGATTTACGGCTGCAAGATTGCAAGACAAGGACAGAAAATCTCAGTAAGTTAAAAAGTAAATGAAAAGAAAATGAGATAGAGCGTAAGTAATAAGGCAAATGGGAAGGAAAGAGAATGAGAGCGGAGTGAAAGAGAAAAAAAGAGATTTAGAAAGAAAAAGAGAAGAAACAAACAAAGAGTAGGTGACAGGGAGAGAGCAGTGCAATGTGATGTAATTTGGTTAGCATGTTTGCCCAGGGCCTTCTCTGTTGGCCTGGCCAGAGCCAGGGTATACAGCCAGGGCCCAAGTTCATAAATCTGTCAGCAGGTGGGCTGTGCCGCAGTGGGCGGACTAGACTCCCCTGTTCTGCCCCCCAGCTGGGCTGGACCTGATCCAAAGCCTCATACTATGTCCTGGAGCAACTCCATGGCCCTCAATCTACCCCCTGCCTGCCGGACATAGCCCTGGCACTATGCCCACACTGCCATATACTCAGACTGTAGCCCTGGCACGATGCCCTCCCTTCCATACGCTTATACTTAGGCTTTCCCACTGAACTCTTAGGATTTATCTGTGCTCTTTGTCTTTCTTTGTCTCTCTCTATCTGTCTTTGTCTGTAGTAAGTGCTCTGTTGTTATCCCCTTCCCCTCTTCCTGTAGCTCATCTGCAGTACAGACTCATAAAGAGAGAGAGAGCTGGGTATCTGATCTAGCTATTCCATAGCGACGATGGTTCACTGAAACACACACTGTTTTCTCCAAAGTTCACCTCTATAATACTGTTCAGCTCTGTCTCTGGTCACCCAGTCCCAGAGCATGCAGTCTGTGGTGCAAGTACTTTGGTGTCTAAATTTGGGGACCGTTTAAAACTGGTCACTGTTCGGCCCTTGTTTAATCTGCGGTGTGGACTATTGCTGTCTAAGTGGTCGGCCTGTGGTCCCCCTGTGGTGAAGTTCATTGTGTTCCTTTGGTTCCCAGACCTTGGACATCACAGAATGGGACCTTGATAATGTTGCTATTGTTCTACTGCACCATGCTTCTCCACTTAAAGCTGTGTGTTCCAGGAGAGAGATTTCATACAGCAATTTGCATTTGGTTTACTATGATGCCCTGACGGACTGCAGTTTTCCCTTCAGAACCTGCCCAAAGCAGCACTTTGTAAACAGATACTGAAGACACAGGGCTCATTTGCACCAAATAAAGTGGCTTGTGTAGTAAAGTATCTCTGACAGAAGACAGCTCTTCAACTGGCTATGAAACCGACGAACGCCAGGCAGGCAGCTCTCCACTTGTTCACTTTGCTAGCGCATGCGCTAACACACACACTCTCTCTGCTATGCCCCCTGATTGGACCCGTAATGATGAATTGATGACTCAAAGCACTTTATGCGCTGTTTCCACAGTATCTGGCCCTAATGTTGGGCCCTGGTCCAGAAGAGGGGAGTACTGTAACTGTGGGCCTGATACACACGCACGCACACACACGCACAAACACACCAATATTTGCTGATGTTGGAAAGATGATCATCTCTCCATTCCAGCCATTGGTTTCCCGCTATCCTTTCTGCGGTCCAACATCCTGGACACTTACCTCACTTAACTCTCCCTTGTTTTCCCCTTGTCTCTCCTTTGTGGAGCAAAGTGCTTTCTACATGACTATAGGTATTATATTGCTATTTATTTCCACACAATGTAATTTTAGCCCCTGTTTAGATCCTCTGCTGTGAAACACCTCCTCAGGTTCTCCTACTGTACACACTGTTCCTTATTCCCTATATAGTGCACTACTTTTGATCAGAGCCCTATGGGCCCTGGTCAAAAGTAGTGTACTACATAGGGAAAAGTTTGTCATTTGGAATGCACCCACACTTTTGGTGTGGAGTGTGTGTCTGGAAAAGCCATTGGCGGAGTGAAGCCATAGAAAGAGCCCCTTAATTAACAGCCTGATGCTCAGTGTGTTCTCCCTTCTCTGTTCTGGCTCAGATAGAGTTGATGGTGGAAATCCTTACAACCGCAACACTTATGCAGAGAGAATTGTGTGTTTGTGTGTGTGATCAAATACAATTGTATTTCATTCGTCAAATACACAGTTTACAGCAGGTATAAAAGGTGCAGATAAATGGAATGTGCTTGATCCTCAACAATGTAGTACATTAATCAATATAATGACAATAAAAGAATCAAGTCAAAAATAACAAGTAATAGAAGAGGTATTGTGCATAGTAATTATGGACTGTATTGCTGTTAAACGAAATGTTTCTAAATGCCAACTTTTGTGTATGTTTTGTACGTAGGGGAGAGCGAGGTATTTTGTCACACTTTCACGCTCTCTAACATTTACTGGGCACAATACATCACAATGGTATAAATGTCATACCAAATGAAAGAAGGAAGTCTTGGGCACATATGTTGTATTCATTACATCTAAACATATATATTTTTTAGCTGCCTTCTTGTTCTTTGCAGACCCAGATCCCCCCCATTGCTTCCCTTTCTTCGGAAATTGTGCCTTAATCTTTTCCATTCCTGGTGCCTGCATTTCTGGGGTGTCAGTTACAATTGTTGTTTTGTGCCGTTTTCTTCCTCTGCAAGCTGTTTTTTAGGGGCCAGCTTTTGGATATGGCCGGATGTCCTCTGGAGTTGGTAGTCCGCTGTCAGCAATGGCATTGCTGGACAAGGTTGAGCTGGTGCTTGCATAAGAACTGGACAGGTCTGTGTCTGAGCTCATGCTAGGCAGGGCTGGAATGGTGCTGCGGCCTGGCAGGTTGGTGCTGGGGCCTGCCAGGGCTGAAATGGTGCTGGAGCCTGGCAGGTTGGTGCTGGGGCCTGGCAGGGCTGGAATAGTGAAGGGGCCTGGAAGGTTGATGCTGCGGCCTGGCAGGGCTGGAATGTTGCTGGGACCCAGGCAGGGCAGGGCAGGGTTGGTGCTGGGGCCTGGTAGGGTTGGGTTCTGAATGGGGCGATCTGTAACGTAGGATGGCGCAAACTCGGTTTCCAGGACTAAACTCAGCAAAAAATGAAACGGCCCTTTTTCAGGACCCTGTTTTTCTAAGATCATTCGTTAAAATCCAAAGAACTTCACAGATCTTCATTGTAAAGGGTTTAAACACTGTTTCCCATGCTTGTTCAATGAACCATAACTGTGGAACAGTCGTTAAGACACTAACAGATAACAGACTTGTTCTCAACTTGCCTACCTGGTTAAATAAAGGTGAAATAAAATAAAATAAAAGACGGTAGGCAAATAAGGCTTGTCAGGTTTATGTACAGTGGTCACCCCAGTTTCATTGACATTCCATATGTCTCCTGGTCCAAATTGATATCTCTGTAGCACTTCTGCTACATTGTCGAAGAAAGCATTAACATTTTCTCTGTTGAAGCTACTTGCCCTGGCAAGGCTAGTTGCCTCTGGCTTTCTCAGCGACAGCGTTGGGTGCCACTGTCACATCCTGACCCTTGTAAGATGTCATTTTCTATAGTAGAGTAGGTCAGGGCGTGACAGGGGGTGTTTTGGGTGGTTTTCTATTTCTATGTTTAAGTTCTAGTTTTTCTATTTCTATGTTGTTGTTTTTTGGTTGATCTCCAATTGGAGGCAGCTGGTCCTTGTTGCCTCTAATTGGAGATCATATTTAAGTAGGGCTTTTTCCACCTGTGTTTGTGGGCAGTTATTTTCTGTTTAGTCTCTGTACCTGACAGAACTGTATTCTGATCGTTTGCCGTTTGTTATTTTGTCTTTAGTGTTTTTGAGTTAATAAATATCATAATGAGCACTCAACATGCTGCGCTTTGGTCCCCTCTATACGACAGCCGCTTTAAGAAGTCTGTAAACCACTCCGAGCTGGCCTTTTCTTTTTCTGCCCACATTGGCATGAACTTCAGCTGGTATGCCACAGAAAACTGGTAGGCAAGTCTTCTGACCTCACTTGGCGACAGACCAAAATAAATGTCAGCTGACCTAGTAATATACTGAACAAGCTGCATCTCCAAATCAGGTGAAAACCTGCCGTGGCTTTGTATAGCCAACCACTGTTGTTGGCATGGCTGTCTGACTCAACTTCTTCTCTGGTAACCTTTTAACAATACGGTAATTTCTGTCAAAATCCTTTGCTGTACTCCTGATTGATTTGTTCTGCAATTTCACCTGCCTTACTGCCTTTAACAATTTACCAGGTGGTGTGCTGCCATTCTCTCTTTCATAATTTCTAACCATCCTTCCTTCAAAAATACATTTCCTCATTGCAATTACATATTCATTGCAGGCTTATTACGCCCACCTCCCTGTCTACTATTCTTGTTGCCACAATGCAATTCATAACACCACACTAAATTCATGACACTTTATGAAGTAGTGTGTGTAAATACTGTCTCATTCAGTAGGCATGTAGTGTGTTAGTAGACACACACACGCCAGAGCCTGTCTTGTGTAGTCCAGGGATAGGTCTGCTGCTCTAAACTACACGTGTGTGTGTATATATAATAATCCATTTACAGTAACATTTAATACTATTATAAGAGCTGATTACACAATATCACAATGTTTTTTTCAGCATGTTCTATGTGTCTATGTATACTACGGGAAGTTGTCACATGTGAAGACTTGCCCCAAGGTCATTGAGACAACTTGCCCCAAACTGACATGTGTGCTAATGTTGGCTAAATCTCAAGGTTAGCTCAACATAGGACTGTAGCTAAAGTATCAAAAGACACATTATGGTCTCCTCTACTCAGTGCAAAATTATACCTAAGAAAGTTTTATTGCATAAAATGTAAAGCGCCATTTTTTTTACTTTTGAAGGGGAAAAAGAAGAAACTTGTGCTCACCTCAGATTAGAGTGACCTTGACCACATGTGAACAGGAAGTGGACCATAGAACATGTATTTGATTTTTGAGATAGCGCCACTAGTGTTGGAAGTATGAACAGTTTGACAATTTACCTGTGTGACAACTTACCTCGCTCTCCTGTACTTATGGTTTATACATGAGGCCCCTGTTCTTGTTCAGTCCTATGAGTCATACCACCGTTAACAGGTATGTAATTGCAATGTGCCACATTCCTTCCTGCCTTCCTGTGGACTTGTCCCAAATAAATACCTCAGAACTGAAAAAGAATATTCTGAACATGGCTTTTCCCAGCTTTTCAGCCATTGTGAAAATAACAAATTGCTTGTTTTCCTTACGGATTTACATATTAGTCGGTGTCAAACAAAAACAACAATTTGGAGAGGATAATACTGTGGCGCTATGCCACCCTGATCATAAAATGAAAAGATAATACTAGGGGAGCATGCCTGTACTCTCTAACATGTCTTATCAACAGTATGTACAGGCAACTACCAAAATAAAGCAATAGATTCTACAAGTGTCTGGAACTCTATTGGAGGGAAGCAACACCATTCTCCCATGAGAAATTCCATCATGGTGTTTTTTTGATTGTGGTGGAAAATGCTGTCTCAGGTGCCACTCCAGAATCTCCCATAAGTGTTCATTCGGGTTGCAATCTGGTGACTGACAAACACACACCCTTTAAACCCCCTATTCTCCTTTCAGACTCCCCTTTCAAAGTCACTGAGATCTCTTCTTCTAGCCATGGTAGCCAAAAATAATGGCCAACTCGGCATTTGTATACATAACCCTAAGCATGATGGGATGTTAATTGCTTAATTAACTCAGGAACGGCCTCCCGAGTGGCGCAGTGGTCTAAGGCACTGCATCGCAGTGGTCTAAGGCACTGCATCGCAGTGCTAGCGGAGATCCTGGTTCGAGTCCAGGCTCATCTACACCATTCTAACCTGTAGATTATTGGCACCCTACGTGGAATTCTCAGAATCAGGGGCTTGCTGCTGCAAGTATTGTTTTGACATCAAAGTTGCTTATTTGTGCCGTGAACATAGAAAATCTCTGTACTAATGTAAACCAGAATCTTGACATGACTCCACCACCACCCCCCTCCACCCTGCCTTAACCCATTCTCAAATCAAATTCAATCGTCACTTGCTTCGTAACAACAGCTGTGAACCAACAATGCAGAGAGAAAGAAAATAGAGAAACAATGGGAAAGTAAAACTCATTATAAAAGTAATAATAGATACACAATGAGTAACGATAACTTGGCTATATACAAAGGGTACCAGTATAGTCCATTAAGTTTCCCCTCAGCAACCTTTCTTTACATTCCACTACTCTACTGTTATTACTACAAATACTACTTTGCAATACTGTATATTATTTTGTTATCCCCGATATTTGACCCAACCAACCTACAGTTTCCATAGGTAGGTGGGCCTACCCAACAATGCACCTTCCTGCAGTCTTCCCTGCTAAACCACCCCCAACCAAGACTCTTCCATACGTCTCATTTAGTACCTTAGTACTGCAGTGGTCCTGTGTGGCTCGTGGGTTTGGTTCCTGCTGGGGTCACACATACTAAAATGTATACCCTCACTGTTGTAAATCACTTTGGATTAAATGGCATACTGTATACTTTTATATATTAGATACAGTGCTCCTTGTCTGGCCACCCTTCCAGCACTAGGGAACATCCTGCGCCTTGAGGGAATCTTATTTGAGTCAGGAAAGGATGTTAATATTATAGGGAAGATATACAAAACCTTGCAGAGAGCATATCCAAATGACAATCTCTTAGAAAAAAAAAATACTGTTGGAACCAAGACTTAAAAAGAACAGATGGCACAAGATGGAAGGAAAGTTGGCGCATAACTAACAAAATTACAGTTAACGACATTGTACGCTTAACCCAGTATAAACTATTGAATATAATTTATTATACAAGTTCTACAGCACAACAGCAGAGTCATGTCTCAAGTGTAAAACTAATAATGACTCAATAATCCATGCTTTCTGGGAATGTCATGTAGTCCGGAAGCTGTGGGCAGAGCTAGAAAATAGCCAGTCAGAAGTATTACAATGTAAACATGCTTTTTATCCTTTTGTTTGCATATTTCAAGACATGTATATAGGGGGGTAGTGAGGGGCGGCAGGTAGCCTAGTGGTTAGAGTGTTGGGCCAGTAACCGAAAGGTTGCTATATTGAATCCCCAAGGTAAGAATCTGTTGTTCTGCCCGTTCCTAGAATGTCATTGTAAATAAGAATTTGTTCTTAAGTGACTTGCCTGGTTAAATAAAATAAATACCCAATAGGCTGGATGATTCTCTTCTCATCACTCATCTTGAAAAAACATATACTAAAAACTTGGAAGTCAATCAATCTGCCATCATTGACACAATGGAAAAATTTAAATATTTATTATTGAAATAGTGTGGTCGACCGAGAAAGACAAATTGGTACAATTTAACGTCATGTTGCAAACAATAATGCAGGCACTAGGGATGGGGGTGTGAGCAAGGGTGTAGTCATTGTTTTTGCGTGTGTCTGTAAGTTGTTGTTTGTATGTATAAGTGTGTTTTTGGAGAGTAAAAAAAGAAGAAATAAAAAAATCGTATTAAAAAAGAAGAAAAAGGATTGAGTAGTGTGTTTGAGAAAGAGAGGGGGAGAGAGAGCAGTATAGCAAATGAGTGTGAGAGAAGAGAAGAGAAAGGAAGAGAAGGTGTGTGTTTGAGAAAGAGAGAGGGAGAGGGAAAGAGATGTATCGAGAATGACAGTGTATGAGGAGGAAAGAGAAGTTAATAAAATTTAGGAAAAGAGAAAAAAGAGTGGAGGGCAGCTGCAGTGTGTTAGTGCGTAATTAGATATTTTCTCTGGCCTTGCCGCTCTTGGCTCTATTGGAGAATGGAAAATATGTTTTAATTTTCCTTCAGACTAGGCCCCCAGCATGCAAATTACTATAGCTGTGTGTGTATGTGTGTCTGTGTGTCTGTGTGATAGTGAGAAGTATTGACTGTGTCTGTGTGCCCACGTTCCATTTTTCCCTGTGTTATTCCACTCTAGATATGTGTGGTTTGAGAATAAAGTAGTTATATATGTATGGTATGATCTGCGGTACGTCTTTGGCTGTGGGTGGCCTGACAGTTAAAAGAGTAGCAGTGTATACTGAGGTTTTTGTGATACTTTTGTTATTCTTTATGAACTGTTTATTCTAATACAGTATTTGTAAAGTATTTCTCAGATATAATAAATGTTTGTTGAGGTTTATTGGAATGGCTGTATAAAGCCCAGCGGTTTCTCTTTGGTTGTTAAGTTGTTATCATACTTACGAAGCAATGAATTGTTTCAGTAGCTTGCTGGAAGAATATTATTTACCTATACTTAAGTTTTGAAACAGTTAATTTTTTTCAGCCAGATTGGAAGTAGGGTTGGTGATATTATGATTGTATCGTCTATCGAGGATGATTGAAAACCATTGCCGATGGTGACGACATTGTGATCTGACGGACGATACCGAACCTACAGTTGAAGTCAGAAGTTTACATACACTTAGGTTGGAGTCATTAAAACTCGTTTTTTCAACCACTCCACAAATTTCTAGTTAACAAACTATAGTTATAGCCTATTTCAATTAATATCTTATACTTACAGAATGCAAGAGAGCAATATAGACATGGCTAATTCTCACCAAAGCAGCTCTAAATGTCTGGTCAGAAAATGTGCTTTTGTTTTTTCTCTCTCCAATAGTGGATGATTTCATGATTATGCAATGGATGTATCTCAGGGAGTTCTAGGCTTAAGTTTTAAGTTATTTCTGAATAATTTACAAATATGGTAGGCCTAAGGTAATACTGAGCATATGAGAGAGAGAATAAACAATAGCTTGATATAAAAATCTAATGACAAATTTGACCAAACTTTACATTTGAGCAAAGCATTATATGATAGAAATTAGTGAACCAAAAGGTCAAAAGCCTAGTAATCCTACTTATTGAAATATCATAAAAGCATTAAAGGCCCAGTGCAGTCAAAAACAAGATTATCCTGTGTTTTGTATATTATTCCACACTATAAGGTTGGAATAGTTCTGTGAAAATGATGATAATCCCCTTTTAGGGTAAGCGCTACACTATATACACAAAAGTATGTGGACACCTCTTCAAATTAGTGGATACGGCTATTTCAGCCAAACCCATTGCTGACAGGTGTATAAAATCGAGCACACAGTCATATAATCTCCATAGACAAACATTGGCAGTAGAATGGCTTTACTGAAGAGCTCAGTGACTTTCAATGCGGCACCATCACAGGATGCCACCTGTCCAACAGGTGAATTCTTCAAAATTCTGCCCTGCTAGAGCTGCCATGTTCAACTGTAAGTGCTGCTATTGTGAACTGGAAAGTCTAGGAGGAACAACGGCTCAGCTGCGAAGTGGTAGGCCACACAAGCTCACAGAACAAGACCGCTGAGTGCTGAAGCGTGTAGCATGTAAAAATCGTCTGTCCTTGGTTGCAACACTCACTACCGAGTTCCATAAGGCCTCTGAAAGCATAGTCAGCACAAGAACTGTTCGTCGGGAGCTTCATGAAATGGGTTTCCATGGCTGAGCAGCCGCACACAAGCCTAAGATCACCATGCGCAATGCCAAGTGTCGGCTGGAGTGGTGTAAATCTCGCCGCCATTGGACTCTGGAGCACTGGAAACGTGTTCTCTGGAGTGATGAATTACGCTTCACCATCTGGCAGTCTGACGGACGAATCTGGGTTTGGCGGATGCCAGGAGAACGCTACCTCACCCAATGTATAGTGGCAACTATAAAGTTTGTTGGATGAGTAATAATGGTCTGGTGCTGTTTTTCAAGGTTCGGGCTAGGCCCCTTAGTTCCAGTGAAGGGGAATCTTCACGATACAGCATACAATTACATTCTAGACGATTCTTTGCTTCTGACTTTGTGGCAACAATTTGGGGAAGGCCCTATCCTGTTTCAGCATGACACTGCCCCTGTGCACAAAGCAAGGTCCATACAGAAATGGTTTGCTCGAGATCGGTGTGGATCTGGTCCGCACAGAGCCCTGACCTCAACCCCATCGAACACCTTTGGGATGAATTGTAATGCTGACTGCAAGCCAGGCCTAATCGCCCAATCACTGCCCGACCTCACTAATGATTTTTTATTTGAATGGAAGCAGGTTGCCGCAGCAATGTTCCAACATCTAGTGGAATCTTCCCAGAAGAGTGGAGGCTGTTTTAGCAGCAAAGGGTGGACCAAATCCATATTAATGCCCATTATTTTGGAATGAGATGTTCGACAAGCAAGTGTCCACATACTTTTAGTGTATTTGAAAACACTGCCTGATATTAAAGCCTGTTTGGGTGGGATGGAGTTTTGGCCTGCCTGGTTAATAGACCAATAAGACCACTCCCTTACAGTCCTAGCAAAATTCTTGCTTGAGAAACGTTTGACAATTTGAATTGAAAATAATCACACTGGGGGGGTTGAAACTCAATATTAGGAAGGTGATCCTAATGTTTGGCATTCTCAGTGTATATTTCAGGCCACAAGAAGTGAAATTGAGCAAGCTAGACCAAGATTGTAAAATCGAATGAGAGGTTTAAAGAAAACTTAGGCTACAGCTGAGGAAAGCTTATGAAAGAAAATGATGTTTAGCATAGTTGGCCTAGGCCTAATTCCATACTATTCTAGCAATGTGCAACCTACCTTCAATGCACAGTAGCCTAGGCCTAAAAAGAGAAGAGGTTTCAGCAAAAATGTGAATCGGTTTATAATTATCCAGTTTTGAGGACAGCAGAGTTGCTTGCTCTGTAGCCCCAGAGTTGCTTGCTCTGTGCTTCGGCACACACAGACATGCCCACACACCTGTTTCATGCCACAGCTACAGAAAAGATTTGGGTCAACCAAATATATTTTTCAATGTTGTGATTTTTTCCGTCCTTCGCGTAGCATGCGAGCTTGTGTCTTTTTTTAAATATATATTTTTTCAAACCTTTTTAGGGGGGGGGGTTGCCAATAGGGAGTGATACCATCAGATAGCACAATGTTTTAGGAGTACATAATGACGATGGGACAAAGGTTGACATCGCCCAACCCTAATTTGAAGTAGATTCTATGGATGATAGCCAATATGCTAAACCTAACCCAAACAAATATTCTCGTTATTTTCAAAATGAAGTTATCAAACCAAATGCGAGGAAGGTATTATCTTTGTAATTATATTATTACCTACAGTACATGTTGATAGAAAAGGGATCTGTACTTTACCACTAACGAGAGGCCCAATAAAATGTCATTAAAAAGCCAGATTAAATGAACCATTTAAAACAAGCAATCAGACTGAATTGAGGCAGTTACATATTGTTTATTTTAGCATCGCAGAGACGAGTGGTCCAGGTTCTTACAGTTAGTAATGCCTTCAGACCGTCAGCCAATAAGAATGATTTATCCTACCTTGTTACAATTGATAGTGTGTGTGTGTTTTGTTTTTTGTGTGTGTCCGTGTGCACGCAAGTGTGTGTGCACGCTCCCGAGGCCCTCTCAATGGCCCTCTCAACAGTCTGTTTGTCCATCCCCATCCCCACCATCCCTCACCAGCCCTATTGAGACCAAAACCTATACTGGACTGGAACTCTCAATTTATGGGTCATATTTGACTTCCTGATTGAGGCCCATGGAGAACCCTTGGAGTTAGGCAGGCACGGCTCTGCTCCGGGGTCAACCCTCTACCTTTATTGCCTGTGTAAAGAAAACACGAGAGGAATTCGTTCAGAGCTTGAATGATTGCTGGGGCAGCGCGAAGACAAAACAGGAAAGGCTCCTGACGGCGTTTTTTTAGCATAGATCAAACCTCAGTGCCATGTTTGCACATAGCTTGCTAGCTCTTATGAAGTACAGAGACTCTGGACCGGGCCAGGACTGGCCTGCTCACAGATTGGAGATAGGAACCACTGTTGTTTCTAATCTAATAAAGTGTGGTTTTAACTCTTCTGAGGGCAGAAGGCTGGCTGGTGTTTTTTGTGCTACTGTTCATGTCAGATGGCATTAAGACTCACAGAGGTGGATCCTGCGTGGCTCAGTTGGTAAGAGTGTGGTAATAGGAATTACAGGGTCGGCGGTTCCATTTCTGCTGGGGTCATCAAATCAAATGATTTATCGAAGCCCTTTTCACATTAACAATTACCACAGCGTGTGTACAGTAGCCTGGCCTAGACCCCAAAAAGCAGAAGGGAAAGCATAAAAACCTAAAGAGAAAGCCGGCTCAGAGGGGTGATCCATACTCTTCTGGCTGTACCGGGTAGAGATCAAGAGTACGCGTGGCTATAAAGGCCAGATTGTTTCTCACTTCATGTATGTTTGTGGCTGATAGATAATTAGTCATGTATTCTAAAATGTAGCTTGCTAAACAACATATTATTTATTAATATTACATGATTTGGATCCTTCAAGTGCCAGTTTGGCAAATATACAGTAGCCAAATATCAAGTGCGGTTTCATAACCTTTTCTGGAACCATCTTTGAATGCACTGTGCTGTGCTGTCAAACTCATATGACGTAAGTGGCTTGCTTCTTTAGAAAATCAGGAATATGTGCATGCCTTGTGTAGTTTCTGCAAGGGCAAGCTTGGTGGGTCCTTTATCCAGGGCACTGTCTATAAGTCCTGTAAGTGTTTTTTTTTAGCACCAGGCAGCAGGCAGCCATTGTGCTGTGTGAAGTCCCTCTCAAGGCAGGGCATGCACAGCTCTCCCACACCCCTGGCACACACCCCTGGCCAACCTGTGTGTGTGCATGTGTTTAGACCAACTCCACAGCCCTATGCTGCTGATGATGATGATGATTATGAGATCGAAGTCTTGTAACATAAGGCTTGCCTCTTTAGGAAAACAATCATATTTTCAAATTTGCAAATGATGGATGCTTGGTAGATCTTTTACTCAGGACTGTACGTCTGTACTGTATGTGGGCGATTAGAAGCAGGCAGCGATTGTGGTATCCCTCTCCTCTCACTCTAAAAAACAGCTGAGGCTAAACAAGGCCAGGCATGTGGCTCTTGCCCGCCAACACGCCTGGCACGACTTGGGCCTTGGCATGGTCTCCAGGGGGCGCTACTCTGTATGAACACTATGTAGAGAGAGAGTGTGTTTGTGTGCTTGCATTTGTTTGTGTCTCTGTCTCTGTGTCTGTGTGGACCTACTCCACAGCCCTGCATCACTCCACTGCTGCTGATGGTGATGAGGTAGAAGGAACATTACCAGAAGGTGCAACAGCATTGATGAGACATTAAACAGAGGTCTCATCTCCCATCGCCAACCCCTCTTTTTGCCATCCCCTCATTCCCGAATTTTCAAGTGGTTTGGACAACTCAGACTTAAAAGACCGTATTGACAGGATAATAGTGATGTCTGTGGAGCCAAAGCACCAACCACTGCTGTCATTGTGCACACGCCACGGTGACTGAGTGATCTCTATGTAAGGAAGGTGAGGCAAATTTTTGCTGGCATGTCATGAAATGCGTGATATATTGTGTAACTCAATATAGCCTAGTGCAAGTCACATACCTGCAGCCATTTCATGGTTGTTTCAGTGATCATGTCGGGGGAAATGGGCCAATTATGCCTTTTATTCATGACCCCTGACCTCTAACCCCGTAGCCACAGTGTACCTCAGGGCTCAGTGTGAGTAACCCTCTCCTCCAACAAGAGGTTGATTCAAATGACATTAGCTGCATTTTAATTGAATTTGGAGTCATTTGTTGAAGTTAAACTGGGAGAAAGAAAATATTTGGAGTGATAACAGGTAGCCAGCTGTCCATGCACATTTTTCATCTCAATTACACCAGAGCCAGAGCCAAGACACACACATTCAACCCTCCTGCCAGACAGAGTAGGATATGCACGCACAAGTGAGCACACAAGTGCACACAAGCACACAACGGTGTACACACACATTCACACATGCACGCACGTGTACACAGACACGCACAGTTAAATTATATCCTTTTAAATATTCACCCACACACACACAAAGACATGTGTACGCACACACACCCACACACATGCACCCATATGCATGTGGGTGTACACACACATACACACACACAGTTAAATTATATCTCTTAAATATTCAGTCATTCACACACAAAGATGTGTGCGCACACACACTAAATGGGTGCTGAAAGGTCAGGCTTGTTATTTCTACAGGAATCAGTCTCAAATGTTATTGAGGTCTCACTGATGCTTTTTATATAGTGTAGACAGGTCCCTCTGGTTTTACAAGCGCTCTAAGCCCCCAACCCTTAGCCCCTCTAATCTTTCAGCAGCCCTCTGCTCAGCTCCTAGACCTAGGCCGGTCTTCCTGCCCATTCTGTTGGGATATAATTGCCTCATGGTTCACATAAGTCAATCACTTGCAGTATTTCTCATGGCTAGCATATAATTATCAAATGCACATACTTATTTGTCGTCCCACAGATGACGCAATCTCAATCGCACTCCACACAGCCCTTTCCTACCTGGACAAAAGGAACACCTATGTGAGAATGCTGTTCATTGACTACTGTTCAGAGTTAGTGCCCAGGAAGCTCATCACTAAGCTAAGGACACTGGGACTGAACACCTTCCTCTGCAACTGGATCCTGGACTTCCTGACGGGCCTCCCCCAGGTGGTAAGGGTAGGCAACAACATGTCTGCCACACTGATCCTCAACAATGGGGCCCCTCAGGGGTGCATGCTTAGTCCCCTCCTGTACTCCCTGTTCACCCACGACTGCGTGGCCAAGCATGACTCCAACACCATCATTAAGTTTGTGGTAGGCCTGATCACCACGACAATGATGAGACAGCCAATATGCAATGTGGTGCAAGGACAACAACCTCTCCCTCAATGTGAGCAAGACAAAGAAGCTGATCATGGACTATAGGAAATGGAGGGTCGAACAGGCCCCCATTAACAATGATGGGGTTGAAGTGGAGCGGGTCGAGAGTTTCAAATTCCTTAGTGTCCACATCACCAACGAACTATCATGGTCCAAACACACCAAGGCAGTTGTAAAGAGGGCACGATAACACCTTTTCCCCCTCAGGAGACTGAAAAGATTTGGTATGGGTCCCCAGATCCTCAAAAAGTTATACAGCTGAACCATCGAGAGCATCCTGACCAGTTGCATCACCGCTACAAAGGGCCATAAGACTGCTGAACAATTAATCAAATGGCCACCCGGACTATTTACGCTGAACCCCCCCTTTGTTTTTACATTGCTGCTACTCACTTCTTATCTTTGCATAGGCACTTTACAAATGACCTCGACTAACCTGTTCCCCCGCACATTGACCCAGTACCGGTACCCCCTGTATATAGCCTAGTTTTTGTTATGTAATTTTCTTGAGTTACTTTTAGATGTAACTTTTTTTTACTTTACTTTATTTAGTAAATATTTTCTTAACTCTATTTATTGAACGGCATTGTTGGTTAAGGGCTTGTAAGTAAGCATTTCATGGTAAGGTCTACACTTGTTGTATTCGGAGAATGTGACAAATACAATTTGATTTGATTTGATTTGATTTTAAATGTTTTCCGATAAAGAACTAGACATTGAAATTATGCCAAATATAAAACTGTATGTATGTTGTGCCAGACTTTTCTATTAGAATAATATTTTCATCTGAGATCCCTTGGCAGAATCAGAGGCACAGTGATTGTAAAGTCCACGACTAGAGAGTATCAGACTCGCCATCTTTGGGATTTTTGGGGTATGACACTTGGCATTTGCCATATGCCACTTGCCATATGGTTTGGATGAAGTGCCGTCCATTTGAGTGGTATTTGCGATTGTGTATATGTTTCGTCCAATGCCAATATGTTGCCATTCATTTCTGTCCATTTCATTGGTGTCTTCCCTTACTTGCTAGCTAAGCCTGAGCCAGTCACTTCATATGAAATGAAAGAGAAGCTAACCAACCAGCTAGTGCAACACTAGATGCAATGTTCCTTCCATAAGCAAGCTCTATAGTTAAATAGCTAGCTAGCTACTGTAGTAACAATATTTTATCACAATGAACACGTTTCAACAAACAGCCTGCTTTGCCCCGAGTCAGTACTACAGAGTCGTGTCTGCTGCTGCGCGTTTAGCTGACCCAATGTTACAATGTAGAGATGGGTGCTTTGGAAACATGCTTAAGTACGTATTGACTGCTGGGAACATGTCTACAACTTCATCAGCAGGCTGTCAAACTATCGTAAATAAGTGACAAGCTACATGCTGTTTATCAGTGCAGTGACAAAAATCCTTAGCTAGCGCTAGCTAAAATTCCATCCCTGTGTTTGTCAGTGAAGCTAGCTAGCAGCAGGCAGGAAGCAACAAGCTAAAACCAGCTGATGAAATCACTTGCCATATACTTGCATATACAGTGCATTTGGAAAGTAATCAGACCCCTTGACTTTTTACACATTTTGTTACGTTAGTGTCACGTCCTGGCCAGTATAAGGTTAATTGTTTTGTAGTTTGGTCAGGACGTGGCAGAGAGTATTTGTTTAATGTGGTTCAGGGTGGTGTGTTTTGTTAAAAGGGTGTTTGATTTAGTAATTCCGGGTTTTGGTTTATGTTTAGGTATTTCTATGTGGAGTCTAGTGAGTGTATGTCTATGTTTGGTTAATTGGGGTTGGGACTCTCAGTTGAAGGCAGGTGTTGTCTATCTGCCTTTGATTGAGAGTCCCATATAGTAGGGTGTGTTTGTGTTTGGTATTTGTGGGTGATTGTTCTGTGTTGAGCTTTAGGCTTTGCCAGACTGTTTGTTGTTGTTCGTTCGTTAGTTCTTGTGTTTTTTTGTTATTTTTGTATTCATTTTTGAAAATAAATAATATTCAAGATGAGCATACACATACCTGCTGCGTTTTGGTCCTCCTTAACCGACGACGACCGTGACAGAATCACCCACCACTCAAGGACCAAGCAGCAGAGGAAGGAGCAGAAGGAATTCGAGTTGGACTGGCGTGAGAAGTGGACCTGGGAGGAAATTCTGGACAGGGCCGGACCTTGGCATCAGGCTGGGGATTATCGCCGCCCGCAGTGGGAAATTGAGGCAGCCAAGGCAGAGAGGCGGTGGTACGAGGCCATAGACGCGCTGAGGGAGAAGCACAAGAGGCACCCCCAAGAAATGTTTTGGGGGGGGGCACACGGGTAGTTTGGCAAGGCGTAGGAAGAGCCGGAAGCCAGCTACCCGTGGTTATATGGAGGAGCGTATGGGGTGGAGAGCGCTATGTTTCGCTGAGAAGCGCACTCTCTCACCCATACGCACGCACAGTCCGGTGCGAGTTATTCCAGCCCCTCGCAGGTGCCGTGCTAGAGCGGGCATCCAGCCTGGTAGGAGGATGCCTGCGCAGCGCATCTGGTCGCCGGTACGCCTCCGAGGACGAGGCTACCCAACTCCCGCTCTACGCACGGCTACCATCAGGCCCCTGCACAGCCCAGTCTGCCCTGTACGAGCACCCCGCTCGTACAGGGCTACTAGTTCCAGCCAGCCAAGGCGGGTTGTGCAGGAGGTAAGATCTAGACCGGCTGTGCGCCTCCATAGCCCTGGGTTTCCAGCTCCTGTCTCTCGTGCGGACCCGGAAGTGCGTCAACCCAGTCCGACTCGTCCTGTTCCCGCTCCCCGCACTAGCCTTCAAGTGCGTAAACCCAGCACCGCCAGTCAACAGTCGTCCGAGCTGCCCGCCAGTCGACAGTCGTCGGAGCTGCCCGC
Source organism: Salmo trutta (assembly GCF_901001165.1). Classification (NCBI taxonomy): domain Eukaryota; kingdom Metazoa; phylum Chordata; class Actinopteri; order Salmoniformes; family Salmonidae; genus Salmo; species Salmo trutta. The sequence goes on from NC_042973.1 coordinate 39,074,624, forward strand.
CAGTCAACAGTCGCCGGAGTGGCCAGACTGCGCTGAACTGCCGGAGTGGCCAGACTGCGCTGAACTGCCGGTGTGGCCAGACTGCGCTGAACTGCCGGAGTGGCCAGACTGCGCTGAACTGCCGGAGTGGCCAGACTGCGCTGAACTGCCGGAGTGGCCAGACTGCCCTGAACTGCCGGAGTGGCCAGACTGCCCTGAACTGCCGGAGTGGCCAGACTGCCCTGAACTGCCGGAGTGGCCAGACTGCCCTGAACTGCCGGAGTGGCCAGACTGCCCTGAACTGCCGGACTGCCCAGACTGCCCCGAGCTGCCGGACTGCCCAGACTGTCCCGAGCTGCCGGACTGTCCAGACTGTCCCGAGCTGCCGGACTGCCCAGACTGTCCCGAGCTGCCGGACTGCCCAGACTGTCCCGAGCTGCCGGACTGCCCAGACTGTCCCGAGCTGCCAGACTGCCCAGACAGCCTGGAACGGCCTGAGCCGGAGCCACCTCCAGAAATAGGTGGGTTGGGGAGGGGGGGTGTAGCACAGTGCCGTCGTTGACGGCAGCCACCCTCCCTTCCCTCCCTTTAGAAAAGGGGAATTTTTCTTTTGGTGTTGCTTGGGGTTATTATTTGTTAAGGTGCTTCCGGGGTAGCACCTTTAAGGGGGGTACTGTCACGTCCTGGCCAGTATAAGGTTAATGGTTTTGTAGTTTGGTCAGAACGTGGCAGAGGGTATTTGTTTTATGTGGTTCAGGGTGGTGTGTTTTGTTAAAAGGGTGTTTGATTTAGTAATTCCGGGTTTTGGTTTATGTTTAGGTATTTCTATGTGGAGTCTAGTGAGTGTATGTCTATGTTTGGTTAATTGGGGTTGGGACTCTCAGTTGAAGGCAGGTGTTGTCTATCTGCCTTTGATTGAGAGTCCCATATAGTAGGATGTGTTTGTGTTTGGTATTTGTGGGTGATTGTTCTGTGTTTCGCCTTGTGCCTTACCAGACTGTTTTTTGTTGATCGTTCGTGGTTTTGTTATTTTTGTACGTTCATTTTGTATTTATTAAAAATCAAGATGAGCCTGCACATACCTGCTGCGTTTTGGTCCTCCATCACCGACGACAAGCGTGACAGTTAGAGCCTTATTCTAAAATTGATTACATCTGGGGGGTTCTCATCAATCTACATAAAATTCAAAATTTATAAAAATAAAAAACAGAAATATCAAATTTACATAAGCATTCAGACCCTTTACTCAGTACATTTTTTAAGCAACTTTGGCAACAATTACAGCCTCGAGTCTTCTTGGGTATGATGCTACAAGCTTGGCACACCTGTATTTGGGGAGTTTCTCCCAATCGTCTCTCCAGATCCTCTCAAGATCTGTCAGGTTGGATGGGGAGCGTCACTGTACAGCTATTTTCATGTCTCTCCAGAGATGTTTGATCAGGTTCAAGTTCGGGCCCTGGCTGGGCCAAACAAGGACATTCAGAGACTTGTCCTGAATCCGCTCCTGCGTTGTCTTGGCTGTGTGCTTAGGGTCGTTGTCCTGTTGGAAGGTGAATTTTTGTCCCAGTCTGAAGTCCTGAGCGCTCTGGAGCAGGTTTTCATCAAGGATCTCTCTGTACTTTGCTCCGTTCATCTATCCCTCGATCCTGACTAGTCTGCCACAACCATGCTTTACAGTAGGGATGGTGCCAGGTTTCCTCCAGACGTGACGCTTGGCATTCAGGACAGAGAGTTAAATCTTGGTTTCATCAGACCAGAGAATCTTGTTTCTCATGGTCTGAGAGTCCTTTAGGTGCCTTCTGGCAAACTCCAAGTGGGCTGTCATGTGCCTTTTACTGAGGAATGGCTTCCGTCTGGCCACTATACCATAAAGGCCTGTTTGGTGGAGTGCTGCAGAGATGGTTGTCCTTCTGGAAGGTTCTCCCATCTCCACAGAGGAACTCTGGAGCTCTGTCAGAGTGGCCATCGAGTTCTTGGTCACCTCCCTGACCAAGGCCCTTCTCCCCTGATTGCTCAGTTTGGCTGCGCGGCCAGCTCTAGGAAGAGTCTTTGTGGTACCAAACTTCTTCCATTTAAGAATGGTGGAGGCCACTGTGTTTTGGAGCAGTGGCTTCTTCCTTGCTGAGTGGCCTTTCAGGTTATGTCGATATAGGACTCGTTTTACTGTGGATATAGATTCTTTTGTACCTGTTTCCTCCAGCATCTTCACAAGGTCCTTTGCTGCTGTTCTGGGATTGATTTGCACTTTTCGCACCAAAGCACGTTCATCTCTAGGAGACAGAACGAGTCTCCTTCCTGAGCGGTATGGCGGCTGCGTTGTCCCATGGTGTTTATACTTGCATACTATTGTTTGTACAGATGAACGTGGTACCTTCAGGTGTTTGGAAATTGCTCCCAAGGATGAACCAGACTTGTGGAGGTCTACCATTTTGTCAAGCAAAGAGGCACTGAGTTTGAAGTTAGGCCTTGAAATACATCCACAGGTACACCTCCAATTGACTCAAATGGTGGGTGAATAGTTATGCACGCTTTTTTTGTCTTCTTTCTTGATTTTTTTCACAATAAAAAATATTTTGCATCTTCAACGTGGTAGGCATGTTGTGTAAATCAAATGACACAAACCCCCAAAAATCGATTTTAATTCCAGGTTGTAAGGCAAAAACAATTGATAAACGCCAAGGGGGTATAAAGGCAAACTCAGCTCAACACGCACTGATATTGCCAATTACTTTAATAATTTTTCATTGGGAATGCATGGTGTGCCAGTAACATATGCTGACACTACACATCCAAGTATAACTGATTATGAAAGACAAGCAATGCAAATTTGAATTCCGTAAAGTGAGTGTGGAAGAACCACCGGGTTCTGACAACTTGGATAGTAAATTACTGAGGATAATAGTGGACAATATTGCCACTCCAATTGGTCATATCTTCAATCTAATCATACTAGAAATGGTGTGCCCTCAGGCAAGGAGGGAAGCGAAAGTAATTCCGCTACCCAAGAATAATAAAGCCCCCTTCACTGGCTCTAATAGGCGGTGAATCAACCTGTTACCAACCTTTAGTAAACTTTCAGAAAAAATTGTGTTTAACCAGATACAATGCTATTTTACTGTAAACAAATTCACAGCAGACTTTCTGCACACTTATAGGTAAGGACATTCAACAAGCTCGGCATTTACACAAATGACTGATGATTGGCTGAGAAATTGATGATAAAAATATTGTGGGAGCTGTTTTGTTAGACTTCAGTACGGCTTTTGACATTATCGTTCATAGTCTGCTGATTGAAAAATGTATGTGTTATGGCTTTACACCCCCTGCTAGTATATTGTGGATTAAGAGTTAAAGAGTGTGTTCTTTAATGAAGCCTCTCCAACATAATACTGGTAGAATCAGGAATTCCCCAGGGCAGCTGTCTAGGCCCCTTACTTTTTCAATCTTTACTAACGACATGCCACTGGCTTTGAGTAAAGCCTGTGTGTCTATGTATGTGGATGACTCAACACTATACACGTAAGCTACTACAGCGAGGGAAATCACTGCAACACCTAACAAAGAGCTGCAGTGAATTTCAGAATGGGTGGCAAAGAATAAGTTAGACCTAAATATTAAAAAAACTAAAAGCATTTTATTTGGGACAAATCATTCTCTCAACCGTAAACCTCAACTAAATATTGTAATAAATAATGTGGACATTGAGCAAGTTGAGGTGACTAAACTGCTTGGCGTAACCCTGGACTGTAAACTGTCATTGTCAAAACATGTTGATACAACAGTAGCTAAGATGGGGAGTCTGTCCATAATAAAGCACTGCTCTGCCTTCTTAACAACACTAGGCAGGTCCTACAGGCGCTAGTTTTGTTGCACCTGGACACTCACTCTACACACACATGGATTTTGTATTGTAGATATGTGGTAATAAAGTAGTGGCCTGAAGGAACACACTTAATGTCTTGAGAAAAGTGTTATGAAATGTAATGTCATATAATATTTAAAATTGTACATAACTGCTTTAATGTTGCTGGACCCCAGGAAGGGTAATGGGGATTGCTAACCTTTCATGTGTGAGTTCCAAATATCTCTAACGGAACCCCAGCGTGAGTTTTTTCATGCACGTGATGTTAGAACGTTCTCTCCATTCCAGAATCTGATTGTTACGTAACAGTACATTTAATCTGCACTGCCCTCAAACCAAAGCACGCAGCCTGTTTTTATTTATAGGTTGTTTTCAACTTGTCAATTTAAAATTATTTTCTAACAAGTTTTTTATTTTCTAATAACAGTTTGAATTGAGGTGTGTTCCGCCTCATTCATTCACATAAAAGTAGTCATTTTTACTTTTGCGGACCAATGAATTTTTTTGACATTTCTGACCCGAACAAAATTCCCCAAACACTTCCCAATTATTTGTGCAGTTCAAGTCTGCAGACATTTGCTCATCTCCCATCCTGCATACACGTGTTCACATTTTCCATCTGTGTTGTACTTTGATGACTCCCAAGTGGCACAGCGTCTCAGTGCTAGAGGCATCACTACAGACACCCATGTTCAAATCCAGACTGCGTTTCTATCAAAGTGTGTGCCTTATTACGTTATAATAGTTTCTGTGTGTTGTGTTATACCGTTTCTACCATAGCTCACTGTGTGTATGGAGCATAATATATTTGTGTAGACACGCGAGGTAACGTTACTCATGTCATAACCTTTATGGTGTTATATTCAATCGTGCTTATGTAGCTAGTTACATTCTTCTATTAGCTCTGTAAAACAATGCTAGTTGCATCAGAAGTATTGGCTTGTTGTATTTTGAAGCTACCCTAGAAAAATATCTTATACCACTTGGTCGTTTTTTGAGTGCATTCCACAAAGCTGTTAATCATGTCCGCCTTATCCACTGCCCCCATTTTGAGGTTATAGTCAAGAACGCAGTCTGGTTTGATGTTTCTCTCTCCCATCAGGTGGTCCACCTTCCCTGTGGCTGACATGGTTGCTGTATGGACAGTGGAGAGGACATGGACGTCTCGTTTGTCATGGCACTTTACTGCCAGCTGTTGACATTTCTTATTTTATATAACTGGTCATTTAAGATGGCAGTAGCATTGATGATGAAATGCAGTCAAAGCAGCAGAACTAGAAAGTAGTCTTGGGAAAAGAGGGTGGCAAATAAGGGAGTTGCAACATAGGATGTCTGCTGCAGTATTCTCTTAGGGAGTTCTTCTTTACTATCCCCATGAGAAGGACTGTCACCAGGAAGGTATACATTTCACTCATTGTGGTTGTCCCCCCCACTCCTGGCTCTCTCTTCTCCTGTAGCTCCGAGGCATTGCGATTGGTCTCTGATATGTCTCCCACCAGCTCCTCTGTCAGAAACAACTTGAAGCACTCTGCCTCAGATGGAAATGGCTGGGGCCCTTGCACTCCAGACTGGGAATCATCAACGCAAACAGCAGGGCCAGGAGGGGTGACATGGCTGGCAGCCATCCAGCTACCACAGAGCTCCTGTACTTCATCCACTATCGGTCTGCCTCCATCACCACCAGCATCTTCAAATGGAACTAGGACTTTGTCAGTGGATAAGTTGTCCTCAGATTCAGGGTTCTCAATGGCTGGAGGGCAGCTCCTCACTGTAACTGTCAGAATCTGATTCCTGACTTTGACTCAGACTCATTTTCTGAATTTTTTTAAGTCTCCAGAATTTCCTGCATTTGTGAGTTGTCTCCTTTTGAAAGACATTGGTAATGATACAACTTAGCTCATTAGCTACATACATAAACAACACTGAATGGCTCAGAGTGGGAGTGAGAGGTTACGTGATTTACTGCCTGCACACGCCATTTGTATCAATAAATCACTATCAGAAAATGTTTTGTGTGGTATTATTGATATACTTACTATTTTATTCACGTTTTTCAATTACTGGTGATAAATCATGCATTCCGAATTTTGCATAGAATGTAATGGGCACATACAGTAGTATGTGTGTAAAATAATTTTTTGAAGGTTGTACTGATTATGATGAGCTAAGCTAATTCCAGCTATGTGTGTGGAGCCATGTTTGTTGACATACAATGCATTCTAAACAGACCAAACTCATCTTGTCTTCTCTTATTATCTTTGGTTTCTGTGAGGAAAAAAGTCTGGCTGCGCGCTGAAACTAATCGTCAGATTACTTTCGATTTCTAGAAAGTGTTTTACTCAATTATTTTGATCAACGGTGAGCTCACCCGTGATGTGATTAATTATACATAGTAATTGCTATTAGCTAATTCATATTCTAGTTTATGTCAGCCGAGAGTTAGAAAATATGACCGCTTGTGTTGCGTCAATCTTTCCTCAGTTAGCGCTAGGACAAACGTAGCCTACATTTTTCCGGTTAGGATGATTGTGTTAGGCTATAGATACTTCCGTGAATATCTAAACATTGCATCCAAAAATAAACTGCTCACATTCTGGACATAACTTTGTAAGGACTGTGTTTGTGTAAATAGTTTCTGAAAAAGTGTGGCCAGCTCAAATGCGGATTGTTGCTTCATTCGAAACTGGCCGTTCTTAATGAGCGTTCTAAAAGAGCTTTTTAATCACACGGTTGTGATCATACGCTTCAGGGACCACTGTAGAACGATCACACCCGTGTGATGGTAGGTGTGAAATACATTTTGTAATACAGAGACATAACAAGCTAATTGTAAGAAAGTGTTTGACCTGGGGAAAACCCCATAGTGTTCATGTCCTCTTTTTCTTCTCTTCAGGTCGGCAGGTTCATCAGATAACGTGATGGGTACGGTTGTCTGGGGGAGTTTTGGCAGAGACCTGTGTATGTAGTTCTTACAATTATCTAGTTATGTCTCTGTATTACAGCATGTATCAGATTGTTGGGATTTTGGATTGTTTCCACACAATGCTGAGACTATGCTACAATTAGCTATACCCCTCGTTGCTAATGAAATACTGATGTGGACCAAAGCAAGTAACCTTACAGACAGAGAGCTTGATTGTGTGGGGGATAGGGTGTTTTATATGAAAATATTTTTATTTTAATAATCCCACCTCTCTGCCCAAGCAACCCATCACCCTGGCCTCCTCTTCCCCAGGTTATTTGTGTTATATAGCAAATGGTACCAATCTCCAGTTGGGGGGAAGTTGTTGTAAGTATAACCTTTCTGTCTACAATAAAACAACCCTGCCCTTACTGTTGAGAAGTGGAACAATCCAACCCTAACATGTCGTTGGGAATATGTTATTAATAAGTCAAGAATGTCAGTGTGTATGATAAACCTATTTCCTCAGTAAATGGAACTATGCAAGTTCCTGTATGACAACAAGGCTCCCGAGGGTCGCAGCGGTCTAAGGCACTACATCACTGAAGACCCTGGTTCAATTCCAGGCTGTATCACTCCTGGCCGTGATTGGGAGTCCCATAGGGTGGCGCACAATTGGCCCAGTGTTGTCTGGGTTAGGGTTTGACCAGGGTAGGCTGTCATTAAAAATAAGAATTTGTTCTTAACTGACTTACCTAGTTAAATAAAGATTAAATGCAAAGGGTGTGGGATGAAAGCATACTATTATCTGCCTACGAATTGGTCAGGATCCTGCTATGTTGTTCCTGCTGTGTGTGCTATTCCCAAACCCCCCAAATCACTCTTCCTCCCATTGTAGCTGGCCTTGCAAAAAAACCATCTCTGCATTACTTCCCAATTATGGCATGACAACTGTGCTTGATTCCATTTGAGAACTAGCCAATGAAGTATGGGGAATGCTACTGCCACTGCTTTGGAAGAATTAACTGGCTGAACGTGTAGCCACACGTACCATGGTCTTACAAAATAGATTGGCTTTGGATATTCTCCTAGCGGATGGGGGGTGTGGTGGTGAAGGCAGAATGTTGTACTTACATTCCGGATTCCTCCATTATTGTTGCTGAGTCTGTTGCCACAGGTGGTAGCTACTGCAAACCAGCGAGATAACGAGTGGGGTTGGAATCTGTTTGCATTGGTGGAAACCAGCCTGGGGAACATCAGAACTCTCATGTTGTAAAGTCTCCTAGGCCTGGTTGGAGTCCTTGCGCTATCGTTCTGCCTATTCTCATGCCTGACGACCTTGGTGAGGAGATTGTGTGAAACAGCAGTATCTCCTCCCCACCAGATGGTCATTTTCACAGAAACCAGAAGGTTTTCAATTCTGTCTGACCACAGATTAGATATGTCATGTATGGGGATGTCTATTGTTTTCATGGCATCAAATCGGGAATTGTGGCGGCAGAATTTGGGGTGAGCTGTTGTAAATTCTCAAGGGATATGTTCTGTGTTGGACTGTGATGTTATGCCTCCTGGTATGTCTACACCCTAACTCAAGGCCATTGTGTTCTGGAACTGTTGCTTGTATTGAAAGAACTGTTGTGTAAACAATATGATTGTATTATCACCTCCCACTACTGTATATAAGGGACATGTAACCATTTATTCTTTGAGTTCTTCTCTGTGAAATCTAAGCTAGATCTCCATTGCAGCTACTTGTGTGAATGATTTTTCTATTATACAATTAAATAGTCTCTGCCATAATCTTTGGATCGTATTTTCCAAAGCACCATGTTAACATAATATCTGAGTGAGAGTGACTAACAAAATCAATTAGGGGCGCCCTGGAGGTCAGAGCACCTGGGCATGTGCCCTGCTTCTCGGGTCGGTAATGTGGCCATGATTACTACAAGTTTAGATAGCTGGCTAGACTAAATAGACTAATTTACCAATCTAAAAATGTTTAACTGACATGGGCTAATTGCACCTTGTGTAGTATTCTAACTGTCAACAGTAAGTTGAGACTCTGACTGAGTTCCAATAAATAAATAAATAATATATTTAAGAATGTACCGAGGTCCTGACTGTACTGACCAGTAGAGTAGAATAAAGTGGAGTAGAGTTCAATAGAGTACACAGTAGAGCACACGAGAGTTGAGTACACTCTAATGTGCTTTACTGTACTGAATTCTACTCTACGGTTCTGTGCTGTACTGCACTGTACTTTACTGTACTCTACTGAGTTCTACTGTGCTGTACTTTGATGTCCAGATTTTCTTTAGATTTCGTCCAGAACAACCAAATCTGGTCTTGTTCGGTGGCGGAGCTCATTAAAATATTAGCCAGTGTGTAGAATAATACCCAGATATGTAATGGAGGATATTGCATGTCTACCTTCGTGTATCTACTTAGGATACACCATAAAGAGAATGACATTCATATCCATAATTATACATTTCTGTGTAGTACAGATCAGGGACCCATGATGAAATGTAAATTGTTAAAAGTAGTCCTTGTGCATAGAGTTGTATGGTTTGTTAAACTTTGAAATCAATGTTTTTTATTTGGCATACATTTTAAAGGGAAAAATCTGCATCTCCCCTGCTAACAACAAACATTCATACAACTTCAGAGAACGTTCCCTTAAAAGTCTCATTAGGTCATTACCTAGCTTTTTCATCTCAAATTTTCCAGTGATGTACAATGACTGTTTCTAAGAGACCATTCCCTTAATGTCAAACAGAACTTACTCAGAACATGGTTACCATGTTTGCGGAACATAAGCTATTAATGTTCTAGACAGGTTTTTTGCATATGCCCCATAGCTTTCCATTGTAAAAGCATGGGATCTCAAAAAAAAACTATTTCCGGTTGGTTTTTCTTTGGATTTTCTCAAACCATATCAATTGTGTTATAGTCTCATACATTATTTTAACATTTCTACACACTTCAAAAGTGTTTTCTATCCAATGCTACCAAACATCAACAAGGCCTATTCCCCATCAGGTAACTAAAAAGATTTGGCATGGGTCCTGAGATCCTCAAAAGGTTCTACAGCTGCAACATCGACAGCATCCTGACTGGTTGCATCACTGCCTGGTCGGCAATTTGTCGGCCTCTGACCGCAAGGCACTACAGAGGGTAGTGCGTACGACCCAGTACATTACTGGGGTTAAGCTGCCTGCCATCCAGGACCTGGATGGGTGTCAGAGAAAGGCTCTAAAAATTGTCAAAGACCCCAGCCACCCCAGTCATAGACTGTTCTCTCTACTACCGCATGGCAAGCGGTACCGGAGTGCCAAGTCTAGGACAAAAAGGCTTCTCAACAGTTTTTACTCCCAAGACATAAGACTCCTGAACAGGTAATCAAGTGGCTACCCGGACTATTTATATTGTGTGCACCCCAACCCCTTTTTTCCGCTGCTGTTACTCTCTGTTTATCATATATGCATAGTTACTTTAACTATACATTCATGTACATACTACCTCAATTGGGCTGGCCAACCAGTGCTCCCGCACATTGGCTAACCTGTTGGGGATAGGGGGCAGTATTTGCACGGCCGGATAAAAAACGTACCCGATTTAATCTGGTTACTACTCCTGATTTGGATAGAAAACACCTTAAAGTTTATAAAACTGTTTGAATGGTGTCTGTGAGTATAACAGAACTCATTTGGCAGGCCAAAACCTGAGAAAATTCCAAACAGGAAGCGCTCTCTCTGACTATTTCTTGGCCTTCTTGTTCATCTCTATCCAAAACAGGGGATCTCTGGCATAACGTGATACTTCCTATGGTTCCCATAAGCTCTCAGAAGGCGCCAGAATGTTGAATGATGACTTTGCAGGCCATGGCTGAAAAACAGTAGCGCATTTGGATAGTGGTCGATCTGAGAACAATGAGACTGGGGGCACATGCACGAGACTCCACCATGTTTACATTTTCAGTCTTTGAACAAAAACAGGGTTTCCCGGTCGGAATATTATCACTTTTTTACGAGAAAAATCGCATAAAAATTGATTTTAAACAGCGTTTGACATGCTTCGAAGTACGGTAATGGAATATTTTGATTTTTTTTTGTCACGAAACGCGCCGGGCGCGTCACCCTTCTTTACCCTTCGGATAGTGTCTTGAACGCACGAACAAAACGCCGCTATTTGGATATAACTATGGATTATTTGGAACCAAACCAACATTTGTTATTGAAGTAGAAGTCCTGGGAGTGCATTCTGACGAAGAACAGCAAAGGTAATCCAATTTTTCTTATAGTAAATCTGAGTTTGGTGAGTACCACACTTGGAGGGTGTCAAAATAGCTAGCCTGTGATGGCCGGGCTATCTACTCAGAATATTGCAAAATGTGCTTTCATCGAAAAGCTATTTTAAAATCGGACATAGCGATTGCGTAAAGGAGGTCTGTATCTATAATTCTTAAAATAATTGTTATATTTTTTGTGAACGTTTATCGTGAGTAATTTAGTAAATTCACCGGAAGTGTTCGGTGGGAATGCTAGTCACATGCTAATGTAAAAAGCTGTTTTTTGATATAAATATGAACTTAATTGAACAAAACATGCATGTATTGTATAACATAATGTCCTAGGAGTGTCATCTGATGAAGATCCTCAAAGGTTAGTGCTGCATTTAGCTGTGGTTTTGGTTTTTGTGACATTAAATGCTAGCTTGAAAAATGGGTGTCTGATTATTTCTGGCTGGGTACTCTGCTGACATAATCTAATGTTTTGCTTTCATTGTAAAGCCTTTTTGAAATCGGACAGTGTGGTTAGATTAACGAGAGTCTTGTCTTTAAAATGGTATAAAATAGTCATATGTTTGAGAAATTGAAGTAATAGCATTTCTAAGGTATTTGAATATCGCGCCACGGGATTCCCCTGGCAAGCGTCCCACCTAGCCCATAGAGGCTAACCGGGCTATCTGCATTGTGTCCCGCCACCCACCACCCGCCAACCCCTCTTTTACGCTACAGCTACTCTCTGTTCATCAGATATGCATAGTCACTTTAACCATATCTACATGTACATACTACCTCAATAAGCCTGACTAACCGGTGTCTGTATGTAGCCTCGCTACTTTTATAACCTCGCTACTGTATATAGCCTGTTTTATTTCTTTACTTACCTATTGTTCACCTAATACCTTTTTTGCACTATTGGTTAGTAAGCATTTCACTGTAAGGTCTACACCTGTTGTATTCGGGCATGTGACAAATAAACTTTTATTTGGTTCTCTGGATTGATTTGAATTATATGCATATCCTGGCTTCTGGGCCTGAGTAACAGGCAGTTTACTTTGGGCACGTCAGTCAGATAGGAAGTGGAGAAAAATAGACCCTAGCCCGAAGAAGCTAAACGGAGCTTATGTTCTTAGAACATGGCACCCATGTTCTGTGTAAGTAAGCTTGTCTGCGTTTAGATTTTTGTGTATCTTTGTTTCTGTGTGTGTGTGTGTGTGTGTGTGTGTGTGTGTGTGTGTGTGCATCCATGCCTGTGTTAGGCCGACTGTCCTTGAAATATTTCTGTGTGTGTGGTGTCAGCCCAACAGTTGTGTGTTTGTGCAAGTGTAGCCAAGTATTTTCATCTGTTTGTGTGTTTGTGTGTCTGCTTGCCATGCAGTCTGAGTAATGAATAGCTGCCCAGGGGTTTATATGTTCTGGGTTCCCAGTACATCCCGTTCCACCAATGTCCCTTTTGGAGGCATGACTAGGCCTGATGTGTGACTCATTGGGAATGAGTAGGATCAGGAATGATGACCCTGTGTGTTCAGTGACTGCCTGTCTGCCTCTGCCAAGCCAAGCTCCACTTCATTCATTCACAAAAATGTTACCCTTCTTACCCACTTCCTGTTAAGGATGTTTAAACTTCAAGGGCAAACATACTTCTGTGCACAGACAGTTTGTTTGGCATTGGATAACTCTAAAGTCATGTTATTACTCTCTCAGTGTTGTTCACAGAACATTGTCCTCATACTAAAATGTAAATTGCTTTTTTATATCTTCACTGTTTTATATCATTATACTCTCTTATTGTTAATAGGTTGTTATTATATATCATTAGAGATTGAAAGTAGTGTTAGGTTTAAACTCTTTGTGTATGAGAAGTGGAATTATTTAGTTGACTGGAGTGTACTGTAGGAATGTGTACACCCAATAACTCAAGGCCTCTCCTGACTGATAAGAAGTCCTGTGATATGCATGGAGGAGCATGGAGAATCCTGGGTGATGGACAAGTACTGAAGTACATCTTTGTGGAAGGGAGGGGGCGAGAGCTGAGGGTATAAGTGGACACTGCACTGTATTGAATGTATGTATTCAGATGGTGCATATTCGCTGAGTAAACATTTGAAATGTCTCTCCGAGTTTGGCCTTTTTTGTATGATACATTTGTTTATGGTATATTGAGATATTGGTCTTCTTGTCACTATCCAAGAGAAAGGCCTGTTGTTTTGCATTTTCTCTGGCTTTAATGTCTACTGTATCTCGTATGGTCAAGGAGTTCAAGTCTAAGTCATCAGAGGCTAGGTCCTAGAGTTTGAATGGTCACTGGTCCTGGATAGGAGATAAGACACCATTATGTTAACTTGCATTATGGGTTCTCTATTACATCATGCTACATAGTGGACAAGCTTGTAGATGACTAAGTGGCAGGGAACAAAAGACACAAGGTACAGGAGTCTTTGAGTTTTGTCTGAGCAAAGTTTGGAGTTTAAGTGTCTGGCTGTTATGAGTTTTGGGGAAAACCAGGACTGATTTCTGGTTCTGTGTGGTATTTTTGGGTTGAGTGTTTGGGGGTTAAAAACTTAGAATAAGCAGAGTCTGGGTTGGAGTCTGGGTCTAGAACAAGCCAGACCTGCGGTGTATGTTTGGGGGGTTTGGGGATGTGCAGGTTGTGTGTCTGCAGGGTTAACCTAAGCAAAGCCTAGGGTCTGGGTCTGGGTCTGCTAGTTTATGTTATCACCAGATGCAGACCAGGGCTGTGACAGGGCGAAGTGTCATGGACAGTTAAAAGGTGTTTGGGAGCACTGAAGTAGGTCAGAAAATCCCACAGAGCGCTGTGGAGATTGAACAATACGGAACACATTAGGCCCTCCTGGAAGTATTTAGAATTCTTCGTCATTTTTTAAAAACACTTTTAAATAGAAACAGGCATTCAATGGCCGCTTGTGTAGAAAGCAAGGGCATCAGACTTTGTGAATTAAAGGTGTAATATAAAACGTGGGAACATTTGCCGGGATGATATTAGCAAGAAGGGAGGATGATCATCATGCCCCACGGGCCATGTAATGGACCTATCGATTAGGAGGAGAGATTCTTGGGAAGCCCTATAGGGCTCTGATCAAAAGTAGTGCACTATATAGGGAATGGGGTACCATTTGGGAAGAAGCCTTGGCCTTAAAAGGATGCTGTCCACCAAAAGTTGAGGAGTACCCAATGAATGATAAAAATAAAAAATAATAAATTCATTTTGTATAGCGTTTTTCTTTCCAGAGTTATCTCAAAGCTCTGATAAGGATGGGACACACTCATCCTTATCAAAAATATCTATATATGTAAAGCTCTTGACAAAGACATCCCTCCGAAACATGGGGCAATTGGCTTTTGCTTCTGTTTGTTTAACGCTGTGATTTTTTTATTACAATAAATAATATATTGGAATTTCTCTTGGAGTGCATCCCCTCCTTATCATCCTCAGGAGCTGTAATTCTGGCACTCTGCTTAGAACCTATGTGTGACTCATCGTTGATCACTGACAGACAGACAGCACTAAGTAACAGTATGTTCTGTATGTGTCATAAACGCCACAACCAGATTATGCCCTTGGGAAACCTATAAAACACTCTGGTCCCCAGACTGTGATTCAACAGTGGTTTATTTGAGAGGTTTACAATAACCATGCCTTGTGAGTCAAACAAATCTGGATTTATTTACTGGTCAGTATTTTTTTGTTAAGAGCGTGATGGGTTGTGAAGATGGCACCGACAGACATGGTCGCCCTGTTTCTAGCTCCTGGCCAACAGTTATTTCTTACGTTATTTTTCTGTGAACATTTCTTGCATTATTACCTACAGCCGGAAATAACTTAGATATTAGATCGGCGGTCACTCTTTTCGACCACAAATTCTAGTTACCTGAATTGTATCCTTTGATTGAACTCCCGGAGGCAATTCCATTCATCCCAGGAGCTGCTCCAAGACACCGTTGCTGGAGAAGTGGAATAAGGAGTGGGCTTTTAGTCAGACTCAGGAGGCGTGAATACCACCTACCGCTTCCGAGTATATTACTTGCTAACTTGGAGGTGTATGTTTCATGATCAACTACTCATGGTGTGATTGTGGTAACGTACTGGAACTCAAGTCCTTTGTTCTCCCGATCTATATTCCGGATGGAATTCTCTTCCCCCCAAGCCAACACCTCGATGTCTCTCAAAGAACTACACTGGAATTTGTGAAAACTGAAAAAAGCATATCCTGAGGCCGCATTTATTGTAGATGGGGACATTAATAAAGGAAATCTGAGGAAAACGCTACCAAAGTTGTATCAAAACATCTCCTGTGCTACTCGCTCATCGGGCACTGTTGACCATTGTTCTGGGTTGCCTCTGAGAATTGTATTGATGTATACACTGACTTGGTGACTGAGTTCATCAGGAAGTGCATAGATGATGTTGTTCCCACTATGATGATTAGAACTTATCCAAACCATAAACTGTGGATATATGTCAGCGTTCATGCAAAACTGAACATAAACGTGTACAAACAGACCAGCTATGCCCGCCGTAAGGCAATAAAACAGGCAAAACAACAGTACGGTGACAAAGTGAAGTTGCAATTTAATGGCTTAGACACAAGATGTATGTTTGTCGGCCTCCGACCGCAAGGCACTACAGAGGGTAGTGCGTACGACCCAGTACATTACTGGGGTTAAGCTGCCTGCCATCCAGGACCTGGATGGGTGTCAGAGGAAGGCCCTAAAAATTGTCAAAGACCCCAGCCACCCCAGTCATAGACTGTTCTCTCTACTACCGCATGGCAAGCGGTACCGGAGTGCCAAGTCTAGGACAAAAAGGCTTCTCAACAGTTTTTACTCCCAAGCCATAAGACTGCTGAACAGGTAATCAAGTGGCTACCCAGACTATTTATATTGTGTGCCCCCCAACCCCTCTTTTTCCGCTGCTGTTACTCTCTGTTTATCCTCTTATGGCTAGGGGGCAGTATTTTCACGGCTAGATAAAAAACGTACCCGATTTAATCTAATTATTAGTCCTGCCCAGAAACTAGAATATGCATATAATTATTAGCTTTGGAGAGAAAACACTCCAAAGTTTCTGAAACTGTTTGAATGGTGTCTGTGAGTATAACAGAACTCCTATGGCAGGCAAAAACCTGAGATGCTTCTGTTCAGGAAGTACCCTGTCTGAACATTTCTTGCCCTTCTTTATTATCTCTATCCATTACAAAGGATCTCTGCTCTTACGTGACACTTCGCACGTCTCTAATGGAGTCTCAGAGCCCGGGAAAAACAGGAATGACGTAATTCAAAGCCCTGGCTGAAGCACACGAGAGCAAAAGCTAAGTGGTCACTCAATGGACTAAGCCTTACGCTCGCGACCCGCCCCGCCCCCGGCTTTCGGTTTTTCCCTCAGTATACAGACAGGCAGATTCCCGGTCGGAATATTATCGCTTTTCTACGAGATAAATTGCATAAAAATTGGTTTTAAACAGCGGTTGACATGCTTCGAAGTACGGTAATGGAATATTTAGAAATTTTTTGTCATATTCTGCATCATGCTCTTGGCCGAGATTTAGCGTTGGGATAGTGTCTAGAACGCACGAACAAAACGTCTTGATGGAACATAACGATGGATTATTTGGGACCAAACCTACATTTGTTATTGAAGTAGAAGTCCTGGCAGTGTATTCTGACGAAGAACAAGCAAGGTAAGAACATTTTTCTTATAGGAAATGTGATTTTGGTGAAGGCTAAACTTGCAGGGTGTCTAAATAGCTAGCCCTGTAATGCCGGGCTATGTACTTAGATTATTGCAAAATGTGCTTCATCCGAAAAGCTATTTTAAAATCGGACATATCGAGTGCATAGAGGAGTTCTGTATCTATAATTCTTAAAATAATTGTTATGCTTTTTGTGAACGTTTATCGTGAGTAATTTAGTAAAATCACCGGAAGTGTTCGGTGGGAATGCTAGTTCTGAACGTCACATGCTAATGTAAAAAGCTGGTTTTTGATATAAATATGAACTTGATTGAACAGACATGCATGTATTGTATAACATAATGTCCTAGGTGTGTCATCTGATGAAGATCATAAAAGGTTAGTGCTGCATTTAGCTATGGTTTGGGTTTATGTGACATGATATGCTAGCTTGAAAAATGGGTGTCTGATTATTTCTGGCTGGGTACTCTGCTGACATAATCTAATGTTTTGCTTTCGCTGTAAAGCCTTTTTGAAATCGGACAGTGTGGTTAGATAAAGGAGAGTCTTGTCTTTAAATAGCTGTAAAATAGTCATATGTTTGAAAAGTGTAAGTTTTCGGATTTAGAGGAGTTTGAATTTCGCGCCCCGCCCATCATTGGATATTGGAGCAGACGTTCCGCTAGCGGAACGTGTAGATGTAAGAGGTTATCATATATGCATAGTTACTTTAACTAACATAGATAGATGCAAGTCCTATATACATGTACTGTAGTTATTACTACGCATGAGATTCTCACATTGTAGCCTGTACATTACATATATTCACTGATAATGAACTCTTCCTTGGCAAATAAAGGTGCGGTTCAGGTATGAATCTCTGAGACATTATTTTTCAGTCATATCAAACTCCATTATTTTAATGATGCTGTGTCTGCATGTATGTATTACAATTATACACTTCAACAGTGTTTACCACTGCTGCTCCTGGGACATCAATGATTATGTAACCAGTGTGAAATGGCTAGCTAGTTAGCGGGGTGCGCGCTAATAGCGTTTCAATCGGTGACGTCACTCGCTCTGAGACCTTGAAGTAGTTGTCCCCCTTGCACTGCAAGGGCTGCGGCTTTTGTGTAGTGATGGGTAACGATGCTTCGTGGGTGTCAGTTGTTGATGTGTAATAATGTAATAAAGTAATGACTTTTCAAATAAGTTACCTTAAACATTATGTTGGCTGACAATTTGTTAGCTACTCTGTCCTTACGAACCACATAGCATATCATTACAGCAGTATGTACCGGTATGTTAGCTAGCTACCTAACGTTAGTAGTTATACATCAAACTTGCCAGTATTTTAACTATAGGCTATCTAACTACCCAACGTTTATTGACTTGATTATTCCAGTCATTATTAGCTTAGCTAAATGGTATAGTCGTTGTGCGTTCTCAATAGACATTCGGGTGCATTCGTAAATTCGCTCTGGCTATCTATAGGCTGGACAATAGAACGAGTCAAAATTCCCCCAAGGCTGAGAAACAGCTTAAGAACGTTGGCTAAACTGGAACACTAGCGCGAGCCCATAGCAAATGAATAGAATTGAACATTCGCAGAGCCTGTTTTGACTGGAGTAATGCTTAGAATTCCATTTCGCAAAATGGCACAAATGGCACAATGGTATCCCTTTTTATTTTACCACTACAATCTGTTCGTCGGACAAAACTGGAAAAAAACAACATCCGCACCTCGATGGTGTCAACTGTGCTTATCTCTGCGCAATGAGAAAGTAGGGGAAAAATAAAAACGTCTGACTATTTCTGGTCTAGCGATCGACGAGAAATGAGCTCACTGCCCAAACTTACATAATTACAAAGAGGAGATTCTCATGATTAAAATGGCGCCCGATTTGAAAATCTAAATATACACATTGCGAGATATTTGGCAGAATAGACATACATGCCTATATTTCCCCAATAGGAAACAATTGGAAGACCACAGAGTTCCAATATAATTTTTTTGTTGTTTACATTTTGGCTGTAAAACAACGTGCGCAGCTCTCATTGCCAACAATAGCGAAGCAGGCATTGTGACATTGAACAATTAGCTGGGAATAGAACGTTCGGAAGGCGAGTTGGTGCCACGGTGCTCAATAGAACTAATAGGAGCTGGCAAGGTGAAAAATGCACTAAAATAAGACCTGTTTTTTCGCGATGACGTTAAAATGACAGTAAGCAGCTGGGAAATATGGTCACATTATGAAACTAGGCTCCACAGTAGATGCAATGAACTAGTTATCAGAAAATAACGTTTTTAAAAATGTCATGTGTCCAGCCTACTATCAACACAGATTTCAGAGCATTCTCATCTGAGTGTACCAGAGCACAGAATAATTCATTTACGAGCGCTCAACACCTGTTGAATATGGCCGGTGTCAGTAAACGTCGGAAAAAAAGCATAATTGAATTGTTTCCAGCAGCACATTTACAGTCACCAACACTCTGGTTAACACAAAAACTGCCTTACCAGCTCAGCTAGGATGAGTAAAATGGTCAGAGTGGTCTCATTTGTGTCTGGAAGTAGCTAGCAAGCTAGCCAACATTAGCTTGGTGCTTGACTGCCGTTGTAAGGCCAGAACGCTCAAATCAACCCTACTCCTCGGCCCGAACGTCCAGTGTGCGCTCTGAGAGCGAAACGGTCTGAATTTACAATCTGACAATGCTCTGAATTTATGAGCGCCATGTTGTATAGCGCCATATTTTCTGTTCCATCCTAATGGAAACCCAGAGGGTTTTTCATTTTTCATGGAATATTAACACCATAATATTAATTATATTAATTAAGCAAGTAACGTTACCAGTCAAAAGCTTGGGCACACCACCTCATTCCAAGATTGTTCTTTATTTTGACTATTTTCTACATTGTAGATGTCACGTCCTGACCAGTAAAAGTAGTATGGTCAGGGCATGGCAGGGGGTGTTGTTTTGGTGTGTTTTTTAGGGTTGGTTTGTTTCATGGGGATTTGTTCTAGTTTTCATTTTCTATGTTCATTGTCTATGTGTAGCCGAGTATGGTTTCCAATCAGAGGCAGGTGTCTTTCGTTGTCTCTGATTGGAAGCCATACTTAGGCAGCCTGTTTTTTCCTTTGGGTTTGTGGGTGGTTGTTTTCTGTATAGACTGTGAGCTTTACGGAACTGTTTTGTCGTTTGTTTATTTTGTTTGAGTGTTCTCTCTTAATAAAGAAATGAAGATGAGCACGATACCCGCTGCGCCTTGGTCCCCTTTCATCGACCGTTATGACAGAAGAATAATAGTGAAGACATCACAACTATAAAAAAACACTGGTCTCCCGTGTGCCCTGCATTCTGTAGTACAGACATGGCCTGCTCTCCCTTATGTAAGGAATTAAGGCACTTTCTCATCTTTACTACAGTATGTATTGTAGACTGTACAGTAGCCTAATAAACAAAAAACACATTTCGTCAATAAAATTATTATAAAAGATACTCTTTCAAAATGCAGATGTTGATTTAGTTTTGGATCCATAACGAATTACTATGGGAATAAATGTCACTGATTTACAGAAATATTAGAACAAAGTTGTGTAATGAAGACAAACAATTTAGAATCCTCCAATCTTGTAGCCTACTCTCGACGGTCATGTTGTACATCGCCATATTTTCCATTCCATCCTAATGGAAATCCTGAGGGTTTCGTTTTTTGTTTTTCTCTGAAAAGAAACACCATAGTATTAATCAAATGAATTAAGCCAAATTTCTTAAAATCAATCCAATATACTTTGTTATTACAAAAAATGTTTTAAAATCTGGTAATGACAATACGGAATACTATCAAACGCTTCTCTAAGATGCCCAATGGTGGTCAAACTAGCAATAACTTGCAGTAACAGAAAAAATGGCTGAGAATTAAATGACATGCAACAGAATGCTGCAGCAGCATGCAAGGTGTGCCGCAGTATGACGCAACTTTTAAAGGAGGAATAGCCCATCATGGAAACATTGTTTGCACCCATAGGTTTTAGGCCTGCAGTAGGTTATAATAATCCATGCCTTCTGGGAATGTTTAAAAGTCCAAAAGTTTGGGGTGGAGTTAGAATTTTGGCTGTCAGAAGTATTCAAATTAACCAATGCCTTTTAATGCTATATCATCCAAATGTTTAAAGTGTGTGTGTGGGCAAAGGAGAGAATGCATTTGACTGTTTTGAATATTAGGGCTTTCAGGAGGAATGGAAATGTGTGTGTCAATTCATAAACCATGTGCCATGGAATTAATACATCGAAAATCTCTTCCCAACTATTTTGCAATCTATATGGCACAGTTTTTTGGACCTTAAATTAAACTGGTATATATTTTTATTTATCACAATTTTCTTTAACCTATTTTGGTCTTTAGTGCAGGGCCGACAGCAAGTTCCTTACTTTTTCCCCCTTCCACTTGATAAATGTTCCAATTGATTAAGTAATTTCATATTTCTGCCCTCCAAATTCATATTCATTTTATAAATAGGCCCTTTTAAACCATAAGCAAATACGTACATGGTAATGTAAAAGTTATATTTTTAGTGAACTGATACGTAATATAGTAAGTAAAAAAATATCAAGCTTGCAACACGCATCTGATTATTCATTATGAATAGGATTTATTTGATTTATGTTGTTTACATTCTTCATTGTAACCAAAATGTCACAAACAATTGAACACACCCAATATGACACCTCCAGTGGTGTGGGGGCTGTGCTTTGGCAAAGTGGGTGGGGTTTGTATCCTACCTGTTTGGCCCTGTCCGGGGGTTTCATCGGATGGGGCCACAGTGTCTCCTGACCCCTCCTGTCTCAGCCTCCAGTATTTATGCTGCAGTAGTTTATGTGTCGGGGGGCTAGGGTCAGTCTGTCACATCTGGAGTATTTCTCTTGTCTTTTCCGGTGTCCTGTGTGAATTTAAATATGCTCTCTCTAATTCTCTCTTTCTTTCTCTCTCTCGGAGGACCTAAGCCCTAGGACCATGCCTCAGGACTACCTGGCCTGATGACTCCTTGCTGTCCCCAGTTCACCTGGCCGTGCTGCTGCTCCAGTTCCAACTGTTCTGCCTATGGAACCCTTACCTGTTCACCGGACGTTCTACCTGTCCCAGACCTGTTGTCCCAGACCTGCTGGAACCCTGACCTGTTCACCGGACGTGCTACCTGTCCCAGACCTGCTGTTTTCAACTCTCTAGAGACAGCAGGAGCGGTAGAGATACTCTCAAAGATCGGCTATGAAAAAGCCAACTGACACTTACTCTTGTGTTACTGACTTGTTACACCCTCGACAACTACTATGATTATTATTATTTGACCATGCTGGTCATTTATGAACATTTGAACATCTTGGCCATGTGCTGTTATAATCTCCACCCGGCACAGCCAGAAGAGGACTGGCCACCCCTCATAGCCTGGTTCCTCTCTAGGTTTCTTCCTGGGTTTTGGCCTTTCTAGGGAGTTTTTCCTAGCCACCGTGCTTCTACACCTGCATTGCTTGCTGTTTGGGGTTTTAGGCTGGGTTTCTGTACAGCACTTTGAGATATCAGCTGATGTAAGAAGGGCTATATAAATAAATGTTATTTTATTTTATTTGATATGAGCAGATTAACTTGGTCAAAACAATCAAAATATTTATTTATTAAAGACTATCAGAAAGAATGTTGGTACTTATTTATTTTGATCCAAAACCCATGAATGAGTGAATAATCCAATAATAATTGGTATGACACGGCTCTTGGAACTCATTAAGTGGCGGCTTCTAAATGAAAGTACTTGCAGATCAATAAAATGTCCCTGTACTGTAAATCTAATTGAATTAGAGGATTGGAGGATTGTAAATTAATATCTAATGGGCATTTTTTGTTAGGGCAAATCAGTTCTGTGAGAATATCTAAGGGGCTTTATATAATTATAATGCAGGTTTAATAATAATAATAATAATAATAATCGTTGGCTGTCCTGACATATGCCTAGTTTCCTGAAACAGGTCACAAATAGTCACCGCTAGCCGGCCTTCACCCAGTACCCTGCCCTGAACTTAGTCACTGTTACTAGCGGCTACCACCCGGTACTATACCCTGCACCTTAGAGACTGCTGACCAATGTACATAGTCATAGGTCATGGTCACTTTAATAATGTTTACATACTGTTGTACACACTTCATATGTATTTAGTGTATTCTAGTCAATGCTCATCCTATATAACTACTGCTGTACACACCTATTCTATTCATCTACTATCCATACTCTCTATACACACCATCATATACATGTACATTTATATTCCGGACTCTGACATTGCTCATTGTGATATTTACTAATGTATTATTTTTTTATTTGTGTGTATTATTTTGTATTGTTAGGTATTGCTGCACTGTTGGAGCTAGAAACATACACATTTCACTGCACCTGTGATAACATCTGCAAAATATGTGTACGCTACCAATAAAATGGGATTTGATCTTGGGACTGTGGGGTTCAGAGGAACTGTGTGAGTGATGCAGGTTGTATTGTGGAGTGAATTATATGGTGGTGATGTGATTGGAAAACTGAGGGTGGATGAATGGGAGTAAAGAAATGAAAGTCTTAAATTTGTTTTGGTTTACATGTTATGTCCAGTCTGATTGATCATTCTTCTTTCATGTCCTGCCATAGTTCATGTATATCTCTCTCTCTCTCTCTCTCTCTCTCTCTCTCTCTCTCTCTCTCTCTCTCTCTCTCTCTCTCTCTCTCTCTCTCTCTCTCTCTCTCTCTCTCTCTCTCTCTCTCTCTCTCTCTCTCTCTCTCTCTCTCTCCCTCTCTCTCTCTCTCTCTCTCTCTCTCTCTCTCTCTCTCTCTCTCTCTCTCTCTCTCTTTTCTTCTAATTAGAACCATGGGAGATGCTTGAACAAAAGCCCTCTGTAAAGAGGTTTCTTGCCAGACACACCTGCATAGGCACGTAAATACACACACACAGAGGAGCACAGATAGGCAGATACACACAAACTCAAATAATTACACAAGCATGCACACACATGAGCGTTTGAACACACAGAAACAACAAACACATATTCTAGTGTGAGGTTTACTATGGGTTTCCCCTGCAAAAATGAATCACCTGTATTTATGAGATAGGTGTTGACTGAGTGATAGGCACAAAATAGCTCCCTTGTCCGCTCTAATGCGGGGACAAAGCTTAGCATGGATTTAAAGATACTGGTACTGCAAGAAGATTTTAAGGTTTAAAATTGTGTTTCTAAAGCCTTTTAGTCAAGTATCAAGTTTAGCAAGAATTTAATTCAGTTTTGCTCGAAGATAAGACTAAGACTAAGATCAGAAGGCTACGATCTGTAGCATTGAGTTTGAATAAAGCTGATCAGCATTTTCTCTCTCACCAAATAGATCCCATACATGCTCAGTAAAAAGCACACAGCCGGGCTTATCAAAGAGCTAGACTAAACAACAGTATATGGGATCTAAAGATACTAATGATGATTGAATGTGCACATTAAGCAACTAATTTCAGTGGAAGGGGAAAAGTGAACATCCGCCACACACACAGAGACACACTAACACACACACGTGTGACTAGAGCACAGCCGCTATGTTTTTTGAACGTACTGATACCAATATACGTACACTATCTGGATATAGTGTTTTACAGCATAATTAATTAACAAGTGCCATCTTTTCACACTGAATTCTCATAAATTGCCACCCAAAAGAGCATTTGTCCAATAGCTATGCTTTAAATGTTGATTTCATACATTGTGACAATAATCACACATCATGAGTATGGCCGCGTGTGTTCAGATACATATATATCACACATATGCACACACACATACACACACACGGACACGAGCTGGTAGCATTCTGGATCATTGCTACTCGAACTTCCGCGATGCATACAAAGCCCTCCCCGCCCTGCCTTTGGCAAGTCTGACCATGACTCCATTTTGTTGCTCCCAGCCTAGAGACAGAAACTAAAACAGGAAATGCCCGTGCTCAGGTCTATCCAACGCTGGTCTGACCAAACGGATTCCATGCTTCAAGATCGCTTCGATCACGTGGCCTAGGATATGTTCCGGATAGCCTTAGACAACAACATTGATGTATACGCTGACTCGGTGAGCAAGTATATTAGCAAGTGCATCGCATATGTTGTACCCTCTGTGACTATTAAAACCTTCCCTAACCAGAAACCGTGGATTAATGGCAGAATTCGCGCAAAACTGAAAGTGCGAACCACCGTTTTTAATTATGGCAAGGCGACTGGAAATATGACCGAATACAAACTGTGCAGCTATTCCCTCCGCAAGGCAATCAAACAAGCAAAGCGTCAGTATAGAGACAAAGTAGAGTCACAATTCAATGGCTCAAATACGAGACATATGTGGCAGGGTCTACAGTCAATTACGGATTACAAAAAGAAAACCAGCCCCGTCGCGGACATTGATGTCTTGCTCCCAGACAAATTAAACAACTTATTTTCTCGCTTTGAGGACAACACAGTGCCATTGACATGGCCCTCCACCAAAGCCTGTGGGCTCTCCTTTTCCGTGGCCAACCTGAGAAAAACATTTAAACGTGTTAACCCTCGCAAGGCTGCCGGCCCAGACGGTATCCCTAGCCGCATCCTCAGAGCATGTGCAGACCAGCTGGCTAATGTGTTTACGGACATATTCAACCAATCCCTATCCCAGTCTGTTGTCCACATGCTTCAAGATGGCCACCATTGTTCCTGTTCCCAAGAAAGCTAAGGTAACTGAACTAAATGACTATCGCCCCATCTCCACCCCGCTGATCCTCAACACTGGGGCCCCACAAGGGTGCGTTCTCAGCCCTCTCCTGTACTCCCTGTTCACCCATGACTGCGTGGCCATGCACCCTTTCAACTCAATCATCAAGTTTGCAGACGACACTACAGTGGTAGGCCTGATTACCAACAGCAACGAGATGGCCTACAGGGAGGGAACGAGGGCCCTCGGAGTGTGGTGTTAGGAAAATAACCTCTCACTCAACATCAGAAAAACAAAGGAGATGATCGTGGACTTCAGGAAACAGCAGAGGGAGCATACCCCTATCCACATCGAAGGGACAGCAGTGGAGAAGGTGGAAAGTTTTAAGTTCCTCGGCATACACATCACAGACAAACTGAAATGGTCCACCCACACAGACAGCATGGTGAAGAAGGCGGAACAGCCCCTCTTCAACCTCAGGAGGCTGAAGAAATTTGGCTTGTCATCTAAAACACTCACAAACTTTTACAGATTAACAATTGAGAGCATCCTGTCGGGCTGTATCACCGCTATCATCCAGAAGGCAAGGTCAGTACCGGAGCATCAAAGCTGGGACCGAGAGACTGAAAAACAGCTTCTATCTCAAGGCCATCAGACTATTAAACAGCCATCACTAACATAAAGAGGCTGCTGCCAACATACAGACTTAAATCTCTGGCCACTTAAATAAATTGACTTAATAAATGTATCACTAGACACTTTAAATAACGCCACTTTAATAATGTTTACATATAGGTATTGCTAGTTCTTTAAATAACGCCACTTTAATAATGTTTACATATCCATATCATCTCATATCATCTCATATGTATATACTGTATTCTACACCATCTACTGCATCTTGCTTATGTTGCACGCCATCGCTCATCCATGTATTTATATGTACATATTCTTATTCATTCCTTTACATTTGTGTGTATTTGTATGTATAAGGTAGTTGTTGTGAATTTGTTCGATTATTTGTTAGATATTACTGCATAGTCAGAACTAGAAGCACAAGCGTTTTGCTACACTCACATTAACATTGCTAACCATGTGTAGGTGACCAATCAAATTTGATTTGAAAAATATACACACATATACACACACATATATATACAGACACACACACATATACACACACACACACACATACATATATATATATATATATATATATATATATATATATATATATATATATATATATATATATATATACACGCACATACACACACCCGGACACATTCTGTAGCGTTAACGGATGCAGGGATCCACTAACTCCTGGGAAGTCACATCTCAACGTACAGGCTGTTTAGATTTACCGTGGCACTGTTTGGCCTTGAAAATGCATGCACACACACCAGCCAGGTCGCTCAAGATCTACTTCAAAATCAGACGTCCATCCAGGTACCCAGGACTATGGAAGATGCTTTCAAAACATTATTACCATCAAGTAGGCTTAGGGCGTTGTGGACAGGGTGGCGGACCACGAGCTCCAGCTCTGAGGGTCACGTGTTCATTCCCAGTGATAGGCACTTGTTGTTTTGTTCCCAAACCTTATCCCTTAATTTAACCATTCGGAATGAATGCCTAAACGTAACCAGTCGTAAGGCACCAGTGACAGCAGTGGTGCAACCTGGGGTACAGCTGCAGCACGAAAAGCAACCCAGGGTGTCCAAAACACCTCAAAATCTGATGTTTGGAGAAATGTTTACAAACATCGGAATCTGAAATCAAATTGGTCAAACCATGAGATCTTGTTGAACACACACAGCACAGTTCCAGCAGGGCTGTGGAAGTGCGAGGGCCTTCCCGTGTGGCGCAGATTGGGGCATGTTTACCTTCACACACGTCAAGACTCTTAACACCTAGGATTAAGCTGAGTAATGTTGGGTGATGCGCACGCACACACACACACACACACTCACACACACATATTGGACACACATGTAAGTGAACAGTCTCACACATATGCACAAAAGCTGGTGCAAAATCTCCCAAAGCTAATTTGACATTTCCCAAGGATTTTCTCTGTTTTACTTTGTCATATTTAAACATACACATTGATTGTATTAAATATACACCAGCTCTTGCCTCGTGAGTAAATGTATGTATAAAAAAAATCTAAAATCTTGTCCCCTATATGAAAATGTGCCTGTCTGTAAGATCATCGCTGTATGTTGATTTACTATCTGTCTTTAAAACCGTTATAGTTCAGGAGGAATCTCTGGTATGAGATACAGTCTGTTGGACACATGTGGAAGATCTGCTGGCTATAACAAAATCATTTCACGTGTCTCATTGTCTCCGTCTGAGTGTCTGAATGTGTGTGTCTGAGTGTGTGTGACTGCGTGTGTGTGTCATGAGTATATCTGCATGTGTGTTGTGAGATAAAATGTGTGTTTGTGAAATTGTCTCTGTGTGATTGAGCATGTGTGTACAGTACTAGAGTTTGTACACTATATATACAAAAATATATGGACATCCCTTCAAAATAGTGGATTCGGCTATTTCAGCCACACCCTTTGCTGACAGGTGTATAAAATTGAGCACACAGCAATGCTCAATTTCTTTCTTCCGGAAAGAAATTCCGGCCTTCCGGAAGTAAGGCAGTAAAATGGCCTTCCGGAAGAGCTCAGACTTTCAACATGGCACGGTCATAGGATGCTACCTTTCCAACAGTTTGTCAAATTTCTGCCCTGCTAGAGCTGCCCCTGTCAACTGTAAGTGCTGTTATTGTGAAGTGGAAACATCTCGGAGAAACATTGGCTCAGCTGAGAAGTGGTAGCCCACACAAGCTCACGGAACGGGACTGCCGAGTGCTGAAGCGCGTAGCACGTAAAAATTGTCTGTCCTCGGTTGCATAACTCACTACCAAGTTCCGAACTACCTCTTGAAGCAACGTCAGCACAATAACTGTTTGTTGGGAGCTTCGTGAAATGGGTTTCCATGGCCCAGCATCCCCACACAAGCTCGCCGCCATTGGACTCTGGAGCAGTGGAAACACATTCTCTGGAGTGATGAATCACGCTTCCCCATCTGGCAGTCTGACGGACGAATGTTGGTTTGGCTTGTACCAGGAGAATGCTACCTGCCCAAATTCACAATGCCAACTGTAAAGTTTGGTAGAGGAGAAATAATGGTCTGGTGCTGTTTTTCAGGGTTCGGGCTAGGCCCCTTAGTTCCAGTGAAGGGAAATCTTAACGCTACAGCTTACAGCTTACATTCTAGATGATTCTGTGCCTCCAACTTTGTGACAACAGTTTGGGGAAGGCCCTTTCCTGTTTCAGCATAACAATGCCCCCGTGCACAAAGCAAGGTCCATACAGAATTGATTTGTAGTGATCGGTGTGGAAGAACTTGACTGCCGTGCTCAGAGCCCTGACCTCAACCCTATTGAACACCTTTGGGATGAATTGGAATGCCGACTACAAGCCAGGCCTAATCACCCAACATCAGTGCCCGACCTCACTAACGCTCTTGTGGCTGAATGGAAGCAAGTCCCCGCAGCAATGAAAGCCTTCCCAGAAGAGTGGAGGCTGTTATAGCAGCAAAGGGGGACCAACTCCATACTAATGCTTATGATTTTGGAATGAGATGGTCAATGAGCAGGTATCCACATACGTTTGGTAATGTATTGTATGTGTTAGGGCTGGGCGAAATGTCCTAAAATCATATCTCCATTCACGATATACAGTACATCTCGATTTAAAAAACTGGTTTTCTCTAAATATGTTTTGTTGTAAATTTACAGGGCAAATACACTTAATTTCAGATCCTCAGCAATAATCTAATGAATTCAGTGGTTGTGAAATTATACCTAGGCTAAATATAAGCCTTCCACAAATAATGTAATTATTTTATCTAAATAGTTAATCCTACTCTTTTGCAAAAATCACTAATCTGACTTTCAAGTCTGTCTATGACAATGCTATTTTTGTTACAAATTTAACCAGAACCATGCATAATTCACATTCACTAATAATGACTAACTTCCTGTAGCAGGCATTATATAAGCATTAACACACAACAGACGTTAATGAGGCCGCTGAGGTGTGTGGCAATTCCCTGGCAACACACTATCTGGAGTGTGTTAATGTGCATATAAAACGGATCCCAACATTTTATTTGTGAACATTTCCTCTAAAAATAAAAACATTTCATAAAAAAATACAGGTTTTTTTTGGGTCGTGGGAGTGCGGTTAGCTTCTGACAGTAACATATCCCTCTCCTCTGACTGTTGCCATGTCACTATGCTACAAAAAATAGTTCCTCCAATCCACTGACTGACATCATGCAGCCACTGCCAGCGCATTCACTGGCCATGGCAAGTCGACTAGCGTTATAGCTCATTTCACCACAGGCAGCGGCAGCCACGAGTTGCCACCATGATTCTAGTTTACATTCAGGCATAGACAGACATTGAAAACAAGGTAAATCAGAAGCATCAAGTTTTAGTTGTTTATTGTCTCAAGATTGAAACACATTTGACAATATTGATAATATTACAGAACATGTAAATTAACACAGGTCTCATAAACTCTCTCTCAAGCACAAGACCATGCGCTAGTGAGTAGCTAGCTAATATTTATATTTCAAGTTTAGCCAACTTGGAGATATTTGCTAGCTATCAAGGTAGAACAGTTGGATTGATATGAATACACCCTTCTCCAACTGTTTGTCTCCAACTTTTTGAACAGCATGATAGCCTGTCCACTTTGTTATGATGTTGAAATCAAGTGGTCTACCTTATTTCTCAGAATGAGAAGGAGGTACCAATTCCTTATATAATTTTGTTTTATGCTTATTACACGTTTATAAAACACAGACTAGACAGCTAGTATAACCTCTTCGCTATAGGGGGCAGTATTTTCACGGCCGGATGAAAAACGTACCCAAATTAAACGGCCTACTTCTCGGGCCCAGAGTCAAATATTTGCATATTATTAGTAGATTTGGATAGAAAACACTCTGAAGTTTCTAGAACTGTTTGAATGGTGTCTGTGAGTATAACAGAACTCATATGGCAGGCAAAAACCTGAGAAAATTCCAAGCAGGAAGTGGCCTGTCTGAGAATTTGTAGTTCTTCTTTTGATTCTCTATCAAAACTACAGTATCTGTGGGGTTACGTAGCACTTTCTAAGGCTTCCATTGGCTCTCTAAAGCCTTCAGAAAGCGGATTGAGGCGTCTCCTGTCTCTGGGCAGAATATAGTAGCTCAGTTTCTCAGTGGTCTGCCTGGTGACAAAGAGATTGGATATGCGCGTTCACGAGACCACGCTGTTTTTTTCTTTTCCTCTTTGAATGAATACCCTATTGTCCGGTTGGAATATTATCGCTATTTTACGAGAAAAATACCATAAAAATTGATTTTAAACAGCGTTTGACATGCTTCTAAGTACGGTAATGGAACATTTTGAATTTTTTGTCTCAAATTGCGCTCGCGCGTTACCCTTTGGATAGTGACCTGAACACACGAACAAAACTGAGGTATTTGGACATAACTATAGATTATTTGGAACAAAACAACATTTCTTTCTCATAACCTCTCTAGGGTATGTGGGACGAAATCGTCCCACCTACTCAACAGCCAGTGTAATCCCATGGCGCGATATTCAAATACCTTAGAAATGCTATTACTTCAATTTCTCAAACATATGACTATTTTACACCATTTTAAAGACAAGACTCTCGTTAATCTAACCACACTGTCCGATTTCAAAAAGGCTTTACAACGAAAGCAAAACATTAGATTATGTCAGCAGAGTACCCAGCCAGAAATAATCAGACACCCATTTTTCAAGCTAGCATATAATGTCACAAAAAACAAAACCACAGCTAAATGCAGCACTAACCTTTGATGATCTTCATCAGATGACACTCCTAGGACATTATGTTATACAATACATGCATGTTTTGTTCAATCAAGTTCATATTTATATAAAAAACCAGCTTTTTACATTAGCATGTGACGTTCAGAACTAGCATACCCACCTCAAACTTCCGGTGAATTTACTAAATTACTCATGATAAACGTTCACAAAAAACATAAGAATTATTTTAAGAATTATAGATACAGAACTCCTTTATGCAATCGCGGTGTCCGATTTTAAAATAGCTTTTCGGCAAAAGCACATTTTGCAATATTCTGAGTAGATAGCTCGCCATCACGGGCTAGCTATTTTGACCCCCACCAAGTTTGGCACTCACCAAACTCAGATTTACTATAAGAAAAATTGGATTACCTTTGCTGTTCTTCGTCAGAATGCACTCCCAGGACTTCTACTTCATCCACAAATGTTTTTTTGGTTCAAAATAATCCATAGTTATGTTCAAATATCCTCTGTTTTGTTCTTGCGTTCAAGACACTATCCGAAGGGTAAGGAAGGGTGACGCGCGGACGTGTATCGTGACAAAAAAATTCGAAATATTCCATTACCGTACTTCGAAGCATGTCAAACGCTGTTTAAAATCCATTTTTATGCGATTTTTCTTGTAAAAAAGCGATAATATTCCGACCGGGAAACCCTGTTTTCGTTCAAAGACTCAAAGTTGAAAATGGCCTCTTCACGTGCACGCGCACGTCTGTCTCATTGTTCTCAGATTGACCACTATCCAGATGCGTTACTGTTTTTCAGCCATGGGCTGCAAAGTCATCATTCAACGTTCTGGCGCCCTCTGAGAGCCTATGGGAGCCGTAGGAAGTGTCACGTTACAGCAGAGATCCTCAGTTTTCAATAAAGAGAGTGTAGAAGGCCAAGAAATGGTCAGAGAGGGCACTTCCTGTACAGAATCTTCTCAGGTTTTTGCCTGCCATATGAGTTCTGTTATACTCACAGACACCATTCAAACAGTTTTAGAAACGTTAGGGTGTTTTCTATCCAAATCAAACAATTATATGCATATTCTAGTTTCTGGGCAGTAGTAATAACCAGATTAAATTGGGTACGTTTTTTATCCGGATGTGAAAATACTGC
The DNA here is from genome assembly GCF_901001165.1 of Salmo trutta. Lineage (NCBI taxonomy): Eukaryota > Metazoa > Chordata > Actinopteri > Salmoniformes > Salmonidae > Salmo > Salmo trutta. The sequence continues at coordinate 39,107,118 of NC_042973.1, forward strand.
CCCCTACCCTAGAGAGGATAACTTGGAATTGTTAAGGTTAGGCATTAACTCAAAATGGTTAAGGTAAGGGTGAAGGTTTCGGATAGGCTTAAAACAAAAATCTAAAAAATGTATTTCTATCGCTGGACTCGAACTTGCAACCTTTGAGTTAGAGGCCATCCCCGTCCACAATGCCCTTGCAAAACCAAAACCTACTTGAAGGTAACAGTGCTCACTGTTGCCCCTAGTAGCCAGTTCCACATCATCTCCCGACGTCCTCAGACATGGATGGACGTAGAATACTGACTTGTATCACGGGTGACCTGGCTGGCATCTGAGTGTGCATTAAGTTAGTCTCTGTACTAAGAGTTTTCACCTTTATACAGTATGTGTTGTGAGAGTGTGTACACTCACTGATAGTGTGTGCCTTTGATGGAGTTTCCATTCCATCTCTGTGTGGGAGTGTGTGCAAGTTGATGTATCCCATTCAATGTTTGTGTTTGTGTCTGCCTTTGATTGAGTCTTAATCTGTGTGAGTGTGCTGGTGTCAGGCTGTGGTCAGTGTGGTCTGACTCACTGAGAGGATGTGTTGTGTTTTGATGAGCTCTGTAATGGCTGGGGTAAAGTGTGATAGAACAGGCTGAGTCATGGACTAGCTAACTCTGCTGGCTGAGTATGACCTTTCCCAGGATCTGGGTCTGGAGTGTGTGTGTGTGTGTGTGTGTGTGTGTGTGTGTGTGTGTGTGTGTGTGTGTGTGTGTGTGTGTGTGTGTGTGTGAGTGTGTGTGTGTGTGTGTGTGTGTGTGTGTGTGTGTGTGTGGGGGGGGGGGGGGGGGGGGGGGGGGGTCTAAAGAGAGTGTTTGTGCAGTGTGTGTGTGGGGGGGGGGGTCTAAAGAGAGTGTTTGTGCAGTGTGTGTAGGGGGGGGTCTAAAGAGAGTGTTTGTGCAGTGTGTGTGTGTGTAGGGGGGGTCTAAAGAGAGTGTTTGTGCAGTGTGTGTGTGTGTGTTGGATGGATCCACAGGTCTGGAGTTGGTCTGGGCTGGGGAGGCTAGGAGGAAGGAGTAGTTGTTCATCGGATGAGTCCACTCACCTCAGGGGGGCTTAGCTCATCCACAGCTGTTTACTGCTGAAGCAATCCTCTACACACACACCATATGTTTTACTATCCTTGTGGGGACCTAAAATGTTTTTCCATTTAAAATCCTATTTTCCCTAACCCCTAAAACTAACCCTAACTTTAACCTCTAAAACCTAAACCCAACCCTAACTCCTAACCCTAAACCTAACAAATAACCCCTAACCCTAATTGTAACCCTAACCTCTAAGCTTAAAATAAGCTTTGTCCCCAAGAGGGAGAATGTTCCTTGTTTTCCTATCCTTGTAGGTACTGAGGATTTCTTGTACTCACAAGGATAGTAATACAAGCGCCCCCCCCCCCCCCTCCCCCCCCCACACACACACACTTAATTGAGACATGGTTACAGACAGAGTGACTCATACACACCCAGACACACTTGACACAGACATAGATACAGACAAACACACACAAACACCAAACATAGACAGACAGATGGCCAAACAGACAGATGCACACTCACAGACACAGATGTTGAACATCTAGATTACCGGGACCAAAATGCCAACAACACAACAATGCCTCTTAGTCACAATTTTCCCCCTTCTCTCCCTGCCCCTTTTCTCTCTCTCCTTCAGTCTTGCCCTCCCTCTCTGTCTGTCTCGTTCTTTCTCTCCTGAGCCATGCCAAAAATGGGGCCACATGTGCGGTGCGGTATAGTCAAGCTTTGAAATTGTGTTGGTTTATCTCTGTCTGTGAAGAGGATTTCTCTGACTTTTTTTAGTCTCTTACCTAATCTCTATATGGGTCTTTATTTAAACTAGGGTACCAGTGAGGATTTCCTACACTGGACAACTTGTTGCAGCTGTTGATAAATCATTGATAATAATCGGCTAATTTGTTTCATGTCATTACATTAAGATATAAGGGTGTGTGTGTGTGTGTGTGTGTGTGTGTGTGTGTGTGTGGGGGGGGGGTCATAGCTATTCAATAAAATGCACGAGTTGATTCAGTCCTTTACTGTGGTTGGTGTCTTGACGGATTTGTCCAATATCGTGTGACATAAAACATTACTTTTCTGTCCTTGCATTTATGGCAGTGTAAGTTGTCATTATATCATATATTAAGGATGAATTAGTTAAATTAGACATTGAACGTGAACCCTGTAAGAATCCTGGATCTAACTGTCGGACCGTTTTTTTTGTATAGAGATCTCAGAAATGCAGTGTAACTATATAATATGTTGTGTCTCCTTATGTTTTATTTTATTTTATTTTTTATTTATTTCACCTTTATTTAACCAGGTAGGCAAGTTGAGAACAAGTTCTCATTTACAATTGCGACCTGGCCAAGATAAAGCAAAGCAGTTCGACAACATACAAAAACACAGAGTTACACATGGAGTAAAACAACATACAATCAATGATGCAGTAAAAAAAAAATAAGACTATATACAATGTGAGCAAATGATGTGAGATAATGGAGGTAAAGGCAAAAAAATGCCATGGTGGCAGAGTAAATAAAGTATGGCAAGAAAAACACTGGAAAGGTAGATTTGTAGTTTGAAGAAAGTTAAAAGTTAAAATATAAATAATATGGTGCAAAGTAGCAAAATAAATAAAATAAATAAATACAGTAGGGGAAAAGGTAGTAGTTTGGGCTCAATTAAAGATGGGCTATGTACAGGTGCAGAGATCTGTGAGCTGCTCTGACAGCTGGTGCTTAAAGCTAGTGAGGGAGATAAGTGTTTCCAGTTTTAGAGATTTTTGTAGTTCGTTCCAGTCATTGGCAGCTGAGAACTGGAAGGAGAGACGACCAAAGGAGGAGTTGGCTTTAGGGGTGACCAGAGAGATATACCTGCTGGAGCGCGTGCTACAGGTGGGTGCTGCTATGGTGACCAGTGAGCGGAGATAAGGGGGGACTTTACCTAGCAGGGTCTTGTAGATGACCTGGAGCCAATGTGTTTGGCGACGATTATGAAGTGAAGGCCAGCCAACGAGAGCATACAGGTCGCAGTGGTGGGTTGTATATGGGGCTTTGGTGACAAAACGGATGGCACTGTGATAGACTGCATCCAGCTTGTTGAGTAGGGTATTGGAGGCTATTTTGTAAATGACATCGCCGAAGTCGAGGATTGGTAGGATGGTCAGTTTTACGAGGGTATGTTTGGCAGCATGAGTGAAGGATGCTTTGTTGCGAAATAGGAAGCCAATTCTAGATTTCACTTTGGATTGGAGATGATTGATGTGAGTCTGGAAGGAGAGTTTACAGTCTAACCAGACACCTAGGTATTTGTAGTTGTCCACAAATTCTAAGTTAGAACCGTCCAGAGAAGTTATGCTGGATGGGCGGGCAGGTGCAGGCAGCGATCGGTTGAAGAGCATGCATTTAGTTTTACTTGTGTTTAGGAGCAGTTGGAGACCACGGAAGGAGAGTTGAATGGCATTGAAGCTCGTCTGGAGGGTTGTTAACACAGTGTCCAAAGAAGGGCCAGAAGTATACAGAATGGTGTCGTCTGCGTAGAGGTGGATCAGAGATTCACCAGCAGCAAGAGCGACATCATTTATGTATACAGAGAAAAGAGTTGTTACATATGTTACAGGGTGAAAAAGGTTTTCATGGGCACACAATGTCACCTAACCTTGATACTTAGAACCTAAATCCATACTGTCATTAACGTGATTCTTCAATAATTATGTTTAATACTTGTTGGATACAAATTTGGTGTCCAGCTCATTAGTTGTGCCATGATATTTTCACACATCATCTTCTGATCCAGGAAGGGATTTTCTGAATGACAGTCAAGTGAGGAACAGCTGTTGTGATGGCACATGTGACGCAACAACAGCCCAAGTGCTGGAAAAAAAGGTGTTCTCGATGAATGTCCAGAATATTTTGTTGTCTCATTCTTTATGTCGGTGAAGACAGTTGTGCCTGGATACACGTTGGATCTAATAACCCTAGCGAATTGATGTTGCTCATCTGTTGTTGTCAGGTTGATTTACAGCAGGGTCTCCTTAGATTTAACTGAGAAAGCATCAAGGTAATGATTTCATGTTTTCATATGTTTTTGTGCCTAGGATTGGACAACTGTGCGCAATTGTGTAGAATAGACTATTGTGCAACCCCCAATGCTGTTCCTATTAATTATTCTTTACATAATGACAACAAATTACATAGCACAGTGGGCTTATTCACAGTATGATCTGGTAATGAAATATCATGACAATTAAATGTTGTTTTCCATGTTACTCCTACAATTCTCAACAATACAAGGTGCTTGAAGTAGCATACTTGAACTTGAATTTGGAGCTCATAAATTCAAGCACTATCCGTGATTTAATTTGTTATTCGTTTTTGTAAGAGATGTGGCCACTTTTGTTTGTTTCCCGCCACTTCAGTTAAAGTGTGTTGAGCTACTCTATTGCGGTAAAACCAAATGTGTTTATTATGAGGATGACAACATACATTTTTGGCTTCAACATGGCTTTCTTTACAAATCCTTCCATTAAAAAAGGAACTTGGTTTTTGGTCACTTTCTCGTTATACAACAAAATGCGATGGTGAGATTAATGCTACCGCTATTCATGTGTTTATTATGTGTGTTTGCGTCGGCCACATCGGCTACAGGCAAATCGCCATACGTGCATCCAATCTATTTAGTCAGGCAATGTCCACATTCTCACAAAGTTTAGAATGTAAAATAATTTCAATATCAATGCATTGGCAAAGCCTAATTTTTGTATTTATTATTATTCTTAAAGTGGCAATGGCCTACTTTTTTTTGGGACACTTTTAGCATGATTTTTTTGGGGGGGGATTCTATATTAGGCCGTATATGTACAATTATATAAATTATACAATTGTATAGTGTTGAAGTTCTTGAAAAATTCCCTGAAAAACCATGAATTTGACTTGCCAATGTCTGTATGAACACGCTTTAAGGATGTACAGTATAGTCCTAGGCCTATGTTGTTGTATGGTTAGAGTTATGGGACAATTTGCATATATTCACTTTCATTCCTCTATGTACACCTGGAACAGCATAAACAAATTATACATATTTTTTGTTTCAAACCATTTTGATATTTTGATCCCAATGTTACACACTGGCCTTATCATTTATAGAAGTACCCATATATCCATTTACACTCCACTGAGTTTGATATTATATTCATATGCACCAGGGCACAAAATGTAGTGTTAGTTCACTGTTCCATGCTCGGGTTTAGCTGTAAGAGCATTCCTCCCACTCCCCTCCCTTCCCTGTACAAGCGATAAGATATTACAGGCCGTTCCCATCTCGTTAATTATTTTCGGGGGGCATAAGACACAGCCTGTGGGTGGCAAAGTGGTTATTGTATTTCCTATTCAGAATAAACAATAAATAGTATAAAGGAATAAATAAAGGGTTAATACAAGTTGATTGAAAGGGAAGTGTTAATTATGTCCCGGTTGTTATTCTGGTTATTTTTATTCCCCCCAATTTCAAAGAGGAAATACTGAACGGATCTAATGTCAGAGGGAGGAAAACAAAAATATACAGTCCCTTCAGAAAGTATTCATACCCCTTGACTTATTCCACATTTTGTTATGTTACAGCCTGGATGAAAAAAAGTTACAAATCTCACCCATCTACACACAATAGACCGTAATGACAAATTGAAAACATGTTTTTAGACAATTTAACTAATTTATTGAAAATGAAATACAGAAATATCGAATTTAAATAAGTATTCACACCCAATAGTCAATACATGTTAGAATCACCCTTGGCAGCGATCACAGCTGTGAGTCTTTCTGTGTAAGTCTCTAAGAGCTTTGCACACCTGGATTGTACAACATTAAGCTTTTAAGCTCTGTGAAAATGAATGTTGATCATTGGTAGACAATAATGTTCAGGTCTTGCCATAGAATTTCAAGCAGATTTAAGTAAAAACTGTGACCCGGGCCACTCAGGAACATTCACTGTCTTCTTGGTAAGCAACTCCAGTGTAGATTTTGCCTTGTTGTCATACCCTGATGTGTTTCACCTGTCTTGTGTTTGTCTTCACCCCCCACCAGGTGTCTCCTACTTTTCCCCATTATCCCCTGTGTATTTATACCTGCGTTTTCTGTTTGTCTGTTGCCAGTTCGTCTTGTCTTGTCAGGTCTTACCAGTGTGTTTCCCGTTTCTCCTGCTCTCAAGTTTGTTTTTCTAGTTTTCCCAAATCTGACCTTTCTGCCTGTCCTGCCTGCTGTTCTGGCCCTGTTTGACCATGCCTTGGATTACAAACCACTGCCTGCCCTCGACCTGCCCTTTGCCTGCCCCTTTGTGTAATAAATATTCGGAGTATCGAACTATCCGCCTCCTGTGTCTGCATCTGAGTCATATCCTGAGTCGTGATACTTGTGTTTTAGGTGATTATCCTGCTAAAAGGTGAATTCATCTCCCAGTGTCTGGTGGAAAGCAGGCTAAACCAGGTTTTCCTCTAGGATTTTGCCTGTGCTTAGGTCCATTTCATTCCCCAGTCCTTAACAATTACAAGCATACTCATAACATGAACCAACCACCAATATGCTTGAAAATGTGGAGAGTGTTACTCAGTAATGTGTTGTATTGGATTAGCCCCAAACATAACACTTTGTATTCAGGACAAACATTTAATTGCTTTGCCACATTTTTTTTGCAGTATTACTTTAGTGCCTTGTTGCAAACAGGACACATGTTTTAGAATATTTTTATTCTGTAGAAGGCTTCCTTCTTTTAACTCTGTCAATAAGGTTCGTTGTGCGGAGTAAGCATTATGTTGTTGATCCATCCTCAGTTTTTTCTCCTATCACAACAATTAAACTGTAACTGTTTTAAAGTCACCATTTGCCCCCATTTCTGAAATCACTGAGCGGTTTCCTTAGTCTCCGGGCAACAGAGTTAGGAAGGACGACTGTATCTTTGTAGTGACTGGGTGTATTGATACACCATCCAAAGTGCAGTTAATAACTTAATATAACGCTCACACAGATATTCAAAGTCTGCTTTTTTTACCCATCTACCAATAGGTGCCCCTCTTTGCGAGCCACTGGAAAACCTCTCTGGTCTTTGTGGTTGAATCTGTGTTTGAAATTCACTGCCCGTCTGAGGGACCTTACAGATAATTGTATGTGTGGGGTACAGAGATGAGGTAGTCATTCAAACACTATTATTGCACATAGCGTCCATGCAACTTAATTATGTGACTCGTTAAGCACATTTTTACTCCTCCTTATTTAGGCTTGCCATATTAAAAGGGTTGAATACTTATTGACTGAAGACATTTCAGCTTAAAATGTTTTTAATTCATTTGAAAAAAATTCTAAAAACATAAATCCACTTTGACATTATGGGGTATTGTGTGTAGGTAGGCCAGTGACAAAAAAAATCTACATTTAATCCATGTTAAATTCACCCTGTAGCACAACAGAAGCTAGCACTTCTCATAATGTCTGTCCTCTGTTTTCATCCTCCAGGATCATTGAATGTCATTTTATGTGGAGTATTGGTCATAATGTGGTTCCACTCTTTTGTTTCCAGGTTTGATCAGCTGGGATGACAGTGCATTTCCAGTAAAAAATTTTAAAGGCTGAGTGACCTAGTGGAACCAGTAATGGTAAGCACAACATAGTGGCAGGCCCTGGCTGATAAAATTACAGATTGTGCCTTTAATCAATTGTAATCCTACCGCCTCTCTATTCTTGATATTGGCCTTCCAAACTGGTAATTGACTCAGCACTCATCATGCCATGGTTTATCAAAGTCAGTTGAGCCAATGGGGTATAGGAAACTCTACACAAAATGTATCATTTGAAAAAATATTTAGGAAGAGGTCATGTCATCATGTCTCTAGATCACCTTTACTCCACACAGTGTCGTGTCTTTGGCTATGTCGGATTAAGTGATATGACATGCTATTCTATAAAATCATTTCTCTGTAATTAATATTATCTGATTAGGCTAATCAGGTAAATGTAATTAACTAGAAAGTCGGGGCACCACGAAAGAATGTTTATAGAGCTGTTATCTTCCGAATAAACTCTTAAAGACCTAGTCATCTTTTACATCAATAGCAGTCAATATTTAATCGTCACCTTATTTAGTCTCATCTGAAAGTTTAAAATTCTTGGTTATCTTCACGAACCCTGGCTAACAAGTTGAAATCAGCAGTACAAAATTTGGTTTAATTATTTATTTACTAAATAATCACACAGAATTACATCTACACAGAATGGATCATACATTGATTACAAATTATGTCATAAAGGAATATGTCCCTAGCGGACAGAACACATATGACAGCTGGTGACACAAAGAAAGGGGGTTGGGTTTTGAATGAAAGAGCCGGAAGACTGAGGAACAAAGGGAGAAGCTATGTCTCTATCGGGCCATAGGCAGCTACTCTATCGTAAATACAGAATCTTATGCATTCTAAATAACCGCCCATTTGGAAAAGGAAAATGCAATTTTATAGGGTTGGGAGTGACTATGCATAGGTAACAAACAAACAGCAAGTAGCAGCAGTGTACAAGGGGGGGGGGGGGTCAATGTAAATTGTCTGGTGGCGATTTTTATGAATTGTTCAGCAGTCCAATGCCTCGGGGGTAGAATTTTGTTGAGGAGCCTTTTGGTCCTAGACTTGGCGCTCCGGTACCGCTTGCCATGCAGTAGCAGAGAAAACAGTCTATAACTTGGGTGACTGGAGTCTCTGACAATTTTATGGGCGTTCCTCTGACACCGCTTATTATATAGGTCCTGGATGGCAGGAAGCTTGGCCCCAGTGATGTACTGGGCCATTCGCACTACCCTCTGCAGCGCCTTACGGTCAGATGCCGAGCAGTTGCCATACCAGGCAGTGATGCAACCGGTCAGGATGCTCTCGATGTAGAAACTTATGAGGATCTGGGGACCCATGCCAAATCTTTTCAGTCTCCTGAGGGGGAAAAGGTCTTGCTCACATTGAGGAAGAAGTTGTTGTCCTGGCACCACACCGCCAGTTCTCTGACCTCCCTATAGGCTGTTGTGTCATCAGCAAACTTAATGATGGTGTTGGAGTTGTGTTCGGCCACGCAGTCTTCGGTGAACAGGCAATACAGGAGGGAACTAAGTACACACCCCTGTGGGGCCCCAGTGTTAAGGATCAGCGTGTCAGACGTGTTGTTGCCTACTCTTACCACCTGGGGGTGGCCCGTCAGGAAGTCCAGGATCCAGTTGCAGAGGGAGGTGTTTAATCCCAGAGTCCTTAGGTTAGTGATGAGTTTCGTGGGCACTATGGTGTTGAACGCTAAACTGTAGTCAATAAACAGCATTCTCACATAAGTGTTCCTTTTGTCCAGGTGGGAAAGGGCAGTGTGGAGTGCGATTGAGATTGCGTTATCTGTGGATCTGATGGGGTGGTATGGAATTGGAGTGGGTCTAGGGTGTCCAGGAGAATGCTGTTGATGTGAGCTATGACCAGCCTTTCAAAGGACTTCTTGGCTACCGACGTCAGTGGCACGGAGTGGTATCATTTAGGCAGGTTAACTTCGCTTCCTTGGGCACAGGGACTATGTTGGTCTGCTTGAATCATGTAGGTATTACAGACTTGGTCAGGGAGAGGTTGAAAATGTCAGTGAAGACACTTGACATTTGGTCCGCGCATGCTATGAGTACACGTCCTGGTAATCTGTCTGGCCCAGTGGCTTTGTGAATGTTGACCTGTTTAAAGGTTTTGTTCACATCGGCTACCGAGAGCGTTATCACTCAGTCTTCCAGAACAGCTGGTGCTCTCATGCATGCTTCAGTTTTGCTTGCCTCGAAGCAAGCATAAAAGGCATTTAGCTCGTCTGGTAGGCTCGCGTCATTGTGATGACGTTGAATCAACGTGGAAAACTGATTGGATTTGCAAAAAGTCATCAACAAATGGCCCTTTTGTCTTTTTTTTCACCCACCTTTTATAGGGCTAGGCGTCCAGCTAGTGGGACAACTTCCGGGGAAACTGGAGGGCGCGCAATTCAAATAAATAATCATAAAAACTATGGATATTAAGTATTTAGGTACATACAAGTGTCTTATATCCGTTAAAACCTTAAATGCATGTTAAAACCTCTTACATCTAGACGTTCCGCTAGCGGAACACCTGCTCCAATATCCAATGATGGGCGTGGCGCGAAATACAAACTCCTCGAAAATCCGAAATCTTCCATTTTTCAAACGTATGACTATTTTACACCATTTTAAAGACAAGACTCTCGTTAATCTAACCACACTGTCCGATTTCAAAAAGGCTTTACAACAAAAGCAAAACATTAGATTATGTCAGGAGAGTACCCAGCCAGAAATAATCAGACACCCATTTTTCAAGCTAGCATATAATGTCACAAAAAACAAACCACAGCTAAATGCAGCACTAACCTTTGATGATCTTCATCAGATGACACTCCTAGGACATTATGTTATACAATACATGCATGTTTTGTTCAATCAAGTTCATATTTATATCAAAAACCAGCTTTTTACATTAGCATGTGACGTTCAGAACTAGCATTCCCACCGAACACTTCCGGTGAATTTACTAAATTACTCACGATAAACGTTCACAAAAAACGTAACAATTATTTTAAGAATTATAGATACAGAACTCCTTTATGCAATCGCGGTGTCCGATTTTAAAATAGCTTTTTGGTGAAAGCACATTTTGCAATATTCTGAATAGATAGCCCGGCCATCACAGGCTAGCTATTTTGACACCCACCAAGTTTGGTACTCACCAAACTCAGATTTACTATAAGAAAATTGGATTACCTTTGCTGTTCTTCGTCAGAATGCACTCCCAGGACTTCTAGTTTACACCCAATGTTGTTTTGGTTCCAAATAATCCATAGTTATATCCAAATAGCGGCGTTTTGTTCTTGCGTTCAAGACACTATCCGAAGGGTGATGCGCCGGCACATATCGTGACAAAAAAATTCAAAATATTCCATTACCGTACTTCAAAGCATGTCAAACGCTGTTTAAAATCAATTTTTATGTGATTTTTCTCGTAAAATAGCGATAATATTCCGACCGGGAGACTTCGTTTTTGTTCAAAGACTGAAAATGTAAAATGGCCTCTTCACGTGCACGCGCACACCCGTTTCATTGTTCTCAGATTGACCACTATCCAAATGCGCTACTGTTTTTCAGCCAGGGACTGCAGAGTCATCATTCAACGTTCTGGCGCCTTCTGAGAGCCTATGGGAGCCTTAGAAAGTGTCACGTTACAGCAGAGATCCTCTGTTTTCATTAAAGATGCTAAAGAAGGCCACGTGGAAGCCATAGGAATTGCATCCTGGGAGCTAGAATTCATTATTTCCCTATACTTTCCATTGTAAGAGCATGGGTTCTCAAAAACAAAAAATCTGGTTGGTTTTTCTTTGGATTTTCTCCTACCATATCTATTGTGTTATATTCTCCTATATTATTTCAACATTTCTACAAACTTCAAAGTGTTTTATTTCCAATGGTACCAATTATATGCATATCCTGGCTTCAGGGCCTGAGCAACAGGCAGTTTACTTTGGGCACGTCAGTCAAGTGGAAATTGAGAAAAAAAGGCCCTAACAAGTTTTAACCTGAATCCAATGGCATGGTGACATTCATTGACGATTTCACATTGAATTCACGTTAGTTGACAACTCAACCAAATGTGAATTCCTCCAAGTACACCTGGAACTGCATTCAAATGCTTTTTTTTGATTACAAACCATTTTGAAATGTTGATCCCAATGTCACACATTGGCCCCATTATTTATAGAAAGACCCATAAATCGCTGTACACTCCACTGAGCTTGATATTATATTCATATGGACCAGGGCACAAAATGTAGTGTTTGTTCACTGTTCCATGCCCGGGTTTAGCTGTAAAAGTGTTCCTCCCCCTCCTCTCCCCTCCCTTCCCTGTACAAGCGATAAGATGTTCCAGGCCGTGCCCATCTCGTAAATTCTTTCCAGGAGGCGTAAGACACAGCCTGTGGGTGGCAAAGTTGTTCATGTATTTCCTATTCAGAATAAACAATACATATTGCAAAGGAATTAATAAAGGGGTAGTAAAAGTTGATTGAAAGAGAAGGCTGTTATTCTGGTTATTTGTCACTCCCCCCAATTTCAAAGAGAAAAAAAGTGAACAGATTTAATGCAGAGGTAGGAAAACAAAAACATGTATTCATACCCCTTGATTTATTCCACATCTTGTTGTGTTACAGCCTGGATTAAATGTTGTTGTTTTTTCTAACCCATCTACACACAATAGCCGATAATGATGAAGTGAAACATGTTTTTAGACAATTTTGGTAATGTATAGATAAATAATACAGAAATATCTCATTTACATAACTATTCACACCCCTGTGTCAATAGATGTTAGAATCAACTTTGGCAGCGATCACAGCTGTGAGTGTTTCTGTGCAAATCTCTAAGAGCTTTGCACACCTGGATTGTACAATATTTGTCCATTATTCTTTTCAAAATTCTTCAAGCTCTGTCAAATTGGTTGTTGATCATTGTTGGACAATACATTTTCAAGCAAATTTAAGTCAAAAATGTTGCTCAGCCACTTTTGGTAAGCAACTCCATTGTATATTTGGGCCTGTGTTTTAGGTTAATGTCATACTGGAAGGTGAATTAATCTCCCAGTGTCTTGTGGAAAGTAAACTGAACCAGGTTTTCCTCCAGGATTTTGCTTGTGCTTAGCTCAATTCCATTTTTTTTATCCTAAAAAACTCCCCAGTCCTTAACAATTGCAAGCATACCCATAACATGATACAACCACCAATATGCTTGAAAATATGGAGAGTGGTACTCAGTAATGTGTTGTATTGGATTTGCCCCAAACGTAACATTTTGTTTTCAGGGCAAAAAGTGAATTGCTTTGCCAACATTTTTGCAGTATTACTTTAGTGCCTTGTTAGAAACAAGATGCATGTTTTGGAATATTTTTATTCTGTACACGCTTCCTTCTTTTCGCTCTGTCAATTAGGTTAGTACTGTGGAGTAACTACAATGTTGTTGATCCATCCTCAGTTTTCTCCAATCATAGCCATTAAACTCTGTAACTGTTTTAAAGTCACCATTGGCCTCATGGTGAAATCCCTGAGCGGTTTCTTCCTCTCCAGCAACTGGGTAAGGAAGGACGCCTGTAACTTTTTTGACTTGGTGTATTGATACACCATCCAAAGTGTAATTAACTTAAAAACACTATGCTGACAGAAATATTCAAATTGGGTATGCAACCAATAAAATTTGATTTGATTTGAAGTCTGCTTTTTTTACCGATCTACCAGTAAGTGCCCCTCTTTGCTAAGCATTGGAAAACTTCCCTGATCTTTGTGGTTGAATCTGTGATTGAAATTCACTGCTCGAGTGACGGACCTTACAGATAATTGTATGTGTGGGGTACAGAGATGAGGTAGTCATTCAAAAATCGTGTTAAACACTATAATTTGACTTGTTAAGCAAGTGGTTACTCCTGAACTTATTTAGGCTTGCCATAACAAAGGGGTTGAATACTTATTGACTGAAGACTTTTCAGCTTTTCATTTGTAATTCATTTGTAAACATTTCTGAAAACATAATTGCACTTTGACATTATGGGGTATTGTGGGTAGGCCAGTGAACAACAAAAAATCTAAATTTAATCAATTTTAAATTCAGGCTGTACAAGTCAAGGGATGTGAATACTGAAGGCATTGTAGCTTTCTAGAGCTTTTCATAATGTCTGTCCTCTGTTTCCATCCTCCGAGATCGTTGAATCTGATATTTTGTGAAATACTGGTCATAATAGAGTTCCCAACATTTGTTTCCAGGTTTTATCAGCTGTGATGACAGTGCTTTTCCGTTCTATTTTTAAGGAGGCTGAGTGACCTAGTGGAGCCAGTAACTGTAAGCACAACATAGTGTCAGGCCCAGGCTGTTAAAATGACAGATTGTGTCTTTAATCAATTGTCATCCTACCACCGCTCTACTCTTGATAATCAAAATGGTAATTGACTCAGCATTCTTCATGCCACGGCTTATCATAGTCATTTATATGATTACATTGACTTTCCACACAATAAATGTTTTTTGGGGCGGATTCTAGAGGTTTTTTCACACTACTGAGCCAAACCAAGCTGTATGGGAGTGTGGGGTAAATTGAGCCACTGGGGGAAGTTAAGCCTCCCTTGTTTCTAGGAAACCCTACACAAAATGAATAATTGAACAGGCCCAGGCGGAGTACTCAAAGTATGCGTGGACCAACTGGCAAGTGTCTTCACTAACATTTTCAACCTCTCCTTGGCCAAGTCTGTAATACAGACCCCCATAGTCCATGTGCCCAAGAAAGCGAAGGTAACCTGTCTAAATGATTACCGCCCCGTAGCACTCATGTCGGTAGCCATGAAGTCCCTTAAAAGGCTGGTCATGGCTCACATCAACACCATCATGCCAGAAACTGTAGACCCACTCCACTTCGCATACCGCCCCAACAGATCCCCAGATGACGCAATCTCAATCGCACTCCACACTGCATTTCTCACCTGGACAAAAGGAACACCTATGTGAGTTATGCTGTTCCTTGACTACAGCTCAGCGTTCAACACCATAGTGCCCAAAAAGCTCATCACTAAGCTAAGGACCCTGGGACTATGCACCTCCCTTTGCAACTGGATCCTGGACTTCCTGACGGGCCGCCCCCAGGTGGTAAGGGTAGGCAACAACGCATCTACCACGCTGATCCTCAACACTAGGCCCCCTCAGGGGTGCGTAGTCCCCTCCTTTACTTCCTGTTCAACCATGACTGTGTGACCAAGCACGACTCCAACACCATCATTAAGTTTGCTGACGACACAACAGTGGTTGGCCTGATCACCGACAACGATGAGACAACCTATAGGGAGGAGGTCAGAGACCTGGCAGTAAGGTAAATTATCTGATTGTGGACTACAGGAAACAGAGGACTAACCACACCCACAATCACATCGACTGGGCTGTAGTGGAGTGGGTTGAGAGCTTAAAGTTCCTTGGTGTCCACATCACTTAGGATATATCATGGTCCAAACACACCAACACAATTGTGAAGAGGGTACGACGTTAATGCCTCTTCTCCCTCGGGAGGCTGAAAGGATTTGACATGGGCCCTTGGAAACTCAAAAGGCTCTACAGCTTCACTATCAAGAGCATCTTGACTGGCTGCATCACCGCTTGGTATGACAACTGCTTGGCATCCGACCGCAAGGCACTACAGAGGGTAGTGCATACGGCCCAGTACATCACAGGGGCCAAGCTTCCTGCCACCCAGGACCTCTATACCAGGCGGTGTCAGAGGAAGGCCCAAAAAGACTCCAGCCACCCAAGCCACAAACTGTTCGCTCTGCTACAGCACGACAAGTGGTACCAATCCACCAAGTCTGTAACTTAAAGGACCGTGAACGGCTTCTACCACCAAGCCATAAGACTTCTAAACAAGACTCCTAAATAGCTAATCAAATGGTTACCCAGACTACCTGCATTCACACTTTTTTGCACTAACTATCTTGCACTGACTATGCAAACACACTGACACCCCAACACACACACATACACACACTACATACTGTCACGGTTGTCGTTGGTTAAGGAGGACCAAAACGCAGCAGGTATGTGCAGGCTCATCTTGACTTTTATTAACTATCAAAATGAACGTACAAAAATAACAAAACACGACCGATCAACAAAAACAGTCTGGTAAGGCACAAGGCGAAACACAGAACAATCACCCACGAATCACAAACACACCCCAATATATGGGACTCTCAATCAAAGACAAAGAGAAAACACCTGCCTTCAATTGAGAGTCCCAACCCCAATTAATCACCCATAGACATACACTCACTAGACTCCACATAGACATACATAAACCTAGACCATAAACCAAAACCCCGGAAATACTAAATCAAACACCCTTTAAACAAACACACCACCCTGAACCACATAAAACAAATACCCTCTGCCACGTCCTGACCAAACTACAATACTAATTAACCCTTATACTGGCCAGGACGTGACACATACAGTTGAAGTCGGATGTTTACGTACACCTTAGCCAAATATATTTAAACTCAGTTTTTAACAATTCCTGACATTTAATCCTAGTAAAAATTTGGATCACCACTTTATTTTAAGAATGTGAAATTACAGAATAATAGTAGAGAGAATTATTTATTTCAGCTTTTATTTCTTTCATCACATTCCCAGTTGGTCAGAAGTTTACATACACTCGATTAGTATTTGGTAGCATTGCCTTTAAATTGTTTAACTTTGGTCAAACGTTTCGGGTAGCCTTCCACAAGCTTCCCACAATAAGTTGGGTGAATTTTGTCCCATTCCTCCTGACAGAGCTGGTGTAACTGAGTCAGGTTTGTAGTCCTCCTTGCTCGCACACACTATTTCAGTTCTGCCCACAAATTTTCTATAGGATTGAGGTCAGGGCTTTGTGATGGCAACTCCAATACCTTGACTTTGTTGTCCTTAAGCCATTTTGCCACAACTTTGGAAGTATGCTTGGGGTCATTGTCCATTTGGAAGACCCATTTGCAACCAAGCTTTAACTTCCTGACTGATGTCTTGAGATGTTGCTTCAATTTATCCACATAATTTTCCTACCTCATGATGCCATCTAGTTTGTGAAGTGCACCAGTCCCTCCTGCAGCAAAGCACCCCCACAACATGATGCTGCCACCCCCGTGCTGCACGGTTGGGATGGTGTTCTTTGGCTTGCAAGCCTCCCCCTTTTTCCTCCAGACATAACGATGGTCATTATAGCCAAACAGTTCTATTTTGTTTCATCAGACCAGAGGACATTTCTCCAAAAAGTACGATCTTTGTCCCCATGTGCAGTTGCAAACTGTAGTCTGGCTTTTTATGGCGGTTTTGGAGCAGTGGCTTCTTCCTTGCTGAGCGGCCTTTCAGGTTATGTCAATATAAGACTCGTTTTACTGTGGATATTGATAATTTTGTACCTGTTTCCTCCAGCATCTTCACAAGGTCCTTTGCTGTTGTTCTGTGGTTGATTTGCACTTTTCTCCGTCCTGAGCGGTATTACAGCTGCGTGGTCCTATAGTGTTTATACTTGCGAACTATTGTTTGTACAGATGAACGTGGTACCTTCAGGCATTTGGAAATTGCTCCCAAGGATGAACCAGACTTGTGGAGGTCTACATTTTTTTCTGAGGTCTTGGCTGATTTCTTTTGATTTTCCCATAATGTCAAGCAAAGAGGCACTGAGTTTGAAGGTAGGCCTTGAAATACATCCACACGTACACCTCCAATTGACTCAAATGATGTCAATTAGCCTAACAGATGCTTCTAAAGCCATGACATCACTTTCTAGAATTGTCCAAGCTGTTTAAAGGCACAGTCAACTTAGTGTATGTAAACTTCTGACCCACTGGAATTGTGATACAGGGAATCATAAGTGAAATAATCTGTCTGTAAACAATTGTTGGAAAAATTACTTGTGTCATGCACAAAGTAGATGTCCTAACCAACTTCCCAAAACTATAGTTTGTTAACAAGACATTTGTGGAGTGGTTGAAGAATGAGTTTCAATGACTCCAACCTAAGTGTATGTAAACATCCGACTTCAACTGTACGCCCACACACACGGACATGCACCCTTACGCATACTGACGCCACACTCTCACACACAATTTCACACTCACCGCATACACTGCAGCTACAGTATTGTGTATTATCTATCCTGTTGCCTAGTCACTTCACCCCTACCTACAGGATATGTACAGTACATAGCTACCTCGTACCCCTGCACATTGACTCAGTACTGGTACTCCCTGTATAAAGCCATGTTATTTTTTGTTATTCGCTGTGTATTTATTCCGTGTCACTACATTTTTTATTTAAAAAATTGCATCTTATTTTTATCTGTGCATTATTGAAAATGCACCCATGAAAAAAGCATTTTACTTTTAGTCTACACCTGTTTTCTACAAAGCATCTGACAAATAACATTTTATTTTATATGATTTCATGGAGTCTATGAAGGAAGAAACTTCATGGAAAAATTGGTAAGCAACTTAGGTGCAAAAAACTGATTCGTTAACAGTCAAACAGCCAAATGAATGTATTGTGTTTTTTTTATTTATTTATTTCACCTTTATTTAACCAGGTAGGCAAGTTGAGAACAAGTTCTCATTTACAATTGCGACCTGGCCAAGATAAAGCAAAGCAGTTCGACAACATACAAAAACACAGAGTTACACATGGAGTAAAACAACATACAATCAATGATGCAGTAGAAAAAAATAAGACTATATACAATGTGAGCAAATGATGTGAGATAATGGAGGTAAAAGCAAAAAAATGCCATGGTGGCAAAGTAAATAAAGTATGGCAAGAAAAAAAACACTGGAATGGTAGATTTGTAGTTTGAAGAAAGTTAAAGTTAAAATATAAATATAAATAATATGGTGCAAAGGAGCAAAATAAATAAAATAAATAAATACAGTAGGGGAAAAGGTAGTAGTTTGGGCTCAATTAAAGATGGGCTATGTACAGGTGCAGAGATCTGTGAGCTGCTCTGACAGCTGGTGCTTAAAGCTAGTGAGGGAGATAAGTGTTTCCAGTTTTAGAGATTTTTGTAGTTCGTTCCAATCATTGGCAGCTGAGAACTGGAAGGAGAGACGACCAAAGGAGGAGTTGGCTTTAGGGGTGACCAGAGAGATATACCTGCTGGAGCGCGTGCTACAGGTGGGTGCTGCTATGGTGACCAGTGAGCGGAGATAAGGGGGGACTTTACCTAGCAGGGTCTTGTAGATGACCTGGAGCCAATGTGTTTGGCGACGATGATGAAGTGAAGGCCAGCCAACGAGAGCATACAGGTCGCAGTGGTGGGTTGTATATGGGGCTTTGGTGACAAAACGGATGGCACTGTGATAGACTGCATCCAGCTTGTTGAGTAGGGTATTGGAGGCTATTTTGTAAATGACATCGCCGAAGTCGAGGATTGGTAGGATGGTCAGTTTTACGAGGGTATGTTTGGCAGCATGAGTGAAGGATGCTTTGTTGCGAAATAGGAAGCCAATTCTAGATTTCACTTTGGATTGGAGATGATTGATGTGAGTCTGGAAGGAGAGTTTACAGTCTAACCAGACACCTAGGTATTTGTAGTTGTCCACAAATTCTAAGTTAGAACCGTCCAGAGAAGTGATGCTGGATGGGCGGGCAGGTGCAGGCAGCGATCGGTTGAAGAGCATACATTTAGTTTTACTTGTGTTTAGGAGCAGTTGGAGACCACGGAAGGAGAGTTGAATGGCATTGAAGCTCGTCTGGAGGGTTGTTAACACAGTGTCCAAAGAAGGGCCAGAAGTATACAGAATGGTGTCGTCTGCGTAGAGGTGGATCAGAGATTCACCAGCAGCAAGAGCGACATCATTTATGTATACAGAGAAAAGAGTTGGCCCAAGAATTGAACCCTGTTGTACCCCCATAGAGACTGCCAGAGGTCCAGACAGTAGGCCCTCCGATTTGACACACTGAACTCTGTCAGAGAAGTAGTTGGTGAACCAGGCGACGCAATCGTTTGAGAAACCAAGGCTACTAAGTCTGCCGATGAGGATGTGGTGATTAACAGAGTCAAAAGCTTTGGCCAGGTCAATGAATACGGCAGCACAGTAATGTTTCTTATCGATGGCGGTTACGATGTCGTTTAGGACCTTGAGCGTGGCTGAGGTGCACCCATGACCAGCTCTGAAACCAGATTGCATAGCGGAGAGGGTGCGGTGGGATTCAAAATAGTCGGTAATCTGTTTGTTGACTTGGCTTTCGAAGACCTTAGAAAGGCAGGGTAGGATGGATATAGGTCTGTAGCAACTTGGGTCAAGAGTGTCACCTCCTTTGAAGAGGGGGATGACAGCAGCTGCTTTCCAATCTATGGGAATCTCAGACGACACGAAAGAGAGGTTGAACAGGCTAGTAATAGGGGTTGCAATAATTTCGGCAGATAATTTTAGAAAGAAAGGGTCCAGATTGTCAAGCCCAGCTGATTTGTAGGGGTCCAGATTTTGCAGCTCTTTCAGAACATCAGCTGAATGGATTTGGGAGAAGGAGAAATGGGGGAGGCTTGGGCGAGTAGCTGTGGGGGGTGCAGTGCTGTTGAATGCAGTAGGGGTAGTTAGGTGGAAAGCATGGCCAGCCGTAGAAAAATGCTTATTGAAATTCTCAATTATAGTGGGCTTATCGGTGGTGACAGAGTTTCCTATCCTCAGTGCAGTGGGCAGTTGGGAGGAGGTGTTCTTATTCTCCATGGACTTTACAATGTCCCAGAACTTTTTAGAGTTGGAGTTGCACGAAGCAAATTTCTGTTTGAAAAAGCTAGCCTTGGCGTTTCTAACTGCCTGTGTGTATTGGTTTCTAACTTCCCTAAAAAGTTGCATATCGCGGGGGCAGTTCGATGCTAATGCAGAACGCCACAGGATATTTTTGTGTTGGTTAAGGGCAGTCAGGTCTGGGGAGAACCAAGGGCTATATCTGTTCCTGGTTCTAAATTTCTTGAAAGGGGCATGCTTATTTAAGATGGAGAGGAAGGCATTTTTAAAAAATAACCAGGCATCCTCTACTGACGGGATGAGGTCAATATCCTTCCAGGATACCAGGGCCAGGTCGATTAGAAAGGCTTGCTCGTTGAAATGTTTCAGGGAGCGTTTGACAGTGATGAGTGGAGGTCGTTTGACCGCTGACCCATTACGGGTGCAGGCAATGAGGCAGTGATCGCTGAGATCTTGGTTGAAAACAGCAGAGGTGTAATTAGAGGGCACATTGGTTAGGATGATATCTATGAGGGTGCCAGTGTTTGCGGCTTTGGGGTTGTACCTGGTGGGTTCATTAATAATTTGTGTGAGATTGAGGGCATCAAGCTTGGATTGCAGAATGGCTGGGGTGTTAAGCATGTCCCAGTTTAGGTCGCCTAGTAGCACAAGCTCTGAAGATAGATGGGGGGCAATCAGTTCACATATGGTGTCCAGAGCACAGCTAGGGGCCGAGGGGGGTCTATAGCAGGCGGCAACGGTGAGAGACTTGTTTTTGGAGAGGTGGATTTTTAAAAGTAGAAGTTCAAATTGTTTGGGTACAGACCTGGATAGCAGGACAGAACTCTGCAAGCTATCTCTGCAGTAGATTGCAACACCGCCCCCTTTGGTCGTTCTATCTTGTCTGAAAACGTTGTAGTTAGGGATGAAGATTTCACAGTTTTTGGTGGACTTCCTAAGCCAAGATTCAGACACAGCCAGGACATCCGGGTTGGCAGAGTGTGCTAAAGCAGTGAATAAAACAAACTTAGGGAGGAGGCTTCTAATGTTAACATGCATGAAACCAAGGCTATTACGGTTACAGAAGTCATCAAAAGAGAGCGCCTGGGGAGTAGGTGTGGAGCCAGGCATTGAAGGGCCTGGATTCACCTCTACATCCCCAGCGGAGCAGAGAAGGATAAGTATGAGGGTACGGCTAAAAGCTATAAGAATTGGTCGTCTGTGACGTCCAGAATAGAGAGAAAAAGGAGCAGGTATCTGGGGGCGATAAAATAGCTTCAAGGTATAATGTACAGACAAAGGTATGGTGGGATGTGAGTACAGAGGAGGTAAACCTAGGCATTTAGTGATTATGAGAGAGATATTGTCTCTAGAAATATCATTGAAACCAGAAGATGTCATAGCATGTGTGGGTGGAGGAACTGAGAGGTTGGATAAGGTATAATGAGCAGGGCTAGAGGCTCTACAGTGAAATAAGCCAATAAACACTAACCAGAACAGCAATGGACAAGGCATATTGACATTAAGGAGAGGCATGCTTAGCCGAGTGATCAGAGGGTCCAGTGAGATTCAGACAGCTAGCTGGGCCATAGGTAGCAAGCTGGTGGAAGATGGGAGGGAGGTCTGTTTTTAGCCGCCTCGTGCGTTTCCGTCTGTGGGTTAGTGGGGTTCCGTGTGGAAGGGGGGACCTGTCCAAGTTGGAAAAATAGTTAGTTATAGTGGCCCAAGAAAAGTGTCCGACAGACCTATTCAGATCACAGCCGAAAAGACAGCTAACGATTAGCTGGCCGCAGATGGGCGATCAGGTTACGTCGCGACGGAGGGGCCAGTTGGAACAACTCCCTCGGGCAGATAACGTCGGTGATCCAGTCGTGAAGACCCAATGGGGCTCCGCATCGGCAGTAAAACGGGTCAGGATAGGTGAGTTGTAGCCCAGGAGACACTTCAGCTGGCTAGCTCAGGAGTAGCCCACGAGTGGCTGACGGAATTCTTCAGCTGGCTAGCTAGCTAGCTCCGTAATTGTGTGTGTTAATTCCGAGACCGACGTTGCCAATAGTCACTCAGGTAGCAGCTAGTTAGCTGCAAGATCCAGGTGTAAATGTCCAGAGCCTGCGGTAGAAATCGAGGAAAGGAGAGAGAATAGGTCCGATATGCTCTGGTCTGAGTCGCGCTGTACAAAAACTGGCGATAGCTTTTCGAGCTAATGGATAGCTGAGGACAGCTAACCGTAGCTAGCTGAACTTCAACGTTAGCCTGTGAAAATAGCTAACCTCTGGCTAGCTTCTGTCGTGGAATTCAGATGAGGTAAATAATACTTTCTTTTTTTTTAAATTGATGAGGCGGGTTGCAGGAGAGTGCTTTGAGGTTGAGTATTTAGAATAAAAAAATGTAAAAAGATAAGTGAAGAAAAAAAATATGTAAATATATATATATATACACGGGACACGACAGGACGTCTGAACTGCTACGCCATCTTGGATGGTGTTAGAGTTTTCATGATGCTTGCATCTAAACCGAAGTAGATCATGTTAAAGTGTTCTGTACATTACTGTGGTCTTTTTAAGCTTCAATATGAGCTCCTAAACTTAGCATAAAAGTGCATCCTCGTAGCTGTGTGGGCTAATATAGTACAAATATTTGCCTTCAGATAAATTGAGCCAATGGCCAAAGAGTAAGTTAAGCAAATGGTTGATCCAATGGCATGTTGAGCAAATTGAAGTGTTTTCTTCCCATATGTAATACAAGGCATTATTGCTTGGATAAGAGGTAACAACAGGTCCTGGCCTATGTTAAAAGTGTTTAAAAAAGTACTGTTATGGCCGTCGAAGGGAGTAGACCAAGGCGCAGCATGGTTAGTGCTCATCATGTATTTTTTTACCAAGAACACATAAACAGAGAAACAGAAACTGACAGCCAAACAGTTGTGTCAGGTAAGCAATACAAAACAGAAATGAACCACCCACAAAACCCAAAGGAAAACAGGCTACCTAAGTATGGCTCCCAATCAGCGACAATGGCTCTCAATCAGCTGTCCCTGATTGAGAGCCATACCAGGCCAAAACAAGGAAATACAAAACATAGAAAAAAGGACATAGAATGCCCACCCTAGTCACACCCTGGCCTAACCAAAATAGAGAATAAAACCCTCTCTATGGCCAGGGCGTGACAAGTACTGTGTTTGTTAGGTGTTAAGACTGTGTTAAAAGATGCTTTAAATTATTTAAAAGATTAAAACAATTATTGAGATTGCGTTGAGTTGTGTTTGGGAAACAAAGACACACATGGTTCCCAATGGGCAGAAACTGGTTGAATCAACATTGTTTCCATGTCATTTTGACACAAAACATCAATGTGGTGACATTGAATCAACGTGGAAAACTGATTGGATTTGCAAAAAGTCATCAACATAAGGGCATGTCCTCTTTTTTTACCCAACTTTTAACTTAAATCCAATGACATGGTGACATTTGTTGTTGATTTCACGTTGGATTCACGTTAGTTGACAACTAAACCAATTGTAAATCCAAACTAGATGTTGAACTTATGTCTGTGCCCAGTGGGTTTTAAAAATGTAGTGGTAATATTTCCTTCAGTACATACATTTGTAACTTACCCTGTCGCGCGGCTCAACTTACCCCACATCCGGTGTACTGTAAGTTGTGCCAAGAGACCAGTTTTTTTGGACAAGCTATCATTTCAAACTGTAATGTTTACATTTATTCTGATTATTTCCCAGGATACACAACATCCTGACATATGTGTAGATATCTTTCTTAGAAAGAATACTATATTTCCCTTGACTGAGTGATGCTGAATGTAAAAAATTGCTCAACTTACCCCACTCTCCCCTACTGCTTGGTTACGGAGGACAATGCAAAAAGGACAATAAGAAAATAATATATCAGAGCCATCTGAATTTGGTTTCACAGTAGTGTGAAAATTGTATAAGAAGGTCAAATGATCTCAGTGAGATCCAAGCCGATCATTTTTTGGCATAGCCATTAGTCTCTGTGTATCTGTCAGGGCCCACTCAGACCACAGCCAATAGAGGAAAATGTAGTGTTGACTCTCCGGCCCGTCCCTGTAGAGATGTAAATCTTGTTTTTCTCCTGGTGACCACCGAGCTCCCAGGAAAATACAACGTTCTCCAAATGACACGGTTGTAGACTTCCGATTACAGCCCTGTCACTTAACCTCTAGTGTGTAAACACTTAACTGGCAGAGGGAGAGATGGAGCGAGAGAGAGATGGGTAGAGACTGATAAATGGAGAGAGGTGAAAAGGTACAACAGGAAAGCAGGACTGACTGTGACAGGGTGAGGAAGAGCGACAGAGAGAGAGGTGAAAAAGGTACAACAAGAGAGCGGGACTGACTGTGACAGGGCGAGGGAGAGAGGGAGAGAGAGAGCGGGCAAAGGAAAGAGAGGTAGAAAGATAGAGTGAGATAAGAAAAGAGAGGGACAGAGACTAGGGTGTGTGGGCTGCTTTTTATTTGCTACCAGGCTGTGGAGTCAGACCACTGGCTGTGAAGGCTATCATAAAGCACCAAGCCAATGGGATGCTGTTGTCCATTTTTAGCCTGGAATCAAATCCTCCCGGATAGCTGTTTTTTACAGTTTTCTGTCTGGTTGTTGGGCAGTATCAACCGTATACTGTAAATAGAATTCCTACAATGGATATTCCCATCCATGTCCATGGGTCTGTGATAGGTGGATTGGCACCCCAGCTGCTTGAAACACTTCCTATCGTCTCCCTGTATGAACACTTTCATACAGTGTGATTGACATATTACTGACAGTCAACACCACACCCACACAGAAAATGTGATTGTTAAAAAAATGGTTAATCCTGTTCTCGTTAGAAGCAGATGTGGATCGTTTATTTTGCTATGGGAGAGTTAGAAACAACTGAATTATGGCCGTAAATCATAGCTGTTATAATGTTTGTCCATCATCCATGTATGGCAGCCCAGCCCCTGAAGTGACTCTTCTCATCAACTGTATGCAAGGATTTGCTGTGTTGTCTTAGGAATTCAGCATTCTCTGTGTTGATCTTGCCAACCCCCATTGTCACACCTCTGAGAAGCAGATTTCATAAAAAAATGGCAAGAATGGTCTTACATTTGATTCGACTAGGGTTGAAATGATTAATTACTGGTAATATGTTGGCATTCATAATAAAAGAATGAAGAAGTTATTCATTCTAGAGCTTGTTGTGTTTTTACTTGGGAAAAATTTACTTCGACACAGCAAACTAGCGTTCAACATGCTTGATACGACTGTGAAGTCCCAGAGGACACCGTACCGCGAAATAGAGCAGTTGCAATCAGAACTTGAAGCGTGCAAAAACAAGCATGATTTGACTTGGTCATCCCTACATGACCCACGGTGAGATTTGTTAGAATGGAGCACACATAGGCTTTAAAGTGACTTGTATGTTTTGGATACAGATAGCGGGATGGACACACAGTCAGTCCAACCTACGGGTGTGATGTGCGAGTCAACGCTGCTTGCTAGTATGCAATTGGGCTAAGCTACCAAAATAGCTCCCATTGCAGCTAATGGGACAGGTACAGAGGCTAATCCCAAACAGCTCACAAAGCCTTGTTGTGATTTGTGTGAAAAGGAATGGCATATGGTCAGGCGTTGCTGGAACCCTCCATTTCAGATGGCTATATAGGTTACTTTTGTGAATGTGATTTCTTCGTTGTATACAGAGTGCTCGATAAAATGTAATGGCTCCTGTTAAGACACAAATAATAGTTTATTTTCCTATGTGTGGTGCACATGGCTAAGTCCACCTGAATGTGCATGTTGGAGCATTCCTTTCTAGCTTGCTTGCAGGAAAGGTGTTACCTAAGTGCATTTGCACGTCTAAAGATGAAGACAATGTTAAGCGCCAAAAAGGACACTCTTGAAGAGACACTGCTGGGACCATGATCTGCTGGTCTGAATATCGTCTACGGTGACTACAGTGCTGGGCGTCCGGTTTTGAACACTTCTGTCTGATGTAGGGCAGTCCAGCCCCAGAAGTGACTCGTCTTATCAACTGTATGGTAGAATTTGATATGCATTGTCTTAGGAATTCAACACTCTCTGTATTTCTTGCCAACCCCCATTGTCACACCTCTGAGAAGCAGACTTTACATCGTAGTTCTGATATGTGATTGGAGGTTAACTTTACAGTAATACTATTGGTCAACAACTCAGGTTTTGAATCCGAACAACTCAGATGCTTATAAAAGGGTCTAAGATGAATTGTTCTTTCTCTTATTTGTTCCGGAACTGCCGTGGTGAGATACTCTATATTTAATTCTCTCTACACCCCATGGACATTTGGGGCATGGACTTTCAGCCTATGCTTTCTCTCTGTCTCTCTCTCTGACCATGCTTAGAATGATGCCTTGTAATGCTTGTTAATACCTTGTACGTTTTATGCCTTGTATGTGAATCCATTCATTTTACAAAGTGAATAAATACACTTGTATTTAGAATTAAATTCTCAGACATTTCTTCATTGCCTATTAATGTACAGTGGCTTGCGAAAGTATTCACTCCCCTTGTCATTTTTCTTATTTTGTTGCCTTACAACCTGGATTTAAAAAATATTTTTTGTATAATTTGATTTACACAACATGCACTTTGAAGATGCTAAATATTTTTTATTGTGAAACAAACAAGAAACAAGACAAAAAAACAGAAAACTTGAGCGTGCAAAACTATTCAACCCCCAAGTCAATACTTTGTAGAGCCACCTTTGGCAGCAGTTACAGCTGCAACTCTCTTGGGGTTTGTCTCTATAAGCTTGGCACGTCTAGCCACTGGGATTTTTGCCCATTCTTCAAGGCAAAACTGCTTCAGCTCCTTCAAGTTGGATGGGTTCCGCTGGTGTACAGCAAACTTTAAGTCATACCACAGATTCTCAATTGGATTGAGGTCTGGGCTTTGACTAGGCCATTCCAATACATTTAAATGTTTCCCCTTAAACCACTCGAGTGTTGCTTTAGCAGTATGCTTAGGGTCATTGTCCTGCTGGAAGGTGAACCTTTGTCCCAGTCTCAAATCTCTGGAAGACTGAAACAGGTTTCCCTCAAGAATTTCCCTGTATTTAGCACCATCCATCATTCCTTCAATTATGACCAGTTTCCCAGTCCCTGCCGATGAAAACCATCCCCACAGCATGATGCTGCCCCCAAGATGCTTCACTATGCGGATGGTGTTCTCGGGGTGATGAGAGATGTTGGGTTTGTCCCAGACATTGCGTTTTCCTTGATGGCCAAAAAGCTCAATTTTAGTCTCATCTGACCAGAGTACCTTCTTCCATATGTTTGGGGAGTCTCCCACGTGCCTTTTGGCGAGCATCAAATGTATTTGCTTATTATTTTTTTTAAACAATGGATTTTTTTCTGGCCACTTCTGTAACCCTTCCTTCAGGGTTATCTTTGGTCTCTTTGTTGCCTCTCTGATTAATGCCCTCCATGCCTGGTCCGTGAGTTTTGGTGGGCGGTCCTTTCTTGATAGGTTTGTTGGGGTGCCATATTCTTTCCATTTTTTAATAATGGATTTAATGGTGCTCCGTGGGATGTTCAAAGTTTCTGATATTTTTTTATAACCCAACCCTGATCTGTAATTTTCTACAACTTTGTTGACTTCTGAAGGTAATTGGTTGCACAAGATCTTATTTAAGGGCTTCATAGCAAAGGGGGTGAACACCTACAGTGTATGCACAAACCACTTTTCCATTTTTAAATTTTTTTTTTTTTTTTTAAACAAGCTGATTTTTTCATTTCACTTCACCAATTTGGATTATTTTGTGTATGTCCATTACATGAAATCCCCCAAAAATCTATTTAAATTACAGATTGTAATGCAACGAAATAGGAAAACGCCAAGGAGGATGAATACTTTTCCAAGGCACTGTAACTCAACCATAGTCTCTTACATGTTGCTAATTATCTTTATGGAGTCAGATAAACATTTTTATAGGCTTATTGCTGAGTCGCATGTAATGTGTACTGTGCATTCCGAAAGTATTCAGACCCCTTGACTTTTTCCTCATTTTGTTATGTTACAGCCTTGATTTAAAATCTATTTAATTGTTTTTTCCGTCATCAATCTAAAGACAATACTCTATGATGACAAAGCACAAACAGATTTTTTTTTGTTGCAAATTTATTAAAAACTTAAAACTAAAATATTACATTTACATAAGTATTCAGACCCTTTACTCAATACTTTGTTGAAGAACATTTGACTGTGATTACAGCTTCGAGTCTTTTTGGATATGACGCTACAAGCTTGGAACAGCTCTATTTGGGGAGTTTCTCCCATTCTTCTCTGCAGATCCTCTCAAGCTCTGTCAGGTTGAATGGGAAGCTACACAGCTTTTTTCAGATCTATCCAGACATGTTCGGTCAGGTTCAAGTCCGGGCTCTGGCTGGGCCACTCAAGGACATTCAGAGACTTGTTCCGAAGCCACTCGTAGGGTTGTTGTAATGTTGGAAGGTGAACCTTCTCCCCAGTCTGATGTCCTGAGTGCTCTGGAGCAGGTTGTCATCAAGGACCTCTCTGTACTTGCTCCGTTCATCTTTCCCTTGATTCTGACTAGTCTCCCAGTCCCTGCCGCTGAAAAAACATCCCCACAGCATGATGCTGCCACCACCATGCTTCTATGTTGGGACAGTGCCAGGTTTCCTATATACGTGACGATTGGCATTCAGGCCAAAGAGTTCAATCTCGGTTTCATCAGACCAGAGAATCTTGTTTCTCATGGTCTGAGAATCTTTAGGTGCCTTTTGGCAAACTCCAAGCGGGCTGTCATGTGCCTTTTACTGAGGAGTGGCCACTCTACCATAAAGGCCAGATTGGTAGAGTGCTGCAGAGATGGTTGTCCTTCTGGAAGTTTCTCCCATCTCCACAGAGGAACTCTAGAACTCTATCAGAGTGACCATCGGATTCTTCATCACCTCCCTGACCAAGGCCCTTCTATCCCAATTGCTCAGTTTGGCCAGGCAGCCAGCTCTAGGAGGAGTCTTGGTGGTTCCAAACTTCTTCCTTTTAAGAATGATGGAGACCCCGGTGTTCTTGGGGACCTTCAATGCTGCAAACAATTTTTAATACACTTCCCCCAGATCTGTGCCTCAACACAATCCTGTCTCTGAGCACTACGGACAATTCCTTTGACCTCATGGCTTGGTTTTTGCTCTGACATGCACTGTCAACTGTGGGACCTTATATAGACAGGTGTGTGCCTTTCCAAATCATGTCCAATCTATTCAATTTACCACAGATGTGCTCCATTCAAGTTGTTGAAAGATCTCGATCATGATCAGTGGAAACAGGATGCACCTGAGCTCAATTTTGAGTCTCATTGCAAAGGGTCTACCTACTTATGGAAATAAGGTCATAAGGCTTTGTCATTATGGGTTATTCTGTGTAGATTTATGAAGACATTTTTTTATTTAATCCAATTTAGAATTTGTCTGTAACGTAACAAAATGTAGGAAAAGGGAAGGGGTCTTAATACTTTATGAATGCACTGTATAATGTACTGCATGTTCACATATCAAATATTACTGTCCGTTACATCCACAAGGTCTTTGTCATCACCCATCCCCAGACTATGGGAGAAGACAGTTAGTCATTGAGGCTGGCTGAGCTCTTGGACTCCTGACTTAAACATGATCATTTTAGACTGTAGCCTTCTGAGGCCTTCTCACAAGGACGGCGTTTTGGAAATAAACGTGGAATTTAGCTTAATTGCAGTTTACAGATTTAGGAGGGGCAGCATTTTCTTCTTTATTTTCTTGCATAAGTAGAGAGCGAGCGGAGGCCAAAGACATGAGGTTTGGAAGCCACAGAAAGAGGTTACAAAACGTCAAAGAGAGGCAGAGAGCGAGAGAAACAAACAGGGAGAGAAACGCAAAGAGGACATTCATGTTCAGAACTGGTTTTTCTAATTTGCTTGAGGCTGATGCTCAGACCTATACTGCTCTTCATGAGAGATATTTCTATCTTTCTCCTCTCTCTCTGTTCCTATCTATATTATCTGTCTCTCTCGCTTGCTCTCTCCCTTCCAATCTATTCTCTCTCTCACTTCCTATCTATTATCTCTCTCCCTTCCAATCTATTCTCTCTCTCCCTTCCTATCTATTCTCTCTCTCTCTCTCCCCCTTCCTATATTTTCTCTCTCTCTCTTTCTCTCCCTCCCTTCCTATCTATTCTCTTTCCCTGCTTTCCTATCTATTCTCTCTCCCTTCCTCCCTTCTTATCTATTCTCTCTCTGTCTCTCTCTCCCCCTTCCTATATATTCCCTCTCTTTCTCTCCCTCCCTTCCTATCTATTCTCTTTCCCTGCCTTCCTATCTATTCTCTCTCAATTCCTCCCTTCTTATCTATTCTCTCTCTCTCTCTGTCTCTCTCTCCCCCTTCCTATATAATCCCTCTCTTTCTCTCTTTCTTTCCCTCCCTTCCTATCTATTCTCTCTCCCTCCCTTCCTATCTATTCTCTCTCCCTTCCAATCATTATTGGGTCCCGTGTGGCTCAGTTGGTAGAGCATGGTGTTTGCAACGCCAGGGTTGTGGGTTTGATTCCCACGGGGGACCAGTATGTATGAAATGTATGCATTCACTACTATAAGTTGCTCTGGATAAGAGCGTCTGCTAAATGACTAAAAAAAAAAAAATTGTCTCTCTCGCTCCCTTATCTATATTAGCTCTCTCCTTTCCTATCTATAATCTCTCTCCCTTCCTATCATTCTCTCTCTCTCTCCCTTCCTATCTATTATCTCTCTTCCTTCCTATCTATTATCTATCTTTCTCTCCCTTCCTATATATTATCTCTCTTCCTTCCTATCTATTATCTCTCTCTCCCGTCCTATCTATTATCTCTCTTCCTTCCTATCTATTCTCTTTCTCCCTCTCCCTTCCTAGCTATTATCTCTCTCTCCCTCCTTATCTATTCTCTCTCTCTCTCCCTTCCTAACTATTCTCTCCCTCCCTACCTATCTATTCTCTCTCTTTCCCTCCGTTCCTATCTATTCTCCCTCTCTCTCTCTCCCTTCATATCTTTATTTTATCTCTCTCCCTTTTTATCTATATTATCTCTCTCGCTCTCTCTCCCTATCTATATTCTCTCTCTCTTTCTCTCCCCCTTCCTATCTATACTCTCTGTCTCCCTTCCTATCATACTCTCTCTCTCTTTCTCCCTTCCAATCTATTCTCTCTTAATTCCCATCTATTATCTCTCTCTCCCTTCCTATATATTATCTCTCTCTCCCTCCCTATCTATTCTCTCCCTCCCTACCTATCTATTCTCTCTCTTTCCCTCCGTTCCTATCTATTCTCCCTCTCTCCCTTCATATCTTTATTTTATCTCTCTCCCTTCTTATCTATATTATCTCTATCGCTCTCTCTCCCTATCTATATTCTCTCTCTTTCTCTCCCCCTTTCTATTTATACTCTCTGTCTCCCTTCCTATCATACTCTCTCTCTCTCTCTCTCCCTTCCTATCTATTCTCTCTTAATTCCCATCTATTATCTCTCTCTCCCTTCCTATCATACTCTCTCTCTCTCTCTCTCTCTCTCCCTTCCTATCTATTCTCTCTTAATTCCCATCTATTATCTCTCTCTCTTCCTATATATTATCTCTCTCTCCCTCCCTATCTATTCTCTCCCTCCCTACCTATCTATTCTCTCTCTTTCCCTCCGTTCCTATCTATTCTCCCTCTCTCCCTTCATATCTTTATTTTATCTCTCTCCCTTCTTATCTATATTATCTCTCTCGCTCTCTCTCCCTATCTATATTCTCTCTCTTTCTCTCCCCCTTTCTATTTATACTCTCTGTCTCCCTTCCTATCATACTCTCTCTCTCTCTCTCTCTCTCCCTTCCTATCTATTCTCTCTTAATTCCCATCTATTATCTCTTTCTCCCTTCCTATCATACCCTCTTTCTCTCTCTCTCTCCCTTCCTATCTATTCTCTCTTAATTCCCATCTATTATCTATCTCTCTCTCCCTCTCTCTCTCTCTCTCTCTGTCTCTCCTAACCATGCAGATCCATCATGTTTATGATGCTAGCCAGGCTATTAGTTCCACACAATAAAACTATCCTGTTAGTGTTTTAACTGCTTGCCCTACTCCCTAAGTTGTGAGGTGGTGGGATAACCAAACGTGCCTAGATCTTGCCCAGGCCTTGTCTTATCAGAGATTTGAGCCAAACATTTTGTAGCTTCGATGTTTCTCATCATGTATCTAGACACAAACACCTAATTTGTTCATTAGATAACAGTGAAGGTACTCTTACAGTTGTTGTTAGGGTTCTAGCACCTCTCTCCATCCTGCTCTTTGTCCCTCTAATCCACGTCAATAACAGTTGAGGAGCTACCATTAGAGTTACATGGTTATATCACTCTCCTGCTCTCTGTCCCTCCCTTGTCTCACTTGTCTTGTTATGAATTATTACTCCTATTCCTACTTTACGCTCTGTCTGCATATGGTCCATTTTAGACCATCGGCCCCCTCACCTGATTCGCTTATTTTGCCTTTCCATCTGTATATTATGAAATATAGTACCAGTCAAAAGTTTGGACACACCTCCTCATTCAAGGGTTTTTCTTTATTTTTACTATGCTTTACATTGTAGAATAATAGTGAAGACATAAAAACTGTGAAATAACACATATAGAATCATGTAGTAAGCAAAAAAGTGTTAAACAAATCAATATATATTTTATATTCTTCAAAGTAGCCACCTTTTGCTTTGATGACAGCTTTGCACACTCTTGTCATTCTCTCAACCACCTTCACCTGGAATGCTTTTCCAACAGTCTTGAAGGAGTTTCCACATATGCTGAGCACTTGTTGGCTGTTTTTCCTTCACTCTGCGGTCCAACTCATCCCAAACCATCTCAAGTGGAGGCGAGGTCATCTGATGCAGCACTCCATCACTCTCCTTCTTAGTCAAATAGCCCTTACACAGCTGGGAGGTGTGTTGGGTCATTGTCCTGTTGAAAAATAAATGATAGCCCTGCTAAGTGCAAACAAGATGGTTTGGCATATCGCTGCAGAATGCTGTGGTAGACATGCTGGTTAAGTGTGCCTTGAATTCTAAGTAAATCACAGACAGTATCAACAGCAAAGCACCCCCACACCATCGCACATCCTTTTCCATGCTTCACGGTGGGAACCTCACATGCGGAGATCATCCGTTCACCTACTCTACGTCTCAGAAAAAATATGCACGGTTTGAAACAAAACACTCAAATTTGGACTCATCCGTGCAAAGGACAGATAGCCAAATTTGAGTGTTTTGTTTCAAACCGTGCATTTTTTTCTGAGACGTAGAGTAGGTGAACGGATGATCTCCGCATGTGAGGTTCCCACCGTGAAGCATGGAGAAGGACGTGCAATGGTGGGGGGGTGTTTTGCTGTTGACATTGTCTGTGATTTAATGTCCATTGCTCGTGTTTCTTGGCCCACGCAAGTCTCCTCTTCTTATTGGTGTCCTTTAGTAGTGGTTTCTTTGCAGCAATTTGACCATCAAGGCCTGATTTACGCAGTCTCCTCTGAACAGTTGATGTTGAGATGTGTCTGTTACTTGAACTCTGTGAAGCATTTATTTGGGCTGCAATTTCTGAGGCTGGTAACTCTAATGAGCGTATCCTCTGCAGCAGAGGTAACTCTGGGTCTTCCTTTCCTGTGGCGGTCCTCATGAAAGCCAGTGTCATCGTAGCACTTGATGGTTTTTGCGATTGTACTTGAAGAAACTTTAAAAGTTATTGATTTTCCATATTCACTGACCTTCATGTCTTAAAGTAATGATGGACTGTCATTTCTCTTTGCTTATTTGAGTTGTTCTTGTCATAATATAGACTTGGTCTTTTACCAAATAGGCTATCTTCTGTATACTACCCCTACCTTGTCACAACACAACTGATTGGCTCAAAAGCATAAAGAAGGAAAGAAATTCTACAAATTAACTTTTAACAAGACATACCTGTTCATTTTCATGCATTCCAGGTGACTACCTGATGGCGCTGGTTGAGAGAATGCCAAGAGTGTGCAAAGCTGTCGTGAAGGCAAATAATCTCAAATATAAAGTATATTTAGATTTGTTTAACACTTTTTTGGTTACTACATGATTCCATATGTGTTATTTCATAGTTTTTATGTCTATTCTATTATTCTACAATGTATAAAATAGTACAAATAAAGAAAAACCCTTGAATGAGTAGATGTGTCAAAATGTTTGACTGGTACTTTAAATGAAATATATGTATCTGTAGGCCAGTAGAGGCTGTTGAGGGGATGATGGCTCATAATAATGGTTGGAATGGAGTGTAATTGCTGGAATGGAGTGAATGGAATGGTAGCAAACACGTGTTTGATACCATTACATTGACTACATTCCGGCCATTATTATGAGCCGTCCTCCCCTCAGCACACTGCTATAGGCATAAATTGTAAATGGTGGTTGTGTTGAATAGTGTGGCTGTGTACAGTGTACTTAACGACATGTGAAATTATATCATGGGATATTGTGGACTGGATTTTGCTAACAGGCCTTTGGAGTAGCTGTAATGGATGCATTTCAGGTGGAGCACCAGGAAACTGTCTTGGGTAGACTGACCCAGTTCTGAGGAAGGACAAGGGGGTGGAAGTCTGAGTCTCGAATCTACCCCCAAGACATGGCATTTGGTTCCACATGGTGGAGGGTGTATGTGTGTGTGTTTGTGTGCATACGGTATGTGTGTTGATATAACGGATTTGTGCATTCTGTATATGTGTGCATCTGTGAATGTCTTCTCTCCCCCCACAGGGCTGCCTGGCCTCTGGGTGTAGAATGTCTTCTCTCCCCCCACTGGGCTGTCTGGCCTCTGGGTATACAATGTAGATGGGGGGTCTGGGGGATCCATGACTGCATAGGACAATCCGTGTGTATAGGATAGCATGATATATACTGAACATACTATACTCAGAACACATACCACTGCAGATCCGTACATGAATGCATGCATACATGAATACAGACACACATAGACACACGCGTGCACACACACGCACATACTCTCACCCCCTCCACCTCCACCTCCACCCTCATCTATCCCCCCAACACACAAACAAAACCTCACAGTGGGTTACATACATGCAAGGCAGGAGCAGGAATGCACAGAGCTCAGATAAGAGTGTGTTATCTGGAGACAGATGATGTAAAATATGTCCATTAATAACCAGTGCTCTGCTGGAGAGGGTGTTGTTTTTGCTGCAATATATCAGCGCTGGTTAGAGGGTGTCACCGTTCTCTCGTCTGTGGACCTAACAAATAAGTTCAGTTCAAAGAGCCCCAGATCAAACAACAATCCCTCTCCATGGTTGCTAGGCTGGGAGGACCTGGTGGACGGGGAAGGAGGGAGTGAGAGAGGTAGGTAGGTAGGGAGGGAAAGAAGGAAAAAGGGAGGGAGCGAGGGTGGCAAGGCTGGGTTGGGGGATGAGGTAGTGGGTCAACGAGATACAGGGATAAGCTTAAGTGAAAAAAGGCTACCTCCGCGACTCGATAACAGATTAGTAAATTAGGTTGAAAGTGTAATAATGGTCTGCGCAGACTGTCATGTTTCTGCAGCTGTGGACTTTGAATTGAGCTTTAGGAAAGTTGAGGGACCAGATATGGTCAGGAGTGAGTAGGATGAGGTAGAGGTAGATGAGAGGTAGAGGGATGAGAAAGGGTTAGACAACGGGGAGATAGAAGGTGTAAGGGGAGGAGGGGAGGGGGGGGAGTTGGTGGGACATGTCAATGGATGGATTGAGGGTACAGCATTAGACTAGGCAAGAACAATTATTTAGGAAGGGGAGGAGGGTCAGTGATAGAGAGAGAGAGAGAGAGAGAGTGAGATGGTATGACCTGTGGGTGGATGATTGAGGATTAGACAATTCAACAGGAGCTCTAGAGATGAGGGTCTACCAGTGACAGTAAGAGAGGTATGTGTGTGTGTGTGTGTGTGTGTGTGTGTGTGTGTGTGTGTGTGTGTGTGTGGGAGGGAGGGAGGGAGGGGTGGCTAGACAAGGTGTTGTAGGGCTGATGAGGTGAGAGCAGTATAATGAGCAAGAAGAAGAATGGCGTTGATAGTAAGACGATGTTACGTTACTGTATAGTTAGTAAGTATAGTGAGTGAGTAGGTGTAGGGAGCGAAAGTTAAAGTGGATGTGAGTAGGAGGGGTAAAGATAAGAGTAAGGGGAGGGTCCAGCGTAATGACAAATGTCCGAAAACAAGGTAATTTCCTGTAAAACCAGACCCCCACAATGGCAATCAACTCAAAACCTTTTCAAAGCTCAATTTAGATATACAGTGTGTGTGTGTGTGTGTGTGTGTGTGTGTGTGTGTGTGTGTGTGCGCGCGTGCGTGCGTGCGTGCGTGTGTGTGTCTGGCTGTGTGAACTGCAGTCATGTTGAAATGAGTGTCACTGTTTCTGTTGCATGGTGGTTGTGTAAGTAGAGGTGTGAATACATCCTTGATAAGTCTTTGATACAAAGCCTCCTTCCACCACCCAGCTCTGAGCAATGGGCCTTTGTCACTGTGTTTGAATACATACTGTACAGCTTATGCAGTAATTCTGTCTGCTCTCTTTCCACCAACTATAAACTTGGACTTGTCCCATCTATGTTCCAACTCCACTGTTTGCTGTGTGGAGGAACCACTTTCAGAGGAGTGGATTGAAGGTGAATGTTAGGGGCAGACAGCTGAGAGTGGGAAGCCAGGGCTGCGTTCAGCAGGGCACATCCGTGCTGTGGAATGTTTAGAAATAGGTTACGTTGAACAAACAATCCTCATTTCTTCCATCCATCTATAGTTATCTACACTTGAACCATCACCTCGTTATTATTCCCATGACCTTTGACACTCAAACTATCCTCCCGTACTTTCTCTGTGGTCTTCTTCTCATCCATTACTACAGTAATAACCCCAAACTAGGGATTTTAGGGTATCACAGATAACACTAACTGGGATTTACCTTTAACTTCTCAGGGCTGCACGCTACCGTCCCACCCACAGTTCACACTATTCAACACTAATCAGAGCGCCAAATTCAAAACAACAAAATGTCATAATTCAAAGTTCTCAAACATACAACTATTTTACACCATTTTAAAGATAAACCTCTCCTTAATCCAATCCCATTGTCCGATTTCAAAAAGGCTTTACGGCGAAAGCATAAAGTTAGATTATGTTAGGACAGTGCCAACACAAGAAAAACCACACAACCATTTTCCAAGCAGGAGAGGGGTCACAAAAACCATAAATACAGCTAAAATTAAGAACTAACCTTTGACGAACTTCATCAGATGACGCTCCTAGGACTCAATGTTACACAATACATATATGTTTTGTTCGATAAAGTTAATATTTATATCCAAAAACCCCATTTTACATTGGAGCGTGATGTTCAGAAAATATTTTTCCTCCAAAACATCCGGTGAAACAGCACAACAATTTACAAAAATACTCATCATAAACGTTGATAAAATATTAAACTGTTATTCAAAGAATTATAGATAAACATCTCCTGAATGCAACCGCAGTGACAGATTTCAAAAAAGCTTTACGGGGAAAGCACACTTTGCAATAATCTGAGTACAGCGCTCAGAAAAATACAACACGCAATACAGTTACCCACCATTTTGGAGTCATCTAAAATCATGAATAGCATTATAAATATTCACTTACCTTTGATGATCTTCATTAGAAGGCACTTCCAGGAATCCCAGGTCCACAATAAATGTTGTTTTGTTCGATAAAGTCCATAATTTATGTCCAAATACCTCCTTGTTGTTAGCGCGTTCAGTAAGCTACTCCAAATGTAGGAAGCGCACCCAAAATTTCACAACGAAAAGTAAAAAAAAGTTAGATTTACGTTCGTTGAAACATGTCAAACGTTGTATAGCATCAATCTTTAGGGCCTTTTTAACATAAAACTTCAATAATATTCCAACCGGACGATTCCAATGTCTTGAAAAACGTTATGGAACACAGCTACCTCATCACGTAAACGCGTGCCACAAAACTCATGTCATTTTCTGAGTCACCAACTTCCCGGCCTTCTTGTTCGCTCTGTGTTCACCGCAAAAGCCTGAAACTAGGTTCTAAAGACTGTTGACATCTAGTGGAAGCCTTAGCAAGTGCAAAATGAACCCTAAGTCACTGTGTGTTAGATAGGCAATGACTTGAAAAGACTACAAGCATCAGATTTCCCACTTCCTGGTTGGATTTTTCTCAGGTTTTTGCCTGCCATATGAGTTCTGTTATACTCACAGACATCATTCAAACAGTTTTAGAAACTTCAGAGTGTTTTCTATCCAAATCTACTAATAATATGCAAATATTTGACTCTGGGCCCGAGTATTAGGCAGTTTACTCTGGGCACGTTTTTCATCCGAAATCGAAAATACTGACCCCTATACCTTGACAGGTTAATCAGCTTCTAGCTGCTCTCAAGCAGAAATGAGATCTCCCTCTAACTCTGCTCGTACACACAAACACACGCAGTGTATATGTATCAAGGTAAGACCCAGATGCAGACCGTGTCGAAGTAACAGTGTTTATTACAGCAACGGGGGCAAAGTTACAGGACGGCAGGCAGGCTCAGGGTCAGGTCAGGCAGAGGTCAGTAATCCAGACGTGGGCAAAGGTACAGGACGGCAGGCAGGCAGGCTCAGGGACAGGGGCAGGCACTGTGGTCAGGAGAGGTGGGTACAGGGTCAGGACAGGTAAGGGTCAAAAACCAGGAGGACGAGAAAAGAGACATTTTAGTCATTTAGCAGATGCTCTTATCCAGAGTGACTTACAGTAGTGAATGCATACATTTCATACCATATTTTTTTTTTTCCTGTGCTGGCCCCCCGTGGGAAACGAACCCATAACCCTGGCGTTGCAAACACCATGCTCTACCAACTGAGCTACAGGGAAGGCTAGGGGAAAAGCAGGAGCTGACACAAGAACGCTGGTTGACTTGGCAAACAAGACAAACTGGCAACAGACAAACAGAGAACACAGGTATAAATACATGGGGGATAATGGGGAAGATGGGCAACACCTGGAGGGGGTGGAGACAATCCCAAAGACAGGTGAAACAGATCAGGGTGTAACAGTACCCCCCTCTAGGGGCGCCACCTGGCGTCCTACCAGGGCGCATACCTGGTTGACCGGGGTGCCAGGGGTGGAAGTCGGCAATGAGGGCTGGGTCCAGGATGTCTCTAGCACGGACCCAACACCTCTCCTCTGGGCCATAACCCTCCCAATCAACCAGGTACTGGAAACCCCTGCCCCGTGGTCCAACCCTCAGGAGGCATCTCACCGTATACGCCGGATGGCCATCGACGACACAGGGAGGAGGGGTGGGACTGGAAATAGAATAAAAAGGGCTGTGAGACACAGCTTAATTCTAGACACATGGAATGTAGGATGAATGTAAAGGGTACGAGGAAACAGAAGGCGGACAGCAGAGGGGCTAATGATCTTGGGTGGACAGCCATACCTTCTGCCTGAGGCTATACCGGGGAGCCGGGGTCCAATGGCGATCCACTAGTCGTCGATACCTGGAGGTGGTCTTGAGGAGGACCTACCAGGCTCTCCTCCAGGTACGTCAACAGCAGTGGACAAACATCTGGGCAGAAGGTATGCTGACCTCCTCTTCCTGCTCAGGGAAGAGCGGTGGCTGATACCCCAGGGAACAGTCAGAGGGAGATAGGCCCGTGGCAGATGGTAGTTTGGGGAGAGGAATGAAGTGGGCTGCTTTGAAAAACCGATCCACCATGGTCAGGATGGCGGTGTTGCCATCAGACAGGGGTAGACCGGTGACAAAGTTCAGGGAGAGTTGAGACCAGGGATGGTGGGGGACAGGCAGAGGTTGGAGGAGACCAGCCGGAACTTGCCAAGGAGACTTGTTCTGTGCACACAATGTGCAAGCGGCAACGAATGTGGACACGTCAGGAACCATAGTCGCACAAAGGCCAGGGTACGACGTGTGCTCAGGTGGCAGACAAGCCTGAAGAAGTGGGCCCACTCCAGGACCACGGAGCGGACAGCATCAGGAACGAACATCCAGTTATCAGGGCCCCCACCCGGGGTTCGTCTGGGTACACTGCGCCTCACGAACATGCTTCCCTATTCCCCAGCTGCTGTCACCAGGCATGAAGTGGGATGGATGGTCTCGGGTTCCGGATAGTAGTTGTGGGCTAAAGCAGCAGGACAGTGCATCCGGCTTGACATTCTTGGATCCCGGACAGTATGAGAGGGAGAAGTTGAACCAGATGAACAGCAGAGCCCATCTGGCTTGCCTGGAGCTGAGGCGCTAGGTGGTGCGGAGATACTTCAGGTTCTTGTGGTCAGTCCACATGATGAACAGATGTTCCGCCACCTCCAGCCCGAGCCTCCATTCCTCCAACGTCATCTTCATCACGAGAAGCTCACGATTCCCCACATCATAGTTCCTTTCCATGGCATTGAGGCGATGGGAGAAGAAGGCGCAGGGATGTAGCTTGGGGTCAAGGGCAGAATGCTGGGACAGGACAGCCCCCACTCCGACATCTGAAGCATCGGCCTCCACCATGAACTGACGAGATGGGTCAGGATGAACCAGGATGGGAGCAGTGGTGAAGCGATGTTTGAATGCCCAGTCAGCAGCTGGAGACCACGTGAACGGAACCTTGGGCGAGGTGAGTGCTGACAGGGGGGAAGCCACGGTGCTGTGACCCCAGATAAAGCGGTGATAGAATTTGGCGAACCCCAGGAAACAGCTGCACACTGGACATAGGCTGACGCCAATCCATCAATTCTCTTACCATCTGGACACTCCCAGCAGAGATGATGTAACCCAGAAAGGGATGGTGGAACGATGGAACTTGCACTTCTCCACCTTCACAAACAGCGGATTCTTCAGTAGGTGTTGAAGGACCTGCCGGACGTGGAGCACATGTTTTTGCGTGGAGCGGGAGAAGACTAGGATGTCATCAATGTAAACGAAGATGAACTGGTTCAACATGTCACGGAGGACATCATTCACCAGAGCCTGGAACACAGCAGGGGCGTCGGTGAGGCCAAAGGGCATGACCAGATTCTTGTAGTGGCCACTGGCTGTGGTGAAGGCGGTCTTCCACTCGTCCCCCTCTTGTATCCGCACCAGGTGGTAGGCGTTCCGTAAATCCAGATTGGAAAAAAAGGACTTTATCGAACAAAACAACCATTTGTTATGTAGCTGGGACCCTTGGGATTGCAAACAGAGCAAGATCTTCAAAGGTAAGTCATTTATTTTATCGCTATTTCTGACTTTCGTGACTCCTCTGCTGGTTTGGAAAATGTTTTTAATGCTTTCGTATGCGGGGCGCTGTCCTCAGATAATCGCATGGTATGTTTTTTGAAATCTGACAAAGCGGCTGGATTAACAAGAAGTTAAGCTTTTAAACGATGTAAGACACTTGTATTTTCATGAATGTTTAATATTACGATTTTTGTATTTTGAATTTCGCACTCTGCAATTTCACCGGATGTTGTCGAGGTGTGCTGCTAGTGGCAGGTCTAGCCCAAAGAGGTTTAAACGGAGAGCCAAGCATCTGTCGGGGGTTTTTAGCTCAGTGTGCCCTCATTTTCGAGCTTCTGCCCTCCTCCTTCCACTCGGATCTCTCCAAGATAGCCTACCTCATCACGCTGTTGTCTGGGAGGGCTCTCACCTGGGCTACCACTGTATGGGAACAACAGCTGGCAATGTGCATGAGTCTGGAGGGGTTAGTGGGAGAGGTGAGGAAGGTTTTTGATGCCCCGTTCTCAAGGAGAGAAGCTGCTGTCATGGAAATATACAGTCAATCATATTTCTCAAATACCAGAGCCTGTGAGTTCAAATAGACTTTTATTACAACATAATAAAAGTCAAGCTGGTTCATGAATACAACTAACTTTCCAATCTTGGTACAGACTTCTTATACATTTTTCCTCCTTACGTCACACCCATAGTAACTCCTCCTAATGACTCATCCCCTCTGGCATTTAGCCACCATTATCTGATAGCCTTGCACTAAGTTTAGTTTGGTTTCATGTTAGGGCATGGAAACTGTAGAGCATCAACAATAGTTCAAAAATAGACATGTACTGACCTTAACCTCTCTGGGCCAGTGGGACGTTTGCGTCCCACCCTAGTCAACAGCCAGTGGAATCGCATGGCGCGAAATACAAATACCTCAAAAATGCTATAACTTCAATTTCTTAAACATATTACTATTTTACACCATTTTAAAGATAAGACTCTCGTTAATCTAACCACGTTGTCCAATTTCAAAAAGGCTTTTAAACGAAAGCAAAACATTACATTATGTCAGGAGAGTACCCTGCCAAAAATAATCACACAGCCATTTTCCAAGCAAGCACATATGTCACAAAAACCAAAACCACAGCTAAATGCAGCATTAACCTTTGATGATCTTCATCAGATGACACTCCTAGGACATTATGTTATACAACACATGCATGTTTTGTTCAATCAAGTAAATATTTATATCAAAAACCAGCTTTTTACATTAGCATGTGATGTTCAGAACTAGCATACCCACCGAAAACTTCCGGTGAATTTACTAAATTACTCATGATAAATGTTGACAAAATACATAACAATTATTTTAAGAATTATAGATACAGAACTCCTTTATGCAATCGCTATGTCCGATTTTAAAATAGCTTTTCGGCGAAAGCACATTTTGCAATATTCTGAGTACATAGCTCGGCCATCACGGCTAGCTATTTTGACATCCACCAACTTCGGGGTCACCTAAACTCAGAATTACTATTAGAAAAAATTGATTACCTTTGCTGTTCTTCGTCAGAATGCACACCCAGGACTTCTACTTCAACAGCAAATGTTGTTTTGGTTCCAAATAATCCATAGTTATATCCAAATACCTCCGTTTTGTTCGTGCGTTCAGGTCACTATCCGAAGGGAGCGCATTTCGTGACAAAAAAATTCAAAATATTCCATTACCGTACTTAGAAGCATGTCAAACGCTGTTTAAAATACATTTTTATGCTACTTTTCGCGTAAAATAGTGTTAATATT
This sequence comes from Salmo trutta, assembly GCF_901001165.1. Lineage (NCBI taxonomy): Eukaryota > Metazoa > Chordata > Actinopteri > Salmoniformes > Salmonidae > Salmo > Salmo trutta. The sequence continues at coordinate 39,150,564 of NC_042973.1, forward strand.
CCAACCGGGCAACGTTGTTTTCATTGAAAGACTGAAAGAAAAAAATGGAGAAGTCTCGTGAACGCGCATCTCCAGTCTCACTGTCCCCAGGCTGACCACTTACAAACTCTGCTCCTATACTTTGCCCAGAGACAGCAGACAACCCATTCCGCTTTCTGGCGGCTTTAGAGAGCCAATGGAAGCCTTAGAAGGTGTCACGTTACAGTACAGATGCTGTACTTTCGATAGAGATGCAACAGAAGGACAACAAATTGTCAGACAGGGCACTTCCTGCATGTAATCTTCTCAGGTTTTGGCCTGCCATATGAGTTCTGTTCTACTCACAGACACCATTGAAACATTTTTAGAAACTTTAGAGTGTTTTCGATCCAAAACTACTAATTATATGCATATTCTAGTTTCTGAGCAGGAGTAGTAACCAGATTAAATCAGGTACGTTTTTTATCGTGAAAGAGTGACTATTTTACACCATTTTAAAGACAAGACTCTCGTTAATCTAACCACACTGTCCGATTTCAAAAAGGCTTTACAATGAAAGCAAAACATTAGATTATGTCAGCAGAGTACCCAGACAGAAATAATCAGACACCCATTTTTCAAGCTAGCATATAATGTCACATAAACCCAAACCACAGCTAAATGCAGCACTAACCTTTGATGATCTTCATCAGATGACAATCCTAGGACATTATGTTATACAATACATGCATGTTTTGTTCAATCAAGTTCATATTTATATCAAAAACCAGCTTTTTATATTAGCATGTGACGTTCAGAACTAGCATTCCCACCGAACACTTCCGGTGAATTTACTAAATTACTCACAATAAATGTTCACAAAAAACATAACAATTATTTTAAGAATTATAGATACAGAACTGCTTTATGCACTCGCTATGTCCGATTTTAAAATAGCTTTTCGATGAAAGCACATTTTGCAATATTCTGAGTAGATAGCCCGGCCATCACAGGCTAGCTATTTTGACACCCACCAAGTGTGGTACTCACCAAACTCCGATTTACTATTAAAAAAGTTTGATTACCTTTGCTGTCTTCGTCAGAATGCACTCCCAGGACTTCTACTTCAATAATAAATGTTGGTTTGGTTCCAAATAATCCATAGTTATATCCAAATAGCGGCGTTTTGTTCGTGCGTTCAAGACACTATCCGATGGGTAAAGAAGGGTGACGTGCCCGACGCGTTTCGTGACAAAAAAATTCAAAATTTTCCATTACCGTACTTTGAAGCATGTCAACCGCTGTTTAAAATCAATTTTTATGCTATTTTTCTCGTAAAAAAGCGATAATATTCCGACCGGGAGTCGTTGTTTTTGTTCAAAGAGAGAGAAAGTAAACATGGTGTTGGCTCGTGCACGCGCAATGTGGTAATGTTTTTCAGCCAGGGTCTGCAAAGCCACCATTCATCTTTCTGGCGCCTTCTGAGAGCCTATGGGAGCGTTAGAAAATGTCACGTCATGCCAGAGATCCCCTGTTTTGGTTAGAGATGATCAAGAAGGCCATGAAATGGTCAGAGAGAGCGCTTCCTGTTTGGAATCTTCTCAGGTTTTGGCCTGCCAAATGAGTTCTGTTATACTCACAGACACCATTCAAACAGTTTTAGAAACTTTAGGGTGTTTTCAATCCAAATCAAACAATTATATGCATATTCTAGTTACTGGGCAGGAGTAGCAACCAGATTAAATCGGGTACGTTTTTTATCCGGCCGTGCAAATACTGCCCCCTATACCACAACAGGTTAAGGACGAGCTTGCTGCTCGGGAGTTACCCACGGATCTTGACTCCCTCATCCCTTTGACCATCCACATTGATGGGCGATTGCGGGAACGACAGATGTAGAGGAAATTTGATTTCGCTCACACGTCCAGGGATTCCACCTCCCCTCTGAGTCATCCCTGAAGTCCCCGACGGTTCCATTGCCGAGAGCACCTGAGGTTTCCCAACCTTCCCACGAGTCACGAAGACGTCCGAGGCACTGTTTCCCGAGCCTATGCAACTGGGCAGGGCTGGGCTGTCGCCAGCAGAACACAGGATCAACACAAGGAGCTGTCCGTATTGTGGGACTTTTGGTCATTTTGATTCCTTTTGCCCGGTAAAAGACCAGGCTCGCAGACAGGAGCTAGTACTCTAGTGGGCCATTTGGATAACTTTTCGGCTTCCCTTACTCGCACCCCTTTCCATATCATTCTGCAGTGAGGAAACCAGTCCAAATCTCTCCTTGATTCTAGGGCCGAGGAGAGCTTTTTGGACGCCACACTGGCTTCCGAGCTGAATATCCCCACTCAGCCCCTCTCCATCCCCATGGATGTTAGAGCGCTGGACAGGTGCTCTATAGGTCAGTTCACCCATAACACCACTCCCATCAATCTACATGTGTCAGGGAATCACAGCAAGACCATTCAATTCCTGCTCATTAAGTCCCCGCAGATTCCGCTGGTTTTGGGATTCTCCTGGCTCCATCGACACAATCCTCTAATTTGTTTTTAAATTTTAATAATTTAGCAGACGCTCTTATCCAGAGCAACTTACAGTAGTGAATGCATACATTTCATTTTTTTTTTTTTGTACTGGCCCCCCGTGGGAATCAAACCCACAACCCTGGCGTTGCACACACCATGCTGGCGTTGCAAACACCATGCTCTACCAACTGAGCCACAGGGAAAGGCTCATCAGCTGGTCTTCGAGTGCTATCATGGGCTGGAGTTTGCTCTGCCATGCCCATTGTCTGAAGTCGGCTCAACCTGCCCAGGGACGTCATCCTGGGGGCTTGGAAGTTGTTCCGGACATCTCCACCATTCCCGCGGAGTACCAGGACCTCCGGGAGGTGTTCAGCAAGTCGCGGGCCACTTCCCTTCTACCGCACCGCCCTTATGACTGCGGGATTGACTGTCTCACAAGCACCATGCCGCCTTGGGGACGTCTGTACTCTCTGTCGGGACCAGAGACCAAGGCTATGGAGATCTACATTGGGGACTCCCTAGCTACAGAATTTATCTGTCCCTCCTCCTCTCCCGTTGTCGCAGGTTTCTTCTTCGTGGAGGAAAAGGACAGAACCCTGCACCCGTGCATTGACTCCCGGGGACTCAATGACATTACTGTGAAGAGCTGTTACCCGCTACCACTCATTTCCTCTGCCTTTGAGCCACTCCAGGGAGCCAATGTTTTCTCCAAGCTGGTTCTACGTAACGCCTACCCCCTGGTGTGGATACAAGAGGGGGGCGAGTGGAAGACCACCTTCAACACGGCCAGTGGCCATTACGAATATCCTGTCACACCGTTTGGCCTCACCAACGCCTCTGCCGTGTTCCAGGATCTGGTGAATGATGTTCTCTGCGACATGCTGAACCGGTTCGTCTTCGTCTACATTGATGACATCCTTGTCTTGTCCCGCTACCCCCAAGAACATGTGCTCCACATCCGACAGGTTCTCCAGCACATTCTGGAGAACCAGTTGTTTGTTAATGCAGAAAAGTGTGAGTTCCATCGCTCCACCATTCCCTTTCTGGGCTAAATCATCTCTGCTGTGAGTGTCCAGACGGATCAGGAGAAGGTGAGAGCAGTGGTGGATTGGCCTCAGACTACATTCAGGGTGCAGCTGCAACACTTCCTGGAGTTCGCCAACTTTTATTGCCATGTTATGCGTGGTTACAGCACCCTGGCTTCCCCCCTGTCAGCACTCACCTCTACCAAGGTTCCGTTCACGTGGTCCTCTGCCGCTGACCGGGCGTTCTAGGACCTGAAACATAGCTTCACCACCTCTCCTATCCTGGTTCATCCTGACCCCTCCCGTCAGTTTGTGGCGGAGGCCGATGCTTCAGATGTTGGAGTGGGGGCTGTTCTGTCCCAACGTTCTACCCTGGACCTTAAGCTGCATCCCTGCGCCTTCTTCGCCCACTGCCTCAACGCCACTTTAGAGCCTTCCCTGTGGCTCATTTGGTAGAGAATGGTGTTTGCAATGCCAGCATGGTCTGTGCAACGCCAGGGTTATGGGTTTGATTCCCACGGGGGGCCAGTAAAGATAAAAATGTATGAAATCTATGCATTCACTACTGTAAGTCACTCTGGATAAGAGTGTCTGCTAAATGACTAAAATGTAAATGTAAGAGGAAATACAATGTGGGGAATTGGGAGCTTCTTGTGGTGAAGATGGAGGCACTCTCTAGAAGGGGCGGAACATCTGTTCATTGTGTGGACCGAGCACAAAAACCTGGAGTATCTCTAAACCGCCAAGCTCCTCAACACCAGGCAAGTGAGATGGGCCCTGCTGTTAACCTGGTTCACCTTTTCCCTCTCCTACAGGCCGGGGTGCAAGAATGTCAAGCCAGATGCCCTGTCTCGCCTCTATAACCCCACGGTTACCACCCCAGAGCCCGAGACCATCCTTCCCAACTCGTGCCTGGCAACGGCACTCAGCTGGGGTATAGGGAAACAGGTCAGGAGGCAAGGCAGTCCCAGCCGAACCCTGGGGAATGGCCCAGATAACAGATGTTTGTGTCAGCTGCTGTCCGCTCCGATTTCCTGGTGTGGGCCCATTCCTCCAGGCTTGACTGTCACCCAGATACTCGTTGGAAACTGGCTTTCGTGTGACACCGCTTTTGTTGGCCTACTATCGTTCCGGATGTTGCCGCATTTGTCGCCGCCTGTACGGTTTGAGCACAGAACAAAACAAGGTTTTACAAAGCCACCCACTTCCTTCCTCTCCCCAAACAACCCTCGGCCAAGGAGACGGCCCAGGTTATGGTGCAGCATATCTTCCGGATCCACGGTCTCTTCGACTGGGGTCCGCAGTTCTCGTTCTGGAAGGTGTTCTGCACACTCATCATCAGACCCAGGGCCCTGAGTTTAGTGATGAGCTTGGAGGGCACTATGGTGTTGATGGCTGAGCTGTAGTCGATGAATAGCATTCTTACATAGATATTTCTCTTGTTCAGGTGGGACAGTAACCTGACGACTCACACAAAACGATTCTGCTGCTCTGTTGTTCGCTATATACACTACATGACCAAAAGTATGTGGACACCTGCTAGTCGAACATCTTATTACAAAATCATGGACATTAATATGAAGTTGGTCCCCCTTTCCTGTTATAACTTTCTCCACTCTTCTGGGAAGGCTTTCCACTAGATGTTGGAACATTGCTGTGAGGACTTGCTTCCATTCAGCCACAAGAGCATTAGTGAGGTCGGGAACTGATGTTGGGCTCGCAGTCGGCATTCCAATTCATCCCAAAGGTGTTCAATGGGGTTGAGGTCAGGGCTCTGTGCAGGCCAGTCAAGTTCTTCCACACAGATCTCAACTAACCATTTCTGTATGGACCTCGCTTTGTGCATGGGGGCATTGTCATGCTGAAACAAGAAAGGGCCTTCTCTAAACTTGCAACAAAGTTGGAAGCAGTGAAATGTCTAGAAAGTAAATGTGTGCTGTAGCATTAAGTTTCCCTTCACTTGAACTAAGGGGCCTAGCCCAAACCATGAAAAACAGCCCTAGACCATTATTCCTCGTCCCCCAAACTTTAGATTTGGCACTATGGATTCGGGCAGGTAGCATTCTCTTGGTATCCGCCAAACCCAGATTTGTCCGTTGGACTGCCAGATGGTGAAGCATGATTCATCACTCCAGAGAAAAAGTGTCTCCACTGCTCCAGAGTCCAATGGCAGCGAGCTTTACACCCCTCCAGTCCACACTTGGCATGAAACAGTTATTGTGCTGCCATTGCTTCCAAAGGCAGTTTGGAACTCAGTAGTGAGTGTTGCAACCGAGGCCAGATGATTTTTACACACTACGCGCTTCAGCACTCGGTGGTCCCGTTCTGTGAGCTTGTGTGGCCCACCACATCACTGACACTGTCACGGTTGTCGTATGAAAGAGACCAAGGCGCAGCGTGCGTATCGTTCCACATCTTTATTCCTATGTGAAACTTTGCAAGACAGACAAACTGTAAAAAAAACAACAAACTGTGACGAAGAGGTGCTACTTGCATAAACTCAAAATAATCTCCCACAAACACTAGTGGGAAAAACAACAACTTAAATATGATCCCCAATTAGAGACAACGATGACCAGCTGCCTCTAATTGGGAATCATACGAAATCCCCAACCTAGAAAAAAGAACCTAGAACACAACATAGAAAATGTAAACTAGACAAAAAATCCAACATAGAAAAAAGAACCTAGAACACAACATAGAACATTTAAACTAGACAAAAACCCCAACATAGAAAAAAGAAACTAGAACCAAACTCTCTCTCTCTCTCTCTCTCTCTCTCTCTCTCTCTCTTGCTACAATGTAAAGTAGTGAGTGTACAGCTTGTATAACAGTGTAAATTTGCTGTCCCCTCAAAATAACTCAACACACAGCCATTAATGTCTAAACTGCTGGCAACAAAAGTGAGTACACCCCTAAGTGAAAATGTCCAAATTGGGCCCAAGTATTCATACACCTTGACTTATTCCACATTTTGTTGTGTTACAGCCTGAATTCAAAATGGATTAAATGTAATTGTTATCCTTTCCAATCTACACACAATACCCCATAATGACAAAGTGAAACATTTTTGACATTTTTGCACATTTACTGAAAATGAAATTTAGAAATATCTAATTTACATAAGTATTCACACCTTTGGCAGTGATTACAGCTGTGAGTCTTTTTAGGTAAGTCTCTAAGAGCTTTTCACACCTGGATTGTTTAACATTTGCCCACTATTATTTTAATTCTCCAAGCTCTTAAGTTTATTGTTGGTCATTGCTAGACAACCATTTTCAAGTCTTGTCATAGATTTAAGCCAATTTAAGTCAAAATTTTAACTAGGCCACTCAGGAACATTCAATGTCATTGTGGTTAGCAACTCCAGTGCCTTGTGTTTTAGGTTATTGTCCTGCTGAAAGGTGTATTAGTCTCACAGTGCCTGTAGGAAAGCAGACTCAACCAGGTTTTCCTCTAGGATTTTGCCTTTGCGTATAGCTTAATTCTGTATCTTTTTATTTTAAAAAAAACTCTTTAGTCCTTGCCGATGACAACCATACACATAACATGATGCAGCCACCAGCATTTATTTTTATTTTTTTAATATGAAGAGTGGTACTCAATGATGTGGTTTGTTGGATTTGCCGCAAACATGAGTTCATTTCTTTGCCACATTTTTTGCCATGTTAATTTATTGCCTTATTGCAAACAGGATGCGTGTTTTGGAATATTTTTATTCTGTACAGGCTTCCTTATTTTCAGTATGTCATTTATGTTAGTATTGAGGAGTAACTACAATGTTGTTGATCCATCCTAAGTTTTCACCTATCATAGACATTAAACTCTGTAACTGTTTTAAAGTCACCATTGGTCTCATTGTGAAATCCCTGAGCAGTTTGCTTCCTCTCCGGCAACTGAGTTAGGAAGGACGCCTGTATCGTTGTAGTGACTGGTTGTATTGATACACCATCCAAAGTGTAATTAATAACTTCACAATGCTCAAAGTGATATGCAATGTGTGCTTTTTCATTTTACCCATCTACCTATAGGTGCACTTCTTTGCAAGGCACTGGAAAACCTCCCTGGTCTTTATGGTTGATTCTGTTTTTGAAATTCACTGCTCGACTGAGGGACCTTACAAATAATTGTATGTGTGGAGTACAGAGATGAGGTAGTCATTCAAAAATCATGTTAAACACTATTACTGCACCCAAAGTGATTCCATGAAACTTATTATGTGACTTCTTAAGCAAGATTTGACTCTTATTTAGGATTGCCATGAAGGGGTTGAATACTTATTGATTCAAGACATTTCAGCTTTTCATTTTTTATTAATTTGTAAAATTGTCTACAAATGTATCTCCACTTTGACATTGTGGGGTGTTGTGTGTAGCCCAGTGACACAAAATCAAAATTTTATCCATCTTAAATCCAGGCTTTAACACAACAAAATTTGGAAAAGTTAAGAGGTGTGAATACTTTCTGAAGATGAGTTGTGGGGGGTGACTGACAAGCAATTCCAGTTGCTAGGGGGTGTGGTTTGGGGAATGGAGTGGGAGGTTGGGGGTGGAGGCACACTTATTTCATTTTCCTTTAAATACAAATTTTATTGTTACTTTTCCTGATGGGACATTATGAGAAAAAACATGAAGAATAAGGGGAGATCTATGGAAATAGGTGGGGAGTTACGGTTGTGCCCATGGACAGAAAGAATGATAGAAAGAAGGAAAGAAAAGGAGAGAAAGAAGGAGAGAAATAAGGAGAAGTGTGTGAATAGGAAACTATTTTGTTAAGATTCGTACCATCAATGCACTCATGTAGTGAGATGAACTTGAGTGCCGAGAGGATACGCCGTAAACACAGTGATGTACTTGTACATGTCAAGTCGGCCCCCTTTCCCCCCATCATCAATTCATCCAAAAAACTAGTGATCAGGCAGGAGCTGTGGAGCTCTCACACAGGCCCTGAACTTTTCCTGAGTCTTCCAGTCCTTCAGAGTTCAGCTGTCAAATGGGTAGGAGAGAGGAACCATGATGGCCTTTATTGTGCTGTAACTGTTCATTGTGTCCCATCTCTGTGATGCTTCCCCCTCAGAGCTCAATGGCTCTCAATGGAACTGACAGGCAGGCCCCTGAGAGAGAGAACACTAAGAGAGAACTCCTCTCTGAGAGAGAAGTCCTGTGCCAGTTCCATCATCCATGGAACACATTGTCTCACCACTGTCCTTCACTGCTCAATTCAGTGTTCTTCCCAGTTATCTGTCATTAGCACAAATGATTTTTCTCTAGAACTGTTGGCAATACGCTCAACATCTGTTTGTATATTTCTGAACAGAGGACTCACAAAACGGAAGGACACTCATATTAACTATGAAGTGTAGGAGGCGTGCTGATCTAGGATTAGATCCCCCCTTAACTGATTCTAGAATATCACTCACTGGTTGATTCACATGACAAGAAGCCATGCCTATAACTACTTACCTGCATATGTATTTTTAAATTATTGCTGCCAAATTGTCAGCAAGCCATTTCTCTCTAGTTTGAATTCTGGGAAATCTAACACTTCTACTAATGGCCTTAGTGACTGAAACACAGATACAGAGCTGCTCACGGTTACTGTAACATCTCTCCTAAAGAAATGTTTGTAGTGTTTCAGGGGGGAAATATTTGTTATTTTGTACACTGAAAATACCACACTTACTCTAGCTGCTGAGATACGGCGTATAGAACCAGCCCATGATTTTATAACTCCAGAGACTCTCCTTCTCCCTCCACCAGCCCTGCATGCTCCTCTCATCTGTAACGTTCAGGTCCAGCCGACATAAAGACCAAAGCACCACCGCCCGTGGCCTCTTTGATCCCTCTCCTCCTCTCCTCCTCAATAGGAGCCTGGATCTCCTCCAAGCCTGATGAGGGATGGAACAAAGTAGAACAGTACGTCACCCCCCTGGGATAATCTATGGGCGCTTTGCATCTGGGCCTCTCAGGTGAGCCATGAGCAGCGGTTACTGTAGGTCTCTGGTGCTGCCTCTCTCTCTCTTTCTCTCTCTCTCTCTCTCTCTCTCTCATACTCTTTCTCCCTTTCTCTAGCTTTCTCTCTCCCCTCCATCTCTCCCCCGCTCTTTCTCTCTGCAGACCATGTCTTGGTCCTTAAGGAATGCCATTGGCTGCCAGCTCCAGCCTCTTGCGTGCTGCGTCCTACTAATTCACACCACCAAAGGCAGAAGAGCCAATATCTGTCTTCATCCAGCCCACTAAACTGTTGAAGGTGTGCACTCACAAGGAAGAGAAGGGGAGTTGTTTGGATGTGTTTTGTAAATAACGATTAAAGGGCTTTAGATGAAATGACACCCTGTAAGTGGCATTTGATTAGTATTTTTGCTGTTAAGAGGTTTATTTCAGTGGATGTCAGCTGTTTTACAGTAGTATTGTAAATAATTTTAGCTGTATGATACGGCGCCAGTGCTTCAACAATGTCTCGACAATTTGTATAAATCATCTACTGTATGTGTGTATAGAAGACTCAGAGGCTAAAGGCATGGCTGAGTGTGTGTGTGTGTGTGTGTTGTATGATTAGTATAGCACACCAAAAGGGTGAATTTTTGTGTCTGTAAGCATGTGCATTTGTATAGGTTCTGTTTTCATTTGTGTAAAGTTTGTATTTTCTTTTAGGAGTGTTTTTCAAATCAAAGTTTATTGATTGCGTACACAGATGTACATATGTTATCGCAGGTCCAGCGAAATGCTTGAGTTTCCAGCTCCAACAGTGCAGTAATACGTAGCAATACAAAACAATAAACATAAGCAAAAAAATTAAGAAATTAAGAAATATCAGATCCATTTTGAATTCAGGATGTATTTGGAATAAGTCAAGGGATATTAAAACATTCTGAAGGTACTGTAATAATATACAGTGCCTTGAGAAAGTATTCATCCCGTTGGCATTTTTCCGATTTTGTTGCCTTAAAACCTGGAAATAAAATAGATTTTTGGGTGGTTTGTATCATTTGATTTACACATGCCTAACACTTTGAAGATGGAAGATATTTTTTATTGAGGAACAAACAAGAAATAAGACAAACAAATTGAAAACTTGAGCTTACATAAGAATTTCCCTGTATTTAGCACCTTCCATCATTCTGTCAATTCTGACCAGTTTCCCAGTCCCTGCCAATGAAAAACATCCCCACAGCATGTTGCTGCCACCACCATGCTTCACTGTGAGGATGGTGTTCTCGGGGTTGTGTGAGGTGTTGGGTTTGTGCCAGACATAGCGCTTTCCTTGATAACATAAAAGCTACATTTTAGTCTCATCTGACCAGAGTACCTTCTTCCATATGTTTGGGGAGTCTCCCATATGCCTTTTGGCAAACACCAAACGTGTTTACATATTTTTTTCTTTAAGCAATGGATTTTTCCTGGCCACTTCTGTAAAGTCCAGCTCTGTGGAGTGTACGGCTTAAAGTGGTCCTATGGACAGATACTCCAATCTCTGCTGCAGAACTTTGCAGTTCCTTCAGGGTTATCTTTTGCCCCATTGTTGACTCTCTAATTAATGCTCTCCCTGCCTGGTCCGTGAGTTTTGGTTGGAAGCCCTCTCTTGGCAGGTTTGTTGTGGGGCAATATTCTTTCTTAATGGTGCTTTATGGAATGTTCAAAGTTTCTGATATTTTTTTATAACCCAACCCTGATCTGTACTTCTCCACAACTTTGTCTCTGACCAGTTTGGAGAGCTCCTTGGTCTTCGTGGGGCAGATTGCTTGGTGGTGCCCCTTGCTTAGTGGTGTTGCAGACTCTGGGGCCTTTCAGAACAGGTGTATATATACTGAGATCATGTGACAGATCATGTGACACAGATTGCACACAGATGGACTTTATTTAATTAATTATGTGACTTCTGAAGGTAATTGGTTGCACCAGATTTAGGGGCTTCATAGCAAAGGGGGTGAATACATATGCACGCACCAATTTTCTGTTTTTTATTTATTATAATCTTTGAAACAGGTAGTTTTTTTTCATTTCACTTCACCAATTTTGAAAAATTTTGCAAGGCACTGTACAGTTGAAGTCAAACGTTTGCATACACTTAGGTTGGAGTCATTAAAACTAGATTGAAATGACAGTTCAACATTAGTCATTGTAGCCAATGTTATATAACTAAAATACTTCAGCTATACATCTAAAACATCCATCCATCTACATGCATCCATCAACATGAAGTCGGATGTTTACATACACATAGGTTGGAGTCATGAAAACTCGTTTATCAACCACTCCAATAATTTCTTGTTTACAAACTATAGTTTTGGCAAGTCGATTAGGACATCTACTTTGTGCATGACACAAGTAATTTTCCCAACAATTGTTTACAGACAGATTATTTCACTTATAATTCACTGTTTCACAATTCCAGTGGGTCAGAAGTTTACATACACTAAGTTGACTATGCCTTTAAACAACTTGGAAAAATTCAGAAAATGATGTCATAGCTTTAGAAGCTTCTGATAGGCTAATTTACATAATTTGAGTCAATTGGAGGTGTACCTGTGGATGTATTTCAAGGCCTACCTTCAAACTCAGTGCCTCTATGCTTGACATCATGGGAAAATCAAAAGAAATCAGCCAAGACCTCAGAAAAAAATTGTAGACCTCCACAAGTCTGGTTCATCCTTAGGAGCAATTTCCAAACACCTGAAGGTACCACGTTCATCTGTACAAACAGTAGTACGCAAGTATAAACACCATGGGACCACACAGCCGTCATACCGCTCAGGAAGGAGACACGTTCTGTCTCCTAGAGATGAATGTACTTTGGTGCGAAAAGTGCAAATCAATCACAGAACTACTGTAAAGAACCTTATGAAGATGCTGGAGGAAACTGGTACAAAAGTATCTACATCTACAGTAAAACAAGTCCTACATCGACATAACCTGAAAGGCTGCTCAGCAAGGAAGAAGCCACCGCTCCAAAACTGCCCTAAAAAAGCCAGACTGCAGTTTGCAACTGCACATGGGGGCAAAGATTGTACTGTTTGGAGAAATGTCTTCTGGTCTGATGAAACAAAAATAGAACTGTTTGGCCATAACGACCATCGTTATGTTTGGAGGAAAAAGGGGGATGCTTGCAAGCTGCTTTGCTGCAGGGGGGACTGGTGCACTTCACAAAATAGATGGCATCATGAGGTAGGAAAATTATGTGGAGATATTGAAGCAACATCTGAGGACATCAGTCAGGAATATAAAGCTTGGTCGCAAATGGGTCTTCCAAATGGACAATGACCCCAAGCATACTTCCAAAGTTGTGGCAAAATGGCTTAAGGACAACAAAGTCAAGGTATTGGAGTGGCCATCACAAAGCCCTGACCTCAATCCTATAGAAAATTTGTGGGCAGAACTGAAAAAGCTTGTGCGAGCAAGGATGCCTACAAACCTGACTCAGTTACACCAGCTCTGTCTGGAGGAATGGGACATAATTCACCCAACTTATTGTGGGAAGCTTGTGGAAGGCTACCCGAAACGTTTGAACCAAGTTAAACAATTTAAAGGCAATGCTACCAAATACTAATTGAGTGTATGTAAACTTCTGACCCACTGGGAATGTGATGAAAGAAATAAAATATGAAATAAATCATTCTCTCTAATATTATTTTGACATTTCACATTCTTAAAATGAAGTGGTGATCCTAACTGACCTAAGACAGGGAATTTCTACTAGGATTAAATGTCAGGAATTGTGAACAACTGAGTTTAAATATATTTGGCTAAGGTGTATGTAAACTTCCGACTTCAACTGTATGTACAGTGCCGTGAAAATATATTTGCCCCCTTTCTGATTCTCTGTTTTTGCATATTTATGATACTGAATGTTAACAGATCTTCAACCAAAACCTAATATTAGATAAAGGAAAGCTGAGTTTACAAGTCACAAAAAGAAATGGTACTTATTTTATTTATTCATTTTACAAAGTTATGCATCCCTTAATTCCACTGTGTGAAAAAGTACTTTCCCCTTTACACTCAAGTCCTGGTTGTGCCACCTTTAGCAGCAATGATTTCCACCAAATGCTTCCTGTACTTGTTGATCAGTCTCTCACATCGCTACGGAGGATTTTTGGCCTACTCTTGCGTGCAGAACTGTTTTAACTCATCAACATAGGTGGGTTTACAAATATGAACTGCTTGTCCTGCCACATCATCTCAAGTCCTGCCACAACATCTCAATTGGGATTAGGTCTGGACTTTGACTAGGCCATTCCAAAACCTACAATTTGTTGCTTTTTAACAATTTTTATGTAGACATGATTGTGTGTTTTTGATCATTGTCTTGCTGCATGACCTAGCTGCGCTTCAGCTTCAGCTCACAGACGGATGGCCTGACATTCTCCTGTAGAATTCTCTGATACAGAGCAGAATTCATGGGTCATTCTATTAAGGCAATTTGTCCAGGTCCTGAGGCACCAAATAATCCCCAAACCATCACACTACCTCCACCATGCTTGAATGTTGGTATGAGGTTCTTACTGTGGAATGCAGTGTTTGGTTTTCCCCAGACATAATGGGACCCATCTCATCCAAAAAGTTGACTCAAGTTTACAAAAAAGCAGCTGGATTATCATCAAAACTCTTGGAAGAATGTTATATGCACAGATGAGTCAAAAGTATAACTTCTTGGATGACATGGGTCCCATTATGCCTGGTGAAAACCAAACACTGGTCTGATGAGTCCAAATTAGAGTTGTTTGGTTCCAACCACCGTGTCTTTGTGAGACGCAGACTAGGTGAACGGATGATCTCCACATGTGTGGTTCCCACCATGAAGCATGGAGGAGGAGGTGTGATGGTGTGGGGGTGCTTTGCTGGTGACACTGTCTGTGATTTATTAGAATTCAAGGCACACTTAACCAGCATGGCTACCACAGCATTCTGCAGCGATACGCCATCCCATCTGGTTTGCGCTTAGTGGGACTATCATTTGTTTTTCAACAGGACAATGACCCAACACACCTCCAGGCTGTGTCAGGGCTATTTGACCAAGAAGGAGAGTAATGGAGTGCTGCATCAGACGATCTGGCCTCCACAATCACCCGACCTCAACCCAATTGAGATGGTTTGGGATGAGTTGGACCGCAGAGTGAAGGAAAAGCAGCCAACAAGTGCTCACCATATATGGGAACTCCTTCAAGACTGTTGGAAAAGCATTCCAGGTGAAGCTGGTTGAGAGAATGCCAAAAGTGTGCAAAGCTGTCATCAAGGCAAAGGGTGGCTAATTTTAAGAATCTCAAATATAAAACATATTTTGATTTGTTTAACACTTTTTTGGTTACTACATGATTCCATATGTGTTATTTCATAGTTTTGATGTCATCACTATTATTCTACAATGTAGATAATAGTAATAATATAGAAAAACCCTTCTGGTACTGTATATATATATATAGACACACAGTAGCAAGAATAAATATATGTGAACCCTTTGGAATTACCTGGATTTCTGCATAAATTGGTCATCAAATTTGATCTGATCCTCAGCTAAGTCACAACAATAGACAAATATAGTGTGCTTAAACTAATAACACACAAATTATTGTATTTGTCTTGTCTATACTGAATACATCATTTAAACATTCACAGTGTAGGTTGGAAAAAGTATGTGAACCCCTAGGCTAATGACTTCTCCAAAAGCTAATTGGAGTCATTAGTCAGCTAACCTGGAGTCCAATCAATGAGACAAGACTGGAGATGTTTGTTAGAGCTGCCTTGCCCTATAAAAAACACTCGAAACATTTGAGTTTGCTATTCACAAGAAGCATTGCCTGATGTGAACCAAGCCTCGAACAAAAGAGACTTCAAAAGACCTAAGATTAAGAATTGTTGACTTGCATTAAGCTGGAAAGGGTTACAAAAGTATCTTTAAAAGCCTTGATATTCATCAGTCCACCGTAGACAAATTGTCTATAAATGGAGAAAGTTCAGCGCTGTTGCTACTCCCCCTAGGAGTGGCCGTCCTGCAAAGATGACTGCAAGAGCACAGCGCAGAATGCCCAATGAGGTTAAGAAGAATCCTAGAGTGTTAGCTAAAGACTTACAGAAATCTCTGGAACATGCTAACATCTCTGTTGACGAGTCTACGATACGTAAAACACTAAACAAGAATGGTGTTCATGGGAGGACACCATGGAAGAAGCCACTGCTGTCCAAAAAAAACATTGCTGTATGTCTGAAGTTTTCAAAAGTGCACCTGGATGTTCCACAGCGCTACTGGCAAAATATTCTGTGGACGGATGAAACTACAGTTGAGTTGTTTAGAAGGAACACACAACACAATGTGTGGAGGAAAAAAAGGCACAGCACATCAACATCAAACCCTCATCCCAACTGTAAAGTATGGTGGAGGAAGCATCATGGTTTGGGGCTGCTTTGCTGCCTCAGGGCCTGAACAGCTTGCTATCATTGACGGGAAAATGAATTCCCAAGTTTATCACGACATTTTGCAGGAGAATGCTATGCTATCTGTCCACCAATTGAAGCTCAACAGAAGTTGGGTGATGCAACAGGACAACGACTCAAAACACAGTAGTAAATGAACAACAGAATGGCTTCAACAGAATAGTCCTGACCTCAACCCGATTGAGATGCTGTGGCATGACCTCAAGAGTGCAGTTCACACCAGACATCCCAAGAATATTGCTGAACTGAAACAGTTTTGTAAATAGTAATGGTCCAAAATTCCTCCTGACCGTTGTGTAGGTCTGATCCGCAACTACAGAAAACATTTGGTTGTGGTTATTGTTGCCAAAGGAGGGTCAACCAGTTAATAAATCCAAGGGTTCACATACTTTTTCAACCCTGCACTGTGAATGTTTACATGGTGTGTTCAATAAATACATCAAAACGTATAATTGTTTGTGTGTTATTAGTTTAAGCAGACTGTTTGTCTATTGTTGTGACCTAGATGAAAATCAGATCCAATTTTATGAAATCCAGGTATTTCCAAAGGGTTCACATACTTCTTCTTGCCACTGTATAGACACCTCATGACCAAAAGTATGTGGACACCTGCTCGTCGAATATCTCATTCCGAAGTCATGAGGATTAATATGGAGTTGGTTCCCCCATTGCTGCTATAACAGCCTCCACTCATCTGGGAAGGCTTTCCACTAGATGTTGGAACATTGCTGTGGGGACTTGCTTCCATTCAGCCAAAAGAGCATTACTGAGGTCGGGAACTGATGTTGGGTGAATAGGACTGGTGTTCCAGTTCATCCCAAAGGTGTTCGATTGGGTTGAGGTTAGAGCTCTGTGCAGTCTAGTCAAGTTCTTCCACACCAACCACACAAACCATTACTCTATGGACCTCACTTTGTGCATGGGGGCATTGTCATGCTGAAACAGAAAGCGTCTTCCCCAAGCCTGTTGCCACAAAGTTGGAAGCACAGAATCGTCTAGAATGTCATTGTATGCTGTAGGGTTAAGATTAAAAACAGCCCCCGATTATTATTCCTGCTACACCAAACGTTACAGTTGTCACTATACATTGGGGCAGGTAGCGTTCTCCTGGCACCCGCCAAACCCAGATTGGTCCGATTGGTCCGTCAGACTAACAGAGGGTGAAGGGTATCAATGCATAGTCCCATCACCCCTACCTACATGTACAAATTACCTCGACTAACCTGCACCCCCGCACATTGACTTGGTACCCCTGTATATAGCCTCGTTATTGTTATTTTATGGTGTTATTTTTTATAATTTTTACTTTAGTTTATTTGGTAAATATTTTCTTAACTTTTCTTGAACTGTGCTGTTGGTTAAGGGCTTGTAAGTAAGCATATCACGGTAAAGTCTACACTTGTTGTATTCGGCGCATGTGACAAAAAAAGTTGGATTTGATTCATCACTCCAGAGAACGCGTTTCCACTGCTCCAATGCCGAGCTTTACACCACTCCAGCCGAAGATTGGCATTGTGCATGGGGACGTTAGGCTTGTGTGCGGCTGCTCGTCCATGGAAACCCATTTCGTGAAGCTCCTGATGAAGAGTTATTGTGCTGACGTTGCTTCCAGAGGCAGTTTGGAACTCGGTAGTAAGTGTTGCAATCGAGGACAGACAATTTTTACGAGCTACGCGCTTCAGCACTAGGCGGTCCAGTTCTGTGAGCTTGTGTGGTTTACCACTTTGCGGCTGAGCTGTTGTTGCTCCTAGACATTTCCACTTGACAATAACAGTACTTACAGTTGACCAGGAAAGCTCTAGCAGGGCAGAGATTTGACGAACTAACTTGTTGGAAAGGTAGCATCCTATGACAGTGCCATGTTGAAAGTCACTGAACTCTTCTGTAAGGCCATTCTACTGCCAATGTATATCTCACTGGGTGACCAGTGATATATACCTGCTGGAGCGCGTGCTACGAGTGGGTGCTGCTATGGTGACCAGTGAGCTGAGATAAGGCGAGGCTTTACCTAGCAGAGACTTGTAGATAACCTGTAGCCAGTGGGTTTGGCAACAAATATGAAGCGAGGGCCAACCAACGAGAGCATACAGGTTGCAATTGTGGGTAGTGTATGGGGCTTTGGTGACAGAACGGATGGCACTGTGATAGACTGCATCCGGTTTGTTGAGTAGAGTGTTGGAGGCTATTTTATAGATGACATCACCGAAGTTGAGGATCGGTAGGATGGTCAGTTTTATGAGGGTATGTTTGGCAGCAGAAGTGAAGGATGCTTTGTTGCGATATAGGAAGCCGATTCTAGATTTAATTTTGGATGGGAGATGCTTAATGTGAGTCTGGAAGGAGAGTTTACAGTCTAACCAGACACCCAGGTATTTGTAGTTGTCCACGTATTCTAAGTCAGAGCCGTCCAGAGTAGTGATGCTGGACGGGCGATTGAATAGCATGCATTTAGTTTTACTTGCGCTTAAGAGCAGTTGGAGGCCACGTAAGGAGAGTTGTATGGCATTGAAGCTTGTCTGGAGGTTAGTTAACACAGTGTCCAAAGAGGGGCCAGAAGTATACAGAATGGTGTGAACACAAGAGGTGGATCAGAGAATCACCAGCAGCAAGAGCAATATCATTGATGTATACAAGAAGAGAGTCGGCCCGAGAATTGAACCCTGCGGTACACCCATAGAGACTGCCAGAGGTCCGGACAACAGGCCCTCCGATTTGACACACTGAAATCTATCAGAGAAGTAGTTGGTAAACCAGGCGAGGCAATCATTTGAGAAACCAAGGCTGTCGAGTCTGCCAATAATAATGTGGTGATTGACAGAGTCGAAAGCCTTGGCCAGGTCGATGAATACGGCTGCACAGTAATGTCTCTTATCGATGGCGGTTATGATATCGTTTAGGACCTTGAGCATGGCTGAGGTGCACCCATGACCAGCTCTGAAACCAGATTGCATAGCGGAGAAGGTACGGTGGGATTCGAAATGGTCGGTAATCTGTTTGTTAACTTGGCTTTCGAAGACCTTAGAAAGACAGGGTAGGGTAGATATAGGTCTGTAGCAGTTTGGGTCTAGGGTCCCTTTGTAGAGGGGGATGACCGCTGCAGCTTTCCAATCTTTGGGAATCTCAGACGATACGAAAGAGAGGTTGAACAAGCTAGTAATAGGGGTTGCAACAATTTCGGCAGATAGTTTTAGAAAGAGAGGGTCCAGATTGTCTAGCCCGGCTGATTTGTATGGGTCCAGATTTTGCAGCTCTTTCAGAACATCAGCTATCTGGATTTGGGTGAAGGAGAAATGGTGGGGACATTGGCGGGTTGCTGTGGAGGGTGCCAGGCAGTTGACCAGGGTAGGGATAGCTAGGTGGAAAGCATGGCCAGCCGTAGAGAAATTCATATTGAAATTCTCAATTATAGTGGATTTATCGGTGGTAACAGTGTTTCCTAGCCTCAGAGCATTGGGCAGCTGGGAGGAGGTGCTCTTATTCTCCATGGACTTTACAGTGTCCCAGAACTTTTTTGAGTTAGTACTACAGGATGCAAATTTCTGTTTGAAAACGTTAGCCTTAGCTTTTCTAACTGCCTGTGTATATTTGTTCCTAACTTCCCTGAAAAGTTGCATATTACGGGGGCTATTTGATGCTAATGCAAAACGCCACAGGATGTTTTTGTGCTGGTCAAGGGCAGAGTGAACCAAGGACTATATCTATTCCTAGTTCAATTTTTTTTGAGCGGGGCATGCTTATTTAAGATGGTAGCCAAGAATAGCCAGTTATCATCTACTGACGGGATGAGGTCAATGTCATTCCAGGATACCCCGGCCAGGTCGATTAGAAAGGCCTGCTCGCTGAAGTGTTTTAGGGAGCGTTTGACAGTGATGAGGGGTGGTCGTTTGGTCGCAGACCCATTACGGATGCAGGCAATGATCGCTGAGATCTTGATTGAAAACAGCAGAGGTGTATTTTAGGGCGAGTTAGTTAGGATGACATCTATGAGGGTGCCCGTGTTTACAGATTTGGGGTTGTACCCAGTAGGTTCATTGATCATTTGTGTGAGATTGAGGGCATCAAGTTTAGATTGTAGGATGGCCGAGGTGTTAAGCATGTCCTTGTTTAGGTCACCTAGTAGCACGAGCTCAGAAGATAGATGGGGGGCAATCAATTCACGTATGGTATCGAGGGCATAGCTGGGGGCAGAGGGAGGTCTATAGCAAGCGGCAACAGTGAGAGACTTGTTTCTGGAAAGGTTAATTTTTAGAAGTAGAAGCTCAAATTGTTTGGGTACAGACTTGGATAGTAATACAGAACTCTGCAGGCTATCTTTGCAGTAGATTGCAACACCGACCCCTTTGGCAGTTCTATCTTGGCGGAGAATGTTATAGTTAGCGATGGAGATTTCAGGGTTTTTGGTGGTTTTCCTAAACCAGGATTCAGACACGGATAAGACATCCGGGTTGGCAGAGTGTGCTAAAGCAGTGAGTAAAACAAACTTAGGGAGTAGGCTTCTAATGTTAACATGCATGAAACCAAGGCTTTTACGGTTACAGAAGTCAACAAATGAGAGCACCTGAGGAGTGGGAGTGGAGCTAGGCACTGCAGGAACTGGATTAACCTCCACATCACCAGAGGAACAGAGAAGTTGGATAAGGGTACGGCTAAAGGCTATACGAACTGGCCGTCTAGCACGTTCGGAACAGAGAGTAAAAGGAGCAGGTTTCTGGGCACAATAGCATAGATTGTGTGTGTGTGATGCCTAGTGTTCTTGGTAGGGACACTGAACTAGTAGCTAGCCCTGCTGGCTCCAGCAGTGTTTTGTTTTTGTTTGTCTTCTCAGTGGGAAGAGGTTGGCCTGCCTCTCTTGTTTGGGATAATTGTAACCTTGGTCGTGGTCTGTGGTCCGTTGCTCTGTCTCCCTATGGCCCAGGCTGCAGGATGCACATATGTGAACGACCGGCGCGATTCGGTCTTATGTAGCAAAATGTGAAATTGTGTTTTTTACATTGGATAAAAGTAGAGACTCAGAGCTACAAAATGGTATATCATACGCTACAGTTGAGGAACAAAGGGAAAGTAATTCTCCTTTGAAAGTTGATAAACATGTAACCTAACTTTTGAGAAAATGGCCCTTGAATGTTTTGGTACCTACTGGAGAGCTCTTCTTTTGTCTACACCCATTCAGCATCGTTCGCACCCTCGTTAGTTTTAGCCCCACCCATCTCTTTAAACTCTATGGGACCGGCGGGACGAATTCGTCCCACCTACGTAACAGCCAGTTGAATCCAGTGGCGCGATTTTTAAAACGTTTGAAATACTATTACTTCAATTTCTCAAACGTATGACTATTTTACAGCTATTTAAAGACAAGACTCTCGTTAATCTAACCACACTGTCCGATTTCAAAAAGGCTTTACAACGAAAACAAAACATTAGATTATGTCAGGAGAGTGCCCAGCCAGAAATAATCAGACACCCATTTTTCAAGCTAGCATATAATGTCACAAAAACCCAAACCACAGCTAAATGCAGCACTAACCTTTTATGATCTTCATCAGATGACACACCTAGGACATTATGTTATACAATACATGCATGTCTGTTCAATCAAGTTCATATTTATATCAAAAACCAGCTTTTTACATTAGCATGTGACGTTCAGAAAAAGCATACCCCCGCAAACTTCCGGGGAATTTACTAACAATTTGCTAAATTACTCACGATAAACGTTCACAAAAAGCGTAACAATTATTTTAAGAATTATAGATACATTGCTCCTCTATGCACTCGATATGTCCGATTTTAAAATAGCTTTTCGGATGAAGCACATTTTGCAATATTCTAAGTACATAGCCCAGCCATCACGGGCTAGCTATTTAGACACCCGGCAAGTTTAGCCTTGATCAAAATCATATTTCCTATAAGAAAAATGGTCTTACCTTTCCTGTTCTTCGTCAGAGTGCACTCCCAGGACTTCTACTTCAATAACAAATGTAGGTTTGGTCCCAAATAATCCATCGTTATATCCAAACAGCGGCGTTTTGTTCGTGCGTTCTAGACACTATCAGAATGCTAAATCACGGTCGCGCGCATGGCGCATTTCGTGACAAAAGATTTCTAAATATTCCATTACCGTACTTCGAAGCATGTCAACCGCTGTTTAAAATCAATTTTTATGCAATTTATCTCGTAGAAAAGCGATAATATTCCGACCGGGAATCTGCAATGAGCTAAACAGCCGAAGGAAAATACTCCACGGGGTCAAATCGCTCACGCGCCTAATTCTATTGTCCTCTGATGCGACACTTGGAAAAGGCGATAATGTGTTTCAGCCTGAGGCTGCCTCGTCATCGTTCAGGTTTTTCCCGGGTTCTGAGAGCCTATTGGAGCCCTAGGAATTGTCACGTTACAGCTAAGATCCTTACTCTTCAATAAACAGAGACAAGAAGAACGACTCCTTGTCAGACAGGCCACTTCCTGAATGAAACCTTCTCAGATTTTTGCCTGCCATAGGAGTTCTGTTATACTCACAGACACCATTCAAACAGTTTTAGAAACTTTAGGGTGTTTTCTATCCACACCTGAACAATAATATGCATATTCTAGCTTCTGAGTTGATGTAGGAGGCAGTTAAAAATGGGCACATATTTTTTCAAAAATTCTCTATGCTGCCCCCTAGCCCGTAGAGGTTAAGGATTCACATGTGAGGCTATGTACTAAACCATCAAAGATTTCAAGACTAAAGACTGGTTTATACTACGGGTGTGTTCATAAATTCAATCTGGAGTGCCAGAGTGTGCTCTGGGCGTTCGTAAACTCAGAGTATTGTCAGATTGTCCGTTCATAAATTCATAGCATTTCGGTCTCTGAGTTTTCCGAGCGCACACTGGATGCTCTGGCCGAGGAGGATGGTTGATCCGAGCGTTCTGACCTTACAACAACAGTCAAGCACCCAAGCTACCTGGCTAACATTGGCTAACTACTTCCAGACACAAATTAGAGAACAGCTCAATCTGACTATGTTACACTCCCTAGCAGAGTTGGTTAGGCTATTTTTATGTTATCTAGAACGTTGGTGACTGCAACTGCGCTGTTGGCAACAATTTAATTACGCTTTTTTGCCAACGTTTACTGAGACCGGCCATATTAAAGGGATGTTGAGAATTTGTAAATTCATCAGTTATTCTGCTCTCTGGCACACTCAGACGAGAGTGCTCTGAAATCGGAGAAGATAGCCAGAGCGAATTTACCAGCTACGTCTATCGACAGTTGTTTCAGTGACATCATAAATATTCTATTGAAATTGCATATTGGAGTATTTTGTTTATACATATAGCTAGCTAGCTAAACAATGAACCATAATCCCAACTCATAACGTTACTACACTGCATTAATCTACAGGTAGTTAACCAACCAGGTTCAATGTTATCAAGCTAACATTAGGCTGTACCTAGAAATGCAAATGGCTCTGAGATACAAATTGTTTTACTACACAGATCATACGTAACATTAGCTAGCTAGCCAACCAGCTAACACTAGCAAGCTAGCTAACAGTACACTTTAAATTGAAATGAAAATGACTTTCTGACTAAATTAGAAACATGTAATATCTGAATGGATGGACGCTTCTCCCTCTCTGTCACGGATGCCATGGTTGCCCTTAGTTTGATGATGTAATCCGGAGACAGGTGTTTTATCCAACAGTGTTCTCTTTTCTACTCTGTCTGCAAATTTGCAATCAAAATGCCAGACTTTTCTTAATCTCCTTAGCTATCATACTCTAATTCCACTTATTTCAAAACTCGGTCCACCAGAAAGTGGAGAGCAAGACCTATGCAGTTCTACTACGTAATATCTTTCAAAAAAGACGAATTAGAAAGGATTACCTACACATACTGACCAGCTCATGTTATGGACAGAAGCGCGCTACATGGCAGACCAATCCGAACTCATCTCTCAGAAGGTCAAGCCCACTCATTATCTTAGTCAATCATGGCTAGCGGAATGGTTGCTGTTTTTTTCCATGGCTAAACAAACTCTTAATTTAACAATTTTATTCATATTTACAGATGGCATACACGTTTGTTGTTAAGGCACATGAAGGTTCACATGTTCCAGAGCCATTTCTGCCAAAAGCCACATTTTGATTAAAAAAAAAAACAATTACCGTTCAAATGGCGCTCCTGTGAAGTAGTGATGCGCGACATATGCCTACGTTCCTGAAACAAATCACATATTTAAAAAAAGTCCCAGTGTCGCCTCTATTGTCCCATGCTGTCCTTATCCTATCCAGTCCCGTCACTGGCTCACGCTCCTCTGTGAACCCAGTGAGGGGTTGTCTGTCCGGGAAACACAGTCACACAGCAGGTGCTGTAAGGTAACGATAAGATGTTTCCATTTTGGTCCTACATGCCCATTAAACCGAAAACCTTCCCAAAACATTAGCTCAGATTCCCATTAAGTTATAGTTAAGGTTTTTATCTAACATTAGGATGTTAAAACCTCTTACATATAGACGTTCCGCTAGCGGAACACCGCTCCAATATCCAATGATAAGGTGTGGCGCAAAATACAAACTCCTCGAAAATCCGAAAACTTCCATTTTTCAAACATATTACTATTTTACAGCATTTTAATAAAGACAAGACTCTCCTTTATCTAACCACACTGTCCGATTTCAAAAAAGGCTTTACAACGAAAGCAAAACATTAGATTATGTCAGGAGAGTACCCAGCCAGAAATAATCAGACACCCATTTTTCAAGCTAGCATATAATGTCACAAAAACCAAAACTACAGCTAAATGCAGCACTAACCTTTGATGATCTTCATCAGATGACACTCCTACGACATTATGTTATACAATACATGTATGTTTTGTTCAATCAAGTTCATATTTATATCAAGAACCAGCTTTTTACATTAGCATGGTACGTTCAGAACTAGCATTCCCACCGAACACTTCCAGTGAATTTACTAAATTACTCACGATAAACGTTCACAAAAAACATAACAATTATTTTAAGAATTATAGATACAGAACTCCTTTATGCAATCGCGGTGTCCGATTTTAAAATAGCTTTTCGGTGAAAGCACATTTTGCAATATTCTGAGTAGATAGCTCGCCATCACAGGCTAGCTATTTTGACACCCACCAAGTGTGGTACACACCAAACTCAGATTTACTATAAGAAAAATTGGATTATCTTTGCTGTTCTTCGTCAGAATGCACTCCCAGGTTCCAAATAATCCATAGTTATATCCAAATAGCGGCGTTTTGTTTGTGCGTTCAAGACACTATCCAAAGGGTGACGCGCGGACGCGTATCGTGACAAAAAAATTCAAAATATTCCATTACCGTACTTCGAAGCATGTCAAACGCTGTTTAAAATCAATTTTTATGCAATTTTTCTCGTAAAATAGCGATAATATTCCGACCGGGAGTCGTTGTTTTCGTTCAAAGACTGATAATCTAAAATGGACTCTTCACGTGCATGCGCGCGCCTGTGTCATTGTTCTCAGATCGACCACTTACCAAATGCGCTACTGTTTTTCAGCCATGGGCTGCAAAGTCATCATTCAACGTTCTCGCGCCTTCTGAGAGCCTATGGGAGCATTAGAAAGTGTCACGTTACAGATCCTTTGTTTTGGATAGAGATGACAAAGAAGGCCAAGAAATGGTCAGACAGGGTACTTCCTGTACAGAATCTTCTCAGGTTTTGGCCTGCCGTGAAAATCCTGCACCCTATCCCAAACAGGTTAAACATCGTTTGACATGTTTCTACTAACTTTTATTGTATTCTTGTGACTTTTCGTCTGGATGTTGAGAGCGTGCTTTGTGCCTTTGGATTCCTGAACTAAATGAGGTTTTTGGACATAAAGAGGGACATTATTGAACAAAACGAACATTTATTGTGTAACATGGAGTCCTGGGAGTGCCACCAGATGAAAATCATCAAAGGTAAGTGATTAATTTAATCACCATTTCTGACTTTTGTGAGTCCTCTCCTTGGCTGGAAAATGTATGTAGGGTGTTTTGTGGCTAGGCACTGTCCTAACATAATCGCATGGTGTGCTTTCGCCATAAAGCCTTTTTGTAATCTGACACAGCGGCTGGATTAACAAGAGGTTTATCTTTAATCCTATGTATAACACTTGTATCTTTCAGCAATGTTTATGATGAGTATTTCTCTAATTTGATTTGGCTCTCTGCAATTTCACCAGATGTTATTTGAGACAATGCATTACTGAACATAACGCGCCAAATTAAACTGAGGTTTTTGGACATAAAAAGGGACTTTATTGAACAAAACGAGCATTTATTGTGTAACATGGAGTCCTGGGAGTGCCACCAGATGAAGATCATCAAAGGTTAGTGATTCATTTAATCGCTATTTCTGACTTTTGTAAGTCCTCTCCTTGGCTGGAAAATGTCTGTATGGTTTCTTTTGGCTAGGCGCTGTCTTAACATAATCTCATGGTGTGCTTTCTCCGTAAAGCCTTTTTGAAATCAGACACTGTGGTTGAATTAACAAGAAGTTTATCTTTAAAATGGTGTATAATGCTTGTATTTTTGAGGAATTTTAATTATGGGATTTCTGTTGTTTGAATTTGGCGCCCTGCAATTTCACTGGCTGTTGTCGAGGTGGGACGCTAGCGTCCCAATGATACCAGAGAGGTTAAGTGTCAACCATTGTTGCCATTAATTCTAGTTAATGGTAGTTTGACTACCATAGGGCATCTTTGAGAAGTATTTGAAAGTTTTTAATATTGGCTGTACTAGAGAATTTCAAACTTTTTTGTAAGCGTCACGTCTGCTCCTGCTCCTCCCCTCTGGCATACGACATCGCCAGAATACTAACCACCGGTCCTGGGATTCATCATTACGCACACCTGGCACTCATCATTACGCACACCTGTGAATCATTATGATTCACACCTGGACTCCATTACCTTCAGCATTTCCTCCCTTTTATATGTCACTCTCCCATGTTCACTCACCAGTTGGTATTGTTCTTGTGTATCAGCGTTCTGCCTTATGTTGCTGTCGTGTTCTTGGTTTTGTTGTTTTATTAAATTGTTTCACCTGCACCTGCTTCCGACTCACAGACCCATCATTACAGTAAGAACATAGTATATGGGACTGATTTTAAGAAATGTAGCTTAATTAATTTGATTCATGTTATGGTGTTTCTACTCCAAGAAAAATAGAAAAAAATGAAACCATCAGTGTTTCCATTAGGAAAATATGGCGCTGTACAACGTGACCAGTCGGGAGTAGGCTACTAAGAGAAAAATAATCCTAACATTTCCCAACCCTAATTGTAGGCTAACCAATACCCAAACTGAGATTCAGTGAAAATAAAGATATTATTGATTTATCAAGACCAGTCCCCATGCTTGTCTCAGAGCAGCGCGAAGCAATGCTGAAATAGTTGACCACACGTGGGTCGGTTATTGCTTCAGTAAGCAACATTTTGCTGTCTTCATTAGCCTACTTTATTCCAATATTTCTGAACATACTTTGGTGCGAATAGTGCAAATCAATCCCAGAACAACAGCAAAGGACCTTATAAAAAAAAAAGCCAGATTGTACTTTTTGAGAAATGTCCTCTGGTCTGATGAAACAAAAATAAAACTATTTGGCCATAATTTCCATCGTTATGTTTGGAAGAAAAAGGGGGAGGCTTGCAAGCCAAAGAACATCAAATCAAACCATGAGGCACGGGGGTGGCAGCATCATGTTGTGGGGGTGCTTTGGTGCAGGAGGGATTGCTGCACTTCACATAATAGATGGCATCATGTGGTAGGAAAATAATGAGGATATATTGAAGCAACATCTCAAGACATCAGTCAGGAAGTTAAAGCTTGGTCGCAAATGGGTCTTCCAAATGGACAATGACCCCAGGCATACTTCCAAAGTTGTGGCAAAATGGCTTAAGGACAACAAAGTCAAGGTATGAAATGGCCATCACAAAGCCCTGGCCTCAATCCTACAGAAAATTTGTGGGCAGAACTGAAAAAGTGTGTGCGAGCAAGGAGGCCTACAAACCTGACTCAGTTACACCAGCTCTGTCAGGAGGAATGGGCCAAAAATTCACCCAACTTTTTGTGGGAAGCTTGTGGAAGGCTACCCGAAACTGTCAAGTGTCTGTGTGCAGCGGATAGGACGGAGTCAGGCACAGGACACAGAACTGAGTAAAAACCTACTTTACTCGAAAATATGAAAAAAATACAATCCAGCTCTACACAAAAGAGCGAACACTTAACATAGAACAAACACGCACAAAACCTTGTGGGAAACAGAGGGTTAAATAGGGAATAAATTATAACGTAATGGAAACCAGGTGTGTACAATCAAGACAAAACAAATGGACAAAGAAAAGTAGATCGGTGGCAGCTAGAAAGCCGGTGGCGTCGACCGCAGAACGCCGCCCGAACAAGGAGAGGCACCAACTTCGGCGGAAGTCGTGACAGAAACATTTTACCCAAGTTAAACAATTTATAGGCAATGCTACCAAGTGCTAATTGAGTGTATGTAAACTTCTGACCCACTGGCAATGTGATGAAAGAAATAAAATATGAAATAAATCATTCTCTCTACTATTATTCTGACATTTCACATTCTTAAAATAAAGTGGTGATCCTAACTGACCTAAGACAGGGAATTTTTACTAGGATTAAATGTCAGGAATTGTGAAAAACTGAGTTTAAGTGTATTTGGCTAAGGTGTATGTAAACTTCCGACTTCAACTGTATATTTGTAGTGGTTGATATAAAAAATTGTTAGGGCAAATTTGGTTTTAGAGTACTTAAGCATCGAATATATTGCAAGTTTGTCCATTTTGGAATTTAGGCTACACTTTACAAAAGGATCAACATATATTATTTATTTCCATAAAAAAAAATGTTTTAAAATGTATATGTTTTATTAATTAGTCTTGCTGTCTCAGAGCAGCGCGAAACGGTGCTGAAATAGTTGACCACACGCGAGTAGGCTATTGCTTCAAATCCTATCATAACAATTGGATGACTTTGGGTGTTCCAGTAAGTAAAAATGTGTTCCCTTCATTAGCCTACTTTATTCCAATATTTCTGTCATTCAGTGATATTTATTCCCATAGTAATTCGTTATGGATCCATCCAGATGTGGTTAGAAAACAATGCATTTGGTGGACTCGGTAAGATGGACTCGGTAAGATGGACTGCTGGTTGAAGATGATGAGCGATGGGCAAAGGCAATCAACATCGCTCTAATCACAGTCAGAAGACAGTTGAAGAAACTTGAGTGGACTTACGGAAAGGCTCTGTAAGACATTTTATATACAATTATGTTTTATTTTTCAGAACATTAACCATGTGTGTTCTCTTGTTTTGTACTGTTCTGTAGTTTCGACCCAATGATTTGTCTGACGAACAAAGATCTTTGCGTGCTGCTGGCCCATTCATTGATCAAAGCTGGCGAGACATTCAATGACATCATCAAGAGATATGCTGTGTCAGAGAGGCGTTTTGGGGACCACATCGTGTCTATTGTCCTGCTAATAGCCCTTGTGAATAACAAGTGTTTGAAAACATGTTGCGACTCATGTTGCCTACGGTAGTCCTACAGTATGTATATTTAAAAAAAATCATCTCTACATGTAGGTCTCCTGATTTAAACCCGATCGAACTTCTTAGGCATCAACTGAAAACATTAATCCGTAACTCATTTTGAAAACATGTTTTCAAAATGCCTCCAGGGCCGACAGAGAAGTTCCTTACTTTTTTCCCCTTCCACTTGCCTCTTCCATTTATTCCCATAGTAATTTGTTATGGATCCATTAATATGTTTAAAATCCCTAAACTCGGCAAGAGTCCATTGTCCTGCTGATAGTTGGAATAAACATCTGCATTTTGAAAGAGTTTTTTAGCATTATTTTATCAACAAAAGCAGAAAGATGTTGATGATGTGCCATGGAATCGGTACATTTAAAAAACTATTTTGCAATCTATATGGCACAGCTGTCAATCTTTTGGTCCTCTTGTCCAAATGCAGACATTGACCCAAAACATACTGCCGCCCGGGTTTGCATTGCAAATGAGGGCATAAACTGGGTCAAGATGCCAGCAGAGTAAGTAGACCTTTATGTAGTAAAGGTTAAATACAAGACCTACAACACTTTTAACAGCACATCACTCAATACAAGTGAGACTCATGTTGCCTACGGTAGTCCTACAGTATATATTTTTTTTTAAAATCATCTCTACATGTAGGTCTCCTGATTTAAACCCGATCGAACTTCTTAGGCATCAACTGAAAACATTAATCCGTAACTCTGCCAAGCCTACAAGCAAACATGAACTGGTGGAGGCCATCAAGACGTTTTGGCATGAGAAACTAATGATACAACAATGCAACAAATACATTGATCTGATCATCTCAGCAAGGTTTGACCCGTGGTCGTGGACCTGGGGGGGAAGTAGTTTAAATAAACATCTGCATTTTTAAAGAAATTGTTATTGTTGTTTTATTCACGAAAGCATAAAGACGTTGGTGAACAGATACTGTGTAAAACTTTAGAGTACTTAAGCATCAAATACATTGCAAGTTGGGGGATTTTCACACCTACAGTAGCCGGGCTATTAAACTAATCGTTGGATAACAGATCGTCCCTCGGAACTCATTAAGAGGCAGCTTCTATCTTCAATATGTTTTAAAATGCCACAATGTCACAAATAATTGAACGCACACAACATTAGCAGATTAACTTGGTCAAAACAGTCAAAACATTTATTTATTAAAGAATATCAGAAAGAATGTTGGTACTTATTTATTTTTGATCCAAGCCATTAATGAGTGAATAATTCAATAATAATTTTGTCTTGCTTGCCATTCCAAATCAAATGTAATATTTTTTGCACATATTATTTAAACAGGTCGCTAGGTGTAGGTAAAACCATAATTGAACTTTTATTTAACTAGGCAAGTCAGTTAAGAACATATTCTTATTTACAATGATGGCCCACACCGGCCAAACCTAGACAACGCTGGGCCAATTGTGCACCGCCCTGTGGGCCTGCGGCTATGGAACCCAGACCTGTTCACCGGACGTGCTACCTGTCCCAGACCTGCTGTTTTCAACTCTCTAGAGACAGCAGGAGCGGTAGAGATACTCTGAATGATCGGCTATGAAAAGCCAACTGACATTTACTCCTGAGGTGCTGAACTGTTGCACTGTCGACAACCACTGTGATTATTATTATTTGTCCCTGCTGGTCATCTATGAACATTTGAACATCTTGGCCATGTTCTATTATAATCTCCACCTGTCACAGCCAGAAGAGGACTGGCCACCCCTCATAGCCTGGTTCCTCTCTAGATTTCTTCCTAGTTTCTAGCCTTTCTAGGGAGTTTTTCCTAGCCACCGTGCTTCTACACCTGCATTGCTTGCTGTTTGGGGTTTTAGGCTGGGTTTCTGTACAGCACTTTGTGACATCATCTGATGTAAGAAGGGCTTTATAAATACATTTGATTGATTGAAATTTGATTGACTCCCAATCATGGCCAGTTGTGCTACAGCCTGGAATTGAACCAGGGTGTTTGTAGTAATGCCTCAAGCACTGAGACCACTGTGCCTTAGACCGCTGTACCACCCGGGAGCCCATAAGCAATTAGTTAAACTGTGATATGACTAAAGAGTTAATCAGGGGGATTTTTCCACAAATAGACAGGTATTTTCATCAAGGACACGTTTTTTGCTGAGTCCACAAACAAGAGGTGGAATTCCAGAGCTCATAGGTGTGCCTGGCATGGATTGTGACTCCATCTCGTTCTTCGCCCTCTTCAACGCGTCATTCTCAGCCTTACTCTCCGCCATCAAGACGTCTGGCTTGAGAAACTGACGATACACAAATGCAACAAATACATTGATCTGATCATCTCAGCAAGGTTTGACCCGTGGTCGTGGAGCTGGGGGGAAGTGCAATTAAAATGTAGCTGATATGTACTGTACAGTAGTTGAAATAAACATCTGCATTTTGAAAGTATTTATTATCATTATTTTATTAGCGAAGGTATAAAGATGTTGATGAACAGATACTGTGTAAAACTTTAGAGTACTTAAGCATCAATTACATTGCAAGTTGGGGGATTTTCACACCTACAGTAGCGGGGCTATTAAACTAATCGTTGATTAACAGATCGGCCCTCGGAACTCATTAAGTGGCGGCTTCTATCTTCAATATGCTTTAAAATGCCACAACGTCACAAATAATTGAACGCACACAACATGAGCAGATTAACTTGGAAAAAAATAACAATATTTTGGAGAAGATTTCATTTCAAATAATCGAAAGAGCGATTGTAATCTGAATAAAGGGAAAAATGCCATTCTGGGGTGAGACATTCTTACAGATTTGTAAATAAAGACTGTTTGTTACTTAGAATTATTTATTTCTGTTTTTAGAGAGAGATAAACCAAAAGCCCACCTTGCCTATTTTTCGAAAATTGTCAGTCCACATGTCAAGTGAAATTCCCTCATTGTATTTACTCAAGTTCTCTCTTAACTCCAGGACCACCGACAGTTTTTGTTGTTGTTGTCTGATGCAGGACTCTAGTGCCAGAGGAGAGACTCTCAGACTGAAAAGACCTCCATTAATTGCCACAGTTTAGACTAGATAGATCAGCGTTCTAACTCCCCCTTGTGGTATTGTGGTGCAATAACAGAATGCTACAATCTACCACAAACAGTCGTGGCATAAGCTTGTAACATTTAAAGGAAGAACCACTGTATACTGTAGCTAAGAAAGTAATACTAAGTGTATGTTGTGTAGTAAGCTGTTAGTAGCTCATATGCCTCACCGTAATAATTTGGTATATTTACCCTCTTAATTTTGCCTACTGGTCTGACTTGGTGGTGCTCATTTAGCCTTTAACCTGTTTTAGAGAACTTTTGTAAGAGCTTTCATTGTCTGCTTATATGCCCCCTTTATTCATCCTATGGTTCTGACTTGGTGTACGGGGAGAACAGTTTTATAAACGGCCCATGTTCTGAATTCTGTTGCTGTACATTTCAAAAGTGCTAAACAAATAGTTAAATTGACTACGTCCGTCCTGGATTGCTCATTAATGTCTTAATCGAAATCACAGATTGCCTCTTATCCGTTTGTCGTCCCCTTATGCCATAGTTTGTACATCTCAATTGTTTAAGCAGGTCAGCCATATCAGCTATGTTTTTTTAGAAGGCAGTAAATGAGGCTGAATGAACTGTTTCGCTGCCAGACAAGGCTCCGGTGTAGCAGTGGTAAGATGTTGGGACTGCTGTTGGGACAGCTTTAATTAAGTAGGCCCCGACAGTTTGTGGTCACCGTTTGTTACCGTTGTAGTGCAATTAATGTATTTTTAAGTGTTGTGTAGTGGCTTTGTTGGATTGCATCCAACATTATTATTATTTTTTGCCCCACCAAGATTTACATGCTAAAATTGCCACTGTATGTATATATAGAATGTATTTATATATCTTTGATAAATACATTTTCCCAATATATTTCAATATTATTTTATTTTATTGAAATATATTTCAATGTAGTATTTTTCCACATGGGTTGTCTGGGATGTCACAAAAATATTTTTGTGACAGAACATTCCCACAATGTTGCACAATGCACCCTCACAAACATGAATGTCAGCACAACTGCACAGTTTTAGTGTTTTGGGAACCTATCTCTTGTCATATCCCCACAATGTTCCCACATGTGGTCTGGGAATGTTCTTGTGACATCAGATTAGTTTTTTTTGCACCCTAAAACAAACATTGTATAATCATCCGCACAGCTGGGCAGTTTTTCTTTTGTGATGTCCCCACAAAGTTCCCACCAGACTTTTCCCACAACCTAATGAAACATTCTGGGAACCTTTACAGAACATATTAATGTGTTCT
Source organism: Salmo trutta (assembly GCF_901001165.1). NCBI lineage: Eukaryota > Metazoa > Chordata > Actinopteri > Salmoniformes > Salmonidae > Salmo > Salmo trutta. Next base: position 39,184,400 of record NC_042973.1, read on the forward strand.
GGGAACGTTCTTTCAGCATCAGGTGATTGTATTATACAAACATTGTATAAGCATCAGCACGACTGGACAGTGTTTGTGTTATGAGAACTTTTGCCATAACCTATCAAATGTTCTGGGAACTTTCACAGAAGCAATTTTGGTTTGCTGGGTGGTCTGTCTACGGTTTATAGTAGTATTCAAAGCCTTTGTTTTGGTTTAGGACCTGTTTTATGGATCTAGCTTGAGCTGCATGTTTTTTTTTATTACATCAATTGTCTTTTTGGGGTTCTTTATGTAACCAAAGATATTTCTATATAGTGTTTTGAAATGGTGCCAGTTTACATATCTTGTTGTTCTTCTTTTGTCCGTGATATCATGGGGAAAGTGGCATATGTGGAAGAGATGGCCAATGTCCATGTGTGTTTGAAACTGTTTGTGGAGGTAGAGATTTTAGTTCATCCAGATGGGCAGGTTGAACACACATAATTAGGCCCCTCTCATCAGTACTTGCTCTGACTCCACAACATAGACATACTGTAGATCATAGACATAGATACCATCTGTGCACCTCATTTTACCTTATTATACCTTCAGACCTTTATTGAAATAGATGAGAAAACATCACCCTTTACTCTTCTTCATATAGAAAACTAACTAAACCAGAGCTCCACTCCACCCAAGATATTTCACAATTCCAAGGCTACATTTAAACATATATCTGAAATGTCCATGTTGAACCCTATGAAACTTAATTGTAATGAAGCCCACTGATTACAGCAGCCTCTGTACAGCAGCCTCTTCCGACTGTCTCCTCATATCTCTCCCTCTTGTGACTTTATTGTGTCTCCCAGCCAGTCTCCGCCCAGCCATTACTGGCAAACAGCTCTCTGAACAGCACAATTGATGGCAGTTTGTTTTCAATTAATAACCGAAGACTAAGATGAAAGGAAATGGTCTTATGGGATTGCTTTATCCCCTGCTCCAAATGCAAGAAAGGCAGAACAAACTGTTATATTCTTTCTAAAAGGATCCAGATTGTGTTTCTTTTCTGTCCCATTGTTCATTCTGCTTGTCTGAGGCAGAAGGCAGAGAGGAGCACACAGGACAGGCAAGTCTTTCATCTGGGTTTGTGTTCCAGAGAAGGAGGGGAAGAAGAAGAAGCTACCACGGATGGCTGGACACGTGCTGCTGCTGCTCACCACCAGACAACTACTAGAGCAGTGGTATTCAAACTTTTTCAGTGAGCAGCCCAAATCTAAACCCCAAAATATAAGCTTGTTATACTCTGTAAACAAGTATATAAACAAGCTAGGAAAAACTCCCTAGAAAGGCAGGAACCTAGTAAGAAACCTAGTGAGGTACCAGGCTCTGAGGGGTGGCTAGTCCTCTTCTGGCTGTGCCGGGTGGAGATTATAACAGTACATTGCCAAGATGTTCAAATGTTCATAGATGACCAGATTGGTCAAATAATAGTAATCACAGTGGTTGTATAGGGTGCAGAAGGTCAGCACCTCAGGAGTAAATGCCAGTTGGCTTTTCATAGCCGAGAATTCAGAGGTCAAGACAGCAGGTGCGGTAGAGAGAGAGAGAGTCGAAAACAGCAGGTTCGGGACAAGGTAGTATGTCCGGTGAACAGGTCAGGGTTCCATAGCCGCAGGCAGAAGAGTTGAAACTGGAGCAGCAGCACAACCAGGTGGACTGGGGACAGCAAGGAGTCATCAGGCCAGGTAGTCCTGAGGCATGGTATTAGAGCACAGGTCCTCCGGGAAGGGAGGGGAGGGAGAGGGAGTGAGAGAGAGAGAATTAGAGGCAGCATACTTAAATTCACACAGAACACCGGATAAGACAGGAGAATTACACCAGATATAGCAGATTGACCCTATCCCCCAACACATAAACTATTGCAGCATAGACACTGGAGGCTGAGACAGGAGGGGTCGGGAGACACTGTGGCCCCGTCCGACGATACCCCCGGACAGGGCCAACCAGGCAGGATATAACCCCACCCACTTTGCCAAAGCACAGCCCCCACATCACTAGAAGGATATCTGCAAACCATCAACTTACTACCTTGAGACAAGGATGATTAGATGGCCACGAAGATCTCCACCACTGCACGAACCCGAGGGGGCACCAATCCGGACAGGAAGATCACGTCAGTGACTCAACCCACCCAACCCACTGACACACCCCTCCTAGGGACAGCATGGAAAAGCACCAGTAAGCCAATGACTCAGCCCCCGTAATAGGGTCAGAGGCAGAGAATCCCAGTGGAGAGAGGGGAACTAGCCAGGCAGTGACAGCAAGAGCGGTTTTTTGCTCCAGTGCCTTTCCGTTCACCTTCGCACCCCTGGACCAGACTACACTCAATCATAGGACCTACTGAAGAGATGAGTCTTCAATAAAGACTTAAACGTCGAGCCCGAGTCCACGTCTCTCACATGGATAGGAAGACCATTCCATACAAATTGAGCTCTATAAGAGAAAGCCCTGCCTCAATCTATTTGCTTAGAAATTCTAGGAACAATAAGGAGGCCTGTGTCTTGTGACTGTAGCGTACGTGTAGGCATGTAAATCTGAGCGATAGTTACAATTGGAGCAAGCCCATGTAATGCTTTGTAGGGTAGCAGTAAAACCTTGAAATAGGCCCTAGTCAACAGGAAACCAGTGTAGAGAGGCTAGCACTGGACTAATATGATCACATTTTTTGGTTCGAGTCAAGATTCTAGCAGCTGTGTTTAGAACTAACTGAAGTTTATTTAGTACTTTATCCAGGTAGCCGGAAAGTAGAGCATTTCAGTAGTCTAATCTAGAAGTGTCAAAAGCATGGATTAGTGTTTTTGGACGAAAAGTTTTTGGACGATATTGCCAATGTTACAAAGATGGAAAAAAGCTGTCTTTGAAATATCCTTGATATGTTCATCAAAAGAGAGATCAGGGTCCAGGGTAACGCCGAGGTCGTTCACAGTTTTATTTGAGACGACTGTACAACCAAAAAGATTAATTGTCAGATCCAACAGCTGGATCTTGCTCTTATAGAAGGACTGTTTTGCTTCGTCAACCTGCCTTTGAACTGTATTCCTTAGGTGTTTGTAATTTGTGAACCCTGGATCAGGAATCTGGCCATTTTGACCTCTTAAAAACTTTAAGAGCGTTGTTTCATATGGTGATGTATTGAAGGATTTCCCTGATCCAGGGTTCTGTCCTTCATTTGATCCTCATCACCTTGGAAGAGTCTACATGCTCTATCAACATCCTTACTTTCCATAACATCAGACCAGTCTACCTGTCCTAGCAGTTCATTAAATTTTTCTTTGTCATAGTTTTTTAGGGATCTGGTCCTGATGGTACTGTGACAATTTACAGTTTATTTTCTTTCATAGTGCAGTGTATTAAGAAATCGTCACTAATTACATATGCAGTTACACTACTTTGGGATATCGTGTGATTATCTGATACCATAATGAGATCAATGGCATTCTGACTGGTGTTACAGATTCTTGTGGGCTCATTTATCACCGGAGTTAAACTGGTTCGAGCCCAGGTAAGGGCGAGGAGAGGTACGGAAGGTATACAGTTACAGATGCACACAACCCTGCCTCTCTGATTTTTGATTTCTGAGTCTTTGACGGAAGGATCCAGCCAAGTCTCTGTAACATCACTTTCTGGGGAGCAAGTGAATCTCATTTACTTTTGTAAGTGGACAGCGTACATTAAAATACAAACAATTTAAACCTCTGGAGGCGAGGGGCCTAAAAGAGTCTAGCTACCTCAGGAAGATCCGTTTGGGGCACTTGGTTGAGTTCGCCCCCAGAGTCCTCCTCTTCCCCAAGGAAGGCTGCTGACTCAATTGATTGGTCCTCTGTCCACTGTCCCACAAAGGGTTCAACACTGTCCATCTTCACGCAGTGTTGGGCCTTCACCTCTGATGGTGGAGCGACCACCCCCTCCAACTGTCACCTGCCGGCATTGGTTGCAGAGAGTCTCTTTAGCCGTTGCCTCACTCCCCCTCTTCTCCCTCGCTCCCAGGGCTGTCCAGTCTGAACATGGGCTTACTTGTGTGGCTTGACTATGTCCACTATCTCATCTAGTCCTGGTGGAGAGTAGAATGGATGTCTTAGAAGAATCTTTAGTTTCCATGGTTACCACAGGTGAGAAGCACATCAAAATGCAGCTAAAAGTCCTTTGATTGAAAAATACCTCCCTTCAGCAGTTGAAGCAACCATTCCGATGCAATGTACAGAAAACTGAAAAACACAATGGTCCTTGGCTCTAGGAAGCAATGAACAGAAAACTGAAAAACACAATAGTCCTTGGCTCTAGGATATGAGATGATCTAGGCTGGTATTTCAAAACAAGTAGTCAAATATCCAACCCAATTCAATCTTTTTCATAAAAAACTAGATTTCTGTAATCTATACTTGAATAGCTATCAAAAAGAGAAAAACTTGATCAAAACAATGCACATAAAACACACTTAAAACAAATACAGTGAGGGAAAAAAGTATTTGATCCCCTGCTGATTTTGTACGTTTGCCCAATGACAAAGAAATGATTAGTCTATCATTTTAATCATAGGTTTATTTGAACAGTGAGAGACTGAATAACAACAAAAAATGCAGAAAAACGCAAGTAAAAAATGTTATAAATTGATTTGCATTTTAATGAGGGAAATAAGTATTTGACCCCTTCTCAATCAGAAAGATTTCTGGCTCCCAGGTGTCTTTTATACAGGTAACGAGCTGAGATTAGGAGCACACTCTTAAAGGGAGTGCTCCTCATCTCAGCTTGTTACTAGTATAAAAGACACCTGTCCACAGAAGCAATCAATCAATCAGATTCCAAACTCTCCACCATGGCCAAGACCAAAGTGCTCTCCAAGGATGTCAGGGACAAGATTGTACCTACACAAGACTGGAATGGGCTACAAGACCATCACCAAGCAGCTTGGTGAGAAGGTGACAACATTTGGTGCGATTATTCGCAAATGGAAGAAACACAAAAGAACTGTCAATCTCCCTCGGCCTGGGGCACCATGCAAGATCTCACCTCGTGGAGTTGCAATGATCATGAGAACGGTGAGGAATCAGCCCAGAACTACACGGGAGGATCTTGTCTATGATCTCAAGGCAGCTGGGACCATAGTCACCAAGAAAACAATTGGTAACACACAACGCCGTGAAGGACTGAAATCCTGCAGCGCCCGCAAGGTCCCCCTGCTCAAGAAAGCACATATACATGCCCGTCTGAAGTTTGCCAATGAACATCTGAATGATTCAGAGGACAACTGGATGAAAGTGTTGTGGTCAGATGAGACCAAAATGGAGCTCTTTGGCATCAACTCAACTCACCGTGTTTGGAGGAGGAGGAATGCTGCCTATGACCCCAAGAACACCATCTCCACCGTCAAACATGGAGGTGGAAACATTATGCTTTGGGGGTGTTTTTCTGCTAAGGGGACAGGACAACTTCACCGCATCAAAGGGACGATGGACGGGGCCATGTACCGTCAAATCTTGGGTGAGAACCTCCTTCCCTCAGCCAGGGCATTGAAAATGGGTCGTGGATGGGTATTCCAGCATGACAATGACCCAAAACACACGGCCAAGGCAACAAAGGAGTGACTCAAGAAGAAGCACATTAAGGTCCTGGAGTGGCCTAGCCAGTCTCCAGACCTTAATCCCATAGAAAATCTGTGGAGGGAGCTGAATATTTGAGTTGCCAAACGTCAGCCTCGAAACCTTAATGACTTGGAGAAGATCTGCAAAGAGGAGTGGGACAAAATCCCTCCTGAGATGTGTGCAAACCTGGTGGCCAACTACAAGAAACGTCTGACCTCTGTGATTGCCAACAAGGGTTTTGCCACCAAGTACTAAGTCATGTTTTGCAGAGGGGTCAAATACTTATTTCCCTCATTAAAATGCAAATCAATTTATGACATTTTTGACATGCGTTTTTCTGGATTTTTTTGTCGTTATTCTGTCTCTCACTGTTCAAATAAACCTACCATTAAAATTATAGTCTGATCATTTCTTTGTCAGTGGGCAAACATACAAAATCAGCAGGGGATCAAATACTTTTTTCCCTCACTGTAATTATAGAGAAATTCACAGGAGTAAACTACCAAGGCTGCGACTAGGAGCCACGGCAACCACGGAACCATGTAGGTGTAAGTATAAGAGAGAGAGAAAGAGGAGCCCTGCCAGATTCTCACTGGCTAAGCAATGACTCATGGGTTCAAGGCCCCCTTGTCCGTAAACAGCATTTTTCTCATAATTTGGCCGCTGAATCACAAGCCAAGCATGCATAGTCTCAAATCGTCTCAAATTGCATCCTATTGCCTATGTAGTGCACTTCTTTTGACCAGGGCCCATAGGGCACTAATGTGTGTATGTGCGTGTGTATGTATTTTCCATCTGTAGATGCTCTACAGGTTATCATGCTATGAACAAACTACATGTTGATAAGCAACTGCTTGCTAAGTTTAGAACTAGGGTTAGGTTTAGTAGATAGTTAGTTGAGAGGTTACTGATAGTCTGTAGTAAGTCTGAGGAGCATCTACAGATGGACTATCCAAATAGTGTTACCAAAAGTGGTTGTCAACACTTTTCTCACACCTCTGATGACCATAGAGGATGATTGGGCTAATGTGAGGTACCACTGTGCTGTGGGATAGCTCTGGAAGTCACATAATTAATTAAATAAAGTCCAACTGTGTGCAATCTAAGTGTCACATGATCTGTCACATGATCTCAGTATATATACACCTGTTTTGAAAGGCCCCAGGGTCTGCAGCACCACTAAGCAGGGGCACCACCAAGCAAGCGGCACCATTAAGACCAAGGAGCTCTCCAAACAGGTCAGGGACAAAGTTGTGGAGAAGTACATATCAGGGTTGGGTTATAAAAAAATATCAGAAACTTTGAACGTCCCATTAAATCCATTATTCAAAAATGTTAAGAATATGGCACCACAACAAACCTGCCAAGAGAGGGCATGTGGGAGACTCTCCAAACACATGGAAGAAGGTATTCTGGTCAGGTGAGACAAAAATTTAGCTTTTTGGCCATCAAGGAAAACGCTATGTCTGGAACAAACCCAACACCTCTCATCACCCCGAAAACCCTATCCTCACAGTGAAGCATGGAAACTGGTCAGAATTGAAGGAATGATGGATGGCGCTAAATACAGGGAAATTCTTGAGGGAAACCAGTTTCAAATCTCTGTCTTCAAATCCCAAGAATTTCTTGTTAACAAACTATTGTTTTGGCAAGTCGGTCAGGACATCTACTTTGTGCCTGACACAAGTCATTTTTCCAACAATTGTTTACAGACAGATTATTTCACTGTATCACAATTCCAGTAGGTCAGAAGTTTACATACACTAAGTTGACTGTGCCTTTAACCTGTCTGGGCAAGGGGGCAGTATTTTCACGGCCGCTTAGAATATGCATATTATTAGTGGATTTGGATAGACAACACTCTGAAGTTTCTAAAACTGTTTGAATGGTGTCTGTGAGTATAACAGAACTCATATGGCAGGCAAAAACCTGAGAAAATTCCAAGCAGGAAGTGGAAAGTCTGAGAATTGTAGTTCTTCTTTTCATTCTCTATCGAAACTACAGTGTCTGTGGGGGACGTTGCACTTCCTAAGGCTTCCATTGGCTGTCTAAAGCCTTCAGAAAGTTCTTTGAGCATTTTCCTGTCACTGGGCAGATAATAGGAGATCAGTTTCTGAGTGGACTGCCTGGCAACAAAGGGATTGGATATGCTCGGTTACGCAAGCACGCCGTTTCTTCTTTTTCTTCTTGATTGAATACGATATTGTCCAGTTGGAATATTATCGCAATTGTACGTTGAAAATACCATAAAGATTGATTTTAAACAGCATTTGACATGCTTCTAAGTACGGTAATGGAACATTTTGACTTTTCGTCTCTCGTTCCGCGCTCGCGCATTATGCCTTTGGATAAGTGATCTGTATGCATGAACAAAACTGAGGTATTTGTACATAAATATGGATTATTTCGAACAAAAACAACATTTCTTGTGGAAGTAGCAGTCCTGGGAGTGCATTCTGACGAAGATCAGCAAAGGTAAGAGAATATTTTTAATACTAATTGTGAGTTTAGGTTGCCCCGAACTTGGCGGGTGTCTGAATAGCTCGCCGTGATGGCTGAGCTATGTACTCAGAATATTGAAAAATGTGCTTTCTCCGTAAAGCTATTTTAAAATCTGACACAGCGGTTGCATCCAGGGGTAGTCTATCTATAATTCTTAAAATAATTGTTATGTATTTTGTCAACGTTTATGATGAGTATTTTTGTAAATTGATGTGCACATTCACCGGACGTTTTGGTGGGAATACATTTTCTGAACATCACGCGCCAATGTAAAATGCTGTTTTTGGATATAAATATTACCTTAATCGAACAAAACATACATGTATTGTGTAACATATTGTCCTAGGAGTGTCATCTGATGAAGATCGTCAAAGGTTAGTGCTTCATTTAGCCGTGTTTTGGGTTTTATTGACACATGTCCTTGCTTGGAAAATGGCTGTGTGATTATTTTTGTCTATGTACTCTCCTAACATAATCTAATGTTTTGCTTTCGCTGTAAAGCCTTTTTGAAATCGGACAATGTGGTTAGATTAACCTGTTATGGATAGGGGGCAGTATTTTCACGGCCGGATAAAAAACGTACCCGATTTAATCTGATTATTACTCCTGCCCAGAAACTAGAATATGCATATAATTATTAGCTTTGGATATAAAACACTCCAAAGTTTCTAAAACTGTTTGAATGGTGTCTGTGAGTATAACAGAACTCATTTGGCAGGCCAAAACCTGAGAAGATTCCAAACAGGAAGCGCCCTCTCTGACCATTTTATGCCCTCCTTGATTATCTCTATCCAATACAGGGGATCTCTGCTGTTACGTGACACTTCCTACGGCTCCCATGGGCTCTCAGAAGGCGGCAAAAAGCTGAATGACGTAATTCCAAGCCCTGGCTGAAAAGCTTTAGCACATTTGCTAAGTGGTCTATCAGCGGACAATGGGACTCATGCTCGTGCATGAGACGACCCCATGTTTTTATTCTATCGTCTTTGAATGGTTACAACGACTCCCGGTCGGAATATTATCGCTTTTTTACGAGAAAATTTTAAACAGCGGTTGACATGCTTCGAAGTACGGTAATGGAATATTTAGAATTTTTTTGTCACGAAATGCGTCGTGCTCGTAACCCTTCTTTACCATTCGGATAGTGTCTTGAACGCACGAACAAAACGCCGCTGTTTGGATATAACAATGGATTATTTGGGACCAAACCAACATTTGTTATTGAAGTAGAAGTCCTGGGAGTGCATTCTGACGAAGAACACCAAAGGTAATCACACTTTTCTAATAGTAAATCGGAGTTTGGTGAAGGCTAAACTTGCTGGGTGTCTAAATAGCTAGCCCTGTGATGCCGGGCTATCTACTGAGAATATTGCAAAATGTGCTTTCACCGAAAAGCTATTTTAAAATCGGACATATCGAGTGCATAGAGGAGTTCTGTATCTATAATTCTTAAAATAATTGTTACGTTTTTTGTGAACGTTTATCGTGAGTAATTTAGTAAATTCACCGGAAGTTTGCGGGGGGTATGCTAGTTCTGAACGTCACATGCTGATGTAAAAAAGCTGGTTTTTGATATAAATATGAACTTGATTGAACAAAACATGCATGCATTGTATAACATCATGTCCTAGGGTTGTCATCTGATGAAGATCATCAAAGGTTAGTGCTGCATTTAGCTGTGGTTTTGTTTTTTGTGACATTATATGCTAGCTTGAAAAATGGGTGTCTGATTATTTCTGGCTGGGTACTCTGCTGACATAATCTAATGTTTTGCTTTCACTGTAAAGCCTTTTTGAAATCGGACAGTGTGGTTAGATAAAGGAGAGTCTTGTCTTTAAAATGGTGTAAAATAGTCATATTGTTGAAAAATTTAAGTTTTCGGATTTTAGAGGAGTTTGTATTTCGCGCCACGCCCATCATTGGATATTGGAGCAGGTGTTCCGCTAGCGGAACGTCTAGATGTAAGAGGTTTAACGAGAAGTGTATCTTTAAAATGGTGTAAAATAGTTGTATGTTTGAGAAAGTTCAATTATGAAATGTTGTTGTTTTTGAATTTTCCACCCTGATATGTCACTGGCTGTGTCCTGCAGGTGGGACGCTAGGGTCCCACGTAGCCCATAAAAGTTCATACTTATTATAGGCAGGGTTAGATGAAGACCACTTAGTACCCACAGGGCAGGTAGCTGGCATCCCACTTAGCCCATAGAAGTTAAGTGATTTCTTTAATAAATTAAGAAGATGAGCACTTTACCCGCTGCGCCTTGGTCCAATCCTTACGACACCCATGACAGAACCACCCACCAAACAAGGACCCTGCAGCGGGGATTGGAGCACCGAGGATGTTTCTGGGAGAGGAAATTAAGGGAGCTACATGAGGCCGAGAGGCATCCCCCGAAAAAATGTTGAGGGGGGCACACGGGGAGTTTGGCAGAGTCAGGTTGGAGACCTGAGCCAACTCCCGTGCTTATTATGGGGAGCGACAGAACAAGCAAGCACCTTGTTAAGCAGAAATGCGCACAGTGTCGCCCATACGCACGCACAGTCCGGTGCGGCCAATAAGGGCTCCGCAGCGTTGCCGGGCGAGAGTTGGCCGGCAGCCAGGACGAAGTGTGCCGGTACAACAGATCTGGTCTCTAGCATCCCACCTAGCCCATAGAAGTTAAACAGCTTGGAAAATACCAGAAAATTATGTCATGGCTTTAGAAGCTTCTGATAGGCTAATTTACATAATTTGAGTCAATTAGAGGTGTACCTGTGGAGGTATTTCAAGGCCTTCCTTCAAACTCAGTGCCTCTTTGCCTGACATCATGGGAAAATCAAAAGAAATCAGTCAAGACCTCAGAAAAAAATGGTATATCTCCACAAGTCTGGTTCATCCTTGGGAGCAATTTCCAAACGCCTGAAGGTACCACGTTCATCTATACAAGCAGTAGTACGCAAGTAAGAACACCATGGGACCACGCAGCCGTCTTACCACTCAGGAAGGAGACGAGTTCTGTCTCCTAGAGATGAACGTACTTTGGTGCGAAAAGTATAAATCAATCCCAGAACAACAGCAAAGGACCCTGTGAAGATACTGGAAGAAACAGGTACAAAAGTATCTGTATCCACAGTAAAACAAGTCCTATATCGACATAACCTGAAAGGCCGCTTAGCAAAGAAGAAGCCACTGCTCGAGAACCGCCATAAAAAAGCCAGACTACAGTTTGCAACTGCACATGGGGACAAAGATCGTACTTTTTGGAGAAATGTCCTCTGGTCTGATGAAACAAACCTATAACTTTTTGGCCATAATGACCGTTGTTAAGTTTGGAGGATAAAGGGGGAGGCTTGCAAGCCGAAGAACACCATCCCAAACGTGAAGCACAGGGTTGGCAGCATCATGTTGTGGGGGTGCTTTGCTGCAGGAGGGACTGGATCACTTCACAAAATAGATTGCATCATGAGGTAGGAAAATGATGTGGATATATTGAAGCAACATCTCAAGACATTAGTCAAGAAGTTGAAACTTGATCGCAAATGGGTCTTCCAAATGGACAATGACCCCAGTCAAGGTATTGGAGTGGCCATCACAAAGCCCTGACCTCAATCCTATAGAACATTTGTTGGCAGAACTGAAAAAGTGTGTGCGAGCAAGGAGGCCTACAAACCTGACTCAGTTACACCAGCTCTGTCAGGAGGAATGGGCCAAAATGCACCCAACTTATTGTGGGAAGCTAAGGCTACCCGAAACGTTTGACCAAATTAAACAATTTATTAAAGGCAATGCTACCAAATACTAATTGAGTGTATGTAAACATCTGACCCACTGGGAATGTGATGAAATAAATAAAAGCTGAAATAAATCATTCTCTCTACTATTATTCTGACATTTCACATTCTTAAAATAAAGTGGTGATCCTAACTGACCTAAAACAGGTTTTTTTTACTAGGATTAAATGTCAGGAATTGTGAAAACTGAGTTTAAATGTATTTGGTGTATGTAAACTTCCGACTTCAACTGTATGTCTGCACATGTCGGCCTACCAACTGCCAGATTCACACTGTGACTTGGGATAGCTCTAGACTGGTGAATGTTTTAGATGGTTGGATATGTCTCTGGAAGAGGCAGATTGAAAGAGGGTGAGAGAGAGGGCATGGGAGAAAGAAAGATAGAAAAGTAGTTGGGGAGGAAGAGAGATAGAGGGTCAGAAAGAGGGAGAGAGAGAGGGAAAGACAGAGAGATAGAGAGAACTTTCCCCTCCATCTGTTCTACCTCCATTGTATTGTGTCAGCCACACAATGCCCCCCTTTGTCTTTCTTTCATTAATATTCGTGACGACGTACAGGTTCAGAAGGCCGCAGGTTATTCACCTCAGTCATTTGTCTATTAGTCAAATATCATGGACATATTGACAGTCAACTAATGAATGCAGTAGTTCAGAACATATTTTCATGCCGTCAATTTCATTATCATGGTGCAATCTTGTGATTGTTGTTAAAGAAAGTATTATGCCATCAGAATTGAACTAGTATTAGCTACATGTAACATGAGCATAGATGACCCAACTCAAAGTGCAAGGTTTAATCACCTTAACAAATGTGTGCTTTGTGACAGTGAGGTATGCCCAACAGGTATGAATCTCCTGGATCAGTGAATTATTCCTAGTGAGTAACGATGTCCGTTGCCCACCGTTCCCTGTGACGCTGATACACCATTACATCCTTAGCCATTTATTCCTGCTTAGATCCTGTTTTCGTGTTATGCTTGTTTTCCCTTACCTGACGCTGTTTTCCTCTCCGCTACAGTTTTGCCCGCTCTGACTTTGGCATCTGTCTCCAGTCCCATGTCTCATCAGTCCTGCTACTCTGTCCTGGACCCCCACTCCACTGCGTCCTTGGATTCCTCTCTGGACCTGCTTACCCAGTCCCAACTCCCCTCGCTCCAGCCTCAGCCTCCGCCCCGGGCTTCCTGCAACCCGCCCGAGCTTCCCCTGGCCTACAACCCATATTCCCTCTGTGTTTCAATGAATACCTTGGTTACCTCGTCCCAGTCTCCTCGTCTGAGTCTGCTCTTGGGTTCACCTGTTCCACTCCACGTGACACCCAATGACCTTTAGAGCCATGAGTTCACCTGTCATGTCACTTCCCAAGTAGTCTCAACGGTCTCCTTTTTCTTATGTGAAATCAAGAGGGCAGAATCATCTTCATACAGGAACAGAGAGCATGAACAGGCAGAGTCCATGTCATTTAGGTAGAGCAAAATAGCAAAGGCCCCAAAATGCTCCCCTGGGGGATACCACGGTTTACTTCCTTTAGCATCAGCCAGTCCCACCCATATCCACCCTTTGGAGCTCATCAGTTAGGTATGACAAAACCAATTGTTGGTGACAAAACCAATTGCTTTCAGTTTGTACAACAAAATATCATGGTTCACAGTAGAACATGCTTTTTGTAGGTCAAGCATGACCATACCACAGAAGTTGCCCTTGTCAATGTTTTGCTTGATAAAATCTGTCAAGTATAGTATAGTAAGTGTTGGTAGAATAGCATTTTCTAAAATGGACTGAATATAAAATGTTATGGTCTTCAATGTACTTTAGGATCTGTTCTGCCAATCCTTTTTTGAATCCTTTTTTTCGTAGGTGTCTATTTACCACCACAGTCCGATGCTGGCACTGAGACTGAATTCATAAGCAAGCAAGAAAATGCACATCCAGAGATGGCACTCCTAGTGGCCGGTGATTCTATTACAGGAAAACTGAAATCCGTCTTCCCTAATTTCTACCAGAATGTCACCTGTGCAACTAAAGGAGGAAAAACTCTAGATCAGCTTTACTCCACACAGAGAGATGCGTACAAAGATCTCCCTCGCCCTCCATTTGGCAAATCTGACCACAACTTTATCCTCCCGATTCCTGCTTACAAGCTAAAACTCAAAGAGGAAGTACCAGTGATGCGCTCAATATGGAAAGTTCTGATGAAGCAGATGCTAAGCTGCAGGACTGCTTTGCTAGCACAGACTAAAATATGTGATCGAAGCATTCTGTACTAACAACAGCAGTCAAGCACCCCTGTAAAGACCTTTTATTAAACACAGATTTAAAATAGATATTGATAACAAATGTGTATATTGTCGTTGTGACCCAGAGAATTGAGACCATATATATTGGGACTGTTCTGATGTCAGAAGAATTTGGAGTGAGTTAGAAGATTAATATTTTAAAATAAACTACTATTAATGTTAATTTGAAAGACTGATAATATGTTTTATTTTGATCCAAATTATATGGACCCTGATTTAACTTTCATTGTTAATTTGTTTATTTTTCATGGCAGATTCTTTATCCATAAAATGAAGTAGGAGGAGAACAAGCCCCTCTTCACATTGTTATAATTGAAATTGTTATAATTGAAGATATAATTGAAAATGATTTTGAAATGATCAGTAAGTTAAAAAACAATAAATCTATACGTACCATAAAACGTTTTGAGAAATTGAAAATGTATCTCGATATGTAATACCCGTCTGTTAGGTTTATGTACTCTTGTTTGTATATTTCAGTTTTTGTTCATAATAATAAAAAAACAGTCAGGCACCCAAGCTAACTTGTTAGCTACTTCCAGACACAAATTAGAGAATAGCTCACTGAATATTACTCGCCCTAGCAGAGCTGGTTAGGCTGTTATCTTGTCCAGAGCGTTGGTGACTGTAACTGTGCTGTCAGACTGCCAGTTTGTAGATTCAGAGCGTTTCGCTCTCGGTGCGTTCAAGTGCACATTGGACGCTCTGGCCAAGGAATAGGGTTGATCCGAGTGTTCTGACCTCACAGCCGCAGTCAAACACCCAAGCTAACTGGCTAACATTGGCTAGCTTGCTAGCTACTTCCAGACACATAATGAGAGAACACCCTACTCTGACCCTTTTACTCACCCTAGCAGAGCTGATTAGGCTGTTTTCATGTTATCCAGAGCATTGGTGACTGTAACTGTGCTGCTGGCAACAATTTAATTACGCATTTACTGACACTGGCCATATTCAACGGGTGTTGAGCGTTAGTAAATTCATCAGTTATTCTGCACTCTGGCACACTCAGATGAGAGTCTTTTGTTAAGACATGTAGCTAGCTAGGTAAACAATGAACCATAATCCCAACTCATGATGCTACTACCCTGCATGTATCTGCAGGTAGCTAACCGACCAGGTTCATTGTTAGCTAGCTAACATTAAGCTATAACTAGTCAAGCAAATGGGTCTGAGATACAAATAATAAGACCATACACATAACGTTAGCTAGCGAGCCAGCCAAGCCTGATCACCGACGACGATGAGACAGCCTACAGGGAAGAGGTCAGACACCTGGCAGTGTCGTGCCAGGATCAACAATCTCTACCTCAACGTCAACAAGACAAAGGAGATGATGTGGTCTACAGGAAACGGAGAGCCGAGCACGCCCCCATTCACATTGACAGGGCTATAGTGCTTCAAGGTCTAGAGCTTCAAGTTTCTCGGTGTCCACATCGCTATGGATCTATCATGATCCAAACAAAGACTCCAGCCAAGTAATACACTGTTCTCTCTGCTACCACACAGTAAGCGATACCGATGCACCAAGTCTGGAACCAATAGGACCCTGAACAGCTTCTACCCCCAAGCCATAAGACTGTTAAATAGTTAGTTAAATAGTTAACCAAATAGCTAACCGGACTATCTGCATTGATCCTTTTTGCATGAACTCATCACTGCTACTCTACTGTTTACTATCTGTCACTTTATTCTTAGTTATATGTACATATCTACCTCAATTACAACATACCCTGCACATTGACTCTGTACTGATACCCTTGGTATATAGTCAAGTTATCATTACTCATTGTGTATCTATTATTACTTTTATTATTATGAGTTTTACTTTTCTATTATTTCTCAATTTCCTTTCTCTCTGCATTGTTGGGAAAGGCACGTAAGTAAGCATTTTACTGTTAGCCCACACCTGTTGCTTATGAACCTTGTGACAAATAAACATTAGTTTTGTTTTATTTTATTGAGTTCTTTCTGACATTACATAAATCCCTGCTGTGATTGCTGTAGGCCTGTTGTATGCAGCCATGACTGGGCCAAGCAGTTGAGATTCTGTAGACCTGGAAGTGTGCATGAGAGAGGAGGGGAATGCGTCTCTTTGAGCCACTGGGCCAGGGGGAGATAATGGGTTTATGGGCTTGAAAGATGAACATACGGCAGGGAGTGTGTGTGTAAGTTGTAAGTATAAGAGAGAGGGAGAGAGGAGCCCTGCCAGATTCTCAGTGGCTAAGTAATGACTCATGGGATCAAGGCCCCTTTGTCCATAAACAGGATTTATCTCAAAATCTGGCCGCTGAAACACACCCCAGACCTACATAGTCTGCGTCTCAAATCTCATCATATTGTGTATGTAGTGCATTACTTTTGACCAGAGCCCATTGGGCAATAGTGTGTGTGTGTACTACTTTTGACCAGAGCCCATTGGGAAATAATGTGTGTGTACTACTTTTGACCAGAGCCCATTGGGCAATAGTGTGTGCGTGTGCTACTTTTGACCAGAGCCCAAAGGGCCCTGATCAAAATTAGGGTCACACTTTATTTGGATAGTCGGGATTTTCCATCTGTAGATGCTCTACAGATTGTCATACTATCAAAAACGATCTGTTGATAAGCAACTGCTTGCTAAGATTATGGTTAGGTTTAGGTTTAGAAAAAAGTTTAGGGTGAGAGTTAAGTTTAGGGTTAATATAATGCTTACGGTTAGAGCTAGGGTTAGGTTTAGTAGATAGTTAGTTGAGATGCTACTGACAGTCTGTAGTAAGTCTGTAGAGCATCTACAGATGGACTATCCAAATAGTGTTACCAAAGTAGTGCGAATAAGGTGCCATTTGGGACACAGCATTGTCTGCTTTGCATTTCTACTGTCGTCTCCCCACTCTGATTTCATCACCATTAATCCTGTGGAGAAAGCTAGGAGGGTGAGAAAGCAGGGGATGAAAAGAGCGGAGGAGGAGAGGTTTGTGCAAGTATAAGAGCCCATGTCATTCCCTATTAGGGGAACATCCAGAGAGAAAGATACATCTGTGGATCCTCATGAGATAATAATGTGGATGAGGTGATACTAATGTAATACTATGAGCAGTAATCAGGTCTTGCTTTCATCCACAGTAGGAATGTGACTAAAGGTGAAGGGTTTGGGCTGAAGATCAAGTGATGGTTGTCAACACTTTTCTCACACCTCTGATGACCATAGAGTATGATTGGGCTAATGTGAGTGAGGTAGTATCTCCTTCTCTCAGTCGAAAGTCACTTTCTCTGATGTTCTCTGTTTAAGTCCACACTTAGTGCTTAAGATTATGTCTTGGGATTTGGAATCACTAAAATCAAACATACTGTTATGAAGAAGAAGATCTATGTGTGAAATAGGCTACTAACCATAAGGTTATACAAAGGTCCTTACACTATACACTTTTTTTTGTTTTACTTCGCATCTTCCCCTCTTAACCTGAGGTCATGGCCAATGTTCCCTCTAAGCTGCATGCGGGCGCACAGCTCCCCTGGGACTGCCGTGCAGAAGAAATATCTGCCAATGTGGAGAAGCACGTGACTGTACTTCACTCAACTTTCTAGTTTTCCCCCTTAGTTAACACTATCAACATTTCCTTTACTGTGGGAATTGTGACTAAATCAACACAATATTAGCCACTTTCAAAGCAACATACCGAAAAACTATGCAAAACTTAGTATCCAAAACTAACTATGCAAGAGATCTTGATGTAGGCAGAACGCTTCAGAGTAGGATTCTATTGCATTGACATGCACCACGTACTCTACACAGTCCGGTGCGCATAACCAATCAGAGCTGCAGTAGGTCTATATGCAAATGGCCCATTGCCATTTATGGATCTGTGCCATTCACTTTGAACTGGACTGTGTTTACAGCACGAGTGGTCATGAGTAGATGTGCTTGTTTTGAGATCAAAGCGAGAGTTGCATGTTAGCCCAGTTATAGATTATTTGTAGTCAGCAATGGGGGAGGGATTGCTTCCTACAAGAGCACAAAACGTCTATATTTCTAGACATCTTTAAAAAGCTAGTCTAGTAAAGGGTTTTTTTTGTCTTAAAGGGGAAGTTTTGTATCTGGAGACAGGCTTGAATAAGCTAAGTAGCCAATAGCAGAGGGTAACATAATTTGTCTGATTCTCTGTAACAATGGTATGGGAATAGTAATGCATTTTATTTTGTAAAGTGGTTTCTTGCATCAAACACAACAATATTTTCGGGTCACCTCTTTGTCTGAAGGACAAGTGGACAGGTTAATGTCAATGTAACGCTTGTCGTAAGTGGTAGTTGAAGTGGACCAAGGCGCAGCGTGGTAAGTGTTCATGATTTCTTTATTCATAAACACACTCAAACAAAATAACGAAAACGCACAGTTCCGTCAGGTACAGACACTAAACAGAAAACAACCTCCCACAAACACAGGAAGAAAACAGGCAACCTAAGTATGATTCCCAATCAGAGACAACGATAGACAGCTGCCTCTGATTGGGAACCACACTCGGCCAAAAAACAAAGAAACAGAAAACATAGACTTCCCCACCCAAGTCATACACTGACCTAAACCAGCATTTGGAGATTAATAGGGATCTCTATGGTCAGGGTGTGACAGTCAAGCCCTGCATGTTTTTTTCTCTCAAGTCTCATGGAATGTAGGCCTACATTGAACACCACACATTGGCTGCTATTGTAGGCTGAATGATAGAACAGCTATTTCCACGTTAAAATGTTATGGGATGCATTTTCTCCATTGTTTTTGATGGTAGGCCACTCTGGTAGACCTACATTATGATCAAATAACCATAGTAGCCTACTTGGCCACTGTTAAAACTGTAACTTAAAGTGTGTACAGCCTCAGTGTTCACAACAAACATGTCCCGGAAGTTGCACAGAATTTTCACAACGTTCAAGTTTGCGCTCAGCAGACCTGAAATTTGCTCAGTGCTGGAAATAATTAGAGGGAACATTGGTCATGACCCTTGAGGAGACTCCAGTGAGCGTGAGGCTTAATGGACACAGTCACCAGCCAATCAGCAGGCTGCATTCCTCACATTCTGGAAAGAGAGTGTCAAGGCCATGAAACCTTAAAGAGAGTGTGTGCATGTGCGTGTGCACTCTTGTGTGTGTGTGTGTGTCTGCGTGCATCCCTGTGTGTGTGTGTGCGTGTGCGTGTGTGTGTGTGTGTGTGTGTGTGTGTGTGTATATACACTATCTGTGTGTAGGCAACTGCAGGAGAGACCGTATTATGCAATGGCACATGCAGTGGCCACGGCATCTGCAGAATTCCATGTTAATTTCCCAGAAAATTGTCTTGTCTTTTAATGACTCGCTGCTGTTCAGACAGTTCTGGGAACTATACCTGTGCACCCATGACATCACAATTCCTGGAGAAGAGGAGGGATAAATGAGAGGAAGACATGAAGAGAATAAGATCATTATTTCTTCTTTACCTCCTTTCGGTGAAAATTATCCCCCACTTTAATAAGACCAGGGCAGGTGGGCAGGTGTGTGTCCCTCATCGAGCCAGCTGCACACCAGAGCAAGAGAGAGGGGGATACATGTAGAAGGGGATGAGTGGCAGGAGTTTAAGAGAGTAAAAGTGGTTCAGAGGAGACTTTCAAGGATCTGCGGAGAGAGGGAACCAAGAAGGACAAGTACAGATTAAGAAAAAAAAGGAACAGAGAGAAGAGTGCAGTGGGGGGAGAAAAAGACAGCTTTTGCAGAGTGAAGCTCTCCAAATCTTTTCTCTCCCCAGGGTATTTTCCTGAGCCTCACTCATCAGTCTGGGCAGGAATCGCTCGTCACTCTTTTCCTACCTCCCTCCTCTCCCTCCCTTATTCCCTCCTTTCTTCCCTCTCTCCCAGCCGTGGAGCGTCACAAGAGCCACGCGATGAGTATAGAATGAGAAGAGAGAGAGTGAGTGAGAAAGAGAAAGAGAGGGAGAGAGGAACGGACCAGGGAAGCGAGAGACTTACACACACCACCCGCATTGGAAACTGAAGGAGTTGGTGTGCAGCTCGCAAGGTGGGTGAGGAGCATATAAGGCATGCATGTGCATGTGTGATTTCTCTGAATGTGCCTGAATGAATGCTGGCATTCATGTCTTGATACTACTTCTATTGAATTTAATTGTGTTTTATTAAGAGTGTGTGACAGGTTTGACTTCCCAGTGTTTGGTGTGTGTATCACATTTTGGTGTGTCTATAAATTACCCTGTCATGCACAGATACCTAATGTTTAGCCATAAAGCATGTGTGTTTCTATGCATGTGTGTGACTGTGTGTTAGTATCACTTTAGTAACACCATAGTATCACTTTACAGTGAGTTAAATAGATCCAGACAATTATTGATTGAAAAAAAATGGATACAGACAGCGAATTAGAAGAATCATCAATCAAAATAGGTCAAAAAAGGGAAAAAAGAGATTGAGATGAAGAGAGGTAAAGAGAGTTACCTGTGCAGAGTTTGAAAAGTCAATGAGTGACCGTCATGTACAGTAACTCAATCTTCAATGGTCCTTGTCGTGGCGTGTTGAATGTATATGGTCTAATGCATGGATGAATCTTTGTAGTTAATAAGATGCTAACTTGCATTTCCTGTGGTGCAGGAAAATTGTTTGCTGCAAGGACGTGATCAAATTAAGATCCCATCTGTAGACTCTTGAGTTTCTGTTGTTCAAGTTTTCCATTAAGGACATAACACCGTTATATTCAGCCCAGCAAGTGAAGTGGAGAGAGTGTTTTTGAGGTTAGAGCTATTATTATAGTGTAAGAGATAGAGTGAGTAGTATGCTACTGTCAGACGAAGTTGAGGTTGATTCTATGGGTCAGCAGTGTGTGTGACACTTTAAAGATAACATTGAGTCTGAGTTGGAGCCTAGAGTTTGCTCTGAGGAAGTTGGAAGAGTTGGAGCAGTGCTGTGTGAGTGTGTGAGTGCATGTATGAGGTGCAGTATGTCAAAGGCAGCAATTTAGCATGGTGTGTGTGTGTGTGTGTGTGTGTGTGCGTGTGTGTGTGCGTGTGCGTGTGTGCGTGCGTGCACGTGTGTGCACGTGTTAGTGTGTGTGTGTGTTTGCATTAGTGTGCGTGTGTGCGTGTGTGCGTGTGTGTGCACGTGTTATTGTGTGTGTGTTTGCATTAGTGTGTATGTGCATGGGTGTGTGTTAGCATGAGTGTGTATGTGCGTGGGCGTATGTCTATGTGTGTGGGTTTGCTAATGCGTGTGCATACGTGTTTGTGTGTGAACTGTATACCCTAGTGTATGTCAGATCAAAGGAAAGACAGACTCTTCTGTACATGATATATAGCAGTTTTATGTACTGTAACCTCAATCCCATCGCTTTTAGTTAGTGATTTTTCCCTGACAGCTTTGGATAGGTACACTATGGCATTTCGGCTTTTGGCATTATCTCTTTTTTTATTTATATATATATATATATATATATATATGTATGTATATATATATATAATGTTTTTTTACGCTGCTGCTACTCGCTGTTTATTATCTATGTATAGTCACTTTACCCCTACCTACATGTACATATTACCTCAATTACCTCAACTAACCTGTACCCCGTACCCCGTACATTGACTCAGTACTCCCTGCATATAGCCTCGTTATTGTTATTTTGTGTGTTAATTTTTGATTAAATCTGTATTGTTGGTTAAGGGCTTGTAAGTAAGCATTTCACGGTAATGTCTACACCTGTTGTTTTTAGCGTATGACAAATAAAATTGGATTTCATTTGATATCCCTTCATAGTTTGTCCACTGAAAATATGAACAATGTTTTGGAGCTCTGCAAGCTTGATGTTTTAGTAGCTCCCCCACCCTCCTTGTTTCCCTATGCCAGAGTGATTCCTCCCTATCCCTCCCTGACCTATGAATGAGCAATCTCTCTCTCGCTCTGTTCCTCTTAAGTTTCACCCCCAGCGCTGATGTGCAGGGCCAAGGGGCATGGCTCAGGTAGCCTTGGCAGGCAGCGAGGTCACTCTTGCAAGGTTAGGCCAGGCACTGGAATGTCAGGTATTTACTGATCACAGCCCTGGCTGTGTCCCTCGCTCCCTTCCCCCTCTTCCCCCTGCAGCCCTTCTCACCCCTCTTCGGCTCGCCCCTCCCTCCCCCAGGAGCGTGTATCTGTGCAACATGCTGGGTCATGCCACCCTGCCAAGCCATGCCATTCCCCTGGTAAAAACAAAACAGAGAAAAGACAGAAGATATTATAGATGCCCAGTCTGCTATTTATGGTTGCTGTGTGCCAACTTTGTGCCAGCGGCATGGGAACCCTGTGTATCTGCTGTGTGGCACTGGCACCGGAGATTAGTGTCGTGTGAGCTCATATCAACACAAGCAGATATTTTACCTCCCTCCCCTCCTCCTCCTCGCCATGGGTACTGTGCTCCCTGGGCCTGTATCATTGTTATGTGGTTCTCACCAGCCTATTATAGAGCCCTCTGCCCTGACCCAGTCCTCTCTGCTCCCTCTCTCTGACTGTCACCTGCTCTCTGTCTATATCTCTAGCTGTCTCTCATGGTCTCTCTGTCTCTCTTTCTCGGCTTTGGCTTCAGTCTGAGTATCCAGAATCACATATTCTCGGAAATGCAAGGGCTCTCACAGGTGGGGAAAGCTAACACAGACAAGCTCTCACATGTAAGATTGTACTGCTTGTATCGGATGTGCGTGTGCACACAAGCACCAAAATGTATATATAAATTAGAATTACCTCCAGGCACACATTGAAACACAACCATATACACACCCTTCCGCATTGCCCACAGCCATGCACACGCACACAGGGTTGGATAGATTACTTTTTTAAATGTAATCTGTTACAGTTACTAGTTACCTGTCCAAAATTGTCATCTGTAACGTAACATTTTGGATTACCCAAACTCATTAACGGAATCTGGTTACTTTGTAACTTTTAGATTACTTTGTCCTTAAAAAGGCATTAGAAGAAGACAAAAAATAATATTACCAATTGAACAACATCTATTGCAGGATAAATCAATGTTAGAGTTTACATAGCTGGCCATAACAGCCAGGTCGCCCGTGATACGTCAGGATTCAACGTCCATCCATGTCTGAGGACGTTGGGAGATGACGTGGAAAGTGGCCACTAGGGGCAACAGTGAGCGCTGTTACCTTCAAGTAAGTTTCGGTTTTGCTAGTTTTGTGGAAGGGAATGGTGGATGGCCGTAAGCATCTGACTGTGATTCCAAAGGTTGCAAGTTGAATTCCAGCGATAGAAAGTTGTTTTTGAGATTTTTGTTTTAAGCCTAACCCAAACCTTAACTCTTAAAAGTAATCATCTAGTTTTTCAAAAGTATCTGTAATCTGATTACAATATTTTAGCTGGTAACGGATTGCATTAAGTTCTTTTGTAATCAGTGACATGAACATGTAATCCATTACTCCCCAACCCTACGCACACGCGCACACGCGCACACACACCTCACATTTGTTAGGATATATTGTCAACGTCTCCTATGGAAGACATTGTAATTGTGGACGTTCCTCTACAAAATGACTGCATAGATTGGTCTGAGCTGCCAAAACAATGTGAATTCAGGCAATTTGCACAGTCGGTTCTCACTTCGTTCCAACAAGTACAAATGGATATAGGTCAGCGCCGTGGCAGAAACTGATCAATTGGCAACCTTCATATGACTTAGGCCTTTCTCTTAGATGTTAAGTCCCCTATATGGGCACTGTGAGCGGTTCTGGACCGTCGATAACTGACATTTTGATATACAAAATGTTCGGTGAATGTTATAGGGTCCAGTGATTTATAGTCCCAGAATGCCCCATCTGTCTGCTCTCTGCTGCCACTCTATCAGTGGAGCTGACTTGAAGTGTCAGGTTTCAGACCCCACATTTGCATTGGGAATGACGTGTCAATTTTCTGGCCTGTCCGGACAAGGAATCGATTTGCTCTCCATCTGAGCAACGGAGCCCAGCCTGGAGACGGAATATGAAAGAGGACAGTCAAGCATATCATCTCATTGTGATGTACAGCGGCTTGCGAAAGTATTCACCCCCCTTGGCATTTTTCCTATTTTGTTGCCTTACAACCTGGAATTAAAATTGATTTGGGGGGGGTTTGTCATTTGATTTACACAACATGCCTACCACGTTGAAGATGCAAAATATTTTTTATTGTGAAACAAACAAGAAATAAGACATAAAAACTTGAGCGTGCATAACTACTTTGTAGAGCCACCTTTTGCAACAATTACAGCGGCAAGTCTCTTGGGATATTTTTTTACATTTTAGCCATTTAGCAGACGCTCTTATCCAGAGCAACTTACAGTAGTTAATGCATACATTTCATACATTTTTTTTCCCGTACTGGTCCCCCATGGGAATCGAACCCACAACCCTGGCGTTGCAAACACCATGCTCTACCAACTGAGCTACACGGGACAATACTTATGTCTCTATAAGCTTGGCACATCTAGGCACTGGGATTTTTGCCCATTCTTCAAGGCAAAACTGCTTCAGCTCCTTCAAGTTGGATGGGTTCCACTGGTGTACAGCAAACTTTAAGTCATACCACAGATTCTCAATTGGATTGAGGTCTGGCCTTTGACTAGGCCATTCCAAGATATTTAAATGTTTCCCCTTTAACCACTCGAGTATTGCTTTAACAGTGCGCTTAGGGTCATTGTCCTGCTGGAAGGTGAACCTCCGTCCCAGTCTCAAATCTCTGGAAGACTGAAACAGGTTTCCCTCAAGAATTTCCCTGTATTTAGCACCATCCATCATTCCTTCAATTCTGACCAGTTTCCCAGTCCCTGCCGATGAAAAACATCTCCACAGCATGATGCTGCCACCACCATGCTTCACTGTGGGGATGGTGTTCTCGGGGTGATGAGAGGGGTTGGGTTTGTTCCAGACATAGCGTTTTCCTTGATGGCCAAAAAGCTCAATTTTTGTCTCATCTGAGCAGAGTACCTTCTTCCATATGTTTTGCTAGTCTCCCATATGCCTTTTGGCAAACACCAAACGTGTTTGCTTATTTTTTTCTTTAAGCAATGGATTTTTTATGGCCACTCTTCCGTAAAGCCCAGCTCTGTGGAGTGTACGGCTTAAAGTGGTCCTATGGACAGATACTCCAATCTCCGCTGTGGAGCTTTGCAGCTCCTTCAAGGTTAGCTTTGGTCGCTTTGTTGCCTCTCTGATCCATGCAATCCATGCCTGGTCTTTGAGTTTTGGTGGGCGGCCCTCTCTTGGCAGGTTTGTTATGGTGCCTCCATTTTTTTTATAATGGATTTAATGGTGCTCCGTGGGATGTGGGATCAGATCATGACAGATCATGTGGGATCATGACAGATCATGTGGGATCATGTGACAGATCATGTGACACTTAGATTGCACACAGGTGGACTTTATTTAACTCATTATGTGACTTCTGACGGTAATTGGTTGCACCAGATCTTATTTAGGAGCTTAATAGCAAAGGGGGTGAATACATATGCACGCACCACTTTTCCATTTAAATTTTTTGTAATTTTTTGAAACAAGTAATTTTTTCATTTCACTTCACCAATTTGGAATATTTTGTGTATGTCCATTACATGAAATTCAAATAAAAATCAATTTAAATTACAGGTTGTAATGCAAAAAAATAGGAAAAACGGCAAGAGGGATGAATACTTTTGCAAGGCACTGTATATTTTGAGCTCTCAACATGAAAAATAATAAGTCATTTCTCTTGTGCTTAAAGCTGTACTTGAAAGAAGTCTACACGTATTTGAATAGTATCTCTGTGCCGCTCAGTGGACATTTAGGAGAAAAGTCTCTATTGTCAGTTATATGATATAGTGCCAATAATGCTGTCACTAAGTATTATCATATTTATTTTACAGTTATAAGAAAGATGAAATCTTATAATAAGTCATTTATAATTTAATGTGTTACTATATTTAGAAAGCATTTTAGTAATTTCAAGCACTATTGCCCCAAATGTGTTGAATAGGAAAAAATCATATATACATTTCATAAGGTTTTTACTATGTACTTGAGCTTGTGTCCTTAAAACTGAGTACACCACCTATGGAATATTACCATTTATTGTTTATGGGCATCTCATGAAAAATCATTACATTTGGGCATGTCTATTTTGGTGGAAATAAAACATTTGGCCTGTGGTTCCAGGGTAACCACATAATTAAGGGAATACATGTTTTGTCTCAAACCCCCCCCCCCCCCCAAAGTAAAAGAATCGGACTAAATCAAATCAGACTTTAAATGCACTTTAAATACATTTTGATTTGATTTAGTCATGTTCTTTAACTTAGATTTTTCCTTGAGATGGAAATGTGAATCCAACATATCAATTATTAGTGATGGAATTGTTGAAGCAGAAGATACATCTCCTTCAAATGTTGAGATTTGCTTCCGTTGAAAATCATTTAAAATCAACCAGAGCTTGAAATGCTAAGCCTATTGCATTGTCGTTTTTAAGTTGAATTCTGGGTTCAATTGAAACATTAGCTATTGATGAGTTTGCTTATACTATATAGGCCTAAATAGCTTGCCTGGCTACCCAGACTTCTTGCTTCGGAAAAATGTTATGCCACACCCACGGAAGTTAGTTCCTTACATTTTTACATTTTAGTCATTTAGCAGACACTCTTATCCAGAGCGACTTACAGGAGCAATTGGGGTTAAGTGCCTTGCTCAAGGGCACATCAACAGATTTTTCATCTAGTCAGCTCAGGAATTTGTCCTGAGGCTCTTAACCACTGTCGCAATGTGTCTGTATCTGAATACCTCCCCGACCCTTCACCGAATGCGTACACATTTGGTGCCGTCTGATTGGTCCAGAAACCGATGGGTTGGGCCAGAGCCAGAACGCACGTGGGTTAAGCGTCGGTTTGAAAATATGTCATTGGCTTTGATATTCTGATTCATTAGAGACAATCCAATTGCTTATGACTTTGTCTTGTACAAACGACGTATGACCCTCCCATGTTAAGCATGTATCGATGCAAGCTTCAACGGAAAGTATGCCCAGAAATATGACGCAACCATGTAAAAACGATGCAAAATCTCTTGAAATCAATAGCAGCCATTAATTGAGCTGAAGCGAGAGAAAATAAACTTTGGAATGAAATATTGCCCATTTACATCTCATATGTTGCCCAAATACTAAATTTTATCATGATACATTAATAAATACATACTGTGTTAATTTTAGCATGTTTACCTGCCTACAATACCCACAGTAGTGTACGTAGATTGCAAGCCCATAGTAAGTCAATTGGGCTAATGTTAACTGGCTAGCTACTACTGTTAGCTAGCTAGCTAGATAGCCACAAAGAATTGGCAGCTAGCTACACACTAATTGACATCTACTTAAAAAAAACATCAGTTTTAGGTCATTTTTGCCTGTTAAACTATTTGGTTAGCTTGATTATTACGATTCAGATATAGCTAGCTGATAGTTATGAAGTCAATGTTTGCTTTGTGTATATCTTGTTTCATCTCTATTGTTGCCATTGTCCTGGCTGGAAGAATGTTCAGTGAATGGGAGGTGCAGCATAAAGTAATACTGTATAGGCCTTTAAAACCTCTTGCCGCTCGGATCCCGTTAGCGGGATCAACAGCCAGCGAAAAAATCAGAGCGCCATATTCAAAACCAAATCTAATAATTTCTATTTCTCAAACATAGGACTATTTTACACCATTTTATAGATACACTTCTCCTGAATTGAACCACGTTGTCCGATTTCAAAAAGGCTTTACAGCGAAAGCAAAACATTAGATTATGTTAGGAGAGTACATCGACAAAAATAACCACACAGCCATTTTCCGAGCAACTAGCATGCATCACAAATACCCAAAACACAGCTAAATGCAGCACTAACCTTTGACGATCTTCATCAGATGACACTCCTAGGACATCATGTACACAATACATGCATTTTTTGTTCAATAAAGTTCATATTTATATATAAAAACAGCATTTTACATCGGTGCGTGACTTTCAGAAAATATTTTCCCTCAAATACTGCCGGTGAATCAGCGCCACAATTTACAAAAATACTTGTCATAAACATTGATACAAAATTAAACTGTCATTCAAAGAATTATAGATGAACATCTCCTTTATGCAAACGCTATGAAAGATTTCAAAAAAGCTTCACGAGGAAAGCACTCTTTGCAATAATCTGAGTACTGAGCTCAGAAAAATACACTAGGCTATACAGATAGCCGCCATCTTGGAGTCATCTAAAATCATACATTGCATTAGAAATATTCCCTTACCTTTGATCATCTTCATCAGAAGGCACTTCCAGGAATCCCAGGTCCACAACAAATGTTGTTTTGTTCGATAAAGTCCATAATTTATGTCCAAATAACTCCTTGTTGTTCGCGCGTCCAGTAAGCTACTCCAAGTGTAGGAAGCGTGCGGACGATGTCGCGACGAAAAGTAAAAAAAAGTTGTATTTACGTTCGTTCAAACATGTCAAACGTTGTAAAACATCAATCTTTAGGGCCTTCAGAACGTGAAGATTCAGTAATATTTCAACCGGACAGTTCCTGTGTCTTGAAAAAGGTTTTGGAACGGAGGATCCACTCTCATGAACGCGCGCCAAGAAGTGATGTCATCCCCTGCCTCAACAACTTCCCCTCCTTCTCATTCGGTCTCTGTTCATAGTAGACGCTTCAAACAACTTTGTAAAGACTGTCGACATTTAGTGGAAGCTGTAGGAATAATATGCATATCCTAGCTTCTGAGTGTGAGTAGGAGGCAGTTTAATATGGGCACATATTTTTTCCGAAATTGTCAATACGGCCCCCTAATCCTTAAGGAGCTGTAAGAGGTTTTAATCCAGGGTAAGCACAGCAGTAAGGAAATAATGTTTTGACAATCATACATTTATATAGTCAAAATGATACTCACATGTTGGGAAAGCAAGAAAACTGTATGAAAATGAACAATGTTTTCTGACAATTATAAAATGACATTGTTAAAAAGTAAGCTTAGAAGTAATAAGTCCTGGTTAACTGCATCTACCCGTCTAATACAATGTCAGTCAGTCATTAGACTAATGTTTACTCTGCTATTATAATGCCTGTATCATGAAAAGCATGTCCCTTTAACAATGTCAAAATGACATAAGCCCTCACTAAGAGCTGAGCTGAGTCGTCGTCATCAGGCCACTGTGATTGTCTTTTTAGAGCAGTAGGGTAAACAGCTGTAGGATATTTAGCTGAGTGGTCCCATCGGGCTGTGTAGCTCCTAGCGCTAACGCTAGCCGAGAGAGGAGATGCTATAGTGCGATAAGGAAGAGGTTGTTGCGTGGGAAGGCAGTGCAGCCGCTGGTTGTTTGTTCCTGTTTTCCTCAGCTGACAGACATCAGAGTCGGGACTCTCCAGTGGAGCGAATAAAGTGCCAATCTAGTTAAATTGCACGAAATCAGAAACATATGGGAGCCGAGCCCACAAACCTTGGTTGGGGCGCTGCCAAACTCTTACAGAGGAGCACCACAGAGTCTAGAGTCTCTCTCACATGCACGCATGAACACACACACACACACACACTAACACACACACAGACCCGAGACTCAGCATTTCCTACCCATTAAGCGCTTCCTCCCCGAGTCTTTCATCAGTTAAAGTGAATAATCTGGTGGAGGCCCATTTGGTGTGAGCTGAATATTTTGGCTGCTTTAACCACACGGGAGGCAGTAAGAATATTTGGATCGCCGAATTGTTATGTGTTGCAAGCACTTTCGGATGCCAATCCAATTTGTGTCTATTTAAATATTTTGGTCTGATTTAAATATTTTGGTTGTAATGGTTGCTGTGTATGAATAAGTATGCAGAAACGATATGGTTATAGTAGACGAAAAATATGACGTTAGGGTTCACCATATGGCTGACATCTTCCCCACGGTCTGTGTTCAGAATTCTTTAATGTCGTTGGTATGGTAATGTGCGTTGGTATGGAATTCATGTTTGTTAATGTTTCTAAAGCTGTGTAATGTTGCTTTTTGTTCCTTCATGATATACCTGGCATCTGATCTTACTGTCGACGGATTTAAAGGTCTAATTCAGATAGACTATTCAACTTCCAAAAATGATTCACCAGAGAAAAATGTCCCTCTAATATCAGAGTTTGACTAGCTACTCTGTGTGTGTGTGTGTGTGTGTGTGTGTGTGTGTGTGTGTGTGTGTGTGTGTGTGTGTGTGTGTGTGTGTGTGTGTGTGTGTGTGTGAGACTGTATCAAGCTATCAAAATGTGACCCCTGAACTTAGTCAAACACCTTCCCTTAAGGTGAGAGGAGTGGGTTGGGTGTGAGTGGGAGAAGGGTCCTGGTGATGAGGCCTCAGTCTTTTAGCTGCCTTTGAGACGGCACACATGACTTTTCGAACCAGCAGCACAATTCTTTGCCCGGAGCAGCAGCCAACCCACCTCTTAAATTAATTGTATGTTTATTATGACGGTAGTTAAAATATACGAGCCCTACCTGAGCACTATGTGAAACAGGGGGAAATAGTGGGGGAGAGAATGGAGGGAGCAAATTAACCAGCAATCACTAACACTCTGGTTCTTCAGACCAGGCTCCAGATTGCATCATCCACTTCACCTGATGTAGACGCCGACACACTGAGATCATACACCTTAGCTGCAGGGAGGGTTAAGGAAAGTACCAGCGTCAGCCCAGGCCACTCACACACATGCACATGCACACACACACACGACACACGCACACACACACATGCACACACACACACACATAAGTTTGTATGAGGGTGTGTGTAGGCACACTGGTATAAACACTGCTGATACGCTATAAGTATTCATTGATGTTTGTGTTTGTGTGTGTTCCCGCATCTGTAAGTGTTTTATGGTTATGGTGTATATAATTAGATGGCGTCAGATGGTGGCAGGTTTGATTGGCAAACTTAATGTGTCCATACCGTGGTGTGTGCGTGTGTGCATACTGCATATGTGTGAGGCAGGCCTTCTGAACCTAGCTCTGGTTCCACAACAAGTCTGATAGGAAGGGAGAGGTGCTAAATCAGAATCAGCAGGCGGTGTACAGTAGAGTATTGGCCTGGGGCTGGGTGTTCACTTCTTGGCCACACTACCAGGGAAGTGAGAGCACAGACAAGAGAGCAGCCGAGATGCATGTCAAGAGTTCTACTGCTCTTACATTAGTTTGTTATTGTCCATTTAACAATTCTTGATATCCCAATTTGTGCCTTGCTTGAACATTGTTATTGTATTTGTCACTTCCATTCTTTTTCTTGGTAAATCCTTAAAGCCCCCATGCAGCCTTTGAAAAAAAATGTTTTAATCATCATTAGTTGTCTAGTAAATCACTGTGTCTTTATGTAATTAAAATAATCATAGATTTTTATGATTTATTTTCATGAGCCTTATTTGGCCCTTAAAATGTTTATTTCGATTGTGTGGGCATTAGGAAACAAATTTGAAGATATTTACATTCACAGCCCTGATTGGCTGATAGGATGGTCTGGAGCCCACCCCATTACCCAGATGAACAGCCAATACTGGGGGCCAAAGGTTCCGTCCCACCTGAACAGGCTGACATAATTTTTTTTTTCAAACAGCTCTTACACAAAAAGGGCATTATCCTAATTTTCATAATTCCAAAGAGTTATTTCTACCTCATAGTGTGGAAATATCATACAATCAACAGGAAATCACGTTTTTGACTGGACTAGGCCTTTAATAAAAATATTCATAAAAAAAAAGAGTTATGCAGCTCTCCGTATGTCAGGTCTTTGTAGCAATTTGTCTGATTAAGCGTATGTCAAACACAGTTAGGGTCAGTGGTGGAGACTGGATAGGCTAGCTAAGCGCTAGGCTATATAGGCACGCTAAGCTATATAGGCTACTAAGCAAGGCAGGTTTGACATGCTATTCTGCAGTAGGGAAATCAGGTGGATGTAAATATAGGGACTGGACTGAGGAAATGTGGAAGTGATGCAAGTATGCCATTGGAGGCTTTTAGTATGTTGAGTTTGTGATAGGGTGGCCCCATTCTGGGTAAACAGTGTGTGTTTGTGTGTGTGTGCATGTGCGTGTGCGTGTGTGTGTGGTGTTGATAAGCATATTGGACAAGGAAGAAAGGGCTACATTGAAGGTGTTGAGTGTTTCTTGAGTGTGGAGGGTAAATGGTGTTTTGTGAATGGTGTTGAGTTGAGAAGGATGGTTGGGGTGGTAGGGTGGGGTGAGGTGAGGATGAGACTAGTGATGAGTACTAAATGAGGAATAGACAGTGTCTTGGGCTGTTGATACTAGTAGGACTGACATTTTAGAAAGCAGTTGACGCTCCTCCTCAGAGGAAGGGGAGGACCATCCTCCACAGTAAATGTAATACAAATACAAATAGTGAAACATTTAAAAAGTTATCCTTTTAAATAAAACTATGCTAAATATATTCACATGTCACCAAATAATTGATTAAAACACACTGTTTTGCAATGAAGGTCTACAGTAGCCTCAGCAGCACTCTGTAGGGCAACACCATGTTGTAGCTAGAGGACAGCTAGTTTCCATCCTCTGGGTATATTGACTTCAATACAAAACCTAGGAGGCTCATGGTTCTCACCCACTTCCATAGATTGCACAGTAATTGTGACAACTTCTGGAGGACTTCCTCCAACCTATCAGAGCTCTTGCAGTATGAACTTACATGTTGTCCACCCAATCAATTGATCTAGTACTGAATGCCTAAGCTACAGCTAGCTAGCACTGCAGTGCATCAAATGTGATGAGTAGTTGAGTCAAAGAGAGAGAAAGACAATAGTTGAATAGCTTTGAGTTTAGCTGTGTTTAGCGGTTATTATATGGTTAGGCTTGGGATGTTTTTTTTGTCTGGTCACATAGAATGTGCTGAAATTGTTGCAACCCCTATTACTAGCCTGTTCAACCTCTCTTTTGTGTCGTCTGAGATTCCCAAAGATTGGAAAGCAGCTGCTGTCATCCCCCTCTTCAAATGAGGAGACTCTTGACCCAAACTGCTACAGACCTATATCTATCCTACCCTGCCTTTCTAAGGTCTTCGAAAGCCAAGTCAACAAACAGATTACCGACCATTTCGAATCCCACCGCACCTTCTCCGCTATGCAATCTGGTTTCAGAGCTGGTCATGGGTGCACCTCAGCCACGCTCAAGGTCCTAAACGATATCGTAACCACCATTGATAAGAAACAATACTGTGCTGCCGTATTCATTGACCTGGCCAAGGCTTTCGACTCTGTCAATCACCACATCCTCATCGGCAGACTCAATAGACTTGGTTTCTCAAATGATTGCCGCGCCTGGTTCACTAACTACTTCACTGATAGAGTTCAATGTGTCAAACCGGATGGCCTGTTGTCCGGGCCTCTGGTAGTCTCTATGGGGGTGCCACAGGGTTCAATTCTTGGGCCATCTCTCTTCTCTTTATACATCAATGATGTCGCTGTTGCTGCTGGTGATTCTCTGATCCACCTCTACGCAGACGACACCATTCTGTATACTTCTGGCCCTTCTTTGGACACTGTGTTAACAACCCTCCAGACGAGCTTCAATGCCATACAACTCTCCTTCCGTGGCCTCCAACTGCTCTTAAATACAAGTAAAACTAAATGCATGCTCTTCAACCGATCGCTACCTGCACCTGCCCGCCCGTCCAGCATCACTACTCTGGACGGTTCTGACTTAGAATATGTGGACAACTACAAATACCTAGGTGTCTGGTTAGACTGTAAGCTCTCCTTTCAGACTCACATCAAACATCTCCAATCCAAAATTAAATCTAGAATTGGCTTCCTATTTCGCAACAAAGCATCCTTCACTCATGCAGCCAAACATACCCTCGTAAAACTGACCATCCTACTGATCCTCGACTTCGGCGATGTCATTTACAAAATTGCCTCCAATACCCTACACAATAAACTGGATGCAGTCTATCACAGTGCCATCCGTTTTGTCACCAAAGCCCCATACACTACCCACCACTGCGACCCGTACGCTCTCATTGGCTGGCCCTCGCTTCATACTCGTCGCCAAACCCACTGGCTCCAGGTCATCTACAAGACCCTGCTAGGTAAAGTCCCCCCTTAACTCCGCTCACTGGTCATCATAGCAGCACCCACCTGTAGCACGCGCTCCAGCAGGTATATCTCTCTGGTCACCCCCAAAGCCAATTCCTCCTTTGGCCGTCTCTCCTTCCAGTTCTCTGCTGCCAATGACTGGAACGAACTACAAAAATCTCTGAAACTGGAAACATTTATCTCCCTCACTAGCTTTAAGCACCAGCTGTCAGAGCATCTCACAGATCACTGCACCTGTACATAGCCCATCTATAATTTAGCCCAAACAACTACCTCTTCCCCTACTGTATTTATTTATTTTGTTCCTTTGCACCCCATTATTTCTATTTCTACTTTGCACTTTCTTCCACTACAAATCTACCATTCCAGTGTTTTACTTGCTATATTGTATTTACTTTGCCACCATGGCCTTTTTTTGCCTTTACCTCCCTTATCTCACCTCATTTGCTCACATTGTATTTAGACTTATTTTTCTACTGTATTATTGACTGTATGTTTGTTTTACTCCATGTGTAACTCTGTGTTGTTGTATGTGTCAAACTGCTTTGCCTTATCTTGGCCAGGTCGCAATTGTAAATGAGAACTTGTTCTCAACTTGCCTACCTGGTTAAATAAAGGTGAAATAAATAAATAAATGTATGTGTTGTGCATTGAAGTCCACAAGTGAAGGGAAAAGGTGAGTGGAGGAGAGTGCATAGATGCAAGAAATAATACAACGTGGCTGCTATGATGTGAACTGTGTTTACGTGTGATCAGAGGTCAAATCAAATCAAAGTTTATTTGTCACGTGCGCCGAATACAACAGGTGTAGACCTTACAGTGACATGCTTACTGACAGGCTCTAACCAATAGTGCGGAAAAAAACGTGTGTGTGTGTGTGTGTGTGTGTGTGTGTGTAGGTAAGTAAAGAAATAAAACAACAGTAAAAAGACATTTGAAAATAACAGTAGCAAGGCTATATACAGACACCGGTCAGTCAGGCTTACTGAGGTGTGTTCATTCCTCTGATTCTGTTGACAAACGTTTCTTAAACGGAAGCAAACGGAATGAAACTGGGATAAAAATACCTGAATTTGGCCAATAGAAACTCTCGTTTGCAACTTTTGGACTAATGATTACACCCTACTGTAGATCAGCTAGATGCAGGCAAATGTGTGCAAGGCACTATTTCATATGTCACTGTCTGTCACCTCAAATTTTCCTCTCGACCTGTGTGCCTTGACATTGTAAACTTTAATTCATAGGCTAGGCTGTAGCAACCTCATGATGTGTATATTATCCTAAACCTATCGATTTTACATTCAACTGAGTGAATGGAATTTGAATGACAGTCATCCAAATGGCACTGACCGCCACGCTTAGAGGGATGAAAACTTGGATGAGTAGAGCAAGAGGAGAGGAGAGGAGTGGAGAGGAGAGGGTAGCATGATGCCACCATCTGTTAGCCACATGCTACACCTCACCGCAGTTCCATAAATCTCAGCGGCCCTCAGCAATGCAAGGCCACATTCCGCCTGGCTAAACGTACAGGCATCAAGCGCAGTGGCTACCTCCTCAGAATTCCCGAAATGTTTACCTCATCCCTCACAGAAAGAGACAGCGAGGCAGGGAGGGGATTCATACAGTGAGAGGGAAGAAAGGGGATACAGGGGATACAGTAAACAGGGGATACAGTAAACACAATGCATATGATTGCATAAACCACCAGGACATAGGACTGCTGTGAAGAAGGATAGTGTGACTGTGAGCTTCAAATCAATCTTTATGTGGTCTGTCTGGCCTAAAGAGAAAGGGTTTAGCTTATTTTTAGAGAATATATCTATAGTATATCAACAGTGGCTCTCTATAGGTATTCAGAATAACACACGCGCAAATACACACACATACAGTCACATGCGCACACACATGCACACTAAAACACACAAACACACACAAACATACACACATGCGCACACGCGCACACACGCACACACACAGCTATAGATTATTGGGATCAAAGTTAAGTCCAAGCAGGTCCTGCAGTGTTGTCTATAGATGGCCTGGAGATGGGTGTGTGTGTGTGTGTGTGTGTGTGTGTGTGTGTGTGTGTGTGTGTGTGTGTGTGTGTGTGTGTGTGTGTGTACGTGTGTGTGTGTGTGTGTGTGTACGTGTGTGTGCGTGTTTGCGTGCGTGCGTATGTTTGTATGTGTGTGTATATGCCTGCATGCCTATATGTGACGGTCTGTGTGTGTGTGTGTGCATGACTGTGTGTGTGTGTGTGTGTGTGTGTGTGTGTGTGTGTGTGTGTGTGTGTGTGTGTGTGTGTGTGTGTGTGTACATGACAGAGTGTGTGTGTGTACATGACAGTGTGTTTGTGTACATGACAGAGCGTGTGTGTGTACATGACAGAGTGTGTGTGTGTACATGACAGAGTGGTGTGTGTGCGTACATGACAGAGTGGTGTGTGTGTGTGTGTGTGTGTGTGTGTGTGTGTGTGTGTGTGTGTACATGACAGAGTGGTGTGTGTACATGACAGAGTGGTGTGTGTGTGTACATGACAGAGTGGTGTGTGTGTGTGTGTGTGTGTGTGTGTGTACATGACAGAGTGAGCGTGTGCGTGATGTTATGACCATGTCCCCACCAGGCTAGTTTGGTTTTGACAGTGCTGTAATAACGCTGGCTTGTGTGTTTGTGTCCTGGAGAAAGAAGGCCACGATGACAGCTCCCATCGTCTCCATCCGCTCTAACAACCTCAGCCCTTTGCTGTTTGTGTATCTTCTCTACACACAAGCACGATCCCCAGGACACCGCGCCTGCCTGCCTGTGTGATCCTCAAGATAGTGTATGGGGTATGGTGTGCAGTATTCTGTGGCAGTATTCTTGTGAAGTATCAGGTATGTGCACGCAACTTAATCAGGATGGATGCCATACTGGCTGCGTTTGTATCCAAATATCTCTTTCTTTCCATATTTTTCTCTATCCGTCCCTTCCTTTGTATGGACATAGTTTTTGTATCTATTACAAAAACCCAGGGCTTGTCTCTTAACCTCTCTCTCTCTTTCAGATTCAAGTTCAGATTGCTTTATTGGCATGAAATACAATTTATAGATAATGTCAAAGCAGTGATACAGCATTTCCATAAATACAGTACAATGCAATGATTCTATCTCTCTCTCTCTTTATGGAGATTCTGTACCTATTATAATAACAGTGTGCTTGTCTCTTCTGCCAGTTTGGGGTGTGTGAAGCCCAGTACTTTAGAGCAGGGCTGTTCAATGTCGGTCCTGGCGGGCCGAAACACTTCTGGTTTTCAACCTCTTTTTCTAATAAGGGACTAATTCAGACCTGGGATACCAGGTGAATGCAATTACAGTAACTACCAGGTAGAAACAAAAACGTGCTCAATGGGATTGAGATCCAGGCTCTTCGCTGGCCATGGCAGAACACTGACATTCCTGTCTTGCAGGAAATCAAGCACAGAACGAGCAGTATGGCTGGTGGCATTGTCATGCAGGAGGCTCATGTCAGGATGAGCCTGCAGGAAGGTTACCACATGAGGGAGGAGGATGTCTTCCCTGTAACGCACAGCGTTGAGATTGCCTGCAATGACAACAAGCTTAATCCGATGATGCTGTGACACACCGCCCCAGACCATGACGAACCCTCCACCTCCAAATTGATCCCGCTCCAGAGTACAGGCCTCGGTGTAACACTCATTCCTTCGACGATAAACGCGAATCCGACCATCACCCCTGGTGAGACAAAACCGCGACTTGTCAGTGAAGAGCACTTTTTGCCAGTCCTGTCTGGTCCAGCGACGGTGGGTTTGTGCCCATAGGCGACGTTGTTGCCGGTGATGTCTGGTGAGGACCTGCCTCACAACAGGCCTACAAGCCCCCAGTCCAGCCTCTCTCAGCCTATTGCTGACAGTCTGGGCACTGATGGAGGGATTGTGCGTTCCTTTTCATAATTGTGACCTTAATTGCCTTCCGTCTGTAAGCTGTTAGTGTCTTAACGACCGTTCCACAGGTGCGTGTTCATTAATTGTTTATGGTTCATTGAACAAGCTTGGGAAACAGATCTGTGAAGTTATTTGGATTTTTATGAATTATCATTGAAAAGACAGGGTCCTGAAAAAGGGATGTTTTTTGTTGTTGTTGCTGAGTTTAGCTCCCACATACCTGGTAGGAGTTTTGATGAAGTCAGTCTCTGCTACTGGGTTTACAAAGATTTTTAAGTTTGATGGTTAGGTGTTAGGAATTGTATTCCAGTGGATTATAATGTATTGTTCTCTGACATGTTAAATGTTTGCGTTGAGTGTTCTTGGGTATCTTTAACCTGGTTTACCTAAATAGCACTTCTGAAAGCCGTATCCAAATTATGTGCAAATATATGTTGGTTATGAAAGAAATGTGGATGTAGGAAATCTTCTTTTCCATCCCTTTGAGATGCAGAGGAACCACATGGTTTTTGGCTTTCGGTCTGAATTCATGGAACTTTAGATCGATTGAAATCATTTTGGCGAAGAAATGATATAATAACATGGTGGCCAGAGATGAGTCACCAGTAATTTTATGTTCTCCTTAAAACTCTGGCGTCCAATTGGTATTTGTGTCCTGTACGAGAGCTGTGGGTGATCCGAGCACAGCCAATAGGAGAGCCTGACGGTGACATCACAGTCATGCAATGTGTTGAACGGATAACGATGAACGTTCCAGAACAAACAGAAAACCAGAGAGACGATGGAGAGATGGAGTGTGGCAAGCAGAAAACCCCTGCCTCATTATTCATCCATCAAAAACTAGTGTGTGTGTGTGTGTGTGTGTGTGTGTGTGTGTGTGTGTGTGTGTGTGTGTGTGTGTGTGTGTGTGTGTGTGTGTGTGTGTGTGTGTGTGTGTGTGTGTGTGTGTGTGTGTGAATTTTGCTGCTAGGGAGCAGTGCTGACGAGGCAGGAACACGGGGACACTCCAATTACCTCAAGATCAGAAACCATAAACCCAGCTTAGTGTGCCATCCGCTGTGTCCATCACAACCACTATATAGGTATGCATCCTCTGTAGAACCTCTGCCAGAACCACACTCAGAATAACGGAGCCAGTACCAAAATGGACGCTTTTCATCCAGTAAAAGGAAGTTGAGTAGACAGAATGAAGGGTCATTGTCATTACAGATATGAGGCTAAAGTGTTTGGTGATTGTCGATCTATAGGACCATTCCAGATGATGATAGACTTAATGGCAGACCCAAGCTGCCAATCAGAGAAAATAATATTAGCTCTGGGACAGTATCCATCCAATGACAGATCAGAACAGATTTTGAGCCGGGCCGATCGATCATTGGGTAAATTGCTGTGCGCTGTCTGTACAGTACCAAGTACCAGACCCAGATTCATTGAACAGTGTTTTCATTGGGATAGGTTTATCCAGCCAGTCTCATAGCAAGCAACATCAGGACAGGGACAGAGCATGCCTTCCCCCCAAGTCCCCTGCTCTTTCTGGGGCTGGAGCCACAGCTCCTCACAGCTGGTGCCTTCTCAGGGCTACCTTATACAGACTGAAGTATCTTACTGAGAGAGAAGTAGCAATAGTATAGTGTTGTCATTGTCACTATCTGGCCAAGGTGCAAAGCCAAAAAAACAAAAAGCTACTTTTTGTGTTCATACGTTTTCACGATATAGACAATTTTGACTTTGCAACTTGGCTGTGTAGAGAGAACCTAGTTATAGGGATCGGTAACTGCTCAGGTAACTTAGTTAGGGCAAACTCTAGACCTCAATCCCCTTAGCTATAAGAATTTTGAGTTTTAGTCAGATCTCCTGGCCTTCCTCCTTCTCTTGTTATGAGGGGTGTTAACCAGCATACTTAGGTCACTGAAGGACAGTTCATGTCCTCAGAACCAGAGATGATGAGCAATCAAGAGTAGATCCAGAACGCGCATGAGAACAAACCCAATGGGGGATGAAATCACAAAATCACATCCAACCGAAAGCCTAGGAATTTAGTCAGCAGGGCTGCATTTCTCCTCGACTTTATCAAATAAAGTGTAAAACGCGATTGGGTTTTAAGAGGTTTAACAGTGCTTAAACTTCATTACTGAAGGATGATAAGATGCACCGAGGCAATGAAAGAATTCTACCTCTTAATGTTGACGCCAAGGGCCTGCGCTTCGCATCAGCACCAAGTTTGTGTATGTGTCTGTCTGCGTGTGTGTGTACCTCGGAATGCATAAAACTGGGTGTTCATCCCTCTCTCTTTCTCTCTCTCTTTTCCCTTTCTTTCATCCTCTGCCAAAATAAGTTTTGGACATGTAAGATGGTCAGAGAAAAAAATGAAAGGGAAGGGAAAGAAGAAAGAGTGGACCGTTCTGGAGGAATATGGCTCATATTAATCTGGAAATATTGCTTTACCTCATCTGAACTAAATTATGCTGGTCTGAACTCACTGTCCTCGGAGTTCGGGCTCAGCGCCACCGGCAGCCCAGATGGGCAAGGATACGGCAGTGCTGCGCAGCGCGATCCGACAGATCTGTCACCGCGGCGACAGCAGGCAATATAAACCCTGGGTCCGTTTGAGCTCCGTAGCTGCCATTTTATACGTCGGATCAAAAGTGTCTTTCTTGTTATTGTTGGGCTCGGCTCGCTGTGCTCTGGGGCAGCGACACCGAGATAGCTCCCAGAAGTATCCGGCCTCTAGGTTCTCTCTCTTTCTCCCTCCCTCCCTCCCTCCCTCCCTCCCTCCCTCCCTCCCCCTCTCTCTCTCTTTCTCTCTCTCTCTCTCTCTCTCTCTCTCTCTCTCTCTCTCTCTCTCTCTCTCTCTCTCTCTCTCTCTCTCTCTCTCTCTCTCTCTCTCTCTCTCTCTTGTTCACTTTCTCTTTCTCTCTCTCTCTCTCTCTCTCTTTCTCTCTCTGCTATATATATCTGTGTGTTAAGAATACAAATACATACCAAGATGGGGATAGATTATGTGTGTTTAGGAAGTGTTTACAGGAATGTAAAAGGTGTTTCGACACGTCTAATTTATGGATACAGTAGGAGAGAGTTGTAAAGAAACGTTCATTGTTTATAGATAGTGTCGTAATATTTGATTTACTTCATACCCTAGCTATTTCCTCTGCAGGCTGTATGAGCATGCAGAGGCACCCGTGTACGGTTGGTTACTGTGTTCTGTATATACGCGATTCTGGAGGCCTTGAGAGCTATAGTTAGTAGAGCGGAGATGGCTTACTCTTTACTGTACGGCAAGGCTTAAAGCTCGCCAAGGCTTGTGGTTTCCACTGGTAAGAAACAGAGGCAGGTACAAGTGGCTGCAACTTCTCAGCTTCTCTCAGAGGCATTTAAAGGTGCGATAACACACGGTCAAGAGTAAATACAGCCCCATCTGTACTTACTCACTGTCAACGCAACTGGCAGATAGGATTTCACAACACTTACTGTAGTAGACGATAATAGAAAACTTTAAAGACAGGCCTCTGATGCTAATGGCCAATGGCAGTACTGTATCTCATGTGGGCTTACTAACGTGCACCTAACGCCTCATATTTTCACCTGTCAATGGTAGAGAAAGTTAGGGCAGCCTGTCAGGGAAAGAGAGATTAAAAGACTGAGGGGTAGAGATGCTGAAGGAAAGCCAGTCACATTTTATGAGTCTGATTTAAACAGAAGTAACAAACAGCACCTATCAAAAAGCTCAACTGCCAAAGGTATAAGAATTCTGAGAATTTCGCAATGGAATACTGAAATTCCACTGTGTGTAGGCTACTGCACGCAGCTTATTTTAGAATTTTTCTAAGATATTCCAGTGTGAATGGTGTGAAATAAACATGTAGCAGAGAGCTTCAAATCAAATAAAATTGTATTTGTCACTTGCACCGAATACAACAGGTGTAGACCTTACAGTAAAACAACAATGGTAAGGCTATATACAGGGGGTACCGGTACAGAGTCAATGTGCGGGGGCACCGGTTAGTTGAGGTAATTGAGGTAATACGTACATGTAGATAGTGTTATTAAAGTGACTATGCATAGTTAATAACAGAGAGTAGCAGCAGCGTAGAGGGGGAGGGTGGGGGGGGCAATGGAAATAGTCTGGGTAGCCAATTGATTAGATGTTCAGGAGTCTTACGGCTTGGGGGGTAGAAGCTGTTAAGAAGACTTGGCGCTCCGGTACCGCTTGCCGTGCAGTTGCAGAGAGAACAGTCTATAACTAGGGTGACTGGAGTCTTTGACAATTTTTAGGGCCTTCCTCTGACACTGCCTGGTATAGAGATGGTTGTTGTCCTTGCACCACATGGCCTGGTCTCTGACCTCCTCCCTATAGGCTGCCTCATCGTTGTCGGTGATCAGGCCTACCACCGTTGTGTCATCGGCAAACTTAATGATGGTGTTGGAGTCGTGCCTGGCCCATCCTACCCTCCCTACCCAGCCCAGAGGACCAGAGTTGGAGATTTTACAAAGAAACTTTCTGTCTTTCATTGTGCCAGGGAATTTAAAGGGGTTCTCTTTCTTTTTGTTCTCTCATCATCCCAGTCTTTCACCTTAAAACATTTACAAGACAGACAGAGGCTTTGATATCTCAAACTATTATCTCTCCCTGAAAAAAAAACATATAAACTAGCTGACAGATGCCGTGCGTTGACAGAACGCAGCAGGAATGTGAAGTATGGGGAGCTTTCGCCAAGCCCAACATTGAGTTAAACATTGTGGCACCCCACCTGTCCCTCCCTCACTCGTACAAGGGGGCATGTCCCATGTACCCTGTTCCCAGGCACCCCGTTCCCATGCAACCCGGCCCGTGTGTGACCTCTAACCTACGCCCCTGTCTCCATGGGAGAGGGAAACATGCCTGAGAGAGGGCCATCTGAGGGGAGTGGTTTATACCCAGACTGGCATTATGCTGCATCTCTCTCTCGCCCTGTAGTCACAGAGGACAGCCAGGGGCCCTAAATATAACCTACCATTCTAAGGCCAAGGAGCCTCCTCCTTCTTCCTACCCAGGCTCCTCTGGGCTGGGTAGGGAGGGTAGGATGGGTCCACACGGACCACTGCTTAGGCCGAAAGCCAATGACACGACTGCCATTGCTGCCGACCTCCTCGGAAAAGTATTTTTAAGGTCAATTACAGGGTACAGCGGCTTCAGATGGCCGAGTGCTGCTTAAGAGGCCTTATATTAAAGATTTATGTGGAAAGCGAGAGAGGAATCGCTGAGAAAGATCTGCTTCTGGTTACTCAGAGTCCCCTAGTCTGTCTCCCTCCGTTGTTACTTACCACACACAGCCACTGGAGGCGCAGTGCTATTGTGAGACATGGACACATGCTCCAGACAGTTAGGCCAGGATTTAATCCGAGGTACGCTATGGAGCAGCACACAAGACAGCCGACAATGCACCTTTTAAAGGTTGAGCTGACATTCAGTGTGTACCATGAATGTCAGCTGTCCAGTGCTGCACTGTCATGTGCCTCCGATTGAATCCCAGCCTTTGTGTCTCTGTGTGTGTGAGAGAGAGGGTACGCACGATTGCGTACACCAGCTTTCATCTTGAAGATGTTTTTGTGTTGTGTACCGAGTTCTTATAACGAGACTCAGTCTTGTGTTTTGTTCTGGGATGACTGTTTTGTTTGAAATGTGTGTTTTATTTATGTGTTTCTGGAGTGAGTTGGAGATTACTTGTGGAATGTG
Organism: Salmo trutta; assembly: GCF_901001165.1. Taxonomy (NCBI): domain Eukaryota; kingdom Metazoa; phylum Chordata; class Actinopteri; order Salmoniformes; family Salmonidae; genus Salmo; species Salmo trutta. The sequence continues at coordinate 39,228,305 of NC_042973.1, forward strand.
CCAGGGTGAATGCTGCATTAGATGTTTGTTTGTGCATTACAGTATGCAGATGTCTTGGGTCTGCATGCAGCGTGTTTCCTGCTGGCCAAAGATTACAACAGCCTTATGGAGACAGGTGATGATGGGAATGAATAGATTACTGGTGATGTGTCTGTGTGTGTGTGTGTGTGTGTGTGTGTGTGTGTGTGTGTGTGTGTGTGTGTGTGTGTGTGCGTGTGCATGTGTGTGTGTGTGTGTGTGTGTGTGATCAAGATGCTTCATCAGTGCATGTATATTTATGATGTGACTCAGAGTTTGCTGTATTTTTCCAAACCTAGAGCTAAACATCTGTTGTTAATATTGTGTTTATTTGTGATATTAGCGGTGGTCCTAATCAATGTTGCCTCTAATATTTTGGGGCACTGAGCAAATAACGTGAACATTGTGAGAATTCTGTGCAACTTCCGGCGTGCGTTTACAGTGAACACTGAGGCTGTACCCTTACAGTTTAAGACAGTAGCTAATAGGCTATTGGAGCATAATGTAGGCCTACCAACAAAACCAATGGAGCAAATTCCATAATATTTTCACATGGAAATAGCTTTTAATTTCTATGATATAGCCTACAGTAGCCTATATGTGGTGTTCAATGCAGGTCTACATTGCATGAGACTTAAAAACTTTATAAAAATATTATGAAGGACTTTGACATTAATTACAGTTTTTTCCAACTGCTTACACACGTTTTCAAAACTGTCTCCTTTTTCAAAACTCTACACACAATTCCCAAAACTGCACACACAAAATGCAAAATGCCTCACATCTCCTTCAAAATGTAACACCTCATTCAAAATGCCATAAACACATGTCAGAATGAAGCATTTGCATCAAATGGCAAAAACTGCTTTCATAATAGTACATTTTTGGATATACCATGTTAACACTGTTGTTCTAAATCTAAAGCTCTTTGGTCTTTCATAGGCTTATACCTACATTTCAATACAATGTTCTACAGTGAAAGTAATCTGCTGAGAGGGGTAACAAGTACACTGTAAACACCAATGCAATGTAGAAACAGAAAATATTTATTAGGCCAAACATTACTGTTGTATACAGTAGCATACAACAAAACCATAAACATATGTAAACCAAAAGTATATTCTTTAGAATACAGTAAAGAACACAATTGTGTGTGTGGGGTCCTGGGGGGGGGGGGGGGGGGGGCAGCCCAGGAATTGGTAGGAGGGGTCTGGCCACAATACTTCGTCCACATCACATGATACGTTTTCTCTTGCCAAACATTGAGGGAAGTATCTCCTAGCATGGCGTATCCAACCTTGGACAGAGGCAACCTCTATGTCCCCACATGCGTCCTCCATTGCCTGGAGAAGCGGCATGCGGGCATAGGGTTGGCGATCATACACTTTCCAGCGCCAGGCTGAGAAGAATTCCTCTATGGGATTTAGAAATGGTGAATATGGGGGTAGGTACAAAACTACAAATTGTGGATGGGTGGCAAACCAGTTTTGGACCAGAACAGCCCGGTGAAAACTAACATTGTCCCATAAAACCACAAATCTAGCAGGCTCCTGATCTGGATCAGGGACAAGCATTGTGTAAATTGCATCCAGAAAAGTGAGCATATGGCCGATGTTGTACGGACCCAGTGTGGCATTGTGATGGAGGACCCCGTTTTGAGTGATGGTAGCACACATAGTTATATTACCCCCACGCTGTCCAGGGACATTGGTAATTGCCCTCTGTCCTATTACTTTTCTTCCGCAGCGCCTGGTTTTGGTGAGGTTGAAGCCAACCTCATCTCTAACAGACAAAAGGACATACAGATGAGTAAATATGGTATGTCTGAAGTACTGGAAGTAGTGTTGCATACATACCTCTACAAAGTCATGTCGCATATTCTTGACTCTGTCAGTTTCTCTCAAATGGCACCTTGTAAAGTTGTTTCATCGTCACTCGGTGCCGTTGGAGGATGCGTTGTATGGTCGACAGGCTTACAGCATTGATGTTGTTAAATATGGTGTCATTATTCAAGATATGCTCTCTTATCTCTCGAATCCTAATTGCATTGTTGGCCAAAACCATATTTATAATTGCAGTCTCTTGTACATCTGTAAACAAGCGTCCTCGTCCTCCATGATGTCTTTGCCTTTCCACTCTGTACAGAATTCAAACACAGTATGCGTTCAGCATAGGAACTGTAAACAATGTACAAAAAAAGGTAGTACAGCATGATAACCAACCTCATTCATTCAATGCAGTGCAGTAAATGGATGGCTTAGAGTTACAAATGTTTATGCAATACTATGCAGTCATACGTATTTTACAGTACATTACTGTAATGCTAAAATAGTCATTAGATAGTTGCATACCTGTTCTCATTCCTGAAGGTTTGAATTATGGACGCCACTGTAAATCGACTCAAGTTGGGCTGGACTCTCAGTCCAGCCTCTCTCATGGTCAAACCGTGGTTGATCACATGATCAATAAGTGTTGCCCTAATCTCATCAGAGATGGCTCTCCTTCCTTTTCTTCTTTGCCCTCGTTCCTCTTCTTCCTCTTCCTCCTACTCCTCCTCCTCTTCCAACTCTTTGTCTTTGAATTTGTCCTCATTGTTGTCCCCTGCCTCTCCCTCCTAGTCCTCTTGCTCTCTGTCCATTGTTGGCATCCATTGTTCAAAACAGGTAATCTGACCTTTGACCTATTTATAGGCCTATACTACAGTAAAGCAGTGACTGGTTAGTGAAAAGTATTTGATCCCCTACCGATTTTGTACGTTTGCCCACTGATAAAGAAAGGATCAGCCTATAATTTTAATGGTAGGTTTATTTGAACAGTGAGAGACAGAAAAACCACAAAAAAATCCAGAAAAACGCATGTCAAAAATGTTATAAATTGATTTGCATTTTAATGAGGGAAATAAGTATTTGACCCCCTCTCAATCAGAAAGATTTCTGGCTCCCAGGTGTCTTTTATACAGGCAACGAGCTGCGATTAGGAGCACACTCTTAAAGGGAGTGCTCCTAACCGCAGCTTGTTACCTGTAAAAAAGACACCTGTCCACAGAAGCAATCAATCAATCAGATTCCAAACTCTCCACCATGGCCAAGACCAAAGAGCTCTCCAAGGATGTCAGGGACAAGATTGTAGACCTACACAAGGCTGGAATGGGTTACAAGACCATCGCCAAGCAGCTTGGTGAGAAGGTGACAACATTTGGTGCGATTATTCGCAAATGGAAGAAACACAAAAGAACTGTCAATATCCCTCGGCCTGGGGCTCCATGCAAGATCTCACCTTGTGGGGTTGCAATGATCATGAGAATGGTGAGGAATCAGCCCAGAACTACAAGGGAGGATCTTGTCAATGATCTCAAGGCAGCTGGGACCATAGTCACCAAGAAAACAATTGGTAACACACTACGCCGTGAAGGACTGAAATCCTGCAGTGCCCACAAGTCCTCCTGCTCAAGAATACATATACATGCCCGTCTGAAGTTTGCCAATGAACATCTGAATGATTCAGAGGACAACTGGTGAAAGTGTTGTGGTCAGATGAGACCAAAATGGAGCTCTTTGGCATCAACTCAACTCGCCGTGTTTGGAGGAGGAGGAATGCTGCCTATGACCCCAAGAACACCATCTCCACCGTCAAACATGGAGGTGGAAACATTATGCTTTGGGGGTGTTTTTCTGCTAAGGGGACAGGACAACTTCACCGCATTAAAGGGACGATGGACGGGGCCATGTACCGTCTAATCTTGGGTGAGAACATCCTTCCCTCAGCCAGAGCATTGAAAATGGGTCGTGGATGGGTATTCCAGCATGACAATGACCCAAAACACACGGCCAAGGCTACAAAGGAGTGGCTCAAGAAGAAGCACATTAAGGTCCTGGAGTGGCCTAGCCAGTCTCCAGACCTTAATCCCATAGAAAATCTGTGGAGGGAGCTGAATGTTCGAGTTGCCAAACGTCAGCCTCGAAACCTTAATGACTTGGAGAAGATCTGCAAAGATGTGAGATCCTGAGATGTGTGCAAACCTGGTGGCCAACTACAAGAAACGTCTGACCTCTGTGATTGCCAACAAGGGTTTTGCCACCAAGTTGCAGAGGGGTCAAATACTTATTTCCCCCATTAAAATGCAAATCATTTTATGACATTTTTGACATGCGTTTTTCTGTTTTTTGTTGTTGTTATTCTGTCTCTCACTGTTCAAATAAACCTACCATTAAAATTATAGACTGATCATTTCTTTGTAAGTGGGCAAACGTACAAAATCAGCAGGGGATCAAATACTTTTTTCCCCCACTGTATATCAGAAGCTTCTAAAGCCATGACATAATTTTCTGGAATTTTTCAAGCTGTTTAAAGGCACAGTCAACTTAGTGTTTGTTAACTTCTGACCCATGGAATTGTGATACATTAAGTAAGTGAAATAATCTGTCTGTAAACAATTGTTTGAAAAATTACTTGTGTCATGCACAAAGTAGATGTCCTGACCGACTTGCCAAAACTATAGTTTGTTAACAAAGCATTTGTGGAGTGGTTGAAAAACGAGTTTTAATGACTCCAACCTAAGTGTATGTAAACCTCTGACTTCGACTGTACATATGTCCATTATGTCCACTTTAAGAATGTAATTTATAAAATGCCACATGAGATCAGTTCAACTGTCACACTCCATGAGAACCCAGAATATAAACTTGTTTTTCTCCAATGTTTGTAAACATTGTAAATGTAAACAAACATTGTATAACCTCATGACAACATGGTTAAAACAATCATTTTGATATCATGGATGGTCAGTCCTTGCATCCGTAGCTCTGTCTATTAATTTGAGAGTGGTTACATTTCTCCAGGCCCATCCCTCAGCTTTTTACCAAAAGAGAGGCAAGGGGTCATTTTGTTATTGTTTCATCTGTGTATTTGCCCTTTAAATAGTTGCATATTATCAAGATATCAAAGTGTCACCAACAAAAAGGTAAGCAATAGTCCTATAGCAAATGCAGCATATAGTATTCATTTTCCACATGTAAATAGCACTTTTCAGTAGTGCTCAAAGCATGCCATGAGTGCAACATTTATTTTAAATCAATGAGCCCAATCAGTCCTCCATGACAACAAAATCATAAACAACAGAGTAGGGCTGGCTAATAAATCCTTAGTTTTGGGGTCATTCTCAGGTAAAACAATTAGGCTATTCTATACTTCCATATTTCCAAGTCCTATTCTTGAAGATCAAGTGGTATAACATTTATTGGAATGACTGGAATTCTGATAGACTTTGGTTTTTAATGTAAAAATATCATTTAATCATATTATTATATGTAGTAGTAAGCGATGGGTTAGAAGAAGCCTACATAACCAACCCATAAAGTAAAGTTTAACATCCATATATGGCCAGCTATGTAAACTTTAACATTGATTTATCCTGCTATAGACGTTGTTCAATTGGTAACATACATTTTTGTCTCCTTCTAATGTCTCTTAAGGGGAAAGTAATCTAAAAGTAACTGAATGTAATCAGATTACGTTGCTGAGTTTGGGTAATCCAAAAGTTACGTTACTGAAGTCCTAATGATAGTCATCCAGATCATCTTCCAGGGGCCTCATGGAATCACTTTATACACAGCAGGTAGACTACACAATGACTCACACATGCACATGCGCTTGTGCACACACGAACATGCTCACCCACCCATAAATACACACTAGCACGTATACACACACACACACTGACAACACAGGCAGATAATACATACAGAGCACACTACACATAGACACTTGCCCAAATAAACACACCAGACTATGGCTGCACAGTGCGTACACACACACGCCAAACAGAATACACACATACACATGCGACCACACAAATGACACACACACGCTATAAAAATGAACATCCCAAGAGATTAAATTTGTATTTTTTTATGATTCATTCGTGCCAGTGCTGCCTTGTCCCTAACCATACTGTAAATATTGAGCTGTCGAAATGTGCTATACCACACAGAGAAGGGGGGGTACAGTAGGCACCATTCACCTGTGTGTGTTTGGAGGGGGGGGGGGTAGTGGTGGGCTCTGGTCTCCATGAGAGTACACTATTGATGGAACAAAAGTGGGGGTGGGATTCAAAGGCCTATTTGTGCCGGGTTGAAGACTGTTGGCTTTGCTGTGGGTCAAAGGCTCCAATACTGCAGCTGGAGCTGAAAATCTGCCTAACTGGTACAATCCATATCCTCTATATTAGCATTTGATGTTTTTCAGTGGGCCTACAGACAATTGAAACATGTCTTAGTTCAATCACACTCCTTCACAGTGTTCCCCACATTCTGAGGTGGGAACCTATCAATTAGCTGGACTCAGCCACCAGTCTGGGGAGAGGTTTGACACACGGCTCGTTTTGTTTTTACTATGTTTCCGTCTTGACTACTCAGGCTGTGCCTCAGGCCTATTTTTGGCTGTGCCTTTGGGCTCTGGTGGAGCACCATAAATATAGCTTGTGTCAGTAATATGCGTCTTTAGTGGTGATGATGAGGCTCTCACCTTATGAGAGTCGGTGTAGGCTCGGCCCTAATTTACGTGCTCTCTGTCGTCAAATAATACCTTTGTTTTGCATTCTCTTCTCATGGTCATTTCTTGATCTTAGTCAGCTAAACTCATAATAATTGATTGCACAGGTTACACTTTAATATGGAGTCAGATAGTCAGATTTATTAAATGTGAATTGTTAAATATTATTTACCCCTACAGTAAATGGTGACCCAGACGTGATATTACAATAGGAACGGACGCGGGTGATTTCGTTATTTCTCATGTAGAGGATTGACCCTTTAGTGTGTATACCCGCCGGTCTGCAGAAAGTGTTTATTGATACTTCCATTTGATTCCATGATATGTAATGAACATGTATTCTACTCGATGGATAAGGTGTAAGCTACAGACCTTTTTTAGTTATGGGAATCTCATATTAATGATTTGGCTCAAAAGCTGATAAAGAAAGCTAAGAATGTCCTTAACATTAATTAGACAAGCAATGAAATACTTTATTACTGACAAACAACTGGCATGCATAAAAAGGAGGCGGAGAAAAAACAAATTCTCGAGGTTAGTGTGCATTTGCTTAGCAAACACCAAAACAAGGAATTGAAAGAAAATATAGGTGATTTGGAACTCTTCTCAGAAGAGATGCATTCCAAAAACTTTTCTTGGGAAAATGTGAAAAATGTTGAAGAGTGAGAGACAATGACAAACGATGCAGGTGCAGAGTATGCTATTTTCGCAATTGTTAACATGCAGTGAGGCCACCTCTCACTTAAAATAATATTGAACCATTCCCAGTGAAATCTCCATTCACACAACGGTGGGAACGGGTGAAGAACCAGTACAATGCTTATAGTCTTGAAATGCTTTGGCTCTCAATTCCAAGTGAAATTATCCACAGAGCCACGGATGATTTTAAGGATGGCACAAATGTCAACCAGATTTTTGAAGAGGTTGAAGAAAACTAGCTTGCTCTTCGGGGTCCATCTCGTGTAGACTGGACTAGGGTCATTGCCTGTGAGCAGGGCATACAAGAATGCAGAGCGACTGTATGCAGAGCAACTGTGGAAACTTTTCTGTGAATATTCTGGCCACGAAACCCCATCAAGTGACAATGACATGTTACTAACAATACTCACACAAAGAGTAGACTCTTACACCCCCAGTTAATGTACTGCCTGTCACAGGACAGGTCATCTAGCATCGGTGTAGGAACTTTATGTGTCCTAAATTTGGCGCAATGGAGAAAAGGTTCCAGACTTGAATAAGGCTCATTTTACCCTGGTGGCAGCTGCATCCATGCCTCTCTCCAGTAACAAGACAGGCCAAGCTACAGATCCCAGATATTTTTCCTATTCCTTGAAACCCTAATTCATGAAGCAATCCTTGTTGTTTTAACATGAAAGTTTTAACCGACAACGCGATCATTGGACAGACCACAGTGTTTTTTGGAAACATGGGCGTTTAATATGCTGCGGTTTTCTTGGTTGCGCACAGAACAGATTTCAACTTTAGCGATTACAATGTATAGACATCCTCTCAATGCGTGGTGTGAGCGGATAATTATGGAGCAAATTATCCTGCAATCCCTCTTTGATAAATATCCTGACCTATTTGAGAAACGGTGCAGTGTCTATCCCAATGTTTCAAACTAAAAATTCAGCTGGCCTGGAGCTCAGACTAAATGTAATTCTAACATAGTGGGGTAGGCTGTGCCAATGTAGTCTCAAACATGTATTTAACCCTTTTCCTTGTGTGGTAATTTGTTGTCTTCGAGGTTATACGGAGTGCTAGTCGAACGGCTCCTGACTAGTTCATATTACTATGCGTATTGTGCATGTGGCCAAGTTCATCTGATATGTGAAGATGTGTGAGAGTTATGAGTTGTGTCCCACCCCTCTGCTAGCCAGTGTCTGGCTGGCTGGGTGGCTGTTTGCTGATAAGCTACACAGGATGGTCTAAGGTAATTGATATGTTTCCTATGTTTACATTTGTTTGCTTATTGGTCTAATGATGATTGACTCTTTTCCCCTTATACTGCAAAGATTCGATTCGATTTCAGATTTTAACTTTTTATGACTCAAACTATTGCTGTTGATTATTTTTCAAGCATTTTATCTATTCACTGACAACATGGAAAGCTAAGTCCTTGGATGGATTTATTTGCTTCGGCTTGACGTCCCTTTAATGTGCACAATAAAAGGGAATCACTTCGGCCTGGCTGGTTTTCCATACCAAACTTAGCTCTCAATGTGACACATGTATTTGAATGCGTTTTTTGATGTGAGATTATAATTCTCCCTCTTTTGAACTAACTTTAATAGAAGTCCTTGGCCAAGGCAACTCCTTCACTTTGTCCCATACAGTGCCTTCAGAAAGTATTCACAACCCTTTGCGTTTTCCACATTTATTGTGTTACAGCCTGAATTGAAAATGGATTAAATTGATCTGCACAAAATATCCCATAATGTCAAAGTGGAATTTTGTTTGTAGAACATTTAAGAAATTAATACAACATTTTAAGCTGAAATGTATTGAGTCAATAAGTATTCAACCTCTTTGTTATGGCAAGCCTTAAGTTCAGGAGTAAAAATGTGCTTCACTAATCGCATAATAAGTTGCATGTAGGGCTGTGGTGTTCATCACATCTTTTCAGACGGTTATTGTCATGCAAAAGTCTGCTGGTCTTACGGGAATTGACCGTTAATTAATATAAACACATTTAGCATCTCCAGGCCTCCACAGCATACAAGCTGCATACAAGCCGCTGATGTGTGCCTTTGGAAAATCTACATTTAAAGAAGTCTAATAAATAAATGTAATATACACCATCACAACAAATCCATTATTTATTTTAGTCAGGTCTGAAGAAACATTATGATATGAAGAAAATGTGTTTCAGAAGAACAGAATACGAGTTGGCCTACTCTATGTTATCTATCTATACTACATGTCACAGGCCATACCCCTGCCTGCACATTATGCCCTGAATCTATTCTACCATGCTCAGAAATCTGCTCCTTTTATTCTCTGTCCCTAACGCACTTGACGACCAGTTTTGCTAGCCTTTAGCCGTACCCTCATCCTACTCCTCCTCTGTTCCTCGGGTGATGTGGAGGCTAACCCAGGCACTGCGTGTCCCCAGGTACTCTCCTTTGTTGACGTCTGTAATCAAAAAGCCTTGGTTTTATGCATGTTAACATCAGAAGCCTCCTTCCTAAGTTTGTTTTACTCACTGCTTTAGCACACGCCAACCCTGATGTCCTTGCCGTGTCTGAATCCTGGCTTAGGAAGGCCACCAAAAATCCTGAGATTTCCATACCCAACTACAACATTTTCCATCAAGATAGAACTGCCAAAGGGGGAGGAGTTGCAATCTACTGCAGAGGTAGTTTGCAAAGTTCTGTCATACTTTCCAGGTCTATGCCCAAACAGTTCGAGCTTCTAATTTTAAAAATGAATCTCTCCAGAAATAAATCTCTCACTGTTGCAGCCTGTTATAGACCCCCCTCAGCTCTCAACTGTGCCCTGGACACTATATGTGAATTGATTGCCCCCCATCTATCTGCAGAGTTCGTTCTGTTAGGTGACCTAAACTGGGATATGCTTAACACCCCAGCAGTCCTACAATCTAAGCTGGATGCCCTCAATCTCACACAAATTATCAAGGAAACCACCAGGTACAACCCTAAATCCGTGAACATGGGCACCCTCATAGATATTATTCTGACCAACTTGCCCTCCAAATAGACCTCTGCTGTTTTCAATCAAGATCTCAGCGATCACTGCCTCATTGCCTGCATCCGCTATGGGTCCGTGGTCAAACGACCACCCCTCATCACTGTCAAACACTCCCTAAAACACTTCTGCGAGCAGGCCTTTCTAATCGACCTTGCCCGGGTATCCTGGAAGGATATTGACCTCATCCCGTCAGTCGAGGATGCCTGGTCGTTCTTTAAAAGTAATTTCCTCACCATCTTAAATAAGCATGCCCTTTTCAAAAAATGTAGAACTAAGAACAGATATAGCCCTTGGTTCACTCCAGACCTAAGTGCCCTTGACCAGCGCAAAAACATCCTGTGGCGGACTGCAATAGCATCGAATAGTCCCCGCGATATGCAACTGTTAAGGGAAGTCAGGAACCAATACACACAGTCAGTCAGGAAAGCAAAGGCTAGCTTTTTCAAACAGAAATGTGCATCCTGTAGCTCTAACTCCAAAACGTTTTGGGACACTGTAAAGTCCATGGAGACCAAGAGCACCTCCCCCCAGCTGCCCACTGCACTGAGGCTAGGTAACATGGTCACCACCGATAAATCCATGATAATCGAAAATTTCAATAAGCATTTCTCTACGGCTGGCCATGCTTTACTCCTGACTACACCAACCCCGGCCAAGAGCTCCGCACCCCCCGCAGCTACTTGCCCGAGCCTCCCCAGCTTCTCCTTCACCGAAATCCAGATTGCAGATGTTCTGAAAGAGCTGCAAAACCTGGATCCGTACAAATCAGCAGGGCTAGACAATCTGGACCCTCTCTTTCTAAAATTATCCACCGCCATTGTTGCAACCCCTATTACCAGTTTGTTCAACCTCTCTTTCGTATCGTCCGAGATCCCTAAAGATTGGAAAGCTGCCGCGGTCATCCCCCTCTTCAAAGGGGTGATACTCTAGACCCAAACTGTTATAGACCTATATCCATCCTGCCCTGCCTTTCTAAAGTCTTTGAAAGCCAAGTTAATAAACAGATCACTGACCATTTTGAATCCCACCGTACCTTCTCCACTGTGCAATCCGGTTTCCGAGCTGGTCATGGGTGCACCTCAGCCACACTCAAGGTACTAAACGATATCATAACCGCCATCGGTAAAAGACAGTACTGTGCAGCCGTCTTCAATGACCTGGCCAAGGCTTTCGACTCTGTCAATCACCGTATTCTTATAGGCAGACTCAATAGCCTTGGTTTCTCAAATGACTGCCTCGCCTGGTTCACCAACTACTTCGCAGACAGAGTTCATTGTGTCAAATCAGAGGGCCTGTTGTCCGGACCTCTGGCAGTCTCTATGGGGGTACCACAGGGTTAAATTCTCGGGCCGACTCTTTTCTCTGTATATATCAACGATGTCGCTTTTGCTGCGGGTGATTCCCTGATCCACCTCTACGCAGACGACACCATTCTGCATATATCTGTCCCTTCTTTGGACACTGTGTTAACTAACCTCCAAATGAGCTTCAATGCCATACAACACTCCTTCCGTGGCCTCCAACTGCTCTTAAACGCTAGTAAAACCAAGTGCATGCTTTTCAACAGTTCGCTGCCCGCACCTGCCCGCCCGACTAGCATCACTACTCTGGACGGTTCTGACCTAGAATACGTGGACAACTACAAATACCTAGGTGTCTGGCTAGACTGTAAACTCTCCTTCCAGACTCATATCAAACATCTCCAATCCAAAATCAAATCAGAGAACGTAATGGCGGTCGGAAGGCAGGGTGGTGCGGCAGGTGCCGCTTCTCATACGAATGCTGTTATTTTATCTAAAACATCAGGTGTACGCCGACCCCAGCTAAGTAACTCATGCAAAGAGTTAAAGCGCAATTATGTGTTTTATCTCCAGTACTTTGCCATGATTGTCAGTTATGTAGCTGCTCTACTGATAATCTCAGTGCGTCCTTGCTGGAATGACACAAATCTACTGCCGGAGAATATCAACACCAAACACATTGGTTCACCGTTCCACGGGAGCGGACAGTACACAGCATACCATAATGTTCTGAATAATGGCCAAGTCTACCTCGCTCCCTATTCCACTGAACCGCTTAGGCGTAACAAACACAAGTCCAACATTTATCGGAAACTGTTAAACTACCTCTTCACTACCCTCCTGCTCTCCGGGGACGTGCAACTCAATCCTAGGCCTAACATCACCGAGCCAGCGATACTCACCGGAGTGGAAAGCAGTGGATGGCCTCGTCCACTGATCGTCGCCGCTGTGGAAGTGGGTGAGTGCTATGGTCCCATGGTTTCTCTCGACTCACCCGGCTCCAGGATAGATTTTGACTCTTCAAACATACCCAAGCCGCTATATGCGATCCCTGACTTTGCTTCTGGTACGCAAGCTGTTTTAATTAGTTCTCCGCATCCAGTGCAAGCGGGAGGGATCGTTAATTGCGCTACCGAACTGCCCCTAATCAAAACGAAACAAAACGGCCTAAACCCAGCCGTCAGAAAACACAGAAAATCATACTTTTTTCAATGTGTCAATCACTCTCAAGTCATCTGGGACCCACGAGCTAACCCCAAGGGACTACTAGGGGGGCACTTGAACATTTGTAGTGTCATTCCAAAAAGTGATCAAATTCAACATCTACTCACAGACTCCAACCTTGACTTACTCTGCCTCTCAGAGACATGGCTCCATAAAAACTCTCCATGTGCTGCTTTGATTGTGCCTGGCTACAATGTTTTCAGGAGAGACAGGATTGAAGGAAGAGGAGGGGGTCTGATGATTTACATTAAAGAACAGATCCGATGTAAACAAATTGAGTAGTCATGTGATAATGAACTAGAATGTATTGGCCTGAACGTTACACTGTCTCCCCAAATGTCTTTTACCCTTATTGGAATGTATAGACCACCTTCCACCAAAAGTGTGTTTTTTGATCAGTTTAATAACATGCTTAGGGAATGTGGTTTTTGGAAAGAGGTCATCTTAATGGGAGATTTTAATATTAATTATGAAGACAAGTCTTGTAGAAAAACCCTCAAACGGATCACTAATACCTTTGACCTTACACAGCTAGTTAAAGGGCCAACCAGGGTGACTTGTTGCTCTAAAACACAGATTGATTTGGTGTTCAGTAATAAACCAGAGAGAGTGACTAAATCATTCAATATGGTTACTGGGCTGTCTGATCATAATCTGACATTTATAGCCAGAAAGCTGTCTAAGAGCAGGTTTAACCTCTCTACTGTTAGAAAGCCGGATCAACTAAGAATACCTAAGAGTGAGTTAAACTACTTTGAAAACGCAATTAATGGAATTAACTGGAATGATCTCTTGTCCTAAACAGACATGGGAGCTGATAATCAGGTTTTTCTATCCACAATCCAGACTACAATAAATGGTTTCCTAAAGAAAATCAAATCCAAACCTGGCCAAAAGAGCACTATTCCTTGGCTAAATGGAGAAATCTGGAAATTGATGAAAGAACGAGATTATGCTCTAAAAACAGCCCTAAAATCCAAATTAGAGCAGGTTAGACGTAGGTTTACCATGTTGAGAAATAAGGTGATGAAAGAAATCAGACAGGCCAAGGCAAACTTGTTTTAAATAATTGGTAAGGCAAAGGGAAATTCTAAATTGATCTGGGAGAATCTAAAAAAGTTAACAGGGAAAGACCATAGTAACACTGCAAAAAGACTAAAAATCACGGTGAATAACAATCTAACACAGGATGCTGTCGAAATAGCAATAGCCTTCAATTCCTACTTTATTGACTCTGTCAGGGTACTGACACAGAACCCCTCCACTGGTTTCTTGGGCTCAGTGCTAGTGAATGACGCTCAACCTGTCTTCATCATAAGGGAGGTTTCTGAGTCAAAGGTGAACAAGGTGATTAGCTCACTAAAGAACTCTAGATCCAAAGATGTGTTTGGGCTGGACTCTACCTTTCTTAAAAAAACTACAAAGAGTCACTGATTGGCCCCATTACTAAGGTCACCAACACATTTATTGGTCTGGGGGTGTTTCCAAGGGTATGGAAGTCGGCTAAAATAACGGCCATCTTTAAATCAGGCGACCCTGCTGACGTGAGTAACTACAGACCCTCTGGTATACTACCTGTGGTGTCGAAGGTTGTTGAAAAGTGTGTAGCAGAACAACTGATTGCCCACCTCAACAATAGCCCCTTCACATTACACTCCATGCAGTTTGGCTTCAGAGCGAAGCACTCCACAGAAACGGCCAACTGCTTTCTTCTGGAAAATGTGAAAATGTGTGCTTTATCTTGGCCAGGTCGCAGTTGTAAATGAGAACTTGTTCTCAATTAGCTTACCTGGTTAAATAAAGGTGAAATAAAAAATAAATAGGCTTGTTCATTTAACCGACAACATATAGTGACTTCAGAAAGTATTCACACCCCTTGACTTTTTCCACATTGTGTTGTGTTACAGCCTGAATTTAAAATGGATTAAAATGAGATGTTTTATTTCTGGCCTACACACAATACCGCATAATGTCAAAGTGAGAAAAAAAAATACTATATATATATATATATATATATATATATATATATATATATATATATATATATATATATATATATATATAGTTTTTTTATGTATTAAACATTTTAAACTGAAATTAGATGGTTTGGGATGAGTTGGACTGCAGAGTGAAGGAAAAGCAGCCAACAAGTGCTCAGCATATGTGGCTACTTTGAAGAATCTAAAATATAAAATAGATGTTTGGTTCCATAAGCTGGACTGAAGACACAAGAACAAACTCTTGTGGTGTGGGCCATTTCTTCCTTTTTCGGACACATTCTGTACATGTACAGTTATGTACAGCTTCTATCCAGGGCTGATTTGTAGGCCCTGCCCTAGTTTATGTGCTCTCTGTCACCTCTGGCTGCATCACCCAACAAAACACAAAATACTTTTAGGGGCCTGTTGAGAGGCTAAAATGTGTCTTTCTCTCTATTACGTTATCCAGCAGACTGACAACTGGAACGTGGGAATAATACTACAGCAGCCATGTTTGGTATCTATCTGAACTTTGATGCCATCTAGATGGATGAATGATCTCTGTAGTTACTTGTAGTTGTTCAGAGTGAAATCTGACGACACTGTATGCACAGATCTCTTTTACCTCTCAGAAATGCAGTCTTATCTTTATTGTACCCATCCCACCCCCTCAGGTCATCAAATATAGATGTGACCCCCTTCCTAGAGGATGTTGGCTGGTTCAATATGATTGGAGAACTTAGTTTTATTATATTTGGTTTGGTCTGTGGATTGGTCAACAATTGATTTTAAATATAAACAAGTCAGATCTGGTATAAATGGAATGGAAATATTTTCTTCTTTTCTTCTCACTTTTGCTCATGTTATCCACTCTACAGGAAGGTTGTATGGACATGTTTTTCTTATAGGCTACTCGGCCTTAGGCCTGAGTAGACCCTTTATGTTCATGCTTTGCTTTGTGACTCTAAGACCTTCATGCCTAGAATAATGTGATGCTTGTTAAGGCTTTGTAACAAGCTTTATGCCTTGTATGTGAATCCATTCATTTTACAGTCATTAAAATATACTTGACACACTGCTCAAATTATTTTTACTATGTGTGCATCTTGACTACTCAGGCTGTGCCTCAGGCCTATTTTTGGCTGTGCCTTTGGGCTCTGGTGGAGCACCATAAATATAGCTTGTTTCAGTAATGTGCGTCTTTAGTGGTGATGATGATGCTATCACCTTATGAGAGTCGGTGTAGGCTCGGCCCTCATTTATTTGCTCTCTGTCATTAAATAATACTTGTGTTTTGCATTCTCTTCTCATGGACATGGCTCTCATGGGGTGAACTTCCACTTCAGTCACATTTTCACATGGCATGCATGACAAAGTGAAAGTTAGGATTCGCCCCTAATGCATATTCCCGGGGGTTGATAGGTTCGAGGTGTAAAGGTGAGCCCTCCCTTCTTCAGCTCTGGTACCCTGATCCAAGAAATGCACACACACATCCAGCCCCTGCTGTCTCCCTGGGAACATCCTCACTCCCGGTCAGCACGGCAGGGCGAGTACACATCACCCTGGTGCTAAGCCCACAGCGTTTGCTCTGGGAGAGAGCATCTGTTGGTGGCCGCCCGGCCCAGCCCCGCTGGGTCAGAAATGGCACACTAGGGTGCGATTGGCCGAGTCGTGACGACATTGGCAGCCATCTTAGGTGTGAAATTCGCAGAGCAAAGGGAGACTGACTGATACTAGAGTGACTGGTCCTAGAGCAACTGAGCTTCGGAATGACAGAGTTAGAGAGGAGAGTTGGAGTAGAGGCTGTGAGGGAGGATTTCTAGCTCAGGCTGTGCATCCCTCTATATGTTTGTTAAACTGTATGAGGGCTATGGTAATACACAAAGACTGTATGCAACTGTGTTTTTGAGTTTTACCCTCCACCGCTAATTAAAAATAAACTTCTGTGTATTTCATATCCTTCAGTTTTTACTAGGCATCTCAGGTGTGTCGCAGCCAAAGGAGTAGGCAGAAATTGCTGTGTGGCTGGGTCTGAGTAAAAGTGACTGGGCCAACATTTTCCTGCAAAAATACAGCAAAAATACCCAGACATCAGTGGTGTAGACGTGGTGCATAGAGAAGTGGGTATACACTATTTTTGCAAAAAAATTCCCAAACGGCCTGCCTGGCGAATGAAAGGCGCCCTGTGTGAAAGATTCTATGAGAAACTGATGTAGATTACTCTGAGTGACCTAAAATCATGGCAATGAGAAATACATCCACCATGATGGAATTAAATAATAGGCCTAGCCCTTATGGCTAATATGTTAGGCTGGGACCAAATAAGTGTGGTGATAAGAAAAGGAAATGATCTCTGTGGTGGTGCGTTACATGAGAACGGAATACTCAAGGAGTTCCTACACTTCACAGCAGCTGAAGGCTTGGATGCTAGTCGCTGCTGATTCATCTGTATTTTGCGTTTTGCTAGAGGAGATTTATGGGTTACAAAAAAGGCCTCGGCTACATTCAATTCCATATTGCTACCGGATAGAGTCAGGGCCCTAGACTTAATCTCATGTCCCTAAGCTCTTCTTTCGAGAAGCAGAATAAAGAGGCTAGGCTAAACTGTAGAACTCATGAGACATGGGAATAAATGCACAATTCTCGTTGTGAATGCAACTATCAGGAGTTAGAGAACAGAGCGGAGAGTGGAGCTGTCCGGTGCTGAAATCTTTGATCCAACTTTCACAGGCTCAGCCAGTGCCGGACAAGCCGCATTACCTGCCTGTGGTGCTGAATAATAATCTGCTATGGTTTGTATACGCAATGCCACTGAAAAAATGTGGGTATATGGCATATACCTGCGTACAACCTCCCCTACACCACTGCCCGACATATGCAAGCAAAAATTTGTGCAATCACATTGCATCATTTAACACATAACACAGGATAAAAGTGACCAAAAAACACAACAAATGTCCCTTGACAAACAAGCCATTTTATAAATAAACAGTATTGAGGCTTACCTTTCTTGTGTTTTTTAAGTTTTACAGCACAAGGCGTAAGAAGATGTTGAAGATGGAGATTATTTCATAATAATCCAAAGAGTCGCTGAGTTCCCTTTCAAAGGACAACAGGGCAAAATTGTTGAGATGTGCAGTCAGCATGCAAGATCTGATCGATGTTTTGATACCGTATGAAGTCATAGGAAGGGTGATGATGGCCCTTAGTAGTCTATTGATGTTAGGAAAAATGTCAGGGCTGCAGCTGTCCAAAACTTCAATAAGGGATGGGAATTACTGACCTCCCCCATTTTCCGGTGCAGTTGCTGAATAAACACGGTTAATTCAGCATCTAAAACAGAGATATGATATCACATTGGACCAGCAGTGAGGGAGACTGCTGACTCAAGCAGCTCGTTTTGAATATCTGGACTCATGAGTCTAGCGTTTTGGGGCAGCTGCTGTAGACGATTTGAGCATTTTTGGATCATATTTGGATATGAATTCAAACATTTTCAAAAAGTTGCCCATATTAAGGACCTGTTCCTAAAACCACTTTGTCGTGATCATGACTCCTCTGTACAAATGAATAGTCCATGGACTCGTGATTAAGTTGATTTAAAACATTATCCCGGCTTTGATTGTGATGGCTTGCACTGTAGCCTTCAAATGTTTACAGTGCAAAAGAGTGGGGTTTTCTAGCCTGGTGCTTGAAGCATGCCTTGAGAACGTGCTTCCAATCCTTACATCTGTATCTAACAAATGAGCCTTCCAGAGTGGCCTGGATTGACCTCATCCATCCCCATAGAAATGGTATTAATTTAGTACTTTGCCTGTTCTAGTATTTCTAATTCAATGTCCTTCCCATACCACTGTGCCCACACTGACAACATAGAGTATTATGACCGTGGTGATTGTGACGGTGTGACCACACCACCACTATCCTTGTCTTATCTCTTTTTGGCAATTGACCACACAGTTGTACTCCACTTTAGAAGTGCAGTCACCAGTCACCATGGCAACAAAGGATTGTAATAGACTGTCACATGCTTCATAAACAACAGGTGTAGACTAACAGTGAAACACTTACTTACAGGCCTTTCCCAACAATGCAATGAGAAAAAACGTAGAAAAAATAATAACATGAGCAAAAAATATAGAATGAATAGCGATAACTTGGCTATAAACACAGGGTACCAGCACAGAGTCAATGTGCAAAATTATTAGGGTATTGAGGTAGGTATGTACATACATTACCAGTCAAAACTACTCATTCAAGGGTTTTTCTTAATTTTTACTATTTTCTACATTGTAGAATAATAGTGAAGACATCAAAACTATGAAATAACACATATGGAATCATGTAGTAAGCAAAAAAGTGTTAAACAAATGAAAATATAGATTCTTCAAAGTAGCCACCCTTTGCCATGATGACAGCTTTGCACACTCTTGGCATTCTCTCAACCAGCTTCACCTTGAATACTTTTTCCAACAGTCTTGAAGGAGTTCCGCATATGCTAAGCACTTGTTGGTTGCTTTTCTTTCACTCTGCGGTCCATTGCATTTGAGTGACAATGACATGAACATACATTACATGAACAAAAGTATGTGGGCACCTGCTCATTGAACATCTCATTCCAAAATCATGGACATCAATATGGAGTTTGTTCCCTGCTTTGCTGTTATAACAGCCTCTGCTTTGGGGAAGGCTTTCCACTAGATGTTGGAACATTGCTGCGGGAACTTGCTTCCATTCAGCCACAAAAGCATTAGTGAGGTCAAGAGCTGATGTTGGGTGATTTGGCCTGGCTCGCATTCGGTGTTCCAATTTATCCCAAAGGTGTTCGATGGGGTTGAGATCAGGGCTCTGTGCAGGCCAGTCAAGTTCTTCCACACCGATCTCAACAAATCATTTCTATACGGACCTCGCTTTGTGCACTGGGGCATTGTCATGCTGAAACAGGAAATGAAGCTCCCGACGAACAGTTCTTGTGCTGATTCTGCTTCCAAAGGTAGTTTGGAACTCGGTAGTGAGTGTTGCAACCAAGGACAGACAATTTTTACGCACTTCAGCACTCTGTGGTCCCGTTCTGTGAGCTTGTGTGGTCTACCACTTCACGGCTGAGGCGTTGTTGCTCCTAAACGTTTCCACTTCACAATAACAGCATTTACAGTTGACCAAATTTGTCAAACTGACTTGTTGGAAAGGTGGCATCCTATGACAGTGCCACGTTGAATGTCAGTGAGCTCTTCTGTAAGGCCATTCTACTGCCAATGTTTGTCTATGGAGATTGCATGTGCTCGATTTTATACACCTGTCAGCCACAGGTTTGGCTCAAATTAGCAGAATCCACTAGATGTCCACATACTTTCGTAATTACTGTATAGTTTATATTCAGCATGACATTCACGTGAACATTATAATATGATTACACAAACCAGAAGTAATGTGAAATTAACTCCTAACTTGACAGCAATATATTTAGACTACTTTGCATTTGTCTGGGCTTGCTAGCTGTAGCCAGTAGCCACTAGCCAGCCAGAAGTCCTGGGCGGAACATCAAATCAAATTTTGTTGTCGCATACACATATCTACCAGGTTATTGCGGGTGTAGCAAAATGCTTTTGTTCCTAGATCCAACAGCGCAGTAGTATCTAACGATTCTAACAATACACACAAATATAAAAGTAAAAGAATGGAATTAACACATATAGAAATATTAGGATGAGCAATGTCGGAGTGGCATTGACTACAATACAGTAGAATAGAGTACAGTACATACATACAAAATGAGTAAAGCATTATGTAAACATTATTAAAGTGACTAGTGTTCCATTATTAAAGTGTCCAGTGATTCCCTGTCTATGCATGTAGGGCAGCAGCCTCTAAGGTGCAGGATTGAGTAACCGGGTGGTAGCCGGCTAGTGATGGCTATTTAACAGTCTGATTTCCTTGAGATAGAAGCTGTTTTTCAGTCTCTTTGTCCCAGCTTTGATGCACCTGTACTGACCTCACCTTCTGGATGCTAGTGGGGTGAACAGGCCGTGGCTCGGGTGGTTGTTGTCCTGATTATCTTTTTGGCCTTCCTGGGTTGTAGGTGTCCTGGAGGACAGGCAGTGTGCCCCTGGTGATGCGTTGGGCAGACCGCACCACCCTCTGGAGAGCCCTGCGGTTGCGAACGGTGCTGTTGCCGTTCCAGGCGGTGATAAAGCCTGACAGGATTCTCTCAATTGTGCATCTGTAAATGTTTGTGAGTGTCTTAGGGGCCACGCCGAAATTCTTCAGTCTCCTGAAGTTGAAAAGGCACTTTTGCACCTTCTTCACCACCCTGTCTGTGTGGATGGACCATTTCAAATTGTCAGTGATGTGTACGCCGAGGAACTTGAAGCTTTTCACCTTCTCCACTGTGGTGACGTCGATGTGGATAGGGGCGTGCTCCCTCTGCTGTTTCCTGAAGTCCACAATCAGCTCCATCATTTTGTTGACATTGAGGGAGAGGTTATTTTCCTGGCACCAATCCTCCAGGGCCCTCACCTCCTCCCTGTAGGCTGTCTCATCTTTGTTGGTAATCAGGCTGTTGTGTCATCTGGAAACTTGATGATTGATTTGGAGGTGTGCGTGGCCATGCAGTCATGGGTGAACAGGGAGTACAGGTGGGGGCTGAGCATGCACCCTTGTGGGGCCCCAAGCTTAATGATGAGCTTGGAGGGTACTATGGTATTTAAGGCTGAGCTATGGTTAATGAACAGCATTCCTCTTGTCCAGATGGGATAGGGCAGTGTGCACTGCGATGGTGATTGCGTCATCTGTGGATCTATTGGGGTGGTATGCAAATTGAAGTGGGTCTAGGGTGTCAGATAAGGTAGAGGTGATTTGATCCTTAACTAGCCTCTCAAAACACTTCATGATGACAGAAGTGAGTGCTACGGGGCGATAGTCATTTAGTTCAGTTACCTTCGCTTTCTTGGGTACAGGAACCAATGGTGGACGTCGGCCAGGGAGAAGGAGAGCTCACAGTCCGTCGGTGGCACTTGTGTTATCCTCAAAGAAGAAGGTGTTTAGCTTGTCCGGGAGCAAGACGTCGGTGTCCGCGATTTAAGAAACAAACTTTCAAACAAAAGGAAACTTCTTGGCGAGGAAAAAACTAATATGAATAATGTAGGTGTCTTAAACAGCCATAAAATAACGCAATATATGTCACAACAGGTGTAAATATATGGGTCATGACATATATTCTATTAAACTATATGGAATTGCTTTAAGAAGGTCATACCAAGGATCATTTTGCTACTTTATTTTGAAATGTATGACCCATTTATAAGAAAATATTTGGTGAAAAAATATTTTTGTCCTTACTGCTATTAGCCCATACAAATTAATTGAATAACAGATTCACTACATGGAAGAACAGATTAAAAAGGAAGGTTGTTCTGAAGTGTCTGTCCTATATCAGAGCAATATAAGAAAGATCAGGAAAATGTTTTACTTGTATTTAACCCCTTATTTTTCTAAATTAACAGTCTCCATATATACTCCCATAAATCTTTCAACTGGTACCGGGGGATTTTCAGACGAGTCTTGTGAGGCCTGTGGGCGTTCTAAAGCAAAACAACCAACGTACATGTTTGTGAGAGTCTCACAATTTGGCAGATCGGCTGTACCGACTTTACGAGTCCCAAGATGCTTTGTGAGGGTCGTAGAGCAAAATTGAGAACACCATCGTGAGAGTCTCCTCTTTCCCTAGAGTGGTCATAATAGTTTGTTGGCCAATCCGTTCGGACGTCTCATGGTCTGACAAATACACATTATAAACTATATATTTACAGTGCAATTGGAAAGTATTTCGACCCCTTGACTTTTTTCACATTTTGTTACGTTACAGTCTTAATCTAAAATGTATTAAATTATTATTTTTCCTCATCAATCTAAACACAATACCTCATAATGACAAAGCAAAACCAGTTGCTTTTGAATTGTTCCAAAAATAAACAATGAAAAAATTATAAATATACAATTTACATAAGTATTCAGACCCTTTACTCAGTACTTTGTTGAAGAACCTTTGGAAGCAATTACAGCCTCGAGTCTCCTTGGGTATGACGCTACAAGCTTGGCACAGCTGTATTTGGGGAATTTCTCCCATTCTTCTCTGCAGATCATCTCAAATGCTGTCAGGTTGGATGGGGAGCATTGCTGCACTGCTATTTTCAGGTCTCTCCAGAGATGTTCGATTGAGTTCAAGTCCGGGCTCTGACTGGGCCACTCAAGGACATTCAGAGACTAGTCAAAAAGCCACTCCTGTGTTGTCTTGGCTGTGTGCTTAGGGTCGTTGTCCTGTTGGAAGGTGAATCTCACCCCAGTCTGAGGTCCTGAGCGCTCTGGAGCAGGGTTTCATCAAGGATTTCTCTGTACTTTGATCATCCCCATGGCATGATGCTGCCACCACCATGCTTCACCGTAGGGATGGTGCCAGGTTTCCTCCAGAAGTGATGCTTGGCATTCAAACCAAGAGTTCAATCTTGGTTTCATCAGACCAGAGAATCTTGCTTCTCAAGGTCTGAGAGCTCTGTAGGTGCCTTTTGGCAAACTCCAAGTGGGAAGTCATGTGCCTTTTACTGAGGAGTGGCTTCCGTTTGGCCACTCTACCATAAAGGCCTGATTGCTGGAGTGCTGCAAAGATGGTTGTCCTTCTGGAAGGTTCTCTCATCTCCACAGAGGAACTCTAGAGCTCGATCATCGGGTTGTTGGTCACCTCCCTGACCTAGGAAGAGTCTTGGTGGTTCCAAACTTCTGCCATTTAAGAATGATAGATGCCACTGTGTTCTTGAAGACCTTCAATGCTGCAGAAATAATTTGGTACCCTTCCCCAGATCTGTACATCAACACAATCCTGTCTTGGAGCTCTACTGACAATTCCTTCGACCTCATGGCTTGGTTTTTGCTCTGACATGCACTGTCTACTGTGGGACAGGAGACAGGTGTGTGCCTTTCCAAGGCATGTCCAATTCATTGATATTTCCACAGGTGGACTCCAATCAAGTTGTAGAAACATCACAAGGTTGATCAATGGAAACAGGATGCACCTGAGCGCAATTTCAAATTTGATTTAATCAATTTTAGAATAAGGATGTAAAGTAACAAAATGTGGAACAAGTCAAGGGGTTTGAATGTTTTCCGAATGCACTGTATGTTTTATTTGCGTTTTTATAATGTTTTTCAGCAGTAGGAAAATACCATTTTAACACCTGAGGCTGCTGTGTGAGTAGGAGAATGTGTGTTATATAGTCAAATCTGAAACGGCTATTCTTCTGATCTTTGCTGCGCACCAAATGTGCTTGTTTGGACTAGTATTATACAAGCCATTACTGTCCTTGTATGAACAAGCTCCAGGACCGGACTGGAACAATCTCCATATTCAGTCTGGAAACATTGAGGATGTTAAGTTATAAGTTATTTATTCACTTTGAGACATCACAAAGGTTTTCTGTGTGCGACACAGCATTCCTTCCCTCTATTCCATCTGTGTCAGGCTCTGCTTCAAATTCAGGCCCTTATGGGTGAAATATCAATTTCACAACAACATTAGATTAATCCCAGAATCCTTACCAAAAGCTGACCACAGTCGCACATGCACCCCCACCCACTCTCTTCTAAATTCAATACAATCTTTACCGTAGTATACTGGAGTATTAAGACTTTCACTCTACTTAGGCGGGATCTCAACCCACAGTTCACTCTTAAGTGCTAAAAACGTGCTACTTATAACCATAAAGAGATCTTCAGTTGCCCAACGAAGAACCCTCAAAGAACTCGTTTTTGTAGAGTCCTTTGAGGGTTCTTCGTTGGGTGAAGAGGTTCTACCTGGGGCCAAAAAGGGTTCTCCTTTAGGGACAAGCCAAATAACCCTTTATGGTTGTATTAGGGTTTTTCATTATGACACAATAACCTTTTGGTCCAATCCCAGCCTGTCAGTGTACCTGTCTGTTTACATCGTGTGTTTGGTTCATGACTACAGTGGCCTTGTCAGAGAGCCAGGGCATTATATTGTACACGCATAGACTTTTCCACTGGGCGTTGGAACCCAATCACAGACACTGTGTGTGTGTGCGTGTGTGCGTGTGTGTGTCTGTGCGTGCGTGCGCATGTGCGTGTGTCACGATCACACTTGTGTGTGTGCATGTGTCAGTCTGTTTTTATACTGTGCAGTCCTTACTCCTTATGTGATGCTGGTGTTGTCCTTTCTCCGGGGGCCTGCCTCTGGTCTGTGTACATTGGCTTCTCTAAAGACACCGTGTGTTTGGATAGCGACTCCTATAGCTGCAAAATCTGATATTGAATGTTGTCCTTTTAATCAGGCTGTCATTATGGTTGTTTTCATATGCAATCAGGCAGGCTTTTGAAGCATGCTGCTGTGTCCCTATATTGAGTGTATATAGATACTTAATAGCCATGGTTCAAGGCCTGGGGTATGTGCTGTTTGTATCTGATTATAGTCACAACATTGGTTCAACAGTAATTCAAAAGCTTAGAAAATCTCACCTTCTTTGTCTTTATTGTGCTCGCTTGCTTTCTCACTCTCTTTCCATTTCCTCAGTCTCTGTCTGTCGCTCTCTCACCTCTGTCTCTCTGTCTGTGTGTGTCCGTCTCTGTATCTCTCACTCTCCCTCCCCCTCTCCCCTTCTCCCATCTGCCTCTCTTTATTAGTCTGTTTAAGTCAATATTGGGTGCTGTGAATTAACCAGAATAAAGGTGGGACATATTGCTCCTGACAAGGACCCCTAACTTCGACCATAATCCATCTAAACTGACAGGGACCACTGGCCATTCAAGTAACCTCCGTCATGAAATTGAGAGGCACATTGGGCATCCTTCCATCCTCCCCTACTGAGACAGAAAAAGAGTGGCAGACCAGGGGGGTGGGTGAGAGAGTGCGAGAGAGAGCAAGAGAGAGCGAGCGAGAGAGAGAGAGAGAGATTCTTTATTATTTTGGAACTTTTGTAAGTTTAATGTTTACTGTACATTTTTTTTATGTTTATTTCACTTTCGTTTATTATCTATTTCACTTGCTTTGGCAGTGTAAACATATGTTTCCCATTCCAATAAACCCCCTTAAATTGAAATTGAATTAAATTGAAATTGAGAGAGATTCCGAGAGAGAGAGAGAGAGAGAGATTCCGAGAGAGAGAGAGAGAGAGAGAGAGAGAGAGAGAGAGAGAGAGAGAGAGAGAGAAACTTTGACTCAACTCTGCCTTAGAGTGCCTGCTTCAGCGCAACGCAACAGAGCCCCTACTGGTCGATTTGTAAGACATTTGCCTCACTGTGTCCCAGTGTGCTTGTGAATCTCTCTCTATGGCAATGCCATGGCACAACAACTAAGGGATTTTAAAGACTTAAGTGAGTGTCAGACAAAGAGACTCGTTCCTCCTCCCATTGCCGTATTGTCTTCCCACTGTTGCATGGTGTTTTGATGTCTTAACCATCGCCACGAGAGTAGAGCTGTTTGATTCCTCAGAAGACATTACAAACACAGGCTTTCAGAGGGTGGATTAACACTGGATTAACACTCTACCTCTGAAGACTAAACCATAAAACAGCCGCGTAAGGGCCGTGTGTGTCTCTGAGGGACCCCATAATGCCATTGACAGGGTCTGTGTAGGTGGTAATGTTTCCCAGATAACCACATACACCCTCCCTCCTTCCCCTTGTATCCCTTCTGCGCGCACTCTCTCTTTTTATCTGTATCAATTCACACTCTCTTATCTCTCTCTCAATAGTTGTTGAAGTATACTACTCTCTCCTTTTAATGTTTTTGAACCCTTTAAGCCTTTTCTCAACCGATTGGTAGAGCATGTTTTGACAATGGATTTAGAGGTGGATTTTAAATTGCACTTGATTGGTCAACTCCCCCAGCCCTCCTGCATCGATTTACATAATTTGTATCCTTTTGGGTTACTGCAGTTCAGTGTTATGGCCCTCAAACTTTGCCCACTCAGAGGGCTGTAAGAAAACAAAAAAATCTGTCACCAACAATACAGGATAAAAGGCAGGAATTCAGTTGGTGAGGGATTAATATTGCACCATTCCTGTTAGTAGAGACCTTGAAGAGTAGGGATATGAAAATAAATAGTTAAAATGTAAAAAGGTTAAAAAGCACGCATTTTGTAAAAATTTGGACAACCAAATGGTTGGTATGTCAGTAAAAAGTATGGTGGACTAAGCATAGGGAACATTTTTTTTTTATTGAAAATACTTATTTTGGTGAAAAATATGATTGAATTGTTGAAAACAAACTATATGAGGAAACATACACTACCGGTCAAAAGTTTTAGAACACCTACTCATTCAAGGGTTTTTCTTTTATTTGTACTATGTTCTACATTGTAGAATAATAGTGAAGACATCAAAACTATGAAATAACACATAGCCAAAAAAGTGTTAAACAAATCAAAACATATTTTCAATTTGAGATTCTTCAAGTAACCACCCTTTGCCTTGATGACAGCTTGCACACTCTTTATCATGACACAAGGCGAAACCCAAATGCAGACACAGTAGGCAGATGGTTGGAGTTTAAGATGTTTCATAAGTCCAAACGGAATAGGCAAGAGAATGGTCGTGGACAGGCAAAAGGTCATAACCAGATCAGAGTCCAGAAGGTACAGAGTGGCAGACAGGCTCGAGGTCAGGGCAGGCAGAATGGTCAGGCAGGCGGGTACAGAGTCCAGAACAGGCAAGGGTCAAAACCGGGAGGACTAAGAAAAAGGAGAAAAGGCAAAGCAGGAAATCGGGAAAACCCGCTGGTAGGCTTGGACATACAAGACGAACTGGCACAGAGAGACAGGAAACACAGGGATAAATACACTGGGGAAAACAAGCGACACCTGGAGGGGGTGGAAACAATAACGAGGACAGGTGAAACAGATCAGGGTGTGACACTCTTGGCATTCTCTCAACCAGCTTCATGAGCTAGTCACCTGGAATGCATTTCAAATAACAGGTGTGCCTTCTTAATGCATTTGAGCCAATCAGTTGTGTTGACAAGGTAGGGGGGTATACAGAAGATAGCCCTATTTGGTACAAAGACCAAGTCCATATTATAGCAATCAATTATAGCAGTCCATCATTACTTTAAGACATGAAGGTCAGTCAATACGGAAAATGTCAAGAACTTTTAAAGTTTCTTCAAGTGCAGTCGCAAAAACCATCAAGCGCTATGATAAAACTGGCTCTCATCAAGACCGCCACAGGAAAGGAAGACCCCAGAGGTACCTCTGCTGCAGAGGATGAGTTCATTAGAGTTACCAGCCTCATAAATTGCAGTCCAAAAAAATGCTTCACAGAGTTCAAGTAACAGACACATCCCAACATCAACTGTTCAGAGGAGCGTGAATCAGGCGTGAATCAGGCCTTCGTGGTCAAATTGTTGCAAAGAAACCACTACTAAAGGACACAAATTAAATGATGAGACTTAATTGGGGCAAGAAACATGAGCAATGGACATTAGACAGGTGGAAATTTGTCCTTTGGTCTGGAGTCAAAATTGTAGATTTTTGGTTTCAACCACCGTGTCTTTGTGAGATGTAGTTTGGGTGAACAGATGATCTCTGCATGATTATTTCCCACAGTAAAGCATGGAGGAGGAGGTGTGATGGTGTGGGAGTGCTTTGCTAGTGACAGTGTCTGTGATTTATTTAGAATTCAAGGCACACTTAACCAGCATGGTTACCACAGCATTCTGCAGCGATTCGCCATCCCATCTGGGTGGGCTTAGTGGGACTATCGTTTGTTTTTCAACAAGACAATGACCCAACACACCTCCAGGCTGTGTAAGGGCTATTTAACCAAGAAGGAGAGTGATGGAGTGCTGCATCAGATGACCTGCCCTCCACAAATTGAGATGGTTTGGGATGAGTCGGACCGCGGAGTGAAGGAAAAGCAGCCAACAAGTGCTCAGCATATGTGGGAACTCCTTCAAGACTGTTGGAAAAGAATTCCAGGTGAAGCTGGTTGAGAGAAGACCAATAGTGTGCAAAGCTGTCATCAAGGCAAAGGGTGGCTACTTTGAAGAATCTCAAATATAAAATATATTTTGATTTGTTTAACACTTTTTTGGTTATTGCATGATTCCATGTGTTATTTCCTAGTTTTTAATGTCTTCACTATTATTCTACAATGTAGAAAATAGTAAAAGTAAAGAAAAACCCTTGAATGAGTAGGTGTTCTAAAACTTTTGACCAGTAGTGTAAATTGGTTAAACCACATTTTATGACCCATGGAGTCAATGAATTAATATTCAGACTTAAGTTTACCTATAATAGTAAGAAAAGGGGCGCAGGTAGGGCGGATGTAGTGACATTGTGTTGTGGTGGTGGCTCTTTTTAATTGGATCATGGCCCTGACTAATGCAATACCATGAACTGGAGCATGACCTGAACACTTTCCGGAACCAAATTGAAGGTGTTGGGAAACAAGTTTGCAGTTACAGCTTGAGGAAGTGGGATGCAAATAACGTTTTTGGTTCCTTTTCTGTTTTGCAATCATCTCCATTTAATTCTGACTGAGACCCAATCCCCCTTCTCTGTGATGTTTCTGTAGTTTCATGAATACAGATCTTGAATTTGGAAGTTTCTTTCTCTGTCTCTATCTCGCTCTCACCCTCTGTCTGCCTTCTTTCTCCCTTTCCTGTCCCATTTCTCTCTCTCGATGTCCCTTCCCTCCTTTCTCCTTTCTCTTGCTAAGTCTCTCCATTCTCCTCTCTTTTCACCCCTTCTTTCTTATTTTCTCTCCTTCCCCCTTCTCTCCTTTTATCTTTTACTCTACCCCCCTCTCTCTCCTCTTTCTCTCTGTGCCATTCCCTGGTTTGGCTTGGTCTTCTTGGGTCTGTGTGTGGTGGCATTGGGGGCAGGGCTTTCTAACTGCCTTGTCTGCCTGGCTGACTGGTTGGGTTGAGTGCAGTCAGTGTGCCCGGCCCCTCTCATAATTATAGACAGTAAACAGCCAGTCCTTTAAGGCCCAGTTTCCTGTCTGATGGGGTGAGCGTTCACAGGAAGAAAAAAGAGGGAGCCAAGGAGAAAGGGAAGGAAAAGGAGAGGAAAGGAAAGGCAAAATGGTGGGCCAAAGGCTGACGAATGTAAAGTATCATCCTCATGTACAGTTGTTGAGAATGAAAGAATGAAAGAAGAGGGAGAGGAGTTGGTGACACACATTCCTTCAGTTCCAGAAAGCCAAGCAGCCTGTTTGATCGGATGTTTCTTACAGCAAACCCTAATTAGAACCTCCAACATCCCCCTGATTAAACTTTTTTTTCTCTCTCTTTTATTCTTCTTTACTTCTCTTTCTCCCCCTATCTGTGACAGCTGTCTTCTTCCTCCCTTTCTCTTTTTCTCTCTCCCTCCCTTCTAGCCCCCCTTCTCTCACACACATGTTCTCTTCTATTCCCTTCTCTCTCTCTCTCTCCTTCCTTTTTACCTTCCGCCTCTCATTCACTCTTACTTTCTACCCCTCTTAATCTCTTTCTCCTTATTTCTAATCTTCCACCGTCTCTCTTCTTTTCTCCAGCCTTCTTCCCTCTCTCTCTCTCTCTCATGCCCTTTTTCTCTCTCACACTTTCTCTCTCCCTCCCTCTCTCTTTCTCCCTGTGCACTGCACTGGCAGGCGAGTGGGACTTGAGATTTTCTTTGGCAGTCTGATCCCCCTCACTTGGCTGGGACAAGACCTGGAGCGTGCTACTGGCTGGGAGTGTGGAGGGGAGGGAGGGAGGGAGGGAGGGAGGGAGGGAGGGAGGAGGGGAAGGGAAGGGAAGGGAAGGAGGGAGAGGAAGGGGGACTGAGGGAGGAGGCGTGTTCTGCAGCTGGTAATGAAGACTTCTCTTTTCATCCTCAGAAGGCAGAGTCTGTGTGGACGGGCCCAGGGGCTGCACAGCTCCAGTGCTCTCTCTGCTTCTAACGTGTACTGAGCCCTGCTCTGCTCTGCTGTGCGCTCCACTACGCTCTGCGCTGCTAGCCTGTGTGACTGGCTGTCTGCGCTCCGCTGAGAAAGAGAGAGAGAAAGGGAGAGCAACTACTACTGCTACAGATGTGAGGCTTTCCCCAGTGCTGGCTATACTATACCGCTCCTGAGGTAAGAGTTTAGACTACTACAGCTGCTGTTGATGTGTCAGTGTGTGTTGTCTGCACCAGTGAAGTCTGTATGTCTGTCTGGATGTCTGTCTATCTAGGTGTGCGTGAGGGGTGAGGGGGTGTGGGGACAACCTCCATTCATCCCTCTTCCCACCGCAAACAAATTCAGACACACATACACAGACGCATACACACACTCTGTCACAGATCTTTTTCCATGATGTACTCTTCGTCTTTTGTCCCTTTTTGACAGTTTGGTGATGCTGACAGTGTTCCTTTTCCTATGTTTATGTTAAGTTCACTCATAATGTGACTTTAAAAAGGGCTATAAATACTGAGAATTATCTACCAGGCCTGGACTAGACTGGTCTGGGTTAGACTGTCTGGACTAGACTGTCTGGACTAGACTGGGCTGGGTTAGACTGTCTGGACTAGACTGTCTGGACTAGACTGGGCTGGGCTAGACTGTCTGGACTAGACTGTCTGGACTAGACTGGGCTGGGCTAGACTGTCTGGACTAGACTGGGCTGGGCTAGACTGTCTGGGCAAGACTGGGCTGGGCTAGACTGTCTGGACTAGACTGGGCTGGGCTAGACTGGGCTGGGCTAGACTGCCTGGACTAGACTGGGCTGGGCTAGACTGTCTGGACTAGACTGGGCTGGGCTAGACTGCGCTGGGCTAGACTGTCTGGACTAGACTGGGCTGGGCTAGACTGCCTGGACTAGACTGCCTGAACTGGGCTAGGTTGGACTAGAATGGGCCGGACTCAACTAGGCTGGACAAGACTGGACTGGACTAGGGTGGGCTGGACTCAACTGGGCTGGACTAGGCTGGGCTGGACTCAACTGGCTGGGCTGGGTTGGACTTTTTTCCAGCTTTGATAAACTAGTCTGCAAACATGGCTGGACTGTACAATGATTCTTATCTCTACTGACCTACTGTAAACTTCTGAACTGGACTAGTCTAAACTGTGCTCTGCTGTACTTAGCTGAGCTGTGATGGACTAATCTGTGCTAGGCTGTGTCAGGCCCTCTCCTGTATGTATGTATGTGTGTGTGTGTGAGTGAGTGAGTGAGTGAGTGAGTGAGTGAGTGAGTGAGTGAGTGAATGAGTGAGTGAGTGAGAGAGAGAGAGAGAGAGAGAGAAAGAGAGAGAGAGAGAGAGAGAGAGAGAGAGAGAGAGAGAGACTATGTGTGCCGGTGAAAGACATAGTGTGTGTCAGTGACAGTGTGTTTATTTGCTCTGCTGCGGGGCAGGCCGATCCTCGGGGCTGTTTGGAGCTCATCTCTGTAAATAAGACAGAGGGAGAGAGAGAGAGAGAGACAGAGTGGAGAGGGAAAGGAGACAGTTTGCATGCGTTCCTCATCTGCAGCCCAGTGACAGCAGCTTTGATGTGAGTCCTACTGCATCTGTCCCCTCTCCCCGCCGGGCACCACCGGCCCCAGCCCCACCACTTCACCCCACTCGCTTTCATCCACATTCCCATGGAAATCCGTCCATATGCACTACTTCAACTCCCCCTCTTTTAGGCCCACTATCCCCTTCAAGTGCACACTGACACCCTGCGGTGAAGCCTTCACCCCTATCATCACAGACTCCTACATGCTTCCAAGTAGCACCCTATTCCCTATATAGCGCACTAGTTTTGACCAGAGCCCTATGAGAATAGGGTGCCATTTGGGATGGAGTATAGGCCTCTTGCTTTATTTTCTCCTTTTAATCGTCTGGTCTTGTCTGATTGTGCTACTACTACTGCTCTGTTTCTGGGACTTCTAGGGGGAATGGGTCTTTCTGAAGTCTCTCCCTCCCGGAGGGAGATCCTAAGTGACTTTCCATTTGTTTTCTGCCTATGCCGGCCAAATGCTCTCCTGAATAGTGTACAGGAGCCTGGGTTAATTGAAAAAACATAGGCTGACGGTCTGGTCTGCCATGAAGGAGGGAGAGGAGACAGTCCTTGTGTCACTGTGTGAATGGACTTTCCAGAGCTGGCTGGAGAGAGGGGGAAGGAAAGAAAGAAAAGAAGTAGGAGAGAAAAAGGAGGATAGAGAAAGAAGATGATGAAAGACAGAGAAAATAAGAGAAGAGGGAAAGGTAAAAATAGACAGAAGGATAGAGAGAATAGAGTGAAATAGGGGATATATCATGTAAAGAGATTTAAAGGGCAAGTTAACAAATCTCCACAAAAACAAAGAAAGAGAACAATCTTCAGTAGACTTCCTTAGTTACATAATAGGATATTTTATTTCTGTAAGGAGTCTATAGTGTGCAACAGTAGTGTGTTTAAAAGGGGGTTATAGGTCTGTAGAAGACTGGGATGACACACACACACACACACACACACTGGGAGAAGAGAGAGCATCATGGTATCGTTGGCTGGTCATTAGAGCCCCACTCGGCAACAGTAAAAGCAACACTAAAAACCACTTTACTGCAGTCCACCCAACAGCGCTGTTTGTTCCATAATCTTCTCCATGGGGAGTCTTTGCAGGAGTTAACACCACTTTACTGCAATGCCCCTCAGCAGTGAAAGTGTCTGTACTATAATCAGCCTACAGTAAAGACCTGATTACTGACATCAGGTCTTTAGGGCAGTTTTTTCTGCTTTACTGCACTTCCTCTTCCGTCAAAACTGTAAGTCGAGAGAGATTGGATCTCACTCTACAGTGGTCTGTCTGCCTGCCTGCCTGTCTGCCTGTCTTCCTAGCTCTCTCTCTCTCTTCTCCCCTTAACCCTATATCCCTCCCACATTTCTGCATTCTTTTCCTGTTTGCAGTGCAGTCTTGTTTGGTGCTGATTGCAAAGCTGTCACCGGGAACAGATGGCATATTCGTTGCACACATGTACTGTATGCCAGTGGCTGCTCTTGTTGCCGGTGGCTGTTGGTTGTTGCCAGGGGAACCACAGGTTTTACAAAGGAAGGCATCTCTTGTTGACTTCCTCTCTGGGTGGTTGATGCCTCTGTTTGTTAGGCCCCTAAGCCGTCCCAAAGCCCTCCTACTGCCTTTCCCTGTGTTAGTTAATGTAACATTACACTTCACCCCTGTAAATCTTATTATACACAGACAGACACACATACACAGGCACGCGTGGACACGAGCACAGACAGACACACATACACAGGCACACGTGGACACGAGCACAGACAGACACACACACACAGGCACGCGTGGACATGAGCACAGACAGAGACACATACACGCGGTATGGAAAGATCAACAGTGTCATCAATGCTGGGCGGCAGGTAGCCTAGCGGTTAGAGCGTTGGGCCAGTAACCGAAAGGTTTCTAGATCGAATCCCTGAGCTAACAAAGTTAAAAGAAATCTGTCGTTCTGCTCCTGAACAAGGCACTGTTCTTAGGCTGTCATTGGAAATAAGAATTTGTTCTTAATCTTAACTGACTTGCCTAGTTAAATAAAATAAATAAATAAAAACACATCTTCAAAGTCTCCTAGAGGGGGGTATCACCATTAAACCAACCCCCTTAGCTTAACCCTCAACTCAGTGAGGAGACAGCAGGGTGAGGCAGGGTTAACCTCAGGAGCTGGGATCAAACATCCAACAGCACAGGAATAAATGACTATAACCCCAACTACAGATGTAGGATTTTAATTTGATCACCCTGTTGTAGGAGAACTTTCCGGCAATTCAAGAAATGTAAAACTTGCAGTGTCCGTTAATTATAATCCATGTAATAATTAACATTTCCTGTTGCTGCAGGATTATTTTCCTGCTGTATCAAATTAAGATCCTACATCTGTACTGTGATTAAGGGGTTTGATCTCACCCGGACTAAAGTGAAGACTTCAGTGATGTGGTCTA
The DNA here is from genome assembly GCF_901001165.1 of Salmo trutta. Classification (NCBI taxonomy): domain Eukaryota; kingdom Metazoa; phylum Chordata; class Actinopteri; order Salmoniformes; family Salmonidae; genus Salmo; species Salmo trutta. The sequence goes on from NC_042973.1 coordinate 39,263,007, forward strand.
AATAGGGGCCAGGAGTTTTTTTTGTCATGAACTGACCAGGAAAAACTCTGGGCCCTAGTTATAGCAGGATGCATAGCTATATATGGCCAAGTACCTCGAGATCAGATCAGTCTGATTTACCTTAGCTACTGTGTAAGGCCAGGAGTTTTTCCCGGGTAGGTCACATGCACATGGTCGGAAAAAACTCCTGGCTTTAACTTATGCATAAAGGACATGGTCATGGACAATGTTGTTTACCATATCAACAATGCGGTTGTTGGAATGGTTATGTAACATGACAGAGGTTATTGAAGCCTTAATTCCCCGCCTGAGTGTCCACCGTGTCTCACCAGTGTTGAAAGGAGAAGACTGACTCGCTTTTAGCTGCGGTAGTGAGTGTCTCACACACACAAACACACACAGACACACACAAACACGCACACGCACACACACACAAACAAACACACACACACCGGCAACAACTTGAAAAGGAAGAAAGGTTTTGTCCTTTATACTTATGGTGCGTTCAACACAACTGGGAACTCTGAAAAAACAAGGTAAAATCATGACGTCAGTGATCTTCTGGTCGGAAAGTCATAGTTCTAGAAAGAAGCCGGAGTTCCCGACTTGGAATTCAGAGTTGGATGACCTTTCAACACTATTTTTCCGAGTCGGAGCTCATTGTTTTCCGAGTTCCCAGTTGTCTTGAACTCACTGAAGTCGGAAGTCAGAGATTTCCGAGATCCCAGTTCCCGGCAATAGTTGCCCTTGGTGACCGATGGTGATGTCATGGTTACATCACAGGAATGGCACATTGTGAAATAGTGAAATGAGGTGTTTTTCTAACCCGATCCTAGATCTGGTTGTGCTGTCTTAACAACTCCTATTGTCATTGTTAGGAGTTGGCAAGACATCTAACAGCTTCAGGTAGATACATGTGAAAATAGATGGGCTCTTGGTAAAGGTTAGGTGATCAATTTTATTTGGGATGGTATGTTCTTAAATAGGATGTGTTCAGGTCTGACTCAGTGTTGAACTCCAGTAAGTGATCTTCTGTGTGAAGCATCTGCTTGGTACAACACAACACTGTTCCTCAGTAACACAATCACCATCTACTACACTGCTCCTCACAGAACAACTAACACACACACACTGCAGGTCTGACTGAGCACACACACGGGCGCACGCACACATGCACATGCACGCACACGGGCATGCACACATCACACACAATCACCAAGAGCCAGCTTGGGGCATTATTTCCTAGCTGCGTCCAGCAGCAGGCAGCAGCAGGTATGTAGATGATGTGTAATGAATAGGATTTGGAGGCTGAGGCTCTTGAAGCTGAGCAGACTCAGGACAGAGCTAATGCAAAACACATGACAAAGAGAGAAAGAGGGGGAGAGTCCTTCCCTTCCTCCTCCTCACACAGAACACATTTCCCCCAAAAAATCAGTCCTACCACATGTCTCTGTTTGTCAGGTCACACCTTCCATGTGAAGAGCCTCTCCTCAGCTCCCCTGCAAATCCCCCCAAAAACAGACCTGACAGGACTGAGGAAGAGACTGCTGGGGCTGACTGGCTAGCTGTGTGTGTGTGTGTGTGTGAACAGAGTTGTGTGTGTGTGTGTGTGTGTGTGTGTGTGTGTGTGTGTGTGTGTGTGTGTGTGTGTGTGTGTGTGTGTGTGTGTGTGTGTGTGTGTGGTTCTTTTTCTGTGTATGTTTGTGTCTTTCTCACTCTCTCTCGCTCAATTCAATTTCAATTCAATTTTTATTCAATTTAGAGCTTTATTTGCATGGGAAACTTATGTTAACATTGCCAAAGCAAGTGAAATAGATAATAAACAAAAGTTGCAAAAGAATAAAGACGTCAAATGTCATTATGTCTACATACAGTGTTGTAATGATGGGCAAATAGTTAAAGTACAAAAGGGAAAATAAATAAACATAAATATAGGTTTAATTTACAATGGTGTTTGTTCTTCACTGGTTGCCCTTTACTTGTGGCAACAGGTCACAAATATTGCTGCTGTGATTGCACACTGTGGTATTTCACCCAATAGATATGGGAGGTTATCAAAATTGGATTTGTTTTCAAATTCTTTGTGGGTCAGTGTAATCTGAGGGAAATATGTGTCTCTAATATGGTCATACATTTGGCATCAGGTTAGGAAATGCAGCTCAGTTTCCACCTCATTTTCTGGGCAGCGTGCACATAGCCTGTGTTCTCTTGAGAGTCAGGTCTGCCTTCGGCGGCCTTTCTCATTTGCAAGGCTATGCTCACTGAGTCTGTACATAGTCAAAGATTTCCTTAATTTTGGGTCAGTCACTGAGGTCAGGTATTCTGCTATTGTGTACTCTCTGTTTAAGGCCAAATAGCATTCTAGTTTGCTCTGTTTTTCTGTAAATTCTTTCCAATGTGTCAAGTAATTATTTGTTTTTTTCTCATGATTTGGTTGGGTCTAATTGTGTTGCTGTACTGGGTCTCTGTGGTGTCTGTTTGTGTTTGTGAACAGAGCCCCAGGACCAGTTTCCCCGGGGGGTCTCTTCTCCAAGTTAATTTCTCTGTAGGTGATGGGTTTGTCATGGAAGGTTTGGGAATCGCTTCCTTTTAGGTGTTTGTAGAATTTAACGGCTCTTTTCTGGATTTGGATAATTAGCGGGTATCAGCCTAATTCTGCTCTGCATGCATTATTTGGTGTTTTACATTATACACAGAGGATATTTTGGTGTTTGTCCCATTTTGTGAATTCTTGGTTGGTGAGCGGACCCCAGACTTCACAACCATAAAGGGCAATGGGTTCTATAACTGATTCAAGTATTTTTGACAGGTCCTAATTAGTATGTTAAATTTTATGTTCCTTTTGCCTTGTCTCTCAGATCGTTCACAGCTTTGTGGAAGTTACCTGTGGCGCTGATGTTTAGTCCGAGGTATGTATCGTTTTTTGTGTGCTCTAGGGCAACAGTGTCTAGATGGAATTTGTATTCGTGGTCCTGGAAACTGGACCTTTTTTGGAACACCATTGTTTTTGTCTTACTGAGATTCACTTTCAGGGCCCAGGTCTGACAGAATCTGTGCAGAAGGTCTAGGTGCTGCTGTAGGCCCTCCTTGGTTGGGGACAAATGCACCAGATCATCAGCAAACAGTAGACATTTGACTTCAGATTCTAGTAGGGTGAGGCCGGGTGCGGCAGACTGTTCTAGTGCTCTCACCAATTCGTTGATATATATGTTGAAGAGGGTGGAACTTAAGCTGCATCCCTGTCTCACCCCCCGGCCCTGTGGAACATTTTTTGTGTTTTTTGCCAATTTTAACCGCACACGTTTTGTTTCAGTACATGGATTTTATAATGTCGTATGTTTTTCCCCCAACATCATTTGTATAACAGGCCCTCATGCCAAATTGAGTCATAATATTTTTTGAAATTAACAAAGCATGAGTTGCCTTTGTTTTGGGTTGTTTGTTTGTCAATTAAGGTGTGCAGGGTGAATACGTGGTCTGTTGTACGGTAATTTGGTAAAAAGACAATTTGACATTTGCTCAGTACATTGTTTTCGCTGAGGAAATGTATGAGTCTGCTGTTAATGATAATGCAGAGGATTTCCCCAAGGGTGCTGTTGACGCATATCCCACAGCAGTTATTGGGGTCAAATTTGTCTCCACTTTTGTGGATTGGGGTAATCAGTCCTTGATTCCAAATATAGGGAATATGCCAGAGCAGAGGATGATGTTAAAGAGTTTAAGTATAGCCAATTGTAATTTGTGGTCTGTATATTTTATCAAGTAATTTAGGATACCATTAACGCCACAGGCCTTTTTGGGTTGGAGGGTTTGTATTGTGTCCTATAGTTCATTCAATTTAATTGGAGAATCCAGTGGGTTATGGTAGTCTTTAATAGTTGATTCTTAGATTTGTATTTGACCATGTATATGTTTTTGCTGTTTGTTCTTTGTTATAGAGACAAAAAGATTGGAGAAGTGGTTTATCCATACATCTCCATTTTGGATAGATAACTCTTTGTGTTGTTGTTTGTTTAGAGTTTGCACATTTTTCCAGAAGTGGTTGGATTATATGGATTCTTCGATTTCATTGAGCTGATTTCTGACATGCTATTCCTTCTTTTTCCGTAGTGTATTTCTGTATTATTTTGGTGAATCACCATAGTGAACGCCTCATGACTCATGACTCCTGCATGTTTTGTTGACTATAAACTTTGTTGTTTACCCAACCGTGGGACAGACTGTTTGTTCCCACACTCAGGATTCTGACTCTCTATTGGTAACACAGACTTTTGGCCTCCCATCCTATTCTAACCACCTCTCGCCGGCTTTGTAGTGATGTTACCTGATGAAATTGCTGTATAATATGATATTGTTGCCATCTAATGCACATTCAAATGTCATAAATCAACACTGCAGAGCTCTCCCTGTCCTCTGCCGTGCCTTGATTGTATTACTGTTGATGATATCTGGAAATATGCATGTACACCCTGTCCCATCTACTGTTGCTAGCCCCAATTCTGACTTGTGCTCTGATATCTGTTTCACTGATTTTTGGTCTCATAAAATCCTGGGTTTTCTGCACGTTAACTTCTTGTGGATTAGTGGGACGCTAGCGTTCGAAAACTTTCGAAAACTTCCGGTGAAATTGCAGAGCGCCAAATTCAAATTAAATTACTATAAATATTAAACTTTAATGAAATCACAAGTGCAATGCATCAAAATAAAGCTTAACTTGTTGTTAATCCAGCCGCCGTGTCAGATTTCAAAAAGGCTTTACGGCGAAAGCAAACCATGCGATTATCTGAGGACAGCGCCCAGCACACAAATGCATAACAAATCATTTTCAACCAGGGAGTTGCGACACAAAAGTCAGAAATAGCGATATAATATATGCCTTACCTTTGAAGATCTTCTTCTGTTGGCACTCCAAAAGGTCCCAGTTACATTACAAATGGTCATTTAGTTCGATAAAGTCCTTTTTATATCCATAAAAACTCAGTTTAGCTGGCGCGCTTCAGTCAACAATCCATTCGGTTTCCCTCCTTCAAAATGCATACAAACTGAATCCCAAACGTTACCAATAAACTTATCCAAACAAGTCAATCAACGTTTATAATCAAACAACAGGTACCCTAATACGCAAATAAACGATAAAATTTAAGACGGAAAATCGTTATTGTCTTTACCGGAGAAAAATACCAAAGAACGCGCTCTCATTCACACGCTTGGAAACACTACAGCCAAAATGAGAGCCACCTAGAAAAACTACAATTTCTGGCTTATTTTTCTAAAAACCAGCCTGAAACTCTTTCTAAAGACTGTTGACATCTAGTGGAAGCCCTAGGAACTGCAATCGGGCACGATTTCGCCCTATTACGAAAGTGCCAGCCATTGAAATCCGTGGTAGGATAAAAAAACTAAAATTGGGGATGGTTTGTCCTCAAGGTTTCAGCTGCTATTTCAGTTCTGTTATACTCACAGACATTATTGTAACATTTTTTGAAAATTTAGAGTGTTTTCTATCCAAATCTATCCAATTATATGCATTTCCTAGCTTCTGGGCCTGAGTAGTAGGCAGTTTACGTTTGGCACGCTTGTCATCCGGACGTCAAATTACCGCCCCCTATCCCAAAGAAGTTAACACTAGAAGCTTATTACCTAAAATGGATCAATTGAAAGTGTGGGTTCACTGCTCCAATCCAGATGTGTTGGTCATTACTGAGACGTGGTTAAGAAAGAGTGTTTTGAATACTGATGTTAACCTTTCTGGTTATAACTTTTTTTGGCAAGACAGGTCTTCCAAAGGTGGGGGAGTGGCAATCTTTACCAAGGATCACCTTCAGTGCTCGGTTGTCTCCACCAAGTCTGTCCCCAAACAATTTGATTTGCTGGTTTTAAGCATTAAACTTTCAAATAGCTTTTTGTTGACTGTTGTTGGGTGTTATTGTCCTCCATCAGCACCGGCCTGTACCCTACCTGCCCTAAGCTCTCTCCTGGCCCCTTACACTAAGTCTGAATTTGTCCTGCTAGATGACCTAAACTGGGACATGCTTAAACCACCTGACCAAGTCCTAAAGCAATAGGACTCCCTAAATCTTTCTCAGATTATTACCAATCCCACAAGGTATGACTCCAAACACCCAGAAAAGGCTGCTCTCCACGATGTTATCCTCACAAATAATTCTGATTGGTATCAGTCTGGTGTTTCCTGTAATGACCTTAGTGATCACTGTTTTACAGCCTGTGTTCGTAATGGCTGCTCAGTGAAACGACCTGTCCTGATTTGTCATAGACGCTTGCTAAAAAACTTTAAGGAGCAAGCCTTCCTTCATGAACTGGCCTCTGTAAATTGGTATAGAATCAGCTTGATCCCCCTCTGTTGAAGATGCTTGGACCTTCAGTGATATTTTGAACAAACACGCCCCCATAAAGAAAATGAGAATTAAAAACAGGTTCAGCCCCTGGTTCGACCGTGATCTTGCAGAGTTACTCCCCCTCAAGAATTGCATTTGGTGAAAGGCTCGGCACACACATACTCAGGCTGACTGGCTCTCATTCAGGCAAATGAGAAATAAGTGCACTCAGGCTATCCGGAAGGCCAAAGTTACTTTAAGGAGCAGTTCTCTCACTGTGAGTCTAACCCTAAGAAGTTCTGGAAAACGGTTAAAGACCTGGAGAATAAACCCTCCTCCTCACAGCTGCCAATGTCCCTTAAAGTTGATGATGTGGTTGTTACTGACAAGAAGCACATGGCTGAGCTTTTTAATCACCTCTTCATTAAGTCAGGATTCCTATTTGACTCAGCCATGCCTCCTTGCCCATCTAACATTTCCTCATCTTCCACCCATTCTAATGTGACTAGCTCCAATGCTCATCCCTCTTTTTCCCCAGCCCCGCTACAAAGTTTCTCCCTGCAGGTGGTCACTGAGTCCGAGGTGCCAAAGGAGCTCCTTAAACTTGACCCCAAAAAAACATTTGGTTCAGATGGTTTAGACCCTTTCTTTTTTAAGGTTGCTGCCCCTATAATCGCCAAGCATATTTCTGATATTTTTAAACTGTCTCTCCTCTCTGGGGAGGTTCTTATTGCTTGGAAGGCAGCCACGGTTCATCCTTTATTTAAAGGGGGAGATCAAGCTGATCCTAACTCTTATACGCCTATTTCTGTTTTGCCTTGTTTATCAAAAGTGTTGGAAAAACGTGTCAATAATCAACTGACTGGCTATCTTCATGTCTGTTTCATGGCTATCATCATCATCATCTTCATGTCTTATTTATTTAGGCAAGTCAATTAAGAACAAATTCTTATTTACAATGACAGCCTACCCCGGCTAAACCTGGACAACTGTGCACCACCCTATGGGACTCTCAATCACGGCTGGATGTGATACAGCCTGGATTCAGAACCAGGGACTGTGGTGAAACCTCTTGCACTGAAATGCAGTGCCTTAGACCACTGTGCCACTCGGGATGTGTCACTGCAACCTTAAAGATCCTCAATGATGTCACCATTGCCCTTGATTCTAAGCAATGTTATGCTACTATTTTTATTGACTTGGCCAAAGCTTTTGATATGGTAGACCATTCCATGGGCCGGCTAAGGAGTATTGGTGTCTCTGAGGGGTCTCTTACACTCTCTCAAAGAGTGTAATGTGTAAAGTCAGAACATCTGCTGTCTCCGCCACTGCCTGTCACCAAGGATGTACCTGAAGGCTCGATCCTAGGCCCCACGCTCTTCTCAATTTACATCAACAACGTAGCTCAGGCAGTACAAAGCTCTCTCATCAATATATATGCAGATGATACAGTCTTATACTCAGCTGTTCCCTCACCAGACTTTGTGTTAAACGCTCTATAACAAAGCTTTCTTAGTGTCCAACAAGCTTTCTCTGCCCTTAACCTTGTTCTGAACACCTTCAAAACAAAGGTCATGTGGTTTGGTTAGACGAATGCCCCTCTCCCAACAGGTGTGATTACTACCTCTGAGGGTTTAGAGCTTGAGGTAGTCACCTCATACAAGTACTTGGGAGTATGGCTAGACAGTACACTATCCTTCTCTCAGCACATATCAAAGCTGCAGGCTAAAGTTAAATCTAGACTTTGTTTCCTCTAAGGTAATCCCTCCTCCTTCACCCCAGCTGCCAAACTAACCCTGATTCAGATGACCATCCTACCCATGCTAGATTACGAAGACGTAATTTATAGATCGGCAAGTAAGGGTGCTCTCAAGCGGCTAAATGTTCTTTACTATTCGGCCATCAGATTTGCCACCAATGCTCCCTTATAGGACACATCACTGCACTCTATACTCCTCTGTAAACTGGTCATCTCTGTATACCCGTCACAAGACCCACTGGTTGATGCTTATTTATAAAACCCTCTTTGGCTTCACTACCCCCTATCTGAGATATCTACCACAGCCCTCATCCTCAACATACAACACTCGTTCTGCCAGTCACATTCTCTTAAAGGTCCCCAAAGCACACACATCCCTGGGTCGCTCGTCTTTTCAGTTCGCTACAACTAGCGACTGGAACGAGCTGCAGCAAACACTGAAACTGGACAGTTTTATCTCAATCTCTTCATTCAAAGACTCAATCATGGATACTCTTACTGACAGTTGTGGCTGCTTTGCGTGATGTATTGTTGTCTCTACCTTCTTGCCCTTTGTTTTGTGCTGCAACCATGTTGTGCTGCTGCCATGTTGTGTTGCTACCATGTATTTTTCATGTTGTGTTGCTAGCATGCTGTGTTGTCATGTGTTGCTGCCATGCTATGTTGTTGTCTTAGGTCTCGCTTTATGTAGTGTTGTGTTGTTTCTCTTGCCGTGATGTGTGTTTTTTCCTATATTTTTATTGAATTTATTTTTATTTTTAATCCCAGCCCCCACCATGCAGTAGGCCTTTTGCCTTTTGGTAGGCCGTCAATGTAAATAATAATTTGTTCTTAACTGGCTTGCCTAGTTAAATAAAGGTAAAATAAATAAAAAGACGTTGGCTCAGGTTTTCTGGGTCTCTATGTTTTTGGTTGGATAGGTTTCTGAATCTCTTTCTTAGGTTTTTGCGTTCTTCATCAAACCATTTGTCATTGTTGTCAATTTTCTTAGATTGTCTGCTTGACATTTTTAGATTTGATAGGGAAGCTCAGAGGTCAAATGTACTGTTTAGGTTTTCTAAAGTTTACACATTCGCCATTACAGTGAAACATTTTGTCCAGGAAATTGTCTAGAAGGGATTGAATTTGTTGTTGCCTAATAATTTTTGGGTAGATTTCCACCCTACTTTCTCTCTCTCTCTCAATAGCTCTCTCTTTCTCTCTTTCAATCTCTCTCTCTCTCTCTCTCTCTCTCTCTCTCTCTCTCTCTCTCTCTCTCTCTCTCTCTCTCTCTCTCTTCTCTCTTTCAATCTCTCTCTCTCTCTCTCTCTCTCTCTCTCTTTCTCTCTTTCTCTCTCTCTCTCTCTGTATCTACTGACAGATGCCATTCCTTAAAATACCCATAATTTTTTTATTACATGCTTTGTCCAGCAGGCAGATAATTGGCCTGAATATTTGCGTGGCTCTCATAGTGCAGAGCCCAGCATAGCTCTGATTACTTCTGACAGGGACAACAGGAGTTCAGGCTGCCAAATAGAGGCTTTCTGAGAACCTCATCCACTATCTACAACATGCACCCTTGGAGAGAGAGACAGAGAGGGAGGGGAGAGAGAGAAAGATAGACTGAGAGAAACAGAGAGAAAAACACAGGGCGAGAGAGTAAAAGAGCGATGGAGAGAGGGAGAGACAGACAGAGGGGGAGGGGCATTTGGAGGGTTTCAGTCCCGAAGCTCTGGGATCCCTCATAAAGCTCCTAGTCTATGTGGGACTGTGTGATCTATATGTATGGCATACCGCTATGTGGCTGTGCTGAATGGTATGTGTGTATCTGGTGAAGAGAGGACTGTTGTTGACTACGGTTGCCTGTTTTGTTTATCTGTGGTTTTGAACTGGGGGTTATAGAAGTGTTGTAGTGGTGTGAGGGCTGTAGTACTGTAGCAGAGTGACTGTTGTGTTGTAGTGGTGTGAGGGCTGTAGTACTCCAGCAGAGTGACTATTGTGTTGTAGTGATGTGAGGGCTGTAGTAATGTAGCAGAGTGACTGTTGTGTTGTAGTGGTGTGAGGGCTGTAGTACTCCAGCAGAGTGACTGTTGTGTTGTAGTGATGTGAGGGCTGTAGTACTGTAGCTGAGTGACTGTTGTGTTGTAGTGATGTGAGGGCTGTAGTACTCCAGCAGAGTGACTGTTGTGTTGTAGTGATGTGAGGGCTGTAGTACTGTAGCTGAGTGACTGTTGTGTTGTAGTGATGTGAGGGCTGTAGTACTGTAGCTGAGTGACTGTTGTGTTGTAGTGATGTGAGGGCTGTAGTACTGTAGCTGAGTGACTGTTGTGTTGTAGTGGCGTGAGGGCTGTAGTACTGTAGCAGAGTGACTGTTGTGTTGTAGTGATGTGAGGGCTGTAGTACTCCAGCAGAGTGACTGTTGTGTTGTAGTGGCGTGAGGGCTGTAGTACTCCAGCAGAGTGACTGTTGTGTTGTAGTGATGTGAGGGCTGTAGTACTCCAGCAGAGTGACTGTTGTGTTGTAGTGGCGTGAGGGCTGTAGTACTGTAGCAGAGTGACTGTTGTGTTGTAGTGATGTGAGGGCTGTAGTACTGTAGCAGAGTGACTGTTGTGTTGTAGTGATGTGAGGGCTGTAGTACTCCAGCAGAGTGACTGTTGTGTTGTAGTGGCGTGAGGGCTGTAGTACTCCAGCAGAGTGACTGTTGTGTTGTAGTGATGTGAGGGCTGTAGTACTCCAGCAGAGTGACTGTTGTGTTGTAGTGGCGTGAGGGCTGTAGTACTGTAGCAGAGTGACTGTTGTGTTGTAGTGATATGAGGGCTGTAGTACTCCAGCAGAGTGACTGTTGTGTTGTAGTGGCGTGAGGGCTGTAGTACTCCAGCAGAGTGACTGTTGTGTTGTAGTGGCGTGAGGGCTGTAGTATTCTAGCAGAGTGACTGTTGTGTTGTAGTGGCGTGAGGGCTGTAGTACTCCAGCAGAGTGACTGTTGTGTTGTAGTGGCGTGAGGGCTGTAGTACTCCAGCAGAGTGACTGTTGTGTTGTAGTGATGTGAGGGCTGTACTGCCCTACCAAGCAAAAAGACAGTAACTGCTCATAGCGTGGAACTGAGAAAAATTGCTTTTATTTACATTTTTACATTTTACATTTTAGTCATTTAGCAGACGCTCTTATCCAGAGCGACTTACAGTAGTGAATGCATACATTTCATGCATTTCATACATTTTTTCTCCGTGGTTACCTTAGTTTCTCAGTGACCTTATGCAGTTACTGCTAACATGACCCCCATTTTCTCCAAAACACAACACAATATAGGCAGGATACTTGTCCACATGATTAAGCATGTATTTAATGTAGCAAAAATGACAATAACTCATTTTTGACCAAATGAGCAGTTACTGCCTTTTTGCTTGGTAGGGCAGTGTAGTACTGTAGCAGAGTGACTGTTGTGTTGTAGTGATGTGAGGGCTGTAGTATTCTAGCAGAGTGATTGTTGTGTTGTAGTGACGTGAGGGCTGTAGTACTCTAGCAGAGTGACTGTTGTGTTGTAGTGATGTGAGGGCTGTAGTATTCTAGCAGAGTGACTGTTGTGTTGTAGTGACGTGAGGGCTGTAGTATTCTAGCAGAGTGACTGTTGTGTTGTGGTGACGTGAGGGCTGTAGTATTCTAGCAGAGTGACTTGTGTTGTAGTGACGTGAGGGCTGTAGTATTCTAGCAGAGTGACTTGTGTTGTAGTGACGTGAGGGCTGTAGTACTCTAGCAGAGTGACTGTTGTGTTGTAGTGACGTGAGGGCTGTAGTACTCCAGCAGAGTGACTGTTGTGTTGTAGTGACATGAGGGCTGTAGTATTCTAGCAGAGTGACTGTTGTGTTGTAGTGACGTGAGGGCTGTACACTCTTAGAAAAAGGGGTTCCAAAGGGTTCTTCAGCTGTCCCCATAGAGGTTCCCCTTGCAGCCCTCCCCCGAGCCCTCACGTCACTAGAACATATACAACAGCCCTCGTGCCACTGTAAACATTATAACATATCCAAACTGTACCACTGGAGTACTACAGTTTGCTTAAGTACTACGGCCCTTACGACATTCAAGCCTCAAGTCACTAGAACATATACAACCTAAAGGGTGCTACACTCTTAGAAAAAAAGGTGCTCAAACTTAAGAGTGTAGCACCCTTTAGGTTGTATATGTTCTAGTGACTTGAGGCTTGAATGTCGTAAGGGCCGTAGTACTTAAGCAAACTGTAGTACTCCAGTGGTACAGTTTGGATATGTTATAATGTTTACAGTGACTCGAGGGCTGTTGTATATGTTCTAGTGACGTCAGGGCTTGGGGGGAGGGCTGCAAGGGGAACCTCCAGTAAATTAGAGTTCAGGCACATCCCCAGACGCCTTGGCCAGGGTCCTGAAAAGTTGGCTGCTTCCCCCCATTTTTTCATCTCCACTTTTCCGCTAAATTCCTGTTCTTCCCCTCTCTCTCTTCTCTGTCTCCCTCAATCCTGCATTTTGCTCCAGATGTGGCATTGTTTCGACCTATTAGTTTTTGACTGCGGCCTGCAGAAATGCAGTTCTGATGTCACGCTCTATTTAAAGGGAAAGGCCATGTGAACTTGGTGGAAGACTACTGAGAAGTGTGTGCCAAACTTTAAATCTGTATAGGTTATGTCTGTTTGTGTCTGCTGACTGCTGTTATGGCACGGGAAAGACAGGACGATGTGTCATGGACATGCGACAGCATTCAGTTCCCCTAGTGTTGAGTGAGGCTTCCGATGAAAGAGGGTACTGTGTCTTTCAGCCTGATTGTAGATCTGATTCTATATCATGTGTGACAACAACCATAGGAGTTACATAATCCATGTATATACAAATTATGTTGACACTAGCATATACAGTGCATTCGGAAAGCATTCCCATTGACATTGCATGTCAGAGAAAAAAAACAAGTCATGAGGTCAAAGGAATTGTCCGTAGAGCTCGAAGACAGGATTTTGTCGAGGCACAGATCTGGGGAAGGGTATTAAAACATTTCTGCAGCATTGAAGGTCCACGAGAACACCGTGACCTCCATTATTCTTAAGTGGATGAAGTTTGGAACCACTAAGACTCTTTCTAGGGCTGGCAGCCCGGCCAAACTGAGCAATCAGGGAGGTGACCAAGAACCCAATGGTCACTCTGACAGAACTCTAGAGTCCCTCTGTGGAGGACAACCATTGCAGCACTCCACCAATCAGGCGTTTATGGTGGAGTAGCCAGACGGAAGCCACTCGTCAGTAAAAGGCACAAGACAGCCTGCTTGGAGTTTGCATAAAGGCACCTAAAGGACTCTCAGACCATGAGAAACCAGAATCCCTGGTCTGATAAAACCAAGATTTAACTCTTCGGCTTGAATGCCAAGCGTCACGTCTGGAGGAAACCTGGCACCATCCCTACGGTGAAGCATGGTGCTGGCAGCATCATTCTGTGGGAATGTTTTTCAACGGCAGGGACTGGGCGACTTGTCAGGATCGAGAGAAAGATGGACGGAGAAAAGTACAGAGAGATCCTTAATGAAACCCTGCTCCAGAGAGCTCAGGACCTCAGACTGGGCCGAAGGTTCATCTTCCAACAGGACAAGAACCCTAAGCACACAGCCAAGACAACGCAGGAGTACATTCGGGACAAGTCTCTGAATGTCCTTGAGTTGCCCAGCCAGAGCCCGGACTTGAACCCAATCGGACATCTCTGGAGATACCTGAAAATAGCTGTGCAGCAACGTTCCCCATCCAACCTGAGAGAGTTTGAAAAGATCTGCAGAGAAGAAGCGTAAAAACTCCCCAAATACAGGTGTGCCAAGCTTGTAGCGTCATACCCAAGATGACTCGAGGCTGTAATTGCTGCCAAATGTGCTTCAACAAAGTACTGAGTAAAGGGTATGAATACTTATGTAAATTGTATATTTCTAAAAACCTGTTTTTGCTTTGTCATTATGGGGTATTGTATATAGATTGATGAGGGGGGAAAAACGATTTAATCCATTTTAGAATAACGCTGTAAAGTAACAAAATGTGGAAAAAGTCAAAGGGTCTGAATACTTTCCCGAATGCACTGTACAAGCCAATGATGTCATTGACGTTGAGATACCAAGTCAGATCTCTGAGTGTCTCTGAGTTAAGCATGCAAAGCTGATGGCATCTCTCGCAGCATCTTTGTAAAAACCACACTATCATTATGAATGTTGCTATATAATGAACTACTGTGCCTATTTTCTGTGTATGTACCTGTTAACCAACAAGAGTCAACAATGTATAGAAAAAGGAGTTGGCAAGGCAGCACAAACAGACCTAAGACCAGGCTAACTACTCTAAGCACAGTGCGACAGAGACAGTTTAGTCTAAATGGATTTTATTTAACCTTTATTTAACTAGGCAAGTCAGTTAAGAACAAATTCTTATTTTCAATGACGGCCTAGGAACAGTGGGTTAACTGCCTTGTTCAGGGGCAGAACGACAGATTTTTACCTTGTCAACTCGGGGATTTGATCTTGCAACCTTTCAGTTACTAGTCCAACGATCTAACCACTAGGGTACCTGCCGCAGACCACAGACCCACAAACCTTAACACAAATTTTCCATTGATATGAAGGCCTGATTTACAGTACCAATGATATTTAATTAATGTACAATATCACTACCAGCTCAAGTTGGGCTTTGTTTCGAGTCCATGCAGAGATGTGATCATAGTGTAATTGATAGTAAGTTGATACTGCAGTAACTATAGTGTAGTTCAATAGGTTGAGAAGTGCCCTGTGCCCATTTTTTTATGGGAAAGGATGGCATTGGCAGAGCATGGCAGAGGGCACTGTTTCTCATGATCGAGAGTAGTCACATGCTCCCTGCCCTGCTAACCCTGGCTCTCTGCTGTAATTGGTCCTGTCAGTCACTGAGTCTGGCACCTCATGCCACTGTGGAATGGGATAATGAAGCTCCCTCAGTATGTGTACTGTGTGTGTGTGTGTGTGTGTGTGTGTGTGTGTGTGTGTGTGTGTGTGCGTGTGTGCGCGCGCGCATGTGTGTGCGCACATGTAGACAACTCTGCAATGTGTGTATGTGCATGCATGCATGTCTAACTGTGTGTGTCTCTCTCTATGTTTGTCTGTATGTCTCTGAAGAATGCTTGATGTTATATGTTAATGACTCACACGTTCAATATTTAGGCTATAACAATCTCATTGACTGTCTTCCATAGGAATTGATTGTTTCCCCTCCTTGGGGGATTAACATTTCAAATGGCAGCAGAGGGGGACGTGTGTGTCCCCTCTCTCTCTCACTTCCTCTATGATGACTGAGCTGATTGTGCCTCTTTATTGAGCCTGTCTACACAGCAGAGGTCCCAGCTAACAGCAGCAGCAGCTGACTGGCAGGCCCCTAGCTAGCTGTCAGATTCCCCATGGGAATGTTCCCTTCAACACTGTTTGTGCTTCAAACACACATGTTCTTTCTGGGCCTGTCCTTGTACACCCTCTTCAAACATCCATGAGGGTCATAATGGCTTCAGTTCGGTTGGCCCTAGCTGAAAAAACCCTCACCGAAGTCCAAAATGAACAGAAACATCACAAAATGTCGTCATAATATATGCACAAACTCTTCCGAACTGTTTCGGCTGGGAAGCATGCAGCTGTTTTAAGGTGACAACCCCTGTGTGAGTGCATGTTTACCAGAAATGGAGTCTCTCTCTCTCTTTCCATTGTTCCTTCTCTTTTCCTCAGTTTGGAGTGAATGAAGTTAGTGAAGTGAGGGCAGGGAGTTATGGGCATGTTTCCATTCAGACATTCAGACATGTTTGAGTATACACACACATCCATAAAGCAGGGGAAAGCCTTACCCATTAAAACACACACACACTTTCAACCCCCACCCCCCGCTTCACCCGACACACCCATAAAGCCAGGGGAAAGCTGTGTACCTGTGAAATATAGTAATCAGCTGGCTGCTGTTTGCTTGGCCTCTCCCTGACCCTGCTCCCTCAAGGTTCTGCCTACTGCTGTTGCAGACACATCCATACAGGGCTCACAGCCTTCCACCATAGCTTGTTTTTCACAAGCATTGTTGCTCTAAGACACTCAGCGTTGAGGGTTTTATAAGCGCAGCCCATTTTGTGATCCCCTGGGTTTGAATGTAAAAAAGAATTAGTCTAAGAAAACAGGGGTTTGAATGTTTTAAAAGTATTGGAATCGATCATCGTTGTGGAATAAGGGTTTTGAGGTCTTGAAAGCCCAGGTGATCCGAGTTGAGGCTGTGAGGTGATCTCTCAGGTGTTCAAGGATGTTTGTGACTACCGTTTGTGTTGTACATGTTTCGTGAGCTGCGTTCAAGACATACCAGTGTGCCTTTATCAGGTGTTCAAGGCGGTTTTTGAACAGTGCTGTAGTCATCTAAAGAGCTGCGTTCAAGACATACTAGTGTGTCTTGGTCTGGAACAAAAACACTGTGTTCCAACAGCACAGCAGCTTAAATATCATTTGGGTGTTGCTGTTTTATGTGTGATGTATTTGTTTGACTGCAGATGTGTGTTTGGACGCAGACAAGCTGCATGTGTCCCTCTCTCAGAAACAGAAACACAAAGTGTCTTGGATGCTGTACAGATCAACGCCCCTGGGGTCAACATCAAAGGCACACACACACACACACACACACACACACACACACACACACACACACACACACACACACACACACACACACACACACACACACACACACACACACACACAGATCCCCCACCCACCTTCCCAAACATACTCTTTGACTGGCCTTGTCCAGCACTGCACCCTTTTCTCCTCTCTCAAATCTTCCACGTGACCAAAGCATAACAGTGTCGTCTCGAGGACCAGATGGTCAAACACATCTAGGTGATCAGTGCTTCCGCTCCACATTCTGTTTATGAGGAGATGTATATTACACAGCACACATCCCTGAGGGGGAAGTGTATAAACCCCACACCCAGCCCAGAGCTGGCATGGCCAAACATTCACAGGCTCAGTGTGAGGGGGAGGGTGGGTGCGGCGCATTCACACACACACACACACACACTTTTGAATGCATGTGAGCGCAACCGATCACATACACACTATAGACACACAACCATACACAGGTAGGCTGATAGTCACACACATACACAAACACACACAGAATATACAGAATACAAAGATTACGCATCATTCATTAAACAGAAAACTTTACACACAATTTATTCATTCATATATGCGGGGAGCAAACATTGCCAAGCGTCCTGATTGATCGGTCTTTGAACTGGGTGCCAAATTCACAAACTCTGTGCAGCCTACTTCATATGGCAGCGCCAGTCATTTCATTTCACCAGTCATTAGTTTTTTACACAGGACCTCATATAGGTTTTAATGGGTTTTATAGTAAAGACATGTAATTTAACTGTAAAAATGTATTACCTTTTAATGTGGCATGAACACAACCAGTCATGATGTTTTCATCTGATTGTCAAACAAATCACTTCAAAAAGTAGGTTACCTTCGCACGTTTGTCCAAAATCACCACAGCATCCGAACGATGGACTGTGCACCCGCCAACTTTCCTTCAATAGGTGAGGGAGCGAAACATTTTATTTCAGAAATTACATCATTTCTCTATCTAAGTTTGTACCAACAGATGTAGCCTATTGAATATCATTGTAGAATAGGCCTATGCATAAAATGCATCCTCCAATTGCAATGTCTGTTTATGCCCACACTTTCTTGTATGGAAGTGTGTATGCGGCGAATGTGTGCCTGTGTGTACATGTTATGTGTGAGTGTATGTGTTGGAGTGTCAGTGTAAGCATGTGTCAGTGTGTGGGTAGAATCCAGTGTGTGTGCATAGAGTAAAACATAGTTAATGCAGGGTCAATGCAGATAGTCCAGGTAGCTATTTGGTTAACTATTTAGCATTCTTATGGCTTGGGGGTAGAAGCTCTTCAGAAGCCTTTTGGTCCCAGACTTAGCCATTTTTGTCTGCCTGGTATAGAGGTCCTGGATGGCAAGGAGTTCGACCCCAGTGATGTACCAGGCTAAACGCACTACTCTCTGTAGCGCCTCGCACTCGGATGCCGAGCAGTTGCCTTACCAAGTGGTGATGCAGCCAGTCGAGATGCTTTCAATGGTGAAGCTGTAGAACTTAAAGTATATATCCTGCCTAGTGGCACCCGCTGTTGAGTTTTGGCTGCATGTAGGACTGTGGCAGACACGAAATTTCTTCAGCCGGTGAATGTCAAGCAAATAACTGTCGATCTCATGGTAATTGACCGTTAATTAACATAAACACATTTAGCTTCTCCTGGCTAATAAATCCATGTAATATAGCCTACGCCTTAACAAAAAATCAATTTATTTTAGACAGGTCTAAAGAAACATGATATGAAGAAAATGTAGTGTATTTCAGAAGAACAGAACAGCACACTGAGTTGTCCTTATGTTAGGTCCTGATGTGGCTATGCCAAATGGCGGTGGGCTACACTAGTTCCTTTAGCAAACAAGATTTGCTTATAATTCCAATTCCATGGCATTACTTTGTTATTTTTTATTGTATGAAGAATACAATTGAACAAAGCTGAATAAAATAGAAATATTGTCTACAAACGATTTGAGGGAGCTCGTACATGCGGCTATTCTGTGTTGAGCGGTTAACAAAGAAATAGTTTTTCCTATATGCTTAATTTAGAGTTATTCATGTAAATTTAGTTGTTCTACAAACATTGAGCTACATGTTTTGATTTTTAATACATTGTAAAGCTGCATGATGAGATTCTAATAATGATTTGAAAAAAGTTGCTTGAAAGGCATGAGCTCTGCTTTGTTTTTTTGCGCAGGGTGTACACACTCCAATAGTCTCTCATTCACAATTTGACAAGCACTTGATAATGCCTCGAATTTCACGGCGGCATCCCCTTTGTGGCGGTAATGCACGCAAAAAAATTCCAGGCCTTTTGCGGCCCAGAGTGCTGCGTTGTGCCCTTCTCCCTGAGTGTGCTGTGCAATCGGAAGCCCTCTCACTCACATGGCTCTCCGTCACGTTATCAGATCTTTCTCACAGGCTACAAGTGAAGACAGACACATTGGGGATGCAACTGCGCGCATCCTTATCTAATTCCGAGGTGCATATTGGAAGAATTGTCGACATGTACTTTTTGTCAGCCAACAAGATGAGTAGGTCTAACGAACAGCAAAAGCACTAGCCTATGTCAATCTAAACAAAAAATAAGTTAACATTTATATACAAATATTATTTTAATAAAGGCTTTAGATTTATAGCAGCATAATACAGCATATTTGTCACGGTTGTCGTCGGTGAAAGAGGACCAAAACGCAGCAGGTACGTGTATGCTCATCTTGAGAATTTAATAAGTACAAAATGAACACCAAAATAACAAACCAAGAAAAATGAACGAACTAACAACAACTAACAGTCTGGCCAAGCATAGGCTCAACACAGAACAATCACCCACGAATCACAAACACAAACACACCCCAATATATGGGACTCTCAATCAAACCAACATAGAAACACACTCACCAGACTACACATAGAAATACATAAACATAGACTATAAACCACAACCCCGGAAATACTACATCAAACACCCTTTAACCAAACACACCACCCTGAACCACATAAAACAAATACCCTCTGTCACGTCCTGACCAAACTACAATACTAATTAACCCTTATACTGGCCAGGACGTGACAATATTATTATAAAATAATATGTGATCATTGCTACAAAAGTTAACCTATTCTATTCTATGCAAGAAATAAATATTCCAAACATAGTCTGGGACATTTGTGGTATGCAATAGATCCCAAATTAATACAACCACTAGCATCAAAACACCTTTTTTATGCATTGTTGCTGACGCAACAGATCAGAACGTTTAGCTTAAAATTTTGATAGACTAGGCTATTTCTTCACATTATAAGCGCAGCAATGTGCACATGGTAGTAGGCTATAAGCGCACATGTTCCATTAAAGGAAAACACTAACATCAAAAGTTACCGCAAATGCAATTATTTATCTAATGCTTTTATAATAAAGGTGCATTTTTATGGTGAAAATTATCTTCCCCAAACTTGAAACTCACGCACTGTTTATATATGCCAGTTAGGTTCTACACCCCTTGTAGAGTGGATTCATGTGCTTAATTTTCAGAAGTTATTTGGCCACTTTAGTTGTGATACAAACGTTATTAAAACATATATGCCTATGGGCTAGGCTATGACGTGTGCGACTATGATTCGAAAAAGTCGCAAAAAAAAAGGCATTGTTTCTTATGCTGGGCATCATTCACAAGTGATAATGCATCATTCACAAGTGACAGGCTAATATTGTCACCCATCAGAATTTTCTTGTTTTAATCTTGTCTTTACACATGCACCTGTCTCGAAACAGGGACGGCGGGAAAAAAGACATGTCCTCTATGCACTTAAATAGCGAATGGAGGATGCTTTTCCCCATGGCTTATTTTGATGCCAGCTAGGTAGGCTATACTCCTGTTGTAAATATAAGCAATGTGCTTAATATTAAGAAAGATGAGAAATAAATATAGTAGGCCTAGTCTATAGAAAGCTGATGGGATCCTCGTCTTTTTATTAGTGGCCATCACATGTTTTCTACCGCTATTGCACAGCCTATAGAAATGTTGCTCAACATAAGCTCATGGGCTCTCATGAAGTGTTTGGTTAGATTTTCCAATACATTTGCATTAGAGGGACAACAGAGTGCTGAGTACCAGGCAGTTAGCAAGTTTGGTAGGCTACTAATGACCATCAGCAGCATCAGAGCTTGGAGAAGCCTAATTACCGTGACTAAACGGTCCTGTGGAATTTGACTGCCTTCATGACTCGTAACCGCCGGTGTGGCGGTAATATGGTCATCGCAAAAGCCCTAGCTGCATGCTACTTTTTTTTTTACTATTCAGCTTCAGATAAGAATATGCCTGAGGATGTGTTTTTGGTGTAAGGTATACTATGCTACAGTATATGCCATTATATTTGGTTCTATTATGAGAAAACAAATTAATCATTGTGTGATCTTGCGAGACATTTCTGTCGGCGCACGTCTCGGTCAAATACATTTTATATAGGGCAAGGAGGGCAAGGACAAGGGCAAGGAGGTACTGTAGGGTGGACCAGGCCCCCTAAGCCCGCCTATAACACCGGACCTGCCTGTCAGTTTATCCTCTCCTCACCACACTTCGATTAAGCCAAACGTAGTACAGTACTGTAGAGGGATGTGAGTGATTTGGATTGGAAAAGCACCAAGTGGTGAAGTGACGGGGTCCTTTTCAAGCTGTTAAGAGGGTAGAGATGAGAAGAGTCATTTGGAATCTATGCCTTATAGTCCTACTCGTCACTTCAAGATCATCACTTCTCACAATGGTGCTTGCTGTGTAAGGGTAGATCAAAGCTAAATCATTATCTCGCAAGATTGTCATGCATATACATCTGGGATGGAGGGAGAGAGGGAGGAAGGGAGAGAAGGATGGAGAGAAGGGGGAGAGAGGGAGATAGCGAGAAAGGGGAGGGAGGGAGATAGATGAGGGGGGAGAAGAGTGAGTGTGTGTGAGAGAGAGAGAGAGTTAGAGAGAAAGGAAAGAGAGTTAGAGAGAGAGAGAGGAATGGAGATAGAGAGAGAGAGATAGAGAGAGAGTGAGAGAGAGGGGGGAAGAAGGAATGAAGGAAAAGACTCCAGGTGTGACCCATCTGAGTGTGCTATCCCACTCTATGGAAAGAGGTGTGGTTTGCAAACCCTCCTTATATGATTCACACACATTCTTTACGAACCCACTTTTACATACTGTACACACTTTAACAAGACTAAATTCATGTTGTCCAAGCTGGAAAGATGGGTGGTAAAGAGAAAAAAGATGGTCAAATTAAGAAGTGGGGTAATGAACAACAGTAGCCTATCGTCTCTCTTTGTATTTTACCAAGCTAGAGTGTTTTCAAGTGTCTAACATGTAGTTCTACCAGCCAGAAAGCAAAGATAGTGCATCTGTTTGGATTATTTATTTGAGAGATTATATAGCTATTTCCCCTATGGTGGGCATGCTAATTGTTGCAGGGCCATTTAGTTTTCATCGAAAGCAGAAATAGTTTCAAATAGTTTAAAACCAGAGAAGGAAAGTGAGTTGTCATCAATCAAGCAGCCTGGATGATGAGCAACAGACCCTAAGGCAGGGCGCCGGATTAACTTTTTCTAGTAATCATTGTCATTACAATAATAGGATCACATTTATGTAAAGGTCAACGCACTTAACATTGTAGGTTATGTAAGTCATCACAATCAAAACCAATATGTGCCTGATATTTTTTGGCTTGTTTGGTTTGAGCTCTTTACTGTGATCTTTGGGACATATTTCTCACAAACAACCATGGTATGTGTGTCTCCCCATTTCGCATGCTTGCATACCTGTGTGTGTGTGTGTACATGTGTGTGAGAACCCCTATTAATGCCTCCTCTCCTGCCCTCCTGTCCTCTCTCTGTCATCTCTACATAGGACAGTGCATGGCGACTCCTGTACCCCTGCCCTTTAGCATTCAGCCTCCGTGCAGCGGTGTACGTCTCATTTCCGTTGCTGCATGTAGCTCTAAATGGCCAAGGATATGAGAAGAAAGAGATATGTTATGTGAACCATGTGTGACTCCCGACGCAGATGGAATGAAGGGCAAAAAATTGGGGAGCTCAAAGGATGCTGCGCCTCTCTGCCTTTCCATTCCTCCATCTCTCCATCACTCCATCACTCCTTACCTTCTTTCAGGCTGAAGCTGAAATGCCTGTTACCTAGATGCTAACTGGCGATCTATAATTAATAATAATTTGATGGGTGCTTATACGCATGTGTGAAATGGACATTTGTTGTTTTTGCATATCCCAACTCCCCCGAGACACCCTCGGAGAACTGGTCTGATCCTTGAGTCCTACTGCTTATATACAGATAACTGTCAAAATAAATGAAATGAGGGATACAAAGTATATCGAAAGGGTGTGTGTGTGAGAGATTCTTATGGGAGATTGTGGAGCGTGCCTGAGACAGTGTTTTCGACCACCATCAACAAACACCAAATGATGGAATTTCTCATGGAAGTTCCAGACACTTGTAGAATCAATGCCAAGGCACATTGAAGATGTTCTGGCAGCTCGTGGTGGCCCAACGCCCTATTAAGACACTTTATGTTGGTGTTGACTTTATTTTGGCAGTTACAGTACCTGTAGATAGACACACATTTGTCCCGTGAGGTTCAGTAGGTAGAGGTTGGCCCTTGCAACGCCAGGGTTGTGGGTTTGATTCCCACGGGGGACCAGTACAAAGAAGTATGGAAATGTATGCACTCATTAGTTGCTCTGGATAAGAGTGTCTGCTAGACTAAAATGTGAATGTGATATAGATAAGGTGTTGATCTCTATTTGGCTTTACTTACTCTCTTTAGGTCACACAGAATCCCAGTTGCTCTCTCTTCTCTTTAGGGCCCAGTGTTATGATATTGGTACGCATGGTACTTTCATAGTAGTAGCCTATACAGTACCTCTACCTGCACACTCATCTTCTGCACATTTAACACTCCAGTGTTTAATTGCTATATTGTAATTATTTAGCCACTATGGCCTATTCATTGCCTTACCTCCCTTATCGTACCTCATTTGCACAGACTGTATATATACTTTTTCTATTGTATTATTGTGTAAGGGGCGCGTACTGTCGGCAGAGAAGTCTGGCGCAGGAGAGCAAAAACTGTGTTTACAACGGAGCAGTTTAATAATAAAAACCACCGGATTCAGAACAAACAATCAATGGGTACAAAACCCGTCGCACACCAGATTAAACGTGCACATGCACTTACAATAAACAATTCCGGACAAGGACATGGGGGGAACAGAGGGTTAAATACACAACATGTAATTATGGTATTGAAACCAGGTGTGTGGGAAGACAAGACAAAACAAATGGAAAATGACAAATGTATATCGATGATGGCTAGAAGACTGGCGACGCCGACCGCCGCCCGAACAAGGAGAGGAACCAACTTCGGCGGAAGTCGTGACATATTGACTGTATGTTTGTGATTCCATGTGTAACTCTGTGTTGTTTGTGTCGCACTGCTTTGCTTTATCTTGGCCAGGTCGCAGTTGTAAATGAGAACTTGTTCTCAACTAGCCTACCTGGTTAAATAAAGGTGAAATAAAAAAACTGCAAAAAACAGTAGTTTATACAGTGATGAGTCTTCACACATGATGATGAAATCCATGCTGGTTAACGCTCTCTTACTTGTTATTCAGTCTTCGGTTGGGATTCATTCCAACACTTTCCTGACGTTCATGAAGATCATATTCACAGTACATGTTGCTAATGTATTTTACAATCAAGTACAATCACCACAATTGCAGTGCACAGGTCATGTATCTGCATTTGAAGAGTTTGGTAAATTAGCTTTTATTGTTTAAAGAACTTATGAAAAAGATTGGTGTGTTTTTTCACTATCTAATCATGGCATGGGGTTGTTCAATGACAGACATGTATTTGTTTAAAATCTATCACTTGATGGTTTAATTTCAGATGAGACAAATAATCATGTTTTTTTGCAAAATGCTATATATTCGCCTCACTATCAGAGAAATGAGTAGTACAGCTAGGTTTTACACAGTCAATTGTAACAAATAACTACATTTTTTAATAAACTGTACAAATGATACATTTGTGACAACAATATTTCAAAATAATGTTACAAAAATGAATCAATACAGTAATATGAGATCTGTATGTAAAACATTTACATTTGACATGGTAGTCATTTATCAGACGCTCTTATCCAGAGTGACTTACAGTTAGTGTATTCATTTTAAGATAGCTAGGTGAGACAACCACATATCACAGTCAAATACAGTATATGAACATTCCATTCCAGCTGAACAATGGATATATGTGACTCACCACCCGGATTCGGTTTTATGTAGCAAAATGTGAAATGGTGTTTTTTACATTGGATAAAAGTAGAGACTCAAAGCTACAAAATGGTATATCATACGCTACAGTTGAGGAACAATGGGAAAGTAATTCTGCTTTGAAAGTTGATCAACTTGTATACTCACTTTTGAGAAAATCGCCATTGAATGTTTTGGTATCTGGCTGTTGATTTGTTTACCTCTGGATAACATGAAAAAAGCCTAACCAGCTCTGCTGGCAACAATTTCATAACGTTTTTTTGCAGATGTTTACTGACATCGGCCAAATTCAACGGGTGTTGTACACACGTCACGTAACGAGCCAGCCAGCCAGCTAACATTAGCTAGTTAAACAACAATGAACAAAGTGCCAACAATGAACAAAGTGCCAGCAATGCCTAACAATGCCTAACATTAGGCTCTAACTAGAAAAGCAAACAACTCTGGGAAATGAATAATAATGACTGCTAGCTAGCTAACAGTACACTTTAGCTTAAGACCAGTGATGCCAACTTAGCAATTTTGATGCTAGATTTAGCGACTTTCCAGAATACCCTGGCAACTTTTTTTTCAAACAGCACCTAGCAACAAATTTAGCTACTTTAAAAAATGTATTTGGAACTTTTAGCAACTTTTGAAAAGTGACTCAAACGCTAAAATGCACGTATTTTCCCTCTAAATGACACAAAAACGATTTTCTTTGTCACACACTCAGTCACAACACACATGCCTGGCTGCAAAAGTGCATTGTGAGTGACGTCAGCAGCAGGCGCTCAGCTCGTGCACAGGCAGCAGCAGGCCAGCAGCAATTTCAGCATTTTGCAAATCATTGTTGGCTGACTGCAGCAGCAGTAGTACGGGTTCGACAAGCCTAACCCAATGAATATAGTTGGTCATGAATGTTTGATCTTGAACAGAACTTACAACATCATGTCTCAATCACAATTGTACAGCCAGAAGTACAGAAAAGAGTGGGAGTCTGTACCTGAACAAATGTCAAATCATATTTTTTGCCGAGATGGCCAGTCAATTTGAGTAACGTATTGTGTATTCTACGTAATGACGCAGTTTTACGTTATCATGCAATGACGTCACAACGTCATTTAGTAACTTTTAGCAACAAATAAACCTGCCTCTAGCAACTTACCCTGAAAATGAGTTGGCAACACTGCTAAAGACATATAGCTAGCTAGCTAGGTAAACAATGAACCTAGCTAGCTAAACAACGTTTAAGATCACACACGTCACGTAACGTTAGCACGTCATGTAACGTTAGCTAAGGAGCCAGCCATCTAACGTTAGCTAGTTTTGCAAAACAAACACATTTTAATACACACCTAAAATCTATGAATAAAACATCTGAGAACAGTAATATTTTACACACACATGAAGGTACCCATAAGCAATAATTTCTGGTGAAAAAACACGTGAAAAATTGGTGCATATAGTTTTGGAAATAAATTCTTCATTTGTTTGAATCCAGGCCTTGCTGCTTTCATACAGGTATGACATATATATAGGTATTTTAGAGAGGATTGACTCCAAATTTGACTTTTACATTATTAGCTCACACACACTATTTTAGCAGCTTCCCTTCTACATTCCCTCATATTGTCTGATATGAGTAACAGATAGATAGATTGACCAGACCAGATCGCAGCCAGACAGATATGTTATCACAGATGATAAGGGGAGCATCTCCCTTACCCTTTCCTCCCAGTGAGTGAGCGTGGGCCCGCAGCGGGGATGCCCTTTTAAGGCTGTCTGCATTGGGCCCTAGTTGTGTTTGTCTAGCCCTGGGATGGCCCTCCCGTTCCATGTTAACACAGTATTAAATCATGGCCATGTCCACAACATTATTATAACCTTGTTGATCCTGGCCATCCTATTGTTCCAACTCATCCAAGTTACAAGAGATATGCTGTGCATACCATAAGACACACACACATTAGCATAACCCATACCTCTGTGCATCTCATACTTCACACAACAGGGACATTATTGATTTAGCATCTTAGAGAAGAAGGGCTGATTTAGAATCAGTTTAGCCTTTTAAATCATAATGAATAAGATTACATGGATGTAGGGGACCTGATCCTAGATTGGCACTACACGCTGTCTTTATCTCGCGTGCATAATATGAGACATACAACCGGGTGCGGTCACAGCACAATACAGCCACTCAGCAGTTACAGTACTAGAACTGCAACACCGTTGCTTTAGTTTACAACCACCTACTGTAGCACATTGAGCCATATAGCCTTTACGATTGAGGGTTACGGCAAAGCAGAAAGCACGGTAGCTTGCCTTTGCAACTGAGAGACGCAGGATTGAAGCTAGCGTTAGTATTGTGTCACGTCAGGTTAAGGGGCTAGGTTAGGGCTACAAAATAACGGCTGAATAGAGAAAAGAGAGATGGTTTAAATGAAGCCCTGCCAACTATGAGGCCTATTGTCTGTGTATGTGTTTCAACGCACTAGGACTTCTAAGCCAGCTTCCTTTTAACCTTATTTACCTCAATCCAAGCATCATTAACCTCACCAGCCTATTGTGGTATGCGGTCGTGTCGGATTGAAGAGACTACTTTGAGGAACGAAGAACTAGAAGCCAGTGGCTTTAGCATTCTTTAGCATCCATTCTTTAGCTACTCTCAGTTATTATCAATGCATAGCTACTTTAATAACTTTACCTATATGTCATTAATTACCTCAATTACCTCGATACCGGTGCCCCCACACATTGACTCCGTACTGGTACTCCCAGTATATAGCCCCGCTATTGTTATTTACTGCTGCTCTTTAATTATTTGTTTTTCTTATCTCATACTTTTTTTAGGTATTTTCTTAAAACTGAATTGTTGGTTAAGGGGTTGAAAGTAAGAATTTCACTGTAAGGTCTACACCTGTAGTTCACTGTAAGGTCTATTCACTGTAAGGTCTACACAAATAACATTTGATTAAATTTTTAATGGCCAGCAGCTGATGACAATGCTCCATTTCTGTTCCAATTCTTCAAACATTCTTAGAAAGAACAGCCAGGTCCATTCACAGTCTCAAGCCCCTCCAGCCCTTCGTTCCCATACAAACTCTTGGCTGAATGAGGCGTATTTCACACACACACACACACACACACACACACACACACACACACACACACACACACACACACACACACACACACACACACACACACACACACACACACACACACACACACAAATCCTGAGGCGAGCGATGCAGAGCTTCAGGTATGCTAACAACATAAACGCTGTGCTGTGTTAGCCCCGGAGCATGAAGAGATTTTCCTGTTGTGGTTGCGGCCCTGAAAATGTAAAACCTGGAGGCTTTCAAGGATTGTCTTCCTTCCAACAATAGGAAGCCTAATAGCTAGATCATCTCCCGTGACCACAAATGCCTCTCTGTACATGGTACTTTTATTAGCAGAGCTTAAATGTGATTAAGGAGACTTAGCGTGCAGCTGAGTGATGTATGCAGGTGAGGAAGAGGGGCAGGGGACCCTATACTGTATCTCATGAGATCACCCTGACTTTATCTCTCTCACTCACAATTTTTTTTACTTTCTGTAGCTTTTCTCTAGCTTCTTCGCTCAATATTTTTGTCTCTCTCTTCTCCTCTCTCTCTGTTCCTCCAGACACAAACACAGCCCCTCCGTCTCTCATAACCCAGCAGGGTAAACCACCAAGACCCGAAGAGACCCCACACTAGTCCTGTTAGTCCTCATCTCTTTATGTCTTATTGTGCTACCTATGTGGTCCCGTCTCCACTCTACAAAGTCGTCTTCTAATGGGACACACTCAGAGGGTGGAAGGGAGAAGGGAGTGGAGAGGGGGTTGGAGCGGAGAGGGTAGGCCCAGACCAGATTGCCTGCTATTGGGCTTCCCAATAGGGTCCGTGCAAGACCTCTGCCATAGTCCTCCTCTGCATGTTCCCAGAGGCACTTTACTAGCATCCTAATTATTAAACAACACACTTGGGCTGCCACTATTCCATTTCATCCCCATTATTACGGAAGATAGTCGCCATTACTGCTGACATTCTATTTTCCACTAGACAGAGAGACAGAGAAAGACATAGAGAGACACGACAGAGAGAGAGAGAGAGAAGCCAGAGTAAGTGATATGGAGGAAGACAGAGATCCTGTGTTTTGGAAAATCAGTTTGCGAAACATCATTTTTTCTTGTGAAGTTGAGAGCATGTGTTTTGGAACACATTAGTTCAAGTGTACATCTCCCTCCTTAGATATTCATTCAACATAATAGACTATTAGTCCTCGCTCACTGCTGATCTGCTGACTTGGAAGTCCCAAAAACATTCAGCTTGAAGTCGTTAGATGTGAACTTAACTTACTGTAGGCTGCTCTGTGATTACCCTATACTATTCCATCACTTTGCCTTGATCACTTTTTCTCCCCCTTTACACACCACACCCTCTCGCTTTCTTCCTTTACAAACACTCTCGCTGTCTCCTTTCAATTTTCTCTCCGCTTTTTACTTCATGGCGCGTGTCTTGAAAGTCAATGGATAAAATACCCAAAGATCTTTTTGAACACTCACTCAGAGACCACTGAAATTTCAATCAAAGATGTCAATCAAATCAGACATTCACCAGTCTACAACATCTCCTCTGAAATCTTCTATAGACTCCTGCTGTGCCTGTATTCATAAAGCGTCTCAGAGAAGGACTGCTGATCTAGGATCCGTTTTTCCATTCAGATCACAAGAAAGAAGACCAATACGAACAACAGGGGGATCTGATCCTAGATCAACCCTACTCTAAGACGCTTTGTGAATACAGGCCATGCTGATTTTCAGCTCAGTCAGCCAGCGCTAATGGCATAGAACAGTGATGGATGGAGTGTTCCTACTCCATACGATGATTGCTCAGTAATCTTGAAATATCAGTATCTGTCTCCATACCCTTCAGTCATGTAGGGCCTGAATTATATTTTACTAAATATTTCCTGCCTCTCTACCCTGCCAGCCTTGCCAACAATTCTAGGGTGAGAGAACGTCCCATGAAATGTGTCTAGAACATTAATATTGGATATTCTGAGAACATGGTAAGTTCTGTTTGACATTATAAAAATAACTTCCTACATGACTCAAGGGTATAGAGACAGGTACTGATAAAAGGAGATCCTTTCAAGATGAATTGACTGTGTGTTATACTGAGCAACTATCGTATGGTGTAGGAATACTCAATCCATCACTGTTTTATGCCCTTAGTCCCGGGGACTTAGCTGAAAACCAGCAAGGTATTGCAGCTTTCCCATGAAACGTGTCTAGAACATAAATATTTTATATTTGAAGAACATGGCAACCATGTTCTGTGTGTGTTTGGTGTGACATTGATGGAATATTATCCTAACCCTCAGAAAACTGGACACATTAATGTTCTTGCAACGTCCCATGAAATGTGTCTAGAACATTAAAGATGCACTATGCAGAAATCGACAAAACTAGCAAGCATGGTGCAGAAAATCATTGTACCATCTAAACCACTGTGAAATATATTTTCCATAACCCAAAATATTGTGTTTTCAGCTGTTTGAAGCTGGTCTACAAAACCGAAAGTACAAGACACAAACCTTAAGAATGGGAAGCATAGAAAGAGCACACATAGAACAGATCTACTGCTTGTTAGACTTACTGTCAATGAGACAGATCTATTTTATGTAACCTTTATTTAACTAGGCAAGTCAGTTAAGAACACATTTTAATTTACTATGACGCCCTACCGAGGAACAGTGGGTTAACTGCCTTGCTCAGAACAACAGATTTTTACCCTGTCAGCTCGGGGAATCGATCCAACAACCTTTCGGTTACTGGCCCATACGCTCCAACCACTAGGCTACCTGCCGTCCCATCTAACACACATTTCAAATCAAATGAGTGAAACAACAGAGTGAAATGCTTATTTACAAGCTCTTTACCAATAATGCATTTTTAAGAAAATGGAAAAAAAGTAAGAGATAAGAAAAACAAATAATTAAGGAGCAGAAGTAAATAACAATAGCGGGACTAAATACAGAGGGTACCGGTTCAGAGTCAATGTGCGGGGGCACCGGGGTCGAGATAATTCAAGTAATTATGTACATTGAGGTAGGGTTATTAAAGTGACAATGCATAGCAGCAGCTTAGCGGAGGAGGGGTACAAATAGTCTGGGTAACCATTTGATTAGCTGTTCAGGAGTCGTATGGCTTGGGGGTAGAAGCTGTTTAGAAGCCTCTTGGACCTGGACTTGGCGCTCCGTTACCACTTGCTGTGCGGTTGCAGAGAGAACAGTCTATGACTAGGGTGGCTGGAGTCTTTGAACATTTTTAGGGCCTTCCTCTGACACCGCCTGGTATAGAGGTCCTGGATGGCAGGATGTTTGGCCCCGGTGATGTACTGGGCCGTACGCACTACCCTCTGTAGTGCCTTGCGGTCGGAGGCAGAGCAGTTGCCATACCAGGCAGTGATGCAACACGTCAGGATGCTCTCAATGGTGCAGCTGTAAAAACCTTTTGAGGATCTGAGGACCCATGCCAAATATTTTCAGTCTCCTCAGGGGGAGTAGGTTTTGTCGTGCCCTCTTCACTGTCTTGATGTACTTGGACCATGTTAGTTTGTTGGTGATGTGGACGCCAAGGAACTTGAAGCTCTCAACCAGCTCCACTACAGCCCGATTGATGAGAATGAGGGTGAGCTTGGTCCTCCTTTTTCTGTAGTCCACAATCATCTCCTTTTTCTTGATCACGTTGAGTGAGAGGTTGTTGTCCTTGCACCACACAGTCAGGTCTCTGACCTCCTCCCAAAAGGCTGTGTCATCGTTGTCAGTGATCAGGCCAACCACTGTTGTGTCATCAGCAAACTTAATGATGGTGTTGGAGTTGTGCCTGGCCGTGCAGTCATGAGTGAACAGGAAGTACAGGAGGGGACTGAGCACGCACCCCTGAGGGGCACCTGTGTTGCGGATCAGCGTGGCGGATGTGTTGTTACCTACTCTTACCACCTGGGGGAGGCCCGTCAGAAAGTCTAGGATCCAGTTGCAGAGGGAGGTGTTTAGTCCCAGGGTCCTTAGCTTCGTGATGAGCTTTGAGGGCACTATGGTGTTGAACGCTGAGCTGTAGTTAATGAATAGCATTCTCACATAGGTGTTCCTTTTGTCCAGGTGGGAAAGCGCAGTGTGGAGTGCAATAGAGATTGCATCATCTGTGGATCTGTTGGTGCAGTATGAAAACTGGAGTGGGTCTAGGGTTTCAAAGCATTTCATGGCTACAGACGTGAGTGCTACGGGTCGGTAGTCATTTAGGCAGGTTACCTTAGTGTTCTTGGGCACAGGGACTATGGTGGTCTGCATGAAACGTGTTGGTATTACAGACAGGGAGAGGTTGAAAATGTCAGTGAAGACACTTGCCAGTTGGTCAGCGCATGCTCAGAGTACACGTCCTGGTAATCCATCTGGCCCAGAGGCATTGTGAATGTTGACCTGTTTAAAGATCTTACTCACATCAGCTGTGGAGAGTGTTATCACACAGTCATCCGGACCAGCTGATGCTCTCATGCATGTTTCAGTATTACTTGCCTCGAAGTGAGCATAGAAGTTATTTAGTTCATCTGGTAGGCTCATGTCACTGGGCAGCTCTCGGTTGTGCTTCCCTTTGTAGTCTGTAATAGTTTGCCAGACGCCACATCCACAAGCGTCGGAGCCAGCGTAGTACGACTCGACCTTAGTTCTGTATTGACGTTTTGCCTGTTTGATGGTTCATCGGAAGGCATAGCGGCATTTCTTATAAGCTTCTGGGTTAGAGTCCCGCTCCTTGAAAGCAGCAGCTCTGCCCTTTAACGCAGTGCGATAGTTGCCTGTGATCCATGGCTTCTGGTTGGGGTATGTATGTATAGTCACTGTGGGGACGACGTCCTTGATGCACTTATTGATAAAGCCAGTGACTGATGTGGTGTACTCCTCAATGCCTTCAGAATAATCCCGGAACATTTTCCAGTCTGTGCTAGCAAAACAGTCCTGTAGTTTAGCACCTGCTTAATCTGACCACTTTTTTATAGACCGAGTCACTTGTGCTTCCTGCTTTAATTGTTGCTTGTAAGCAGGAATCAGGAGAATAGAGTTATTGTCAGATTTGCCAAATGGAGGGCGAGGGAGAGCTTTGTACGTGTCTCTGTGTGTGGGTGAAGGTGGTCTAGATTTATTTTCCCTCTGGTTGCACATTTAACATGCTGATAGAAATTTGGTAAAACTGATTTAAGTTTCCCTGCATTAAAGTCACCGGCCACCAGGAGCGCCGCCTCTG
Source organism: Salmo trutta (assembly GCF_901001165.1). Lineage (NCBI taxonomy): Eukaryota > Metazoa > Chordata > Actinopteri > Salmoniformes > Salmonidae > Salmo > Salmo trutta. The sequence continues at coordinate 39,296,364 of NC_042973.1, forward strand.
GGTGAGCGTTTTCCTGTTTGCTTATGGCGGAATACGCGGAATTGAGTGCGGTTTTGTGCCAACTTTGCTCTGTGGTGGTATGTAGACAGCTACGAAAAGTACAGATGAAAACTCTCTAGATAGATAGTGTGGTCTACAGCTTATCATGAGATACTCTACCTCCGGTGAGCAAAACTTTGAGGCTTCCTTAGATATCGTGCACCAGCTGTTGTTTACATAAATGCATAGGCCTCCGCCCCATGTCTTACCAGAGGCTGCTGTTCTGTCTTGCCGATAGAGTGTATAACCCACCAACTGTATGTTCTTAATGTCGTTGTTCAGCCACGACTCGGTGAAACATAAGATATTACAGTTTTTAATATCCCGTTGGTAGGATAAACGTGCTTTCAGTTCATCCCATTTATTTTCCAGCGATTGAACGTTAGCTAGCAGAATTCAAGGCAAGGGCAGATTAGCCACTCGCGGCCTGATCCTCGCAAGGCACCCAGATCTTTTGCCTCGAAATCTCTGTTTCCTTCTCCAGCGAATCACGGGGATCGGGCCTGGTCGGGTGTCTGCTGTATATCCCTCCCGACCGACTTATTGAAGAACTCCTCATCCAATTTGAGGTGAGTAATCCCAGTCCAGAAGCTCTTACAGAAGCAGCAACATTATGTAAAAAAACAAGTTACGAACAACGCGAAAAAAATAACAAAATAGCATGATTGGTTGAGAGCCGATAAGACGGCAGCCCTATCCTCTGGTGCCATCATACATAATTTCTATGTGAATTTCGTCAGGTCATCCAAAAAGTTACATATTGCAGCTTTATTATCATATATTCTGAGAACATGACAACCATGTTCTATGTATATTTGGTGGGACGGTGTTGGAATATTATCCTAACCCTAAACTGGACATATGAATGTTCTTGCAACGTTCCCATAAATCGTGTCTAGAACATTCATAACTTATATTCTGAGAACATGGTAACCAAGTTCTAGGTAAATTCTGTTTGACAGGGAATGGTCCCTTGGAAACAGTCCTTGCACAACACTAGAACCTTCCTATGAAAACGTTAGGTAATGACCTAATGAAACTCTTAAGGGAACATTTTCTAAAGTTGTGGGAATGTTTGTTGTTAGCTGGGAGCCAGTCTCCCATGAAGCTACTTCAGGAACTCTTCAGGCATGAGGTCCTCGGTTTAAATCAGGGGGGATAGAAAGAGATGGTGGCCATGTTGAAAGCTAAAAACAGCACACAAAAAACAGCTAGTGTCTCTGGTCCTGGAGAGATTGCCTGATCCCAGATCTGTCAGTGACAATAAGTTGACAAGAGAGGACAAGCAGATCTAGGATCAGGCTAGTGGAGAGACACAGTAACAGCAACCAGGTTGCATCCCACTATATATGGAATAGGGTGCCATTTGGAGTGCATCCCAGGAATCAGGGAGTATAACAGTAGTAACCTCCTGCACTTAGACTTAGTAGTCACAGACATGGTTCAGGGAGATGCAGCCTAGTAAAACCCACAGGGCCGTGTCTCCCCTCTCTCACTCCATGGCCCCAGGCCAGGGATGATGTGATCCGCACTAGGGGAGGAAGGTAGAGTGGTGGGGCGCTGGATGGGGATACTGCAGAAGCAGTGGAAAAAAGGAAAAAAGAGTTGAGAGCCCGGGCAGAGAAAGTGCAAGAGGGGGAAAACGCTGAAGTACGCTCCGGCGGTGGTAGCGGCGTCATATCCCAGACTCCCTTACTGCTGGAGAGGCGCGGCGCCCACTTACAAGATGAGCTGGCTGCTAAATTACAGCTGACGCGTTACAGCGCCCTGATTTATTCCTGCTTTTCACACTTCTTCAGATGAGTGTGTGTGAGCATACACACCGCAGGTCTGCTGTGGTGTAGGGAGGGGTGTGTCACTGGGAGAGGTCATTTGGGGAAAGCTGCTGTGCTGCTGATGTTGTGGGGATGTACTGTTTATGCATTAGGCTTGTTTTCCTGCAGCCCCAGCCGTGTGTTCTGACAACATGTTTTACTCTCTTCCCACCCCTGATGTGTGAGTGTGACAGGGGCACAGACTCACTTGACTGGCTGGCCCTGTACAGTATAGTTTAGCTCAGCCTAGCATTTCTCTGCTCCGCTTCGGCAGGGGGTAAGAATCTGTCTGTCTGACCAATGATCAGGGTTCTGGAGAGGAGGAGTGTGGAAAAGAAGGGAGGGAGAGACCGAGGGAGAGGGAGAGAGTGTGACGAGTCTGAGGGCGGACAGGGGGAGAGAGGGGGGAGGGACAGGGGGGTGAGGGGGGTAACCTGAGAACCCCTACTGAGGAGCTGATCTCCATCACAGACTGAGGGAGAGAAAGGGGAGGAAGAGAGAGAGAGAGAAGACTACGCAGGATGAGGAAATAGTTCCACTTTTAATCTGTATGCACATCTAAAAATAGCCTCCCCCTTCGCTGTCTGCCGCTGCCCACTGGGACACGCTTGTTAAAGTCTGGTCTGCTTGCTGAGAAAGAGAGAGAGAGTTTTGGAAAGACTAACAAACAGAAGAGAGAAAGAAAGAAAGACAGAACCGAAGACAGAGCGCTGGGAAAAAGAAGCCGGGAGAAAGAGAGGAAGCTTTCAGAGAGAGTGCGAGTGAGTTTATAAAGCTTTCCTCCCTCCCTCACTCCCTCCCCAGTCTGTGTGTCTGCTTAGGGGATCAGACGTACAGCCATGCTGTCAATTGTTCCCTCTCATTCAGCCATCATCCTTCCATCTTTCCAGACTGCCAAGTAGCCAGTTGGTCTAGGCACATCACCATTCCTCACCTATTTGGCCCCCGGGGCTTTTTTGTGAGCTTTACTGTAGCAATAAAAAGCACCTAGCGCTTAGAAACGTTCAATAACAGACAGGATTTTACAGGGCCCGGTGGCAAGGACCTTCTCTGAGAGGTTCACCACACACACAGGCCGTGAATCACATCATACACAACCACAGAGTCACCCCATTCTTTAAATGCCGGTATGCCTGCCTCCTCCCTGCCTTCCAGTCCCAGAGCTTGAGTCACTACTAGCTACTGTATCAGTGTAACCAGCAGCCTGCTTCCATCCCAGGCTGCATCTGATACGGTACTTTTGACCAAAGCCCTTGAACAGGGCCCTAGATAGGGAATAGGGTGCCATTTCGGACGCACACCTCCCAGTCTCTGTCCCAGCCGCGTGGCGTGCCTGTAAAGGTTCAGTCTGATGTGTAATCTCTCTCTCTCTTTTTTGGTCTCTCTTTGTTTCTCTCTCTTTCTCTTTGTCGCTCTCTCTCGCTCTCTTTTTCTCCAACCCCTCCTCTCTCTCTCTCTTTCTCCCCCCCTCCTCTCTCTCTGTTACTGCTATGTCTGTTGCGTCGCTCTTTTTCCGACTTCCAGGAATATGAGTGGAACAGGACAGTGTGCCGCTGTTTGTTTTGAGTGGGGATTTTTCCCAGCCTGCCAAAACCTTATGAAAGGCTTCTCTAACACACACACACACAGAGAGAGAGAGAGAGAGAGAGAGAGAGCGAGAGAGAGAGATAGAGAGAGAAAGAGCATACTCTTAAAATAGCAGGATTCTGTCTAGGACTCCCTGAGTTATTGAGATCCTCCATCCCTGGAATCCAAAACAATCTTTCTGTCTGTCCTATTCAACCTCTAAACCTCTCATCTAGAGCTACCCTTGGAATAGAATGGAGTAGAGTAGAGCAGAGTACAAACAAATATAATATAATAGAGCACAATAGAATATAATACATGGAATTGCCCATCAATAATGGTAAGAATGGAAGTTTAGCACCAGTCAGACATTGTTGATGGTATGAGATTTGAGAGCTCTCTAGGCTGAGTGCTGGGTATCGCACAGTGTCATACCTCTCTTTCACATGGACCAGACTGGAACACATCTGGTTTAGGGCCAGTAGTAGAGGTGATGAACCCTGTTGCTTCTGATGAGCCCCTAAAACACTCTCTCACTCCCTCTATACACGTCCAGGTCCCTTCACTCTCTCACTCCCTCTATACACGTCCAGGTCCCTTCACTCTCTCACTCCCTCTATACACGTCCAGGTCCCTTCACTCTCTCACTCCCTCTATACACGTCCAGGTCACTTCACTCTCTCACTCCCTCTATACACGTCCAGGTCCCTTCACTCTCTCACTCCCTCTATACACGTCCAGGTCACTTCACTCTCTCACTCCCTCTATACACGTCCAGGTCACTTCACTCTCTCACTCCCTCTATACACGTCCAGGTCCCTTCACTCTCTCACTCCCTCTATACACGTCCAGGTCACTTCACTCTCTCACTCCCTCTATACACGTCCAGGTCACTTCACTCTCTCACTCCCTCTATACACGTCCAGGTCCCTTCACTCTCTCACTCCCTCTATACACGTCCAGGTCCCTTCACTCTCTCACTCCCTCTATACACGTCCAGGTCCCTTCACTCTCTCACTCCCTCTATACACACCCAGGTCACTTCACTCTCTCACTCCCTCTATACACGTCCAGGTCACTTCACTCTCTCACTCCCTCTATACACGCCCAGGTCACTTCACTCTCTCACTCCCTCTATACACGTCCAGGTCACTTCACTCTCTCACTCCCTCTATACACGTCCAGGTCCCTTCACTCTCTCACTCCCTCTATACACGTCCAGGTCCCTTCACTCTCTCACTCCCTCTATACACGTCCAGGTCACTTCACTCTCTCACTCCCTCTATACACGCCCAGGTCACTTCACTCTCTCACTCCCTCTATACACGTCCAGGTCCCTTCACTCTCTCACTCCCTCTATACACGTCCAGGTCACTTCACTCTCTCACTCCCTCTATACACGCCCAGGTCACTTCACTCTCTCACTCCCTCTATACACGTCCAGGTCACTTCACTCTCTCACTCCCTCTATACACGTCCAGGTCACTTCACTCTCTCACTCCCTCTATACACGTCCAGGTCACTTCACTCTCTCACTCCCTCTATACACGTCCAGGTCACTTCACTCTCTCACTCCCTCTATACACGTCCAGGTCCCTTCACTCTCTCACTCCCTCTATACACGTCCAGGTCACTTCACTCTCTCACTCCCTCTATACACGTCCAGGTCCCTTCACTCTCTCACTCCCTCTATACACGTCCAGGTCCCTTCACTCTCTCACTCCCTCTATACACGTCCAGGTCACTTCACTCTCTCACTCCCTCTATACACGCCCAGGTCACTTCACTCTCTCACTCCCTCTATACACGTCCAGGTCCCTTCACTCTCTCACTCCCTCTATACACGTCCAGGTCCCTTCACTCTCTCACTCCCTCTATACACGTCCAGGTCCCTTCACTCTCTCACTCCCTCTATACACGTCCAGGTCCCTTCACTCTCTCACTCCCTCTATACACGTCCAGGTCACTTCACTCTCTCACTCCCTCTATACACGTCCAGGTCACTTCACTCTCTCACTCCCTCTATACACGTCCAGGTCACTTCACTCTCTCACTCCCTCTATACACGTCCAGGTCACTTCACTCTCTCCCTCCCTCTATACACGTCCAGGTCACTTCACTCTCTCACTCCCTCTATACACGTCCAGGTCACTTCACTCTCTCACTCCCTCTATACACGTCCAGGTCACTTCACTCTCTCACTCCCTCTATACACGTCCAGGTCACTTCACTCTCTCACTCCCTCTATACACGTCCAGGTCCCTTCACTCTCTCACTCCCTCTATACACGTCCAGGTCACTTCACTCTCTCACTCCCTCTATACACGTCCAGGTCCCTTCACTCTCTCACTCCCTCTATACACGTCCAGGTCACTTCACTCTCTCACTCCCTCTATACACGTCCAGGTCCCTTCACTCTCTCACTCCCTCTATACACGCCCAGGTCACTTCACTCTCTCACTCCCTCTATACACGTCCAGGTCCCTTCACTCTCTCACTCCCTCTATACACGTCCAGGTCACTTCACTCTCTCACTCCCTCTATACACGCCCAGGTCACTTCACTCTCTCACTCCCTCTATACACGTCCAGGTCCCTTCACTCTCTCACTCCCTCTATACACGTCCAGGTCCCTTCACTCTCTCACTCCCTCTATACACGTCCAGGTCACTTCACTCTCTCACTCCCTCTATACACGTCCAGGTCACTTCACTCTCTCACTCCCTCTATACACGTCCAGGTCACTTCACTCTCTCACTCCCTCTATACACGTCCAGGTCCCTTCACTCTCTCACTCCCTCTATACACGTCCAGGTCACTTCACTCTCTCACTCCCTCTGTTCACGCCCAGGTCACTTCACTCTCTCACTCCCTCTATACACGTCCAGGTCACTTCACTCTCTCACTCCCTCTATACACGTCCAGGTCACTTCACTCTCTCACTCCCTCTATACACGTCCAGGTCACTTCACTCTCTCACTCCCTCTATACACGTCCAGGTCACTTCACTCTCTCACTCCCTCTATACACGTCCAGGTCACTTCACTCTCTCACTCCCTCTATACACGTCCAGGTCCCTTCACTCTCTCACTCCCTCTATACACGTCCAGGTCACTTCACTCTCTCACTCCCTCTATACACGTCCAGGTCCCTTCACTCTCTCACTCCCTCTATACACGTCCAGGTCCCTTCACTCTCTCACTCCCTCTATACACGTCCAGGTCACTTCACTCTCTCACTCCCTCTATACACGTCCAGGTCCCTTCACTCTCTCACTCCCTCTATACACGTCCAGGTCCCTTCACTCTCTCACTCCCTCTATACACGTCCAGGTCACTTCACTCTCTCACTCCCTCTATACACGTCCAGGTCACTTCACTCTCTCACTCCCTCTATACACGTCCAGGTCCCTTCACTCTCTCACTCCCTCTATACACGTCCAGGTCACTTCACTCTCTCACTCCCTCTATACACGTCCAGGTCACTTCACTCTCTCACTCCCTCTATACACGTCCAGGTCCCTTCACTCTCTCACTCCCTCTATACACGTCCAGGTCCCTTCACTCTCTCACTCCCTCTATACACGTCCAGGTCACTTCACTCTCTCACTCCCTCTATACACGTCCAGGTCCCTTCACTCTCTCACTCCCTCTATACACGTCCAGGTCACTTCACTCTCTCACTCCCTCTATACACGTCCAGGTCACTTCACTCTCTCACTCCCTCTATACACGTCCAGGTCCCTTCACTCTCTCACTCCCTCTATACACGCCCAGGTCACTTCACTCTCTCACTCCCTCTATACACGTCCAGGTCCCTTCACTCTCTCACTCCCTCTATACACGTCCAGGTCACTTCACTCTCTCACTCCCTCTGTACACACCCAGGTCACTTCACTCTCTCACTCCCTCTGTTCACACCCAGGTCACTTCACTCTCTCACTCCCTCTATACACGTCCAGGTCACTTCACTCTCTCACTCCCTCTATACACGTCCAGGTCCCTTCACTCTCTCACTCCCTCTATACACGTCCAGGTCACTTCACTCTCTCACTCCCTCTATACACGTCCAGGTCACTTCACTCTCTCACTCCCTCTATACACGTCCAGGTCCCTTCACTCTCTCACTCCCTCTATACACGTCCAGGTCCCTTCACTCTCTCACTCCCTCTATACACGTCCAGGTCCCTTCACTCTCTCACTCCCTCTATACACGTCCAGGTCCCTTCACTCTCTCACTCCCTCTATACACGCCCAGGTTGCCAGCAATTACATTTGTTCAGACATTTGCTCAGACGACTTAAAGAGCAAGCGCATCGCCTGCCAAGGACAAAATTACAGGGGCACAATTACTCCCCGGCATAGCTGATAAATGACTTACGGGCCCTTTAAACTTCAAACTTCACAATGGCAGCGAAATCACAAAACTATGCTGGCTCTGATCTGTCTCTGGCTGGTTGGCCCCGGCATCGCGGCAGTGATGATTCACATACTCTCCGGGTGCCTTTTTACTGCCCGGTTGCCGTGGATGACGTCATTCTTCCCATTCGCAACCAGAGCTTTTTTTTATAATGGAACATCAGCTGGGGAGGGATGGAGGGATTGTACCACTGATGAGAAGGAGAGGTTATGGAAGCCTGCAGTCAAGTAGGAGCAGAAGCAGCGGCAGCAAGAGGCGTAAGGCCAAGTGCAGCCCAGTGCTGACTGACTGAACCCCGACATTCTGACCAACCAGACCAGACAACATTCAGAAATTCCCTCTTAGTCAGGCCATTTGCACGTACAGGGGCCACTGAAGTGTGGATTGTGTGGAGTGTAAATATGGGCTTTATAGCTTGTATAGCTATATAGCTATCACACGCACACTGTCACATGCATGCAGTCACGCACACACACGCACACGACTCTGGCCCACTGCCTTCTCCTTTCCTTTCCTTGGGAAACATGGTCTCTTGCCTCGCCATACAAAGGAAGGAAGACATGCCTAAATCCTAATTCTGATTGGAATGTACCCGTACTGTGTCCTTATGTAGTCTCCATCCCTCTAGTTGGGATGTTATCTGGGGTGCTTTAAAGGGCAATTGAGAAGACGTGGATTTTACGTCCTCCAAGGTGGGTCAATCCTTTTAACGTTTCAGATCCTCTTAAAACTTTACGACCTTGTATTTCATTTGAATTATCCCCCCTTCTTCCTCTCCTCTGTCTGGATGCCTGATAGAGAGATTAATAAGGAGGGATATAGAGAGACTAAGAAAGACTCTTCCTCTGGAGATGAGTGTTGCAAGGATGGGAATGTTTGGGGTAATTTTTTCCTGGAACTCTAGCAAAAATATTCCCTCCCCTCCACATACACTATTATTTACGGTAAGACCCTGCGAGACCCTCAGAAATGTAGAAATGTTTAACTAAGCTACTTTTAAACATACTGGACCAGGCAGCTTCCATGGTGGCTGTATGCCTGATTATTTTAAGCTGTTGAAAGAATCAGCAAAATGTTTAGTTTAAAGTACATTCAAGCTCTTTCTATTACACACAGTTGGTGTCTGTACTGCATTTGTGTGTTTGCGTGTGTGAGATCTGAGCGGGGCTGTACGTTGTATCCCCCTGCATGTGTTACTAGAAAGTTCAGGCATACAGTATGTCATTTCAAGCAGGGTCACCGAGTGTGTGTGGCTGTTTGTCTCCTCTCTCTTTCTCTCTCTTTCTCTCTCTCTCTCTCCCTCTCTGTCCCTCTCTCACCCTTTGCCCCTAAACCCTCACTAGTCCTAGATTAATGGACTTCCTCTCTTCTCGGCCCAGGGATGCTGCGTGTGCCAACACAAATGCCAGGCCACGCGATGCTGGGCGGCATGACGAATGGCAGTCAGTGAGTGCGAGAGCGTGAGTGAAGGCAGGCAGGCATGCAGGGTATTTCTATACTGTAGCTGAGGGGCGTGGGGCTATCCTGCGTCCCAGATCTGTTTGCGCTGTCTTGCTAGCTCCATTGTTGGCATTAATGACAGCATCAATGACAGCAATGTATCTGGCAAGACAGCACAAACACATCTGGGACTCAGGCTAGCGTGGTGCTGGTCATGGTGGTGCAGTGCGCTCAAGTCAGGGACCACAGAGGATCCACAGACCCTGGCTTGTCCCTGCATCTGGGCCTTGTAATGGACTGTGACCGGGCTTCCGATCTCAGGAGGCCCATCCAAATGCTTTATAAATGGTTTATTAATATGTTAGAGATGTTGTTTATAAGGATTTACTGTGAGGAGTGAGGTGAGGAACACCTGCTGCCTACTTTAAACCTAACCTGAAGGTGCATCATAATAGTCTAGAGTAGTCTCCTTCCATTGAGACTGACCACAAATAGCTCAATGAATCTGATGAAAGAAGATCCTCTGATCCCCTGATCTATCCTGTTTTGACTATGGAGATGTACCCCAGCAGTTTTTCTACTTCTTCTTCCACTTTTCAGCTTTCATTTCCTGGTTTGTGGAGCTCCTTTCTCTGTGGTGACCCGTAAACTGTCCCCACCCCATCAATGAGCCCAATGACTCCTCAATGACTCCTCAGCTCCAGGGGTATAATGCTTGCTTAAATGCTCTAAGTGTGTTCTATAAATGTACGGTTTCATACCTTTAGCATAGTGACTGTCCTATATGACAGTCTTATTTCCCCCCTGCTTTTCTCTGTCAACTCCCAGCCGTAGGAGAGCATAGGGCATAAGACTGGAAAAGCAGTGCTACAAACTCCCTCCTCTAGACCATATAAGCTTTTGTGTGTGTGTGTGTGTGTGTGTGTGTGTGTGTGTGTGTGTGTGTGTATACCTGTGTGTACCTGTGTGTGTATGCGAGTGTACGTGCCCACTTTAGTGCGTGCGCACACATGTCCCCGCGTCAGTATGCAGCATGCATGCGTGTGTGCATAAGTCAGAGGGTAGACTGGGTTGTTTATGTGTGTGAAAGGAGAAAGACTGTGAGAAAGTGAGTGGAGAATGCTCAGGATTCTCTGGCTGTTCTCACTCAGCGAGGAGCAGCAAAGCGTTTGAGCAGATTTGGTTGTGAGCAGCTGTAAAAATAGGAAGGAGGAGAGAAGGAAAGTATGATTCATGTGATGGAGGACAGAATCACTCAGCTGTTTACAGCTTTATGTATCCTTCCAACATAAAGAAGAGTTACCTGGTTTCACCACGGCAACCCGATATCTTTCAGCAGCACCAGGCAAGATGGTCGATGTCGGGATCGAAAGAGAAGGGGTAGATCTGAAATGAATGCGGTTTCTATCAGGATTAGATATCGCAGCTGATGCTACCTATCGTAAGTAGTGGGATAGGTGTAGTAGCACAGTTTATCTCTGAACCTAGAACCACATATTTGGCCTTTTCACACTGCATTGTTCTTAGCCCTGGACGAGTTTAGCCTGTGTTCACACAAGCATGTGTTAAGTCTGGGCTAAGATTAGCCCTGGGCTAAGTATTCACTCTTAGCCCAGGGCTAACGGACAAACAAAACACACAACCAATGTCACAATCTATCTCTCACACACGACCAATATTACATTCTATCTAGAGTCCTGCTGGAGCATTACATTTAAGCCCAAACCCTACTCATACCCACGACCTCAGGCCCTGCTTTAACCCAAATCAGAAATACAGTAACTTCCTCTGCAAGTTAGCTAGCTGTTTGTCTCTGTCTGTCTGTCCCTCGCTCCTCACTGTGTGTGTGTGAGTAACCATAGCATCGGCTACCCTGTAAAAAAATAAATAAAATAAAACATAGCAACGGCTCCGCTTTGTACTGCTCCTCAAGTGAGAGCAGCTGTTAGTTGATATTAGCTAGCTACTTTTGGTCACCAGAAATGATTATTTTCTGTCAGATAATCTCTCCTGTTGACATGGACAGTGTTTTGGTCATTGAGGTAGCCTAAACAAGAGTGGCAGGTGTCAGGAGCGTTTGCAAATTAAGTGAAATTGCAGCTTTTGTGATTGGACAGTGAAAATTCTATACGTAATTGTTCTTGACCCTGTTTGACACTGGCTATTTTGGCACTGTGTGTGTGTATACCTGTGTATAGGAACCCCCCCCCCCCAAAAAAAAATGACGCTAACCCTGCTCCGGAGCAGGGCCAGCTAGCCCTGGGCTAAGGTTGGTGCTAGCCTACTTTAGAATGTGCAAGTGTAAACACTCACTTAGCCCCAGGCTAAAATCCCCCTTAGCCCAGGGCTAAGGAGGCTCTTAGCTCTGGGCTAAGGTGCAGTGTGTACTCTAGCCAGTTACTTTACACGTATAAGACTGTCACCAGACTATGTAGTAGTAGAAGGTGGTGTTTTGAGAAATCCAGTGGTTTTCATACGGCTGTCATGTGGCATAATGCATCCATAGACTTCATGTTGGAATTGACAGAAAGCAGTAGCAGAAAGTACATCCACTCCAAGCGCTACCCAGCGGGATTTGATAATGTTCTGCTTAAAGAACTTTCACACTCTTAGGGGTTTGGGTCCCTGGAGTGTTTTCTATCTCTACTATGGTCAAATTGTTGACATATCACAGAAAAGTTTTCTTTATCAAGGTTTACATAAATATTAAGTTCCTCTTGAAAGGCAACATAAGTCTCCGGTTATGCGAAAAACGTCATCAAAGTACACAGCCTTCTCCCCGGGTCGCTCTTTGGCTTGGCCTAGCTGCCCATCTCACACGCAGGCTCCGGGAGCCAGAGGGGCAGGATTGGGCTCCGGCGGACAGGCACACAGAGGACCATTTTCTCTGACTTGCTCAGTGTCTTTCCACCTTCAGGCCTCCAGCACTGATCTCTACTGTGACTCACTAGGGCTGTCCACACAGAGGGGGAACAGAGTGGGAATAGAGGCAGCCTCTGCCAGGGGGTTATGACTTTGGTCTGGTCCAGCTGCCTTCAGCCAGTCACTGACCCATACTAAGACGCCCAGGCCGTCATGGCACATAGGGAACATTCTGTCTGCCGGGCGAGGAGGTCTCACACTCTCAGAAAACCTACATGATCTTTTAGCTTTCCCAGATTTCAGTCTGTTTCAAGAGGAGATTCACGTCAGTCGGTCATTCAGATATAATGTCCATACAATCCACTTCCTCCTCACCAGGAGTTATGTGTGTGTCTCGGTCTGTAAGCAGTTGTTTGATTTGCTAGACCCCTCCATTTTGCTTCTCTTCATGTTCTACTCTCGATATGGCTCTACCTTCAAACTCTGATATAGACAGCAAGTAAATATACATACAAATAATCAACAAATTTGAAATATGCCATACAGGAAGAAATAAACACTGTTTATATAAAAATCATATTCTAAACTCTGACCCACCCATTCATAATAAATCATCTCTGATATGGTAGCTAAATTATTCTGTCACTTTTCTACACAGTAAATGGTATCTTTGCGCTGGCACAAGGGAGAAAGATGTTTGTTTTGATAGTTAGTTACTGTATACACTGAGTTTACAAAACATTAAGAACACCTTCCTAATATTGAGTTGCCCTCAGAACAGCCTCAATTCGTCAGGGCATGGACTCTACAAGGTCTCGAAAGCGTTCCACAGGGATGCTGGCCCATGTTGACTCCAATGCTTCCCACAGTGTCAAATTGGCTTGATATCCTTTGGGGGTTTGGAGCATTCTTGATTCACACGGAAAACTGTTGAGCGTGAAAAACCCAGCAGCGTTGCAGTTCTTGACACACTCAAACCAATGCGCCTGGCACCTACTAACATACCCCGTTCAAAGGCACTTAAATATTTTGTCTTGCACATTCACCCTCTGAATGGCACACATAGACAATCCATGTCTCAACTGTCTCAAGACTTAAAAATCCTTCTTTAACCCGTCTCATCCCCTTCATCTACACTGATTGAACTGGATTTAACAGGTGACATCAATAAGGGATCATAGCTTTCACATAGATTCACCTGGTCAGTCTATGTCGTGGAAAGAGCATAGTGTTCATAATGTTTTGTACACTCAGTGTATATTGCAGGTAGGATACCGTTAGCTAGCTAATTTAGTTAACTCTTAGCAAGTAGGATTTCATTAGCTAGCTAGCTCTGATTTGGTTAGTGGTTAGCTAGCGATAATCTTGCTAAATCCATTTGCTCTTCATTGGCAAGGAGTCACGTGGGGCAGGTGAGGCGGATAGTACTAACAATATCCAAGAGATTTGCATGCAATTCTGTTATTTAATGTCACAACAATATATCATATCAGTTAGCAAACAATTCACATGGTCGCTTTCCCATTGTATGGTTGTTTTAGTACATTTTCATTAAGGAAGTCAGCTCCAAAATGCAGCTGTTTAAGCCTCGCTCAGTGCTTTCTGTGGTGGGGGGCAGACAGAGGAATTACACTGTGTAGGCGTCGTTGATCATTTCTGGTTGCACATGATTTGTTCAGGGTGATGTCGCTCACGTAGTGCTGCAGGGACACTATGTCACTGCAGCAGTTGCTGGGAGAGCTAGCCAGCAAAAGCCCATTTTAGGTGCTCCATTGGTTTACAGTAGAAGTGCCTGCCCAAGATGGCTCATTGTCATTGGCCACAGGTAAATCAAGATATTATGCCCGGTAACTTTGATTGGACTGATGTGTCAACTTCATAGCTAGTTGTTTACCACGCACTGTTACCAGGTACTGTTACCACGTCTTCAAGCTAAGTAACTTAGCTAGCTGAAACATGTCAGCTAGCTTAGCTATCGCCTAGCAAATCATTTTCAAACTTAGTGTTATGAAGGAAATGATAGAGTTAAAACATCCCGGTGCTCATTAGCCACCTAAACTTTAAAATATGGCCATCCATTAAAATAAAGGATGCTGGAAAAGAAGATTCAAGTCAAGTGGTTTGTGGTGGATCATGGAGCAGAGGCTAACATCAGTTTTAAGGTAGGCTAGCTATAATATCCTATATGCTACATGTCTTATTGTTGATGTCTGATGGCAGACTGTGATACCCCTGGAACCACATGTACAAGAAGGGTTAGTTAGATGGAACTGGAACTGCAGTAGAGGAAGCGAGGGAATAGCGTTATAAATGTTGCATATTGTAGACTGGGCCCCTTTGTAACAGGCGGGCGGACGCACACAGTGTCGCAATATTGCAGACCAATTACTAGCTAATTTACTCTATAAAAGGATGCTCGACTGCTGTGGTCTTCCGTGAAATAAGAGCTAAAGAAATGGATAACCATCAACGGATCATAACCCAAATGTTATTACATTTGTGTGTGTTTCCACTGGGCTTGCCTAGATCTAGGAAGGAACTGAAGGTTTGTGTCAGTGTGTCTGAATCAGTGCAGGTGTTGTCTTAGCCAAACGGTTTGAACTAAAGGTGCTATCTAGAACCTAAAAGGGTTCTTTGACTGTCCCCATAGGCAAACACTTTGAAGAATCCTTTTTGGTTCCAGGTAGAACCCTTTTGGGATAAATGTAGAACCCTTTCTACATGGAACCCAAAAAGGTCCCACCTAAACCAAGAAGGGTTCTCCTATGGGGACAGCCAAAGAACCCTTTTGGAACCCTTTTTTCTAAAAGTGTACCCATAACCGTTCCCCCAGTCTATGGCTGAATGACTGGTGATGTTATGTCCCTGTCTGGTCTGATCCTACTGGTGATCTGACTGGATGGATCTCTGAATGATGTCTTAGTATTACTACTGACCCTATCTGTCCAGTGGAAGCGAAGGGACTGGATCAATACCTGTGTTGTGTGGCTATTAGGGGTTGTTAGGTGCTCGCAGGTCTGGGATCAGTGCTGGTTCTGTTCTAGCCACTGTGGGTCAGTGCTGTACGCTGCTCTACTGTGGCTGGGGCTGGGGCAGAGGCTGAGGTCTCGATGAATGGCTCCTTGCAGTGGTCGTACAGAGCGTCATTCTTCTCCAAGCCTCATCTGGGGCTGAAATCCGAAGGGGGGAAGCCCGGGGAGCAGGCAGGGGCCAATGTTTTTCTATCCCCGGTAAAGGAATGGTGGACATATCGGGTGCTGTTTTAATGCGTTTAACGAAGAAAAACAAGGCCATGTCCATTGACGGAGAGGGAACGGATGGAGGAACGAACGACAAGGACAGTAGTGAAAATATCAGGCTTTAGGGTCTCCACCTCTCTCTCCATCTCCCTCTCATTCTCACTTTCTCTCTCTCTCTTTCTCTGTCTTTCAACCCCTAAGATGAGCTGATGGAGTGAAGGAAAAACATCCAGCCCAGAGAGTAACTCCAGCTCCATCATTAATGCCCTGGGTTTGTTTGTGTTAAGAGTTATTTGCCCACTTTGCCATTTCCCCAGGAATCTTAAATACCCCCCCCCCCCCCCTCCCGTCTCCCCCCCGTCTCCTCTGCTGTGGTCAGGACCAGATGGGACAAAGTGGAGAATTCTAGGAATAGCACCCCACAACGACCATCATCCCCTTTTCCTCCTGCTGCTCGCTCAGCTGCACCTCCCCCCCCCCCCCCACACACACACACACACACAAGCACACACACACCTCACTGTGGTGACTCTGGTGTGTGGGGGGGTGGAGGGATAGGGATCCCCACATAGCTACAGTTTTTCCACAGGAAGCTTCAAAACCCATGGAGCATCTCTAGAACTCTTTTTATCTGTGACCCCTCCTTACATAACGAGGTAGAGGCCCGGTAGTGTTCCCTCCTCAAAGACAAACAGACAGACGGACAAACAGTCCATGGTCTCTTTCAGACGGATAGACAGACAGCTCATATCCCCAACGCTCGAATCAACACTGACACCCTTCACATTCTCCTGCCTGCCTGCTGCAACACTGACACAGGCCAGATGTCAAGCACCCACCATTGGAAAGTAGGAATGAGTGGCTGTTGATCCACAGTGCCTCTAAAGAGAGGAATATTTGTGACTTAAAAAAAATATAAAGTGGAGAGGGACCGGAGGGGTGGAGAGGGGGGCAGAGGGAAGGAGTGAGGGGGGATGAATAGGATCCTGTGCTCAGTCCTGGGGCGGACTGAACCCCTCTGTTTGGGCTTTTTTCAGCACGGGCACACAGGGTCGCCTGTGAGGAGTGGGTCGGAAGCAGGAAGTGGCCGTGTAAGACGATCCACTAGCCGATGCAACAGAGCCCCTTTTCAGCCAGGGAGAGGAGCGAACGCATCCCTCGGTCCCATCCCCCGTCGTTCCCCATCTCGCACAGCAGCGACACATCGGGCAGTCCTCCGGAGGCTTGCACAGCCTGTCCCCAAGGCCGTAGAGCGAGAGGGGGGATCAGATAGGAAAGGGGGGAAAGCTATTCAACAGAAGACTGACACAGTCTTTGCCAGAATATGATATTCAGGCTACTGAGTTCTACTAAGATACCAATGGCACTATTTGACAGTGAGGAATCAGCATTTACTAGTTGCGCTAGTGCATCACAGATGATAGTCAATGGTGAGAAAGGAGAACTAGGAAGATTATTCTGTTAGAGGTTTATTTACATGCAGCGCCTGGCAGAAGAGAATAATAAATCAGTTAACATTTGCGAGGGGACATTGATCTTCACCTCATCACACCTTTATTACTCACACGAAAGCTTCTGCATGACCCTAGCTTCTCATGACCCTAGCTTGACCTGTATGGAGGGTCAGTGGGTCAGTACTCTGGCCCTCCTCAAGACCTCTCTCTTTCCTTCCATTTCTCCTTCCTATTCCTCTTACATCTCTTTCCGTCTGCACTGACCCTCCACTTCATCTCAGGCATCATAAATGTCCTGTATGTAGCCTATGCGGGATCGGTAGAAAGGCGTTTCTGTTACGCCTGCTACATTAGATTATCCTGATAGTGGAGCACCGACTCTCTCTTGCGTCTGATTGGACAGAGAGTCAGAGACCGCCCAAGGTCATGATTGCCCCCCCCCGCTTGGTATTTATAGCCCAGCTTTTGCAGCTGCAAATAAAAAGGACTTTGCCTCCCAAAGGTGGCCCGACGGTAAGGCACTTAGTTTAAGCACTAGTTAAGTACTAGTTAAGTAGTTTTTTGGGGTATTTATATTTCACTACATTCCTAAAAAAAAGAATGTACTTTTTTCTCCATACATTTTCCCTGACACCCAAAAGTACTCGTTACATTTTGACAGGAAGATGCCCTACTGCCTCTGATCTGGTGGACTCACAAAACACAAATGCTTTGTTTGTAAATTATGTCTGAGTGTTGGAGTGTGCCCCTGCTATTCATCAAATAAAAAAAACGAGAAAATTGTGCCATCTTGTTTGCTTAATATAAGGAATTTGAAATAATTTACACTTTTACTTTCATTTTTGATACTTAAGTACATTTTAGCAATTCCATTTACTTTCTATACTAAAGTATATTTAAAACCAAATACTTTTAGATTTGTACTCAAGTAGTATTTTACTGGGTGACTCACTTTTACTTGAATCGTTTTCTATTAAGGTATCTTTACTTTTACTCAAGTATGACAATAGAGTACTTGCCAAATTCCGATGAAAAAACAATCTGGTTTAGTTGTCATCTAAATGTGTTATCACTGCTCTTTCAACCATTTTAAAGCACAACAAAATTCAAATGGGAATACAATCTCAGATATTTTGTATTTATACAACTTAATGTGTTATCACTGTGCTTCATCTAATAGCACAACCAAATGACCTGGATTGCAGTTGAGATTACATTAAAAGTACACAGTACAAGTGATCAATGCTGTTCGAGATTCTGCACAGATTATAATAGCAATTGTGAAGAGCTCCACAGGCCTGCGACCTTTGCGTGCTATCTTGAACATTCACGCTTTCTATGATGACATAAGAAGACAGGCTAACCTCAAAATGTGGCCATGGATGTGCTACTCATTTTGTGTTACCTCCCTTGTACTTTATTGATGAATTGTGGTCTCTAACTCCCCTCACCTGGTTTTCTAGGTCTTAATTGATTAGGAAAAATCAGCAGACACTAGGCCCTCCATGGAATGAATTTGACACCCCTGATTTAATGGAAAGAGTCAACATTTTAGCACCTTCTTCAGGGAGCGTTGAGGAAGCCACATAGGGTTGGACCTTGGTTCTTTCTATAACCCTAAATGGTTGGACGTCTACGTATGTATAACTTAATTTTTGTAAAGTATTTTTTTGTTGGTCAGCATCTCAATTTGGTGTGGTGGGTGGGGGGATGTTATCTATCTACTCATTTGATTAGCTATTTAAAGTGTCATAAACACCTGCTATAAGACCGCAGATCGCTGAGACATGACTTGTTTATGCAAGTTTTACTTCTAAAGCTTTTGGCCTGCCAGGGTGGAGGTTGATGTTTTCGGGGGGATAGCCTGTAATAAAATGTGTTCATTCAAATATTTCACTGTAAAGTTTCTGTTATCAACCTACTAATTAAGCATATGGCCATACATTACATCAAGGACTTGCTTTCTTGGCAATATTCTGGAGACAAACTTGGAAGACACACTCACCACGTAGTCAAGTCTTCAGTGCGACAGTAGAGGTCTCTCAAGTGACATAAATGAAAGCAAAAACAGATGCTTTTGGAGAAATTGCACTAACATGGTAGTATTGTTCCTAGTTGATTTGGCTTTACCACAAATTAACATTGCATGTATTTGCAGTGCTGCCATTTAGTTTCCACTCAAGGATTGCTCCAGCAGAGAGGCAACCATGGTACTGTTGGCTTTGGGTAATGTGAGAGACAGTGGGTAATGTTATCAGATAGCTAGCTGATGAGAAATGTAATGAGCTAGCTAGTTGTGGACACAAGCTAGTAGTACTAGCTAGCTAGCTATTGTATCATGTGATACATGAAATGGCATATAGCTAGCGCAATACATTTGGTTCTCAAAATGTCAATGGAGATGTGAAACAGTTGTTTATACTATGGCTATTTAGCTATACAAAAAAGTAAATCAAATGCGAGGGAGGGTGTAAGAGAGAGACATCCACACGAGCTCAGCCATCCACATAAAGAGACACGCGTGTAATTATTGAACTAGGAACATTTTCATGCTGGGAGAAATTTTACATGACAACACAATCAGAACGATTAGAAACTATTTCACACTGGGAAGATTTTGGAACAGTGGCTAGAATATGCGGATGCTGAGAGAGCGACCAGACCAAACTGTGTTGGAGGACAGAGAAAGACTGTACTACCAAGACAGAGGCTCGTGGTATTGTGACATACAGGTAACTGCCAAAATAATGGAAACACTTGAGTAAATGAGGGATATAAAGTATATTGAAAGAATATACTAAGCAATTAACATCCCGTCATGTTTAGGGTCATGTATAAAAATGCCCAGTTGCCCATTATTTTGGCTGCCATGACTAGAAGAAAAGATCTCGGTGACTTTGAAAGAGGGGTCTCAAAGGAGAATAGGGGGTTTAAAGGGTGTGTGTGTGTGTGTGTGTGTGTGTGTGTGTGTGTGTGTGTGTGTGTGTGTGTGTGTGTGTGTGTGTGTGTGTGTGTGTGTGTGTGTGTCAGTCATCAACCCAATTGAACGCTTATGGGAGATTCTGGAGTGGCTGAGACAGCGTTTTGCACCACCATTAACAAAACACCAAATGACGGAAATTCTTGTTGAAGAATGGTGTTGCATCCATCCAATAGAGTTCCAGACACTTGTAGAATCTATGCCAAGGCACATTGAAGCTGTTTTGGCGGCTCGTGGTGGCCCAACGGCCCTGGGCTTCGTTTCTACCACAGCTATCATATTCAATTGTTTTAAGATGGTCATACCAAGGATAATTTAGCTATTTGATTTTGATGTTTAGGACCCCTGTAAGTATATATATAAAAACGTAATGAACTATTATTTGATGAAACATTGAATTTGGCCTTACTGCTTACTTACTTACTTACCCATAGAAATGCATTGAATAACATATTCATACATGGCACTCAAGTATTTTCATATATACTGTACTTCCATTAATTTCTTTAACTGGTACCGGGCTACCTTCAGGTGAGTCTTGTATGTGTGTATGTCTTCGTGAGAGTCTCACCTTTCAATTGTAGGGTCATATTAGTGTGTCCACTGTTCGGACACTACAGAAAGACGTTGGCAAATCGGTGGTTCCGACTTCAGATGAGTCCCGTGATGCTTGTGGGGTTTGTAGCAAAACAGTAAACACCATCGTGTTCGTGAGAGACGTTTTTGTGAGGAGACCAATTTTTGGGATGTCTCCCAGTCTGACAAACACTGCTGTAGCTCTGCCACCTTCCACTGCAGATGCAGAAGGCTGATATCGGCATCGGCAGATGTGGTGGATGGAGACGCAGCCCATGTAAAAAACAGATATCTCTAGCTTAAACAGACGGATTGTGATGTTTTTTGAAAATCATGCTAATTAGATGTCCGTGGGGACGCAGACATTGACTCTAAGGGGTTTTAAGACACTTTTTGTTTTGTGTTGGTGTTTCCTTTAGTTTGGCAGTTACCTGTAGATGAAAGTGTTATGAGCTGATCTGGTCAAGTCCGGGACTCTGGCAAAGTCCTCAGCATTCAGCTTTGAACATCTGCCCAGTCCAGGATACCTCTCAGGACCCAGACTCAACAGACAGAAACAGACAAAAACACAGACACAAAGACAAACTACAAACCAAACAAAAGAAAAACACCTCTGAAGGGTTACCAGGGGTCTATTTCTTACAGGTACATTTTTGGAATACCACATCATGTGTTGACATACTTAGAAAACGCTGAGTCGTAATGAGGTTGTTTGGACGCTTCCTCTGACTATTTCAAGGCAGGCAGGCAAGCATGGTGAATTAGGAAAATGCTGGTATAAAGTGACTCACACATTCAGTTCCTTGAATTCCCTCTCTTTGGCCAGGAGAACTATTGGTTTTGCCACTGGATGCAAATTGAAATAGAATGTGAAAAATAAATGGAATAATGATTACTGACTGCATTTCAACACTCAGCTTTGACTCTAATATGTGTGTCACCATTTAAAAGTTAGTATGCAGTGTTACTGTATGTTGTTGGACACCCCAGCCTGACCTTAACAGCACTGGATATGTGGGAGTTATATAACCTCTTTTGGAGACAATGTTTAAGTTTGTATTAAAACAACTTTATTGTTACAAATAACCCTCTCAGATATTTATTCATGCACCTTAGTTATACTGCAACGTAGCACAACCAGTAGCAACAGAAAATGGTTTCCTTTACCTTAAACAGGAGACCTGCCCCGCCCAGTGAACCTCCTTAACTACTTCTTAAACCTTAAACATACAACCTAACCCACCTGACGTCGTCCTTAAAGTTTCTTCAAGTTTTACATGGCTGCCCCCAGTGTTCAGCAGGCCCCATCTGTCAACCAAATCACTACAACTCCCAAAGTTCATTGTGACTCATTCAAAACAATTTTCCTTCCTCCTGACCCCCACCTGCCCTTCATCTCCTGTGACCTCATGCAGAATACTGTCTCTCTTTATCTTCTTCTTTAATAGAACCAAAGAAAAGGCCTTGGAAGTGTGTTGAGCCCGTAGAAATACGATCACTAGAACAAACTCTATTTCTATTGTTGACCCAGTAAGCTGAGGAGAAGTATTAGAGAAAAAAAAAATTATGCTAAAAAAAGGTGTTCCATTTATACCCGGCGGCCTGGTTTATCCCAGAAAACAGTATGTGGCTAGTGGCAGGAGGGAAAGAGATGGATTTGTATAATACTGTATGGACAAGAGAGGAAGTAAAGGATAAAGTAGGACAGGGCTTGAGAGAGAGAGAGGGAGAAAGAGTTAGAGGGGGAGAGAGAGATCATTTTTCTGTGCTATTCTACTATTATTTGCTCCGCCTGCTTCACCTCCCCCCATGACCTGGCCTATCTCCCAAATGTAAGTGCACATTTAACCATGGCCCTATTCCCTATATAGTTTGGGACAGAGGCCAGGTCATTTGGGACATAGCCACGGTCTCACACTAGTTGTTTCCCTCTGTATTGATAACAGTGCATGAGGTGCCAGGGCTATAAATGTAGGACTTCCTGTCCATCAATCAGCCAATCCACTTTCCACTGGTCTGTCTGTTTGTGAGCCAGCCTGTGCCATGCCCTTTAGCTATGTTTGTCTTCCACCTTTTAAAATTCATCTACAGCGGTCCGGAAACACTCTTGTCATTCATGCATGTACAGTACACACACTGAAAGACAGCGACTCCGTTTGGGCTGATCTGTGACCCACTAGCACCTCCGCGGTAAGGGAATAAGGCAACCTCAGAGTTACACACAAGGATACTTTATTGACACACACAGAAAGGTACATGGGAAAGTAGTGGTTATGTAACAGGAGAAAACAAGAGGCATTGAATATACATATACCGAATGAACACACCAAGGCAAGAATGCACCGATACAGAACCTTACAGAAGAGAGCACTAATACACAGTAAAGGACTGTATAGAAATATAAGCTGATATGCTGCTGAACAACTAGCAGTAACATACAAAAATACACAACTCACTTTATACACGCACACCATCCCACATGTGCAGGAGATATGAATAAGTCCAGTTGTTGTTGTGCAGGACAGAGCTTGCTGCCTTCTCTGTGACTGCTTGATGGAGACTTAAAAGTGTGTGACCTAGAGAGTCAGAAGGATGGACAGATGTCCAGCCCTCTAGCAACCGCCCTAGCAACTGCCCTGTCAACCAATCAGTGACCAGGGCCCTAGGTGTGAAAGGACAGTTGAGGACGCTATGACCCCTAGCCTGCTAGGCTCCAGTGGGGTAGGGGTGCCTACTGCAAAGATGAGAAAGTTAGTGAGGTTGTTTCTGAGAAAGGGCTGTTAGATGGTGTGCTAATAGTCACAAAGAAGGACATTTGTAACACACATGTGCACACGTACACTCACTCATTCACAGCCAGAAACTCTCTCACACACACACACAAACACACTCACACGCTCCCGCTCTCACGCTGCCAAACATTAATCCACATTAAAAACCCATTCAGTAATGTGTGTACTTTTACATTCACAAGACTTTTAAACAATAAAATACGCACCTTTTAGCTTTGATGGAGTAGCCTGTTTTGAGAGAGCATGACATATATGTAAATGAACAAATGGAATTATCATACATGCTTATAACAAGTAAAGAAGCGTTCAACCTGCAGGCTTAGAGGGACTCGGTTGTTACCCATCTCACCTAATGAAACTTCTCTGTAGAGAACACCCTGTCCAAAGTACATGTTGACACTCAATGTTCTACCTGTTTGGTGGATATGTGGACGGATTCCTCCCTCACAGACAGTCAGTCATGAGCAAAGGGCCGACCCTAGGGGTCAAAGGTCATGAGTGTGGCCTGCAGGCAGGGCCCTTTAAGCTCTTACAAAACTCCCTGTACATTCCCTCCCTACTGGAATCCAAGGTCACCTCACTATGGTGTAACCGTTTCCAACCTGTCCCATCTCAACCTTCCACACCGGCGGATATTTTCCAGAGACTGGGAACACCGGAGGCATGGATCCAATCAGAGTGCCTCACAAAAGTCCCAGGCATGGGTGCTGCTTCATCATTCTATCCTCCTCCCTAAGTGTCAGTGCCTCTGAGCTACTGCATACGAGTGCAACAAATTCCACCCCAACAGGATAAGACTTGATTATAGGACGTAAAACAACAAAGACCCAAATCACTTACTCAATACATTTTAATGTATAGTCATTAGAGACTATATACTGCAGGAACGTGAAACCTATACGTGGCCTATTTATCATCTTTAGAAGTACCTATCCTAATAATGTGTCACTAAGGTAGGGGTCAGGAGGGCTCTGTCTACCCCGGGCGCTGACACTCTGATTTGTAGGTCGGCGGGTCGGGTCCCTGCTCCAGCAGGCCCTGTCTCCTATCTCCTAGCTCTGTCAATGGCCTCACTGGCCTTTCCCTCTTTCCCAAGTTGTCTGTGGGAATGGGCCCCACTGTGGAGCTCCGCACTGGGGACCTCCTGCAGCCCACTGGGCTTCCTCTGGGTTAGAGGATATGTAAATGTTAATGGAGCAGAGCACGAGTCCTTGTGTCAATAAGGTTACTTCCTTTGTAATACAGTCACAAATTAGTCTATGATCAATGGGAGACTGTTCACCCAACCCACCCAGTAGCCATCTCTCTACAATTGGTCAACTAACTAGGCTAGCAGAAGCAGGGATGTTGACATACAACTAAAGGCTGGACTAGTGTGTAGAGTAAGTGGAGGAAAGCAGTATGCGCATATGTGTGCACGCGTGCAGGCAAGTGTGTGTGCATGTTTGTGTGTGTGTGAGAGAGAGAAAAAGGGAGAGAGAGAGATTTTTAAAATAACATATGTCACATCTCCCCGAGAGAAAAATGCACTTTGTGCAGACTTTGTTTTCCTAAGGATTTGTGTGGGGGAAACACTTTCAATCAAACTTACTTGAAATGGCTAGGTGTTGCTTCAAAGAACACTTTCTGCTTCTCGCTACAGTCATAAGGCAATGATTGAGTTGCGATTCTGACATAGATGTAGGTTGTATAGCATCGTACGGCTTCCATTAGCAGTTTTCAGTGTAAATACTTTTTTCAGTGTAAATGCTATTTTATGATTTCCTAACAAACACTGAGGAGTCAGGATACGGTTCTCCTGTTTACCTGTGTATGTGGTGTGTCCATATATAGACCTAGACTTAGACTCAATATTGTTCCAATCAATTGAGGGCAACTAAATGGAGTGTACTTTGAGAAGTCCACTTAACCAATGCTTTATTAAAGAAGGGTCAAGCGATATATAACGGTCTCTTGTGATGTGTGGTCAGGTGTGCGGCCAGGTCAGGAAAATGTTGATGGAGTGTGTCCTTACCTTCCAAATATCTTCCACTTGAAGTAAGTCTGAGCTTCAATATAAACCGTCAGTTTATTCAGTTATATTTAGCCGTAGACGATTGTAGACATTGACATAAACACACTCGTGGTCAGACACACACAAACACACGCATAGACATAGTTGATGGACTCAGGTCTTTATGGGTAGGGTTACAGATGACTATCGTTAATAAATCCACTTCTCTCTCTCTTTGTCTGCTCAGCAAAGCTTATTTTACAGCTAATTAAACGTTGCTCCAGTTGAGCAGCAACCTGTTCCTCTGACCTAGCTAGAAGTATGGACTAGCAAGTATCGATACGCTGAAATTAGAAATGTTGGAGGGTGACCATTCATTTGGAGGGGATCTCTGAAAGAGGACTTTGTTCATTAAGGGTTAGGTTGTGACGGCTATGGACCGGAGTCAGTAACCGTTGTCTACCTTGCTCTTAGTAATATCCTGTGTCTGCAGTCATCCAAGGTATATATCGCACGCTTTTCCCATCCGTTTCTCTCTCCGACCAACCGCCACACATGACAGATATTCCACTGCCTTGTAGAAATTAGGGAAATTGTGTCAAAACGAGGGGGGGGAAATTAAACTCACCGAAACAAAGATTCCATAATGTTTGTGGAATTTTGTGTTTAGCAATATAGAAACAGACTAAGTTAAAAAATCCAGTGGTTAGAAAAAAACAACACACAGACATACACGCACACACCCTTCCCTCTTACCATCTCCCCCACTTTGCAGCTAACCACGTTTGGGGTTTTGGTGGAGGGACTGGTGGGATGGGGGAGAGACTAGAGAAAAACAAGCCTCCAAAGTTGCTCCCTGTTTCATTTGAATCAGCCTTGCCTTGTTTCTATGGCATCCTGAAAACGGACAAAAACGTCACCCATAACGAGGCAGAGCGACAAATTAAACACTGTACTGAAAAGTTTTAAAACTTTAATAAATAAGCAACAGCCATGTTGAGACGTCTAACATCCATACCACTCGCTAACATAACAAACATGTCAAAGCTAGCCAGCTACAGTGGTGGGTGTATAATTAATATGTGTCAATATTAGAGCTTTTTCTCGCCTTGTGTTGCTAGCAGTGTATCAGTGTTGCCTGGGCTATCCTCAAAATCCCAACTATACTGACATTTCTCTTTTCCCCACCCTTCGGTCCACACAATCCTCAAAATTCTGACACATATATATATATATATATATCTTCTTCCCCAGTACTGCCTTCAAAGTAGCACAAGCATGAAGGAGACCTTTAAGGCAAATTGCTTGGATAATGGATGTTTCCAAAAATATAGGAGAGTAGGCAGGCCCCCTGACCGAGGGTTTGGCCCAGCGCCTAGCCAGTTAGTGGCCTTGGGCCAGCTGTTCTCGTTAGCTGCTGAGCATTCCGTTCCCTGAGCCTGGCTGGGCTCGTCACACTGCCACTGGGAGAGGTGTGAGGAGAGCAGTCAGCCTGCCTTCTCTGCTGCTACCTGATCCCTCGCTCCGCATCCCTCAGCTCATAACGCCCAGCTAGCGCCCAGACACACACACACATTAACTCCTTCTCTACTTCCTTTGTTACTTCTTCTTCCTCTCTTTTTCTCTCCACGCTCCTCTGACTCAGGTCTTGGAGGCTACTGTGAGGTGATATTTCACTACAGGCAGCGTCTGGAAAAATTGAAATTTTGGGGAAATGCTACCTAATTCTGCTTATTGATTTACATTGTCATAAAGGGAGCCTTTGTGTGTAGAAGTGGACTGCTTTTCTGGCGGCTGACCTTCCCTTGGCTCCGGCACTACTCACTGTCTCTGGGGGTCACTGGCTGTAGTATTGTATGCGCTAAGTCTACTGTTTGCGTGTGTGGCTTGCATAATGGCCTGGTATACCACTCAGTCTTTGGAGGCAATGCCTCACCAAAGGCATAAAGTCCTATAGACGTCGCTAGGAAAATAGCATTTATCTTAGGTAGTCTCTTCCCATAGCTTGTGGCAGGCAATAGTAGTCACAGATGACACTGGACCGAATAAAATTGTCAATATAGAATGAATCTGACATTGAATAGGGTTTACATTAATCTATCACCTCTAGTATGATGTATTTAAAAAAGGTGGCAAATGTACTGTGGTGATACAATTTTATGAATAGGCCCTATGTCTGTGCAAGAGCACAATTTTACTGTACATTTCTATACATTACTCAGCATTATGAACTCTTAGCTGAATGCTCATAGACAGATAATACTGGGAAATAAGCATTCGGTGCACAGAGCTCATGGGGTTGAGGGCTCTTGGAAAATAGAAAATGCTAAAGCGATTATGGGCTGAAGACACTGATGTGATGGATGGAGAAAAGTGCTAGCAGTGTATTTTCACTTCAACCTACACCACATACATCCTGCACCAGAACGACAAGGGAAAGACGTTCAGGAAATGTTGTTTGCACTCGGCCGGAGTTATAACTTTTCCCCCACTCTGCTGTGAGAGGAAAACAGTATAGGCTGTAATAATATATACCATGTAGCAGATGCTTTTATCCAAAGCTACTAACAGTCATGCCTGCATACATTTTTAAGTATGGGTGGTCCCAGGAATCAAACCCACTATGCTGGTTTTGCGAGCTCCATGCTCTAGCTACTGAGCTACAGAGGATCACTGTCTACCTAGTCTTGAGTCATACCCACATAAATACCCTTGCTCACGTAAATACTGACACCATCTTACTCTCTCTGTAGATTTCTCTGTCTCTCTCTCTCTCACACACACACACACACACACACACACACACACACACACACACACACACACACACACACACGTACACTATAGTTACGACTGAATGACACAGACACAGATAGTCATGCATAAAAAAAAATATGCTAACAATGGGTTTTGAACACACACACCAAACCTCATCAGAACTCCCACGCTCAGCACTACAGTGTCTGGGTGGTGTTATGAAACGGTGCTTCCATATGGGGAGCTGCTGCTGCTGATGGTGGTGAGGCTTAATGATTTGACACCAGCCCTGCAGAACACACACACACACACACACTGCCTTAATTGACTTGTAAAACCCACTAAAATGCATTTTTATGGGACCAGTCACACGGGATTTGATATTTGCCTGGCTAACAATTCTGTCATAGCCACACTGCCTTCATTCCCGATTCAAGACCACTTTATACTTATATCGGATTTTAAAAAAGAAAAGCGTATCAAAGATGCTCATCACATTGGCAGATTGATATGTGTAAACCTGGTGTGTGAAGTCATTCTGAGCCTGAAAGGAGACTGACTGACTGTGGATTGTGGATGGAGTATGGCTGGTGTGCTGGTCAGGCCCTACCCTGGAAGTCAACCAGGCAGTTGTAAAGATATAAATGAGTCCGTCCTCTTTGTGAACTGACAGCTCGGACTTGGGTGCTACTTCTGTGAGGCCCCTGCGATCCCCGCCACTGCTCTCTTTGTTGTCGGAGTCCCGTGTTGTCCGCACCCTCTTACCCCCACTGTGCAAACCCAGGGGCAAACACCAGACGAGGACATAATGTATGGGCTTGGCTGTTGACCGTCCAGACCCTCAGGGGGCAGATCAAGCACTGTGAGGCCAGTTGAGGGGAGTTTTCATTTGGGCCAATTTGCACCCATCTGGCCGACCGCTGGCGGAGGACACGGCAGACACAGTAGACACTCCAGCTTTCAGAGCCCTGTCAAGCTGAAGAGGGGATGTGACTTTTCACAGCCAGGCCCCAACCAGCCAGGACCACAGACCCCCAGCCTTCCCTCCCAACCTGCTAAATACCACTCAGAGGTTGGCTGGAGGCTGGACCAGGCTGGACGATAAGGAAACACACATAACAGTGACCTAACAGTAACACTCAGGGCCTGGCTGCATAGAGGGGCTTCCACATTTAGTGGGGCCTTAACTCACCACTGCATTTGTCATACAGATAGAGGAATTTAGAGCAGGGTTGGGGGTCATATCCATTCCAGTACAGTCAATACAGGAAAGGAAATTATATTTCCATGAAGAACGGAAAATAAATGGAAATCCAATGAATATCTATTGAATGGAAATGCAACCCTGGTACGCGCCTCTGGTCCTGGTTGTGGGTCTGTACCCTCCAGATTCACCTCTCTCACACCTGATGTCTTTCCTCCTCTCTGTAGCAGAGACAGGGCCATGACCCCAGGCTGAATAACAGTCACCTATGGGACTTACAGTCTTGCTCCCACTGTAAAGCTGTCAACACACCACACAGTTTCTCCTAGTGACGCCACCAAGGGTATAAGCCAACTAGACATTATCCCTTATGCTTCTCAAAAGTACTGAGACATAACTGCATTTCATCACAGCTATATTTCATCATGATCTTATTTGGTTTTCTTATCGATGTGCCCTTGTGCAAGGCATTTTAACCCTAATTTGGTTCAGGGGGTGACAGTGTAAAAAAAAACATTTCATTGCACCTATCCAGTGTGAAAAGAAATTTTTTTTGGTGCCTGCAGAGCTCATGGGGGCATCACTGTCAGGCATATCAGCACTAATGGTATGAGAGATGGCCTTCATGAGATGATCTGATAGGATCTGAAGGGAAGGAATGTGGGTGTGTCTCCTGGCAGAAGTAAAGACTCATTTGTACACGTTAAATACATATAGGCTTAAGGCTGTTCCCAATTCACACGCGAGCCAATTGTGTTACTTTATTCTTTCCCATACTGAACATATTTGAGTCTATTTGTAACTGTTGCATACCGTATGTACTGGCACAGGGAAAGGGATATTCATTACCCAACAAATTCAGTGGAATTGCACAGAAGAATTGAGAAGACTGAGGCACTTTGGAGCAATATTGTATAATTGGGCATCAGGTTAGTCTCCTCATGCCCTGTTGTTCGTTTCAGCTTAGCACATTTCTGTGGGATCCATTTACATTTTAATAATTTAGCAGACACTCTTACCCAGAGTGCATTCATCTTAAGATAGCTAGGTCAGACGATCACGTCAAAGTCGTAGCAAGTACATTTTTTCTCAAATACGTTATCAGCAAAGTCAGTGCTAGTAGGAAAAGACAAGTGCAAGGTTGTTTTTTGGGGGGGAGGGATAAGACAGACAGCTTAATTAAAAAAAAATGTTTTGAAGAGGTAGGCGCCAGGTAGCCTAGTGTTGGGCAAGTAACCGAAACTTGGCTGGTTCGAAACCCCAAGCTGGCACAGTGGAAAAAACCTGCAATTCTTCCCTTGAGCGAGGCAGTTAACCTACAACAAAAACTACTCCATGGACATCGATTAAGGCAGCCCCCCGCACCTCTCATTCAGAGGGGTTGGGTTAAATGCGGAAGACACATTTCAGTTGAATGCATTCAGTTGTGCAACTGACTACAGTAGGTGTCTCATTCTCAGATGTTTTTGGAAGATGGACAGAGACTCTGCTGTCATTGCATCATTTGATATTTGCGACAGGGTGTTGTCCAGGGTCATGCCAAAGTTCTTTGCACTCTGGGAGGGGGACACCATGGA
This sequence comes from Salmo trutta, assembly GCF_901001165.1. Lineage (NCBI taxonomy): Eukaryota > Metazoa > Chordata > Actinopteri > Salmoniformes > Salmonidae > Salmo > Salmo trutta. The sequence continues at coordinate 39,327,075 of NC_042973.1, forward strand.
GTAGTCAACCGTGATGGAGAGTTCTAGGAGCGGGCAGGCCTTCCACAGGAGGAAGAACAGCTCTGTCTTGTTGAGGTTGAGCTTGAGGTGGTGGGCTGACATCAGAAGCTTTTGTATTTGTGCATTAAACAAAAGGAGAGGAGATATATTCTGACTGTTTAAAGTCTATCCTGTCCCATGCGAATAGGCTATTTAAACAAGATACCTTTTCTTTTTATATGCTATATATAGGCATCAAATAGACAAAACACAAAATTGTGAATCCACTCAAAAGTGCAATAAAATAATGAATAAAAAGGAAAGTTGGATAGAACTTAGGTGCTGTTGTAATGAGATAAAACATAGGAATTCCTCTCACTAGAGGTACAGCCTTCACTGGAGGAGCCATACGGCTAGTGAAAGTGGTCTGCCCCTGTCCGCTGCATTTGGAGAGCCATTCTGCTAGTGAAAGTGGTCTTTCCCTATCCCTACTCTCTCCTTCTGTGTACGGCCACCACGCCCATCCCCAGCCATTGTCAGAGCTTTGTAATTACAGGGCAGGGCAGTGCAGTTAAAAATACAGGGACAAAGCCATCCATGTCACAGGTCCATGTAGGTCAATAGGCCTGCTGGTTAGAGGGCAGGGAAAGCCAGGAATCCCTAATTATGGGTTGCACTGTACTGTGTGCTTGTTTTTGTGAGTGTGCATATGTGAGAGAGATATAGGGTAATTAAATCAAGTCCTATATCAATTCAGTGAAATTCATGAATTGTCTTGCACTCACACAAAAATAACTAAAGCAGGTGTAGGTGTTAATGTGGCCCCAGGCAGCCCCATAACAACATTGTCTGAAGGCGAGGTCAAGCTTTTGCAAAACGCATCATATGACGACGTGGTTGGTGACACTTTGCTTCTTAATAGTCCAATGTCTTGAAAACTTGACTGCTAACATGCCCAAAAATTGGGACTGTATCAACAGTGGAATGAAAGAAATACCAAAAGATAGTTTGAGTGGATTTTACAGTTTACATGATCTTATTAAACTTTCTTTAGCCTCCCTTTAACCAATCATGTGCAACGATTAACGTTACCTACTGGCTATTACAGCTGCTCTTACTTATTTAGGGAAAGAATCTGTTAATGGCCAAAAATGTTTTATTGCCAGGCAAAATAACAGTTGGACTGTTCATCAAGAGAACCAGTGAACTACAGTATTTGAATGGGTAAATACCCACATTCATTGCCTTTTTCATTGGTGTGTGATTATTTTCTCTCCCTGTCCCCAAATGATCCCTAAGTACAGAGAGCGCACACGGTCAGTCACCACGGGTAGGTGTGTGACTTTTGCCAGCTGTCTATGGTACTCCGCTGGGGAGCAGGAGTCAGACTTCCCCTAGGACGGGGTGGGGCACCCCTTCACAGCACACAAACGCAGCGTTTTACTTACCCTCTCACTGAAATGTTGGTTTAGGTAGGGGGGAGATGAGATGTGGGGGGGCTTCTTGGCTAACAGGCCCAGAAATGACATTCTGCCGCCAACTTTGAGCTGCTTCTGGTCTAACCTCAAACGAAGGAGTGGAGGGCCAAAGTAAACCAGGATATAAGCAGTGTCTGGGATGCCTGAGGGAAAGGCAACAAACGTCCCCTGCCCTCCTCACTGTCTAAAGGCCTACTGACTAATCCCCTGATATTGCTCCATGAGCTAAACCTGCGTCCCTCCTCAACCGGCCAAACAGTCTAGCATTGTGTCGCTGTTCTTTTGGGCTTTTACATGAGTCACTCATTGGCAATGTGTGTGTCCAGCGTTGAATCCTCTTTTTCCTCAGAACCCACAGTGTTCCTCAGAACAAGAGCACGCTGTTACAGTAACATGGTCAGATGCATTTCGGCTCTTGCAATATGTTGTGTGACATACCTTTTGTGATAGTATTCCAGTCAGATCCACTCAGTAGACACTATCTTATGGTATGCACAGAGGCAAGCCTTGTCGATAAAAGTAAATTGATCTATTTCATAGTGTTACGCACACCTCTAGGAAGAGGGAACGCAACACCCTGCTACAACTCAACTCTCTGTGGTGTGAAAGAGGTATGGACCGTAGGTGTGAGCAAGGATGACAAAAGGCAGAGAATTACCGTTTACAAGGAATTTATGCCATTACGCGGTAATTTGGGGGAAAAGGGGCTGGACGGAACCAAAGCAAAGAAAGTAAATATCAAAGCCCCCTCTCCTACCTACCCACTACCTACCTAACTAGCACCACCTGGTGCACTAACAAAAATACAGGGGGTGGTCCGCCCAGGTCTTTCCTAGTGTGCATAGACAGTGAATACTACATGTTATGTATGCCCTCAGGCCTCTTGCCTAAGCACTCCCTAGGTGCCTTCCCCTTCCCCCCTAGGAACAAATGAAACAGAAGATTATAAACAATTTCACACAAAAAAAGGGGAGAAACACAGGATATCAAATAAGCTGACTGAGCAACAAACTAACACAGAACATACCAAGGCTGCTCCCAGCAACAACTAACATAGGCAGTTTTGGTATGTACTTGTCTATGTACTGTCTATGTACTCTCAGCAACAATCAACCTATGATATAACCATCAGCCTTCTCTCAGCAATCATCTAGCACAGTACATACCAACCCTGTTAGCAACAACCAACATGATAACCCTCAGCCATCTGCCTCCTCTCTCAGCAATCATCTGGTGCTCTCTTCAGCAACAGAACACTGGCTTATATTGCTTCAGAAGGAGAGTAAATTGAAGACAGCTGCGTCCTGACGAGGGGGCAGGGTCAGCTCTCCAATCATCAATGGGGGCCAACCAATCAGCTGCTTGGGGAGAATTTCAAGAAGCCATTTCCTGAAACACACAAACTACAACACAGAAACTGGGGAACGTAACACGCCCACCACAAAAAATGCAAACATACAGTTTGCAAAAACCAACACATCCTCAGTTACTAAACCCGTGATAGAGCGTCGGCAACCACATTCGCCGAACCCGTCACATAGGCTATTTCTACATTGTACAAGGATACAATCAGAGCCCACCGCATAAGGCGGTGGTTCTGATTGTACATTTGCTTCAAAAACACAAAATATGGTCCGTGAAGACCAGTATAGGCAAGGCACTGGAGCCCACATATACTTCCAAGAACTGTAAGGCTAGCAATAAAGCCAGCGTCTCTTGTTCAATGGTGGAGTACCTTGACTGACACGAGTTGAACTTACGGGAGAAGAAACTGACGGGCCGATCCACTCTATCTTCCTGCAAGACAACCGCACCCACCCCCACTATACTAGCGTCTACCTCCAACTTAAAAGGTTTGTCAAAGTTGGGGGCGGCAAGCACTGGAGCACTAAAAAGTAGCGCTATAGCGGACTCAAAAGCATAGTTACAGTCCTGGGACCACTTAAATGGTACCTTGGGACTAAGTAGAGATGAAAGGGGAGCTACTACCGTTGAGAAATTCTTACAGAATGTACAATCGTACCCTACCATCCCCAGGAATCTGCGCAACTGGCGGTGAGTTGTGGGAGCAGGAAAAGCAACAATTGCTTCCACTATGCCAGTTACTGGGCGCACTTGACCTCATCCCACTTGTTTCCCTAAGTAAGTCACAGTAGCCTTCCCAAACTTGGCCAAATTGAGGGTTAAAGAAGCATTCTCCAACCACTGAAACACTTTAAGGTGGCGAGATGATCAGACCAAGTAGACGAATGAATCACCACATCGTCAAGATAAGCAGTACAATTTGGTACAGCCGCAAACACAATGTTAACTAGGCGCTGAAAAGTAGCAGGTGCATTACACATTAAAGGGCATCACAGTGTATTGTACGAAGTTATCTGGCGTAACGAAAGCTGAGATGTCAGAAGCTCGAGAGGTCAGAGGCACCTGCCAACAACCTTTTAACAAATCTAACTTACTAACATAAGCAGCAGAGCCTATTCTATCAATGCAGTCATCTAAGCGAGGTAGAGGAAAATAATCAGACTTTGTAACGGCATTTACTCGACGATAGTCCGTACATAAGCGAGACGTACTGTCAGGCTTAGGAACAAGAATACACGGAGAACTCCAGGAGCTGTTACTGGGTTTTGCCATGTCATTCTGTAATAAATAAGCTACCTCACTTTTCATTACCTCCCTTTTCTTTGCATTAACCCGGTACGGATGCTGACTTATAGGAGCGGCATTCCCCACATCCACGTCATGTTCCGAGATTGACGTGCGACTTGGAACATCCTGAAACACATTGAGAAAACTGTTTTTCAATAGGATAAATCCTTAGTTTGATCGTTACCCAAATGTTCCATTTGAGAGGGTAACTTTTTCAGCATCTCTGAATTACATAAGCGTTCACACTGCTGTAACGTATGGCGTAACGCCAACCCGTCCTCCTTATCCTCCTCTAGGTCCCAGCCAGGCTTCAGCATCACCGCAGCCACACTGGAGACGGCGGCCTGGACCGGCTTACCTGAGGAACTGTTGGGAGAATCACGCACATAATATGCTTTCAGCATGTTAACATGACACTCGGGAAGAACGCCTCCGATCTGGGGTCTTTATCACATAATTGGTGTCACCGAGCTTCTTTTCCACAAGATATGGTCCAGAAAATGTGCTGACAGAGATGAGCCAGGGATTGGCAACAAAACTAAAACTTGATCCTCTGGTGCAAAAGAACGGCCAACAGCCTTTTTGTCATAATGCAACTTCATGCGTTTTTGAGAAGAGGAGAGAGACTTTTGGGCTAACGCACATGCAGCGTCCAGTCTCTCCCGCATCTTACTGACATAATCCAACACATTTTTAGGGGCGCTACTGGGTGTAGGAGATATGATAAGCTCCTTCAAAACTTTCAGCGGACCCGTGGGGTGTGTCCAAACACAAGGTCAACAGGACTGAACCCTAAGGACTCTTGCATTGTTTCCCTACTAGCAAATAGGACAAAGGGCACCCCCTCATCCCAATCGGTACTGGTATCCATGCAATACTTGCGTAGCATTGCCTTCAGTGTCTGATGCCAGCGTTCGAGAGCCCCTTGACTCCGGATGATACGGACTGGAGACCTGATGGGAAATACACAGCGTCTTTAACACATTAGAGAACAGCTTTGACATAAAGTTGGATCCCTGATCAGTTTGGATTAATTTAGAGAGTCCAAACGTAGAGAAGAACTTCACAAGTGCCTTCACCACAGTCTTAGCCGTTATTGTACGGAGAGGAATAGCCTCTCGGTATCAAGTAGCACATTATTGTTAGTAAGAACTGGTTACCTGACCTGGTTTTCAGCAACGGACCTACACAATCAATTATTACTTTTTCAAATGGTTCCCCCACCACAGGAATCGGGCAGAGCGGCGCACGAGGAACTGTTTGATTCGCTTTCCCAGTGAGTTGACATACGTGACATGTTTTACAAAATTGGACAACGTCAGACTTCAAACCTGGCCAAAGAAATGAGAAAAAAAAAAAAAAAAGTTGAAGGACTCGGTTATAAATCGTCGTGATCCCTAAATGTCCGGACCATGCCTGGTCATGGACGAGTGACAACACCTGCTGTCGGAACGGTGTAGGAACAACCACTTGACACACTTCACTCCAGTCACCAACGGTGTCATGAGCTGCCCATTTACGCATCAAAACTCCTGCTTCCATAAAGTAGGCGGTCTCCTTAGTTTTAGCTTCCTCAGTGGAAATTACCAAAGCAAAACACTTGCGAAGACTGGCGTCTCCCTTTTGACATTTGATCAGCTTCGAGGGTGACAGACAAAAGAATGTCATGTAATTGGGGGGGGGGGGGGGGGGGGGGGGGGATTTCGCTTTCCCCTGCCTTAGTTTTTACGGGGGTAAAAACTGTCGGCATTGCAGAAGGAATACTCGGTGCATTGTCTTCTACCTCAACATTCTCAAAAACGGAACTAGACAAATCCACCACATCTCCTAGCTTGCGAGATTGTGCCCTCGTTAACACACAACCTGGAAAAACATGTGGAAAGTCTTGAACCAATTATCTGCAATTATGATTTCTGGGTTGTCTACTACCTCTAAGACAGGAGTGACGTTACCGCCAGCGATATCATTCCCTAGTAACAATGTGACTCCTTTTTCTGGCAGTGTAGACACTACACCAACACGGAAACGTCCTGATACCAAGTCTGACACTAAGTGGACCCAGTGTAATGGTACAGGTACTGTTTGTCTCTATCCCCTGTAATATGACATGCGAGCCACAATACGAAACCAGGGTAAAGCATCAGTAACCATTACTGACTGCGCCGCCCCGGTGTCTCGTAAGATTGGTATTGGCTTTTGATCAGCTTGTTCTCCAGTTAAGGAAACACAACCGGCAGTTATAAACTGAGCATAGATAGGATCCGGTTTCCCAAATGTGAATCAATAACTCGGTCCAACGGACGAGCCATAGACTTGACTAAACCCACACTTCATTTTTGGGGACGGTGACAGGGACTATTTCGGTTTATTTTTCAAAATCGGGCAGTCCGCAATCACATGACCCTTTTGGTGACAGTAAAAACATTCACGGATTTCATGAAAAGGCTTAGGGTTTCAGAGGAAAAGCGCCCTGAACGAGGCACTGATGACGTAATCGTTCAGCCTTCAAAACGAGGTGCACCAAAGACAGTTTTGTGTCAAAGCGTACTCATCTGCCAACACTGCTGCCTGGGCCAATGTCACCACTTTCTGTTCATTTAAATGAACTACAATTCTATCAGGAGGTTGCTTTTAAAATCCTCCAACAGCATCAACTCCCGAATATCAGCAAAGGTGTTAGCTTTGCTGGCTGAACACCAGCAATTAAACAGAGACTTTGTCGCTAGCAAACTCAACAAAAGTACAGTGAGATGTTTTTTTGTGGTTCCTGAAGCGGTGTCTATAAGCTTCAGGCACCAACTCATAAACCCGCAACACGGTAGTTTCAAATGTATCATACTTTAAACTGACTTCCAGGGAGAGAGCAGCTACTACTTCCTGGGCTTTCCCAGACAATTTACATTGTAACAGGAGCGGCCAAAACTTGAGTGGCCAATGCAGCAGCCACACGCTCAAACGCAGAGAAATAGGAATCAACTTCCGACTCTCGGAATGGAGGGACTAAAGCTATATTTCTACTCACATCGAAGTGGGCTTGATGATCAGCAGCTTGTGGAGTCGCACTGGAGCCAGCGTCTAGCTCCAGTTGTCAGAGCCTCACCTCCTTGTCAATTTCCATTTTCCTAATTTCAAGTTCAAACTGCATCTGTCTCTATCTTTTTGCTCCATTTCTAACCGGGCCAGCCTCACCTTCAGCCTAGCGGTCCCGCCTGAACGACCTAAAGCAGAAGATAAAGGATTGAATCGGGGCAATGTAAAGGGGGTACGAGCAACCCCTTCCTCCGCCCTGTCCTCCGACTTGGCATCGGAAGGTCTACCAGTCTCCTCTCCTGAAGCCTCCCTCTCGTCATCTTGCAATGAGAAAATTCGTTTTCTCACTAAACCCTCCCTGACTTGCACCAAAAGCTCAGCCTTTAGGGCTTTCTCAGGGATGAGAAGAGGCAGCCATCTTGTACAATGCAGTCCACTGAACACACAAACTAAACAAGTCATCCAAACTCACAACCTACCATCACACCTCAATCACCAATCACAGACAGCTCAGTGCAGCAGGGTCTGGTGGGTTTAATGGAATCCCGGATTAGCCCCCATTATGTTACGCACGCCTCTAGGAAGAGGGAACGCAACACCCTGCTACAACTCAACTCTCTGTGGTGTGAAAGAGGTATGGACCGTAGGTGTGAGCAAGGATGACAAAAGGCAGAGAATTACTGTTTACAAGGAATTTATGCCGTTACGCGGTAATTGGGGAAAAGGGGCTGGACGGAACCAAAGAAAGTAAATATCAAAGCCCCCTCTCCTACCTTACCTGCCTACCCACTACCTACCTAACTAGCACCACCTGGTGCACTAACAAAAATACAGGGGGTGGTCTGCCCAGGTCTTTCCTAGTGTGCATAGACAGTGAATTCTACAGGTTATATATGCCCGCGGTCCTCTTGCCTAAGCACTCCCTAGGTGCCTTCCCCTTCCCCCCTGGGAACAAATTAAACAGAAAATTATAAACAATTTCACACAAAAAAGAGAAGCACAGGATATCAAATAAGCTGACTGAGCAACAAACTAACACAGAACATACCAAGGCTGCTCCCAGCAACAACTAACATAGGCAGTTTTGGTATGTACTGTCTCACTCTCAGCAACAACCAACCTATGATATAACCATCAGCCTTCTCTCAGCAATCATCTAACACAGTACATACCAACCCTGTTAGCAACAACCAACATGATAACCCTCAGCCATCTGCCTCCTCAGCAATCATCTGGTGCTCTCTTCAGCAGCAGAACACTGGCTTATATTGCTTCAGGAGTCTGTAATTGAAGACAGCTACGTCCTGACGAGGGGGCGGGGTCAGCTCTCCAATCAATGGAGGCCGACCAATCAGCTGCTCGGGGAGAATTTCAGGAAGCCATTTCCTGAAACACACACTCACAAATACACAAACTACAACACAGAAACTGGGGAACGTAACACATAGCTATATGAGTTTTATATCTATTGACCATGACAGTGCACTGAGTGATTAGGTGAATTGCTGTTGTGGTTTTCAGATGTATCTGGACAACTTAAAAGGGTTTATAATGTGCCTGTATACTGTACAATGTGTCTTTGTGCCTTGTGTGGCAGTACTGAGGCAAAACTGTGGCAATACTGCCCTCTCCTGGCAACAGCTGGAAAACAGCTTTTACTGAATCACTCACCTCTCATCCTGCTCTGTAGGTTTAGTAAAGCTAATATCCCTGCTGACTTATGTACCTGTACTGTTCTTTATTCTACAAATAGTTATGCAACTATATACATGAATGAATGAATGAATGAATGGTCAATGATATATTATTATTATATTTATTTACTCTGGAGTTAGCATTTTATTATTCTTAAACCATACATTTATAGAAATGCATTTAGAATGGCAATTGTCATGCTTTTTTAATGGATGCAACTTGAACGAAAGCAAAACGATGTAAAATATGTTTCAGAAATCTGACCCCCTCTTTCTCCTCTCTGTCTCTGCAGGACTCCCAGACGGTAAACTGACAGATTGGTGGTCCACGATGAGAACGGAGAGATAATCGCGCAGAGCCGCCCTCCCATCCCTGCCGTTTGTGCCAATGGAAGCAGCGTATTGATCCATACTCCCAGACTCATCATGCCTCTGCCTCCCAGATAGCATCTCTGAGGACCAGGCCTGCCCAGCAAGCCTCGCCTGCACCATGGCAGGAGAGACTCAGCACACGTACGCTGTCAAAAAGCTGGACGCTGAGTTCAAACTGCAGGATGAGGGCACTGCACTGGAGCAGTACAGCAGCAATGAGAAAGCCACAAAAGAGTCTTCAGAGCACTTCTCAAGTTCGGACGTGGAGGAGCGGACAATCAGCAGAGGGGCCAAGTTTGTAGACAAGGACAGGGACTATACTCAGCAGCGCGAGGCTGTGATCCGACCTCAGCAGGCGGGGAAAATAGACTTCAAGTCACTGCAGAACAAGCCTAAGTTCGCCAGCAACAGGACGTGGCCCAGTGGCAAAAGCAGCCCCCAATCCCCCAGCGGAAAGAACCGGAGCCGAGACAAGGGTAAGCGGTCAGGGAAGTCGGAGCGCGGCAACCCACAGCAGCTATACAGACTCAGCATCATCAACCCACGCTCTAACCCTACAATCGGCATCGCCTACCCACAGCAGAAGGTCTCGCCACCCAAGAAGCTGGAGGCCAGTCGAGGCCCTGTGTCGGGCAGCTACAGGTTCCACGTGCCCAGTATACCAGAGCGAGAGGCCGAGCTGCAGCAGGAGGAGCTCAACTACAGCCGCTGCTTCCAGGAGACCTCCTCCAATCTCACCTCCCCGAGCTATACCTCACAGGCACTGGGAACCACAGGTGGGACATCCACACACCAGCAGCCACCCCAGCAGCAGCAGCAACCAGGGCCAATGGAGAACAATAATAACACACAGCCAAGCGGCCAGCTGCTCTTCCCAGACTTTCAGTTGAGTGGCTCCAATGACTGGCAGTCTCCAGAAAGGACTTTTAATGGTTCTAACTATGGGATTTCCTCACAAAAATCCACAGTTCTCTCGGAGGTGAACAAGGCAAATGTCAGCTTTCTGCCATTTCAGTACGGATACCTCTTATTGGAAGACTCAAACCCAGACCCTTTTCCCTGTGATCAGAACCCCCAATCCCAGGACTATATAGACTCCTCTTTGACTCCTGCCCAGGTGACTCTTAACTCTTTTACCTTTCAGACATCTGTGGAGGGGCAGGAGGGGGTTCAGAATAACACTCAATTCAACAGTGACCAGCGACAGGACAGGTCTTCCTACCCCCATCCTCCACAGCCACCACAGTACCTGCAAGCACCACAAGGGGCCACGTCCTCTATGCACTGCACCAGGGGCCTGAGTGAGGACTCAGCTAGTAGTGAGAGCTCTGGCTCTATCTCCCAGCAGTCAGATCAGGGTAAGAGTTCCCTGCCAGATAGCACGGACACTTTCGTCCTGGCAGACAATCGGGATGTAGCCCTCACTTCAGGGAGCAAGAGGAGTTGCCACCCCAAAGACAGTGCTGCTGCCAGCCAGAGAACACATATTCAAGCCAGTGTACACCATGCCAGAAATATTGCACAAGGTCCAAACTCCCAAATGCACTTTTCAAACAAAGCCTACAACAGCAGCCCTCGACTCAATAGCATCCACATGGGCTCAGTGCCTTTTGACAAAAGCGTCAACACCAAGCCCCATAGTAGGTTACCACACTCATGGGAGGGACCGAATAAGACCTTTTCACCAGCAGACCAAAACACTATGGCTTATCCTAATATGAATGATAAGTTTCAGAACCAACCAGCCGTCGATCAAAGGCCAAACACATCCAAAAGCAGTAGGATGCCATGGCAGCAGATACGCCTAACTTCTGTCATGCCAAACCAAAACAGGACCGAGTTGTCTAGGCAACAAAGCAACCAAAAGCTCACTTTTTTGGTAGCACCCTCTGACTGGCAGGATGACACTAAATCACATAAGAATGGCTCACTGAAAAGCCCCAGCTCCTTCCAAAACAATAGACCTAGTGAAGGTCTATCAAACCCAAGGCAAGAGAGTGTCAAACAGGGCTGCAGTACAATACCACATTTTAAAGTTGAGACAAGTCACGCACAGGTCTGTGAGTCCAAGAATAAGCCTATATATTTTGGAATGAATCAATCAGTACCTGGGGCATCATCAAGTACATATGGATATCCACCATTGCAGGTCCCACCAATGGGACTTATGATGGTGTCACCATATGACTCTCCCTCGCCCTCCCCAATCCATAACCCAGCCTCTAGCAGCACATGTTCCTCACTCTCCCCAGCCTCAACAAGCCCTGTCAACCTCTCTGAGGACAGTCAGATATCAAAGACTGGGCATCCCCCTCCATTTTATCACCAGCACCAACTGAAGGCACAAGGACCCACAGATCACCTCAGCACTAACTCCCACCATTTCCACTCAGACGCCGCCCGTAATCTGCCTTACGCCCCAGAGAGGGAAAAAGATGACATGATGAGCTACCTGCAGAATAACGAACATCAAAAGCCTAGTATGGAAGGCAACAAGGGCTATATGGAGGGCTTTGGGGTGGAGCACCACCCACCTCCACCACCATACTCTGCACATCAACTGTTAGCCACGTCTTTAGCCACGGCAAACCTTGACCAACTGGATGTGCTTCTCACGTGCAAGCAGTGTGATCAGAACTTCACTAACCTGGCCTCATTCCTTGGCCATAAGCAATACTGTGGACAGCATGCTTTTTCACAGAAAGTGGACGACACCAGAACAACTCCAGGAAGTTCAACACAGTTTCACAATGACATGACAAAAGATTCATCCTCTGGGACCAGTTTATGTCAACGTGTCTCCATGCCAAGGTGTCCAACTGACCTTCACCTGTCTCTGCTGGGGCTCAATAAGAATGGAGAGCTGATGTCTGACAGCGAAACAAAAGGAGATTCTAAGGATGACCCCATGAAACTTAACCTGTTCACTGGGGCAGGTAACCTTCCTGTCTCTCTTCCTGACTTGGAGATGGAGGATGCAAAGTTAGATAGCCTAATCACTGAGGCTCTAAATGGACTGGGCTATCAGTCAGACAATGCAGAGATTGACAGCAGCTTCATTGATGCATTCGCAGATGATGATCCCGCCACTGTCAAAGTATCGTCAAACAGGCAGACTCTGACAACCAAAGACTCAATGGTCTTTGAGGGCAAAAGCAAACAATCTACTGAAAATGATAGGTCTCTGACACAAGGAAAATATCTTTATGACTCAGACAAAGCGAGCCTTCAGACAGACAACAACAACCACACAGAAAGCAAACTTGAGAAGACCACTCTGAATTTTGAGCAGGATGAGAAAATCAACATCAAAAAAGAACTATCTCATATAAATTCAAGGACCGCCTCGGGGGAGAAACCGATGGAGCAAGAAAATAAAGTGAAAGATATAAGAAAGCTGTGCAAGAGTGAAAAGGAAAACACTAACACTCCAAGGTTTCTCTTATCCAGCACATTTTCAGAACGTTGTGGAGTTCGACGCCTCCGGGATAGCTCTTTGTTGAGTGGCTCAACCTCTTCCCAAGTCTCCTCTGCAAACAGGAGTTCCCCAACCCCAAGGATTGCAGCAAGGGAGAATAAAAGGAAAAGGACCGGTGCCGGTACCTGGAGCAAAGAACTCATCCACAAAATAGTTCAACAGAAAAACAAGTTACACAAGCTCCATGTAAAAGGCACCAAAAACCTCCAGTTCTCACTGGTGATGGAGAGATTGACACCCACAGTGCCAAACCCTACATTTGGGGAGTACGACTATGTCTCAGACTCAGATGACGAGTCTGAACCTGTGAAGATAGCAAGCCAAGGTCGCCTGAGCCAAAGCAGCCGCTGCAAGTACACCTACACAAAGGAGTGCAAATGGAGGGCTAGGAGTGACAGGGACAGTGCAGCATGGAGGCACGAGTCAAAAGAGTGCTTTGAGGTAAAGAAAGCTGAAGATGTCTCCTTGTCTCTAGAGAAACCTGGCTCTCACCAGAGACTTCGGAGGAGAGGCAGCAGGTCATCCACTAGCAGTGAAGTCAGCACGTCTGTGAGTATCTCCAGCGATGGCATCAACAGCCCCAAAAGCACTGACCGCACAGACTCAGACTGTGAGAAAAGGGTGGAGATCAGGAGGAAAGACTCTTCCGAGCAGAGAACCTACGAGCGATCTCCACAAAAGTTATGCAAAGAGTCTAGCACACAACTAGCACTGACATTCACCAAATCTACTCAGAGGTATAGCACTGATAAGACTTTCCTCTCTACTAATAAAGACACGTCAATGGCCTTAAGTATCACTAACTCGAACATTGAAGATGTTGATCCAGTATCAGGGCTACTAAAGGTGGGGAGTGCAGTGAAAACCCTTGAGAAATGCAGAAGCACAGATGTGTCCCAAAGGGAGAAGGACGACTCATTTAGCAGAGAAACTGAAACAAAAGCAAGTTCAGACAAAAACGCACCACTAAGGACAGCCGTCAAGATCTCCAAAGGGGAATCAAGACATTTTCAGTCTATTAGTTCTGATCTCAAATCACATCAGCTTCAATCAGCACATCCTGCCACAAACAACATGGAAGCACATTCTTATAATAAATTCAAAAAAGATGAAACCATCTCAAAGGAAAAATCTGTACACAAAAGACGAGAAAGCGTGGGATGTCAATCTATACAGCCGCATTCAAAGCTATCAGACATTTCTATGTTTGACAAACACAATGAGAGTGTCTATCCAATGAAAGATCCAATGACTTTCACTAATGACTTAGTCCCCAAGTCCACACCTCTTTGCAGTGCACTCATGGACGAAGTGTGCCTGTCTCCAATTGAACTTCAGGAGCCTCTGACACAGAAAGATACATCAGATCTGATCCCATACCCCCTAGAGCAGGACCAGAGTCTTATGAAGTCTCCTCTCTCATTTGACACATCGTCAATGTTCGGGGACCTCTCAGTGGCAGGATTTGAAAATGGCCTCTACACTGACATTCCAATGCATAAAGAAGGTTTCAACTCCTTAAATACCACCAATGACAAAAAGGAGGTGTTTAGCTCATCATCCTTTCTTTCTCCATTCTTGGATCAGAGGGACTGGGGCCTTATGGTCGATGTCAGCCCCATGTTACCGGATGAGATATCCCAATACAAAGACGGCTCTGATAAATTAAATGAAAAGAAATCAGATTACAATCATGTTCCTTTGTCTCTGCCAGACAAAATAATTGACTACAGTACAAATCTCAACAGCTGTGTGTCAGAAGATGAGCTAGAGATAAAGAGGATTGTGACCGAGTTGGAAAATCAGCTCCAGACAGCCAAGCTGAGTCCACCACTGCTTACTGAGGAGTCCCCAAAGCAGCTGAAGATGAGCAAATTCTCCCCTCTGCGTCTGGACGACGAATCTGAGAATGAAGACACTGGTCTAGATATGGGCTGCCCTGTGCAAAGCATGGCGCTGGCAGTGTCAATTATGCCATCTGACCCACATTCAGAGTCCTTTGCTGAGCATAGTCTACCATGGTCCAGTCCATTTGAGTTTGAGTTGATGGAGGGACAGCATACTCCAACCCATGATGAACCCATTGTCCTTGAACAATTTAGCAAGAAGGATGATCGTGAACACAGTATGACAACCACAACTTCAAATACAGAGAAAGTGAAAGAACAACTGAAACAGGAGGACCACAGAGATGAAGACATGGATGTTGACAAGAGAACTGACATAGAGAAATCTGAGGAGATTCTAGAGAGTAAGGCCTATGCCGAAAACCTGATGAAAAGCCTGGAAGTGATATCAGATTCCATTTTAAAAAATGATCCCATAACACCTGAAGAGGAGGAGCCAAACCTCACCTCACGTAAGAGCCCAGCACACTTACACAGTGAAAGCCAAACTCCATCTGCTGATGCTGCTGAAATCAGAGATCATAATAAAATGGTGATTCCTGATGAGGCAAATATTAAATCCACACACTTTAAGTCACAGCCTCCTCTCTCTGAAAAAACAGAGCTCCCATCTGATGTAAAAGAGATTGTTTCACTCCAGCTAACTGAGTCTCTACCTAACAACGACAGTGGGTCAGAATTCAAAGACATCCCAATCATGAGCAATGTCACTGAAGACAATAGTGTTATAGAAACTGATTATTGCTCAAACACTGAAATGGATAATCAACCAATGGCTGAGGAGACCTGTGAGAACCAGAAGCTAGAGGACTATGGGGATGAAATCCTTGAAGCCAAAAGTGCCCTCCCTGATCATACAGAGCGTCTAGATACTACCATTGATGAGCATACAGAGCCTCTAGATACTACCATTGATGAGCATACAGAGCTTCTAGATACTACCATTGACGAGCATCCAGGGCTTCTAAATACTTCCATTGACGAGCACACAGAGCTTCTAGATGCTTCCATTGATGAACACACAGAGCTTCTAGATACTACCATTGATGAGCACACAGAGCTTCTAGATACCACCATTGTTGAGCATACAGAGCTTCTAGATACTACCATTGATGAGCATCAGGAGCCAGTGGAGGACATCAGTCTCAATGCTAAGTCCGTGAGTCAGCCCTCCAATGGGTCCAACCTAGCAGAGCAGGAAATGGATGTCAACTTGGATAATAAGCCTGAAGAGGTAGAAAATGCATCTGAGGAACAATCCATATACATCCAAAGTAACTGTAAGAGTGTATGTCCTTCACCATCTGCAAATGAACAGACGGAGGACAGTTCAACATGTGTAATGAAGGAAGACAACATTGAATCCAAAAGTGCAATACAGAATGAAGTGCTAAGTCACACAGTTTCTCTGAGGTGTAGCCCCCCCGTGAATGATATTGCCAATCAATCAACCCATGTCTTCATGGAGACTGTCGCAGTTAAGCCTTGCAGTCCACTGTTGATGGAAACCAATACAGAACATGCTAGCCACATATCACCCTTTTCCAACATTGACTCAGATGATGAAAGCACCATGTTGGTCATTGCTGAGTGTGACAGTGACCTTGACAGCGATGCACACATGGAACATACACCTGAGGACAAAGAAACAGAAATGGAACCTGAATGTGAGGCTAACCATAGACAAATAGAAACGATTCCAGAAGTGGAATACATCCAGGAAAAAGTTCCCTTACATCTCATGGCATTTCCCCAGCACTCACCATGCAAAGATGATTTGAAGATGGACGAAAGGCTGGATATTATTCCAGAGGATGCTCCTCCATCCAGTCCTGTTCTACCAGCTTCTCCACACACACCTGTGGACAACCCTAACACACAAGAACAAGAACAATCACAGCCAATCACATGCAATAATATAGATACTATCCCAGCCTCAATCCAATCTCCCAAGGAGGAAAATTGTGACGACATAAATGCCAAAGAAGCACTGCATATTGATGACTCATTGACCATAACAGCTGAGATGGAGTACTCTTTAGTAAGTCCTCCTCAACTGGACTTGGGAATCACAGACAGTAAAATATGTAGCACTGAAGCCTGCATTCCCTCTCCTCTACCCTTGACCATTGCAACAGAGGAATCTGAGGCAATGGAGGCCCTTACGAAGAGAGTCTCTGTATCACTGTATGATTTCAAATTAAGCCCACTGAACTACAATTACATTCCAGATGAGCCTCCACAACTGAGTCAGTTTGATTACACTCCTATCTCCCCAGCCAATGTGGATGAGGAGGAACCAGCCATCAAGCAGAGCCCCAAGGATGACTGTGAACCTTGTGATCGCAGTGATGACACGACATTGACATCAGACAAAAGACTGTGTGACATAGAGACAGAGGTACCTATGAGTCCAGACCATACAGCCAAGCAAAGTCCACCAGATGAATCTTTGAACAAGAGCAACATCCAAAATGACATAAAATGTCCATCCATTTTACTGGGTCTCCCTTCTCAGAGCACTGCTCCGTCCACTGGCGATTTGGACATTTGCCCGGCTCCCCTTCAAACGATTGATTATTTGGACTTACATGTTGACTTGCTGAAGAGAGTGGATCCAGAGGCCCTGGATATTTATAAGGTCCCTAGTGAGCTGAACACCCTTGCTTTTATAAAGGACATCTCAGATAACCAGCACACACCCAAACCACTGATGATCTGTGAGAATGAGCCAACCCCATTACCATCAGACCAAACAGAATCACTAACAGTTGAGGAAGGTCAGTGCTCAGTAACCCACCAGCAAGAGGAAGAAACCACGCAGAAAAAGATACATCTGTGTGAGATATGCTCAATGTGTTTCCGGACAGTGCCAGGATTGAAGAGACACAAGGCCATGAAACATTTGATCAGGACTGAAAGAAGCCCAATTTTGGAAAATGCAAATCATCAAGGGACTCTACACAGTTACCAAACATCCCAGTCTATAGAAACAGGAAACAAAGATGATCTAGAGCTCCTGGTTCCACACACCTGTTTGCAAACAGAAAGCAATGAGGTTTCTGCGAATCACTGTCCTGAGACAAGTAATAGCTCCTTCGTAACCAAACAAGGAGAAACAAATTTTATCCTGGAGAACATCACAAGTGAAACGAATATGGCAGTGCCAGCTGATGACATAGTCCAGCAAATGCCTCCTCAGTTTACAAAAGCCAAGAAAATCTACAAACCACGGAAGAACAGAAACAAGGAAGTGAATGTGAAGCCTGACCCATTCTCTGACGAGCTTCTCAATATATTGAAAACAGACATATTACAGGCTATTACTCCTGAATTCCAAACCCGGGTAAAGCAAGGATGCTGCAAGTCACCTGAGAAACAAGACATAATCAATTATCTTGTAAACCACAAAGTTACAGAGCAGGAGGAAGTCCCATTTACTGTAACAAGTAACAGTGGCATTGAACAGATGCCAATGTCTCCAATAGAGATTACAAATCTGGCTATGGACTTGACTCAAAGCAACAATGATACAGAAGAGGTGAAAAGCACAAATCTGCCAGAGATCATAAATGGAGTAGCGGAAGTTAGTATGGAAGTATCTGTAAGTAAGGATATTAGTAGAGAGTATGATATGTCTAGAGAGAATTTGTATGACACAAAAGAGGCATGTGAGCAACAAACTAAAGATGAGAGTAATGCCAAAGAGATACTGGGAGAGGTTGCAGTAAAGATTGAACGTGAGAAAAACAGTGGCCCGACAGATGAGGTGGATAATCTCTCCTGTTTTAAATCTTCTCTTGCAAGCCCTCCAAGCCTAAGCGCTGATTTGAATGCTTTTCTTGATGATGAAAGCACATTCTCCCAGTTATTCCCCACTAGGAATGAGGAACTGAAAAGGAAAAAATTTGCAAAGGTTTATGGTAAGAAGAACAAGAAGCAGAAACTATCAACCGCTTCACCATTAGTTCAAGACTATCCTCCTCCTGACCTAGATCTGGAAAAGAAAGATGACTATACAGAAAATCAGATCGACCAAACATTTGTCAACAATCAAAATGACCCTTGTGAATATGAAACAATATCCATTGACGATGCTATCATGTTGAACATGTGTCATAATAGCACATTAAAGAGTGATTCCAAAAAACTATGTAGCATGAAAGGAGACACAACAGACCACAAAGACAATCATGAGAATGGTGTGGTCCATGGCAGTGACTTCCTATGCCAACCTGAGAGCACTATCGACAAAGCATCATTGTCATGGAGTGCCTCCAACGACTCCGTTACAGATACTGTGATCTCCTCTGACCCAACTTCCTGTAAAGCAGAAGCCCCAACCCCACCATGTCCACTTCCTATTATAGCCTCTTCTGCACCTTATACTGGAGAGCCATGTGCTACAGACAACGTGTCTCCTTTCCACAGCATTGACATCCCAAACCTCAATACCACATTCCAGCTACCCGAAATTCAATTATTTGACTCCAATAAGGACATCCCATTAGAAAGACCCATTGGCACTGATTATGCAGAGACCAGAGACATTGCAAAGGCCAAGAAGCTCACAGAACGCAAGGGAAGGAAACGACAAGAGGGCAGCGTAAAGATCAAGGACAAACAGTACAAGTGCAAGGTGTGCTTCACCTGGTTCCTCACCCTGGGGGAGCTCAACTTCCACAAGTTATCCCACAATCCCTCTCCACCTCCCACCTGCTATATGTGCGTCCAGCGCAAGTTCAGCTCCCGGGAGCAGCTGAGGGACCACCTGAGGGAGAAACACGCCAAGAACAAGGCCGGCATCTGGACCTGTGGCATGTGCCTGAAGGAGATATCAGACGTGTGGATGTACAATGAGCACTTACGGGAGCATGCCACGCAGTTTGCCCGCAAGGGCCAGTCACACAGCGCTATCCTGGGGAGTCTGCCGGGCTCTGGCATGCAGGAGTCAGCCGTGAAGAACTTCATCACCTCCATCATGCAACGCCGCCCCAGCAAGGCCAGCAGAGAGTCCAGTAAGGTCTCCAACAAGGAGAAACTAGCCGTAGTAGAAAACACAGAGCAGGAGGTGAAAACTACAGAGGTAGGTCAGCCCAAAGTTGTCAAGCCTAAAGGGAACAGTGAAAAAGTGGGGAAACCGAGCACGCTGACACCAGTTGAGGTTCTGCACAATACAGAGCCAGTGCCAAAGAATGTGGAGATGCACCCCAACTGTAAAGACCCCTCGAGAGACTGCCACCACTGTGGCAAGCAGTTCCCCAAACCCTTCAAGCTTCAGAGACATCTGGTTGTGCACAACTTAAATAAGATTTTTCTGTGCCACAAATGCCCAGTAACCTACCAGGAGCCACATGAACTAAAATATCATCTGAAGAATGAGCATGAGGAGGTGGATGAGCTTGACTCAAAGCATACCACCCTCTACACCTGTGAGCTGTGTGCAGACGTCATGCATGTGATCAAGAAATCTTTCATCTGCAGCACCTGTAACTATACCTTCTCTAAGAAAGAGCAGTTTGACCGACACATGGAAAAGCACTTGTCAGGAGGGAATAAGATCTTCAAGTTTAGAGGCGTTCTCAGACCTATCAAGGCATCTCCCTCCAAAGAGAATGATGAGTGTGAATTGCCAGCTAACAAAAAGAGAAAAATCCTTACTGACAGTCTACAAGAGAACAGCTCTGACAGTGGCATCGCCAGCATAGCTTCACTGCACTTAAATAAGAGTGCTGAGATGCCAGTTCTGAAACTCTCTGTACACACAACAGAGGACTCTACACAGACCAGTGCAGGTGAATATCATACTGAAAATTATGCCAGTGTGAAGACGGAGGACATGGCTGAGGACTACTCTGACATGCTGGTAGAGCTGGAGCATTGTACGTTTCACCTTGGCTCTCAAGGTCTCTCAGCTGCTACACCCAAAACAGAGGACATTGATCCCAGTCCTTCACCTAAGCTGCCTGTTAGAGACATTGGTGAGGCCGATGGCAAATCATTCACAGAGCCATGTGATGTGAAGGAAGAGCATGATCCACTTGAGAGCAGTATAGCTGAAAAGGAAAGAGAGTGCTTTGCCAATGCTAAGCAGAGCACTCCTGAGAGCAGCATACAGACTACCACAGCAGAAGCTGAAAAGAAGAAGATACAGAGGAGAGATTCCACGGCATCGGATGAGGAGTTGTATGTTAGTTTCCGTGAAAACCTGATCAACAGCTCAATGACACCCGATACACATGATATCCACCGTCCTCCTACAAAGCATAAATCATCTACCATTGTGATGGACCAAATGAGGGAGGGTGAGCTGGGGCAACAGACAACCAGCCCTCACAGCCATGACAACAAGCAGAATGACAAAACCTCCACACCCAAGCCCCGTGAAAACACTAAACACAGCTCCAACAACAGCCCCAGGGCCATAGAGTTAACACCAGTCCACCACACTAAGATCACTTCCCAGGGCCCGGCATCCAATGAGGACAAAGACTCTGCGAGAAAAGAGCAAAAGAAGAGGAAAGAGATGAGGACACCTCACATTTTACAGAGGGTCTCCTCGTCTGCCACATGGGAGAACCTTGCTGCCGACGTCAAGACCAAAAATAAGTTCCGTCCCAGCAAGTGCGAGGGTCCGGCAGTTCATAGGAAATCGGACGGCTCCAGCGAATACCCGGTGCTCTCTTCAGTGAAAGAAGATGTGGTCAGCAACAAAATAGTCTCCAAGCACAAAACATCAGGGAGTCTAGGCCTTCAAGCAAAGAGAAGCTCCCTCGATAACTGCACGCCAAGGAAAGCAGAGATGGTGCATCATATTAATGGGGATTACAAAGCCAAAAAAGGGCCTCTTGGACGGCCTCTTCATTACCCAGTTTCTAAAGCGTCAGCGCTTCCTATGAACAATTCCTTGAATAAGTCTAGGCCAAAGACAGGGGTGAGGTCCATGGAGAGCCACTCCTATAGGACAGCAGAGTCACAGAACAACCTCCTGAGCCAGCTGTTTGGCCAAAAGCTCACCAGTTTTAAGATTCCTTTGAGGAAGGACACTTCAGAACCAATAAACTGATTGCGGGAAGGATCTGTGGGATAGAAAACAAAGAGACTGAATAGTTGTTCACGTTATTGATGATCAAGACAATTCATGACCATGAATGAGATTGCATGGCTCTCTGTGAAATGTTTGTCTAAATACTTATGTTGTCACTTTATTTCTTCTTCTCTTGTAAATGTGTTATTACACAAATGTGAGGAATAATGGCAGAGATTATTTTATTAATCTAGAATGAAAATGCTAGTAGGGCAAATCATTGACTAATTCCTGCTATTCCTAGGTTGAACATTATCTTTTTCAGAGACTATATTTCATTAAAAAAATACAAAAAGAATACTTGAAAATATATATATATATATATTTTTTTTTTACAACTAATGCATGTCAGTTTCACAATCAAAAAGTGTTCATAGAGAATATTGCTTTTTTTAATGCAACAGGACCAAATGACCTTGCACCTTTTGTATATGCTTCTCCAAAAATTACTCTATTTGTATTTTTACCTTACTGTACTTCATTGACATTCATTATATTAGCTTTTGTATAAATATTAACTGGTGCTATGTTATTCTTTATTGTAATGTGAACGCCAATGTCCTCTAACTGAAGGGAACATGAGATCTGTAGCAGTTGCATTCATCCAACCGTTTGTGCTGGTTCTCTGTAGTTTCTTTAAAAAATTGTAAAAAAAGACTGTGTAAAACCTCCTGTAGTAAAGTATTCATCTGTACGTCCTTAGGAAAGAAAATTAGGAAAGCTTGCATCTGTACAAACTCAGGTGCATCCAAGGACTATTCACAGTCCTGAGACCTGTTTTAGGAGATTCTCCCATGCACTGATATTACCACACACAAAACACACACTCAGTCCTCCATGTCTGTCCTCCAACTGTTTAATTATGAATATTATTTACTAAGACAAAAAAGGTGCTTTATCTTGTTTATATGTATCTTACATTGTATTATATTGTAGGTAGATGATTTTCTGGTGCAATGCTCAATGTCAAAGTTTTATTTTAATAATGTGCAACAGAATGAGAGAGCGAGAGCGAGAGAGAAAATACATGGAAATGCAATGCCTCTTGTATTGTAAAGTGGTTCACTTAGTGCCTCTTTTAAAGTTGGTTATTAAAAATATGCATTGGTTTCTCCGCGCTTGTTTCTTCCTTTTGTTTATGGCATCTTTTGCAAATGTTCCAACATCCATCCCTGCAGACCCCCGCTGTCACCACAGCATCATAAATTGAAAAACGGTGAAGGCCGTTTGTGCCTGGAAGCAAAAAGAGGTGCACCGACAACCATAACAGCATCTGACTCACTCTTCAATGAGCTGCTAGCTCATTATCTGAAGGAAGAGCACAAATGTAGCCTTACTACAGGGAACATGAAACCAGAAGCAGGAAACATTCATCAAACCATATGTACCAGGCATATGGGACATTGTAAAGCAGGCCAACTAGGACTGGTACACTTCCAGTTTTTTTCTCTCCCCGTGCTGCATTCATGAAGCTCTTTCACCGTGTGTTAAGTGGCTTCTATCCCTACATAAGCCCAATCTGACATCATATAGGAATAAAAAGCCATAGGACACAGCGGCAGATAGAGACACAGGGGACGGGGCTGGGGTGGAAGGGGGGGTTCTCTGTCCTCCTCACGCCATCCACGGAATGACCCAGCAACCTGAGAGTGTCGAGGGAATGAGAAGAGAGACGGATGATAGATGGTGGGAGGGAAGGTAGACAGACAAGAAGAAAAGTGAGAGGTTATTTTCTCATTCAAGGACCTCAGAGCTCAAAGAGACAGCTTCTGGGGGAATACAATAGACATGCTTCTGAGTGTTATAAAAGAGGCTGTGGTTCTCTCACACAGCATTGTTGTGTCCCAGAGGAGAATGTGATGACTTTACCGTGATAGAGTCAGGAAGGTCAGTGTGTTTAGATGGATTGCATTCCATTGTTTGCGTATGTGTCCCTGTTGAATGTGGACTGTTACATTCATCCAATGGGATTCTCAGTAGGTCCAGTGCTCCACTCAGCATTCCTCCTTCACTTTGCAAGTGGTCCATTCAAAACATAACAAGAAGCTCTAGCATATCCCATCTGCTCATTTGGACACGTGTGGTTCATTGGTCAATCGCAAGTCAACATTTTATGTGGTGAATTTATATTGTAATACAACCCAATTATTTTGGCCATTATATCATCAGAAGCCTGCAAAGTCAGGATGCCAAGTAGTTAATTCTCTCTGTGTAGGTGCATCCAAAGGTTAATAAGAAATCATCCACACCAAAACATGAATCATATCCTGTGTCAAAATGATGCACACGACTTCAGCAGAACACGTGTGCCATATGAATCACATAATAAGACCGTTGAAGATGAAAGGAAATGTGTTTGTCAAATTAAGCTGTCAGAATTGTGACATGGGGACACTGACATGCATCATACTCGGCTGTTATTTTTGTTAGTCTGTATTTAGTTCAGTGACATTCTAATACAAAAGCTCTGTATATGCTGTGTACAAAACCATATGAACACCTGCTCTTTCCATGACAGACTGACCAGGTGAATCCAGGTAAAAGCTATGATTCCTTATTGATGTCACTTGTTAAATCCACTTCAGTGTAGATGAAGGGGAGGAGACAGTTTAAATAATGATTTTTAAGCCTTGAGACAATTGAGACATGGATTGTGTGTGTGTGTGCCATTCAGAGGGTGAATGGACAAGACAAAAGATTTAAGTGCCTTTGAACAGGGTATGGTAGTAGGTCCCAGGCGTACTGGTATGTGTGTCAAGAACTGCAAAGCTGCTGGGTTTTTCACGCTCAAAAGTTTCCCGTGTGTATCAAGAATGGTCCACCATCCAAAGGACATCCAGTGTTTAAATCAACTTCAAATGTGTTCCTAATGTTTTGTTCACTCAGTGTCCTTATTGACTATATTACCTTAATGATGTCTTTAGATTGATTGGACTCATTCGGCATCTACAGGTGTCCTCCATTGCTTCTGGTCAGCAACTGTGGGTCGATGAACACACGATTAAACAAGGAAACCAAGTAGCCTACTTTTCATCACAATCTAGCCTAGAAACGTGTCAAATAGAATGTGCGAGCGCCGCACACTGCTGTCAGGCTTCCTCGTATCGTCTGGTCTAGGAGGGAATTCTCCAGAGGCGCAGTGATGCAGGAGCATGACAGGAGCGCTTTGCACTTTGAAGTAGAGTGACATTATCAGTAAGTTCTGGCCTTGAAATAGCATTGCATTTCTCTCTCTTTCTCGCTCGCTCGCTCAGTCTATCCTTTCTCATTTGATCTGCCACTCTCCTCCTCTCTCCCTACTGCTCATACCTTTCTCTCTTTCTCTCAGTCTCTCTTTTTACCTTTCTCATTTGATCTGCCACTCTATTTCTCTCTCCGTACTGCTCCTACCTTTCTCTCTCCCTCAGCCGCTCTTTTTCACTTTCTCATTTAATCTGCCACTCTCCCTATATTTCTCTCTCCCTTACTCTCAAATTTCTACCATCTGTTCCTCTACCTCTCCCCCATTCTCTCATTCTCTCTAATATATCTCTCCATCACTAATTCTCCCCTTCCTCCTCTCTCTCTCGTTCCCTCTCTTCTTCTTTACTCTTGCTCACTTCCCATTTTTTCCCTTCTCTCTCTCTCTCTCTCTCTCTCTCTCTCTCTCTCTCTCTCTCTCTCTCTCTCTCTCTCTCTCTCTCTCTCTCTCTCTCTCTCTCTCTCTCTCTCTCTCTCTCTCTCTCTCTCTCTCTCTCTCTCTCTCTCTCTCTCTCTCTCTCTCTCTCTCTCTCTCTCTCTCTCTCTCTCTCTCCCTCCCCTCCCTCTCCCCCCTCCCCCCTCCCCCTCCCCCTCTCCCTCTCCCTCTCCCTCTGCCCATGTGTACCTGTTGCTCTCCCTTTTTTCTCTCTCCATCTTCTCTTACTCTATTCCCTTCACTCCCTCTTGTTTTGTCTCTCCCTCCCTCTTCCACCACCTCCTCCTCCCTCCTTGACACACTCGACCCTCTCCAAATCGCCTACCGCCCTGACAGATTCACGGACAACGCAATCACCATTGCACTGCACACTGCCCTCACTCACCTGGACAAAAGGAATGCATATGTGAGGATGCTGTTCATCGACTACAGCTCGGCCTTCAATACCACAGTGACCTCTAAGCTCATTACAAAGCTCACAGCCCTGGGTCTGAACTCCTCCCTATGCAACTGGGTCCTGGACTTCCTGACGGCCTCCTCGAAACACTGATTCTCAACATGGCGATTCCATAAGGGTGCGTCCTCAGTCCCCTCCTGTACTCCCTGTATACCCACGACTGAGTGGCCTCACACAGTTCCTACTCCATCATCAAGTTTGCTGACGACACAACAGTAGTAGGCTTGATTACCAACAACGATGAGACAGCCTACAGGGAAGAGGTAGGCACTCTGACTGTGTGGTGCTAGGTAATCAACCACTCTCACAGCGTTAGCAAAACAAAGGAGCTGACTCTGGACTTCAGGAGGAACCAGGCTGGACATGCCCCCATCCTCAACGAGGTCGCTGTGGACACGGTCAATAACTTGAAATTCCTCGGCGTACACATCTCAGAGAAGCTGAAATGGTCTAACCACACGGACACCGTGGTGAAGAAGACACGACAGCGACTCTTCAACCTCAGGATACTGAAGAAATCCGTCCTGTCCCCGAGGACCCTCACAGTGTTCTACAGGAGCACCATCGAGAGCATACAGTCGGGCTGCATCACAGCCTGGTGCCGCAACTCCACCGCCGCGGACCGCAAGGCGCTTCAGAGGGTGATACGTGCAGCCAAAACACACCATTGGTTGCACACTGCCTGCCCTAGAGGACATCTACAACACCAGGTGTCGCAGGAAGGCCAAGAAGATCATCAGGGAGCCCAGCCACCTGAGCCATGCCCTGTTCTCCCCGCTTCAATCACTCAGACAGAGGTAGTACAGGAGCATCATGGCAAAGACTGGAAAATAGTTTTTACCCTCAGACTGTCAGGCTGCTGAATACCCACCACCAGTCAGTTACCTGCTCCCCCCTGCTACTCCCCCTACGGTCATTCCCCCCTGCTACTCCCCCTATGGTCATTCCCCCCCGCTACTCACCCTATGGTCATTCCCCCCCGCTACTCCCCCTATGGTCATTCCCCCCCGCTACTCACCCTATGGTCATTCCCCCCGCTACTCCCCCTATGGTCATTCCCCCCCGCTACTCCCCCTATGGTCATTCCCCCCCGCTACTCCCCCTATGGTCATCCCCCCCGCTACTCCCCCCTATGGTCATTCCCCCCCGCTACTCCCCCTATGGTCATTCCCCCCCGCTACTCACCCTATGGTCATTCCCCCCCGCTACTCCCCCTATGGTCATTCCCCCGCTACTCCCCCTATGGTCATTCCCCCCCGCTACTCCCCTTACGGTCATTCCCCCCGCTACTCCCCCTACGGTCATTCCCCCCCGCTACTCCCCTACGGTCATTCCCCCCCGCTACTCCCCCTACGGTCATCCCCCCCCGCTACTCCCCCTACGGTCATTCCCCCCGCTACTCCCCCTACGGTCAATCCCCCCCGCTACTCCCCCTACGGTCATTCCCCCCCGCTACTCCCCCTACGGTCATTCCCCCCCGCTACTCCCCCTACGGTCATTCCCCCCCGCTACTCCCCCTACGGTCATTCCCCCCCGCTACTCCCCCTACGGTCATTCCCCCCGCTACTCCCCCTATGGTCATTCCCCCGCTACTCCCGCTACTCCCCCTACGGTCATTCCCCCCGCTACTCCTCCTTATGGTCATTCCCCCCGCTACTCCCCCTTATGGTCATTTCCCCCCCGCTACTCCCCCTATGGTCATTTCCCCCCCGCTACTCCCCTATGGTCATTCCCCCCGCTACTCCCCCTTATGGTCATTTCCCCCCCGCTACTCCCCCTATGGTCATTCCCCCCGCTACTCCCCCTATGGTCATTCCCCCGCTACTCCCCCTTATGGTCATTCCCCCCGCTACTCCCCCTTATGGTCATTCCCCCGCTACTCCCCTTATGGTCATTCCCCCCCGCTACTCCCCCTACGGTCATTCCCCCCGCTACTCCCCCTATGGTCATTCCCCCCGCTACTCCCCCTATGGTCATTCCTCCCGCTACTCCCCCTACGGTCATTCCCCCGCTACTCACCCTATGGTCATTTCCCCCCCGCTACTCCCCCCTATGGTCATTCCCCCGCTACTCCCGCTATGGTCATTCCCCCCCCGCTACTCCCCCTATGGTCATTCCCCCCCGCTACTCCCGCTATGGTCATTCCCCCCCGCTACTCCCCCTTGGTCTTCCCCCCGCTACTCCCCCTATGGTCATTCCCCCCCGCTACTCCCCCTATGGTCATTCCCCCGCTACTCCCCCTATGGTCATTCCCCCCCTGCTACTCCCCCTATGGTCATTCCCCCCCGCTACTCCCCCTATGGTCATTCCCCCCCGCTACTCCCCCTATGGTCATTCCCCCCCGCTACTCCCCCTATGGTCATTCCCCCCCGCTACTCACCCTATGGTCATTCCCCCCCCGCTACTCCCCCCTATGGTCATTCCCCCCTGCTACTCCCCCTATGGTCATTCCCCCCCGCTACTCCCCCTATGGTCATTCCCCCGCTACTCCCCCTATGGTCATTCCCCCCGCTACTCCCCCTTATGGTCATTCCCCCCGCTACTCCCCCTATGGTCATTCCCCCCCGCTACTCCCCCTATGGTCATTCCCCCGCTACTCCCCCTATGGTCATTCCCCCCTGCTACTCCCCCTATGGTCATTCCCCCCGCTACTCCCCCTACGGTCATTCCCCCCGCTACTCCCCCTACGGTCATTCCCCCCGCTACTCCCCCTACGGTCATTCCCCCCGCTACTCCCCCTATGGTCATTCCCCCCCCGCTACTCCCCCTACGGT
Organism: Salmo trutta; assembly: GCF_901001165.1. NCBI lineage: Eukaryota > Metazoa > Chordata > Actinopteri > Salmoniformes > Salmonidae > Salmo > Salmo trutta. The sequence goes on from NC_042973.1 coordinate 39,355,659, forward strand.
CATTCCCCCCGCTACTCCCCCTACGGTCATTCCCCCCGCTACTCACCCTATGGTCATTTCCCCCCCGCTACTCCCCCTATGGTCATTCCCCCCCGCTACTCCCCCTACGGTCATTCCCCCCGCTACTCACCCTATGGTCAATCCCCCCCACACCCCCTCAATGGTCACTTACCTTACATGCTGCTCCCCCTATGGACATTTTCCCCCCACCCCACAATACTTTTACTCTGCCCCCACCACAACGACATTTATCACTGTTGCAGTTGTTAATATGTATATTAGAGATTTTTTTATTATAATTTGTACCCTGTCAATGGTCTTGATGCTCCCTCTTTGGTCATTCCCCCCAACCACTAAACAGCCTTTCCTCTGCCTCCATCCCTATGGGCATGTATTTATTAATCACTGCTACAGTTATGATGTATACACTGCTATTTCTATTGCTGTTTTTTATTACCATTTCTATTATTCTAGTCCTGCATGTTGGAGCTCGGAGCCTAAGATTTTCACTGTACCCTGCAATCCCTGTACATGTGACTAACAAACACTCTGAATTTCTCTTTCACTCTCTCTCTCTTACTCATACTCCTCATCCTTTCCTCCCCCATCTCCCCTCCCTCTCTTGCTCCTTCCCCTATCTTTCCCTTCTCTCCTACCCTCTCCCTCCCTCCCCCTCCTCCTCTCAACCTCTTCTCTCCTGTCTTTCTGGCGGTATGGTATGTTTGGCTGCTGGCTGCTGTCTGGCTGCCGCTGAGGGAGGTTGGGAGATTGGGGCTAGATAAAGACGGGCTGCTGGTCAGCGGTAATGACATAAAGGCTGAGGGGCAAAGAGGTCACCTCTATGGGGATTTTTTGGCTCCAGCCTTAACAGATAAAGGAGGGAGAGAGAGGGAGGGAGGTAGGGAGGGAGGGAGAGCTGTAGCGTGAAGGACAGAATGAACCAAACGATCCATCTGCATCATTCTCCGCATCGCGGAGAACCCTCCCTACATCACAAGCATAGAGGTTTATGATGTTTTTCTACCAGGATGATGTCTCTGAAATGACCACAGTGTTTTAAAAACACACAGAGAATAACGTATGAATAATGCAATACAAACAAGTTCCCCGGCATGAACAAAGGAGACAAAAGAGTCTTTGAAAACTAACTCAGCCCGACAACCATCAAAACACTATCTGCCCCTTTAGAATTTTCATACGGGGGGAGTAGATGAGTAACTACACAGGAAAAGCTACCTTGGGACTCACACCTGAAAATAGGAGTTCAAGTAAGTAGGTCATTTACAGCAGTATAACATAAAAATGAACAAGGAGATACAGTCTATGAATAAACAGATGAAGGTAGTAACAAAAAGAAATGGAGCAACATCAAGTCAGCATAGTTTCTTGGAACACAGAACAATAAAAACATATTAGAGCCCAGCCAGATATCCGTTAGATCTTCTATTTAACAGAATCTCAGTGGGGAGCCTGGTGTCCTGTAGTGCCTATGGGGCCTTTATCTACAAGAACATTTGTAATTTTCCCAGTTACTTACAGCACAGGAACAGACAGTGGACAATAGCTAATAGTGGTTGTTTGATGTTCCAGATTTAGCAGGAGAAATAAATGGGGTTGCGATGCAGGGGCTATGTACATAAAGCAATCGCCTCGTGCTTCGGCTGGCCTGTGTTTGCGTGCTTGTATGTGCCTGACTGAAACAGTTGGCGCTGAACAGCTTGTTTCCACAGAAGTGCTGCCCTAATACGTATGGTAATCTGACATTTTCTATAAAGGTTGCAAGATAAATCATTTATAAACAGTTTAGTTGTCCAAAATAACAATGTTTGGATGACTCTTTGAATATTTATTTGAAGTTTCTCCTTCTGATATTTACTGCTATTCCAACCGTTTTTAGGCAGTGTGGAACCTCTATGGAAGACTCCAAATTTAAAACATCACCACTACAGACTTGGGTTCAAATACATGTGTACTTGAGTATCTGGTATATAAAATACTGGTCGAATCAACATTGTTTCAACGTTATTTGTCAACATATTGTGATGTGGAATCTATGTTGAAAATACAATGGATTTTCAAATACAATGGATTTTCAAAAGGTCATCATTGACAAACTGTTGTTTTGGTGGTGAAATTTCAACCACAGAATTATGTCATCACGGTAACCAATTGTCAACATAGACAAACCTTGTATAAAATCTGTTGAATTTGTACATTTGAAACAATATCAGATCTTCAACGTTATATCCTGTATCAGAAAAAAACAATAGGCTGGGCAGCACCTCCTACTGGAGAGTTGATTTATCTACAACAGTGGTCACCAACCTTTTCTAAGTCAACGTCACTTTCGCAATCAAAAAGCAAGCCGAGATCTACTGCCCAGAGTTTTTTTTACGTTAACCTCACACAAACAGTTTTGTAGGAATGAGGTTTGGGCAGTAGGCCTAATACATCATCACAGCATATTGGCTATGATTGGCCTGCCAATACTGTTAATCAGACCATATTATATTTCAAAACTCGAGCTTTGATAACAAAATAGATCAGTTGGTTTAGTATTAGTGAGGCATTGTGGAGCATAAATTTGAATAATTCGCTTTTTTTATTTTACTGGACTGATGGTACCTGCATCTGATGGTCAACGAGGTCAAATCACGACGTCAGTGATCTTCAGGTCGAAAAGTCGGAGCTCTAGAAAGATGCCCGAGGTTCTGACTTGGAATTCACGAGTTGGATGACCGTTCAAAACTATTTTTCCCAACCGCCTCTCGAGGTCCCTGCTCTCTCCTTCCTTTCCTCCGGTGAGACTGACCAGAGAGGGGACACCGTCTTCCACCTGATGGCGAAACTCGAGTCGCACCGCATCTGCCTCATGCACAAATTAATGTTGTTCCTATGACCAGAGAAAGTTAAATATTCCTTAATATTAAAATCGCCATGACGAGCTGCTAATAATAATTAAACGCAGGGCTATCGATACTTGGCCACTCATTCATTGCAGCTGCAGCCCGAGCGGAAGTACGGAGAAGCACTTTTTTTAATAGTGTTGAATAAAAACTGTGGCAGTGCTGAATATAAACTTAAACATGAACTCACTCATAAAAACTGCAGCTCTTTGCTGTATTCGTTGGCAGTCTCTCTGTGGTCATGGTTTTACAAGTTACTAAATCTTACGTAGGCTGGTTGCCTATTAAACTTGGCTATGGCCAGGGTCATGGAAGCTCTGTAGCCACGGTGATTTGAGCTGTCAGATTGGGCAGCGCAGGAGGTGCACTCAATTTAGTCACAGATTTGCCGGTCCGCCGAGTAGGCGGAGTTTGTCTCATGGGAATACTTTGCTTACCCGGTGCGCAGGACTTTTGAACCAAGTGCACCTACTGGCAACAGCTCGACGCGATTTTAAAAATTGAGCGCAAGCCTTTATCGTTCGTTGGCTTTTCTACAGAGATATTTGTTGATCGACTAAGAATGCCTTGAAGATCGACCAGTCGATCGCGATCGACCAGTTGGCGACCACTGATCTACAGCTATCCATTTTGTCTCCCGTCCAGGGTTTTAACTAAGCCCAGCTATGGTATTTGTCACAGAGTACTACCAATGTGCTATTGTGAGAATGATTAAGATAGTGGCAACGCGGAACACGCGGAACCCCCCCCCCCCCCCCCCCCCCTTGAAATGGTCTAGAACCGCCACTGTTAACAGAGCAAATGAAATGTAACCAAACTCTATTAGTCATATACTGTATCATCAGTTATGTTATTTAGGCCTATATAGCATTTGCAAAGTCATCAACAGCTATTGTTTCAATACAACCCAGGGTTCAACAATAAATACATACACTGTATCTGACATTGTATTCCCATTTTAACTTTGTTGTGCTTTTAAATGGTTGAAAGCACAATGATAAGACATTTAGATGACATCTAAACCAAAAATCTGACATTATTTTTTCCATTGGACTTCTATTGTGCTTTTAGATGGTTGAAAGCATAGTGATAACACATTGGGAATTCAACGAACTTCCAGCTGTCTTTTTGAGTGGGTGAATAAAGGTTGAAATCTCATTGATCAACATCTCAACCAAATATTACCCAAATTTCCATGTTGAAATGACGTGGTGTGCCCATTGGGATTGGAGTGTATTTGAATCGGTGTACTTGAATTCTTCAAATTCTTCAAGTTTTTCCAAATACAATTTTCAACTACTTTTCTTTTCAAATAAAACATTCTTATTTTGAAATGTACATGGAAGTAATTGAGATACTGTATTTGAAATAGTATTTGAAATCAGGTCTGCACCACTATGCTCTTTTAATATCTCAAGGGGGAAATAATTAAATGCACCATGACTGGTGATGTAACAAAAAATGTGCACGTGCGTATTTAGACTTTATAAACTGACACAGGACTGTCTTATGTCAATAGAATGACAACTGAGAAGCACTCTGTCCTTTTCATGGCTAGCGCGAATGGTCAGTTTGCCCACATCTCTCACTGCATCATCCGCCCCCCTTCCCTTGACCCCACCCACCCCTCTCCACACCCCTTTCTCCACCTCCCTCCACGCCCCTCCGCCGGCGTAACGCACCCACATCCAACTCGCCACCATCCGCCCCACTTCCCTTACCCACAACCCTCCCTCCTCCACACACCCCTCTACCACCGTCATGCATTCTCTCAGCCTCTGTTCACGGTTTTTTCCGTGGCCGTCACAGGGAATCTTAAAGGATCGGAAATGTGATGTGGCATGATAGGATTTTCAGGGTGATTCTCTCTCAGAGCCTCTCAAAAAGAGTGTAATCCATGCTGTGACTAACTGAGTGGTTTACCAACACACTGTGAATGGCTGGCTGGCTGTCTAGCTGACTATGAGTTTTATCTGTGACCTGCTCTATTGTCTGACTGTCTGGGAGATTTCTCAAGCCTACGTTCAATACGTTCAGTTATGATAGGAATGGGAGCAAACGTTGGCCAACAGAAACTGTACTACCTGAACTTGTTCAGTAATACAGATGTTAGTGCTGAACGATTGGTGCTTTTTGAGGTCGGTTTCGGTTCAATTATTTAAAATAATATCACGTTTTTTCTATTTCGGTTTTGATAATTTGTTTTTACACATTAAATGCATTATGAAATAATGACATAAAAATTATTTGTGAGCTTTTTAATGGAAATTACAAAGCCAAAAACAGTGAACATTCAATTGCCAAAACATTGAAAACATTCAATTGTCTCTGTCAGTTCCACATTGGGTATACATCAATAGGAAATAGGAAATTACTATGAAATAATAAAATATTACTTTGTTTCTATTTGATGACTTAATGAAGTCTTCATCTCATCTCTGCTCAGACAGTAGAAGCCTGCCAGCCAGACAACGTTATCTCTGTGCTCCCCATACTGTACTGTCTTTAGTCATCCTATTTAGCTAGGCTAGCCTGCCTATATGTAAGTATGCTGCAGAGCTGTCTGACAAAGTCATTTAGCTATATCTTCAAAGTAGATAAGGCATACTTTCACAAACTGTCTCTATCCCTCTCTTTCGTCATTGTGTTGTTTACATTCCTCTCTCATGCGGTCCATGCGGTCTGTGTGTATCTAACCTAACGTAGCAGGCGTAAAAGTGCATCTATCCATCTCTGTCTGAGACGGAAATGTAAAACTTGTAGTGTATTTCAGGTTAAAAAAAATGCTTCTGAAGATTATAATTTCCACTTCGAAATGTCAGACTTGATTTTCCCTTACGAAAAAATATATCAACCCATACAAAAATGTCCATAAAATATAATCTACATAACAATTCACATTTCCTGTTGCTGCAGGATTATATTTCCTGCTGTAGCAAATTGGCTCAAATTAAGATCCTACATCTGTAGCTCTCATTTAAATGTATTTTATTGTTAGACAACGGGTGATTTTAGAGTAAATTAAGATAACCCTGCGTCATGTTCAGTAGGCACAGAATGGAAGAAAAACTGTCCAAAATGGATGAAACAAGGATGTTCCATCTGAATCATGTCCAATAAGAAATGCTCGTTCTTGTTTTCTGTTGCAAAATGTTTTACTACAGTATGCCTTAATGAACATGACCCAAGTCTATAGTGGTCTTTCATTGGTTTATAGAAGGCAGCAGGACAGCGAGTGTCGGACGAAGTGCCATGTGCAACAGGATGACTCACCACAGCTGTGACACCTATCTGACCACCAGTATCACTCAACCCCGCATGGCCCCGACCCGCTACGACACACACTCTGTGAGACAACACCTTTAAAAACCACTCTCCTCCACTGTTGCACTCAAAGTACTAACCAGAGCCTTATATTGAGAAAATAAGGCTTAGGTACTAACCATCCACATGATAATTCACATTTCCTGTTGCAGCAGGATTATTTTCCTGCTGTAGCAAACTTAATCAAATTAAGTTCCTACATCTGTAGAGCAAATTAGCAATCTGTTAATTGAAAACTTTATGTTAATGACAGTGCCCTTAAATCTAAGGTGAATACCCCCACACACACACAAGTGCAAACACACACAAACACACACAGACACATACGCACACATGCATTTTCACAAGCGCACACACACACACACACCAACAAACGCACACAAACACACACACTTTGCTGCTGCTGTGACAGAAAAGGATTACATTAACGATCAAGTTAAGACAGATGAAGCAGATTCTAGATTCCAGACTCCCACTCCTGTCGATCTGTGCTAGCATCTGAGAACTTAAACCCAAGATACAAAAGGCATTCATGTCAATGAATGAACCCAAAATAGAACACCGGTAGGTAAGTGACTCGGTATACTCACCTGCTTGATTCCATTCATTCAGTCTATCCCGTTCTCTCCTCTCCTTCTCTCTCCCTTTCTCCTTCTCTCTCTGTCTGTGTTTCAGACTGGGGCAGGAGTGTTCAGCTCGGTGTCGGGGACTGTGGGCTCAGCTGCAGACTGACATCATCTTTACTGGTGAGGAGGTTTTCTCCCTCCTGTTATCTGCACCCTCCTCTCTCTCTCTCTCTCTCTCTCTCTCTCCCTCTGTCTTTCGCTCTGTGTCTATTTTTCTTTCTCCCTCTATCTCTCTCCCTCTCTCACAAACTCACTCACTCTGTACATACGTCTACCCATCCTCCTTCCCTTGTCTTTCGCATTCTATTTCTCTATCTTTCTCTTTCACTCTCTTTTCTCAGAGTGTCATCGGTTTTAGCATAGGCCAAGTCTGTGAGACACAATGGCGCTAAAACTAAGACTCAATCTTCCGAGGCAGGTGGTACACTAAGCTTTACACTGCCTGCCAGACTTTCAGTATTTTAAACTAGTCCTCAGAATGGCTGAGGTTGGCTGTGCTCATGAGTGGCGCATTGGTCGAAGGCACTGCATCTCAGTGCAAGAGACGTCACTACAGACACCCTGGTTCAAATCCAGGCTGTATCACAGCCGTGATTGGGTCGCCCCATAGGGCGACACACAATTGGCCCAGTGTTGTCCGGGTTTGGCCAGTGTAGGCCATCATTGTAAATAAGAATTTGTTCTTAACTGACTTGCCTAGTTAAATAAAGGTTGAAAAAGATTTAACAATTTAAATAGGTAGTCTAATTCCTCAGAGGTTTAAATCACAGAGGAGCAAGCCTGGGATATTACCTCAAATGTTTAAAATGGCTTCCTCTCCTCATCTCCTAAATCCTAACCTCCATCTGCACTGATCTGAACATTATTAGATGAAAACAATATGGTAGGTTGGTAAGTTGACTAGGGAACCTGCTTTCAAATCATTGTGGAGGAAGGACAAGGGAAGAGGAAGCCTCATAGACTATTGAGATTCAACCCTGAGAGGAAGCCTGTGTAGACATTTGAGATTCAGCCATAATCCCTGCTGTGGGGGAGCTCTAGTGGTGCTGCTGTCCATGGTGCTGATTACAGCTGAAGGCGACATCAGGAAGGACAGCGGTGACCCTGCATAGGCCTGTACCGTATAGCCTTGAGAGAATGGGCAGATAAACCTGTTCTCGATGGTGCAGAGCCTTAAGGAACGCACAGGCACACACACACACATACACACACACACACACACACACACACACACACACACACACACACACACACACACACACACACACACATAGATCCTCCCCTATCTCCCATGGGCATTTCTCTATGTCTCAACTAATTTAGGCTTACATTCTTCATGGTAAGGTAACAGTGGCAGGTGGGATTGAAATGGATTATCCCTATTAAAGGAATATGTGGTGCCTATTACACTAAAACCCACACATACACAGCTTCCTACAGAACCACACACACAGGATCTCTTTCACACTAACACTCCTGAGTGGCGCAGTGGTCTAAGGCACTGCATCTCAGTGCTAGAGGTGTCATGACAGACCCTGGTTTGATCCTGGGCTGTATCACAACCGGCTGTGATCGGGAGTCCCATAGGGCGGTGCACAATTGTCCGGGTTAGGGTAGGGTTTGGCTGGGGTAGGCCGTCAGTGTAAATAAGAATTTGTTCTTAACTGACTTGCCTCGTCAAAATAAAGGTTAAATATAAAAGTAATGAATAAAAGACACACACACACCTACCCATAAAAAAGGCAGTGAGGTCTGACAGGTCTGGTTTAAGGTGGTGACAGAGAGAGAGACTGAGATGACATTCTGAATATTACTGCTGCTCTGCCAGTCACACTGTGGACAGCTTTTAGTTGTCTTAACTCTCCTCTCAAGAGGTAGCTTTTAAAATCTCTACTAGTTTCCATAGTGACACTTCTCCTTTGTGTGAGCGTGTGTGTGGCGGAGAGGGGGGGGTTGTGTGTGTGTGTGTGTGTGTGTGTGTGTGTGTGTGTGTGTGTGTGTGTGTGTGTGTGTGTGTGTGTGTGTGTGTGTGTGTGTGTGTGTGTGTGTGAAAGGAAGAGAAAGAGAAAGGGAGAGAAATAATCTGGTGGACCGATATCTGTTTGCTTTAAAGAATAATGCACAATATGCGTGAAAACCTAGTTCTTGGAACGATTTCAATGCCACATATTTCCCATTCACTTTGTTTAGTACAATACATAGTTTTTCATTTTTTTCATTTTCACCGTAACTCATTATTGGAGATAAATAGGAAATGGAAAATAACTTTTCCTCAAAGCCAGATGGTGTTTATTTTGTAGGTCATTTCTATGTAAACGGACGCATGAGCAGCACCATGTGAAGTTCCTATAAGCATGTCAAATGAAAGCTAAGAGCTAAGAGATATTTCGGAATATATACACTTTTCGACCATTTTCAGGCTTTGATTTCTGGTCAAACAGAATGGAAAGGGGTCTTAGAAAAAAATGAATAATAATACTGTTGAAGTAAAGACCCCTGCTAACTAATGTCAACATTTACAGTACCTTCAGAAAGTATTCATATCGCTTGACTTATTCCACATTTTGTTGTGTTACAGCCTGAATTCAAAATGGATTATTTGTTTTTTTCCCTCACCCATCTGTACACAATACCCCATAATGACAAAGTGAAAACATGTTTTTAGAAATGTTAGCAAATTTATTGAAAATGAAATACAAAAATATCTAATTTACCTAAGTATACACTATCTACAACCTAAAAGGGTTCTTCAGCTGTCCCCATAGGAGAAGACCTTGAAGAACCCTTTTTGGTTCCAGGTAGAACCTTTTTGGGTTACATATAGAACCCTTTCCATAGAGGGTTTTACATGGAATCCAAAAGGGTTCAACCTGGAACCAAAAAGGATTCTCCATGGAACCTAAAAGGGTTCCCCTATGATGACAACCAAAGAACCCTTTTTGAACCCTTTTTTATAAGAGTGCACCACTTAGTCAAAACATGTTAGAATCACCTTTGGCAGCGATTATGCCACTCAGGAGTGGCGATTAGATCGCTCAGGAACATTCAATGTCGTCTAGGTAAGCAACTCTAAGGGATTTCTGGCCTTGAGGTTTAGGTTAATGTCCCGCTGAATGGTGAATTTGTCTCCCAGTTTCTGTTGGAAAGCAGAAGGAATCATCTTTCCCTCTAGGATTTTGCCTGTGCTTAGCTCTATTCCATGTATTTTTATCCCAAAACACTGCCTAGTCCTTGCTGAAGACAAGCATACACCTAACATGATGCAGCCACCACCATGCTTGAAAATATGAAGATTGGTACTCAGTGATATGTTGTGTTTGAATTTGCCCAAACATAACACTTTGTACTAGCGACAATGTTAGTTTCTTTGCAGTTTTACTTTAGTGCCTTATTGCAAGCAGGATACAGGTTTTGGAATATATTTATTCTGTACAGGCTTCCTTCTTTTCACTCTGTGATTTAGGTTAGTATTGTGGAGTAACTAGAATGTTGTTGATCCCTCCTCAGTTTTCACCTATCACAGCCATTAAACACTGTAACTGTTTTAAAGTCACCATTGGCCTCATGGTAAAATCCCAGAGCGGTTTCCTTCCTCTCCATCACCTGAGTTAGGAAGGATGCCTGTATCTTTGTAGTGACTGGGTGTGTTGATACACCATCCAAAATGTAATTAATTACTTCACTGTACTCGAAGGAATATTAAATGACTGTACTTTTCTTTTACCCATCTACCAATAGGTAACCTTCTTTGTAAGGCATTGGAAAACCTCCCCGGTCTTTGTAGTTGAATCTGGGTTTGAAATTCACTGCTCGACTGAGGGACCTTACAGATAATTGTATGTGTGAGATACAGAGATTAGGTAGTCATTCAAAAATTATGTTAAACACTATCAGTCCATGCAATTTATGTGACTTGTTAAGCACATTTTTACTCCTTCACTCATTTAGGCTTGTCATAATTAAGGGGTTGAAATGATTGTCTCAAGACATTTCAGATTTTCATTTGTTATTCATTTCTAAACATGTGTAGGCCAGTGACACAAAATCTCAATAAAGAAATGTTTTATTCAGGCTGTTACACAACAAAATGTGGAAAAAGTCAAAGGGTGTGAATACTTTCTGAAAGCACTGTATGTTTAGGTTGGGATAAATTATTTGCCTTGTGTAAGTTTAAGAAACATTTCCTTGCGCCTTGAAATGTCGTTACCAAATACGTATATATCTTTAAGATATTTTCTAATTTATCTCCCTCATGAGGAGGGAGGATAATGAAAGTTCACAGAATTAACAAGGAAAGGTAGACCTTACCAATTAGTTATAGTGTTTCTATTTGGTTTACAAATTATTAAGTGATTAAAACTCGAAATTCTGTTACCACATTGGTAACGGGATTTCACAAAAATCTGGAATGGAATTACTGCAATTGAATTGGTTACAATGGGAAATCCAGCAAGGTCGCCCGTAATACAAGTCAGTATTCGATGTCCATCCATGTCTGAGGACGACGGGAGATGATGTGGAAACCAGCCACTAGGGGCAACAGTGAGCGCTGTTTCCTTCAAGTAGGTTTCAATTTTGTTAGGGTGTTGTGGATAGGTATTGCAGATGGGCGAAAGCATCTGCCTCTGATACCAGAGTTTGTGAATCCAACAATAGAAAGTTATTTTTGTTATGAGCCTATCCCAAACCTTAAACCTTACCTTAAAACCTCTTTTGGGTAGGGGGCAGTATTTTGACGTCCGGATGAAAAGCGTGCCCGTAGTAAACTGCCTGCTACTCGGGCCCAGAAGCTAAGAACTCATCTGATGAAGATCATCAAAGGTTAGTGCTTCATTTAGCTGTGTTTTGGGTTTTATTGACATATATGCTTGCTTGGAAAATGGCTGTGTGGTTTTTCTTGTCTAGGTGCTGTCCTAACATAACATAATATAATGCTATGCTTTTGCAGTAAAGCCTTTTTGAAATCGGACACTGTGGTTCGATTAACGAGAAGATTATCTTTAAAATGGTGTATAATACTTGTATGTGTGAGAAATTTGAATTATGAGATTTTTGTTGTTTTGAATTTGGCGCTCTGCTATTTCACTGGCTGTTGGCGAGGTGGGACGCTACCATCCCACATACCCTAGAGAGGTTAAACATTCTGAGTTAATGCTTAACCTTAAAAATGTGGAGTTAATGCCTAAACTTAACCTTTAACACTTCGGAATTTGACGTTTGGAACAACTTCGAAATATGACGTTTGAGGAACATGGCTGAACTTCTAATTCTGACTTGCGACTGTGAGAGCTGGTAGGGGAAATCATAGCAATCACAAACCATAGTTGGGTCAATTGCTACAGTCACATTCCACTGGCATACTGTTATATTCAACTGATAACTGTTTTCTTTCTGTCATCTGGTGTTCAATGCAAGATGTGTAAACAGTCTGGACAATTCCTCCCTCCCTCTCTCTTTTCTCTCGCTCTCCAGTTAATTTCACTTCTCCCGGCTCTTATTGACACCTACCCATGAGCCCCCTCTCTTTCTATTTACTGTAACCAGAATCCTTACCCACTGTGCACCGACCGACACAGGACATCCATGGACGTTGAAATTTGATCAGTCCTCCCTAGCCTTGAATTTTTTATTTTTTTTTATATAGTCCAGACCAGCTTTAATTTCAACGTCCACAGATGTTGATTTTTGGTCTGGTCCAGACTGGCCTTGATTTGGCCCAAACATAGACATCCATGATTGGTTCAGATTTTGTCCAGTCTGGACCATACCAAATCTGAACCAATCATGTTTCACACGTGTGGAGAGCAAAATACAGTACAGTAGAGCACAGTAAAGCACAGTACTTAACATTACAGTACAGTAAAAAAAAAAGTTGAGGAGAGTATAATTCAGTACCAGGGATTCCATTACCTGGTAATTAACAGCTTTTGGCCAATTTAGCAAATTGTTCTCCCCACGCTGCAGACACTATTTCGGTCCACTCATACAGGAGTAGTAAAGGACCATTACACTTCTTTTGTGGATAATTTTTTCCTACTCAAGGGTTTTTCTTTATTTCTACTATTTTCTACATTGTAGAATAATAGTGAAGACATCAAAACTATGAAATAACACATACAGAATCATGAAGTAACCAAAAAAGTGTTAAACAAATCAAAATTGTAATGCGATGCTACTGGCGGCAGAGAAGTCAGGCGCAGGAGAGCGGAAACTGATTTACAACGGTTGTGTTTAATAACCATAACCACCGTCAACAGAATAATACAATAAATGGGTCAAGCAAAACCCAGTAACTACCAGCATACCGTGCAGAAGCACTACAACAAACAATTACAGACAAGGACATGGACATGGGGGAGAACAGAGGGTTAAATACAAAACATCTAATTGATGGAATTGTAACCAAGTGTGATGGAAGACAAGACAAAACCAATGGAAAATGAAAAATGGATCGGCGATGGCTAGAAGGTCGGTGACGTCGACCGCCGAACGCCGCCCGAACAAGGAGAGGGACCAACTTTGGCAGAAGTCATGATATAAATATATTTTAGATTTCAAAATCTTCAAAGTAGCCACCCTTTGCCTTGATGACAGCTTTGCACACTCTTGGCATTCTCTCAACCAGCTTCACCTGGAATGCTTTACCAACGGTCTTGAAGGAGTTCCCACATATGCGGAGCACTTCTTGGCTGCTTTTCCTTCACTCTGCAGTCCAACTCATACCAAACCATCTCAATTGGGTCGAGGTCGGGTGTTTGTGGAGGCCAGGTCATCTGATGCAGCATTGGGTGGTAGGCTAAAACTGCAAAGTTTTTTGTACATTAAATGTATGTACTGTTAGATTAATACATGGCACTAGCAGTGGGTATTATCTTTAAAGTTAATGATCTAGCTAATGTGTTTTGAGTTTCCCCTTACTCAGGGAGCGTGTGTGTTGGGGGGGGGTGTTGTCTGTGCATGCATGCATGCGTGTGATAGCGTGCATGCGTAAATCTCATTATGTGTGTCTGTCATTGTGTCTGTGTGAGTGTGTGAGTGTGTGTGTAAATCTCTACTCATGGCCCAGTAGGAATCAGCGCAGAGAAAAAGGCTTAGCCCCCCACCATATCAGCCAGCCAGCCGGGTTCCACATCAGTGAGTCAAAATCAGGAGCAAGGACATCTTTAAGCAGCCATCTCACAGTGTGTTGACAAATCATGGCAGGATTGTCTAAACAGAGACGTCCACCATACTGGGATGTCACAACATTGGGCTCTTGCTACACCTGACATCCATAATTGAATGATTTATGAGCTAAATAATTCTAGTAAGCAGGGTAAAGCTTTTTCATTTATTGTCTAGCATGCATGATATTACAGTGACCTTAACCCTTGTCAAGAGGTTCAGTTATTTTGGCATAGCGGCTAAGATGTTAGCAAATATGTTTTGTAACTAAACCAAGAAAGACCAAAGTGTCACGCCCTGACCTGAGAGAGACGGTTTGTTTCTCTATGTGGTTAGGTCAGGGTGTGGGGTGGGCATTCTATGGTGTCTATTTCTTTGTGTTGAGCCGAGTATGGTTCCTAATCTGAGGCAGCTGTCTATCGTTGTCTCTGATTAGGAATCATACTTAGGTAGCCTTTCCCCACCTGTAGTTGTGGGATCTTATTTTTTTTGTACTGCTTGTTAAGCCTGCAAGACGTTGCGGTCGGTATCATTGGTTATTATTTTGTTTTTAGTGTTCTGATTTAAAATAAATACAACGATGAACACTTACCACGCTGCACCTTGGTCTACTCCTTTTTACGATCGTGACACAAAGCCTGTTGTTTCCAATGGGAACAAATGAGTCATAGTGGGCAGAACAAGCAAGAAGGTGAGCAGAGCCAAACGCGAGATCCTTTTGGCACGTTCTAGCATTATTCTGCATATTTCTGTTAGGGAATGCCTCCTCTGAAGTGCGCGTGTGCAATGATTCAATTCGCCTTGGCGCTCCTTCGAAACAACGTGATTTTTAAAAACTTTCACAAAGGTTAAAGTCTACAAAACTTAGTCCACTCTGTTCATAACAGATTATAGTTTTGGGAACAGAACTGTATTGAGATCAAATGTTTCATTGATGAGAACATTTGCAGAATGTCGGCCAAAATCCATCTTGTTCCATCTTCTTCCACCGGCCGGTGGGCTTCCTCTCACTACCATATTTGGTAGGGAATGCCTACCATATTTGATAGTGAGTGGAAATGCTAAGCGGATGCTTCACATTTATACATCCGGTGAAATATCTGTCTCAGTGTTCTATCTGTGCTGTTAGTACTCTGAACTGAATTTTGTTTTTGTTTTTTCCTGTTGTGATCATCTTTGCTATTATTTATGTACTATTTCTTTTCGTAACATATCCTAAATTAACAAGACATCTCAAAGCATTACTGCCCCAGCACTACCCCAGCACCTCCCCAGAACTACCCCAGCACTTCCGAGGAAGTGTAGACTCTTCCCTACAGTTTGAGTTGTCGTAAAATAGTCTGCGCAGCAAACTGTCTAACATCTGAATGTGACGTTCAGCTGTGCTATTGCATTACATTGGATATTTTCTCCATGTGGTAGCAGTAGGTAAGTGGAAGTTCCTGACATGAACTGGTTCAACTGTCAGTTCATCAGAGAAAGAGAGAAGGCGAGAGAGACGAAGAGACAGAGAGGCAGTGGAACGGGATAACTCGTGTCAGTCTTGCTGATTGATGTCTGTCTCAATTGCAGTCCAAACAGCAGGAGACTCAGACGTTCTATCTGAGATGCAGCATATCTCCACTGGTCCACCTATAGGCATCTCTTTAAAAGAACCATCAATAACTGTGTAAGGTGTCTAAGAAGTGTCTACAAAGTCTAATAAGACCATGTCTGGCTGTAAGTTTCAGCCTTCTGGCAATGCAGACAGGGTGTTAGTTATAGTATGTAACACCTACAGCAGGCTTTGTGAAGTTAACCTCCATTTTGTAACAACTCATATTACTATCTGCAATTCTGATTATGTAGTACTTTCTCTCAGTACTGGTTGAGGAAGTTTTTTGTGTGTGTGTGCGTGCAAATGTTGGTAAATATTTCATAGGACTATAAGCTATCTTTACTTTTCTATTTTGTCTTGAATCAATCCCCGGAGTATAACAATACCTATTTCTCTGTGTATAATTGGACTGGATGACAGGCACATCTGAACTCAACAGATGAAAGCCTCTCCTGACAATAGTGTCTGGCCTGTGTCATGACTTGAATGACTAGGAGATTGCAACGCTGATACACACACACACACACACACACACTCACTGGCTTACACACACACTAATGGGCACACAAACACACACAAAGACACACACACACACACCTAACAATGATATGTTCAGAGATGTACACAAAAATCCTCAACCATGGCCATACAGTTCCTTCAGAAAGTATTCACACCCGTTGACTTTGCCCACATTTTGTTGTTGCAGCCTGAATTTTAATTTAATTAAAATTAATTTAATTTACATTTTGTGCCACTGATCTACACACAATACCCCACAATGTCAAAGTGTAATTTAGTTTTTAGACATTTTTTACAAATTAATAAAAAATGTAAAGCTGAAATGTCTTTAGTCAATAAGTATTCAACACCTTTGTTATGGCAAGCCTAAATAAGTTCAGGAGTAAAAACGTGCTTAACCAGTCACATGGACTGTTGCAATAATAGTGGTTAACATGATTTGTGAATGATTAACCCATCTCTGTATCCCACACAATAATCTGTCCACAAAGACCAGGGAGGTTTTCCAATGCCTCGCAAAGACAGGCACTTATTGGTTGATGGGTAAAATAAATAAAAAAATTGTTGACACTGAATATCCCTTTGAGCATGGTGAAGTTATTCATTACAGGCTGACCACACCAAAATACATTTAGAAATCTATATTATTCAATTATTGCACCCACACTGCTTGCGCGCGCCAACGAGCATCTGCGTTGCCAAGGGCTAAAATAGAAGTCAGTTCTATTTCTGACGCAGATCGCGCTGCAAGTCCTGCCTCTCCCATCTCCTCATTGGTTTATAGAAGCAGGTACCCACGTGCCATCTCCTCATATACCCACGTGGGTGACTGAAAGACAAACGAGGTCGGTGGCGGTAATGCACCTAATTTATGAAAGTTGCCAATCACAATAGGAAGTCTAGAGAATAAAAAGCCTAGAAGGAGGAGAGATGACTAGAAATTATTCGGTTGACCGTTTTATTTCAGAGTAGAGGACCTTGTGCATTTCAGGTAAAATAACAACTCAATGTTTATATCCCAGGACAAATTAGCTAGCATCAGTAAGCTAGCTAAATAGGACAAATTAGCTAGCAAGTGCAAGCTAAAAACAATTGCCATAAAGGTTTAATGCTTTTCGACCTGTCCCCAAATTAATGTAATTGGTTCAGTTTGTTTCGATTTTTTTTTTACCTGCGTGTCGGGATTTTGTTTGGTGTGGGGGGACAAAATCAATTTATGCACGGTGGCGCATGCGCGCAGCTGGTTTAGGTTCGGCTTTGGATGGTGTATCAACACACCCAATCACTACAAAGATACAGGCGTCCTTCCTAACTCAGTTAATGGAGAGGAAGGAAACTCAGAGATTTCACCATGAGGCCAACGGTGATTTTAAAACAGTTAGAGTTTAATGGCTATGATAGGAGAAAACTGAGGATGGATCAACAACATAGTAGTTACTCCACAATACTAACCTAAATGACAGAGTGAAAAGAAGGAAGTCTGTGTAGAATAAATATATTCCAAAACATGCATCCTGTTTGCCATAAGGCACTAACGTAATACTGTCATACCTTTTTGTCCTGAATACAAAGCGTTATGTTTGGGGCAAATCCAACACATCACTGAGTATCACTCTTCATATTTTCAAGCATGATGGTGGCTGCATCATATTATGGATATGCTCGTGATTGGCAAGGACTAAGGAATTTTCTTTGGGATAAAAATAAATGAAATAGAGCTAAGCACAGGCAAAATGAGAATACCTGGTTCAGTCTGCTATCCAACAGACACTGGGAGACAAATTCACCTTTCAGCAGGACAATAACTTTAAACACAAGGCAATATATACACTGGAGTTGCTTACCAAGACGACATTAAATGTTCTTGAGGGGCCTAGTTACAGTTTTGACAAAAATCGTCTTCAAAATCTTTTGCAAGACTTGATGGCTGTCTAGCAATGATCAAAAACCAACTTGAAAGAGCTTGAAGTTTAAAAAAGAATAATGGGCAAATATTGCACAATCCAGGTGTGCATAGCTCTTAGAGACTAACCCAAAAAGACTCACAGCTGTAATCGCTGCCAAAGGTGATTCTAACATGTATTGACCCAGAGGGTTGAATACTTATCTAATCAAGATATATTACTGTTTTATTTTTCATTAACTTTTTTTAAAAGTTTGAATTTTTTTTTAAAGTTCGCATTTTTCTTCCACTTTGACATGACACAGTATGTTGTGTAGATCATTAAAAAAGACAATTAAATCCATTTTAATCCCAATTTGTAACATAATTAAGTATAAAATGTATCACTTGCAAAACCCCGGACATTTGTC
Source organism: Salmo trutta (assembly GCF_901001165.1). Classification (NCBI taxonomy): domain Eukaryota; kingdom Metazoa; phylum Chordata; class Actinopteri; order Salmoniformes; family Salmonidae; genus Salmo; species Salmo trutta. Next base: position 39,374,108 of record NC_042973.1, read on the forward strand.
ATAAAATAATAGAATAATGCTTGCTCTGCATATTGTCAGTATAATGCAGACTGAAAGTTTGAACAGTTGACAGCATAACAAATTATTATTCACTTTTTCAGCAATTCTCACTTCGATATTTATACATGGACACACACAGGGACACACGCACGCACACACACACACACACACACACACACAGACTGTGAACCAAAAGACTGGGAATCAATTTTCAAACAGCACTCAAGGGGGCATTAGTAAACAAAGCAACTGCAATCCCAACTTTCCAAACAGAAAAACGTTCCAAAAGCACAAAGTGTTTCTGCGTCATTGTATTTGCTGTTTACTTTGTTGCCAGGGAAACCACCATTACCCAAACATCCCCACTTTGACAGACATTTACATTAAAAGCGTTGTCTCCCTCCCTCCCCCCTCACTCTATCTCTGTCTGTCTCTCTCTGTCTCCATGTTGCTCTCTCTCCCTCTTTCAATCTCCCTCCCTCTCCCATCTGTCCAGTAAACATTTCAGGGAAATTGTGTAAACTTCCCAGACAAATGTTTTTATCTCCAGAGGAGAAGCCCATACATACATAAGAGGATAAATTCACTCTTTGAGTCAAATAAGATCAAAGTAAAAGCTCATTCTTATTCTACATTAATTTCAACATATATTAAAATGACAGTGACTACTATGTGGTACAGTACATGATTCAGTACTGCTTCTAGTTTGAAAATTGAATAATTCTGAAAATATAATATTGATTTACCACTCTCCAGTTGGCTCCAGTTAAGTTTTGCAATGATGTCCCATGTGTATCTGTGTAGGCATATACTGTATACATGGGAAAGACCAGTTTACATGGACAAATAAAATACACATTGTAGACATATAATAGCATCCATAGATCACATTGACACGATGTCCAACGGTGATTGGTTTTCTGTTTGTCCTTTATACCCCCTTCGCATAGATCTGAAACAGCCTCTAGTAGAAATATGTACATGTATTTCCATACCAAGAGGGAATAATAAGCCAGACAGGGATTTAGAAATAAATTCATTCAAGTGGAATCTTTCTGTTGCACATGTAAAACGAAACCACCGTGCACTGCAAACATTCTCATAAATAGTAAAGGAAATCCTCCCGTCTTCCATAATACCGTGCCTTGTCTTTCCAAAAGCAAATCCTTACTTACAGTTAAATTATGAATAAAAATGCAACTCCCTATTGGTAACATTAGCTGGCCATAACAAAGAGGACAGTGGATCTGATGTAATGATCTTCATCACAGCTGAGTGTGTTCATCATACAACTCTTCCCCGACACATTGGTCAGTAACAGTAGGGGGTAGCTATGAGTGTGTCTGGACTGTAAGTGGCTTTCACAATGCAGGATAGTCTGTCAGATAGAGGCCCTTAGGGGGCCATCACCACACCATGCCTGGCTGCAGAGGGGCCTCTGTGTCAGTGTGTGTGCATCTGTGTGTGCGTGCGTTTGTGTCTGTCTCTCAGTGTGTGTCTGTATGTGTATAAATCTCTCTCCATCGGCAGCGTGTGGAGATGGCTGTTAGGGGACTGGCTGGAGAGGAGAGCTGGCTCACAGGGCCCCAGATTGATGAAGTGATAGTGATGGATGGAGGCAATAAAGGCCTGGATGTCCTGTCTGTTGCCCGTGATGAGGCTGGTATGAATCACCCGTCTGGGGCTGCTACTCAACAGGAGGCTGCTCAATCCACAGCCTGGATCTTCCAGCCCAATAGTCTGTAAAGCCAAATGCACAGCACTTCTTAAGGGGATGCTTGGCCAAAGAAAACGTATAAAAATTAAGTATGACCAGCACACATGATTGCTCCACAACATACCTTTAATAAATACAATGCTTCAATCCAAGAGTGGTCTTCTTCAGGTCCGAGTGTGTCCTATTTAATTTCTACATGGATACTCCATCCCTTTAGCCATTTATCCATCCTTTCATCCTTGCATCTATCCCTCCAACCCTTCATCATTCTATACCTCCGTCCCTCCACCCCTCTGTCCCACCACCACGCGCAATCGTGACTTCCCATAACCATCCAGGCAGCATGCCAAAGTACATCAATTCAACAAGATGACATTTAGTGTACATTTATTGCCTATATTACATACTTTCACTGGATCTAAAGCATACCATTATGCAGGCTATAATATGGTTGCCTGCATAATGGTAATTTAATTAGGCACTGTTTGCCCTTCTTAGATTTGTGTTCAAACATTGTTAAGTGATTGCAACTTTGAAGGCAAAAACAACCCAATCAACTCAATCAAGCCAGTCTTCCTTGAGAGGGTCATTTGAAAACACAAGGTCATTTAAAAAAGCAGTGTTTGTTTCAGCATAATCAGTTAAAGGGAACAACATCAAATTTCAGAAATTTGTCTTATGTATTTTGAAAACTACCGGTGACAGTGTTCCCTCGTGTGTGTGTGTTGTTGCATGCTGTTTCCCTCTAGCTTGGCAGAGATCTCAGAAAAGGTCCAATTGTAAACCTGTGACCCAAGTGTATCATAGAAATGTATATGTCGTATTGCACAACTGATTGAGCTTTTAGCTGTGACAGAGCTTTAATTTATTTCCATTGGTTTGCTGTATTTCACAAAGTTCTATCTAGCGCTGCATAACCATGTGACGTAGCTCTCACTCTAGCTCTAGAGAGGTGCGCACTTTGACAGACAGTCCAACACTAAGTCAGAGAGGTTTAGGCACTTTGTGGTAACTTAACAAGGAATGTCCACTCGCGTATCAATATTCATTTCCTTTACTTCCAAACGAATAAATAAATGGTGTACAGCCATGTACAAACGGTACAATACAGGAGAGCGATATGCCAGCTCAACATGTGGTAGTATCACGTTGTACTACTCCGAATCTGGATAATGACATCACAGGAGGGTAAAGGTCAGGGTCAATACAAATGTCCACAATAACAATTCTCACGTGAATAGTAATAATACTATACTGCAGTGAAGTACAACACAAAGTCAGTAGGAATTGTTTATAGTGTCCACACTATAACACACAGACAAATTTCGGAAATGTTCTGTTGTTCCCCTTTAATGATCTAAGATGATAATTGGTAGTTTGGTTGTTCCGGATGCCGTGCTGTGGTCTGTGAGGGTTCAGTCGCGAGGCCACCCTATGATAAAATAGACAACATGAAGGGCTTTCAAAGTGCCACAATGCCTGGAGGCAAAGCAATTTATCACTGTTTGCATGAATATTCATCATCAAGCTTCTTTTTCTACCATCAGGGTTGTATGGAAACGTGGGTGTATAATGTCTTCTTCTGTGGCGTGCTGTTGGAAGACACCGGAACCTAGCGACCCCTCATTACTGGCTGGTGTCTTCCCCACATAGTATAGCTGCCTCACGGGAGGAAAATTCACTTTTCCCTTCACTAATATGGCAGAGGTCAGACTGACACAGACGATTGTGGATTCACTCTTCGTTCTGCCTAGTTGTGGGGTTGTATGATTTTGCTTGGGCAATGTGGTCGTGCTCGATAATGGGAAAAAGAGCACAGACAGGCGACAAGGGAGTCAGGGTTATTATATTAAACTGAAACAAAAATCGAATCATGAAAAAATGAAACTGAAATAAAATAATTAACTAACCCGTTTGAAAAACTAAAACTCTACTGACACTAATATCTTTGACTCCAAAACAAATAAAAATAAAATAAAAACCATCATGAATTATGTTCAGATTTAGTTTTTCTTCTAAACTTTGGGCCAAAATCAAATGTAGTTTTCAAGCTACTGAATCTGGCGGTAAATTATTATGCGACGAGGAGATAGCAATGCTTCAAATAGGCATGTGCATCACTATGACTAGCTAACAGGAAAAAATAGGACTAGGTAACTAACTTGATTCTTACTAAAATTTAAAAAGCATTGAATTGGTGTAAACATGGGCGAAAGAGAGTTTCCTTGTCCCATATTTTTTGCACAAGTCTCTGCACTATTCCTTTTAAATCCAAGTCACATTGAGATTGAATTTATCATTTAAACCTAACCTAACCTATGACCTGACTTGAAGATTGATATTCACCACCGGTCTCCATCTAACTTTACAGAGCTTAAGAAAATCTATGGGGAAGAATGGGAGAAAATCTCAAAATTCAGATGTGCAAAGCTGAAACAGACATACCCAAGACGACTCAAAGCTGTAATTGCCGCCAAAGGTGTATCTACAAAGAATTGCCTCTGGGGTGTGAATACTTATGTAAATGAGATTTTGCTGCATTTCATTTTCATTAAATGTAGCTAGCATGCAACATTAGCTGATGAATTCTTGAGTAGACAACACATTTTGCAATGATCACAAGTTCATAACTTTTTCGATTATATATCTTCATATGTTTATGTCTTCTTCAACATGTTATTTGTGGGGGATGCTTGCTGATACAGACTTGAAATTAATTGACAGGATCAGATAAGTGTCTTTTACTGCGTCAGCTTCATGATTTGTGTTGCCTTGAGGCGTCGCCTCAGTGGGTTCCTGGACTAGCTGCGCCCTCTACTGGACACTTGGTGAACCTAGCCAGATGAGTCAATTTACACTTTGTTACATCTGATCAAATAATCATAGTAACATAGTTAATTGCCTTCAATAGGCTATAATTAACAATGATTGAAGAAATGTATAATTAGTGTGCGCATTTTGAAAGAAATATTGAAGAAATATTGAATCAGTAGGCTACGAATTAGCAATAAAAAATCCCCACTCAGTCTTTGTAAATTAAACTAAACTAGTTTTGAACTAAACTAGTGTGGAACACAAACCTACCAAATACAATACCACCACAGCACAGGAGGTTGGTGGCACCTTAGTTGGGGCGGACGGTCTCATGGTAATGGGTGGAGCGGAATAGGTGGAATGGTATAAAATACTTTAAACACATGGTTTCCATGTGTTTGATTCCATTCCATTTGCTCCGTTACAGCCATTATTATGAACTGTCCTCCCCTCATCAGCCTCCTGTGCACCACAGAGTTTATAACACAAGCACAGCTATTTGATACCATATATTAAAAATAAAATTCCACCACTTTATAATGCTCCGTTAGCAATCAGCACGCACAGCCGAAGTCTAAATATACATGCTATTACACATTTATTTGGGGTTATGATCATATTATAATGCTCACATGAATATAATGATGAATATATGTTCATACCATTGTCACCAAACAGCTGCATTACACTCAAAATAATTCTAATTCAGATGCTAATCTGGTTGACGACACTAGCTAGCTAATCAAAACCATTATGATTGTTAGCTAGCATGCTAGTTACCCTTGACTGCTACATCCAAAATAATTGTGTTTGCAACAATAACAGTCTAGTTTAATCTTAATGAATGTCTTAAACAACAGTCCAAAGCCGGTTAGAAAAAACATGTATTATGAAATGTACAGGCAAAATGCAAATCACTACGGAATCTGCTCAGATCTGGTTACACTTTTACATCCAGTTGAGCAGTGGCTCTCCCTGATGGAAATGTCCTTGCATCAGGCTCAACATCCGCTTGAGGGCTCCAAGTAGGACTGTATAGCACACCTGGATGGCCCCACCAGGGGGAACCATAGAGGGGATGTTGAACTGGATGCGTCCAGGTGCGCTATACAGTCCATCCCCATTCACCTCAGAGTTAAAGCTGCCTCACTAATTTCATCTGACAAACAGGTAGGCCTACACTACTACAAAAAATAGGCTCCCACAAAAAGCCTTTGTGTTGTAAGTAAAGTTGAATTAAAATGAAGACAGTTTAAATGAATTATGCCCACTCGAATTTGCTTACTTTCAGCATCATGAGCTGTCCGTTTCTGATTGTGCCCTGGTTGCCGCTTCAAGTTCAAGTTCAAGTTACTTGAATCTGGCTTATTGTGATGTCAATGTCCCACCCTGATCTGTTTCACCTGTCTTGGTGATTGTCTCCACTCACCTCCAGGTGTCTCCTGTTTTCCCCATTAGACCCCAGTGTATTTATCCCTATGTTTCCTGTCTCTCTGTGCCAGTTCGTCTTGTTTTGCCAAGTCAACCAGCGTTTCTCCTAGCTCCTATTTTTCCCAGTCTCTGTTTTTTCCTAGTCCTCCTGGTTTTGACCCTTGTCTGTCCTGATGCCGAATCCGCCTGCTTGACCACTCTGCCTGTTCTGACCTAGAGCCTGCCTACCCCCTTGTACTGTTTGGACTCAAACCTGTTCACTGAACCCATGCCTGTCCTGACCTCGAGCCTGCCTATCCCCTGGTACTGTTTGGACTCTGACCTGGTTTATGAACTCTCGCCTGTCCCTGACCTGCCTTTGGCCTACCCCTTTTGTTGTAATAAATATCGGAGCTCAACTATCTGCCTCCTGTGTCTGCATTTGGGTCTCGCCTTGTGCACTTATGACAGACCCAGCAGACTGGGACCAGCTCCGTCACGCTGTCTCCCTGCAGGGAGACACCATTGGGAGGCATGAGGAGCTACTGCTGGACCTTTTGGAAAGGCTTCGTTCCCTGACGGAACGCCACGACCAAGGGATCAAGGCTATAACTGAGCAAATCAGTGAGTTAGCGCATAGGCAGCCCGCCACCTGTGAGACCTCCCAACCACCCAGTAACCTTTCTACTACTAGTGGATTTGTTCAACCTACCCTGGATCCTCAAGAACCCCGCTTACCTCCTCCGGCGCGTTATGCAGGCAATCCTGCTACCTGCCGGGCGTTTCTTTCCCAGTGCTCCCTCATTTTCGAACTCCAGGCCTCTTTGTTCCCATCGGATCGATCGAAGATAGTGGATTTAACCTGTCTGGGCTAGGGGGCAGTATTAGTAGATTATTAGTAGATTTGGATAGAAAACACTCTGAAGTTTCTAAAACTGTTTGAATGGTGTCTGTGAGTATAACAGAACTCATATGGCAGGCAAAAACCTGAGAAAATTCCAAGCAGGAAGTGGCCCGTCTGAGAAATTGTAGTTCTTCTTTCTAGTCCCTTTCGAAACTACAGTATCTCTGGGGCTACGTTGCACTTTCTAAGGCTTCCATTGGCTCTCTAAAGCCTACAGAAAGCGGATTGAGGCGTCTCCTGTCTCTGGGCAGAGTATATTGAATGAATACACTATTGTCCGGTTGGAATATTATCGCTATTTTACGAGAAAAATACCATAAAAATGTATTATAAACAGCGTTTGACATGCTTCTAAATACGGTAAAGGAACATTTAGATTTTTTTTGTCTTGAAATGCGCTCGCGCGTTACCCTTTGGATCAAAAATAAAATTTATTGCGGAAGTAGCAGTCCTGGGAGTACATTCTGACGAAGATCAGCAAAGGTAATCAAATTTTTCTAATAGTAATTCTGAGTTTAGTGAGCCCCAAAGTTGGCGGGTGTCAAAATAGCTAGCCGTGATGGCTGAGCTATGTACTCAGAATATTGCAAAATGTGCTTTTTAAAGCTATTTTAAAATCTGACATAGCGATTGCATAAAGGAGTTCTGTATCTATAATTCTTAAAATAACTATGTATTTTGTCAACGTTTATGATGAGTAATTTAGTAAATTCCCCGGAAGTTTTTGGTGGGAACGCATGTTCTGAACATCACATGCCAATGTAAAAAGCTGTTTTTGGATATAAATATGAACTTGATTGAACAAAACATGCATGTATTGTATAACATAATGTCCTAGGAGTGTCATCTGATGAAGTTCATCAAAGGTTAGTGCTTCATTTAACTGTGTTTTGGGTTTATGTGACATATATGCTTGCTTGGAAAATGGCTGTGTGATTATTTGTGGCTATGTACTCTCCTAACATAATCTAATGTTTTGCTTTCGCTGTAAAGCCTTTTTGAAATCGGACAATGTGGTTGGATTAACGAGAGTCTTGTCTTTAAAAGGGTGTAAAATAGTCGTATGTTTGAAAAATTTACATTATTGCATTTTTGAGGTTTTGTATTTCGCGCCACGCTCTTCCACTGGCTGTTGAATAGAGTGGGACGGTGACGTGCCACCTAGCCCATAGATGTTAATCACGCTAATGTCCGGAAGGACGCTCTCCTGGGCAACGGCTGTGTGGGAGCAGCAATCCGCTGTGTGCCATAGCCTGGAGGAATTCATGGCAGAAGTGAGGAAGGTTTTTGATTCTCCAGAGGGAGGTGGCTCAAACTACTGCAGGTTCATCAGAACTCCTGTAGTGTGGCAGACTACGTAGTAGATTTTCGCACATTGGCCGCCGAGAGTTCCTGGAATCCGGAGGCTCTGTTTGACACCTTTCTCCACGGACTGTCGGAGGGGATAAAGGACGAGCTCGCAGCTCGGGAAATACCACGGGACCTTGATTCCCTTATCGCCCTGGTGATTAGGATTGATGGGCGCCTACGAGAACGCCGGTGTGAGAGGAGGTCGGGTCTCGGGAACACTCGTTCATCTGCTGATGCTAGTGCCCGTCCGAAGGAATCCGGAAATCCCCGGAGTTGGTATTTCCGAGGAGAGCCGAAAACACTCGAGGTTCCCAGAGAATCATCGGCGACGGGTGAGTTGGATACTCCTGATCCCATGCAACTGGAAAGAGCTAGGTTATCGGTTAGAGAACGCTCACATAGGTTGCATTCTAACTGTTGTCTGTACTGTGGAGAGGCAGGACATTATATAGCCACTTGCCCAGTTAAGAAACCCTTTTTAGTGGGTACAAGTACTCTGGTGAGCCAGACTTGGAGTACCCTAACTTCCATCACCTGTCCACCTTTTTTGTGATTCTGCTGTGGGGAGACCATTCTAAGTCTCTCCGGGTGCTCATTGACTCTGGGGCTGATGAAAGTTTTATGGATGCTACCATGGTTTCTGAATTAGGTATTCCCACTCAACTTCTCTCTGTCCTCATGGATGCAAGGGCACTGGATGGCCGCTCTATTGGAAGAGTCACCCATAGCACTGTGCCCGCTCATATACGGGTATCAGGAAACCACAGTGAGACCATACAGTTCCTCCTAATCGATTTCCCCCCATGTTTCTGTGGTTTTGGGATTTTCTTGGCTCCAGAAACACAATCCCGTCATTGACTGGACCACGAGCTCCATTCTGGGTTGTCGTTCTCATTGCCAAAAAGCGGTACAGCTGTCCTTGAGATATCCCCCTCAGGATGTAAGAAAAGCCACGGATATCTCTGCCGTCCCCACTGAGTATCATGACCTCTTGGAGGTCTTCAGTAAGGCATGGGCTACTTCTCTTCTCCCACACCGTCCTTATGATTGTGCCATTGATCTTCTCCCAGGCACCACACCACCTCGTTTTTGGCTATATTCTCTATCCGGTCCAGAGACCAAGGCCATGGAGGAGTACATTGAGGATTCTCTAGCTACTGGAGGCATCCGTCCGTCTGCATCTCCTGCCGGTGCAGGGTTTTTCTTCGTGGATAAGAAGGACAAGACCCTGCATCCGTGCATTGACTACATGGGTCTGAATGATATAACGATGAAGAATCGTTACCCCCTACCACTCCTCTCCTCAGCCTTCGAACCTCTCCAGGGGGCCACCATTTTTTCCAAACTGGACCTTCGGAATGTCTACCACCTAATTCGGACACGCGAAGGAGATGAGTGGAAGACAGCCTTTAACACAGCCAGTGGACATTATGAGTACCAGGTCATGCCGTTTGGACTCACCAACGCTGTCTTCCAGGCTCTGGTAAATGATGTGCTCCGGGACATGCAAAACCGTTTCGTGTTCATCTACCTTGACAACATCCTGTTTTTTTCCCGGTCTGTCCAAGAGCACGTTCTTCATGTCAGACAAGTCCTTCAGTGCCTCCTGGAGAAACAATTGTCCATGAAAGCCGAGAAGTGTGAGTTCCACAGCTCTACAATCTCCTTTCTGGGATATGTCATCGGTGATGGAAATGTCCAAATGGATCCTGAAAAAGTGAAAGCAGTGGTAGAGTGGCCTCAACCTACGTCCAGGGTGCAGTTACAACGTTTCCTGGGGTTCGCAAACTTCTACCACCGTTTCATTCGGGACTACAGCACCCTGGCGGCCCCCCTCTCTGCACTCACCTCTCCCAAAGTACCGTTCACATGGTCTCCAGCGGTCGACAGAGCCTTCGTGGACCTGAAGCATCGGTTCACCACAGCACCCATCCTCGTCCATCCGAATCCGTCCCGTCAATTTGTGGTAGAGGTTGATGCTTCTGATGTTGGAGTGGGGGCCATCCTGTCACAGCAATCTGCCCAGGACCAGAAGATCCATCCCTGTGCTTTCCTGTCCCATCCTGCAGAGAGGAACTATGATGTAGACAACCGAGAACTCCTGGAGGTCAAGATGGCGCTGGAAGAGTGGAGGCACTGGCTGGAAGGAGCAGAACAGCCATTCTTGGTTTGGACCAATCATAAAAATGTGGAATATCTCCGTACAGCCAAGGGCCTTAACTCCAGGCAGGCCCAGTGGGCTTTATTGTTCACCAAATTCAACTTCACCATTTCCTACCGCCCAGGGTCCAAAAATGTGAAGCATGATGCCCTCTCCCACGTATACAGTTCCTCTGCCACACCCTCGGTCTCCGAAACCATTCTCCCTACCTCATGCCTTGCGGCTTCAGTGGATTGGGGTATTGAAACCTTGGTCCGCAAGGCACAATGTTCCCAGCCTGAACCTGAAGGGGGCCTGGCTAACCGTTTGTTTGTCCCTAACTCAGTCCGGTCCTGGGTCCTAGAATGAGCTCATTCCTCCAGGCTGATCTGATATCCAGGTTCCCGTCGTACCCTAGCCTTCGTCCAACAACGTTTCTGGTGGCCCACAATGGTTCCTGATATCTCTGCCTTCGTCGCCACGTACACAGTGTGTGCTCAGAACAAGACTCCACGGCAAGTTCCTTCTGGTCTCCTTCAGCCACTACCTGTTCCTCTTCGTCCATGGTCCCATACCTCTCTGGACTTTGTCCATGAGCTCCCTCCGTCTGATGGCAACACTCATTCTGGCGGTAGTGGACCGGTTCTCCAAGGCCGCCCATTTCATCCCTCTCCCCAAACTTCCATCTGCCAAGGAAACGGCCCAGTTTATGGTGCATCACGTCTTCCAGATCCATGGACTCCCGGTGGACATGGTCTCCAACCGGGGTCCTCAGTTCGTCTCAGTTCTGGAAGGCATTCTGCACCCTTATTGGGTCATCGGCCAGCCTGACCTCCAGATTCCATCCCCAATCCAACGACCAGTCGGAGCATGCTAACCAGGACCTAGAAACCACCCTAAGATGCCTGGTCTCAACCAACCCCACTACCTGGAGCCGACAACTGGTCTGGGTAGAGTATGCCCAGAACATCCTTCCCTGTTCAGCCATGGGACTCTCCCCTTTTGAGTGCTCTATGGGGTATCAACCTCCACTCTTCCCAGAACAAGAGCAGGTGGTCAATGTACCCTCGGCCCAGATGTTTGTCTTCCACTGTCGACGTACCTGGAGAAGAGCTCAAGGGCACTTAAGACCAACTCCAGGTATCGTCAACAAGCGGACCGCCGCCGGACTCCAGCTCCCTTCTACCGCAGAGAGTATGGCTTTCCACTCGGGACCTGCCTCTTTGGGTGGAGTCCCGCAAACTACCCCTTTGGTTGTAATAAATATTGGAGCTCAACCATCTGCCTCCTGTGTCTGCATTTGGGTCTCGCCTTGTGCCCTTATAGTCAATAACTCTGATAAATACATAATGGGAACAAAAAAACATATATATATATATATATATATAGAGAGAGATTTAATTGAAATAAATTATGGCAGTAGCAAGCTATCATCTTCACACTCTCCTTCTCGAACTGAACATATGGGCTCCCCTGGCGCCGATAACGTGGATGTCAGCCCGCTGCACTTCTCTGATTCCGAGGGGTTGGGTTAATTGCGTAAGACAGATTTTGGTTAAATGCATTCCGTTTGTGCGCATAATGTGGAATTTTTTGGACTATGCCTAATCAAAAATTATTTTCGGGAAGAAGCCTTTGACTCTCCTCCTGAGCTGCCACCGTAGGCCTACACAGCAAAGGCTTTGATCAGCAAGAGCAGAGCAGGCCCGGGGCTCAGAGTTGGAATATCCATTGCAGTGTGTAATGCATGGTTTTGTTTACACCATACCAGCAGTGCAAAAGACTCTGAAAGGAAGAACATTTTTAGTTAGAAATATACCTATAATCCTCTATGCTTCTCCGAGCATGGACTTCATATAGGCTATGGATCCATTGATTGAGACCACACTAAATTGCCTATAGACGCACTTGATATTGCACACCCAGCGGAGAATCAGAGCTGAGGTGCAGCATCAGGCACACATCGATATATAGCCTAATAAGCAACTAATTCTAGCAATTAACAATTCAATTTTAATGTTGATCAAATTCTACACTCTTCCATTATTGACCTCCATTCCAAAAATATCCACCTCCACTGGTTAACGCTGTATTTTCGCACTGACAGATTTTGGGGCGGAGTCAGCACTGTCACCATACAACATAAATGTCTCCTAGCCTGCTTTCTGTCCCTAACACTAAAACTGAAACTAAATAATATAACTAAATACAAATATTTGTTATACAAGTCATACTGATAAAAAACGAACAAATCAGGTCTGAAAACTAAAAAAGTAAACTATTTGAAAAACTAAATAAAAAAACTGATATAACACAAAACTATAATAACCTTGGAGGGGATGGAGGATTTGCCTGTCTGAGTTGAGAGGGTTTGGGTGGAACCAGACGAGGACTTGGGCTGTTATCAATTTGGGAACATTTGCCATTTCTCATCCCTCCCACCTCTCCCTCTACCCCAGCATGGGCCCAGAGAACCAGGGACTGGTGTCTGTTTGTCTTCTTTCAGTGCTTTATCAGACCTGCAGGCTTCTCAGTGCCGTCCCCAGATTACAGAGCAGGGAGGGGGGGCTGTGACTGACAGGCCTCGGACTAAGCTGTCCCTAGGGGGGTGGAGGGGCGGGGGGGATTTGTGAAGGCTGCTCAGACTCATACTTCTCTTACAATTTTCTCTCCGGCAGGTCTCCGACTTGTCTGGGAGAGAGAAAGCCCTTTCTGCATAATTTAACGGATCTCTTCCCTCTCAGTCTCAATCTGTCTTTCTCTGCTGCTTCATGGTGGGTGCTGTAGCCCAGGTTCAACAGCTCGATTGTTTTCTTCACAAGATATTAAAACATTTTATATTCCATGGTGACAATCTGAATACAGCTAAACTCCCATTTGAACATAATACTCTAATATTTCGTATCAAACACGCCAGAGACAATTACAGGTGCGTAAAAACATGAGCAAGACCCACTTCAGCAAGACGACAGGATTCAGGACTGAGTCTGAGCATAATTAAATAGTGCTTACATCGTGATCAATATAATAAGTCAATTATACAACAACAATGTTGGCTCCACCAAAAAATATAATTTCAACCAGTTAGCCACACATTGTGTGATGCTATTCTAGACATGACAGTCACAGAGCAATATCCTTAATGTTTGTTGTCTCCGGACTTGATCCCTCAGGAATTTATTCCATGACAAACGTTTTGGGAAAATATAAAATCCTTGATGTTACATGGCAGGGCCTTTCACAAAGTAGGACAAAACAAGCATACTCGTCTTTTGTGAACAAAGCCAGAGAAGAGTGTCTGACACTCCACTGTAGCAGTGATATGGCTATTGCTGTAGACTAGATGGTGCTGGTGAGTACTGCAGCTGGAAGTCAGCCATAAGGAGCCTCCATCTGTCTGCTGGAGAAACCACCCAGCATGACAACAGAACATGTCAAAACACCCACGTTAACGGCTGCTTATAGGATTAAAGGCATGTCTTCATCAGGTGTCAAAGACTCGTCCATGGTCCCCAAAGTAGTCGTTTGACAAAGATCCAGCTAAAGTGGAAAAAAGATCCAGTGAAATTGTATAGATATGAACTAAAGGCAACTGGAACAAAGACAGTACAGTATGAAGATAGGCAGAAACTGCTTCTCCAATAGAAGTCCCCAATCACGCTTGTAGGCAATGTCATGGCGACGATGGCTAGCTAAGCTCATGCGTAGAAACACGTCATTGGGGCAAACGTCTCGCGCCAAACTGAGCATGAAAAGGCTGTCAAATCAAAGGCACTCCTTCGATATAAAGTTGTTTTTGACAAAAATGTTAACGTGTCAGTTTGTCACTATGTACGACAAAACGGGGGTTGGAGTAATAACATGTTCAACTACTTAAGACATTGGCTGGAGTCTAGGTTGTGCCTTTAGATTTTGAGAAAATTAACAAATAAGGAAGAATACTTCACTTTACTCATTGACTTCTCAAAACCCAAACCCCAATCTGGTCTGCTTTGCAAGCGTTCCAGGAAGTCTCTCGGTATTGCACCTCTGGGCTTAGAAACTCTGTGACTGGAATTTCAGTTTACTCCTGAATTCAGTGAAATGATATTGAATTGACCCAAACCTGGTATGTGTTGGCTTCTCCATTCTATAGTTTTGACAGGCATACAGATTAACCGTACATAACTGAAATGATTTAATCAAATTGGATTAACATACTGTTATGTAGTGGGTGTCCTTATAGAATGTGTGATATGCAAATGACTGTCAGTCTGGGGGCTCCATTCACTGGTGACACTTTATGCTCTGGCTGTGAGCCTGTCAGACACAGCAGAGTTAGGAAAACAGTGGCCCCTGCTGGCAAAACCCATGACATGACAGCAGTCTGGCAGAGCTACAAGACTACAACCCTAAACAACTATTCATCTATTGTACAGTTAATCCACTGTCACACACACATGCATCTTCATGTTATACATGTTTGCTAATATGTCTATCAAACTAATATACTGTATCTCAGCCAGCATGATAAACTAGTTGTCTGATGGTTTTGTGTATCCAGTGCTTCTATCCAAACCAGAGTCATGATCAAGCATCCCTAACTAACAGCTCCCCGATGTTTGTAAATAACGATAGAATAGCACACAACTCCACCAAGGAATGTGTGAGTGTAAATATGACTTTAGATAGATAGTCCAATAGGTCCATAGCATTGCATTGCGAACTGGCAGACAGCACCGAAGTAACAATTACTTGACACAGATACAGAGCCTTCAGAAAGTATTCACACCACTTGACTTTTTCCACATTTTGTTGTGTTACAGCCTGAATTAGATTTTGTCACTGGCCTACACACAATACCCCATGATGTCAATGTGGAATTAAGTTTATTTTATTTTTCACTAATTAACTAAAAATAAAAGCTGAAATGTCTTGAGTCAATAAGTAGTCAACTCTTTTGCTATGGCAAGCCAAAATAAGTTTGCTTAAATAATAATATAAATTAGGTTAGTATTGTGGAGTAACTACAATGTTGTTGATCCATCCTCTGGTTTCTCCGATCACAGCCATTAAACTCTAACTATTTTAAAGTCCCCTTTGGCCTCAGGGTGAAATCCCTGAGCAGTTTCCTCTCCGGCAACGGAGTTAGGAAGGACGCCTGTGACTTGGTATGTTGACCATCCAAAGTGTAATTAATAACTTCACCATGCTCAAGGGGATATTTTTTTATTCATCTACCAATAGGTAACCTTCTTTGCAAGGCATTGGGGAACCTCCCTGGTCTTTGTGGTTGAATCTGTGTTTGGAATGTACTGCTTGACTGATGGACCTTACAGATAATTGTAAACAGAGTGAAAAGAAGGAAGCTGGTACATAACACAAATATTCCAAAACATGCATCCTATTTGCAAGGCACTAAAGTAATACTGCTAGAAATGCACTTTTTGTCCTGAATACAAAGTGTTATGTCTGTGGCAAATTCAAGAAAGCAGAGTACCACTCTCCATATTTTCAAGCATAGTGGTGACTGCATCATGTTATGGGTAGGTTTGTAATCGTTAAGGACTGAGGAGATTTTCAGGATAAACAAAACAGAATGGAGCTAAACACAGGCAAAATCATAGAGGAAAACCTGGTTCATCCTGCTTTCCAACAGACACCGGGAGATTAATTTACCTTTCAGCAGGACAATAACCTAAAACACAAGGCCAAATCTACACTGAAGTTGCTTACCAAGGAGACATTGAATGTTCCTGAGTGCACTAGTAACAATTTACTTAAAATTGCTTGAAAAATTAAGACCTGAAAATTGTTGTCTAGCAATGATCAACAACCAATTTGACAGAGCTTGAATAATTTTGAAATGAACAATGAGCAAAAGAGATTTACCCAGAAAGACACAAATTGAATCGCAGCCAAAAGGTGATTGTAAAATGTATCGACTCAGGATGTTGAATAGTTATCTAAATCAAGAACGTTTTATTTTTCATGAATCTGTTACAGCCATTTGAATTTTTCTTCCACTTTGACAGGGCATTTTGTGTAAATCGTTGACAAAAACTGACCATTAAATCCATTTTAATCCCACTTTGTAAGAACAAACTGTGGAAAACGTCAAGGGGTGTGAATACTTTTAAAGTCACTATGAGCAATGAAAACAGGGCCAATTCCTCTTAATTGTTTTGTCTTTATTACACATTAAATAGGAGTGGTGAGATTCATGGCAAAAAAGAGACAGATTTGGGATCAGATCACCACTCTACACAGTGACCAAAGAGAGCTCTCTATGGATGTGTTCAACAGTGGTCATTCATTCACTCCCCTAGACCTGGACCCAGTCACTCTCCCAAGTCCCATCATACACAAAAGAGAGTACTGAAAACTCCATTAAAGCAACATTAGACACCAAAGAAATGAAGCACAATTTACAAAATGTGCACCTTTCAGTATCACAACTATACAAAAAGGTTGTTAAAATACAATCCAGGTATAAATGCTACTTCTTTTTCAGAAATCAGCAGTTGGCACGCAAAATAAAAGGGAGGTGGAACATTTTGGTAGAATTACTTTCTGTGATACAGTATTGTTAACAAATGGCATCCCATAATCAAAAAATGTGCTAACATAAATAAATGTATTGTATATTATGTTTCACTTTAGAATCTCATTCCTCTCAAACAGCAGAGTTTGTAGCTGTTGAACAGATGTGACAAAGAAGCCTAATGCAGTCTCAGCTCACATGTATCCCGCTGCTGTCTGACTGAAGCACAAAAGGCAATGTTTAAGAAGCCTCAAGGTAAAACCCTGGTATTAAGGTTGTGCAATAACGCTGAAAAACAACTATTCCGTGTTTTTATAAATTAATACTTTTTTTCTCTAAAAATGAATTTAATGGTAATTGCCTCATTTACAGACATCAGCTCCGGTTACATCACTAGGAAGCAACAACCTTTGTAAGGAATACATTTGACAAAAATGATTGGACTGGACCAGTCATTTCACTTGAAATACAGCCCAGCAAAACCCACTCAACACCTTCCCACCCAAGCTCTAACCCAAAAAATCTAACTTCACGAGGAAGAATGAGAAATTTATATGAACAACACATTTTTGAACACTCATTGCATGACAACGATTCTATGGGGGTGCATCTTTTGTAGAAGTAAAACAAAAACAAAATAGAGAAAGGAAGATCTGTGGTTGGACAAAAAAAAAAGGCCTTTAAGATTTTCTTTGCCTAATCTAGCCAATCCAAAAACAGGAAAGTACATTTATGGCAGCAATAAGTACAAAGGCTTGGGGAAATGTGCAAGGCATATTCTGTTAGGATGTGATGGGGTATTTTATGTCTTGCATCTGAAGACAGTAACTCCCTATTCTTTAAGACAGTTCACCTGAAAAACACATATACGTCATTAGATTACTTGGTTTAAAGTTTAGGTTTAATTTAGGCATGCTATTTGTTTGCACTCAAAACAATTTGGATGTTACGCTGTAACAAGGAAGCCCAAATCTTGATTTGCTGGTTCAATAACTAAGATGAGGTAAAATGTGTTACTTCAGTAAAATCACTTGAATGGGCAAGGTTTGTCTTTCAAAAACACAGAACATGACACAAAATACACCAATCCTGAGGATGTGAGGGGAATTTCATCACGCAAACAAGATCTCTTGATGAACAATTAACTCATCTTTTAAAACGTTCAGAATGAGCAGGGTATATCAAATTGAATGATAAAACTACAGGAGACACTGGATTGTGTAGAGGCGTTTGTTTAAGCAACATGCAGTGCCACTGAGCAACACAACATTAGCTGCATGTCCTCTTCAACATTACTGAGAATCTTGCTGTTTTGATGCCTATGTAAAAAAAAATCTATTTTGCTTCATACCTGCCACCTGGAGCGTTTCAGTTGTTGAAGAGGTTTCCCACCATTTAACAACTGGTTTCCACCCAAAAGATCAGATATGGTGAATATAGATTGACTCGAGGTCCGAAACACTATAAAAGCCTATGTGGCCCAACTGGACAGGAGCTTCTCGTTCCTGGCCCTAGTGGCTGTATCAGTATCGTACAGTATTAGTATCACTGTGCCATTCCCCATTGACTAGTAAGAACACATTGCATGCAAAAAAGGAAAGTCCTGTAGGCAGGAAATCACTACCCACAAATGACAAAAAAGCATTAACAGATTACAACTTAATTAAAATGGGTAACCGGGACATTTTTTAAACTAGATACAGTAGTAAAGTTCACATGCATGCGTCAAGTACAGCATGACATTATTGAATCATATCTAGGAGTTTAAAGTCGGAGGATGGGCATTATTACACACAGTGGCTGGGACATTTGGAATTTCCCCCAATCAAGTGTTGGTCCTGCCTCCAGTTGTTACTCCTTGTCCAATGGAATGGGATTCAACTATTTGGCGTCCCATACTGTTAAGAGCATCTCATGCTTTCCAGCAGAGGGAAAATAAGGTTTTTAGGCTTGCTTTTTATGTTGTCCAAAATGTCCCTACAGTTATGAACTTGGCTGTTGAATCAAGTCCTTTCGTTTTACTGTGTACCATCTCCTAATTGATAATCAACCTATCGGACCAACACTTCTGGGTAACTGGCACTAAACAGAAAGTAAAGCTTATTGGTTTCAAAATAAGAGAAAACGGCAGAAAAATAGGGATCATTTCCATATTCAGTATTTTGGGTACTAAGATAAAGAGGCTAATAATTTAGCGTAATGTACAAAAATGTATTATTTGAACTGTTTTAACACATTTTTTTTGTCTATCATGAAAAGGGGGGGGGGGTCATTATTCACATGAGTATACACTTTGTCTTGGACTTCTTTTTCTTCTTCTTGCCCTCCTTGCTCATCTTCTCCTTGTGTTTTCGGATTTCCCGCACTAATGTGTAAAATGCATCATCGACACCCTGGGGAAAAGAAAATAATAAAAAGTTAAGGTTTGTTTTGAAAACTCTTCTCAAAAACACTTACGTTCTCATCTGTGACTAACATGAAAGCTTGGCCAGATGCAAATGTCTGAAATGGAACCCCTATTCCTCAATATATTGCACTACTTTTGACTATATAGGGAATAGGGTGACAATTTCAGTGTACACTCCTAGTATGCAGACCAACATGCGTTACAAAACTTGCGTTACAAATGTGCTCATTGCATATTGATTCGTTGGTAGGTGGATTTGTGGCATGAGCTGGCCCAGCATACAACAGCAAAGACAATGGCTATATCAATGATGCCAAAGAGAGGCAGGGACCAAAAATAACCAGGTCTTTGTCATTCACTGAGCACAACATTGTCACCTATTGTATCAGAGAGGAAACCAAAGTCATTTCAGATTGTGAGATAGAAAGAACAAGACAGCGAAAGAGAAAGACAGAAACAAAGGACCTTATGTGCGACATCAATGCACACAGTTGCCCCAGGACTTCAGTGGAACATCTCCGTGCTGTCCTCTTAGTAATCACACTTCCTTAGTCACCATTTCAAGACTTCATTTCGGCCCAGATTATCACAACCGCCATCGGTCACACAGATCCAGTCTTACCTGCTCCCTCGGCTCTCACCACTGATTTGTCGAAGTTGAGCAGATTACAAAATGATCATCACCCACGATAGTATAAACATACCCCACACAGAGATACAGATACCACAGGAGGAGAAACTAAGACGGACGCCTGGTTTCAAGGAGACCCCACAGCAGATCCCAGGAGGTTAGCTTAAATAGGGATGAATCCCACCCGCCAAGCAGCAAACATTACCACTTTCCCTGCTCGCTACCACACGGACGACACCCTCCCACACACCACAAATACACACCTGACGGACGTGAGGGAGCGCGGATGATACACACTTACCCCTTTCACATCACAACACACTTTTTAAGCTTGACGCAGCGCGGGGTCTTTTCTTCCTTGCTGAGCTTTTTCAGCCGGTACAGCCTGATCTCCCGTACCAGACTGTAAAAGGCATCCTCCACTCTCTGCAGTGCGAAACACAGCTCTCCTCAGTTAGGGGATACAGGGACACTGTTGACCCCTCAGTGTTCAAGGACACAGGAACACTATGTGGACTGTGTTTCCTCACAGTGTTAGAAAACATTAGGAACACCTGCTCTTTCCATGACAGACTGACCAGGTGAATACAGGTGAAATCTATGATCCCTTGTTGATGTCACTTGTTAAATGCACTTCACAAATCAGTGTAGATGAAGGGTAGGAGACGGCTTAAAAATACTTATTTAACCTTTGAGACAATTGAGACATGGATTGCCTACGTGTGCCATTCAGATGGTGAATGGGCAAGACAAATGTTTTAAGTGCCTTTGAACGGGGTATGGTACTATGTGCCAGGCGCACCGGTTCAAGTGTGTCAAGAACAGCAACGCTGCTGGGGTTTTCACACTCAACAGTTTCCTGTGTGTATCAAGAATGGTCCACCACCCAAACTGTGGAAAAAAGCATTGGAGTCAACATGAGCCAGCATCCCTGTGGAACGCTTGATAACTTGTAGAGTCCATGCCCCGATTAATTGAGGCTGTTCTGAGGGCAAAGGTGAGTGCAACTCAGTGTTAGGAAGGTGATCCTAATCTTTTGTACACTCAGTGTATTGGCATTCTATGTCGACCAAGTCTACATTTAGCTGTGTATAGGGCTGATGTATAACTCGGAGGACGCATTTTTTTTTATACAGTTTAAAACATGATGAATAATTGAACCTCACAGGGGAATGACAGGTACAAACGTGTGTGTATTATTTGTGATTTCAGTACAAGAGCAACACCAGGTAGCCGGGCGATTCGACCATCGGAGGAGTGAGCTGGAAGAGACCAATCAGCAGCCCCAGAAGGAGTTGTGATTGGACCGATGCAAAAAGTGCAGGAGAAGGTTCACCGACTGACAAATCACCACACACATCACAGCACCAGCCAGCCACGCATAGCCTCACACGACACGCACCACTGAAGCCAAGCCAGCAACCACATAATCAAACAGACAATAGTGCACCATACAGCACACAATCACTTCCCACTGTCCATTAAGCATGATTATAAGCCCGCCACAAAACAATTACTGACAACTTCCCCTCTGTCGTGACGATTCAGTGACAAAGATTGACTGATTTGTTGATTAAAACAATGCCAGATCCATTATGGAGCCTCTAATGGTGAAAGAAAGCCACATTTCCATGACAGAGGAGCATGCACGGACACAGCAATTCATAAATCAAGAATTCAACTAAGCAAAGGGACTGTAATTATGTACAGTACATTACCCGATACGTTTCCAAGCACCATTTAGAAACAGAGCACATATAGCCATTGATACCAACGCAAATCAAAAAGGCAGCTTGGGAGTCAAAAGAGGACCACGGCATTTTGTGAGATTGAAGTGGCCATAATTGTAAAAAGCCATTGCAAGGACACCTGACACAGCTGGTAAGAAGTAATCTTGCTACAATAAAGAAAATTGATCTGTGGAGAAAATGGTTGAATGGCTGCTGTGTTCACGCAAGAAAATACCGCTACAAGGGCTCGATTTACTAAGGTGCAAAGTTAGGACCGTTTTTTGCCCTTCTCCCCCAAGATGAAATGGAACAAAAATATAAAATAAAAGGTTGTGAGACATTAAGGTGAAGCGCACATTTCAGCTTATTAGAAGTTATTCCACATAAAAATAAAAAAAACTAGAGGAAAGTTTTCACCTGTTTTAGTAATCTGTCTTCAATAGATATGGAGTAGAGCTAATGTAGACGTGAAATCCAGACTGAATAACGCTGCATTTCACTTTACTGAATTCAGTCTGGATTTCCAGGCTAGCTAATGGTCGTCATGTTAAAAACCAAGGTGATAGTTGCTGTTTGAGCCATGGCTGTGTCCACACAGCCCACTAGGGCTTGTTGTCTCCGTCTCTCACCTGTCTGGTTTTGGCCGAGGTCTCGATGAAGGGGATGCCGTAGCTGCGCGCCAAGTCCTGAGCCTGTTTGGTGTCCACCGTCCGGGACGGCAGGTCACACTTGTTTCCCACCAGCACCATGGGCACGTCTTCCGAGTCTTTCACCCGCTTGATCTGCTCTCTGGTGAACAAAGATGACAGGGAAGGCAAGGGTTAAATACCAGTGCAATGCTTTGGTCATCCAAAGTATGTAATGGACTCCTTTTTGGGGTTATTGATTTCACACACAAGCTGGTTAAAGGGTTTGTGAAAGAGTGGGCTGTATAGGTCGGGAGTGATGTTGACTTTGACACAGTTGACAGGATATGGTTGGCACAACTGTGTCTGCTTGGAAACAGATGCAACTATAGTCCTCTGGTTTAACTATAGTCCGCTGGTCTAACTATAGTGGGCTGGTTTAACTATAGTGCGCTGGTTTAACTATAGTCCGGCTTAACGCCATCAGTGCAATCGGCAGTAGTACTTCAGATGTTGTGGCAGAACCTAGCTCACCTATAGTGGTGGATGTCCTCGAAGGACTTGGTGTTGTTGATGGCGAAGACACAGAGGAAGCCCTCCCCTGTCCTCATGTACTGGTCCCTCATAGCGCTGTACTCCTCCTGACCTGCAGTGTCCAGGATGTCCAGCAGACATGTCTCCCCGTCAATCACCACCTGCTTCCTGTACGAGTCCTGAGGGAGGGAGCAAGAAAGAGAGAGATGGATGGTTCAGGACTGGACACCTATGAATGAGCACATATTCATAGGTGTCCAGTCTACCTGACTAGGGCTCTGAAATCCTGTATGTAACTATATGGTCATAGAATGCTCATCTGGTAAAGTTCCAAAGGAAATACAACAGTATTAGAATTGAAGAGAATGGATGGGATGACCAGGTAAGAGACTATATGGTCACCAGGGAAGAAATGCATTCAGTCTTCAAGCAGTCATAAAATGTATAGCTTTCAGAGTAATAATTTCTGACATGTCAAACTTCATCACGTAGCCATCTACAAATGTTAAACTGACTGAATGACACCATGTTGCGGATATTATATTCATACATTCAAATAGAATCTGGAGCACATTTTTACTTGCATTTGCACACAATTTTTTTTGCAGATATTTTTCACACAGCTCTGCGCAGTCCTCTGTGCGGGCGGAGCAGGCAGCCACAAAAATTGTACACAACTTTTTTTCAAAGGAACTTTTCCTCTTGACTCCCAGGCATGCCTTGTAGTAAAAGACACGTGGTTGTACTGAAACATCTTTTTACCTCGATGGTGGGGTCATATTCATCCACAAAGTGGTTCTGGATGAGCTGGATGGTGAGTGCGCTCTTGCCCACGCCTCCTGCTCCCACCACCACCAGTTTGTATTCGGTCATCGTTCACCTGTGGGACAGAAGACACAGAAATACAGTCAGTGAATATAAAAATAAACATTTCATGAGCTACACACTAACTATCGACTAAACAAGAAATAGTCACATACATAGGGTTGCAGAATTCCAGTATCTTTCCCAAAATGCCCATGTTTTCCAGTTGGAGGATTCCTGGAATCAGGGAGGTAAATCCACCAACAGGGAATACTCCACCTGGGACTTCTTTAAAACCCGCTATGTTTTTTTACCCCATTCCCGCCCACACAGAATAAAGCTGATATGAACCATTTCTTCACAGCCATCTGGTCAAGTTGTATTCATTCCTTATCAGTTAAGCTACTCTAAAGTGCTTGTGTGCACAGAGCCCGCCAAATGCAAAATTTGATTTTGTCCCGATTGTCTCCACATTGCCTTTCATTTGCAACAATGACCATCCTGTGTGTCTAGAGCTGCAGGGAATGCATACAATCACAGATCTCTGTGGATACAGGAATGTTTACATTCTATTCAATTTCATCCTGTGATTTCAGAGAAAATGGAACGAGAGGACCTAATATACTCTATTTTATTATAACATTGTTTAAAAATGGGCTTATCAACAAGAAGGAGAAGATATGTAAAACCATGAGTGATCTTGGAATTCTGCAGAGGTAATTTACGTAGACTATTATATTGATATTATAGGACACAAGCAAGGTTCTTGCTCATAAAATGATGACTTGTCATCATTAAGTAACATCGTTTGAACAGAGAATTTACTGATACAATTCCCTCAATCATCCCCATAAATGTTGCTACTAAATCGTCCTGTATCTCTAACTGTAACACAAATTCAATTGTCAATTGTGAGTAACAGCTACACAATGGGATCTGGCAGTAGACACACATGACGTTACTTTATGATCCCAGAAGTATCAAGCAAAAGGGAGGCACACACTGCTATCCAGACAGTTATGTTTAAAAAAAACAAAATTAAAAAAAAACACTTGTTCTCAGTTGAGGTTGACATTTAACTCAATGTGAGTAGCATCTCAAAATACAACGGAAATAGAGTCACCAAATCACCTAGTAATTTCTGATAAAAACATAACAAAATAGACTGTCCAATCGATGATACGAGTCATGGATGCTATATTAGACAATCAGTGCTGAACACAACACAACTGTACAGTATGTCAACAACACTGTACATTATGTCTGATACCCAGCACCTATGATCCAAATGAGTGCTAGGCAGAGCTGAGCACTGGTACCTTTGGTTATGGAATTGTATTATTATCTAATGAAAAATCGTTGTCCACATTAAAATTTTCCTCAGTCAATACCACAAGCAAGTAACAGAATTGATACTCAGACATCCTACTTTAAAATCTATAAACAAAAACCATTGATTTCAAAAGTTGAAAAAACCATACAGCTCTATGCACAAGGACTACTTTACAATTTACACAGAGCATTTCACAAAAACATATCTACTGGAAGAACTGTGTAGACGCAAAGTTTGGTAACAGAATTACGATATAATCTCCCTGTTTTTTTGGGTTTTTTTTATGCGGCAATGTTTTCCAAAAACATAAATATCTTCCACATAATTAAGATTCAAATATGTCTGCAGAAAGAATGGGGTGTCAGCTATGACATGATACCCTACCTGTAACAAAAATATTGTAACGGAATAAAATCATGGGTCCCGGATCTGTACTATACAGAAATGCATAACTTATATGAATGTCATTCTCTTCATGGTGACGTATCCTGAATAGGTACCCAAAAGGTAGAAATATATCATCCTTTCATATCCTGGCTATTATTGTAATGAGCTCCGCCCCCAAAACAAGACCAAATTTGGTGGAAATCAAACCGGACCAAATCTGAACAAAACATAGACGTCTACGTTTCACAAGTTCGGACATCACAATAGAGTTCAGTACATTCATTCTACAGTATGTACTCTACTTTTCTTCACTATACTGTGGAATCTTGTGAAACAGAAGTCTATGATTGGTTCAGATTTGGTCCGTTCACCAATCATGGACGTCTATGTTTGGACCAAATCAAGGCCAGTCAGAAACCAAAAAACAAACTCTGTGGACTTTGAAATCAAGGCCAGGGCGGACTGACCAAATTTCAACTACTTTTCAAAGTCCATGGATGTCCCGTGTCAGTCTGCGTGGATACTAGTTACAATAAATGGAAAGAGGGGGCTCATGGGTATGTGTCAGTAAGAGCTGGGAGAAGTAACCTACTCATTCAAGGGTTTTCTTAATCTTTTACTATTTTCTACATTGTAAAATAATAGTGAAGACATCAAAAACCATGAAAAAACACATATGGAATCATGTACTAACCAAAAAAAAAGTGTTAAACAATTGAAAATATATTTTAAATTTGAGATTCTTCAAAGTTGCCACCCTTTGCGTTGATGACAGCTTTGCACACTCTTGCCATTCTCTCAACCGGCTTCACGAGGGTCAGTCAATGCGGAAAATTTCAAGAAATCTGAAAGTTTCTGCAAGTGCAGTCACAAAAACCATCAAGGCTATGATGAAAGTGACTCTCATGAAAACCGCCACAGGAAAGGAAGACCCAGAGTTGCCTCTGCTGCAGAGAGTATAAGTTCATAAGATTTACCAGCCTCAGAAAATCGGCAATTAACTGCACCTCAGTTTGCCGCCGAAATAAATGCTTCAGAGTTCAAGTAACAGACATGTGTCTGCATGAAATCAGGCCTTCATGGTCAAATTGCTGCAAAGAAACCACTACTAAAAGACACCAATAAGAAATAGACACTTGCTTGGGCCAAGAAACACGAGCAATGGACATTAGACCGGTGGAAATCTGTCCTTTGGTCTGATGAGCCCAAATTTGAGATTTCTGTTTTCCAACTGCCGTGTCTTTGTGAGACGTAGAGTAGGTGAACTGATATTCTCAACATGTGTGGTTCCCACCGTGAACCATGGCGGAGGTGTGATGGTGCTTTGCTGGTGACACTGTCAGTGATTTATTTAGAATTCAATGCACAATTAACCAGCATGGCTACCACAGCATTCTGCAGTGACACACCATCCCATCTGGTTTGCACTTAGTGGGACTATCATTTGTTTTCAACAGGACAATGAAAAATAAAGAAAAACCCTTGAATGAGTAGGTGTGTCCAAACTTTACACTGGGACTATATAAGGCAGAGGGTGACTATTTGAAGAATCTCAAATATAAAATAATATATTTTGATTTGTTTAACACTTTTTTTGGTTACTACATGATTCCATATGTGTTATTTCATAGTTTTGATGTCTTCACTATTATTCTACAATGAGAAAATATTAAAATAAAGAAAAACCCTTGAATGAGTAGGTGTTCTAAAACTTTTGACCGGTTGTGCATGAGGGCGAGCGAGCGAGCGAGGGCTTGTTCAGACTGTTTTCACCCTCTCGCTTTGACCAGAAAGAGAACAAAAACAGTATGCCAGAACATAGCAGTATGCCAGTGGAAGGGAAGACAGTAGCAGGTGACCCAACTGTGGTTTGTGACTACTTTGATTTCCCATTGTAGCCAATTCAATTGCAGTAACTCTGTTACAGATTTCTGTAATTCTGTTACGGATTTGCCATCAGAATTACAAGTTTTAATCACTTAATTCATAAACATTGATTTCAGTAAAAACCCTAACGCATTGGTAGGTCTACCTTTACTTGTTGCTTCTGTGAACTTTCATTATCTTCACTCCTAGTGAGGGAGAAAAATGATAAAATATCTTAAAGATGGGTTTTTTGGTAACGGAATGACAAGGCACGAGTGAATGTTTCTTAAACTTAATGGCAAATAATTTCTCCAGAACTAAATATAGAGTTGAAGTGGGAAGTAAACATACACTTAGGTTGGAATCATTAAAACTTGTTTTTCAACCACTCCACAATTTTTTTGTTAACAAACTATAGTTTTGGCAAGTCGGTTAGGACATCTACTTCGTGCATGACACAACTCCAGTGGGTCAGAAGTTTACATACACTAAGTTGACTGTGCCTTTTAACAGCTTGGAAAATTCCAGAAAATGATGTCATGACTTTAGAAGCTTCTGATAGGCTAATTGACATCATTTGTGTCAATTGGAGGTGCACCTGTGGATGTATTTCAAACTCAGTGCCTCTTTGCTTGACATCATGGGAAAATCTAAAGAAATCAGCCAAGACCTCAGAAACAAAATTGTTGACAATCCACAAGTCTGGTTCATCCTTGGGAGCAATTTCCAAACACCTGAAGGTACCACGTTCATCTGTACAAACAATAGCACGCAAGTATAAACACATTGAGACCACACAGCCGTCATACCGCTCAGGAAGGAGACGCGTTCTGTCTCCTAGAGATGAACGTACTTTGGTGCAAAAAGTGCAAATCAATCCCAGAACAACAGCAAAGGACCTTGTGAAGATGCTGGAGGAAACAGGTAAAAAATTATCTATATCCACAGTAAAACAAGTCCTATATCGACATAAACTGAAAGGCCGCTCAGCAAGGAAGAAGCCACTGCTCCAAAACCGCCATAAAAAAAGCCAGATTACGGTTCGCAACTGCACATGGGGACAAAGATCATACTTCTTGGAGAAATGTCCTCTGGTCTGATGAAACAAAATAGAACTGTTTGGCCATAATGACCATCATTATGTTTTGAGGTAAAAGGGGGATGCTTGCAAGCTGAAGAGCACCATCCCAACTGTGAAGCGCGAGGGTGGCAGCATCATGTTGTGGAGGTGCTTTGCTGCAGGTGGGCCTGGTGCGCTTTACAAAATAGATGGCCTCATGAGGGAGGAAAATTATGTGGATATATTGAAGCAACATCAAGACATCAGTCAAGAAGTTGAAGCTTGGTCACAAATGGGTCTTCCAAATGGACAATGACCCCAAGCATACTTCCAAAGTTGTGGCAAAATGGCCTAAGGACAACAAAGTCAAGGTATTGGAATGGCCATCACAAAGCCCTGACCTCAATCCTATAGGAAATGTGTGGGCAGAACTCAAAAAGTGTGTGCAAACAAGGAGGCCTACAAACCTGACTCAGTTACACCAGCTCTGTCAGGAGGAATGGGACTAAATTCACCCAACTTATTGTGGGAAGCTTGTGGAACGCTACCCAAAATGTTTGACCCAAGTTAAAGGCAATGCTACCAAATACTATTTGAGTGTATGTAAACTTCTGACCCACTGGGAATGTAATGAAAGAAATAAAAGCTGAAATAAATGATTCTCTACTATTATTCTGACATTTCAGATTCTTAAAATAAAGTTCTGATCCCAACTGACCTAAGACAGGGAATTTTTATTAGGATTAAATGTCAGGAATTGTGAAAAGCTGAGTTTAAATGTATTGGCTAAGGTGTATGTAAACTTGACTTCAACTGTAAGTGTTGATATTAGTTGGCAGGGGTCTTTACAGTTATGTTTTGATGCATTTCTAATACCTTTTAAGACTTTTTCTGGTAGATGTTTTCTAAAAACCCCTTTTCCATCTGTTTGACCAGAAATCAAAGCCATTACTTTTGCCTAATTTTTAAGATGGAAAATGGTTTAAAAAAATTGGGGAAACTGAAAAATGTATCCATGCCTTCATTTCCCCAAAATACAGACTGTTTGCTTTCATTTGACACACAATTTGATATGCTCCTCTGAACCTCACATGTTGGTGCTCATGGGTCCTGTTACATGGAAATGACCGGCAGCAAAATCAGACAACCCGATAGCAGAATAGTTGACCTATTCAATTGGTCAGCTTGTCGCATTCTGTGAGAAAAGCATATTCCTCGACTCTCAAAATGTGACGCCCAGTCATTGTACAACATTCCTAAAGCAGTCCAGAGAAAACACACATTTGAACAAAACATTTTGTTTTGATGGCCACTGTTAAAAGAGGATCAAAACTTTCTACTTTCTGAACACCACAAAATGTGTGAATTGCACCATTTTAAAACCAGAGCTTTTAGCTTTTTGTGCACAATAGTACTCGCTAATGGCGTTGAATGCCTAGGAGAACCTGGGGCTAAATGTAACACGTCAGGTGTAACAGGTAAGCCTACATTATATTCACAGTACATGATCCTTGGCTGAGTTCCAGTGGAATGTTTTTTGGGGACCTTCAAGCCATCAATATGTTGCTAACTAGCAACAAGATCATGTTTTAGAGTTTGTGATCTAGCTAATGATTAGCCCACTGGGGTAAAAGCAGATGTGCAACCCTATGCTTCAACCTTGTAGCTACTACGCTGCATCAGTTGGGCTACAGCAGGTGACAATCCTTATTGCTGAAGAGGACACCTTCCTGATAATATTGACCAACATGTTATTGGATTCATTTCTGGAGGGGGGAAATTATATATGTTTGATGACAGCATCATTTAATTTTCATTCATTTTAGAGTAATGTCCTATTAACAATTCACCAGAATTGATCTTCTCACCGTCATTCTACAACAAAAATTATTGTAGGTCCCTCTGTGACCTGTAGTATGCAGTGATATATTGTTTAGGCTAGTATATATTATATCAAAGTTAGTGTTCCATCACCTTTTTCAAACTTACCTAAGGTCTACACTCATTTCTGTACTCCCTCAGAAAGGCCTACTATTTCTATTGTAAGTGCCATTATAGGCCTAATCATCATCATCAGAAACTATGGCCTACAGTGTGAATAGGATGAATAAAGATTAATTGTGACTTTGCAATTCTCCCACTGACCTAAAATGATTGTATAGTAGGCCTAATAACTAGGCAACCATGCTTACAATGTTGATGCAATATTGTCAACCCTTTTCATATCCTTACACTGCATGAAATAGAAAGCTTGTTCATGATTGGCTAGTCATGACACCTGTACGTCAGCTGTAATTACCAGTCATCAACAAAGTTGTCATGTCAGAATAAAGCACTCTCCATTAGTTTTGTTTTCAGATCAATTACAAGTTACTGTAAAATACATGCCAATATTGTAGGAATGTATTGTGAAAGAGTAGACAAATAGCCTATGAAAAACCCACTGTGTCCATTTTATGCATATTGCCTATTGGCATAATCTGATGTTAGACAAACAGCCATTTTCATTGGCAGTCAACCAAGGCCTAATACTAGCTACTACTGGCTGGGTTGTTCCACCATTTTAGTGTAACTTGGTGGTGAAGAAAAAAAAAAAGTAAACTTACATTTCACCATTCTGTCATAAAGAGCACATGTAAAAAAAAAAAAAAAAAAGTTTTTTTAATAAACATATTCCCATTTTAAGAAGAGATATAAAAGAAAATGACTACAGTGAGTGTCTATTAAGTGCCAAATAAAGTAGCAGGGTTGACCGTAACCAATTCATAGACAACCAACTACCTTTAGCGCCTATTGACGGTAGTACATGCATCTTCTGGTCGGGGAAGTTTGGTTAGAAGCCCAGACGCTCGTTCTGAACGTTAAAACGCATTGCTCCCGGTACGGTTTTTGAAACATAAGGACCATATTTTTCCTACCAGCGTGAAATAATAACAAAAGGATAAAATTACTACACACCTTTATAGGGTTGATGTTACAGCTCTTGCTTACCGAAAAGATAGGTGGCCATCTATGCTAATTAGCTATCTAGAGTGCCCCGAACACCTGTGTGTGAGCGTAACTGTTGGCACACACAGCATATAGTCTGTGCAAAACTGCTACAGTAACTGCATCTGTTTTATTCGAAAGATTATTTCTCACTGATATAAAAGATAAGGAGCATATCAGCATGTTTCTAAAACGGTTTCGCAAGCGATGATTATTCACGTTTCTAAACGTTAAAACAGTATAAATTGTAGTTCACATGCAGCCAACCGTGGGCTGCATGTCAGCCATGAATCCCCTTGTGACAGGGGGAATGGAAGCTTGTTGTATGCAAAGGAGGGCCAATTGAATGCAAACTCCACAAAAAAAATGTAATTGTTCAAACATTTCTAGCCTGTCTATCAATCTAAAGGTAACAGGGTTATACGTGTTATGCTCGACCTGCTCAGTTTTCCACCACAAAACACCAGAAAAATGCCAAAGAGTAAAACCAGCTCAGCTGCTTTTACACTGATTACATCTTCAATTCTCTTTAGTAAAAAAAATAATATTTTAAAAAGGAATCGTTTCTCCATATTAACAGTTCACGTAACAGGGTTGACCTTAAAATGAGGGACAGGGTTGTTTTTTTGTTTTTGTTTTTTACCTTAAATGAATAACTAATAACATTAAATAATGTCAAAGAAACAAAATAACTAAACATAATGATGGTGAAATCTTGGAGAAGTGTTTGAGTTAAGTGTGTTAATCTTCCTACAAGTCATGATGCACCTAGGGACATGTCAAAAAGCTGAAATGTCTTTATTCATATTAAAAATCCAATTTATAGAATTTTCCATGTGGTCTTATTAAAAAGGGCACTATTTAATAACAGGCTTTCGAAATTAAATATTTATGCCCAATTAAAAAACATATATATCAAAAGGGACGCAAGAAGCACTCATTTCGTGGAAGGACCCAGTTATTTGAACAATACCTGTACAAGTGAACTGATGAGTACAACCTTAGATTGGCCTACACCCTAATATTACAACTGTATAAAGTCGAGTTGTCTGTAGCCTACAATTAACTGGAGTAGGTCCACAATTATAGAGTAGCCTAGCATATGCAGATCCCATAAGTGTTAGTGAACTAGGATTGTCTTGTGCAAATTTCTTTAGCACAATGGATTGAATGCTATGCGTAAACCCGGTAGAACCTGCAGCATTCATGGGCGAGCGGATGAGTTTGAAGCCGCCATAAATACCGCATAGGTCTGCGCATTAAAGGGCCAGACATTAGGTTAACAATTGGGCGTAGTTTGTATTAACGATACTTTTAGCTGCAATTGCACAGGAAATTATGAAATCATTACAGGCCCAACCCTCAAATTAAAATATAGGCGAGGGAACACAATGTCGCCCCGTATCCATTGTGTAAATTGATACAAATGTAGTGATCTTTCCAATTGTTTTACCTATAGCGTGTGGAGTTCCGCGTCCGAAGTAGCGACCAAATAAGAAGTCAAGCAGATAATCCTCCTTTTTCACACGATCTCTGCATTTCCTACTTTACACTGAAACGGCCGCATTTGTGTAAATTGAACTTCTTTTAAAAAAGCAGACAGAAGTAAGGACATTAATCGATTTAACTTTCCATTTGATACAACGTTTGGCCTGCTACTCTCGATTCAGCTGAGGTTGGCCTGACGCGAATATGGGCGGATACCGGGTGCAGCGTCGTACAGTTTACCCAGAAAGCAAAGCAGGGGATTTCAACTGGTTTCGGTGATATCACTACACTAGTTTTGCAATAAGCATTATAAAGACGCTCACTTGTTCTCCACTCAATTCACTTATAGTTTACCTTAATATATTGTTCTGGTGGATGCTTGTGTTGGTAGACTGTGTTTTGAAACGTTTTGGGTTGATATGTTTTTCACAGATAGGACTGAGATATTTGCGCACAAATACATCGATCATTATGACAGTGTGAATTGAATTATTCTATCTAGCATCAATATTTCAAGACCTGTCTCTGGGAATAGATAGCCCTCTTCTTCCCAGTGAAGCGGGTACAACGGATGAGGGGGGGACCACTATATATAGGCTCTAAATATAACTGGAATGTACTGTAGGGACGTCATTCCCAAGCAAGGAAATGATTTGGCGATCCCTTTGTCAGTTTTCCTCGGCTTTCACTGGTATACCTTCAGCGCTGAATATGTGCATATAAATAGAAAGTGGGGGGATACAGGACAGTATGCTCTGTGGTAAAAACAAACAGTTAACGTTAGGCTCAGGGAGGCCAAACGAAGAGACGGTAACCAATTCACACAAGTATAAATTTGCATTAGAACAAAATTACGCATGTGCGTAACAACTATGCAGTTTTATGTTTATTTTTTTGTGTGGGTGTCAGACCGGGGCACCATTGCGCAAGACAGCTATGGACAGATCCATACCCCTCGCTGCTTGTGAGAATTCAAACAATGTATATCCTCAATTATTTTTTGTGACCAGTGCTTTGTCATACAACTAAATGTATCTGAAAAACCTATTTTAGGCACCTAGCCAAGATTAACCATCTGGATACTAATTACATAGTTATCAAATCAAATATTACACCATTCTGGAGACAATATCCTGCTCACACTTAGTCATTCAAAAATAAATATAACTCAAATGTGAATTTCACATAAAACGTTTGAGTTTCAGCTCAACCCATCTGAGAAAAATAATATAACATATCAAATGGATGGACTGAAGCGTTGAGACTGAGTTTAAATGGAGCCACAAGGGGTCAGTAGGTCTCCATTTATGAGGTCGCAAACAATGCCATTGCCAATGCTCCATCAGCTGTTTTCATTCAGTCTTGTGTGGCATGAAGTATGCTCTGTGCATATTTATTGTTTTATGCTGTAGATTGATATTGAAAACAGTTTGTGGTAGGACTACTTTAAGTTGCTCATAAATCTATGTATTTACATTGTAGTTACTTAAGCAGATATAGTGTAAGTAGCCTCACGTGGTGTAGGAGACGTCTTGATTTATGTTTTCTTATCCTCTTAATTGTACATGCTTGAAATGCCACTGTCTGTAAATTCGCCATTTTCTCCCAAATGAATGGTCCACTCAATAACACAGAGAAAATATACTATTTTGCTTGTTTGAATCCTGAGTATGAGGCATGCATTAATCCAATATAAACATGATCAAAACGGTGATGTTTTGCTAAATGACCTTCACTGATCCCATAGTAGACCAGGGGTCTCTACCAATGATTTATATATACACTAGATCAAATGAAATTGTATTTGTCACATGCTTCGTAAACAACAGGAGTAAACTAAAAGTGAAATGCACAATAAATACACAGTGAATAACGAATAACAATAAAAAGTACATATCAAATCAAATCACATTTATTTATAAAGCCCTTCTTACATCAGCTGATATCTCAAAGTGCTGTACAGAAACCCAGCCTAAAACCCCAAACAGTAAGCAATGCAGGTGTAGAAGCACGGTGGCTAGGAAAAACTCCCTAGAAAGGCCAAAACCTAGGAAGAAACCTAGAGAGGAACCAGGCTATGAGGGGTGGCCAGTCCTCTTCTGGCTGTGCCGGGTGGAGATTATAACAGAACATGGCCAAGATGTTCAAATGTTCATAAATGACCAGCATGGTCAAATAATAATAATCACAGTAGTTGTCAAGGGTGCAACAAGTCAGCACCTCAGGAGTAAATGTCAGTTGGCTTTTCATAGCCGATCATTGAGAGTATCTCTACCGCTCCTGCTGTCTCTAGAGAGTTGAAAACAGCAGGTCTGGGACAGGTAGCACGTCCGGTGAACAGCTCAGGGTTCCATAGCCGCAGGCAGAACAGTTGAAACTGGAGCAGCAGCACGGCCAGGTGCACTGGGGACAGCAAGGAGTCATCATGCCAGGTAGTCCTGAGGCATGGTCCTAGGGCTCAGGTCCTCCGAGAGAGAGAAAGAAAGAAAGAGAGAAAGAGTGAATTAGAGAGAGCATACTTAAATTCACACAGGACACCAGATAAGAGAGGAGAAATACTCCCGATATAAACAGACTGACACTAGCCCCCCGACACATAAACTACTGCAGCATAAATACTGGAGGCTGAGACAGGAGGGGTCAGGAGACACTGTGGCTCCATCCGATGATACCCCCGGACAGGGCCAAACAGGCAGGATATAACCCCACCCACTTTGCCAAAGCACATATCATGTCTGTAAAGATAAGATTACTGTTCACCACCAGTCACCTAGCTATTTTCCAGTTAAAAGTCTATATGCAGACTACCACAGAAGTTCACTAGAGCATTAAACTGTGTGTTAATTAGGACATGTAACTTGCCATCTTGACTGACTGACTGACTCAACCCAATGCAGCAGTAAATCAGTGCCTCCATTGCAGACTTTCAAGTGTCTTCTGTCTTGGTCAATAAAATGACGCTCAAAGATACGCAGACAACTGATTAACTCTCAAGATACTTGTTTACTCATAGAGATTATGATGAGGCTCAAAATCAACTGCAGACTTTGAATTGTAATGTCCCCAGACTGCATGAATCATAGACTTATATTAAATATCATATGAATACATGAATATAATTACATTTGACATTTTAGTCACTTAGCAGACACTCTTATAAAGAGCGACTTACATTTAGTGCATTCATCTTAAAATGGCTAGGTGAGACAACCACATATCACAGTCGGGTCGTTTTATGTCATTTCAGCAAGCCATGACACCAACCATTTCAGATTGTTCTGAAATCTTTTCTGTAGTTAGAAACAGATACGATAAGAATTCCAGGAAACATTATTTTGTTGACACATTATAGGATCCTTGAAAAATATAATTAATTGCACTTAAAAGTGTCATTTTAATGAATAGGATTCATATAATGTTCAATAATTATAGTACCTAACATCCAATTTTGACCAAACTTTTTTCTAACAATGAGTAAGACATGAGGAATCTAAAAAAGTGGTCAAAAGCCAGGCAAAGTCCACCCAAATGACATATTGGTTTTCTTACCCTGTTCGCAGACTATGGACCAGGTGTGACTTTCTTACCCTGTACGCAGACTATGGACCAGGTATGATAGCAGGAACCCATGCTTTGGTTTTGATTACCTGGCTTTTTTGCATTTGTGTCACAAATCCAATGTAATTCAAAGGTACCTATATTAGAATTCAGCGCTTAATTTCCAAATCATATACAAGTAACATCTGTCACGTCCTGACCAGTATAAGGGGTTATTTGTTATTGTAGTTTGGTCAGGGGGTGTTTGTTTAGAGTGTTTCGGGGTTTGTTGGGCTATGTTCATATTTAAGAGGGGTGTTTGTTTTGAGTGTTTCGGGGTTTGTTGGGTTATGTTCTTGTTAGTCTATTTCTATGTTAGTTCTAGTATGTCTATTTCTATGTGGTGTTTGTTGGGTTGACCTTCAATTGGAAGCAGCTGCTTCTAGTTGCTTCTAATTGAAGGTCCTATTTAAGAGGGGTGTTTTTCTATGGGATTTTGTGGGTAGTTGTTCCTTGTTTAGCTGTGTGCCTGACAGGACTGTTTTTCGTTGTTCTTTTTGTTCGTGTGTTTTATTTCTTCAATAAAAGAGAAAATGAGCATACACATTCCCACTGCATTTTGGTCCAATCCCTACGACACCTGTGACAACATCATTGAGTTACACAATACATTTTTAGATACTTTAGGGTGATTTGGACATGAAGCTTGAAAATGCTAATATCAATACCATTGACTTGCTTTGGGTTTGTGACACAAACGATGAAAAGTTAACATTTGAAACAGTGGACAGATAAACAAAACCAAAGCATGGGTTGCTGTCATACCATGTCCAGAGACTGCTTACAGGGTGAGCGTCATCCGCATAGCAATGATAGGAGAGATTATGTGAGGATATGACGGAGCTGAGTGACTTGGTGTATAGAGAAAAGAGGAGAGGGCCTAGAACGGAGCCCTTGGGGACACCAGTAGTGAGAGCATGTGGTGCAGACAGATTCTCTCCACGTCACCTGGTAGGAGCGACCTGCCAGGTAGGATGAAATCCAGGGCTGCATGCAATCCAGCCCTGAGAGGGTAGAGAGGAGGATCTGGTGGTTCATGCCGTCGGATGAGAACAGAGGAGAGAGCCTGCTTGAGACAGAGGCGAGCAGTCTCAGTTGGGTTAGCTTCAAGACTCTTCTCTCTACACACCAACTCACTCAGCTCTGTCATATCCTAACATGGTCTCTCCTATCATTGCTATGTGGATGACACTCAACTACTTTTCTCCTTCCCCCCTTCTGACACCCAGGTGGCAACACACATCTCTGTGTGCCTGGCAGACATTTCAGCTTGGATGTTGGCCCACCACCTCAAGCTAAATTCCCGACAAGACGGCGCTGCTCTTCGTCCCAGGGAAGGCCTGCCTGTTCTATCACAGTTGACAACTCCACGGTGTCCCCTCCCAGAGTGCAAAGAACCTTAGAGTGACCCTTGACAACATCCTCGTTCTCTGCAAACATCAAAGCGGTCACTTGCCTGCAGGTTCATACTCTACAACATTCGTAGAGTGTCTTGTTTTGCACGCTTTGTACAAAATAATAAAATGCAGTACTACAGGATATTTCTTAACGTAGCTCTTTATTAGCTAGCTACAACTTGCATGTTCACTTATCTCCAACCATGATCAACTGACCATGACCTAACCCTCTGGGTGGTCTTAACCAATCATAGCACAGTATGATACGGTGGTAAAATGCATCCAATTATAATTCAGTATGTTTACACATATGAATATTACATCCCCCTTCTTTTAAAACAAAAGAAAAATGTTTTACATATTCTAAGCATTTCTTTTGAATACATGCTCTGCAGTTTGAACTCAATGTAAGTAACCATTTATATTGCATACTACACCAACTGAATCAACATAGATTCTGAAACAATGATCCAACATACTGTTACTTTTCAAACAAGGGATTCTCAGCAACTCAGCTTTCACTGTAGAAATGACATCTTAACATTTCAAACAAATACAATACCAAAGCATTTCAAGTGAACTTTCAATAACAAGTTTACAGTCTGGAACTCTTTTAGGGCAGCGATCCGCCTACACCCTTTGACAATTCACAGGTCTAGGACAGCTCTGGGCTTGACCTCTCTTCCTGACCTTGTGCGATATGATGCTGAGCATGCTTCTGTGTCAGTCATCAGTTCTTGTGGTGTTGCAGGTAAGCATGGTGTATGTTGTGCTGTGTGTGTGTTTATTCCATCACGTTCTCTTTCAGGGGAACAGTTCATCTCATCAGTGTGTTGTTCTTTTGTGTTCAGTAGGATACGACGATTGCAGCGGTACACCGCTCCTTCTGCGCTGCGGACGTGATATGAACGTTCAGTGTCAGCTGGCTGGATGATGACTGCTGGCTTCCAGAGGCCATGCTCCTGGACTCTAACTGACTCTCTGTCGATCAGTGGTGGCAGTGGTCTAGCTGACCTGTTGTAGTATCGCTTTTGTTGTTGTTGTTTCTGTGCACGTTTTTCATGCATTTCCTTGTAGCTGACGACCTCAGGTTGCAGCTGCTGGTTGGTGCTGGGAAGGATTGAGCGAAGTCTGTGGCTCATCAAAAGCTGGGCTGGTGATTTGAAGTTGTCAACTGGAGTGTTGCGGTATTCAAGGAGACTGAGGTAGGGGTCTCTCTTGTCTGCTTTTGCTTTGTCCATGAGTGATTTAGCAATCTGCACAGATTTTTCAGCAAGGCCATTATTTTGAGGGTAATGTGGGCTTGTGGTGACGTGTGAACTCCCATGCTTTTGTGAAGGATTCAAACTCATTTGATTTGTAACAAGGCCCATTGTCAGATATTAAAGTCTCTACAATGCCATGCCTGGCAAAGGCTGCTTTCAGCTTGTGTATCACAGCTGCAGATGTGGTTCTGTGAAGCTTGTCGAGTTCGAAGTATCTGCTGTAGTAGTCCACTGTTACGATGTAGTCCTCGTTGTTTCAGGTGAACAGATCGAATCTTTGGTGGCTCCATTTCTTTTATGGCTGAGATCTTCTGTGGATCTGGCTTGATTCCATTCGCTGTGAGAAGATGTCCGAAGTAGCTGACCTCTTTAGCGCCGACTGTGCTCTTCTCGGGGTTGAGCCGGACTCCTCTCTCGCAGGACCTTTGCAGCATCGCGCGGAGGTTTCGGTCGTGCTCCTCTTTGATTCGACCATAGACAAGGATGTCGTCCACAATTGCCACAACTCCGTCGAGGCCTTCGTACACTTCGTCGATCTTTCGCTGAAACTCGTCTTGGGCTGAGATAATCCCAAAAGGCAGGCGACGGAACCTGTAGCGTCCAAACGGTGTGTTGAATGTTGTGAGCTTAGATGACTCTTCTGTGAGCTTGATAGCCCAGTAGCCTGATCTAGCGTCCATGACACTGAAGTAGTGTGCTCCCGCTAGCTTGTGTGTGATGCCATCTAGTGTCGGTAAAGGGTAATGGGGGCATTTGATAGCCTTGTTCAAGTATCTTGGGTCGAGACATACTCGGAGCTTGCCTGTGCGTGGTTTCTCCACCACCACTAACGCGTTTACCCAGTCAGTCGGTTCTGTAACCTTGGTGACTATGTCAGATTGCTCCATGCTCTCCAACTCTTTCTTCAGATGGGCATGGAGAGCAAGGGGAATCTTTCTCGGTGAGTAGATCACAGGGGTTGCGTCTGGATCAAGGTGAATGGTACATTCTCCTGGGAATAATTATATTCCTGTAAAAACATCAGCAAACTCCTCCAGTACATTTTCTGTCTCTACTGGTGCTGTCACTGATAAAACTTGCTTGATGAGGTCCATGTCTAAACATGCTTTAAGACCTAGCACTGCAGGTGCTCTAGTGTCAACAACGTAAAAGTCCAACATCATGTCACTTTCCTTGTATTTGCATTTGAAAGTGCATGTGCCTTTTACTGGGAGCTGTTCACCACCATAACCAGTCAGTCTGCCATGGTGCTCGCACTCAGATGTCAAGCTGTGGTACTTATTCAGAGGAATAATGTTTACTTGTGCACCAGTGTCTAGTTTGAACTTTAGCTCTGTGCCTTGTGTTCCTATCTCAATGTCAACAAAGGCTTGCTCTGTCTCTGATAATTGAGTTTTCTGTATCACTGAATCAATAAACAGTTCATCAGTGTTTGACTCTCTGATTGACATTTCATCTTCACTCACTGAGTGTACTGTCTTTCTGGTAAACTCTGCACACTTTTGCAAAGTGATTCCATTTTCCACATTTAGTACACAGTTTGCCTTTAGCTGGGCAATTTCCTTGTTCGCCATGCACTTGGTATCCACAATATCCACATGTTTTGGGGCGTTTTGAGTCTGTGTCGCTCTGTTTTGGAGTTATGTCTCTCTCCGTTCTAAAACGCGCTCTCTGGGCACCGGAGGTGTGCTTTGATGTCTGCCTGACCGCGTGCACTGCTTGTTCATGTGATGCGCTCGTGCTGCGGCGCAAAATGGTTTTCATCTGAGCCTGTGCTAGCTCGTGAGAGCTGGCTATGTCGATAGCTTTGTCCAGCGTTAGCTTAGACCCAACGTTCAAATGTTTCTCTCTCACTTGCAGTGAGTGTATTCCAGATACAATACGGTCCCTGACCATCTCATCCTTGTTTGCATATGTAACCGATGTGAAATGGCTAGTTAGTTAGCGGTGGTGCACGCTAATAGCGTTTCAATCAGTGACTTCACTTGCTCTGAGACCTGAAGTGGTTGTTCCACTTGCGTTGCAAGTGGAACAATGGGTTTTTGTGGCGCGATGGGTAACGATGCTTCATGGGTGTCAGTTGTTGATGTGTGCAAGGGTCCCTGGTTCGAGCCCGGGTTGAGGCGAAGAGAGGGACGGAACCTACACTGTTACATTGGTGCCGTGACCCGGATCATTGGTTGCTGCGGAAAAGGAGGAGGTCAAAGGGGGGGTGAGTGTAACCGATGTGAAATGGCTAGTTAGTTAGCGGTGGTGCGCGCTAATAGCGTTTCAATCAGTGACGTCACTCGCTCTGAGACCTGAAGTGGTTGTTCCACTTGCGTTGCAAGGGCCGCGGCTTTTGTGGCGCGATGGGTAACGATGCTTCGTGGGTGTCAGTTGTTGATGTGTGCAAGGGTACCTGGTTCGAGCCCGGGTTGGGGCGAAGAGAGGGACAGAACCTACACTGTTACACATAATCACAGTCTTTCACAAGCAGACGCAGCTCAGTCACAAACTGTTCAAAAGACTCGCTAGCCCCCTGTACTTTTGCATGGAATTTGTACCTAGCGAAAATCGTATTGGTCTTCGGCACAACATATGCTTCAAAACGATCGTAGTATGTTTTCAGTACTTTTGATTCAGCCTCGGTAAGTGTCCATGTGTTGTAAATATCTCTCCCTTTTTCACCGATCCAGAGGAGCAGGTAGCTGCACTTTTCCTCTTCTCCTCTTTCCTTCAGAGGACCCGTGAACATTAGCTCCACATGCTGTTTGTACTTACGCCATGCATCGGGTAAGTTTGTAGACTCCCCAGTCCATTCGAGGTGAAGGAACTCCAGCAAAATCCATCTTTTAAGACCTTTTACACTGACTTGTTTTGCACGCTTTGTACAAAATAATAAAATGCAGTACTACAGGATATTTCTTAACGTAGCTCTTTATTAGCTAGCTACAACTTGCATGTTCACTTATCTCCAACCATGATCAACTGACCATGACCTAACCATCTGGGTGGTCTTAACCAATCATAGCACAGTATGATATGGCGGTAAAATGCATCCAATTATAATTCAGTATGTTTACACATATGAATATTACATAGAGTACGATCTTTCTTCACACACAAAGCGGCGCAAATCCTAATCCAGGAATGTGTCATCTCCCGTCTGGACTACTGCAACTCTCTGTTGGGTGGGTTTTCCGTTTGTGCCATCAAACCCCTGCAATTTATCCAGAACGCTGCCGCCCGCCTGGTGTTGAATCGTCCCAAAGTCTCCCAAGGTAATGAGAGAGTTGGTCATAGACAGCACACTCAATTGTTTTGGAAAGAAAAGAAAGAAGGGATGCTGGTCCATAGTTTTTTTTTACGTCAGAGGGGTCGGGTGTTGGTTTCTTGACTCTGACTATCTAAAAGTCAGATGGGACGCAAGCCAGTGGTCAGGGATGAGGTGATGTGGGAAGTGAGGAATTGGAGAAGTTCTCCAGATAGTCTGGAGGAGGGGGTGGGGTCAATTGGGCAGGTTTTTAACCCAAACATCTAAATGTTTTTAATATATATTACAAATAATGTTGTTCATGTGTGTGTGTATATTCTGTATTAAAGAACAATGTAGCCTACCCTACCTGCTACCCTACCTGAATGTCACCATATGGTACCTACTCAAGTAGGCTACTCAACCACTTTCAGGAACTGCACTCCTTTATGTGAGTAGGCCCTGTTCTACAGTGTATTGCA
Source organism: Salmo trutta (assembly GCF_901001165.1). NCBI lineage: Eukaryota > Metazoa > Chordata > Actinopteri > Salmoniformes > Salmonidae > Salmo > Salmo trutta. The sequence continues at coordinate 39,416,796 of NC_042973.1, forward strand.
GCTTTAAAATGGTCCACAATGCCTTGCGGTGTCCCAGTTCCGATGCAATGTATTTACAAGCAAGAGTAATGAAATAGGCAGAGGGCGATTTTCCGCAGCGTATTGGTCCGACCCCAAGGGCTAGCGCAGAGAAGGCGCAGCGAAAAACTTTCAGCCATGGATATTTCAATGCACCTAATTTTCTTTTGATGCAGTTCTCTTTGCTGTGGACCGTATCACTTTGTCGCAGTTCATATAAGTGATTTATAGGCTTGCACCGAGAAAATGTCACATTTGCAGATTCCATTACTGAACAGCATCTATTTTTCCTAAACTTCAGTCCGGCTACAGAAGATTGGGGGGACTTCTGTTTTTTTCGGCACCTAGCCTACAACACGAAGGTAAGGTTACGTTTATAGTTTCCCTCCTAATGTTAAGATGTTAACGTTGCACAGTATCTTAACTAACCCTTTACAACAGTATTCCATGTGTAGTAATCGGTAATAACAGGCGGCCGGGATAATGGAAACATTATTATCAGGCGGCGTAGTGGAACAGTTGTGCCCGTTACAATATCGCGGGTTCTTTCTCGCGGTGAATACTATCACACTTTTAAAACAAGAGCGGAACATTTCAGAGCCATTTGCCACACTTGTTTACAATGTGGCCCATATCTTTTACATCAACACATGCATTGGATCTCTACCTGAGAATAGCCCATAGCGGGTTGGTTTTATGACATGTTTATAAACATTTAATAATGGTTGATAATGGCTACATTGTGATGTCTGTAAAACATTACACCGTTTCCACTTTTCAACACAGCATTTCCTCTGTGTATAGCCTATTTCCCACTCATAATTAAGCTAAACACTATTTAATATACCTATAGGGCTATTGTTTATGCGAACTCAGTTTATATTTCCAGTTACCCACTCTACCATTAGAGACTGAAACTACCTGTAGAGTAGTTCACTCCAAAATTTTTGGCATAATGATGTATTAGAGCAGTTGTAGAATGCAAATGGCTTCTTTCTTGCTTTCAGCATCTGTGTATTGACACTTTTTTCATACAATCAGCTATTACACACATGTTGAAGCAAAAAGTGTTGGCCAGCAGATACTGTTCTATATCAGTATCTGAGTCTTGTTTGTTTTGAGCTGCCTACTGCACAGCACTGTCATTTTGTTGATAATATTAAAGAAACATAGGCCTTCTCTGTCAAACTTTTCTTAGAACCTGTTTAATTTTCCTTCAAAGCTGTACTAGCTTAATCCCACAGCTGTGGTAAACGTGTTCAATTACTGCACTAATGACTGATGGGACTGCCAGAACATGGACTAAACTAAACCCATGTCCTCATCATGTCCAAACCAACCCTCCAAACCCTTGGCCAGAGTAGAAGCCAGGAGATCGGGTCTGTTGCCCCAATCAGTGTGGCTCCTAAGGCCCTGCTCCCAGCATCAGGCTGGCACTTCAAAGCTGGCCTGCTTATAGAGCGATCATGGCAGGGGAACAAAGGCTGTATTATTGCTGCTGGCTAAACGTGCCGTCCAGATGTTCGAGATCCTGCCAGTGTTGACCTCCCGACTAGGGGAGGCGGGGGCCACTCTGGAGTCTAATATAACATCCAGCCAGCCTGATGTTAGGGAGGCAGAGGAGTGTGGGGCTCCAGAAGCTCCTCATGGAAAGCTTTACAGGAGCTGGGGCTATAACTGTGGCTGTGGCATGACTGGGGCTGGTTTTAATCCCTGGTGAGGGACAGACGTCTCAAACGCCGTCTCCCTAGAGATTTTTGGATTGAGGGGGTGGAGGGGGTTAGCCTAAATTCTGAGCAAGGGTGTGCTCGAGGCGAGCCTATGTTTTTCAGGTGGCCTAATATAAGTACAGGATATTTTCTGGCCAAACTTTACCAGTGGAATAATTTATGTAATTTCCTTGTAGTTACCTTAACTAAACTTTTTGTATTTTCTTAACTGTCTAGACATATTTATTTTATGCTAATTTCAAAGTTGCACAATTTGCATATGTCTACAAACATGTTTACAATGTCTACAAATGTTTTCCACTTACAAGGCAATGTGAAGTGTTTCACACACAGACACCCCATCCACACAAGCAGAACTCAGTTTGGTTTTAAATAGTGGCTTTAATCTGTCACTCATTTGTAATAAACTTTATTGAAGACGATAGGTTTTGTCATTGTAGTCAGACAAATGTAATTTAGGACCTGGTCTGATCTGAGGAGATGCTGCTGCTAGCTCCTGTGGAGGAGGGAGGAGGCTTTTAGTGATTAGATTTCAGAGAACCACCACAAGACTCTTGTCTGACATTCCTTCCTCTTTCTTGTTTTGGTATTTAGTTGGGAGTGGGGCTTCTGTTTGTAAAAAAAAAGTGTAGCCTAATGCTTGTTTTATGTCATTCAATAGTACTTACCCTAGATTTAGCCTATTTAGCTTAGTTTTTTAATGATAGAATGTAATACAGTCCTTACGGTGTATTCCTTGTAATTCCTTCCTTCCAATATAAAAATAGTCAGCCCACAAAATCACCAACAAAAAAGCCTGCCACTGTATAGACTGTATAACTGATGTAGTCCTTTAACTGTGAGTAGAATCTAAGGTGTATTCATGTTAAACGCAGCCCTGAGATCAGAGGGCTGTGCACAGAACCACTGAGTTCCTTATCTCCACGTCACGGCCCATTGCATTCTCATCGGCCAGGAATCCACACTCTCGATGTTATTAGTTTCCTGGATGCCTGGCACTGACGTGAAGAGGTAGTGGAATTCCTTCCTATAGAAAAGATATCTGCACACACTTTAATACCTCTGCATTCCAGGGTGCCTGGCACTGACGTGGAGATGTAGTGGAATTCCTTCCTATAGAAAAGATATCTGCACACACTTTAATACCTCTGCGTATTTATTGTGCTGATGTTTTTGATCAGAGACCTTTTTGATGAACTCCTCCCTATAGCCACCCAATGCTCCTCTATGCACAACTTCCTCAACCACTGGGGTCCCACAACCCAGTCTTACATACCAGGCTGTTTGACATTATGGTATATAAGGCCTGAGGCCCTAGTATGACCAGCTACCCAGGTCTGCTACGTGTGTGAGACATGAGAGTGTGAGGCCAGGGCAGCACTTGATGGCGAACTGGGGGGATTTAAATACATTGTTTCTTAGCCTACTCCAAGACACACACACACACACACACACACACACACACACACAAACAAGAGTCCCCACCACCACCACCACAATAAAACAGTGTCTGGCTGTGGCTGGGCAACAGGGATCCATTTCACAAGAGACCTAGTCTGGTACCAATTATACTAGAGTGTATAAATGGTTAGTAATTACAACGTAGCCCCGCAACAGGAAGTGCATTTTGAATTAAAGTTCGTTGTTGGAAATCGTTTGTAAGCACCAGAACCCCCTATCGCACAACTCTGTAAAAAAAAAACTCATTATGGATTGTGGGGGTTGGGCTGTTTTACTTTTTGTAATCAGGATAGAGTTGAAGTAAATGTTTCTTTTGTTTTTGTTTTTTATATATCACTAGCTCTGGTGTTAGGTCACTGCTCTGCGCTCAGACCTTCAATGGCCTTCAACCTCTCTCCTTTGCCAAGACTTGATTAAATTGTTTCCCCCATAGTGAACAATGGCCTGTAAAGTACAAGGGGAACACAGGGGTTAATAAGGTCTAATCGCAGAGAAAGCAGACGTGGACTGTTTTCCTGCTAGAAGATCTTTTGTCCTCAAAACAGTTCAGTGGTTCCCCAAGGGGTTTCTCCTTACTCCCAGAGTCAAGTTGTGCCTGATTCTTTGTTTTAGCCCCATGATGAATACTCATTTTGTTTCTCCTCAAACGGTCATTTGTTCTTCATGGAAATGTATGATATTCATTCCAGTCCACTGCAGTACAGTTCAGCAGGAATACATCATAGTTTGTAGGCCTAAATAAATGTGATCATCTTATCCGTGACGTGTAAAGGCATTGTCTTACGTCAAGTGGCGTCACTCCTACTTGCTGCTTGTCCCTCAACTGACAGGGAATCAGTGCAAACGGAATTAGAGACAATGATGTAAGGGGATGTCCTTATCCTTCCTATCTATGGTCACGAAACCTCACCCCAGCACAGCCATATTTCCCATGGCTCAGAGCTGTACATGATCACTCTATATAGGATATTATCTCTGTGGCAGTGACCTGTTGTAGGGGTTGGGAACCTGGGCCAGTTCCTGGCCTGGTAGAGAGATAGCAGTGCCTGGCCCGTGTCCCTGTGTGTGAGAGGACCCAGAGGGACATATGGTGGCTTGTTTACACTAGCATCAGTCAGTGGAAGTCCTAGCCCTCGTGCCAACTCTCTGGGCTCCTGTAGCCCCGGATCTTTGGGCTGGCAACAGCGGGAACAGCCATGGCAGCAGCCTGGGTCTCAGCGGACACACCGCCCACAGTACCTTGTACTCGCACACCTCACTGGGCAGATAGGAAGCCAGCCCAGGGACCACCAGCCTGAACTCTGAAGCCATGCCACATTGAGACAAATGACAAATGCATCTTGGGTCTAGTGCTGTGGCGGTCACAACATTTTGTCAGCTGGTGATTGTCAAGCAAATAACTGTCAGTCTCATGGTAATTGGCCAGTAATTAACACAAACCTGACAGACCGGCTGAGGCAGGGGAGCCTGGTGATCCGGTGAAGGCATGAAAGCCCGATGAGCCGGCGGAGGCAGGGGAGCCTGGCGATCCGGCTGAGGCATGAGAGCCTGACGAACCGGCGGAGGCAGGGGAGCCTGTAGCGGCTCCCAGACCTGACGTCATTCCCACCGGAAAAAAAAACACTCCCTGATGCTTCTCTTAGGTGAGGCGTCATTCTGTAACAATATGCGCTGAGAGTCGGGAAGCAAGTTCAAGGAGTGAAAGTTTTAATAAAATAAATGGAACATAATACAAAACAAGAAACACTAACAGCACACAGATATGAAACAGAAAGCTAAACAATGACGCCCGGGGAAGGAACAAAAGGGAGTGACATATAGGGAAGGTAATCAGGGAAGTGATGGAGTCCAGGTGAGTCTGAAGACGCGCACATGCGCATAATGATGGTGACAGGTGTGTGCCATAACGAGCAGCCTGGTGACCTAGAGGACGGAGAGGGAGCACACGTGACAATCTGGCTATGCCAAATGGCTGTGGGCTACACTAGTTCATTTAGCAGACAAGATTTGCTTACAATTCTGTGGCATTATTTTATATTATTTTATAGTATGAAGAATACAATTGAACAAAGCTGAATAAAATAGAAAGGATATTTTCTCCAAACGATTTGAGGGAGTGCGCACATGCGGCTATTCTGTGTTAAATGCTTAATTTAATGTTATTAATGTAACTTTAGTTCTACAAACGTTGGGCTATATGTTTTGATTGTTAATACATTGTAAAGCTTCATGATGCTACTTTAATTATGATTTGAAAAAAGTTGCTTGAAAGGCATGAGCTCTGTTTTATTTTTTGCGCAGGCTGTACACACTTCATCAGTCTCTTATTCACAATTTGACAAGCACTTGATAATGACTCGAATTTCATAGCGGCATCCCCTTTGTGTGGCCATAATACACCCTAAAAAAATACATGCCTTTTGGGCCTGTGCCCTTCTCCCGGAGTGCTGCGTTGTGCCCTTCTCCCTGAGTGCTGCGCGCTCCAAAGGACATCTCACTCACATGGCTCTCCATCACGTGATCGGGTCTTTCTCACAGGCTACAAGTGAAGACAGACACATCGGGGACGCAACTGCGCTCGTCCTTATCCCATTCCGAGGTGCATATTGAAGATATTGGAAGAGCTGTCCACATTTACTTTTCATCAGCCAACAAGATGAGTAGGCCTAACTAACAGCAAAAGCACTAACCTATGTCAATCTACTATCCCCCATAGTACAAAAGTTGACCTATTATATTCTGTGTGAGAAATAAATATTCCAAACATACTCTGGGACAGTTGTGGGATGCAATAGATCCCAAATTATTACAACCACTAGCATCCCAATGTGGCTGACGCAACATTTAGCTTTAAATGTTGATAAACTATTAGGCTATTTCTTCACATTATAAGCGCAGCAATGCGCACATTGCCGTAGGCTATAAGCACGAATGTTCCATTAGCGGGAAAACACCATTATCAAAAGTGACCACAAATGCAATTATGCATGTAATGCTTTTATTATAAAGGTGCATTTTTTATGGTGAAGATTATCTTCCCCAAACTTGAAACTCACGCGCTGCTTATATATGCCAGTTAGGCTCTACACCCCTTGAAAAGCGGATTAATGTGCTTAATTTTAAGAAGTTATTTGGCCACTTTAGTTGTGATACAAACCTTATCAAAACATATAGGCCTATGGGCTAGGCTACATGAGGTGTGCGACTATGATTTAAAAAAGTCGCAAAAAAAAGGCATTGTTTCTTGCCTTATGCTGGGCATCATTCACAAGTCATAATATATAATTCACAAGTGATAGGCTAATATTGTCACCCATCAGACTATTCTTGATTTAATCTTGTCTTTACATATACTAAATAATATATGTGTCAAATTTGTTTTGATTTAGAATGGACCATTATCATGCACCTGTCACGAAACAGGGGCGGCGGGAAAAAATACATGTCCTCTATGCACTTAAATAGCAAATGGAGGACGCTTTTCCTGTGGTTCATTTCCATGCCAGCCAGGTAGGCTATACTCCTGTTGTAAAGATAAACAATGTGCTTAATATTAAGAAAGATGAGAAATATAGTAGGCCTAGCCTATAGAAAGCTGATGGGCACCTCCTCTTTTTAATAGAGGCCATCACCCTGTTTTCTTGCGCAATTGCATAGCCTATAGACTATGTTGCGCAACATGAGCTCATGGGCTCTCATGAAGTGCTTGATTATATTTTCCATTACATTTGCATTGATGTCAGAGTGATAAGAGGGACAACAGAGTGCTGAGTACCAGGCAGTTAGCAAGTTTGGTAGGCTACTAATGACCATCAGCAGCATCAGAGCTTGGAGAAGCCTAATTACCGTGACTAAACGGTCCTGTGGAATTTGACTGCCTTCATGACTCGTGACCGCCGGTGTGGCGGTAATATGGTCATCGCAACAGCCTTACTTGGGTCATCTGCTTTTTGGTCTGTTTTGGTTTTACGTTACAGCAGTAAAGCATCTCTTTAGCTGTTCTTCGATCTAAAATGGAATCTGTTGGAATGTACTGTAAGCCATGTTCTCACGGAATGCTCATTGGCTCAGGGTTGTGAGCAGCTCTACAGATCAGGCCATGGTCATCTCTGCAGGGCAAAGGGGCAGATCTTGAGATGGACCTGTGCCCTGTGCCACTGTGCTGGCTTGGCACCAACCACTATGTTATCCTGTATCATTGTCAGTTATACAGTACTGTACTGGATTTGCTGTTGTATTTTCTCTGTTGTGTTATATGATTACTATATGCTAAGCTTATATGGATAATCTTATATGGATCACCAGTTTTGCGGCCTTATGTCATATTGTATTACGTAGTACACGCCAATGTGTGTTACAACATGGTATTAAGACGCATTAGTCCCCTCACTGTGTAGACATAACCACTGGCTGTTTTCCTGGGGGGTTTGGAACAAAACTGTCAACCAGCTTTATACTTTATAGCCTGGACTTCTGGAGAGGTGAAAGGTTAGTTATATAACACACACACACACACACTCTCATACACACACACTCTCATACACACTCTCTCTCACACACACACACACACACACACACACACACACACACACACACACACACACACACACACACACACACACACACACACACACACACACACACACACACACACACACACACACCCTCAGTGTAACCCAAACTCCCCTGTGGACCTATCTGTCATGTAATGAACGGAAAACTCAAAAAAGTCATAATACTACAAGCCTCTCATTCACATCTCGTTCACCATGGGGGGCTTATTGGAGCTGTCATTTGTGACTGAGACTTGTAAACAGGTGCTTTAAACAATGTACATTTATTTGTTGATTGCTAAAGGCATACAAATACGGTTATTTCTTGATACATTTGAAACAAGGTCTAGAAGCGGTCTAGATTGTGAACGACTCTTGGCGGAATGTATTGCTTGACTGCCTTGAGGGTGATAAGCACAATATCATTCACAAACTGCAGCTCCCCAAGCAATTCATTCTCAAGTTCGAGTTTGTTTTGTTTTGGTTCTACAGAGCGGTGTCCATCATAACATTGTGTAACTTCTTGCACCATGTGATCAATTATCAGTTCTTAACGTCTTTTTCTTCTCTATTTTCCTGCGCGCATATGACAGACAGTTGGTGGTTGGAGCACGTCTTTGGAGCCGCTAATCCGGGGGAGCGTGTATTAATCCTGCTGTAGGACTCATTGCAGCCAACTCGTCAAATGAACGAATAAAATGAATGAATCACTCAGAAAAGCGAATCATGACTTTCAAGTCGGTAAAAATAGTCATTCAAAAAGAATGAATCATTTGTGAACTGTAAATCATTAGCACACAGTTCCTCCATGCTGTTTTTTCTCTCAGCATACTGTCAATTCATGCACTCGGCGGCTGGGGAAGCATGGAGAGGCCAGAGATAGCCAGACTTGTAAATTGGGCTAAGTAACAGAAGTTGGGTTTTGGAGAAACGCCATCAGTGCGTGCTCTGCAAGCAATACAGAGGATGAAGGCGCAACAAGAGCGCGGTGATCGGATAGACGTGATTATGGACAGTAAGGAAGAAGGAGAAGAGCTGAGTGTAGTGGAAAGATATGTGTTGGGTAAGACGCGCGCCAAGTACAAACAATATTCTGCTTCCTCTGATGGTCAAAAATTTTACCTGACGAGTGTGAGGATGAATTACCTATGGTGGCTGGTGTTGTGAAGACCTCTGAGTCCAAACCTCGCCCGATGGTCATGCAAAGGATCATTTGGGCCCAGTAGGAGTGACATTTTTGGAGAAAATGGCTGATCCATATGTAGTCTTAGGCTGGGTAGAAAATAAGTTGGGTACTATTACATTTTTGAAGGTAGCTCAAAGTGGATTTTATGGATTTCTTCCATTCAGAGGGAGCAGGCGCTTCACGTCACATGACTAGGGACAAGACCTGTGACTTGCTTTGCTCTCCAGAGCAGGGCGCCTTTGAAAGGAGTGATTAGGATATGTCAGTTATCCAGTGAGAGCGTCTGTACCGAACCCACTAAGGTGCTTCAGATGCCGAGCTTATGTTCATGTTGCAGCAGTATTTAGGACGACGATTCCGAGATGTGAGAAGTGTACAGGAGGGCATGGGACAAAGGAATGTGTAGTATCGGTGGAAAAAACTGTATGCCAATTGTGGGGGTGCCCATGTAGTTGGGGATCAGAAGTGTCCAGTTCGAGAGAGACAGGTTGAGGTTGCCAGGGTCAGAGTAGGACAGAAGGGGTCGTATGCTGAGGCAGTGAAGAGAGTAGAGGATGATGGGTCAAAGGTGAGTAGTAGGCCTAAGCCAATACAGAGTGACACGAATCTGTGCTTCAGTAAGGTTGGCTTTCTAGCATTCATTGCCATGGTTATCAACTGTACCACAGAAATGGAACGTAAATCACAGAAAATAGATGTTATGGTGGCAGCTGCAGAGAAGTACTTGGGTGTACGAGGTTTTACTGCAGAAGAGTTACAAGGTGTGTTGAATGAAAGAGTCCCGTCGTCCCAGGCCGTTGGCCTGGTGTAGGATCAGTTAGGGTCAAAGTAGTGGAATGGGGTGGTGATTATATTTTTTATTAAATAGTGGTATATACTGTAGGTGTAGGATTAGTTGGTGGTGCAATTTTTTTCCTTTTCCCTGTTACTTTTTTTATTTTGTATCACAAAATGTAACGTGATTGAACACACACTACCGCACAGTAGGTGATGACATGCACAAACAAAATGTCTGAACACCATGATACCAAAGAAGAAGAAGAAGAAGAATTAATTCACTCAGCATATTCTTCCAAAACAAGAATGATGCTGCTTTCCACATTGCCTCTAAATATGAATCCACATGTTTTCTCTATTATACTATTCATTTGTGTATCTTGCTCTCTGCAAAACGCAAGTTAGTCTAAGGAAGCTGGCATGTGCCTAAAATAATGCTAATCGATAATGCTAATGGTTAACTAGCTAGCTGGCTAGCATAATGCCATTTAGCTAAATGCTCTAGCTAGGGCAAAGCAAATATTACCTCTAATACAGGTTGCTACCGGTGGTGGTATAGATCACCATGTTGTTTGTGCAACGGTGTGTTCTGAATTAGATAGACTATTCTAAAATCTTTGTCTAAATGCAACATTTATTCAAATGTGATTAGGTTCCCCTGGTAAACACTGACCAACACTTTGGTTCCTACACTGTCCTAACTCCTATCTGGCTTTTGCATTTGTTGTCGTGCCAACCAACACCAACCATAGAAAATAGATATATTCTTCATGAGATGTGCTTCAAAAGTAAGTAGGATTCATATAGGCCCAATGTACAGATGTAGAATCTTAATTTGATCACTCTTTTATTGCTGAGAATTTTCCTCAAACCTGTAGTGTATTTGAGTTTGAAAAATACAAAATAAAATGTAATTTCCACTTTAACATTTCAGACCTGATTTGCCCTAACAAAAAATGTATCTATCCCTACAAACATATGAATTATTATAATCCACAAAATGATTCACATTTTCTGTTGCTGCAGGATTAGTGTCTTGCTGTAGCAAACTGGCTCAAATTAAGATCCTACATCTGTAGGCTATATCTTAATCAATTTAAAAATCTATTTTTATTGCGCTCCTGAATTTTATGTGGTACTCGTTAACTTTTCCAAGTTAGCAGCACCATTGTTACCAATTAAATTTTTTCATTTAGAGCCCTGGCCATGTATGTTCTGTATTCCAATGTCAATTCACTTTTCACACTCCCCTGAGGAAAAAAAAGTTTAAAAAAATAGTGACAGAGTTATGTGTCAGTACAGAAAAATCTCCCAGAGTCCTCTTTGTGTGTGACTCGCAGCCCATTTCCCTCCATGCCTCTATCTGCACTCTGCTGCCATTTAAGGGCAATCTGGATGAAGGACAAAAGCACTTCCTAGCCAGCTGTAAATATGCCAGGAATAGAGAGATCATCAGCCAGGCAAGAGACAAAGGTGACACACACACAGAGACACACACAGAGACACACATACAGAGAGTGTTTGTTTGACATCCCGCCTTTGCCTGGCCCTAAAAAGAGAGATTGTTCTCTCAAAGCCCATACCTAGTTCTATTAAGCTGAACTGGTTTTATCTTGCAGTGATGTTTAGTGTTCTCAACCCACTGTTTTTAGCAAGCACCATGTGAGAGGTGGAGTGTGTGTGTGTGCATGTATGTGTGTGCGTGCAATCGTGCGTGAGGGTGTGTGTGTGTGTGTGTGTGTGTGTGTGTGTGTGTGTGTGTGTGTGTGTGTGTGTGTGTGTGTGTGTGTGTGTGTGTGTGTGTATAAAGCACAGCAGCATGCCGAGGCTGGTCTAAATTACATTACACGAAGAGAACCCATTGCTGTGGGGGAGGTGTGGAGGGGGGTTAAGTGACCAGCAGGAGGATAGACCAGTGCAGTGTGAAGGTCAGCCCTCTAGGGGGCATCACAGCTCTGGACACTAGCCATACATCCACTCTACATAGACTCTCCTTGAAGAGGACTGCAATGCAGATGGTTTTTCCTTTGAAATGTCCCTAATTTGATCTGATTTCGCAATTCCATATTGACTTTTTATCCTTGGTCCGTTGTGGAGACAGGATGGAATATAGAATGTGCCAGACTGCATGGACCAAGGCCACAGGTCATGCTTTTTCCCACTCGCTTATCATTTGACACCAGGCTGAGTGTCTACTACAGTCACAAAAGCAGTCTTGTTCATTTTGTCTGGAATGAACTTGACTGGGAGATGAATGCGGTTCAAAATGAATGTCTTTACCACATACTTCATTGGATTACTACCGTGAAGCTACAGGTAACTGGCAAAATAAAGTAAACACATTTGAGTAAATTAAGGAATACAATGTATATTGAAATCAGGTGCTTCCACACAGGTGTGGTTCCAGAGTTAATTAAGCAATTAACATCCCATCATGCTTTGGGTTATTTATAAAAATGGCCAGTTGCCCATTATTTTGCCTACCATGGCTAGAAGAAGAGATCTGTGACTTTGAAACAGAGGTCTTAAAGGAGCATAGGTGGTTTAAAGTGTGTATGTGTTTGTGTCTCAGTCACCAGATCTCAACCCAATTGAATACTTATGAGAGATTCTGGAGCGGCACCCAAGACAGCGTTTTCAACCAGCCTTAACAAAACACCAAATGATAGAATTTATCGTGGAAGAATGGTGTCGCATCCCTCCAATAGAGTTCCAGACACTTCTAGAATCTGTGCCAAGGTGCATTAAAGCTGTTCAATAAGCTCGTGGTGGCCCAACACCCTATTAAGATGACTTTATGTTTTTTCCTTTATTTTGGCAGGTACTTGTATTTTGAAATTCATATAGTAAACAACACACAGAGCATTATACAGAAAACAAACCAAAAATAGTTTCTTATCAAATGTTCCTCGTCAAATCAAGCCAGACACCCAAACATACAAAGTTACCACATCTGCAGCAAAATATGAGACCCTCGACGCCGAGACATCAAAAGAAAGTCCTTGTTCCCCTCCTTCTCCCTCTCTCCCTCCCTCCTCTGTTGCAGTCTCTCATCCTGCCCTCCCCTCTCCATTTCATATTTCACCCACTTTTCCTGCTCTCCCTCTCTCCATTTCACTGACGCCATCTTCCGGCTTTCTCCTCACCGTTGTTTCCTCCTTCATCTCTGTACAATAGCAGGAACTTGGCTCAGACCATCAGTACTGGCAGGCTCTTTCTGTCCAACCCCCCTAAAGACATGTATCTATTCACAGAGCTGGGATGAAAACAACAATTTCATGTCCAGCTGGTCCTACTATGCCTGGCTGGACGGTTCTACCATTCCCCAACTATTTGAGCCGTCCTCCTTTTCCACAACAGCCGCTAAAAATAGTGGCACATATTTTCAGGCTGATATTGTTTTCAGGCCATGATGAATCTCCCATTGCTACTACCTGTCTCATCACAGACTACACTGACAACAACTTCTACATCTAGCGAAGAAATAGGTTTACACAATTTAAAAGATCCATCCCAGTGGGGTGAAAACTGGTTGAAATTGCATAATTTGGTCCAGTTTTGTGCAGTTCTGGGCAAAGAGTTAAACTACATTGTCCTCTTAAATGTGCTGCTTCCTGACCAGGTCCTTCCTGGTTTGCTCTGTGTTCTTCCTCCTCAGTGAGTTGGTGGCCAGAGGTGCTGCAGCTGGAGCCACCCTGCACTGCTGGAGCTTCCAGGAATGACGGGGCCAACCCATCGCAGCCGGCCCCCTCGCAGCACCTGACCTGAGTCACCTGACCTGACTCACCTGACCCATCATGGAGCTCAAGGTCTGGGTCGACGGGGTCCAGAGGGTTGTTTGTGGGGTCACAGAGGCAACCACCTGCCAGGAAGTGGTCATCGCTCTTGCTCAAGCCATAGGTGAGTGTCCTCTGAACTATGACTCTAAAGACATATTCGAGAGGATTGAAAACGACCTTGTCATTTTTTTAAACCTCCCATTTTGGACTTGACGTGTCATTGTACGGCTCATACATGCATAATAAATGATCTACAGTCCTCAGCCAGTGGAAAGGGGCACAGAATCCTTACATTCTAACCTGCCGTTTAGTGCATCAGATCTACATGCTCGTTCCTGTCATGTAGGGAATGCGTGCTCTGAAGCAAGTGGGATTAGTGGCTGCATGCACTTACTATTAGTTATTTTGATAACAGCGAAAATCGATCAAATTCATGCATCAGAAGTTAGAAAGCATCCAAAAGTAGAAGTTAGATCTTTTCGACCTCGGTAGGACTTGCATTTCTCTCTTTCAATACATTTCTGCAAACCAGAAAATGTTGTGCGCTAAAAATGTCATTTTAGCCACACAAATACATTGAGAAGATAATTGTCAACCTGATCAGCAGGTACGTGCGCAGATAGAGAGAATGAGTGCCCTTTCAGATTGGTGGTGTTTTTTTATTATGACATTTTTATTTCACTTTTAATCTATTTTCTCTCTTGTTTAAATGAAATCCTCATCAAACTAGTTTTGAATCCCACTCCTCTTCCCCCACTCGAGGGCACACTGACTGCACTCGTCCTGCAGGCGGAGGCTACCAGCCAGGGCTATAAATTAAGGGCGTCCCGGGACGATAAAGCATATGTCTGGGACGGTTTAAAACAGACTCTGGAGCAGTTCTGGGATGATAGATCCTAAATCACTGTACATCATTTCATTTTTTAAAGCAATGAGGCTGATGCAACAGATCAGAAGGCTTACCTTAAAATATTGATATTCTATTATTTCTTCACATTATAAGAGCAGCAATGTGCACACGGCAGTAGGCTAACACGGAACCCAAACCGGCTGCGCGCGTGCGCCATCGTGCATAAATGTATTTTGTCCCCCCACTGGTCTCCCGGGGGGCAGGGGGGCCAGTGCCCCTGTGACAACAATTTTGGACACCCATGTGGCCCCCCTAAATGTGGAGTATGAAATAATGTTTACATAACTAATTTTTGCTATCGTTCTTTTTTTTACATCCGTTATTAGACAGTGGCAACGCGAAACACTAATTTAACCAAAGCGTTTTCTAGAGGGACGGCTTTAGGCGGAACACAAGAGTATCGTACCACATGCAAAACGATATGACAACAATGACGTCTAATGTAACTGGCCCCTCTAACAGTACAACTGGCCCCAGCTTGGCCCCCCCCAGTTGAAATGGTCTAGAACCGCCACTGCTCTCCTCCTTCCAGGCTTTTTATTCTCTGTACTTTATATTGCGTTTGGCAACTTTCATAAATTAGGTGCATTACCGCCACCGACCTCGTTCGTCATTAAGTCACTCACGTGGGTATAACCAATGAGGAAATGGCATGTGGGTACCTGCTTCTATAAACCAATGAGGAGATGGAAGAGGCAGGACTTGCAGCGTGATCTGCGTCACAAATAGAACTGACTTCTATTTTAGCCCTAGGCAACGGTAACGCTCGTTGGCGCGCGCGAGCAGTGTGGGTGCAATAATTGAATAATATAGATTTCAAAAATTATTTTGCAACGCTCGCGCAGGCGACGCGAGTGGTGTAGTCAGCCTGTAAGCTCGAACATTCCAAAATGGAATTAGCAGGAACACATGTGACAGAGATGAAAATATAGACATTTTGAAAGATATTTTCTTGCTGTAGCCATTACGCATATCACCTAGGTTGAAAAATATTTATTTACATTTATGTACAAAATAGATGTATTTATTTGGGACCGTTCATCTTCAATTTGGTACATTTGAAATTGCACTTCGGGATGATCCTGGGACGGTGATGAAAAAAGTTAGTCTCAAGTCCTCCTACCGGTGCCAAAAGGTAAACCTTTTAAATTGCATGTGACATCTCATGGGGAATGCTTCAATTCGACTGTTTGTTGGTTTGTTAGTAGGCCTATGAGGCAGATGTCAGCAGCAGAAGAAACTCCAATCACAGGTAAAGACTAGTTAGATTGTTTCAACATAGCTAACTATCAAGCTAACTACTCTAGCTGATCTACATAATCTACATCCGCTATGATCAGCTGATAGCCCACCCCTCTTTGCCCTCTCTTTGAGCTGTAGGCTGTTCATTTGCTGGGATGAGTGTGATTTTGCAGAAAATAAAGGTCTATGCTAAAAAATATATGTTGAAATTTGGCTATAGGCGCATTAGATAATTAGCTATGAATGTACAGCAAAGAGGAGTGGGACAAAATCCCTCCTGAGATGTGTGCAAACCTGGTGGCCAACTACAAGAAACGTCTGACCTCTGTGATTGCCAACAAGGGTTTTGCCATCAAGTACTAAGTCATGTTTTGCAGAGGGGTCAAATACTTATTTCCCTCATTAAAATGCAAATCAATTTATAAAATTTTTGACATGCGTTTTTCTGGATTTTTTTGTTGTTATTGTGTCTCACTGTTCAAATAAACCTACCATTAAAATTATAGACTGATCATTTCTTTGTCAGTGGGCAAACGTATAAAATCAGCAGGGGATCAAATACTTTTTTCCCTCACTGTAAGAATTTTAATTGAATAATTCCATGTGTCCACCTTTTGTCCTTATAAACATTCACACAGGTATTCCATGATATGGGGTAATAATACAACACTGCAATTGAACTGCCAGCGATCATCATTCATCACGTATGCAAATGTTATATATAATCCATACACGACTTTCAAGGAGTAGGACATTTGATGCAACTTTTCCATTGTATGAAATTACGTTTTCACATTTGCTTGCTCATTTTCCATACTAGTCTGATGAGACAATCCATGCAACTACTGGAATTTGGGAACAGGCCTGCAACAACCAAACATGATGGACAAGGTTGATTGGCAGGTGGAATGATGTCCAATGAGGTTGCATGTTTAAAGTGGAAGGCGGGATCAGGTCGGTCCAGTATAATCCAATGAGGTTGTGGGATGTACACCCAACATGAACACCACAGAGTTTTTTTTACTCTCTTCGGGCACATGCTACAGAGGCTCTAGAAAAATTTTGTGATGTTCAGAGACCTGCTTTGGTTTGTGAGCACTAATTTCAAAACTACTGGCTGAAATTATTCACAACTTCTGGAAAATCCCTTTAACAAAGGCTTTAGGATGTTTGTTTTATGTGTGTTGGCTACTAATATTTAAAATATTAGCATTTAAGAATGTAGGCCTATACTTTGTTTTCTGCATGTGCATTCCCCTTTGTTATGGATGATATTGAATAATAGAATGATAGTATAATGTACCTCTAACCTAACCTATAGTATTTACCTGTGAGACTTTGGTAAGGTAGGCTACTGTCTTTGTCACCAAGCCATAGTTGATGGACTGCGTAGCAATTTGGGCCAGTGTTACATAGTAGTACTCAAGTATAGCGACAGTGAAGAGGATATACTGATTCTCTGTTATAATGTGTTGCGCCACTTGCTTGTATAAGAAATGGTGGTTAATTAAACTCCAATTTCAATCAGGAGCTGTCTTACAATCCGGCTTACTGCTGAAAACTAATATTTGTTCCTCTCCTCCTGCCTACGCCTCAATCTGGTGCTGTAGTGAGAGATAGAGAGGGTCTTAGTCAGAAACCCCCTCCATCCATCTCTCCATCCCCCTCTCTCTCAGTGAGAGTAGAGGAATGGAGCAGACTGTATTGACATCACTTCCCATTACGCGTGGGGCAGGCGAGAGGAGGGAAAGTCTGAGTCATCCCTCCATCTCTCGCAGGCAGGGGGAAGCAAAAGCACTGATGAAGCCCCCTCCTCTCTTCCCTCCTCCCTCCTCCTACTTTCCATATAGAAATTCCTATACACAGTACAAATGTCTAATGACGAGATTAATGTTAGGTTTTTGGGGTTTATCTCTAGTTGGGACCAGCACTGGAAAGAGACTGTGTATATCAAGGGGTTTGCCTCAGTCTTTTTGGCCTTGTTTCTTGTGTGAAAATTGGAAATTGGAAAATAAAATGTCCCACTAAAATATAATTTCCACTAAAGCAAATATCATATTACCTAAAAAAACGAACAGGGTTATTCATCTCTGTTAATAGATAGATGTTAAATTATTCAAGGCTCTTATACATTTGCTTTTTAATAGCTGACGATGCACTGATACTTATAACCTATTGATCCACGTAAAATATGATTACAAAGAGAGCTATTATTCATCTCGACTGATTTGTTAGTTAGTTTGTCAAAGTACATGCAGTGAGGGAAAAAAGTATTTGATCCCCTGCTGATTTTGTACGTTTGCCCACTGACAAAGAAATTATCCGTCTATAATTTTAATGGTAGGTTTATTTGAACAGTGAGAGACAGAATAACAACAAAAAAATCCAGAAAAACGCATGTCAAAAATTTTATGAATTGATGTTATGAATTTGATTTGGATTTTTTTGTTGTTATTCTGTCTCTCACTGTTCAAATAAACCTACCATTAAAATTATAGACTGATCATTTCTTTGTCAGTGGGCAAACATACAAAATCAGCAGGGGATCAAATACTTTTTTCCCTCACTGTAGGCTGAGAAGACATGCACAAAACTATGCACAAAGCATACACTAAAACATACACAAAAGCTGACATAACTGAACTTGTCCTATCTGTTTTTCCCAGGCCGAACTGGGCGCTATACCCTGGTGGAGAAATGGCGGGACACAGAGCGCCACCTGGCCCCCCACGAGAGCCCGGTGGCCTCCCTCAACACCTGGGGCCAGTATGCCGGTGACGTCCAGCTGATCCTGCATCGCACGGGCCCCTCCCTGACCGAACGCCCCCCCTCTGAGGGTCCCCTGCTCCGGGGTCCGGAACGCGGCCCACACCGGCAGAGCCTCCCGCCTCTCGCCAAGCTACGCCATCCCAGCGAGCACGCCCTCCATCGCCGCGAGCCGCGCCGCAAGTCCCTCACCTTCACCGGCGGGCCCCGGGGCCTCCGGGACATCCTGAGTGGAGGCCGGGTGGGGGAGGGGAGGGAGTTCGAGGCCAAACGACGTCTCCTACTCCAGGGGAACGGTGGGAACCAGAACCACCACCACCATGCAGCAGCGGCAGCCACAGCGGTAGCCCCAGGAGGGGCCGTGTCCCCCGGCATGTGGGCCTGCCGCATGGAGGACCTGGTCAGACTGGTGGGGCTCCAGAGAGAGACTCTGGGCGTGCTGGAGAAGAGACTGGAGGCCTACGAGGCTGAACTGCAGACCTGGGGGGGGCGAGGGGGAGAGGAGGCCAGAGGAGCAGTGGGGCTGATGGAGGAGATAGTGAGGCTGGAGAGACGGCTGAGGAAGAACGAGGTGGAGATGGAGGAGGAGGAGTTCTGGGCCAGCGAGCTGCAGATTGAGCTGGAGAGTGAGAGGCAGCTGGAGGACAGGCTTGAGGAGCTGAGAGGGCGTCTTCAATGCGCTGAGGTCGAGCTGGGGGACAGGATGGCTCTGGTACAGGTGGGTGGGACACACTTCGGATTTATGACCCATGGGCATTAATTAGATACGGTATGATCAAGTGGCATGGACACTATTAAAGGGCCCCTAAATGTTACGATTTCTGTTGTATATTGTGTAAGGGGCTATGTGACCTCAAGTAAAATAATGCATGATGCGAAAGGTGTGTGCCACGAACAGGGCCAGTCCTTGCTGTTCTGCCGCCATAGGCGAGACCAAAAAATGCCGCCCCCGCAAAACTAGAATAGTCCCAGTGAGCAAAATGACGTTTAAAAGACGTATTGTCCAGACATTGATGTTAAGTTCGATTTAATTTCTGAATGAAAGGTTGAAAGGTATTTTCCGTATGTTTAAAATACATATTTTCCAGGATGTTGAAAAGACATCTTTTCCGGATGGTAAAACAAAAATGTATTTTCTGGACATGGATATCAGGTTAATTTTCTGTTCTGAATGAAAGTTGAAAATACT
Source organism: Salmo trutta (assembly GCF_901001165.1). Classification (NCBI taxonomy): domain Eukaryota; kingdom Metazoa; phylum Chordata; class Actinopteri; order Salmoniformes; family Salmonidae; genus Salmo; species Salmo trutta. The sequence continues at coordinate 39,436,407 of NC_042973.1, forward strand.
TATTTTCCGGATGTTGAAAATATGTATTTTACAGACGTGGAAAATATGTATTTTCCGGATATTGAAATCAGGCTAATTTTTGGCTCTGAATGAAAGTTGAAAATAAGTCATTTCTAGATGTCTATGTTTGGGCCAAATCAAAGCTGGTCCAGACCAGGCAAAATCTTAACCAAACGTAGATGTCTATGATTGGTCTGAACCGGACTAAAAACCAAAGTCCGTGGAAATCAAGGCCGGTCTGGAACTGCACCAAAAAAAAGAAGTCCAAAAGCCATCAGTCCGTGCTTACTGAGGTGTAGCCTACAGTGTTGCCTGAAATTGAATTTTAGGTATGCCGATCTATCTATGTGGGAAGCCTACCGGTTGTAAAACACCAAACGTTCGCACAGGACCATAACAAGACGTCCAAAAGACGTCGGTTCGTGATTACTGGGGTGTAGCCTAATATGTCAGACCGCAATAGAATGTTATGAATGTCCATCAATGTGGTAGGCCCACCGTTTGTAAAACAGGCCATTGCATTGGCTTTATTAGTCCTGATTCCTGTGACAAATCAATTTGGCTATTTAAGCTCTGAATATCAGATACCCAGTTATCGCTAGCAATGTATTTACACAGCAGGAGATGCAGAAGTATTTCTTTTTCACTATGATAAGATTATCAAAAATTGACGGACACAAACTTGAAACCACTGATCATGAAAATAGGGTGGAACTCCTGGACAAAAGTTGTGATTGTCCATTAGATATTATGCATTTTACTTTGACCTGTGCTGTTTTTAGGATATATTGTTTGTTAACATGACAGCATTTTTTATTTTTTATTGAGCGCCGTCTCATTACATACATTTTATCTCCAGCCTGTAGGTTACAGAAAAGGCCACATAGTCTTTCTACCATATCCTATATCTGCTACATGATTTATATTAGATTCTTTTTTTGACGGAACGTTGGTGGAGCGCTGCAGAGATGCGTCTCTCCAACAGCACCATGGAGACGTACAATCATTTCCCCCCTGCCTTTGACAAAGTGGGCCCTGCTTATCAAAGGGTGGCATCAGCGCTCACCTAAAAAGCCCACATGTCACTGGTTGAAAGAAATTGTCATTGTTTTGGGGCAGAATTGTGTGAGGTTTTATGTGTTGTTGTTGGACTTCGGTCTTTGTCAGTTTTGCTCAGAACATGCCGCCCTTGTCAATCTGCCACCACCTAATCATGCCTACTGAGCGGGGCGCTAGTGGCCACGAAGTACAGCGGAGTGGCACTAACCTTTTGCAGAGGACACATACAGCACCAAGTTGATTATCCCGCTTAAACCACGGCTATAATTTAACACACACATTACCGAGTTCATTTACCTGTTGAAATGTGTTCAACATCCACAAGTTGCTAGAAAGTTTACTGGATAGCCACAGTAATTGCCTTGGTAACCTAGCAAACAGACTTGCTAGCTAAGCAAACCATCAGTCCTCCTAAATATTAGCTAGCTATAAAAATCGAATTCAACAATGCCAATAATGTTCTCAATTCGACTATTGATAGCAGTTGGTTATTGCCGTGTTTTATAGCGAAATCATGCACACTCTAGAATGCTCTTCAAGGAAATCAGAAATGAGTGTTTAACAATTCCAGCATGGTATAATTAAGCAATAAGGTATCATGACTACAGTCACAGGTAAATGCTGTTTTTCGGCCTGACATATTTAAAATAACAATGAATTACATATTTTCATTAAAATGTTATTTTGATAAGTCAATTCATACAATTTTATTCTTCCACCATCTGGTTATCTGGTTGTTTGTTGCTACAGACCAAAATAAGTTTCTAGCTATGCAAAAGAACTGGTTGTCTGTTCTAAACAAAATGGTTGCTATGCAGGCTGGATAGCTAACGTTCTGGTCACTTGCTAGCTAGCCAACTTTCAGCTTATTTTCTATTGATGCGTGATTTTAACTGGCTCAGAAAAAGTTGTCTCGTTTCGTCTGTGCACCATTCGCTCTATTTATTATACTACAGAGAAGGAAATTAAAAAGTGAAACATTGTTTCCGAGGTCAAACAGACAGCGAGGCTTATATTAACGCCTGCTGTACCGTACTAAATGCTAGGCTGGAAGCAAGGGGAAATAATGTGCAAGTTGGGATAAATAAATAACGAGATGACTCAGACATGATATTCTTATGGAGGCGCAGTGATTCCGATGGAACGTAGGTGTGTCTCTGTGACAGCCAATACAGCACGGCTTGGAACGCTGCTCATCCAATCAGTTTTATAAATTGTTATAATCACATAACATTAAAAGTGTGCAGGCACCTTGCATCATCATTTTAAAGACAGATAATGCATATCCTCTCTCTGAATTTCTTGCAGTGCCTTTCTATGCACTTCCATCTAAATCTGGGTTTCCCTTACTCGGTCCTGGGCCCCCCCCCCTTGGTGCAGGTTTTGTTTTTTGCCCTAGCACTACACAGTTGATGCAAATAATCAAAGGTTGATGATGAGTTGGTTATTTGAGTCAGCTGTGTAGTGCTAGGGCAAAAAAAACGAAATGTGCACCCAAGGGGGGCCCCAGGACCAAGTTTGGGAAACCCTGGTCTATATAACAGACTACCAGCAAAACCGATGATGTAGCTAGGGTGCTGGGAAGCATATGTTCTCCTAACCATCTCCTACTCCTATTGATCTAAAACTCAAACCTGTCTGTGTGTCAGGGTGTAGAGGCAGGTCTGGAGGAGGAGCGTCTGCAGAGGGAGAGACAGGAGACTCAAAGGGTGAGCGAGGTGGAGGCCAAGGCGCAGGTACTCAGAGCCCGCACGGAGCTCAAGGCCCAGGACAGACAGTCTGTCCAGCTGGAGAGCAGCTGCAGAGCCGTGGACAGGTCCCTCGGCCTGAGTGGCAAGAGACTGCAGGTCAGACACAGGCATTGACACATGTATTAACATACACACACGCTGATGCATGAGCATACACATGAAAAAATGCATGTAGAAACACATATAGTGTTTTTACATATACAGTATACAGTACATACCAGAAGCATACCAGAAGCGAAGCCACGCCAGTGCAAACAAAGCCTGGGATTTGGTTTAAATCATCTTAACGGCAAGGCCAGGGACTATTCATTTGTAGAGAGGAATCGTGATCACGTCAAAGTGGTTCTGGACATAGTTATGCTATGTGATAAACAGGACATAGCACTGTGTGGACATAGGGAGTCTGAACAGACCCTTATAAGGGACATTCTTTAAAAAAAAAATTTAAATCAAATTATGATTTTAAAAAAACAATCTAAGTCGTCATGAGCAGCTGCCAAAAAATTACTTGAATCAGCAAACATAAACCTGGCCTAGCAAGGCAGGGATAAAAACAGGAAATCATCATACATAGCCTTAAATCATAGCAGGTACGAATACAGTAGCTCACTTAGAATCAAACACATATAAGCCTGGTTTACCAAGACAGGCATGAAAACATTAGGCTAAATCATAAATAAACAGTATTCAGGCTTACCTTTCTTGTGTGTTTCACGTTTTACAGCAGAAGACATAGACGTTCCCTTTCAAAGGCATGCAGTGAGCGTGTAAGATCTGATTCATGTTTTGATATGGCATGTAGTGTAGAAGAGTCTCTCAACACTACATGAAGTCATAGGAAGGGTGATGAAGTGATACATTTAAAAAAAAAATACATATGTCATTGAACATCCCAATGCCATGATTAGATAGTGAAAAAACATAAATTATTTATTATTTTTCATACATTTTAAACAATAAGCTAATTTACCAACATTTCTGAAAATGGATATATAGAGTTTTGGAAATAAACTCTTCAAATAGGCTACTGTTTATCCATCACTCATTCAATAGCCAAGCATGCTCGAAAGTAAATAGACCGGTAGCCTATTTCAAATATTTTACAGTATGGTTAGGCTACAGTATTGCTGTGCGATAGGAGCTCAACATCATAACCTAATCTCAGAGCCTACATCAGGGTAGGAGATAAAATATTGAACAACAATTTGTCTTTTGCATAGTTTGGGCTGTAGCATTTACTTTAAATTGTTCGAATAGACAATCAATCTTGTAGAATGTATGACCAATGTTTGGCACTCGCTGTAGGCAGCATGCATAATTACATTTTTTAATAGCTAGGTTTATATTCTAAAATAAAAAATTAATATAATCCTCATAAAAAAAAACATTTTCCCACCAGAGATGTATTTCCTTTAAATGTACTTGTTGCGGATAAAAGTCTGTGCGTGATGAGGTAGTGCACATAAAACAAACTTTTGCAGTTAAATTTCCATGTACCGGATAAAAAAAATACAAATGAAATGGGTTTCAACTCTACTGATGGTTTTGTCACAAAAAAATGTGCGTTATATATCAAATGTGTCCACACTGGTATTGGCACGTGCGCCTTAGCCAACAGCTCGCGTATACAGTGCTGGTATAGCCTACATGACTAGATTATTATGGACAAAATACTATTTTTATTTGTCAAATGGCAACCTAACATCGATCATCATGTCACCAGATTAAGACCATAGATATTTATTGGAAAGGAGCATCAAGTTCATCAGCTTTCACTTTCACCACCCTGTGAAGTTCGTCTTAATTTGTATAATCTGTAGCCTAACAAACTGCATGCTTTCCCGAGTCATGGTGGGAGGACCACACAGACTTGTCATCGCGTCACTCCAAGTTTACTCCGATATGATGGTTATTATAGCAATATTTGCGCATAAAGCATTTCCACCGCCATTTCTCACAAAATACATTTTACAGACACAAACAGATCCCAGCTTGTCTAGCGTATTTTGTTTTGTCTACATTTGGAAAGTTTACTGACAAATTTGCTGTTTCCTCAGGCCTGTCATGACATTTTTTAATCTCACATAGAAAGGTTGGATGGAAACCTGGTTAATGAGATTGAAACATTCTGCCCACACCTACTGTATACAAAAATGTGAGCAAATTTGCCATTTCTTTTAGAAACTGTCATGGCCCAGTTACAACATAAAATTTGTACATTTAAGTAATTTAGCAGACACTCTTATCCAGAGCGACTTATAGGTGCAATTAAGGTTAAGCTCCATTCTCAAGGGCACATCGACAGATTTTTACCCTAGTCGGCTCAGGGATTCGACCTTACAGTTACTGGCCCAATGCTCTTAACCGCCCTAAAAAGTTGGTTGCATCACATTCAGTCATTTAGCAGACACTCTTATCCAGTAGTGAAAACATAAACTTCCATACTGGTCCCCCATGGGAATCAAACCCACAACCTTTGCCATTGCAAGCATGGTGCTCTACCAACTGCGCCACACAGGATCTCCAAATCACACAGCAAATTAGGGCGTTTTTGTTACTATGAAAGGTGAATGGAGGACGATTTCTAGGCAGGGTTGTAACGCTCCTTCACGAGCGCATAAATATAATACGTCTCTGATTTATCAGTGAAAACATGCGTATATGTTGCGTGCAAATCCTAGAATCTCCACGTACGGCAGAATTTAGTGAGAGTTTTTGCATGGTTGGGAAATGAGGCCCCAGGAACAGATGACCAGTCAGTATAGCTGCAGTCAGATTATACAGTGGAGTAAAAACAGATGGCAAAAAAATAGATTTATATCGTTAATCAATCTCTATCTCCCCTCTAGGACATGCAGCATGAGCTGGAGCAGCTGACCAAGGAGCTGAGACAGGTCAACCTGCAGCAGTTCATCCAGCAGACTGGCACCAAGGTTACCGTGCTGCCAGCCGAGCCCAGTGAGGAAGAGGAGGGGACTACCCACACCGGACAGGGCACAGGTCATTTCTGTCAAATGAGCAGCTAGATTCATAGATCCTCTGTGGGTGCATCCTGTTACCCCCTTTTTTCTCCCCAATATCGTAATTATGATCATGTCTCATCGCTGAAAAGGGCTTGGGAAAGGCGAAGGTCGAGTCATGCGTCCTCCAAAACATGACCCGCCAAGCTTCTTAACACCCGCTCGCTTAACCTGGAAGACAGCTGCTGACTAATGTGTCAGAGGAAACACTGTTCAACTGAGTCAGCCTACAGGCACACAGCCTGCCACAAGGAGTCGCTACAGCGCAATGAGCCAAGTAAAGCCCTACTGGCCAAACCCTCCCCTAACCCATACAACACTGGACCAATTGTGCGCCACCCTATGGGACTCCCGGTCACAGCTTGATATGACACAGCCTGGGATCGAACCCAAGGCTGTAGTGGCGCCGCAACACTGCGATGTAGTGCCTTAGACCGCTGCGTCACTTGGGAGGCTTCTGCGATAACCTTTGTTCTGACTACTGCTCGTGGTCACATCATATTGCTGAGTATTGCTTATTCATTGAAAGGGCAAAATCACATATTATGTGATTTATTTCTGATTAATTAAACATAATGCCTAACAAACTTGTCCACACTGAATAAATAGGCATGATTGACAACTTCATGACACTGGCTGCATCTCTAAGCACTGTGCAGGAGGTGCATTCACGTGCCGTGTGACTTGTCGGGCGACATTTTTGTGCAGCAAAAGAGCACAGATTTGTGCAAAAAATACTTTAAACTCCAAATGTTATCACGTTGCCATCACGCCATATTCTTTTCATGAAAAAACACCATTCTGCTCTTCCACTGCTCTGTTTGTCAGGTCACTCAATCAGTCCCACTTAGGCTTTTCTACGGCAGTTCTCTTTCACTGTGTGCCTGCTGAGATAGGATGACTCAGCTACGGAGAGGGAGGGGGGGAGACCATGCAGTGTGTGCATTTGTTCCGCCCCCTCAAGTGGCACTTATGGTTTCCATGCCAACGGCTGCCTAGATACGGCTGCCGGCTTGCCTAGCATCACACACTCCGCCAGCTCAGCTCTCCCTCTCTCCCTCCATCATCATATCCCTCCATCACTCTCTCCCTTCATCCTCCCTCCATCCCATGCTCAGCAGTTTCTGTGGTGATGGACTCAGTGGACTGTAGTCTTGCCTACCAAGAGGCTGGCCTGGCAGAGAGAACAGAGTTAGACAGAGAGCTAAGAACACTGTGAACACTGAGGCTTGTCAAAAGGCTATGGGAGCATACACAAACAAACTATTCTAGTCACCAGGTGCTCTTGGAGAACCTTTGAATACCTTAGAAGTTCAGTCTCTTTATATCAATCTTGAATTTTAAATGGATTTCGGAGGTGTAGGATAGTGCCCAAGTGTTCCATGTTAGAGAATGTAAAAATATTTTTTTATGCACCAAACCAGACCTTGTTAAAACATCCTCTATATCAATTTACGCAACAGTACACCTTTAAATCCCACCTCACCCACCAAGTTTTTCCAGATCACTTTTCCAAATGTTTTTTTTATAAATGTGCAATGACCATGTGCTTATCATTACCTCATGTAAAGGGGTTGCTCTTGTATTTATATTAGACTTCATGCTAATGGTTTTCCATTATGTCAAGTAATGAGTTTAATGTTCATGTCCTTCTAATAACCTAGCAGGACATGTGTGTTCAATCAGCAAGAGCCCTCTGTTTGGCCATTAAGTTAACTGTTATGGCTGGCGTCCTGCACGGCTCAACGCTGACACCGTGTGGTCAGATCTAGTAACGCATAGAGGAACACGCATTCAAATCTGAAAAGTGGATTTGAGGGTGTCCTTTTTTTAAGCGATTGTAGTAACTCATCCTCTCTCTCTTTCCCTCTCTCTTTCTGTCTGTCTCTCTCTCTCTGTATCTCTCTGTCTCTCCCTCTATCTCAAGAGCAACCCCTTTACATGAGGTAATGGTAAGCACATGGTCATGCACAGTTATAAAAAAAAACATATGGAAAAGTGATCTGGAAAAACTTGGTGGGTGAGGTGGGATTTAAAGGTGTACTGTTGCGTAAATTGATATAGAGGATGTTTTAACAAGGTCTGGTTTGGTGCATAAAAAAAATATTTTTACATTCTCTAACATGGAACACTTGGGCACTATCCTACACCTCCGAAATCCATTTAAAATTCAAGATTGATATAAAGAGACTGAACTTCTAAGGTATTCAAAGGTTCTCCAAGAGCACCTGGTGACTAGAATAGTTTGTTTGTGTATGCTCCCATAGCCTTTTGACAAGCCTCAGTGTTCACAGTGTTCTTAGCTCTCTGTCTAACTCTGTTCTCTCTGCCAGGCCAGCCTCTTGGTAGGCAAGACTACAGTCCACTGAGTCCATCACCACAGAATCTGCTGAGCATGGGATGGAGGGAGGATGAAGGGAGAGAGTGATGGAGGGATATGATCCCACGGGGGACAAGTACGAACAAATATGATAAATGTATGCACTCACTACTGTAAGTCGCTCTGGATAAGAGCGTCTACTTAAAAAATATGATGATGGAGGGAGAGAGAGAGAGCTGAGCTAGCGGAGTGTGTGATGCTGGGCATGCCGGCAGCCGTATCTAGGCAGCCATTGGCATGGAAATCATAAGTGTCACTTGAGGGGGCGGAACAAATGCACACACTGCATGGTCTCCCTCTCTCCCTCCCCCTTCTCTCGTTCCCTTCTCTATCTCTTTCTTCCTCTCTCTCTCTCAATTCATTTCAAAGGGGCTTTATTGGCATGGAAAACATATGTTTACATTGCCAAAGTAAGTGAAATAAACAATAACAAATGAATAGTTGACATTAAACACACACAAGTTTCAAAAGAGAAAGACGTTTGACATTTTATATTAATATTAACTACTGTATGTACAGTGTTGTTACAATGTGCGAATAGTAGAAGTACAAATGGCAGGGGGAATAAATAATAAGATAAATATAGGTTACATTTACTTGTGTTTCTGCTCCACTGGTTGTTCTTTTCTTATTGCAAGAGGTCACCATTTTTGATGCGATGATTACAAACTGCTGTATTTATGTATATTTATGGTGCAGCAGTTAGCCTGCAGGTTATGAGCGTTGGGCCAATAACTGAAAGGTTGCTTGTTCAAAGCCATAAACCGACTAGGTGAAACATCTGTCTATGTGCCCTTTAGGGAGGCACTTAACCCTATTTGCTCCTGTAGGTCGCTCTGGATAAGAGCATCTGCTAAATTACAAAATTGTTCATGTATTTCACCTAACAGAATCAGAAGCTTATCAATATTTGTTTTCAAATCTTTTTTGGGTCCCTGTAATCTGAGGGAAATATGTGTATGTTATATCATCGTACATTTGGCAGGAGGTTAGGAAGTGCAGCTCAGTTTCCACCTCATTTTGTGGGCAGTGGGCGCATAGCCTGTCTTCTCATGAGAGCCAGGTCTGCCTGGCAGCCTCTCTCAATAGCAAGGCTATGCTCACTCTCTCTCTCTCTCTCCCTTTCTCGCAGACTTGGTTCCTATGTCTGGTTCCCTGAAGCGTCCCGTCTCCTTTCACCCGATGCCTGGTCACCTTCGGGTCCTGCACAGTCCACTGACATCTGGCCTAAACCCAGAAGGGATCTATGTGTAAGAGAAAAGAGGGCACACTTGGGGTGACTTGGTTCCCGTGCTAGATGGACACCTGAATACCACCCTAAAGGTAGCCTGGTTCCACTAAGACCTGATCCCAGATCTGTGTGTGCTTTAGCCAACTCCTCAACACCCAGTCACTCCTAGTCAAATAAGTTGGCTAAATACAGATCTAGGACCAGTGCTAAAGGATCCCTGTGATGGGACATCCAAGTACAGGTTACCTCAGTAGCACTCTCCGGTCCATGCTCTGTTCTGATACCTACATATCATGGAGAACAGGAAGACTTAAAGAGATCATATTGTTATAGGCCATTGTGTACAAGCACTCCAAGTCTTCGACATGGGCCAACATGTGACGATGATAGCTCCAATGATGAAGGAAAAATGTTGGTAACATATCTGACTGCAGGGCGCTTGAATGGACAGACAGAGATAATTGAAATAGACAATATAGCAACAGACATGAGCACCGTGTGTCATAGCCCGAATGGTTTTCTATCTATGTAAACCTTGGAACTAAAAGTGATGCGTCATTATCATCATCAGCATCATCGTAGTTTTCATCCCTTGAAAGTGTATGCAATTACTTTATTTTCATTTTAATAATTAAAGAAGTTTTGAAACGTTAATATTTTATCCATTATATCAACATACTGTAAAGAGATTCAACACTATTTTTTATGAATGTTTGCATTTTGGAAAATATCGCTCCAAACTGAAAAACTTGCTGTTGAAATTGTGAACTATACCATACCACTCCAAAGTTTGGACACACCTACTCATTCAAGGGTTTTTCTTTATTTTTACTATTTTCTAAATTGTAAAATAATAGTGAAGCTATGAAATAACATATGGAATCATGTAGTAACCAAAAAAGTGTTAAACAATTCAAAATACATTTTATATTTGAGATTCTTCAAATTTCCACCCTTTGCCTTGATGACAGCTTTGCACACTCTTGGCATTCTCTCAACCAGCTTCACCTGGAATGCTTTTCCAACAGTCTTGAAGGAGTTCCCACATATGCCGAGCACTTTTTGGCTGCTTTTCCTTCACTCTGCGGTCCAACTCATCCCAAACCATCTGAAATGGGTTGATGTCAGGTGATTGTGGTGGCCAGATCATCTGATGCAGCACTCCACTATCCTTCTTTGTAATATAGCCCTTACACAGCCTGGAGGTGTGTTGGGTCATTGTCCTGTTGAAAAACAAATGATAGTCTCGCTAAGTGCAAACCAAATGGGATGGCATATCGCTGCAGAATGCTGTGGTAGCCATGCTGGATAAGTGTGCCTTGAATTCTAAATAAATCACTGACAGTGTCACCAGCAAAGCACCCCCACACCATCACACCTAGTCCTCCATGCTTCACGGTGGGAACTACACATGCAGAGATCATCAGTTCACCTACTCTGCATCTCACAAAGACACAGCGGTTGGAACCAAAAACCTCAAATTAGACCAAAGGACAGATTTCCACCGGTCTAATGTCCATTGCTCGTGTTTCTTGGTCCAAGCAAGTCTATTCTTCTTATTGGTGTCCTTTAGTAGTGGTTTCTGCCATGAAGGCCTGATTCACACAGTCTCCTCTGAACAGTTGATGTTGAGATGTGTCTGTTACTTGAACTCGGTGAAGCATTTATTTGGGCTGCAATTTCTGAGGCTGGTAACTCTAATGAACTCATCCTCTGCAGCAGAGGTACCTCTGGGTCTTCCTTTCCTGTGGCGGTCCTCATGAGAGCCAGTTTCATCATAGCGCTTGGGGGTTTTTGCGACTGCACTTGAAGAAACATTCAAAGTTCTTGAAATTTTCCGGATTGACTGACCTTCATGTCTTAAAGTAATAATGGACTGTCATTTCTCTTTGCTTATTTGAGCTGTTCTTGCCATAATATGGACTTGGTCTTTTACCAAATCGGGCTATCTTCTGTATGCCACCCCTACCTTGTCACAACAAAATTGATTGGCTCAAACGCATTCAGAAGGAAAGAAATTCCACAAATTAGCTTTTAACAAGGCACACCTGTTATGTGAAATGCATTCCAGGTGACTAACTCATGCAGCTGGTTGAGAGAATGCCAAGAGTGTGCAAAGCTGTCACCAAGGCAAAGGGTGGCTACTTTGAAGAATCTCAAATATAAAATGTATTTTGATTTGTTTAACACTTTTTTGGTTACTGCATGATTCCATGTGTTATTTCACAGTATTGATGTCTTCACTATTATTCTACAATGTAGAAAATAGTAAAAATAAAGAAAAACCCTTGAATGAGTAGGTGTGTACAAACTTTTGACTGATACTGTAAATTTGAAGAGTTTAGTGATTCTGTGGTAAATAATTGTATTTTATCCAGTGTATTGATTGATGTATGGACTGCGTTGAGTCGTGGATGAGATGTCTATACAGTGGCCCTATTGGGCAAAGTAACTTATAAAGGATGTCTGTTTCTGAAGCATTTATACTGCATCTGTATCATAACAAACTTTGACCCTCGGCTCACATCAACCAACAGGCAGACTGTTTCTGCTCTGTTCCGATTGTCATTATACACTATGCACAGTTATACAGCCAATGGTTCAAGGCTTTGTTACTGAAGAAAGAGTAGATAGTAGCCTATGAACTGTCCAAAAGTGCTGATATGTTATGTATTGTTACGATATGTGAAATGTCAACTGATATAATCACTTATTGAAATATTAGAATACTGTAGATAGTATGAAGTTCGGTCACCATTCACATGTATCTCCAATAGCTGAGGAAGAAGGAGAACTGTGTATGTACACTTATGCAGTATTGTTAATGTAACAGTATCAAATGAACCGACAGTGTTAGTTTTCTCCTTTATCTTGTGTTGAAAATATGTATTACTTTGCCAAAATGTTTCATCTTATTCATCTGTAAAGAAATGGGTCCAAAGATTAGAGGTCTTATTGCATGTGTTTGTTTTTCCAAGTAGCCATATCTGAATACTTATTCAAACCTAAGGGCTCGATTTCATCGCTAGGGCTGAAGACCTGTGCTACAGGGCGATAGCAATTTATAAGCAATGTTCCTGCATTCGCTGGGATTGCCTTCATGGTAAACGCTGCATATGTCGGCTCAATGGGAAATGACCTTTACATTTCAATCATGCTACAGCGCAGATCTTCAGCGCTACAGATTAAATCGAGGCCTAAGTAACACTAAAACAACTTTTGTTAGATCCTTAGGGGGAGGGGTTTGGCTCAATTGACAGATATGCAAAACTAGACTTGTCCCAGGGCCTGTATTCATAAAGTGTCTTAGAGTACAAGTGCTGATCTAAGATCGGTTTTATCTTTTATAGCAAAATGAATATGATTATATGGACAGAGGGGACCTGATCCTAGATCAGCACCCATACTCTGAGAAGCTTTGTGGATAATGACCAAGATCTGTTTTTGATGTCTTGCCAATTCCTTGGCGTGACAATGACCAGAGGAGTTGCCAAAGCAGCACAAACTGATCTGGAACCAGGCTAATGTAACACTATAGCACTGACTAAAACCTGATGAAACGAGTTGATCAAATGGACACATTTTAATGTGATGTATGCAACAGTGGCCCTCATTGTACCGAACACCTCTTATTGGTTTTGATAAACTAATGGTTCTCTGCTACTCAGCTTTTAATAAGTTCTTAACAAGTGCCTTATACTCATACTTATTTCTGCATATACTGTATACGACTGATGTCAAGCTTTACCGGGGATTATTCCAACAATGACCCTGCTCTGTTCTAGCCTGGTCTCAGATGTGTTTGTAGTCTTGCCAGTTCCTATACTCATTGTTACGCCAGTGACCATAGGAGTTGGCAATACAGCACAAACACATCTGGGACCAGGCTAGCTCTGTTCATTGTACGAGTAAGATGTTTATTGGAGAAATAGGTAGTTAAGAAACCACTTGTATGTTTCCATAGGTTGTTTTGGTCAGTGTTTAACATTTGTGTCCTGTGCTCTCCCATGTTAAGAAATCAACTGTACATACATGTTTTATTTTTCTGCCTTAATTCACAGCAAATTGTTCAGAGATGTATGGCTACTGGCTGCTGATATGACATGGATTGCATTATTATAATAAAACAATGTGACAAACTTTTTGTCAGCTTTTATGAAGTTGTCCATGAGTTTGATATTCTATAAAATGTTAATTGAAAGAGGCACAGGACATAGGAAGATTACACCGGAGAAACGTGCCCTTTTAACACTACCATGCCGACCCGGACCAAACTGCTGGCTCAGATATTTTCTTTTCACATTGTCCTTTCCAGTACAGTGTGAGCAACTAAAGTGGATGTGTAACTAGGCCAGCTCTGTACAACTTGGTTTGGCTTGCCTCGGTTCGGCTCAAGTAGTGTGAAAAGCCCTATGGTGAAAGAAGTGCGAGTTACTTGATGATGGAGATGGAAAACGTGTTGTCTGCATCTCCACTAGATGGCGCTGTCTATCCAATAATCACAAAGCCATAGACAACTGGATGGCTCTGGTGGTTCTCGTTGACCGTGGGAAATCATTGCATAATAATAACCAAGTGGATTATTTCTAAACTATTAGCGGTCATGAAAACACTTCAGGCAACAAGGTTAAGTCAGACACATTTCTCATTTTAAACTCATGTCTGGTTTATGAAGAGTTTTACCTTGAATTGTATTATAGAAGTCAGTGGGGTTGACTTGCATTTTTTAAAATTGTATTTAACCTTTTTTGTAGGCAAAGTCAGTTAAGAACAAATTCTTATTTACAATGACGGCCTACACCGGCCAAACCCAGACAACGCTGGGCCAATTGTGTGCCGCCATATGGGACTCCCAATAATGGCCGGTTGTGATACAGCCTGGAATCGAAACAGGGTCTGTAGTGACGCCTCTAGCACTGAGATACAGAGCTCGTAGTTAAATATTCCAAACTGCAACATTTACACCCTCACTGGCGAAGCACAATACTTTCAATCTGACTAAATCTTTACACAGTTGTCACCACAATTCAGGATACTGGTGAAAGTATCTAATAGGCTAAAAGATAAGGAGGGTAACTAGTATGTATATCAAGTCAACTTATTCTAACCCTTATGAAAAAAGATTGCAGTCAGAGTGCAGTATAACTGCAGTATGCTGCAAATACTGTGACCAAAATAAGTAATTTTGCAGTGATTTGATTCCCTTAGAAAAATATTTTAGTTTTGAAACTGCAGTAAAAGTGTTGTAACTACAGTCGACTGTGGTATTTTGGACACAGTAATTGCAGAATAACTGCAGTGTACTGCAGCTGAACTGCAGTTATACAGCACTCTAATTGCAGTTACACTGCAAAATTACTGCAGTAAAAAACTGTTATTTTGGACGCAGTATTTGCAGCATACTGCAGTTATACTGCACTCTGACTGCAATCTTTTTTCGTAAGGGTTAGAATAAGTTGACTTGATATACATACTAGTTACCCTCCTTATCTTTTAGCCTATTAGATACTTTCACCAGTGTCCTGAATTCTGGTGACAACTGTGTAAATATTTAGTCAGATAGAAAGTATTGTGCTTCGCCAGTGAGGGTGGAAATGTTGCAGTTTGGAATATTTAACTACGAGACTGCTTATCCATTACTATGCAGAGCATTACTGATACAGGGAACCCCCCAAGGCTGTGTCTGTCCTTCACTGACCTTGACTAAAACAGAAGTAAGAAGTGACTGGAAATCAGCTTATTGCTCTCTGATTCAAATAGCTGACACAACTTTGACTTATCAGCTAGTCTTACAAGTCAGACAATAGTTTTTGAAATATTACCTAACAATCCAAACAGAGAAACATAAATGTCATGTTAAAAACTAGAGATCAAATTGAATTTTATTTGTCACATACACGTGTTTAGCAATGTAATTGCAGGTGTAGCGAAATGCATGTGATTTTAATGTAAGAAAAAACATGTAATACTGCACAGTTTCCTAAGACCTTGAAGCACGGCAGCCCTATCCGTCTGCACTATTTTCCAAGGCATCAACCACCTGTGTTTGGTCGATACCAAAATGTACAATAGTGACAATTGGTGGCATTTGCAGTGATGGCTGTGTTCAGAAATATCAACCTAATAAGAAATCAAGGTATTCAACTAATTGTGATAACATAGACCTAAGGTACTGGGGGTGGTCTTTGTCATTAGGCCTTCTCAAAGGTGTTATTAGGAACATAAGCCCTTTTGTCCTTTTCACTGGAGTTGACCTTTCCAAACAGCACAAAAGTAGTGAAAAAACATTATTGTTTTGCACCAGCCAGCGCAGTCAGTGTGTGTAAGTGTAAACACACTTCATCATTCTCTTATCACATCCCACTGGGCACACACTGGTTGAATCGACGTTGTTTCCACATCATTTCAATGATGGAATAGACGTTGAATTGACATCTGTGCCCAGTGGGATGACACTAGCTCTAAGCCTTAGCGTACTATACATCACACAGCTGGCTTGATGTCAGCTGATTAGAGAGCTAGTAACAATACAGATCAACCTGAGGACTTAACAGTATCAGGGTGTACAGTATGACTTGGTGTTCACACCACTTGTTGTTGGAGATCCAATTAAATATGGATGCTACTGTGATAGTGGATGTAGACGTTTTCAGAAACATCTTCTATTCTTATTTACAATAAAAAAGTGACTCAAAAATGACAAAATGTATTATTCCCCATTCAGTTAGGCAAAACATAATTTTAAACACAACCAAAACAAACTGCAAATGAATCCAACAAGTTTGTAAAGTCAAAAGCTTGACGTAGTCATTGAATGCTAGGAATATGGGACCAAATACTAAACTTTTGACTACTTTAATACACTATAAGTGAATGTGTCAATGTTAAGTAGATCATTGTAATGTTTGTGATCATCTCTAGCGTGTCTTCTATCAATGAAAGCATATGTTATAGCTACACTACATGACCAAAAGTATGTGGACACCTGCTGGTCGAACATCTCATTCCAAAACCATGGGCATTAATATGGAGTTACTATAACAGCCTCCACTCTTCTGGGAAGCCTTTCCACTAGATGTTGGAACACTGCTGCTGGGACTTCCATTCAGCCACAAGAGCATTAGGGAAGTCGGCACTGATGTTGGGCGATTAGGCCTGACTCGCCGTTGGCGTTCCAATTCATCCCAAAGGTGTTCAATGGGGTTGAGGTCAGGGCTCTGTGCAGGCCAGTCAAGTTCTTCCACACCGATCTCGACAAACCATTTCTGTATGGACCTCGCTTTGTGCACGGATGCATTGTCATGCTGAAACAGGAAAGGGCCTTCCCCAAATTGTTGCCACAGATTTGGAAGCACAGAATCGTCTAGAATGTCACTGTATGCTTTAGTGTTAAGATATCCCTTCACTGTAACTAAGGGGACTAGCCCGAACCATGAAAAACAGCCCCAGACCATTATTCTTCCGCCACCAAACTCTTGGCAGCCACCAAACTCTTGGCATCCGCCGAACACAGATTTGTCGATCAGACTTCCAGATGGTGAAGCGTGATTCATCACTCTAGAGAATGCGTTTCCACTGCTCCAGAGTCCAATGATGGCAAGCTTTACACCACTCCAGCCGACGCTTGGCATTGCTTATGGTGATCTTAGGCTTTTATGAGGCTGCTTGGCCATGGAAACCCATTTCCAGACAAACAGTTCTTGTGCTGACGTTGCTTCCTGATACAGTTTGGAACTCTGTGAGTGTTGCAACTGAGGACAGAAGATTTTTACACGCTACGCGCTTCAGTAATCGTTGGTCCCGTTCTGTGAGCTTGTGTGGCCTCCCACTTCGCGGCTGGTCCGTTGTTGCGCCTAGATGTTTCCACTTCACAATAACAGCACCTACAGTTGACCGGGGCAGCTCTAGCAGGGCAGAAATTTGACTAACTGACTTGTTGGAAAGGTGGCATCCTATGAGCTGCCACGTTGTAAGTCACTGAGCTCTTCAGTAAGGCCATTATACTGCCAATGTTTGTCTATGGAGATTGCATGGCTGTGCACTTGATTTTATACACGTCAGCAACAGGTGTGGCTGAAATAGCCGAATCCACAAATTTGAAGGGGTGTCCACAGACTTTTGTATATATAGTGTGTTGATGAAGCAAACTATCCATTTTGTGGTAAAAAATAAATAACAATAAGACATCCAAATAGTTTTTGGTCTGATATTTATTTTACATGTCAGCAATAATTTAGAACACCATATGTGTAAAGCATTAACGAAATGTGCAACAGTTGCTCGGTTAAATATTTTTGGACATTGACATCAGACATATATTCCATAGTATATTCACAAAATTATTTACACACGTGCCACTTTTGATGACAGTTTAAACTCTCCAACCCTGTTCCTGGAGAGCCATCATCCCGTAGGTTTTTGCTCCAACCCTAATCTAGTGCACCTGATTCTAATAATGTGCGGGTTGATAGGCTGAATCAGGTCAATTAAAACTGTGGTTGGAGCAAAAACCTACAGGAGAGTAGCTCTCCAGGAATAGGGTTGGAGAGCCCTGGTTTAAAACATAGCGGATATGAGGCAAGAGCTGATGAACATAAGCTAAAAATAAGCAATACTGGGTATGCAAATTAAATGTAGTTACACAAGGAACTCAAAACACACAATAAACACCACATTTGCAGGAATGAATCTCTTCGGGGAAAAAAAACAAGGATTGTACATTTTAAAAGGACATTTATCAGAACTATCGGTCCCTGACCAAAGTTACCTCTCCATCTACATACACCTATCCTGTATGTGTTTGTGTTAGAATGTGATACTACAGCTACTTCTACATCCTACATTCTGAGGCTGAGTATCAGATGTATAATGTAGCTTTATAAGTACAATAAGACTTATTACCCAAAAATGAGCTATGATTAGTGGCTTATAAGGTCTGCACAAAATCACTAAAAAGCTTCAATATCTGTAGTAGCCTAGTATCTGGTTCTTCAAACACATTCACAGTCTGTACAGTCTGGAGTAAAATGTCTGCCCTCTAGTTTAGTGATTTTCTAAAAATAGATACAGTGATAGACTAGAATAGTTGGAAAGTGAGTGTTGGGAGGGAACAGGGGGGATTTTTCCAAAGGCAGAAACAAGTGCACTTTATCTCTCAAATAGTAAAGAACTAGGCGTTAATCCTATACATACAAACTTCCAGAGCTAAGAAATACACAGGTTGTTACATTCAATATCAAAGTTGTATAAGGTGCTATCATACCTAGTATCATTTTGCTGGAGGTAGCCGACAGGTCGCGCGGTGTCTCATTATGTGTGCAAGAGATGCCAACCAATCAGGGACATAATTGTCAATTGTCATCAAACAGCATCTTCCAATGCAGTGCTTCTTTTCAATATGCCAAATATCAGCAGTCGCAGTCAGAAAAACTTATTTGAGGTGATTGAAAATTCCAGAAGACTAAATAGACAAATCAAAATGTGTTGGCATGGATAGGGAGTTACATAATACGTAGTCATTTATCCAGTTAGTTAGTAATTTGTGTGTGTATGAGGGGGGGGTCAATTTAGTGCATATGTACAAGGAAATGGATCAAAACACATCTATCACCATTAGTCATACTGTAGTCAGAGTCAGCAATGTTGATTCTAACCTTGGTGGAGGTCATTTGCAACTCCATACATCCAGTGTGACTAGTATCTAATTGGGGATCTGAGGACAATACTGCGCATAGAAGCAGATTGTTTATCTTGATGTTTTGGCACTGATATTGCCAGTTTTAAAAGTTGTGTCAATGGAAAAACTAACTCCAGCTCAATATACCCTAGGACTGTAGTAATAACAGACGTGTGCATGTTGTTAGTGTCAATCATTGTCGATTATCATTCAGATTACTCTTGCATTAAGTGCAAAAGGCACAGACTGTCACAACTTCCCCCTGCCTGGCCAAAATACAGGAGAAATTCAACTGTGAATCTTGTCTCGAAACTCCTACTATCAATTAAAATAATTGAAAATACGAAAATAAGGTAAAAACAGACAGCTATCAGAAAATCCTAAACAAAATAATATGCAGAATGTAGATCCAATTAGGATATAGGCTACACAGGTAAATTAGACTGTTTTTACAAGAAATAAAATCTAATGTTATCTTCATTATGTACAGTCATTTTCATTGTCTGGGGAGTCGTTCCCTAATACCATCATCATCATCATCATCATCATAATCATCATCATTCTCAGGGTTGTCCTCTCTCTCCTCGGGTGAGCCCGGCTCCACGTTTGACATGTCACTGTCGTCAGAGAGAGAGTGCTTGGAGTTGGAACCGAATCCAGAGCTCTTCTCTGTCGACATGCCGGAGAAAGCACCTGCGGCAGCAGCAGCCGCTGCAGTTGCCGAAGCGTGTGAGTTAAGGCCGGGGTATAACCATGGAAACGGGGATGAGAGAGCTGCTGCTGCTGCCGCAGCAGGATACACAAACTTCTCTAGGTTACTTTTGTCGAATAGCGGCATGTAGGTCGCTGCTGCAGAGGGATTGATGAAGTAAAAAGGCATGCAAAATGGAGTCTGCTGTCCCACGCCAGTTATTCCCATCAAAGAGTTCATAAAGGCCAGATCAGGTCTGGTGGTCGTGTCTGCGCCCGTCGTACCGTTTCCAGGCCAGCTCATCTTCGTTTTTTTTGCTGCGCGGTCATCCCCGAACTCCTGCTTTATCTTTACTGCTTTGCTAAGGTCACATCCTTTATTCCCATCGGTCTTTTCCGCCTCACCCCCATATCCACTGTCTGTGTCTGTGTCATTCTCGTTAAGCTCCCCGTGGCTCCTCTGTATGACCGATACGCGGTCATGTCCGGCTTGGCTTTCAACTTTCTGGCCATCGCGCTCCAGCACGTCTCCGGCAGGTTGCTGGGCATGGAGCAGTGGCGCACTGGGCTGAAATTGCGCAGATACTTTGTGCAAGTGGTTGATGAGCTGCGCGCACCGCTGCTCGCGCGTATTCCAGTTCTCGAACTTGTTGAGGTACTGCAGGACCTCTTTGGCACATGCTTGGAACCCGGAGTGAAACGCATCCAAATCAGCGTGAATGGACGTCTTCATCGATCGATCCCCTGAAAGAGTTAGAAACGACACAATTTACAGTACATGATTTAATCGTAATCAACTGTGAGAACACAACCAATAGGCCTATCGAATTTGAGTTAGGCTACAATAACTTTTACGCATAGCCTATCCAAGCCCAACTCTAAACCCAAAGTAGTCTATGTAGAGAAACCTAAAAGTAAAACATTGAAATCATTGGAGGTTATGTAACAATTTACCATTCTGCAAAGCAATAATCTTCTGGTGTTGTTGCTCAGTGACTGCAGTCAAAGCGTTTAAATGCTTCAAAGTTAACTCGAGAACAACCGCTTTCTCCAAATGCCCGAGCGTCTGAAAGGGAAAAACATGATATCCAATTACTCAACAATCATTGAACAAAACAGTTAAATAAAAACACACATTATTAGGCTATACATCATCCTTCATAATTGCAAAAGCTTACCGTCAATTTGAGATGTTCGGGTAACAAATCCTTCAGCTGTCCGATACATTCATTGATTCTGTCCCTCCTCTTCTTCTCTATCAATCGGTGTGGTAACTTGTACGCGTCCTAGGAACAATAAGATAGATTTATTCGATTAGGAACACAGAAACGAATGACAGTGTTAGATCCATTCTACATCAAGTGCCACATAGTCAAGACAGTTGTGTTATCCTACAATGACTTGTTAGCTATCAGACATTGTATTGAGATACAAACAAGACCAAATGAGCGCATACCTTGCCATCTTCGCGCTTCAGTCCTCTTTTCGATTTACACATGTAAAGTGAGGAGTATTCCAACCTGAAATAAATAAAGAGGGCAGTATAGTCACATAGTTATAAAGGTACCAAGGGTGATCATCTAATAGTTTATGAACAGAGCCCATACTGTCCTAAAAATGAAATAATTACCCAAAAATGTTTTCATGATCAGTAAATTGTCTGTCTTGCAGACGCGGTATTCTTTCATCCATAACTTGTCGGTAGGCTGTTCCACTTTGTCTTTACAATGTTTGTTATTCCAAAACCAGCAGACAGAGGTTTGGGAAGATGTTGCACCGCGACTGTTCTCGATAGTGCTGCGCTTTAGAATGCTGTCTATTTTCCTCAACTGCCACTTCGCGAGCAGTTTGTGCGAGAGTGCACAGCGCACGCGCGCCTGGAGTCGGAACAGCTCCAACTCACGTGTAAACTGCACCAGCACAACGTCCGGTAATTAAGACCTTTGCAAGACCCGGTCTAGTAGGCTACGTCACAGCCCGTTTCTATGGCAATGCAAACTAAGACATATCTATTCATGTATGGTATTCTATTGGAGTTCAAATTCATAGTCAAACGACTGAAATAATTGTTTATTATATCATGTCCGTTCTGCCGGTGCACATCCTCATCCAATTGAGCTCCGCTTTGACCATGTATGTGAATGCGACGCGCATACGGGACTGTTTTCGCGTGCGTGCGTGCGTGTAAGGAGAGTGTGCATAAGGCGCTCACGCACACACATGCATCCCGGGGGCGAGGTATGCTGCTCAGCCCGCCAGCCGCCCTGAGGTGCGTTTTCAGTAACCATGGCACTGTCTGAGTAGGCTACACTAAAACGTGCGCAGCACTTCCTTATTCAACCGTGTTGACATCTTCCAATGAACAAATTCGTAACAATGTATGCAATCGTGTCATTGTGCTATGCGCAAGGCATTACAATTAGGCTACATTATTGTTGAGCACAGGAAGTTAATGTGAACATGGCCCATGTGAGAAGAGAAACAATTATATGTGTTAATTTATGCATGCTTGGCTATTGAAACATGTTTTACTAAGTAGACATGCCATTTTATTAAGATCCAATATTGATACTTTGGAGATCATTGGAAGAAATAAACTTCCACTATTATAAATATGTAATAAATATGTTATGTTGTTAGTAATACATAGGCAAATAGTGTAGCCTACTGCCAAGACTTGACACTAACTTAAAACAGGTTTCACCATATAACCAAGCAGCTTCAGTATACTTACACTGGCCATGTTTAGTGTCCCTGGCACTGGTTCCAAATGCTAACATTTTAGCATTTGCGGCACAAATCCCATTCAAGTCATTATTTTTACACATCATATCCAAATCATCCGAAAGTATCTAAACTATATTGTGAAGGTCACCAAACTCATTTATGGATGATTTGAACACGATGCGCGAAAAATGCTAATATCGGTCCCATGACTTGAATGGGATTTGTGCCACAATTGAATGCGAAAACGTTAACATTTGGAAACACAGTGTCAGCCACTGCCAGGGAAACTAAACCAAAGCATGGATTGCTGTCACACATAACGCATTAAGGGTAAGGAAACCAGTGTAATTGTGTAATTTGGGTGAACTCTCTCTTTAATATAAACTTCAGTAACAAAAAAACAAGTTTCCATCTGCGTTTTATAGCGAATGTGCCCACTCTGGTGTTGGCATGCTTTAACCAACAACTGGCAGATAGCCTACAGTGCAGGAAGGATAGCGTACATGATTAAATAATTATGGACAAAAGAAAAGAGCAAGATTATTTTTATTTGTCAAACGTCAGCCAAGCATCGATCATAATGTCTCTCACGATATTTATTGGAAGGGAGCATCAATCACCGCGTGCACTTTCACCACCTTGTGATGTTCATACATTTATATTATCTGTAGCCAAATAAACTGCATGCTTTCCCGAGTCAGAGTGGAAGGACCGCACAACATATCATTGATGCTGCTTGATCATCGATGCTGCTTGATCATCGATGCTTGGCTCCGGTTTGACAAATACAAATAATCTCGCTCTTTTTGTCCATAATAATCTAGTCATGAAGGCTATCCTACCCGCACTCTATCTGCGAGCTGTTGGCTAAAGTGCAAGTGCCAAGACCAGAGTGGGCACATTAGCAATGTAACGCAATTTTTGGTGGGGACAAAACCATCAGTAGAGTTGAAAATGCAATGCAAAACCATTTAACTTGCATTCTTTATTTGGTAAATGGGAATTTAAACACAAAAGTTATTTTTATGTGCACTACGTCATCGCGCACAGCCTGTTATCCGCAACAGGTTAATTTTATGGAAACATCTCTGGTGGGAAAATGCCCATATTGTTCTTATGCGGATTTTAGATTATTTGCATGAAAATCTGTCGGCAGCGGGATGGAAACCGAGCTAGTGGCAAAACTACGATGACAGTGGTAAACCCAAAGCAACACCCAGGGCTTATTGCTATTAGCCCACACAAACACCTGCATAACATATTTACAACATGGAACAACAGATACTTTTTAAAACTTTTTTCACATTTTGGTACGTTACAACCTTCATCTAAAATATATATATTCTTTTAAATGTTCATACATTTACACACAATACCCCATGATGACAAAGCAAAAACATGTTTTTATACATTTTAGCAAATTTATATTAAAAAACTAAAACAGAAATACCTTATATACATAAGTATTCAGACCCTTTGCTATGAGACTCCAAGTTGAGCTCAGGTGCATCCTGTTTCCATTGATCATCTTTGAGGTGTTTCTACAACTTGAATGGAGTTCACCTGTGGTAAATTCAATTGATTGGACATGATTTGGAAAGGCACACACTTGTCTATATAAGGTCCCACAGTTGACAGTGCATATCAGAGCAAAAAGATCATGTCGAGGCACAGATCTGGGGAAGGGTACCAAAACATTTCTGCAACATTGAAGGTTCCCAAGAACACAGTGGCCTCCATCATTCTTAAATGGAAGAAGTTTGGAACCACCAAGACTCTTCCTAGAGCTGGCCACCCGGCCAAACTGAGCAATCAGGGGAGAAGGGCCTTAGTCAGGGAGGTGACCAAGAACCCGATGGTCACCCTTTTTATGTTTTATTTAAAAATGAATATATTGATATATGTATATATATATATATATATATATATATATTTTTTTTTTTACTTTTTAATGATATCCAATTGGTAGTTATAGTCTTGTCTCATCGCTGCAACTTCCTATGGTCTGGGGAGAGGCAAAGGTCGAGAGCCATGCGTCCTCCGAAACACGACCCTGCCTAGCCACACTGCTTCTTGACGCACTGCTCGCAAAACCCGGATTCCAGCCGCACCAATGTGTCGGAGGAAACACCGTACAGCTGTTGACCGAAGTCAGTGTGCATGCACCCAGCCCGACACAAGGAGTCACTAGAGCGCGATGGGACAAGGACATCCCAGCCAGCCAAACCCTCCCTTAACCCGGACGACACTGGGCCAGTGTGCACCGCCTCATGGGTCTCCCGGTCGCGGCTGGCTGCGATACAGCCTGGGATCGAATCCGGGTCGGTAGCGACGCCTCTAACACTGCGATGCAGTGCCTTAGACCGCTGCGCCACCCGGGAGGCCCCCGATGGTCACTCTGAAAGAGCTCCTGAGTTCCTCTGTTGAGATGGGAGAACCTTCCAGAAGGACAACCATCTCTGCAGCACTGCACCAATCAGGCCTTTATGGTTGAGTGACCAGACAGAAGCCACTCCTCAGTAAAAGGCACATGACAGCCCACTTAGAGTTTGCCAAAAGGAATTTAAAGGACTCTCAGAACATTAGAAACAATATTCTCTGGTCTGATGAAACCAAGATTGAACTCTTTGGCCTGAATGCCAAGCATCACGTCTGGAGGAAACCTGGCACCATCCCTAAGATGAAGCATGGCGGTGGCAGCATCATGCTGTGGGGATTTCTTTTAAATGGCAGGGACTAGGAGACTAGTCAGGATCGAGGGAAAGATGAACAGAGCAAAGTACAGAGAGATCCTTGATGAAAACTTGCTCCAGAGCAATCAGGACCACAGACTGGGGAGAAGGTTCACCTTCCAACAGGACAACGACCCTAAGTACACAGCCAAGACAACATAGGAGTGACTTCGGGACAAGTCTCTGAATGTCCTTGAGTGGCCCAGCCAGAGCCCGGACTTGAACCCGATCGAACATCTGTGGAGATAACCTGAAAATAGCTGTGCAGCGACGCTCCCCATCCAACCTGACAGAGCTTGAGAGGATATGCAGAGAAGAATGGGGGAAACTCCTCAAATACAGGTGTGCCAAGCCTGTAGCGTCATACCCAAGAAGACTCAAGGCTGTATTTGCTGCCAAAGGTGCTTCAACAAAGTGCTGAGTAAAGGGTCGGAATACTTATGTAAATGTATTATTTCAGTTTTTTATTTTGAATACATTTGTAAAAATCTATACAAACCTGTTTTTGATTTGTCAGCATGGGGTATTGTATGTAGATTGATGAGGGGAAAACATGATTTAATCAATTTTATAATAAGGCTGTAACGTAACAAAATGTGGAAAAAGTGAAGGGGTCTGAATACTTTCCAAATGCACTGTATACTTCCATTCATTTTTTCAACTGGTACCAGGGGACCTTCAGATGAATCTTGTGAGGAATCTGTGGGAATCCTAGAGCAAAACAACTGACAAATAGGAGATTCTCATCTTTCCACAGAGGGGTCATATTAGTGTGTAGCCCAAACTGTTTGGACGCTACAGACAGAATTTGACAGATCGGCTGAACCGACTTCAGACGAGTCCCAAGACACTTGTAGGGGTTGTAGAGCAAATCGGAGAACACCATTGTGTTCGTGAGAGTCCTCTTTTCACAAACCATTCAAACGATTTTGTGAGAAGACCGATTTTCGGGATGTCTCATGGTCTGACAAGCACTGCTCTAGCTCTGTCACCTTTTACCGCAGATGCGGAAGGGCGACTTAGGCGAATGCGGTGGATTGAGACACATCCAATGCAAACTGATATCTCTAGCTTAAACTGATCAATTTTCATGGGGATTTCTTTATTATGCTAATTAGATACATAACTACTGAAATTCCCAGCTAAGAAACACATGGTTCTCAGAAAGTTATGTGCTAGCTGTGTATTAACTTTCTGGGATAGGTAACCAATATCTTAGGGCCATATGAGTTTTCCTTAACCATGTGACCTGACCAGATAAAAATGCTGGATTCCATAGGGTATAATCCCAAGAGTTTTTCCTGGTCAAGTCACATGACGTCTGGGAAAATCTTCTGGCCCTGGTTTCTCTGAAACCATATAATAATATGTAATGACTTATTCCATTACTTTGGCATAGCTATTTAATAAAATACCCCCCAAATTCCTTATATACCCTAGAGGCTGAACTGTAATTGGACCAATTAATCCATGTTTTGATCATTTTAATAGAGGATCAGAGCTATAGTAATGCCTTCACATGTCTCCCGATCACATTACTTCTTCCACTAAATCATGTGACTTTGACTTCCAGCACTTGGCCGTGAAATGGTGTAGACAACAGTGATCCAACCACTCTCATTCGAGAATGACGTTGGTGACGTCCTCTGTGCCAATCTTCCTTTAACCCATAGGCCCAACTGCTACTGAACTTGCTTTTTTATTTCATATTAAAACAAGCTTTCTTCATTTTCTATGCAATTGTCTGTTCACAGTGGTGCTTCTGATCGTGTGTTGGAGTCCCCCCTTGTGTCTTCTCTGCCCCCCACTTTCCTCCTCTTTTACTTCACAGTGTGCTGCTGCTCTGCTATATGTGGCGCCCGGAGCCGCTCCAGGAATCTGCCCTAAATGTTTTCCATATTAGTTCAGAGCCTTCTCTGGTTCCAAATAGCCTAGCAGCCGAGCAGGGATAATACTGAGAGGAACCCTGAGCAGAGAGGGGAAGGGAACGGAGGGCGTGGCAGGGAGCAGGGTAGCACACTGACAGACAGCACAACGGTAAGACACTGACAAAGAAACGGGAAAGGAAAGAGAATAGAGAAAGAGAAAACAACCTCCCAAGGAGCTGAAGAATACACCCTAGTCTCATCTCAAGGCAGAAGGTGAAGAATGGGAGAAGGAAAGAAGGGATCTGGAGGAGGGGAGAAGATCGGAGGAGCGCCCCCCATCCAGGAGAAGAAAGGGGGGAAAGCAGACGAGGGAGGCCCAGCGCCCGAGGATGCCCACAAGTGCTGTGGCTGTCGCTTCCCCCTGCTCATTGCCCTGCTGCAGCTGCTGCTGGGGGTGGCCATCACAGCCGTGGCCTTCCTCATGGTCACCATCAGCCCCTCGCTTCTGGCCAGGGAGACACCACACTGGGCCGGCATCATTGTAAGCATGGACCCACCTCGTCTTTCTGTATGCATGGACACTTAATATGGCCTTGTGCCACTGTTGTAGCTGCATGGGCCTTTGCCTTAAGTGACTTAGGTCCCTATGTCCATCTTCAACTCACCTCACTACGTGACTGCATGGATCCTCGTCCTCATTGTCTAACAACCCAATGCAACCTTGTGTATCTACATGCATGCACTCTCAATATGGCCACTATTGTTGTCCTGATACTCTATCTACCGTGTCTCCCATGCACTTCACCTACAATGCACACTGGGTTGTACTGCCTCATCCCCCAGAATGCAGCTGAATGGACCTATCTTTTACCTTCACTGCATGCATGGCCTAATGATGTGTATAAACACATACAGTATGTACAGTTGAAGTCGGAAGTTTACATACACTTAGGTTGGAGTCATTAGAACTCGTTTTTCAACCACTCCACAAATTTCTTGTTTACAAACTATACTTTTGGCAAGTTGGTTTGAAGGTACCACGTTCATCTGTACAAACAATAGTGCGTAAGGATAAACACCATGGGACCACGCAGCCGTCATACCGCTCAGGAAGGAGACGCGTTCTGTCTCCTAGAGATGAACATACTTTGGTGCAAAAAGTTCAAATCAATCCCAGAACAACAGCAAAGAACCTTGTGAAGATGCTGGAGGAAACAGGTACAAAGTATCTATATCCACATTAAAACGAGTCCTATATCGACATAACCTGAAAGGCCGCTCAGCAAGGAAGAAGCCACTGCTCCAAAACCGCCATAAAAAAAGCCAGATTACGGTTTGCAACTGCACATGGGGACAAAGATCGTACTTTTTGGAGAAATGTCCTCTGGTCTGATGAAACAAAAATAGAACTGTTTGGCCATAATGCCCATCGTTACGTTATGTTTGGAGGAAAAAGGGGGAGGCTTGCAAGCCAAAGAACACCATCCCAACCGTGAAGCACGGGAGTGGCGGCATCATGTTGTGGGGGTGCTTTGCTGCAGGAGGGACTGGTGCACTTCAGAAAATAGATGGCATCATGAGAAAGGAAAATTATATGGACATATTGAAGCAACATCTCAAGACATCAGTCAGGAAGTTAAAGCTTGGTCGCAAATGGGTCTTCCAAATGGACAATGACCCCAAGCATACTTCCAAAGTTGTGGCAAAATGGCTTAAGGATAACAAAGTCAAGGTGTTTGAGTGGCCATCACAAAGCCCTGGGCAGAACTGAAAAAGCGTGTGCGAGCAAGGAGGCCTACAAACCGGACTCAGTTACACCAGCTCTGTCAGAAGGAATGGGCCAAAATTCACTCAACTTATTGTGGGAAGCTTGTGGAAGGCTACCCGAAAGTTAAACAATTTAAAGGCAATGCTACCAAATACTAATTGAGTGTATGTAAACTTCTGACCCACTGGGAATGAGATGAAAGAAATTAAAGCTGAAATAAATTATTCTCTCTACTATCATTCTGACATTTCACATTCTTAAAATAAAGTGGTGATCCTAACTGACCTAAGACCGGGAATGTTTAACAGGATTAAATGTCAGGAATTGTGAAAAACTGAGTTTAAATGTATTTGGCTAAGGTATATGTAAACTTCCGACTTCAACTGTATGTCTATGGCATGGCCACACAGACGTTTGTACTCCTCATCACCATCTTGTCTCCTCATTGCCATCTTTGTCTCAACACAAAGATACCTCTTCAATTTGTACGCCATACGTCATTCTACTCAGACTTTGTCCCTACTGTACATCAACCTTGCCCTCACTGCATCTACAAATACCTACTTATCAGCCGAGTCTTATCTCTCTATTCACACATTATCTTACATTAGTTACATCTAAACTCAAAATAAGGGTTGTTTATCATGCTTTACTGCCTTTTCTATAGCTGTTTCAACTTGTGTTTTACTGGGAAAGTTCCCCGCCTCATATGACACAGAGATAAACATGACACATGGATAGGATGACTCATAGTCATTTACTAGTGCCATGTGGTTTTACATAGGAAATGATTTCAGATGTACTCCCTATTCAATATGGAGCGTAGTGTGCCGTGCAGGGACATACAGTGGCTGTAGTTTTCCATATACCGTTATTTTATTTCTGGCCAGGCAAAAGAATAACTAATGATACCATAAATAACAATTATGATCCCGTTTCAGGTTAAAAGTTGCCTTGTTTGCCTTGTTTTCCTGATGGATGACCCACGTTAACCTCCCTCAGTCTCATCCAACAAATTGGGTGACATTCTAAATGTCAACATGTTGACTGCTACCAATTAGCTTGATGTTATTTTCACATTAGCTCCCTCACTCTCTTACTGTTGATTAGATCGATCCCCTCTAGAAATAGTTAACTGGCTTAAAGAGTTTCTAGGTCATTCTACCACTTCGGTGCCTTTTAAGGAGTGTAACTTGGTCAAAAGAAACGTTTGATTTCATCTCATTTTAACTTTCTGTCATAAAGATGACATTCATAAAAACATATTTTCCCATTAAATATTTTTTTTTATAGTAAGTGCATATTAATTGCCAAATAAAGGGTTGACGATTTCTTCTTAAATCAGCCATAAATCCCATTGTGACAGGGGGAATGGAAGATTGTTGTGTGCAACAGGGAGTGGCAATTGAATGCAAGCTTCACAATTTTTTATTTATTGTTAAAACATTTCCAGACTGTCTAGCGATTGATAACAGGATTGGCGTCTTATGCTCAACCCACTCAGTTTTACACCACAAAACACCAGAAAATGGCCAAAAAGAGTTGGAACAGCTCACACTTTTATTCTATGATTTGACAATTAGATGTTCAATGTTTCTTTTGAAATAAATATTTAAAAATGAATAGTTTCACCCTATTAAGACGAGAGTTCACGTAGCAGGGTTAATCTTCAGAAATGAATTTGTTAAAGCAACAAAATAACTAGGGCTTTACAATGATGGGGAAACTTGGAGAGGTTTTGTAATTAAGTGGGTAAAAACCTTCCTAGAACTGACAGAGGGTTGACGGAGGGACATGTCAAAATGCTGAATTTGAGCACTTCAGCAAGCCTTTATTCATATTAAAAATCAGATTTATTGAATTCTCTGTGTGGTCTTCATTTGAAATTTCCATATTGGTGCACAATTTCTACTTAAAATATCAAAGGGACGCAAAAGGCACTCATTTCGTGGCATGCCCTTCTATAAGTTTCAAACTTTCCCCCAACTGTAGTCATGGCAACTGTAGTCATGGCAAGACAACAACAACTCTAGAATGCCAGTCTGAGGTGTGGGGCAGTAGCCTCTTACCCTGATCCTTTAGTTTGCTAATGTCTACAGATAAATAAAGCAAATAATACTGAAAGAAACTGAAGGTAGCACTTTACTTTACATTGCCCTTATACCCTACTGTTATTACTGCACAGTAGTAACAGTTGAAACAACATTGTATGAGACCCAATGTAAAAATGCAATATTTCCTAACTTGCATCCGGTACAGGTCCTAAACGCAAAAATCATGTCAAACACTACATAGCGCATCTCCTTAGACCCAGATGTATCTCTTAGTAGTATTTGTTGTGTGATTATTGTGGCATCAGTAGCCTCTGAAACATTAGAAACCCTCCGACTCGTATAAGACCATACTGGCCCCCTACGCAAGCATATGTTGTAGGCTATCCATGCAAGTAAATGACTAGAAATATTTGTTCCTGTCTTCTCTAAGATAAAGTGATTATGTAAAAAAAATCAGAATTGATAAACAAACATTCTGTGTCAGAGCTAGAGGTAGTTGTGTAAGTGTTGCAAAAACACAACATTGGGATTAAAGGGTCGCCAAACTGAGCCATTGGGCCACATTCATATATTGATAGACAAATTAGAGAGATTGTTCTCCTTCAAAATTCTGCAAATATGGACAACAAAATACTTCAAGAGTAACTTTGATGTCCCCTCTGCACATCAAAAGAACAAAAAAACTTTTTTTGTTTGTTTTTTTGTGTGTAGTATACGAGGTAAGAATACTGCCTTTGACGACCATTCGTTTTATGGTAAAGAAGTAAGATAGAAGGTTCTCTCTCTACATTAATCCAGAATGGACAACCAAATATTATGACAAGTCTCCACTACAGTAGATGTTCTCCATGCATACAAAACCCAACAAATAGTTGATATATATTGAAAATATCTATGTTTTTGATAGCAAAATACAAAAATGTGGATGATCGAATTGATCAATTTGGCTATTTCAGACAAAATAGGACTTCATTTCTTCGTTATATGTCAATGCTTTTCATCCATTTTGATGTGATTTTAACAGAATTTCTCCTTTTTTTATTAACACACATTTTCCTACCATTGAAGCCTAATGTTGCATTTTTTTAACAAACTTGAAATTTAAAAAACAGATTATTTTCAGGCCTATTACAATTACACTATATATACAAAACAATTACACTATATATACAAAAGTGTGTTCCCCCCTTAAATGAGTGGATTCGGCTATTTCAGCCACACCCGTTGCTGACAGGTATATAAAATTGAACACACGGCCATGCATTCTCCATAGACAAACATTGGCAGTAGAATGGCTTACTGAAGAGCTCAGTAACTTTCAATGTGTGTGACGGTTTTCGTAAGGTGAAGGAGACCAAGGTGCAGCACGGTAAGTGCTCATGTTCAATATTTATTATAACTCAGAACACTAAATCAAAACAACGGAAAACGAACATCACGTTCTGCAGGCTATACTGAGCTGTACAAAAACAAGATCCCACACTGAAGGAGGAAAAAAGGGCTGCCTAAGTATGATTCCCAATCAGAGACAACGATAGACAGCTGCGTCTGATTGGAAACCATACTCAGCCAAAACAAAGAAATACAATGACATAGAATGCCCACCCCATATCACACCCTGACCTAACCAAACAGAGAAAAACGTCTCTCTCAGGTCAGGGCGTGACCCCCCCGCCCAAAGGTGCGGACTCCCGGCCGCAAACCTGAACCTATAGGGGAGGGTCCGGGTGGGCATCTACTCATGGTGGCGGCTCCGGTTCGGGGCGTAGCCCCCGCTCCGCCCGCTGATCCCTCCACTTTTGTAACACCGGACAGTGGATCGTCGTCGAAGGAACCGGACCGTGGATTATTGCCAGAGGCTCTGGACTGCAGACCGCCGCTGGAGACTGGACTGCAGACCGCCGCTGGAGACTCTGGACTGCAGACCGCCGCTGGAGACTCTGGACTGCAGACCGCCGCTGGAGACTGGACTGCAGACCGCCGCTGGAGACTCTGGACTGCAGACCGCCGCTGGAGACTCTGGACTGCAGACCGTCGCTGGAGGCTCTGGACTGCAGACCGTCGCTGGAGGCTCCGGACTGGGGAACGTCGCTGGAGGTTCTGGAATGTGGGCCTTTTCAGGAGGTTCCGGACTGTAGGCCGTCGCTGCAGGCTCCGTGCCATGGATCATTACTGCAGGCTCCGCGCCATGGATCATCACTGGAGGCTTTGTGCCATGGATCATCACTGGAGGCTCCGGGCCATGGATTATCACTGGAGGCTTCATGCCATGGATCATCCCTACAGGCTCCGGGCCATGGATCATCCCTACAGGCTCCGGGCCATGGATCATCCCTACAGGCTTCGTGCCATGGATTATCACTGGAGGCTCCGGCCATGGATTATCACTGGAGGCTTAGTGTCATGGATCATCACTACAGGCTCCGGGCCATGGATCATCACTGGATGCTTCATGCCATGGATCATCACTGGAGGCTTCGGACCATGGATCATCACTGGAGGCTTCTTACGTGGAGCCGGGACAGGTCTCACCGGACTGGGGACTGTCGCCGGAAGCTCTGGACTGGGAAGGCGCACTGGAGGCCTGATGCGTGGGGCTGGCACAGGTGGCACCAGACTGGTAACACGCACCTCAGGGCGAGTGCAGAGAGCAGGAACAAGACACACCGGACTGGGCAGGCGCACTAGAGGCCAGATGCGTGGGGCAGGCACAGGGCGTACCAGGCTGGATAGACCCACTGGAGGCCGGGTACGTGGGGCAGGCACAGGATATACTTGGCCATGGAGGCACACTGGAGGTCTCGAGCGTAGAGTTGGCACAACCCGTCCTGGCTGGATGCTTACTTTCGCCCGGCAAATGCGGGGCGCTGGCACAGGGCTGTGAATGCGCACTGGCGACACAGTGCGCGGAGCCGGCGCAGGATATCCTGGACCGAGGAGGCGTACTGGAGACCAGGAGCGCTGAGCTGGCACCACCCTTCCTGGCTGAATGCTTCCTCTAGCCCGGCAAATGCGGGGCGCTGGCACACAGCGCACCGGGCTGTGAATGCTCACTGGCGACACATTGTGCATGACCGCATAACACGGTGCTTGCTCAGTCACTCGCTCCCCACGGTAAGCACAGGGAGTTGGCTCAGGTCTCCACCCTGACTTAGCCAATCTCCCCGTGTGCCCCGCCCCCCCCCCCCAATTTTTTTGGGGGGCTGCCTCTCGTGCTTGCCCCGTGGTTGGTATAGTGCCTCGTAATATTGCCCCTCCTCTCTCGCTGCCTCAATCTCCTCCCTCGGACGGCGATACTCCCCAGCCTGACTCCAGGGTCCTTTCCCGTCCAGAATCTCCTCCCATGTCCACTGGTCCATACCACGCTGCTTGGTCTTATTGTGGTGGGATCTTTTGTGACGGTTTTCGTAAGGTGAAGGAGACCAATGTGCAGCGTGGTAAGTGCTCATGTTCAATATGTATTATAACTCAGAACACTAAATCAAAACAACAAACAACGGAAAACGAACATCACGTTCTGCAGGCTATACTGAGCTGTACAAAAAGAAGATCCCACACTGAAGGAGGAAAAAAGGGCTGCCTAAGTATGATTCCCAATCAGAGACAACGATAGACAGCTGCCTCTGATTGAAACCATACTCAGCCAAAACAAATAAATACAATGACATAGAATGCCCACCCCATATCACACCCTGACCTAACCAAACAGAGAAAAACGGCTCTCTCAGGTCAATGTGACAATGTGGCACCGTCCTAGGATGCCACCTTTCCAACAAGTCAGTTCATCAAATTCCTGCCCTGTTAGAGCTGCCCCAGTCAACTGTAAGTGCTGTTATTGTTAACTGGAAACATCTAGGAGCAACAAAGGCTCAGCTGCGACATGGTAGGCCACACAAGGTCACAGAATGGGACTGCTGAGTGCTGAAGCGTGTAAAAATCGTCTGTCCTCGGTTGCAACACTCACTATCAAGTTCCAAAATACCTCAGGAAGCTAGTCAGCGCAAGAGCTGTTTGTCAGGAGCTTCATGAAATGGCTTTCCATGGCCGAGCAGCCGCACACAAGCCTAGAATAGCCATGCGCAATGCCAAACGTCAGCTGGGGTGGTGTAAAGATTGCCGCCATTGGAAACGGGTTCTCTGGAGTGATGAATCACGCTTCACCAACAGGCAGTCTGACGGACGAATCGGCGTTTGGCGGATGCCAGGAGAATGCTACCTGCCTCAATGCCAACTGTAAAGTTTAGTGGAGGAGGAATAATGGTCTGGGGCTGTTTTTCATATTTCGGGCTAAGCCCCTTAGTTACAGTGAAGGGAAATCTTAACGCTACAGACGATTCTGTGCTTCCAAATTTGCAATGCCCCTGTGCACGAAGCGAGATCCATACAGAGATGGTTTGTCGAGATCAGTGTGGAAGAACTTTACTGGCCTGCACAGAGCCCTGACCTCAACCCCATCAAACACCTTTGGGATGAATTGGAACCCCGACTGCGAGCCAGGCCTAAAATCCCCGCAGCAATGTTCCAACATCTAGTGGAAAGCCTTTCCAGAAGAGTGGAGGCTGTTAAAGCAGCAAAGGGGGGACCAACTCCATATTAATGCTCATGATTTTGGAATGAGATGTTTGACGAGCAGGTGTCCACATACATTTGGTTACGTAGTGTATTTCTGAAGGGTAATAAAAACATTTTCCTAATTTGGATCTATGCTTGGGTCTCACAGGGTTAGAAGTAATACAACTTACATAACACACAGCATTTCCATATAGAATCTATAGGAAGTACAATGATGAACCCTTTAAGCCTCAAGGCTATAGAGGCCTACTAATGATAGCACAGGGGCCTGACTAGGTTCCCATACCGTCTAATCTAGTATTGTTTTTCTAGGGCAATGTATGGTAGTGAGCATTTCTTTAACATAATCATGTAATCTATGTGAGATACTTCATGTTTGCATTTCTGTAGAGGAAAAAAAACATGTTGTTTTCTCTCAGCTTCCAGTATGCCCTAATTACAGTGTGTACAGATGTGTGCAATCGGAAGCATCTCAGCTCACACAGGGTACATCCATCTCGGATTCTGTCCTCACGTGACTCACGACCCGGTGACAAACACGGAGGTCACCAAGATCCTTCTAGAGGATTCTGATTCCTGACTGCTTAAGAACCTGGGGAAAACAATTAAGTTAGATGCTGCATGTTAGTCACAAGACTGCAATAGTGTGTTATCGCAAAAAAAGGAGGAAAACTACTTAATTTGCCATAGCATTGATAATGTTATCAGATGACAACTTGGACAATATGATGCTAAAAGTGCACAATATCAATAGCGAACTTGGGATAAACAGCTTGAAGAGGGTTGAAAAGGCCCCTCAGCTGCAAATAAGATAAGAGGTTTGCTTGTATGTGTTGTGTGTGTGTGTTAGAAAACCATGGCAACACTTGGTATCAGCAGATCAAATCCTGTGATGAATATCTGTTTTTCAGATCCGAATGGATTCAGTTTCTCAATAACACATATGCCATTCAGAAAATAAAAAGCATGCAGATATAATGCATTATGATGCAGTTATAATGCACCGTAAGACTTTCATGAGCATGCAAGACACCTACGGTCTTAAAATCATCTCATAATGATCTGGACTAAATACCAGTATATACACCTTTTCAAAGCAGCCTTTGTAAAAATACACATTGGAGTACACATTGGAGAATGATGTACTTACCAAGCATACAAGTATATTTTGCAAAGCATTGAAGTCAGAGAATAACCCCCACTAAATCCATTTTCCTCTGTGTTCTATGTTTCTCTAGCTGTGTGTGGTCTCTTTGCTGGGCTTCCTCCTCTACTGCATCACTTACGTACCAGATGAGAGGACCTCCATGCAATTCATCGCCAAAGTGAGACCCACATGCCCTCTGACAAAATTTCCTGTCCAACTGAGCGGAGACCAAGGCAAACTCTCTCTAATGGGACAATTAGTCATGTTTATACAGGAGAATGCCATTCATTATCAAACACATGCCCGTCATTCAAATCAACCAGGTTGTAGTTAGAGTCAATTCATCTGATTTAGACTAATGTGTAGGGCCAATATACTACAACACAGAGAACATTGATTGCCACATTGACATGCTGTAGGCAGACCTGGGTTCAAATACTATTTAAAATCTTTAAAATACTTGTTTTAGAATA
Organism: Salmo trutta; assembly: GCF_901001165.1. Taxonomy (NCBI): domain Eukaryota; kingdom Metazoa; phylum Chordata; class Actinopteri; order Salmoniformes; family Salmonidae; genus Salmo; species Salmo trutta. The sequence continues at coordinate 39,473,555 of NC_042973.1, forward strand.
GCTGTAGTGCCAGATAGGCGAGGTTTGCACTTTGTGACTATTCTATTACACTGAACAGAAATATAAATGCATCATGCAACAATTTCAAAGATTTTACTGAGATACAAACTATAAAAAAAAATACAAAATGGGACAACATTAAAAAGTAGCTTAGGCACTCTTTACAAGGTTCAAAAGTTCCCTTTGAGGAAGACCACGTTTGTTGTCCTTCCACTAACCATTGTAGAGACTAACTTAAGTGATTTTATTATTTTAAAACTGGAACTGTAGTTCATGTTGCACCAAGGGGACAAACGGCAGGATGTCTGTCGAGTGGGATATTGAGTACTGCCCCTCAACCAGTTTCTTGTTAACGTGATCGTCAGTGACCTAAATTGTTTGTCTTAAGTGATTTTAATAAGCATTTAATATAAGGAAATCAGTCAATGAATTAGGCCCTAATCTATGGATTTCACATGACTGGGAATACAGATATGAATCTGTGAGTCACAGACACCTTAAAAAAAAAAGTGGGGCGTGGATCAGAAAACCAGTCAGTATCTGGTGTGGCCACCATTTGCCTCAAGCAGTGCGACACATCTCCTTCGCATGGAGTTGATCAGGCAGTTGACTGAGGCCTGTGGAATGTTGTCCCACTCCTCTTCAATGGCTGTGCGAAGTTGCTGGAAATTGGTGGGAATTGGAATACGCTGTCGTACACGTCGATCCAGAGCATTCCAAACATGCTCAATGGGTAACATGTCTGGTGAGTATGTAGGAACATTTTCAGCTTCCAGGAATTGTGTACAGATCCTAGCGACATTGGGGCCATGCATTATCATGCTGAAACATGAGGTGATGGCGGAGGATGAATGGCATGACAATGGGCTTTAGGATCTGGTCACGGTATCTCTGTGCATTCACATTGCCATCACTAAATGCAATTGTGTTCGTTGTTCATAGCTTATGCCTGCCCGTACCATAACCCCAACCCCACCACCACCATTGGGTACTCTGTTCACAAGGTTGACATCAGCAAACCATTCAGCCACACAACCCCATACACGCTGTCTGCCATTTGTTCGGTACAGTGGACACCGGGATTCATCCGTGAAGAGCACACTTCTCCAGCGTGCCAGTGGCCATCGAAAGTGAGCATTTGCCCACTGAAGTCGGTTACGACACCGAACTGCAGTCAGGTCAAGACCCTGGTGAGGAGCTTCCCTGAGACGGTTTCTGATTGTTTCTGACAGTTTGTGCAGAAATTATTTGGTTGTGCAAACCCACAGTTTTATCAGCTCCCCGGGTGGCTGGTCTCAGATGATCCCGCAGGTGAAGAAGCCAGATGTGGAGGCCTGGCATGGTTACACGTGGTCTGTGATTGTGAGGCCGGTTGGACGTACTGCCAAATTCTCTAAAACGATGTTAGAGGCGGCTTATGGTATAGAAATTAACATTCAATTCTCTGGTGGATATTCCTGCAGTCAGCATGCCAATTGCACGCTCCCTCAAAACTTGAGACATCTGTGGCATTGTTTGACAAAACTGGCTTTTTATTGTCCCCAGCACAAGGTGCACCTGTGTAATGATCATGCTGTTTAATTAGCTTCTTGATATGTCACACCTGTCAGGTGGATAGATTATCTTGGCAAAGGAGAAATGCTCACTAACAGGGATTTAAATACATTTGTGTTCAAAATTTGAGAGAAATAAGCTTTTTGTGCGTATGGACAATGTCTGGCATCTTTTATTTTAGCTCATGAAACATGGGACCGACATTTTACATATTGTGTTTATATTTTGGTTCAGTATAGTTCCATTGCAACAGGCAACCTCAATAAAATATTTTAAATGATTTAAAATACAATTTGAACCCAGGTGTGACTAGGGTTGTATGGTTGCACCTTGAATGTGACACTGTATGTACAGTATAGAGAGAAATGCAGAGCACAGCATGCCTACTAGCAAGGCCCTGTAGGAGGCCTATGTGTAGATGAGCACAGTTATTGGACATGACTTGTCTCATTTAATTGGCCAGACAATGTAGGCAGTTTGAATGTCAAATCAGTTAGAGTAGGAATACCACTGTTTGCCCATCGTGACTGAGCTGCGTACAAATACAATATTTTCAAAGGCGACTTCCTCCACTCAAAATGTATGTGAAGTAGACATAACGTGAACTGAACAATACATTTAAAAAGTAATACAATCAGTGGTGTAAATGTATGCAACCAAATATTCTCCCTATTTTTATTATCTTTATGTCTTCCTAAAGTTCATAGAACAACATAACATGGAGTACAGCGATATATGAAAGACTCTGTGATGCTCTTCTTTTTATGTAATTTATGTACAGCAGTTGGCAGTACAATACATCTCATGACGTACTTCAGTTCTCCATTTTTCACAGCTGTTTACATTTTTTTTAACACCATTTCAAATCAAGCAAGCATCAAACATTACATAATGCCATAAGCAGCATGTAACGGAGTGTAAATACAGTGCGAATCAGGGCTCTGTTACATAACCTGTGGATTTAGATGAAGGGCTAGTGTTATTTTGATTGTACAATGGAATTACATAAACCACACAAAGCCACTCTTGCACATTATCAAGCTGTATTTTAGACCCCGTTTACTCAATGTGGACATACAGGCACCTACCAAAATAAAGGAAACACCAACAGTGTCTTAATAAGGCGTTGGGCCACCAAAACAGTTTCAATGCGCCTTGGCATAGATTCTACAAGTGCCTGGAACTCTATTGGAGGGATGCGACACTATTCTTCCACAAGAAATTACGTCATTGGTGTTTTTTTTTATGGTACTGGAAAACACTGTCTCATGTGCCTCTCCAGAATCTCCCATAAGTGTTCAAATGGGTTGAGATCTGGTGACACACACACACACTCCTTTGACAGCCCTCTTTCAAAGTCCCCGAGATAATTTCTTCTAGCAAAATATGGGCAACTGGGCATTTTTATACATGACCTTAAGCAAGCTGGGATGTTAATTGCTTAATTAACTCAGGAACCAGACATTGTATCCCTCATTTACTCAAGTGTTTCCTTTATTTTGGCATTTACCTGTACAAAGACAAATACAGTCGTGGCCAAAAGCTTTGAGAATGACAAATATTAATTTTCACAAAGTTTGCTGCTTCAGTGTCTTTAGATATTTTTGTCAGATGTTACTATGGAATACTGAAGTATAATTACAAGCATTTCATAAGTGTCAAAGGCTTTTATTGACAATTACATGAAGTTGATGCAAAGAGTCAATATTTGCAGTGTTGACTCTTCTTTTTCAAGACCTCTGAAATCCGCCCTGGCATGCTGTCAATTAACTTCTGGGCCACATCCTGACTGATGGCAGCCCATTCTTGCATAATCAGTGCGTGGAGTTTGTCAGAATTTGTGGGTTTTTGTTTGTCCACCCGCCTCTTGAGGATTGACCACAAGTTCTCAATGGGATTAAGGTCTGGGGAGTTTCCTGGCCATGGATCCAAAATATCGATGTGTTGTTCCCCAAGCCACTTAGTATCACTTTTGCCTTATGACAAGGTGCTCCATCATGCTGGAAAAGGCATTGTTCGTCACCAAACTGTTCCTGGATGGTTGGGAGAAGTTGCTCTCGGAGGATGTGGTGTTGGTACCATTCTTTATTCATGGCTGTGTTCTTAGGCAAAACTGTGAGTGAGCCCACTCCCTTGGCTGAGAAGCAACCCCACACAGGAATGGTCTCAGGATGCTTTACTGTTGGCTTGACACAGGACTGATGGTAGCGCTCACCTTGTCTTCTCCGGACAAGCTTTTTTCCGGATGCCCCAAACAATCGGAAAGGGGATTCATCAGAGAAAATTACTTTACCCCAGTCCCCAGCAGTCCAATCCCTGTACCTTTTATATATGCAAATTGCCATCATACAAACTGAGGCAGCAGACTTTGTGAAAATTAATATTTGCGTCATTCTCAAAACTTTTGGCCACGACTGTACACAGCATGTGGATAAAGGTACAGTGGGAGGCTGCAGGGGATTCTCACAGGAACACTGTCTACTTAATGCAGTCAGTCCTTTTCAACTAGAATGTTTTTTTTGTGTGAAAATAACTGAATTCTTTTGAAAATGACCCCTGATGACATCATAGGGGGTGATTTTCTTATATAAGCTAATTGACAACATTTAGGTTTTCAAATACGGAAACACTGGTATGGTGCTGCTGTGCTGGACATAATGAATATGAGGTTAAAAAGTGAAGTTCCCCTTTAAGACAGTCTTGCTCTGTCAGGTTCTACCTCTGGCCGGTAGCCAGGATCTGCAGGTATTTATTGGCTGCTTTGAGGGGAGATAATCGTTAGCAGACAGAAACCTATTTGGATTGGAAACTGATATGGCTAGAGAGTGGGCATACCTGGTTCACTATGGCCTGCTAACACTTAAGCCACTTCAATCAGTCATTGAATGTGCTACAGTAAGCTGAGTAAAGACATAGAGCTCCAGTCATCTTAGCCCTAGTGTAGACAACCAGGGTCATGTTCAGGCTCCAACACAGAAAAAGCTTTGAAATATCGTTGTTATTGGTAGTCTGCCCTCTATTTCAAATAATGTATATAATTTGGTGCTAAACAGGACCCTGCAGTGGTCCTTAAGGATGACCTCTAAGTATTTATCCCCCACTATGCTTAGCTATGCTATGATTTACTACACTACAACACACGAGCTCACTTCCTCTCCTCTCCTCCTCCAGCTGCTGTACTTCATCCTGTGCACAGTGGGCCTGGTCCTCTCTGTCCTGGTCATGGCCTTCTCTGGCCACCATTATGCTCAGACCAACGGCTTCAGCTGCCTGGAGGTGGGAGACGACTGTGTGTGCACCCTGGACCCCCACGACCCAATCGCCAGGACCTTCACCTACGCGGGAGTCAGCGACTGCGGAGAGGTCACAGGCACCCTGAAGTTGTACTTCCTGCTTCAGATTGCCCTGAACCTGACCCAGGCCCTGGTGTGCGCCCTGGGGGCCTTCGTCATGTGGAAGCACCGCTACCAGGTGTTCTTTGTGGGGCTACAGATGGGCTCACCCTCCTTCCAGCACTGGCAGAAGGTCTGATGGGAAATGTAGAAAAAAAAGAGGCCCATGATGGTGCTGATACCACTATTGATGGTAGAGTAAGGCGGAGAGCAGCCAATCAACATTTCGGCTCATTCTACTTGAATGGACAGAGATGTATTACACAAAACACTTTGGTGTGTGCGTAAGTGTGTGTGTTTTGGTTGTTCTCAATCATATTTACATTTTGGGGTGGTTGACTTCTTCTATAATGGCTTTTCGCACAACTTTTATATACTGTGTGGAGAACTTTTTCGCAGTTGCCAATGCTACATGAGATACTGTATTTCTAATAGATGAAGAAAATATTCAAAACTACCAAACTGTCAGTTTTGGAATGATCTACCATGATGTTCAATGTATTTTTGTCAGAGATTTCAAAATAATTCAGCAAAAATCTTTATTATGCCACTACAATTGAATGTATACAATCTATAATAGTGTTGATTATGTTACAATTAAAGCAAACTCAAGACACTTTTCTCATACTGTGGTCGTAAAAACGATTCTTGCTGTGCAAGTATTCATCTCTATAATCTTCTATCATACTGCTGTTTAGGACTGTGGGGAATGCTATTGTTTTCAACCTCAATCGGCCTTCAACTAGAGTTACTCAATGAGAGTGGGCAGCACTGAGCTAGCCGGCAACATCACTTCCTGGAGTAGCTCAAACTGTGCATGTTATCAAAAGACAGCGCAGTATGAAGATATGCAGAAACTGCTTCGCCAATAAAAATCCCCGATCACATTGTAGGCGATGTCATGGCGAAGTTCATGCACAGAAAGACTTCATCGGGTCTAACGGTTGTCTCGGGCCGAACTGCGCAGTTGCAGGCCGTCAATTCAAAAGGGACTCCTTCGATATCAAGTTGCTTTTGACAAAAATGTGTCACTTTCACAAGGTTGGAGTAATAACATGTTCAACTACTTAATAAGACATTTGCTCGAATCTAGGTTGTGGATTTAGATTGAGAAAGTTAGTAATTAAGGAAGAATTTCACTTCTCTCATCGACATCTCAAACCCCGGACAGGTCTGCTTGGTCTGTTTCGCAAGCGTTCCCGGAAGTCACGCGAAGTTGCGCCTCTGGGATTAGGAACTGCGATGTTATGTCTTGAGAATCCCCCCCAAGAGATTCCATTTTAGCAAGCTAAAACAGATTTCCCGAGCTTCAAATGCACCGTTGGTTGAGTCTTCACATAGGAATAAATGGTGTGACGTCATCTATGGCTTTGTACATTCATATACAGTCAATGGTTTAACTGCATCGGTAGAGGGTGAGGAGCAGGGTGGAACATAAGTGAGGGAATTATGCTCTCTTTTTGCAATTGCATATTTAGCACTTGCCTTTGATTATGATGGACTATCACACAAACAGTGGTACATATTTTGTAATAGCCTATAATTACACAAAATACAGTATTTTTAGGCAAAAGAGACTACTCATTTCATCTTTCCTTTCAGCCAATAGATGTGTCTGTAGCATTTGGGGCTGTTGACATAATGCCATCATTGTATGAATCAGGGAAAACCCCTGACTGAATACAGCAGTAGAGCCTGGTGTGTTATTGCATTTACTAACCACTCAGAGTGGAGACATACTGGTGCTGAGAGGAGGCATGTGGAGGCTATCAACAATACCAGTGGCCTCCAGTCATGACTCAAGCAGCCAGGCAAAACCAAAACTGCTGCAACCGCTGGGGGAGGGCTGGGCTGGGGAGGGGTAGGTAAAGGGGTACTCAGACAGACAACTGAACAGTGCCACCCCAAGAGGGAAACTAAGTTTATATGGCTATTTTAGCTGGATAGTGTCTCTCCAATAGCGAAGACGTTAAATCAGTTGTCTAAAGGTTTGGTGTACGTTGTCTTATGCTAAATTAACTTAGGTGGATTGTAAATCACATTTTAGGTGCTGGTAGTGGACAGCATTTGCCTATGACACATCTAGAGACTAGAGCAGCATGAAAAACAGAAGCAGAAAAGGAGAGGAGAATTTGAGCTAATGAGTGGTGGGTGGTAACATGGTAATTACTGTGCATTAGAGATACTGTAGTCGAGTCTTTGTACATAATACACGAAGAGAAGTGTTTGAGAATAGCAAAATCTGTGTTTTATCTTCAATAGACACCTTATTACTGGTGCTTGAGCATTTCGCGTCATTTACATGTACATTAGAGAAAGAACTACTGCCGATGTCCGTGTACATTTTCTAAGCCTTTTAGCATGGTCTCAGTTTTACTTTTAATAAATGGTGTTGACTTTTAAGTCCTTAAATAGCAGTTGTATTATTTGTGTTGCATGCAATCCTACCTCAACTATTCTTAACCCAATCCTGAAATACTGTTGATGAAAAGTATGTGAGTGAATGCGTTTTGCCTGCGAGCTACAGTATCACACCAGCTATCGCTGAAGACGGACAGCTTGCGAGGGAAACATAACTATCTGAGCCGGAGTCTTTTTATTCAATCACTGGAAGGGATACGGCTGTACAAAGGTACACTTACAGCAGCATGTTATCAGATTCAGTGAGAAAGTTAGAGGGCCTGGGCCGTGTTCATTAGGCACCAAACGGAAGAAAACAATAACAAGAACAGCTTGTTTTTCATTTTCTGTTGTAAAACGCTAAACACTATTTTGCTATGGTGAATATATCCCAGATTTTTGTTGATAGGCCTGAGGGTGTTATGAACTATCATGTGACCACACCACATCATTACTCATGACAGCATGACATAGGAAGTCATATGCAGCCCATCACGAGGGGGATGTATTTAAACAAATTACAGTTAAGAGTTATTTTCCTCCCACAAAATCTGTTATCCTTCCCTTGAAACGGCAAACACCTGCTTGAAATTGCCATAGATTTGCGAGGGGTGAAAAACAGAAAGGTATCTGATCTGTTGTCCTGTGCATTTCTTCTGACCCTTTGAAAGGGGAGATGAATGTGGGAGATAAATGAGGTGATCAATTTCTGTATTGGCTCTTTATTGGATCAACCTTCACTTAGTGGGAGCAGAACACTTTCAAGTAACTCAAATTCAATGAAAAAAAGTGACATTACCAGAGGCGTGACTAACAGGATTATGTTAGAGCAGTTTCACTTCAATGATGGCCACCTGCAACTGGCATAACTCAAACTGGAGAAAAAAAAAATGTGCCCAAATTACTTTGGAAACAGAAATTGGCATTTGAGCAGAACAAAATCACCTATCAGTTGCTCAACATAGCATTTGAAAATACTTGTTTTTCTTTTGTCACACTACAACACAAAAACGTATTTTTGTCACGCTACAACACCTGCCTCCAAACACAATAAACACAACATCCAAATCATAACCGTGGCTCAGTCCCAGAGGTGTCTGTGGCATAATATCCTGTTTATTGTCCTACTACTATTGGGTGGGTCTGAGTTCACGCTGACTAAACAACACGTGACTTTGGTCGGGGGCTGCCAGTGTCGAGAGACTCCGGTGTCCAATTTTGTCTAAGGTTGTGTACATTAGCGACACACCCAGCTCAAGTGCACGCAACGTGTTGTTCACATGCACAAAACGTGCACAGTTTCTCAGAATAACAGTGAGTCATAAGGGTACAGTAACACATATCGACCTGGGGGTGATAACCCATTACATTACAGCAGTATGTTTTCAGACTCCGAGCAGCACAAGTGGAAAGACTGTAGTTATTCTCTTTCTGATCCTGACACAGAGCCTTACACCACTACTAGCTACTAAAAAATACATTAGTCCAATGGCAGTTAGGACACGTCCAACAGAAGCAGTAGATTAACTACGGCGGCATCTGCCATGCCATTTCAATTGTATGAGAGAAATGATTGTTTGAGGAATATATGGCTGAAATTGTCCAGGTCATTGTTATATAAAAAAACAAAGCAGTGGATGTTTGTGTATGAATGCACCATACAGTACCGACAGAGCCAGGGTAGGCATGTCCCATCGCCCCCTCTCTCCTTCCCTCCCCTCCTAGTCAGAACATTCCAGATCTGCTGGACTTTCCCCTTCCTGTCTTGCTCGGTGACAGCTGTGGGCTATTATGGTACCGCGTGCAGCTAATTTTAATGGCTGTGTCACAGAGGCGGCGTGAGAGAATGCAGCCCCGCCAGCGTCAACAAGAACAGAACCATCTCTGGACGTGAGCCCTGTCCAAGCGGGAGGAGGGGGGCGCCCTCCATTTAGATCAAACGGGGGGGGGGGGGGAAATCACATGTCTGGATTATAAAACAACTTGGAAACAATTCAAGCCTTACATTCATTAATGACCTCGCACGTGTTGCGTTATCCAACTGTACACAGATTCCTTGTCTGTCCTATCACTGTAAACCATTTCATTTGATATATTTCAATCAGAGAAAATGAGCTCATTTGGAATTAAGGTGAATTTGAGTCACACAGACATATTTCCAGAGTCATTGATCTTGATCTTTCCAAACATGCTAAAGTCAAAAATTACAAAAGATAAAGCTGATCCAAAGTCCACATCAGGCTTCTTATGAGTGTTAAGCAGATGCACTGAGCAGAACGGTTGCAGTGTGATAGTTAAAGCATGATGTTTATTGTGGTGTGTGTACTGTGTACGTGCGCAAGTGAGCCACAACGGTAGGACATGAATTCAACCCAAAGACTGCTGACTAAATACACAGAGACAGTGATTAACTCAAGGCAAAAACATCCATTCTTATCACAGATTTATTACATTATAACACCTCAACAACATTAAATACACAATCTGTTTAGAGAAAAATGTGAAAGGCATTCACCTCTGGAGTCCATACATACTGTTATGTGATTGTGCGAGATTAAAACTTCTACACATATATTGAATTGCATTCCATTTGACTGAGTGAGATGACTTTACATGGCTGAGTACAAAAAAACTGAGAATGAATACAGTATGAGATTGAGTCCCATGGTTATGTCCTGGGCCATAGGGAATAGGGGGCCATTTGGGAAACACGCCCATGAGTACAGTATTATGCAACATATTTATCAACATGAGTGACTGTTTCTGGGTCATTCCATGAAATGAGTCCCTTTTTTGTCCCTTAATAGAAATTGTGAACCAATTTTGAATTTAAATTCTATATTAAATGAAGTGTCATTTAATATAGACCACATGGACAATTCAATAAATCAGATTTTTTATATGAATAAATTCAGCATTTTGACATGTCCCCTCTGTGACCTCTAGAAGGATTTTAACCCACTTGATCCCAAAATGTCTCCAAGTTGTCTCCATCATTCTAAAGCCCTAGATATTTTGTTGCTTTCACAGTCCTTTCTGAAAATAGTTTATTTCAGGAGATTCGTGGTTCATTTTAAAGGTAAAAAACCCTGTCCCTCATTTTAAAGGTCAACCCTGTCCCTCATTTTAAAGGTCAACCCCGTTACGTGAACCGAACTCTCATTTTAATATGGCAATATGATTTGCATTATTTTTTCAAAAGAAACTTTCAACATCTACTAGTCAAATCATAGTGTAAAAGCAGTTGAGCTGGTTCTACTCTTTCCATCATTTTCTGGTGTTTTGTGGTGGAAAACCGAGTGGGTTGTGCATAACACATCAACCCTGTTACCCAGAGATAGACAGGATAGAAATGTTTCAACAATTAAAAAAGATTTGTGAAGCTTGCATTCAATTGCCACTCCCTGTAGCATACAACAAGCTTCCATTCCCCCTGTAACAAAGGGAGTTATGCCTGATTTAAGACGAAATCACCCTGTTACGGCCAACCCTGCTATTTTATTTGGTACTTAATAGGCACTTACCACATTCATTTTTTAATTTAACCTCTTGAAATGGGAAAACATGTTTTTTAATTAAGTTGAACATGTACTCTTCATGACAGAATGTATTTTTTTCAGCAAATTATACTACCCAAAAGGGACTAATTTCATGGAACGACCTATTTCCTGTATTGGACACAAGCACATTATTTTAGACAGTGGTGAATACATTCTGTACCAATATAAGACTTTGAATCACAAGGACTTTCAAGTAAATTCCACACAGATAATCAGATTATCTTCATATACATTTTTTTTCATTGTGTTGTTTCTAGACTATGTACAACATTTGTAGAAAGGCACGTGATGAAGTGCAGTGATTGCATTATCATGGATGACACTTCTTTGAGAGGAAAGGCAGTAATACTTTACTTGAACTCAGCGCCGTAACGTCTTTAACATGTCTTGAAGCTTCACATTCGGAGGCTAACTACTGCAATATGTAAATATATGTGTCATAACATTGTCATAGTATATCCTTTAGAAATGACATATGCAATGAATCTTTACAACATGTTTATGACACAGCTATGAAGCATTATTGCGGCTAGTTCAAGTAAAGTGTCACCAAAAAGTATTGTCACAGGCAATCCGTTTCTCCAGTTGTATGTTAACATTTTGTTTTTAATAATAATCATTAAAAAAAAAGTGCAGGCCACTGAGAACATTGACTATCCCGGTCATTATGATTAAGATGATGAAGCAATGCTACCACATAAGGCAGCCAAGCAGTAAGTTTATCAATTTCTATTCCACAGTAAAAAAAAAAAAAAAAAAAAAAATTATTCTCCAGTTACATTCATGAGTTAACAGGTCATATTAAAACAAAAAAAAAGAGAATAGATAGCCTGGTCCCAGATCTGTTTGTGCGGTCTTGCCAACTCCTATTATCATTGTCATAGGAGTTGGCAAGACCGCACAAACAGATCTGGGACCAGGCTAGGAAGGAAATACTTTACCTTAAAATTACACGTATACCCTTTCCCAAAAGGGCTATTCAATAATACAAGGAGCAACCCCTCCAAAGTCTAAACAGAGCTGAACAACACAAACCACCCCAATGTACCAATACCTGACCTGGTTATAGCCCAGTCTCTGTCTTCATCTGTCAGACAGACACAGTGCACTGAGAATACTGAAGGAAGAGTGTGGCTGCCCACAGGGCCACAGTACTTAACCTTTAACCCTCTTCCTTGACCTCCAGGCTGCAGTCAGTCTGCTGCAGCCTGGCATAGTGACGCATGCCTGGCATCTCATTCAGTCTCACTCATAGAGCAGAAGGACTTATATGGGATGATCAGAATGACTGTGCAGCTTGTGTTGTTCTAAAGGCACAAATCACTGTACTGTTCTATGTGGGAGGGTGATGCTGGGTGAGTCGTCTGAGGACTCAGTCTAAGAACGAGGCACTGATTGCTTTGAATACAAGGCACTGTTTGTGTAAAGGCTCCATAAAACGGATAACATTGTATGTGTGTGTTTGTTAGTGCGGTTACTGTGTGTACCTCCAGCAGAGTTCTCTGTGATAAGGGGGCCCCGGGCCCCTCAGTGTGCTGGGATATGGTGGTTGTTGACTCCATGAGTCCCCAGGAAGCCCAGCCTCTGTTTATTCTTCCTTTGCTCTGTCATCTGTGGAGAAGATAAGGAAAGAAGAACTTGTTCAATATAAGCTACACACAGCATTGCCAGTTTGGGCAGTGTCAATGGAATCTGGCAATGTAGCCTACAAATAGTCAAGAGTCAGCCCGGGTTACACCGACAGTAATCTCAGAACGCAGAATCCAATCTCGGCTTTACTAATTCGTGTACATTTTAGGCAATTTGTGGGATAGTTCCTAAACTGAAATGTGGTAATGTCCAAAGGAGTCCATTTGAGATGTCCATCTTTCCAGGATAGCTTTTCACCGTCTTTAGTTTACACTTCAAAACACGGTTCCTGATATTCACCATTAGTGAGAAGAGAAACAATGTACCGGTCAGTATCTGTAATCTCCGTTCTGAAGACCTGGCTCAGCTCTCGGTGTTCACACATGGCCGGAAAAGGCCTGTGTCCTTAATTAGCCTCGATTTCCTGTCTTAGATATTCCCTGCACAATGTAATGTTCCAGAAACAATTGTCTGACTTGAGACAAGTCCTTAACAATCTTCCTAGGTAAACACAGTATAGTCTGCGATACCATGAACACCAGCACTCTGATTGATTTGCCAACCTATGAGGAATCAATCACAGCCCATGACTCCTGTTTCAGCTCTGTTTTTACTGTGAAGTTATTTTCTCTATTGGACTATAAGAGGGCTAAGTTCACAAAACAACATGCAGGAGGTCAATGTTGCAGCTCTGTTTTTACCACGGCTGTTATTTGCACTATCTGAAGTGTGACCCTCTATTCGGTTGTCCCACTTATCTATCTTAAGATGAATGCACTAATTGTAAAATCGCTCTGGATAGGAGCGTCTGCTAAATTACTCAAACGTAAATAAGTCAACATGGGGTGTTGTTCACACAGACATCTGGGCAGCAGAACAGGAACAAACAAGGAGAGGCCTGTGACTGCACGGAGATCACATGCAAGAGAGGCAGGTGATGGTGTTGTAATGATCAGGTGATGGTGGAGTGATGACGATCGGTCAAACTACTTGCTGCATCATGACTAGTCAGCCCAACAGCCACAGGCTGTCTGGAAGGTCAGGGAGGGATATGGCATTGTACAGCAAGGCATGATAACCTGAAGGAAAAGGACAAGTGCATGTGAACTGATAGGAATGATTCCCCATTGTGATGCAAGTGAGGAGACCCATGACGACTCATGATGGTGAGAATGCTTTTCATTGATTACAGCTCAGCGTTCAACACCATAGTGCCCTCCAAAGTCATCCCTAAGGTCAGTACCCTGGGCAACTGGGTCCTGGACTTCCTGACGGGACGCCCCCTGGTGGTAAGAGTACGCAACAACACATCCGCAACGCTGACCATCAACATGGGGGCCCCTCAGGGGTGCGTGCTTAGTCCCCTCCTGTACTCCCTGTTCCACCAAATTTTGCGTGGCCATGCATGACTCCAACACCATCATTATGTTTGCTGACGACACAACGGAGGTAGGACTGATCACCGACGACGATGACACCGCCTATAGAGAAGTCAGTGACCTGACAAACTATTATGACCCCTCTATGAGAAGATGAATCTCACGAACACAACGGTGTTCTCCGTTTTGCTCTACAACCCCCACAAGCGTCTTGGGACTCGACTGAAGTCGGTTCAGCCGATCTGCCAACTTCTGTCTGTAGCGTCCGAACAGTTTGGGCTACACACTAATATGACCCCTCTGTGGAAAGGTGAGACTCTCACAAACACACACATGGTTGTTTTGCTCTAGGACTCCCACAGGCCTCACAAGACTCGTCTGAAGGTTCCCGGTGCAAGTAAAAATATATATAATGGAAGTATATACGGAGACTGTTTAGTGACAAAAATAAGGGGTTAAATACATGTAAAAAAAATAAAAAATAAATTAAATCAGAAAATACATTTGGTATGTATATTTTTTTATACTTCAAGGGGTCTTAAAATTCAAAATCAAATAGCATGAACTTAAAACAAATAGCTTAGTAGTAGCCCCCCTCCCCTCGAATAGCCTCTTATGGGTTACCAATGAAGAAAGTCCATACTGTGTGGACTACACTCTGACCAATCAATGACATCCAAAGATCAGTTAAGTGTTAGGGAGACCCCTAGGACGGCGGCCCTCAAATACCGACCCGTGACTTTTCCAATAAGAAGCGCTCATTAAACGTTGAGTGCCACAATGAACACGACATTTGAGTTGCGCGGCCTTGTCTTAAGTGTATGAACTAATGCCTTGCTCAACGACAGTGCCATACCTTCTCCTTTAGCTCAAACAGCTGGGAAGACAGCAGGGACACTAGTTTGACGGTGCCATCCAGTTTCTCCTGTAGGGAGCGCATCTCGTTCTGCTCACTCTCCCCCTCGCTGCTCACCAGAGACATGGCCCGCATCCGGGGGAACCAGTCCAGGTTCTTCTCCTGGAGAGAGAGGGAGGGAGGAAGTGAGAGAGAGAAAGAGAGGGTGAGAGAGGAAGCGAGACAGCGGGAGGAAGTGAGAGTGGGAGGAAGTGAGAGCGAGAGAGCGCGTGAGAGATTTGATTTCAAAATAACATTTATTGGCACAAATTAAATGTATTTACATAGCAGATTCAATGCCTATTCAATTCAGAAGTTCAACACTGCACAGCAGTGTTTACTGAGCTAAAACCAGAGGGAGAGAGAGGGTACGAGAGGGTAAGAGAGAAGTTGAGAAACACTGAAAAAGGGAGGGAAAAGTGAAAGCGAATGGGATGGTAGAAAGACAAAGAGGAGAGGAAAAGTGTGTGGGAGGGAGGGGGAGGAAAAGAAGGAAAGATGAAGACAGACAGGCTGACAGACAGAGTGAGGGAGCCAGGAAAAGAATGCATGTATGTGTGAGTGAGTGAGTGAGTGAGTGAGTGAGTGAGTGAATGAGAGAGAGAGAATTCCAGGATGGGTATATTAAGCAGTACATCTGAGGGAATTGGTCCAAGTTCCTCACTTTAGAGGAGTGTGATTACTTTTAACCAGGCCTGTTTTCTCCCAGCCAGACACTGCAGTAAGCTGTACAAAGATCTGCTCCATAAACTGGCTGAGTACTGCAGTAAGCAGTACAGTATATCTCCTCAAAGGAACTGACTCCAGATCAGCCTCCAGGAGCTCAAACACAGAAACATTGTGTTTCTAGTGAAGCAGTGAATAAAATGAGTAGGCCAATGGGGGGGAGCTCACGTGTTAGTCTTTAGTAGACACACTAGACATATTTACTATGCTGAACTGCAACAGAGAGAGAGCACTACCTGCAACAGAGATTACTACCTCAAGTGGCCATAAAGGACAAAATACAGAGGAAAATATAGACAGAAAAACATGCACCTATAGCAGCCTTATATAATGGGCTTAAGATGTGTCTGTGCCAATATCTGTGTGCACGTGTCGGTTTGCCATGAGACAGATAGATCGCAGTCAGCTGATGTTATGTAAGCTGTTGTTGCCAGTTTGGCTGAAAAACACGGTTTAAAAGGTGCTGATAGATATGGCTGGCACAACGTAGAGGTAGGAACAGGAGGATTTTATTGTAAAAACAAAGATACTGTACAGGAAAAAGAGGAGATCGTGAAGAGAGAGGGAGCGGCAGTGTTTCTTTAAACAGCACTTTTCAGTGAGCTCATCTCTCATGATGGCAGGTAGCCTAGAGGTTAAGCACGTTGGGCCAGTAAACGAAATGTCGCTGGTTCAAATCCCTGAGTCGACTGGGTGGAAAATCTGTCGACGTGCCCTTGCACAAGGCACTTAAACCTAATTTCTTCTGTAAGTCGCCCGGGATAAGACCGTCTGCTAAATGACTAAAATGTAATATGTAAATAACGGGACCACAATGGAAATAAGTCCCAGACTTTATTGTGCGTTATCCTGAATGATTTTATTCATGTGCGTGTATAGCTTTTTCAAGTTTTGTGTGTGCTTGTTTTTTAAAATGGTTGAATTAATAAACTAAACAGAGCATTTTCACCCCATATCCAGCTTCCCTCCATTCCTCAAATAGCGTTTATAGATATGTTTGAGCAATTGAAACATACGGTATGTAGGCGTATAATTTATTTGACAGTTTTAGCAGCATAAAGTTGAGTATATAAACTAGTTTCTCTGTTTTATAACAAGGCCATACTTAATAGTAGGTGCAAGTCTAACTAGGATGTATTTGCCAACAGTGGTCAGCACAGTGGTCAACACAGTTGACTTGGTCAAAGGAAATGCTGTTGAAACTTTGTTCAGTCTTGACAGTCACTGAGTAACCATTTTTATTTTTTATTTCACCTTTATTTAACCAGGTATGCTAGTTGAGATCAAGTTCTCATTTACAACTGCACAGAGTTTCACATGGAATAAACAAGCGTACAGTCAATAACACAACAGAAGAAAAAATGAAAGTCTATATACAGTGTGTGCAAATGGCGTGAGGAGGTAAGGCAATAAATAGGCCATAGTAGCGAAGTTATTACAATTTAGCAAATTAACACTGGAGTGATAGATGAGCAGATGGTGATGTGCAAGTAGAAATACTGGTGTGCAAAAGGGCAGAAAGTAAATAAAAACAATATGGGGATGAGGTAGGTAGATTGGGTGGGCTATTTACAGATGAGCTATGTACAGCTGCAGCAATCGGTTAGCTGCTCAGATAGCTGATGTTTAAAGTTAATGAGGGAAATATAAGCTTCAGCAATTTTTGCAATTCGTGCAATTCGTTCCAGTCATTGGCAGCAGAGAACTGGAAGGAAAGGCGGCCAAAGCAGGTGTTGGCTTTGGGGATGAACAGTGAGATATACCTGCTGGAGCGCGTGCTACGGGGGGTAAGGCTGAGCTTTACCTAGCATAGACTTATAGATAACCTGGAGCCAGCGGGTCTGGCGGCGAATATGTAGCGAGGGCCAGCCGACTAGAGCATACAGGTCGCAGTGGTGGGTGGTATAAGGGGCTTTGGTGACAAAACGGAGTCTGGAAGGAGAGTATACAGTCTAGCCAGACACCTAGGTATTTGTAGTTGTCCACATGTTCTAAGTCAGAACTGTCCAGAGTAATGATGCTAGTCGGGTGGGCGGGTGCGGGCAGCGAACGGTTGACGAGCATGCATTTGGTTTTACTAGCGTTTAGGAGCAGTTGGAGGCCACGGAAGGAGTGTTGTATGGCATTGAAGCTCGTTTGGAGGTTAGTTAACACAGTGTCCAAAGAAGGGCCAGATGTATACAGAATGGTGTCGTCTGCGTAGAGGTGGATAAGGGAATCACCCACAGCAAGAGAAAAGAGTCGACCCGAGAATTGAACCCTGTGGTACCCCATAGAGACTGCCAGAGGTCCGGACAACAGGCCCTCCGATTTGACACACTGAACTCTGTCTGAGAAGTAGTTGGTGAACCAGGCGAGGCAGTCATTTGAGAAACCAAGGCTGTTGAGCCTGACGATAAGAATACGGTGATTGACAGAGTCGAAAGCCTTAGCCAGGTCGATGAAGACGGCTGCACAGTACTGTCTTTTTTGAGCGTGGCAGAGGTGCACCCGTGACCAGCTCAAAAACCGGATTGCACAGCAGAGAAGGTACGGTGCAATTCGAAATGGTTAGTGATCTGTTTATTAACTTGGCTTTCGATGACTTTAGAAAGGCAGGGCAGGATGGATATAGGTCTATAACAGTTTGGGTCTAGAGTGTCACCCCCTTTGAACATGGGGATGACCGCAGCAGCTTTCCAATCTTTAGGGATCCCAGACGATACAAAAGAAGTTGAACAGATTGGTAATAGGGGTTGCAACAATGGCGGCAGATCATTTTAGAAAGAGAGGGTCCAGATTGTCTAGCCCAGCTGATTTGTATGGGTCCAGGTTTTGTAGCTCTTTCAGAACATCTGCAATCTGGATTTGGGTGAAGGAGAAGCTGGGGAGGCTTGGGCAAGTAGCTGCGGGGGGTGCGGAGCTGTTGGCAGGGGTTGGGGTAGCCAGGAGAAAACCATGGCCAGCCATAGAGAAATGCTTATTGAAATTCTTGATTATCCTGGATTTATCGGTGGTGACAGTGTTACCTAGTGTCAGTGCAGTGGGCAGCTGGGAGGAGGTGCTCTTATTCTCCATGGACTTTACAGTGTCCCAAAACTTTTTGGAGTTAGAGCTACAGGATGCAAATTTCTGTTTGAAAAAGCTAGCCTTTGCTTTCCTGACTGACTGCATGTATTGGTTCCTGACTTTCCGCGGGGACTATTCGTGGCTAGTGCAGTCCGCCGCAGGATATTTTTGTGCTGGTCAGTCAGGTCTGGAGTAAACCAAGGGCTATATCTGTTCTTAGTTCAAATTTTTTTTGAAAGGGGCATGCTTATTTAAGATGGTGAGGAAATTACTTTTAAACATTTACATTTACATTTAGTCATTTAGCAGACGCTCTTATCCAGAGCGACTTACAGTAGTGAATGCATACATTTCATACATTTTTTTTTTTTTTTCCTGTGCTGGCCCCCCGTGGGAATCGAACCCACAACCCTGGTGTTGCAAACACCATGCTCTACCAACTGAGCTACAGGGAAAGAACGACCAGGCATCCTCGACTGATGGGATGAGGTCAATATCCTTCCAGGATACCCGGGCCAGGTCGATTAGAAAGGCCTGCTCGCAGAAGTGTTTTAGGGAGTGTTTGACAGTGATGAGGGGTGGTTGTTTGACCATGGACCCATAGCGGATGCAGACAATGAGGCAGTGATCGCTGAGATCCTGATTGAAAACAGCAGAGGTGTATTTAGAGGGCAAGTTGGTCAGAATAATATCTATGAGGGTGCCCATGTTCACGGATTTAGAGTTGTACCTGGTGGGTTCCTTGATAATTTGTGTGAGATTGAGGGCTATCTTAGATTGTAGGACTGCCGGGGTGTTAAGCATATCCCAGTTTAGGTCACCTAACAGAACGAACTCTGAAGATAGATGGGGGGCAATCAATTCACATATGGTGTCCAGGGCACAGCTGGGAGCTGAGGGGGGTCTATAACTGGCGGCAACAGTGAGAGACTTATTTCTGGAGAGATTCATTTTTAAAATTAGAAGCTTGAACTGCTTGGGCATAGACCTGGAAAGTATGACAGAACTTTGCAGGCTAACCCCCCCCCTTTGGCAGTTCTATCTTAACAGAAAATGTTGTAGTTGGGTATGGAAATCTCAGAATTTTTGGTGGCCTTCCTAAACCAGGATTCAGACATGGAAGGACATCAGGGTTGGCGTAGTGTGCTAAAGCAGTGAGTAAAACAAACTTAGGGAGGAGGCTTCTGATGTTAACATGCATGAAACCAAGGCTTTTTTGGATACAGAAGTCA
The DNA here is from genome assembly GCF_901001165.1 of Salmo trutta. Lineage (NCBI taxonomy): Eukaryota > Metazoa > Chordata > Actinopteri > Salmoniformes > Salmonidae > Salmo > Salmo trutta. The sequence continues at coordinate 39,493,370 of NC_042973.1, forward strand.
ACAAATGAGAGTGCCTAGGGCAGGCAGGGCCTGGGTTAACCTCCACATCACCCGGGGAACAGAGGAGGATGAGGGTACGGCTAAAGGCTATCAAAACTGGTCGTCTAGTGCGTTGGGGACAGAGAATAAAAGGAGCAGATTTCTGGGTGTGGTAGAATAGATTCAGGGCATAATGTACAGACAGGGGTATGGTGGGATGCGGGTACAGTTGAGGTGAGCCCAGGCACCGAGTGATGATAAGAGAGGTTGAATCTCTGGATGGGCTAGTTATGCTGGGTGAGGTCACCGCATGTGTGAGAGGTGGGACAAAGGAGGTATCTGAGGCATGTTGAGTGGGACTAGGGGCTCCGCAGTAAACTAAAACAATGATAACTATCCTAAACAACAGTGTACAAGGCATATTGCCATTTGAGAGAGACAGAAAGCGAGGCATAAAGCAATCACAGGTGTTGATTGAGAGAGCTAGTTAAGACAACAACGGGTAAGACAACAGCAGCTAATCAGCTACGACAACAACAACAGGTAAAATGGCGATGAATGGGCAGAGAGGGTCGGTTAACTACAAACAGGGCCTGAGTTCGAGGCTGGGGCCGACAGATAAACAGTAAACAAACTAAATGCTGTACCGTGATTAATGGACAGTCCAGCAGGCATCAGCTATGTAGCCAAGTGATCATAGGGTCCAGTGAACAGCAATAGATGGAACAGGGAAGCCTCGGGGTAGTAGTTACTATGCCAGCACGCGGGAGACACGGCGTTTAAAAAGTTAGCAGACCGGGTTAAGTAGAAGTGTAAGTAGGAAGAGGCAGGGGAGTAATTGCATCACGCATCCATATAAAAGCCTATTCACCAGTGTCAATTAGGCTACTCAGCTAGCATGGATATACAGTGGGGTCCGCAATACCCTTGAAAAAGATGGGAAAAAATGACCTTCAAATTAATATAATACTGAGCTATAATGTATGCAAAAAAAATGGTGAATTATATTGTTTTTATTAACTGGGTAGTTCGAGCCCTGAATGCTGATTGGCTGACAGCCGTGGTATATCAGACCGTATACCACGCGTATGACAAAACATGTATTTTTACTTCTCTAATTACGTTGGTAACCAGTTTATAATAGCAATAAGGTACCTTGTGCCTAAGAACGTCCCTTGGCTGTGGTATATTGGCCATATACCACACCCCCTTGTGCCTTATTTCTTAAGTATACTAACACAATTGCACAGAGGAAGAGATTTTGTTTAACAAGTAATATTTTTTTCCTCAAGGTAGGGGTCAAAAATATTGACATCCCTTTTTTCAATATCTTTCAACACTTCAATATTTCACGTTGCGAGGATAACAGCACTTAGCCTTTTTCTCAAACATTTTATGAGATGGCGAACAAATTGAAAGCTATGTTAAGACTGTTCCTCCATACAGAATCCTTCCAGATCCGTGATATCGTTTGTCTGCGATTATGGACTTCTCTTCAATTCAAATGGGTTTTAAGCCCGGGACGGAGATGGCCATTGCAAAATGTTGATTTTGTGGCCAATTAACCATTTCTTTGTGGATTTTGATGTGTGCTTGGGGTTATTGTCTTGCTGGAAGATCCACTTGCGGCCACATTTTAGCCTCCTGGCAGAGGCAACCAGGTTTTTGTCTAAAATGTCCTGATACTGGGTAAAGTTCATTATGCTGTTGACCTTAAAAAGAGCCCCAGAACCAGTGGAAGCAAAATAGCCCCATAACATACTCAATCACCACCTTCCGGAGACACCTGAAACCCCACCTCTAAGGAATACCTGGGATAGGATAAAGTAATCCTTCTAACCCCCCCCCCCAAAAAAAATATATAGATGTACTATTGAAAAGTGATGTTCCACTGGATATCATAAGGTGAACGCACCAATTTGTAAGTCGCTCTGGATAAGAGCGTCTGCTAAATGACGTAAATGTAAATGTAATGTAACATCAAAAGATCCACCACCAGTAGGTATGGGGTTATTTTCTGCTCTCTCATTTCGACCCCAAACCCACCACTGGTGTGCGTGGCCAAAGATCTCTATTTTTATGAAAGCTGACAATAACCCCAAGCACACACAAAATGCACCAAAATGCACCAAAAAATTGTTAATTGGCCACAAAATCAACATTTTGCAATGGCCATCTCAGAGGGCTTTGCACATTGACGAGCGTTAAGGAGATTTATGAGATTCTCAAATGGTATCGATTCTCGAGAGACATTACTGTAATGTAAACTTTCTAATTTCGCAAGTCTCGAATGCTACCTCCGGAGGTTGCGCACGACACTCGGACGACAATTGTCCCACTCCAGGAAGGGCAATAAACAGAATTGTCTTGTTCAGCCCAATAATCCTACAGTACAAATCGTAATGGCAGAGCAATTTATTTTGAAACAGCTTAAATGTATAGGCATTTTCATTATATTATATTCTTTATATCGTGTTTCATTCCGTTTTAATCTGAAATAGCATTAAAAAGCCGGTTACTCTAACATTGACGCCTTAGCGTTTTAAGGGAATCTCAGAACACCGTCATTTATTTCAATGCTAAAGTCAGCAGGAACGCAAGAATCAACTGCCTAGTGAATTAACAACTTTATGTAATGGTTTGCGCATGATATTGATGAAATGAAGCAAGGTTTGTTATAAAGTAGGTTGAATGCCATTGTTTAGCTAACATTGGCATTCTAGCTAACTTGGCTATTAAGTTAGTATGTGAGGAGTATACATACATTTTTGCTTAGCTTGCTACCTAGCTCTGGATAATATAAATGAGAATGTTATTGTACTTTCATACTTGTATGAGAGGGCTAAACATTCATTTTTGTTTGTTGAAGTTACTTTATGAAGCAAATTATGTTAGCTAACGTTGCATGTTACCAGTAGCTATCTTTGTGCTTAGCCTACTGGCTAGTCTAGTGGCTGCTGTGACATTTACGATACATTTGAGCTGCGAAGTAAGAAAGTCACCGGACCCGGGTCATGACGTTCTAGTTGAATTCCAGTAAGCTCTTGGTCTCCAGACTAGAAAACCATTGAAAACCTGTGGTTTGAATTGAAGCGGACAGTCCATAAGAATCGAAAGATTCTGTATGGAGGAATGGTCTAAGATCCCTCCCAATGGTGTTCTCCAACTCACAAAATATTTTAGAAAAACGCTCAGTGCCGTTATCCACGCAAGGTGAGGTATTGGGAAAATCTCAAATGCATACTCCTTTCATTTGCTTTTGCATACATTATAGCTCAGTATTTGAATTATTTCTTTTATACAGTCATTTTTATTTCAGACCCCACTGTAGAAGTTTGTTTAGTCACTGAGTGTGAAAAGGGGAGAGAAAGAGAGCGAGAGAGGGCAGAGGCATTGAGCAACAGGTGAAGTGAGGACAGACTGGCCGACAGACCGCAGAAGCCTGACACGACAAGCTAATTCAGTTAGCCCTGAGGTGGGGCAAAAATAACTTCAAAACAACAGCCCCTTCTCTCAACATACAGAGGGAAAACAGGGCCACTGTGGGGCACAAAGACATTTTCTCATGAACGTATGCAAAAACAACTAGGAACAACAGGTCCTGTTTAACCCAGACTCAAATGTGACCGATTGATTAAGCACGCCCAATAAATCCAATTAGAAATGAACGAGAAGGGATATAATGTACCCTTTAACTACAGTTTAGTTTATTTGGAGAGAGACAAAGTACAAACACATTGAACAAACAATCGTCCAATGCACTGCAGTATAGTATTTCTAGCTCACGTTAATTTAACAGCCTTCACTAGATGGACTTTAATGGAAACAAAAGGAAAGAAATACATAACCAATGTTTCATAAATATAATAATAATAATCACACAAAATGACATCCGTACATTATCATAATTACATCACAAACAAGATGTCTACAATTAAATGTGCGAAGCAAATATCATACATACAGAGGTTCGTCCTTTAAAAGTTGCAGCATACTGCAGCACAGCTTGCATGGTGCCACAAAATTCCATGGCACTTTATTTAAGTGTCAGCCATTGTAACCATTAAAGCTAGTTAGCGGTAGTTTGACCACCAGAGGGCATCTTTGAGAAGCATTTGATAGCCTTCAATAGTGGTTGTACTAGAGAATTTAAAACCTTTTTTTGTAAAAACATAGTATATGGGACTGATTAAGACATTTTGCTTAATTAATTTTATTAATATTATGGTGTTTCTATTCCAAGAAAAACTAAAAACTCAGGGTTTCCGTTAGGATGGAACGGAAAATATGGCACTGTACAACGTGACGGTCGGGAGTAGGCTACAGTACTAAGAGCATAACAATTCCACACTCTAATTGTTGTCTAACCAATATCCAAATGGAGATTCAGTGAAAATAAAAATGTCATTGATTTATCAAGACCAGTCCCCATGCTTGTCTCAGAGCAGCGCGAAATGGTGCTAAAATAGTTGACCACAGCGGGTAGGCTATTGCTTCAAATCCTATTGCTTCTAACTTCAATATGCTTTTTAACAGCACATTACTCAACACTACTGAGACTCATGTCACCTACGGTAGGCCTACAGTATTTCGAAAAGTAAGTGACCGCCAATAATTGCATATGTGTCTCCCGGTGGCGACCGGCACGAGTATCGAACCTGCATCTGTAGCAACACATTTTGTACTGCGCTGAAGTGTCTTCGACCGCTGCAGCAATCGGGAGGGCTATTATAATACTGTACATGGTGTCCAGGTCAAGATAACCAAAACATTTATTTATTAAAGACTATCAGAAAGAATGTTGGTACATATGTATTTTGATACAAAGCCATGAATGAGTGAGTCACTCAACTTTATGTAGGTGCCGGGGCTAATAGGACTGTGCCATCAATTTGATTATATATGATGATATTTTGGAGATCATTTCGTTAAAAAAAAAAAACACGAAAGTGAGTGATTGTAATCTGAATAAAGCCCAAAATAATATTTGGAAAGGCCAAAACATTTATTTCTGTTTTTAGAGGGAGAGAAACGCTGGGCCAATTGTGCACCGACCTATGGGACTCCCAATCATGGTCGGATGCGATACATAATAACAATAATACTTTTTGTTGTATTATTTGTTTTGTCTTTTCTGGTGGATTAAACTGAAATTGCAACCAAACATGGCCGGTTGTGTTACAGCCAACCTAACTAAGAAATACATTTGACGATAGAATTCTCCCCCTACCCTCCTTCTAGGCAAGTCTATTATCCAGCTACCTGCTAATAGCCATAATGGAGCTGTACAACGTGACAGTGTGTGTTTGAAAAAGTATTTTCCAGTAAGCAACAATACCTTCATTAGACAACTTTGTTCCAATTCAATGATATTTATTCCCATAGTAATTTGTTATGGATCCATAACTAAATAAACATCTGCATTTTGAAAGAGTATTTTTTATCATTATTTTATTAACGAAGCATAAAGATGCTGATGAAGAAATACAGTACTGTACAGTATATGCTTTTACATTTGGATAATAAAGCATTTTGAAGATATAAGCCACCTGCATTTGTTTATTAGGCTACTGTGCAGTCTGACAAGTAAACATTCCATCCTTGGAATAGCAGAACAGCATTACGGTCCGGAAGGCCCTTGCTGTGCCTGGTGAGCAGTTGGTCAAGTTCTGTTGTCAGAAGAGGAATGGAAATATCAGGGTGAACTGACAACCTGACGAACCCGCCAGGTATGTCGACTCCGCCTGTCAAAGGTGGAGCTCCAGAGCTCACAAGTGTGCCTGGCATGGATTGTGACTCCATCTCGTTCCTCGCCCTCGTTAACGTGTCATTCTCCGCCTGTCTCTCCGCCAATGCCGCCTGGTTCTGGACCAATGCATCAGCTGTTGCCCATATCTCTGCCCTAAGATAATGTTTCTCTTTCTGCTGGTCTGCCTTCAATGACTCGATCTTGGTCTTCAAAGTTTGAATCTGATCGATGTGCACCTTCATCAGATGAGCAGAATGGTATCGCCCTGAGCCCCCATCGATTACAGTGGCCTATGATAGAAACGGTAGCTCAATTAATAATTAAAAGTGACTCCAACAAACAAATGCTGTGTAAACATTTTAAGAATCTAGCAAAACTAACCGCTTTCTTGGCAACTACGTGTTTTTTCGGTGCGGCCCGTTGCCCAGCCCTTTGTCCACTGATCTCCATGGATGGTTGTCAGCTTGGTTGTATGCTCTGCAAAAACACGTTTTTAGTACATAATAACTGTATTTGTTATTTTTATTTAACCTTTATTTAAATTATCGATTTTATTACACAGTATGCCTACACATTGATAGGCTACAGTATATACATTTATTTTCAAGAAAATGCACTGAAACCAAAATACCTTTAGTTTTGGTGATCCTCTCAGCTCCGGCTCATTTTCAAGTCCTGTCATGGTTACGGTCCTAACCCTGGAACAGGTAGTACCATAGAAAGAAGCTGGCTTGATGAAAACAATGGCCATTTTGTCTGTTCTCTTTGGTCGCAATGTCATATTTTTTTTTAGATAACACAGTTACCATTCAAAAACAAGCTGTTTAAGGGTGTAGTTTGGGGCGGGGTGAGGAAAGGTGTGACTTTCAGCTTACAATAGGCCATAAGTATACAGCAGATCGCCGATTGTCCTCACTTTGATTATGCTGTAACAACATAATGTAGCACCATGACCAGGATCTCTATTCATTTAAGTGAGCAGATTAGGGGCTTTCAGGAGGAACGGAAAATCTACTTGAGACATAAAAAAAAAGGGTAGACTTGGGGATTTTGGTCACGGACAGTGCTATTCTGTCACGATTCCCACCGACGGTGGCGCCCCCTCCTGCTCGGGTGGCGCTCGGCGGTCGTCGTCACCGGCCTATTAGCTACCACTGATTCCCTTTTTTGGTTTTCCCTTTTTTTGGTTTTGTGCACCTGTGTTTAGTGTGATTAATTAGCAGGGCTATTTATGTTAGCTGGTCCGTTTCCGTGTTGTGCGGGATTATTTCTATGTTGACGGTTCATGTTCGTGTCGGCGCTATTTTACGCCGTGTGTACTTTCTCCCCTGTGTTTGGGAATATTTTGTTTCAGTAGTGAGTGTACATTAAATACGCCACTACCCTGTGCTCACTGCTTCCTGTGCCTCATTCCTTCACCACGACTGCCAATCCGTTACATATTCGCGTACTTAAGCATCGAATACATTGCAAGTAGGGGGATGTTCACGCCTACAGAAGCCGGGCTATAAAGAGTATTGTCCTGCTAAATCGTGTTTGAATACCTGTTTTCAAAATGCAACCAGCTGTCCATCACTACTGTAAATAAAACACAGCATCTTATTTACATTCTTTATTGTAACCACAATGTCACAAATCATTTCTATCTACCTTTCCAATTACTTTCAGAGTTTGGGATTTAAAAATGTGTGCTTTACATGTCATTTTTCGTTGAATTCCGGTTCGGATTTAAGTATAACTTTTGACTAATGCCTTTAGTGAGAGTGGCGGGAACTAAGAACAGCGGGAACGTTTCCCTTGTCAGCGCCATTATTAGTGCAATGCCCCTTAAAGTGTTGCTCTGTGCTACCCAGTGGGGCGGGGTGCCCCCTGCCCTTGTGCCTTGAACCTCGCACGCCCACCGCTATTTCAGAAGATTTAGCTGGAGAACTGCAAGGCAATCCCATTGTGCACCATTTGGGGACCATGACCAATATGACCAATATATATTGTCCTGCTAATAACAGGGTTAATAATATATCTGTGAGAATATCCAAGGGGCTTTTATATAATTCAAAATTAATAATAATAAATCGCTTTGTTTAAAAAGAACAATATTTTGGAAATGCTTTTGTTTTCAAATAATGCAAAATTAACAAGAAAAAGGCCATTTCTTGAACATGGGGTGAGACATTGTTGATAATTTGTAAAAAAGCCAGTTTGTTATTCAAAATTATTTATTTATGTTTTCAGAAGGAGAGAAACCAAAAACCTACAGTCATCTCATGGGTCTCCCAGTCGAGGCCGGCACAGGTATTGAACCAGCATCTGTAGCAACACAGCTAGCACTGCAATGCAGTGTCATAGACTGCTGCACCACTCAGGCGCTGTACAACGTGACCAGTTTGGAGTAGGCTACAGTACTACAGCAAGGGAAAAATAACCCTAACATTTCCACACCCTAATTGTAGTCTAAGTTTCTCTTAGAATAAAAACCTTAGTGTAACAACAGTTTTAGGAAGTAATACTGAAGTCGTGCACAGTTATCAGTTTCTATTTAGGTTTATGTCGCCCATTCATTGTCAGAGCCGTGGGACCCAAAAGCATAATCACTGCTCTACCTCACCCTTGCGCTGGTCTGGAACAATTAAGTAGTGACGCAGGGTACGATACTAAACCACAAATTACCTCTAAGTCCCGCAGCAAAATTGAAAAACTTTTAGTGGCACAACTACTGTATATACAGTTGAAGTCGGAATTTACATACACTTAGGTTGGAGTCATTGAAACTCGTTTTTCCACAACTCCACAAATTTCTTGTTAACAAACTATAGTTTTAGCAAGTCGGTTAGGACATCTACTTTGTGCATGAGACAAGTAATTTTTCCAAACATTTGTTTACAGATTATTTCACTGAATCACAATTCCATTGGGTCAGAAGTTTACATACACAAAGTTGACTGTGCCTTTAAACAGCTTGGAAAATTCCAGAAAATTATGTCATGGCTTTAGAAGCTTCTGTTAGGCTAATTGACATCATTCGAGTCAATTGGAGGTGTACCTGTGGATGTATTTCAAGGCTTACCTTCAAACTCAGTGCCTCTTTGCTTGACATCATGGAAAAATCTAAAGAAATCAGCCAAGACCTCAGAAAATAAATTGTAGACCTCCACAAGTCTGGTTCATCCTTGGGAGCAATTTCCAAACGCCTGAAGGTACCACGTTTATCTGTACAAACAATAGTACACAAGTATAAACACCATGGGACCACGCAGCCATCATACCACTCAGGAAGGAGACGTGTTCTGTCTCCTAGAGATGAACGTACTTTGGTGCGAAAAGTTCAAATCAATCCCAGAACAACAGCAAAGGACCTTGTGAAGATGCTGGAGGAAACGGGTACAATAGTATCTATATCCACAGTAAAACGAGTTCTATATCGTCATAACCTGAAAGGCCGCTCAGCAAGGAAGAAGCCACTGCTCCAAAACCCCCATAAAAAGGTCAGACTACAGTTTGCAACTGCACATGGGGACAAAGATTGTACTTTTTGGAGAAATGTCCTCTGGTCTGATGAAACAAAATTATAACTGTTTGGCCATAATGACCTTCGTTATGTTTGGAGGAAAAAGGGGGAGGCTTGCAAACCGAAGAACACCATCCCAACCGTGAAGCACAGGGGTGGCAGCACCTGTTGTGGCAGCACATGTTGTGGGGGTGCTTTGTTGCACGAGGAACTGGTGCACCTCACAAAATAGATGGCATCAAGAGAAAGGAAAATTATGTGGATATATTGAAGCAACATCTCAAGACATCAGTCAGGAAGTTAAAGCTTGGTTGCAAATGGGTCTTCCAAAGGGACAATAACCCCAAGTACACTTCCAACGTTGTGGCAAAATGGCTTAAGGACAACAAAGTCAAGGTATTGGAGTGGCCATCACAAAGCCCTGACCTCAATCCTATAGAAGAATTGTGGGCAGAACTGAAAAAGTGTTTGCAGGCAAGGAAGCCTACAAACCTGACTCAGTTACATCAGCTCTGTCAGGAGGAATGGGCCAATATTCACCCAACTTATTGTGGGAAGCTTGTGGAAGGCTATCCGAAACGTTTGACCCAAGTTAAACAATTTAAAGGCAATGCTACCAAATACTAATTGAGTGTATGTAAACTTCTGAACCACTGGGAATGTGATGACAGAAATAAAAGCTGAAATAAATCATTCCCTCTACAATTATTCTGACATTTCACATTCTTAAAATAAAGTGGTCATCCTAACTGACCTAAGACAGGGAGTTTTTATAGGATTAAATGTCAGGAATTGTGAAAAACTGAGTCTAGATGTATTTTGCTAATGTGTATGTAAACTTCCGACTTCAACTGTATACCCCTAATATTTACAACTTAGATGTCTTAATGGGACTCTTGATAACACACGACTGTTGATAACACACAATTAGGCTAGTATATCTAATTATTCATAGTGAGTGGATACCATCTTAGCCTTCGGTGCAATCAGACTTTGTGGAAAACCATGTATGACGGGAGATTATTTAAACTCAAATATATTAATGGGGGTTGAAGTGAACTTAACTTGTGTGTAGTCTAGTCCAGTGGTTCCAAACCAGGGGTACTCCGAGCAGAGCAAAATTCAGTTGGTGGTACAGTAAGAGAAAAAGGTTGGGAATCACTGGTCTAGTCATCTGATGACTAACATAGCCCAGACCTCAATAACGATAAAAAGATACGTTACACTTCCCTCCTCGTCACTGAAATTGAGTAAAAGATGTCATGACGTTGGCCTGTGAGTAAGGTTTATGATCCCCCATAAATACCTTTCTCCCTTTCCTCTCTTGACTCTACTGAAGGACTCTTGAAAAGCCTTTGTTATACATAGAGAGTCGGGGAACATCAAAAGTTGGGGGGAAAGGAACCATATTTCGGTAATCCAACCAGTTGAAAATATGCGTTGGTACTTAATGAATATGATGTCAGTTCGGTTGTCATCTGAGACATTCTTATTAATGATAGGATGACAAACTGTATCGTGGAATGTCTACACATTATAGTTATCAGATTCTCACGAAATTGTTGTGCAATTTAAATGTTTAAATATTAAACTATTTGTGAAAAATGAAATGGAATTTTAGCTTCCAAATGAGAGAATTGGGTTTTCATAAGGTTAGAGCTCTGCTCACTCAGTGGCCCGCCCCTGTGAAGAGACATTGGTTATAAACTATGAAACACATCCTTCTCTCCCTCCACTATATAAGCCCTTTACGAAAATATAACTTTCTGTTCCGAGTACGCGAGGCCTGCAGCCTCACGTTAAAAGGACTTAGAAAATAAGCTGTTCCGGGTTCATTAGTGCGACGGTCCGATGTCAGAAGGATTCAGATAATAAGCTGTTCCGAGGACGTGAGGACGACGGTTCCACGTTAAAAGGACTAACATGTCAACTACAGAACTAAGCCAACCTCAGCGTGAGCTTTGGTTGCGAATGGTATGAATGTTGAACTCTTATTCACTACAGAAGTGATACCTCCTAGCCGTTGAGTTAGCAACGGCCGCTGTAAACGTGGGCTAGGAAAGGACGGACGACGGATCCAGTCTAACGCACAATGACAATACTACAACGTATCCAATTTACCACCAGAGACATTCTTCCGAGGACAGGAAGATCTCTGTTGGGCAACACGGCCAGCATCTACGACCAACCTACCGAAGCGCAGCTCAGAGTAAATATTTATTGCATTTTCCTTTTCCAAATGGGCAGTAATTTAGAATGCATAAGATACTGTATTTACGATAGAGTAGCTTCTCCCTTTGTTCCTCAGTCTTCCCGCTCTTTCACTCAAACCCAACCCCCTTTCCTTTGTGTAAACAGCCGTCATGTCGGCTCCGTACACCAGGGACGTTTTCTGTATGACATAATTTGCATTCTGTGTATATGTAATTTTGTGTGATTATTTAGGTATTTAGTAAATAAATAATTAAACCAAAGTTTGTATTGCTGATTCAACTTGTTAGCCAGGGTTCGTGAAGATAATCAAGAATTTACAACTTTCAGATGAGACTGAAATAAGGTGCCGATTAATATTGACTGCTATTGATGTAAAATATTACTAGGTCTTTAAGAGTTTATTCGGAAGATAACAGCTCTATAAAACACTCTTTCGTGGTACCCCGACTTTCTAGTTAATTATCTACCCGATTAGCTTAATCAGGTAATATTAATTACAGAGAAATGATTATATAGAATAGCATGTCATATCACTTAATGCGGCATAGCCAAAGACACGACAAAAGAGTATGACGTCTTGTTGTCTTCATCCGTTTAACTTAAACATGACGTGAGTAATCTAGAATAACATGAGTAAATGTAATCTAACATTTACAAAACATGAACAGTCCCCAGACTAACATTTGAGCTGTGTGTATGGACTACTTTAAACAATCACAGCCAACCTCTGACGTAATAAATCTTTCCCAAAATAACCCCACAGCGTAAACATTCACTTAGGCACCATCGCCTGCCAAAACAATAACAACAGTGTACTGCACGACGTTGTCAGGGGTTCAGTACTTCTTCACTAAACCATTCTGTCACCTCACTAAGTCTCATACTACACACTGCATCACTCTGTGGCTCTCCAGTGGTTGCCTGTTGCAATATTGCTGTGAAGCCTTTCACCAGGCACACAACAGAACATGGACAAAGGAGACGACTCAGCATGATAGTGCCTAGGGAAATAACCATTTTAGGCTTACATTTTTGTGCCTGCAGTCTAGCGGAGCAATCTAAACTGTTGTAACACAGAGAGAAAAACAGAACGAGATAGACTGTATGAGTGTGTGAGAGTCAGAGGCACACTCTTAAGACCTGCTCAAAGGGATGACAAGTTAATGATCCATGACTAAACTCCAGAGTATGTTTGGAGTATAGTCAGGTCAAGTGTCCTCTGTATGGCCCTTGCTTATTTGGCTAGTCACTCTCTGACATAGCACCACCCCTAGCGTACGCATTATGGATGTAACAAATGGAAACATTCTCTTACTGTTTAAACTTACATTTTTGTGTTGGTTTTCCATAAAAAATATGAAAGATTCATAAAATTCCACGCATATTCACAATGCAGATGGTCTACATTGCGCTTACTGCAGAGAGAGAGAGAGAGAGAACATTTTATTATTTATGCTGCTGCTACTCTGGCTTTTCACGAGAGTGGCGCATGTAGCTTGTTATTGTCATCCAATCACAAGTCATCAAACTAGACTACAGTCAGAGCTAGAGCCTCCATGTGGCAATATATTAAGAGATATTTAGGCTAATCAATGGAAGATGGAATTCAAAAGTTACATAGACTCAATTATCCTTACGTTAGCTAGCTTAACTAGCTTCTCTCGGTTTGATGCAGTCAAGACAGATACTAGGTAATCAGATGAGATTATAAAATACTAGCAATAAATTAGTCTACCAGAGCGAGTCGACTTGGTTGCCATCTCCCCCTCCCCTGCTACCCGTCACTCAGACGCACACCGCATGCCCCTCCCCTGCTCGCTGCTTGAGCTGCTGCTCTGCTTCCCTCTCACTCGTACATTAAAGGACCAGTTAATGAAGTAGCTTCTCCTACGAAAGTTACAGCATTGATGCATTAGGTATTTGTTTCATTTGAATTTGACCCTTTGTGATGATTACCGGGACCAGGTAGTTTTGTGATGACTGCATTGCTATTAACATTGTGGAGAAGAAAAAAAAAATTGCTGTTAGGAATTTTCAGTTAACAATCCAAATTTTGTTTAACATTTGTTACGGTTACCCCTAGCGCACATTTTACATCACATGACCCATCAGCTTCCATAACCAACCCTAATGGCCTGTAGTACACTACACTGCTATCAAACACTACAACGGTAGAAAACCAAGCAGCACGTGATTGTGTTATCTAGCCTCTTAAGAAAGAGCACCAACGTTGTTCAATAAACGCATCCCTGCTAGAGACTGTACAACAGGATGTGCTGCCTTCTGCTTGACTCACCTAGGTAAACAGATACAAAGAGAGGAGTGTGTGTGTGTGTGTGTGTGTGTGTGTGTGTGTGAGAGAGAGAGAGAGAGACTGTGTGCGGCGTGTGTGCACGCATTTGTGTGTGCCCTCCACCAGGACATTTTGACCTTTGGCCTCTCTAGATCACAAGTTCAGAGGCCCCCTCTCCGCCCGTCTTCCCCTCTCCTGTTGCCGCCGACAACCGACAAGTGACAGCCACGTTGCTAAGGAATAATTGACTCGTGGCGTGATAATGCGTGTGTATGAGAGTGAGTGAGTGACAAAGCGAGCGAGAGAGAGCGAGCGAGCGGGACAGGAGAACACGTGCCAGGCAGGGCTGAGCTATTAGCGGGCCACTTGAGATGGGTTATGTAACAGAGCTGTGGCTGCAGTGCCTTCAGAAAGTATTCACATCCCTCGACTTTGTATTAAATAGAAACATGTTGTCACTGGCCTACACACAATAACATCAAAGTAGAATTAAGTTTTCCATTTGTTTTTATACAAATTAATACAAAATGAAAAGCTGAAGTATTCATCCCATTTGTTATGGCAAGCCTAAAAAAGTTCAGGAGTAAAAATATGCTTAACACGTCACATAATAAGTTGCATGGACTCACTCTGTGTGCAGTAATAGTGTTTAACATGATTTTTTTATGACTACCTCATCTCTGTACCTCACATATACAATTATCTGTAAGGTCCCTCAGTTGAGCAGTGAATTTCAAACCCAGATTCAAATTTAAAAAAACAGAGAGGTTTTCCAATGCCTCGCAAAGAAGGGCACCTATAGGTAGATGGGTAAAAATAAAAAGCAGACATTGAATATCATGGAGCACGGTGAAGTTATTAATTGCACTTTGGATGGTGTATCAATACACCCAGTCACTACAAAGTTACAGCCGTCATTCCTAACTCAGTTGCCGGAGAGCAAGGAAACCACTCAGGCATTTCACCATGAGGCCAATGGTGACTTTGAAACAGTTACAGAGTTTAATGGCTGTGATAGGAGAAAACTGAGGATAGACTGTAGTTTACACCACAATACTAACCTAAATGACAAGAGTGAAAAAGAGGAAGCCTGAACAGCAGTCACCAACCTTTTCTGTGTAAAGATCACTTTCACAGTCAAAAAGCAAGCAGAGATCTACCGCTCAGATTTTTTTTTTAAAAACATGTCTTAAAAAAATGTAACCTAATAAAACAGTAATGTAGGAATGAGGTTTGTGCAGTAGGCCTGATACATTATCATCACAGCATATTGGCTATATGCCTGGCCTGTCAATATTGTTCTTCTCAGACCATATTATATTTCAAAACTCAAGCTTTGATAAAATAGATCAGTTGGTGTTGCACTTGCGAGGCACAGCTGAGTATAAATTGAAATAATTCCCTTTTATACTTCACTGGACTGATGCTAAACTACATGTTGACACCACCTCAAATGATTGGATTCTACTATTTCAGTCATGCTCGTTGCTGACAGGTGTATAAAATCGAGCACTCAGCCATGCAAGCTAAAACAAATTAAGTAAAATCACGACGTCAGCGATGTTCAAGTCGGAAAGTCGGGGCTCTAGAAAGATGCCCAGGTTTACGACTTGGAATTCCGAGTTGGATGACCCTTCAAAACAATTTTTCCCAGTCAGATCTCATTTTTTCCCAGAGTTCACAAATGTCTTGAACGCACTAAAGTCGGACATGTCTGAGTTTCCAGTTGTCTTGAACATGGCATTAGTCTCAGCGGAGGGAGGGCGCAGCAAAGGGTCAGCCTCTCACAGTCTGCTCTCTCCTTCCTTTCCTCCGGTGAGACTGACCAGAGACAGGGGACGCAGTCTTCGATCTGACGGCGAACCTCGAGCCACACCGCATCTGCCTCAAGCACAAATTGTTGTTCCTATGACCAGTGAAAGTGAAATATTCCTCGAAAGACATGATGAGCTGCTAATAATAATAAAAACACAGGGCTACTCATTCATTACAGAGCAAGTGGGAGTAGGCATTTTATGTTTTGTAATAGCGTTGAATAAAAACAGTTTGAACAGTGCTGAATTAAAACTGCAACATGAACAGGAGAACCTTCCAGAATGACAACCATCTCTACAGCACTCCACCAATCAGGCCTTTATGATAGTGGCCAGACGGAAGCAACTCCTCAGTAAAAGGCACATGACAGTCCGCTTTGAGTTTGCCAAAAGGCACCTGAAGGACTCTTAGACCATGAGAAACAAGATTATCTGGTCTGATGAAACCAAGATTAAACTCTTCGGCCTAAACGCAAAGTGTCACGTCTGGAGGAAGCCTGGCACCATCCCTACGGTGAACAATGGTGGCAGCATCATGCTGTGGGAATGTTTTCCAGCGGCAGGGATTGGGATCGAGGGAAAGATGAACAGAGCAAAGTACAGAGAGATCCCTGATGAAAACCTGCTCCAGAGTGCTCAGGACCTCAGACTGGGGCGACGATTCACCTTCCAATAGGATAACGGCCCTAAGCGTACAGCCAAGACAACGCAGGAGAGGCTTCGGGACAAGTCTGTGAATGTCCTTGAGTGGCCCAGCCAGAGCCCGGACTTAAACACGATCAAACATCTCTGGAGAGACCTGAAAATAGCTGAGCAGCGACACTCCCCATAGAACCTGACAGAGCTTGAGAGAATCTGCAGAGAAGAAGTGGAGAAACTCACAAAATGAAGGTGTGCCAAGCTTGTAGCGTCATACCCAAGAAGACTCGAGGCTATAATCGCTGCCAAAGGTGCTTCAATGAAGTACTGAGTAAAGGGTCTGAATACGTATGTAAATGTTATCAGTTTTTTATTTAATACATTTGCAAACATTTCTAAAAACATGTTTTTGCTTTGTCATTATGCGGCATTGTGTGTAGATTGAGGGGGAAAAAACGATTTAATCAATTTTAGAATAAGGCTGTAACTTATCAAAATGTAGAAAAAGTCAAGGGGTCTGAACACTTTACAAATGCACTGTAATTCTGTATTTGCCAGACGGACACACTCATTCTCAGAGTCTTGGAAACTGTGTTTTGTGTTTGTACGCGTACGTGCATATGTGATACTCTCCTCAGGTGTCAGTGCACTGCGTACAGACAGGGAGGGAGAGCGGTGGAAAGACTGCGTTAATTAGCTAGTCCACCCCTCAGACTGAGTAAGGACTGCGGTGTGCGTGTTCACCTAAAGCAGACTGCAGAGAACACAACCTGAGCTCCGCAATGTACTTTAGTGCTGTCTAATACAGCAACTAATGACATGTCAACAGGATAGACTATATATTTCTCAGAGCTGAACGTACACAGATCTTGATCTTATATTGTTCAGAAGAGATACAGATCTGGGACTGACTATTGTCTATAAATCCAGGTTGCTTTCTGCCAATCGCAGTGTTTATTGGGCCAACATCTAAAGAGGTGTACATCTACAACTCCTGACTCACCATGACGTCACCATGCACCAGTACCTCAGTCTGACTGGCCATCCCTTCTTTAAAACGTGTTGATTACATTCAGTCGTCAACTATTTGTTATGCAAATAGTTGTTTGAACCAACTGCAATGATGTTTGAACACATTAACCTCTTGGCAACCAACAAAAACCCCTTCTGATAAATCTTTACTTAAAGCATCCAGCTATAATGCTTTATAACATGTTACAATCATGTATGAGCTTTTGTAATGTCTTATAACAAGACAAATAATATGTTATGCATCGGTTTGTTTCAACACTTCAACAGATTGAAATCGCCGGTATTAGTCAGGTTCATTATGAGTTGATTATAAGGGGTTTAAGACATGGGTATGACAACTCTAACAATGCATTAGAACTGCATCATAACACCCCATACATAAATGCCTCTGTATTGCTTTTTTCCCCCAGACAGGTTATGGAACGTTTCCAGACAGGACGTTGCCACCCTTACTGCATGTCAGTAGTAAAACCCTAGGAGGGAGAAAGATCTGAGTGGCAGTCCCTAGTTTCTGAGAAGTGCACTGTAGCTTTATAACCAAGTCTAAGAGAAAGGAAGAGAAAGAGGTTGTGATGCTGGGCTCAGTCATGTTTTGTGGTGTTTTTCGCTCTTTGGGGGCGGGGGGGGGGTGAGTCTGCTGCAGAGGCTGATGATTCAAAGTCAGACCGGAACACATTTATCATTTACATTTTACTCATTTAGCAGACGCTCTTATCCAGAGCAATTTACAGGAGCAATTAGGGTTAAGTATCTTGCTCAAGGGCACGTCGGCAGATTTGTCACTGCCTCTGGCTGCTGAGGACACCTTGAGACGCTACGGCTACTGCATATATTTAAAGGACAAACTGTGTGTTTGCGCGAGTGTGTGTACTCATAACAGACATGCTACACATGTAAAAACAGCCAATACCTTTCAAATGGCAGTGACAACAAGGAGTCCGAATTCAACGTTCCAACACTGTTTTCACATTCAACACAGATGAGGTTGAAATATAAAATCCTGACTCATCATTGCATCACCAGTACCTTGGTGCTAAAATAGACACACCGTCCTATCATGCAACACAGAGGTGTTGAGGTGAATACCTGTGTAGATCATGGAAGAGGTAGCTCACTAACTACCCACCTTGATCATCTGGGCCACGTAGCTTTCTGGGCCGGTGTACTCTGTGGGGTCCTTCACCCTCACCAGAACCAGGAAGTACAGATAGTGCCACATGTTGTGTTCCGACGTGATGTGCTCCTCAAAGGACACTGTCTTGTTGTCAAACTTATCCCTCTCCAACCCTAAGTGAGGAAAAACAGTACTTACTCACTGATATACCAATTCACTGATACACCAATTCACTTTACCTTTGTCAGATCTTGCAGTTTCGTTGCCATTCTTAATTATATTTTAGAGCCTCTCTATTAGGGTTGTGCTGAGTACTCTGACAAAACGAGTATCGGAACGGATATGGAGAACTTTCCACATACAATTGACAAGTATTTTTGTAATTATCTGTGATTGGAAAAATGTAATTGTCAGCTGACAGCACACATCTCTCTTTCACTCAAACAGTGTGAAGCACTCTGTGCTCTAAACAACTAAAGGCTAGCTCTTCGGTCTGTAAACAAACGGGCGGCAACGATTGCTATTATTTATTCTCGCCGAGGCATGTTTACCGAGCGACAGCTCAATAGAAAATAAAATGACAAACGGAGATAGTTTATTTTGATTGCACAAATGTTGTGGCATAAGTGTCGGGAGAGAAAAGTTTTGCTCCTCACAAAAGTTGAACAATATATGGGAGTTAGCCTACGTTCATCTAAATCTGTGCCTGGAATAAATGCAGGCAATATTATCATTTGTTGTTGTTGAAAAGCCAGCCAGCCAGCCACACACACACTAAGTCGGAAGTTTACATATACCATAGCCAAATAAATTTAAACTCAGTTTTTCACAATTCCTGAAATTTAATCCAAGTAAAAATTGCCTTAGGTCAGGTTAGGTTTGGTCAGGTTAGATCCTAAGATCACCACTTTATTTTAAGACTGTGAAATGTCAGAATAATAGTAGAGAGAATGATTTCTTTCATATTTTATTTCTTTCATCACATTCCCAGTGGGTCAGAAGTTTACATGCACTCAATTAGTATTTGGTAGCATTGCCGTAAAATTGTTTAACTTGGGTCAAATGTTTCGGGTAGCCTTCCACAAGCTTCCCACAATAAGTTGGGTGAATTTTGGCCCATTCCTCCTGACAGAGCTGATGTAACTGAGTCAGGTTTGTAGGCCTCCTTGCTCGCACACACCTTTTCAGTTCTGCCCACACATTTTCTATAGGATTGAGGTCGGGGCTTTGTGATGCCCACTCCAATACCTTGACTTTGTTGTCCTTAAGCCATTTTGCCACAACTTTGGAAGTGTGCTTGGGGTCATTGTCCATTTGGAAGACCCATTTGCGACCAAGCCAACACTTCCTGACTGATGTCTTGAGATGCTGCTTCAATATATCCACATAATTTCCCCTCTTTATGATGCCATCGACTGTGTGAAGTGCACCAGTCCCTCCTGCAGCAAAGCACCCCCACAACATGATGCTGCCACCCTCGTGCTGGTGTTCTTTGGCTTGCAAGCCTCCCCCCTTTTCCTCCAAACATAACAATGGTCATTATTGCCAAACAGTTCTATTTTTGTTTCATCAGACCAGAGGACATTTCTCCAAAAAGTACCATCTTTGTCCCCATCTGCAGTTGCAAACCGTAGTCTGGCTTTTTAATGGCGGTTTTGGAGCAGTGGCGTCTCCTTCCTGAGTGGTATGACGGCTGCGTGGTCCCATGGTGTTTATACTTACTTACTATTGTTTGTTTCAGATGAACATGGTACCTTCAGGCATTTGGAAATTGCTCCCAAGGATGAACCAGACTTCCACAGCTACACCAGACATCTAGACATCCACAGGTACACCTCCAATTGACCCATTTGACTCAAATGATGTTAATTAGCCTATCAGAAGCTTCTAAAGCCATAACATAATTTTCTGGAATTTTCCAAGCTGTTTAAAAGGTACAGTCAACTTAGTGTATGTAAACGTCTGACCCACTGGAATTGTGATACAGTGAATTATAAGTGAAATAATCTGTCTGTAAACAATTGTTGGAAAAATTACTTGTGTCATGCACAAAAGTAGATGTCCTAACCAACATGCCAAAACTTGTGGAGTGGTTGAAAAACGAGTTTTAATGACTCGAACCTAAGTGTATGTAAACTTCCGACTTCAACTGTACATACATACACACTACCTGTCAAAAGTTTTAGAACACCTACTCATTCAAGGGTTTTTCTTTATTTTTACTATTTTATACATTATAGAATAATAGTGAAGACATCAAAACTATGAAATAACATATGGAATCATGTAGTAACCAACAAAGTTAAACAAAATCAAAATGTATTTTATATTTCAGATTCTTCAAATAGCCACCCATTGCCTTGATGACAGCTGTACACACTCTTGACAGTCTCTCAACCAGCTTCATAAAGTAGTCACCTGGAATGCATTTCCATTAACTGGTGTGCCTTCTTAAAAGTTAATTTGTGGAATTTCTTTCCTTCTTAATGCATTTGAGCCAATCAGTTGTGTTGTGACAAGGTAGGGGGGTATACAGAAGATAGATCAATTTGGTAAAAGACTAAGTCCATATTATGGCAATAACAGCTCAAATAAGCAAAGAGAAACGGCAAAACATCATTACTTTAAAACATGAAGGTCAGTCAATACGAAATTTTCAAGAATTTTGAAAGATGGTTTTTGCAGTCGCAATAACCGTCAAGCGCTATGATGAAATTGGCTCTCATGAGGACTGCCACAGGAATGGAAGAACCAGAGTTACCTCTGCTGCAGAGGATAAGTTCATTAGAGTTACCAGCCTCAGAAATTGCAGCCCAAATAAATGCTTCAGAGTTCAAGTAACAGACATATCAACATCAACTGTGTGAATCAGGCCTTCATGGTCGAATGGCTGCAAAGAAACCACTACTAAAGGTGTAAGGGTAATCAACCGTGTAAGAGCTATTTGACCAAGAATGAGAGTGATGTAGTGCTGCATCAGATGACCCGGCCTCCACAATCCCCCAACCTCAACCAAATTGAGATGGTGTGGGATGAGTCTGACCACATAGTGAAGGAAAAGCAGCCAACAAGTGCTCAGAATATGTGGGAACTCCTTCAAGACTGTTGGAAAAGCATTCCAGATGAAGCTGGTTGAGAGAATGCCAAGAGTGTGCCAAGCTGTCATGAAGGCAAAGGGTGGCTATTTGAAGAATCTCAAATAGATCATATATTTTGATTAGTTTAACACTTTTTTGGTTACTACATGATTCCATATGTGTTATCTCATAGCTTTGATGTCTTCACTATTATTCTACAATGTAGACAATAGTACAGTATATTATCCTATTTCATTGATCATTGAATAGGACTAAGTTAATCATGTGCATTGTCACTGGTCGGGGTCGTTTAATAATGTGTGTGAATGAGTGAATGAATATAACAATGCGCTCTGAGATGTGTTCTGACTGATAGCGCTATAATGCACACTTGAGGTATAAGCTTTACTGGCATTTAAAACGCACTTCCGGGTTTTCCGATCACGAGTAAATCCGATTGAGAGTATTAAGTGTGACGATACAGATACAATTCTGAATACAAGTATGACGAGATCCTCACACCCCTACTCTCTATACGGTCTTGTTGTATATCTACAGCACATACTTCATAGTAATGTTCGATATGTACAGGCAGCAAGCACAAAAGGAAGTCAGATTTTATTCTAACATTGCAAGACAGTAGAGGGAGTATTGCTATTAAAGTGGCAAAACGCAAGAAATTTACCGTAGAACGTTGCATCAGGACGATACAAAAACCCACACATAACTGTACAATATGTATTTTCCTGCTATGTAGTTCTGTGTACTGTTATGTAGTGCTGTGTAGTGTTATGTGATGCTCTGTAGTCTTCTATGTAGTGCTACATTGAGTTATGTAGTGCTATGTAGGGCTGTGAACCCACCACAGATGAAGCAGGTGGTCTTCAGTATCTCCTCCTTCCTCTGCTTCTCGCTCCTCAGGTCAGCGAACGTATCGATGATGACGCCGAAGATGAGGTTGAGGACGATGATGATGACGATGAAGAAGAACAGCAGGTCATACACCACACGGGCCACAAACAGAGGATCCTGGGTAACGAGTGGACCGGTGAGAAACAACGAGAGAGTGATCTTCAGCATCAAAGTATCATCATTATCCACCTAGTGTAAAGTACTTAAGTAGTAGTTGAAAGTATTTTTTCCTTAAGTATTTTCTTTGGTGTATCTGTACTTTACTATATATATTTTGGGCAACTTTTACTTCACTACATTCCTAAAGAAAATAATGTACTTTTTACTCCATACATTTTCCCTGACACCCACAATTTGGACAGGAAAATGGTCCAATTCACACACTTTTCAAGAGAACATCCCTGGTCATCCCTACTGCCTCTGATATGGCGGACTCACTAAAAAAATGCTTTGTTTGTAAATTATGTCCGAGTGTTGGAGTATGCCCTGGCTATCCGTCAATATTTTTTTTTTAAAGAATTGTGCCGTTTGCTTAAAATAAGGAAGTTGATATTATTTTACTTTTACTTTTGATACTTAAGTATATTTAAGCAATTTTTTCACTTTTGATACTTAAGTATATTTAAAACCAAATACTTTTACTCAAGTAGTATTTAACTGGGTGACTTACTTTTACTTTTGTCATTTTCTATTAATGTATCTTTACCTTTCCTCAAGTATGAAAACGGAGTACTTTTTCCACCCCTGCTATCCACATCCTCATAATCATAATCATCATCCCGATTAATACCATCAATAGAATTGTAATCATCACCATCAGCATCATCATGAAAAAGAGTTGGCCCTTTGTTTTCTATATTTTTAGTACATTTTCTTACCGACTGGTTCATTGATCAACTGATTGATGGATTGACTGATTGGACAAGTTCACTCACGTCTTTGGAAGGTTTCCTCAGCACGTCTCCCACTCCCCCTCCGTTCCTCAGGCCCTGGTTCAGCACCGTCACGATACACATCAGCAGAGTGTCACACACACGCTCCGTCCCATCGTCCTCCCCCGCCATCACTGGACACACACATAAAAACATACAGCCATGAGGAGTGTGTCTGTGTGTGTGAGCGCAACGCAGCAGGGCAGGCCATTTCCCCCTCCTGCTACTCATCACTGTGTGTTAGGTAACTAATGATAGATGTACACATCAAAAGTTGGTAGTATCTTAAATCTACCTGACAACGAGTGACAAGTTCACAATTCAAAAAGCTATACATGTCTATATCAGATTCAGGTTGAAATTCCCGTACAATAGTAGACTTCAACAAAAGCTTGTGCTCACAACACTGGATGAAAGAGTTTGAACACTGAAACGTGAGAGGATGTGACCCCTCTATGTGACAGATTTGAAAAGAGGGGAGGAGGGTTGTAAAGAAAACAGCGAGAGAGAGATTGAGAGGGTGAGAACATTGTCAGAGAAGGAGGGATAGAAATAGAGAGGAGCCGGTGAGGTCACGTGTCGAGGCCCCTGTAGTGCAGGTGATCCATAGACGCACACTGGACTAGAGAACATAGATGAGGACGATGAGTCATCCCCTATATGCCTCTGCTTCTCCCTCTCCACGATTACTGAACTAGCTATGGTCTGAAAGTGCTGAAAGAGCAGTGGACCGGATTCAAACAAATACTGGCAGCGCAGTGTTTCCATTAGGAAAATGTGGCGGTGGACATTTAACCGGCCGGACCCACATCCATCTGTTGCGTAACCGGATTAGGGCGTCCACGCACGATTCTCAAAATGACATGTCTTAACAGGACATGCAACTCGTATGCAACAGCACGCATCATTCTTAATGAATTTCGATGAGCAATTTGAAGATGTTAGAATACATAGGCAGCAACTCCATAACGCTAGAGAAGCTTTCCCTAAAGTACATCGAATTAGATTGACCAAAATTATATAGCCTAGTCAGTTTACTCCTGTCTACACAGAAATAAATTCAAATCAGTCAAAATAGGCTACTACACCAGAAAGCATGATTTGGCCACAGAGGATCATTAGGAAAAAAATGATACTCGCATAGACTATAGTCAGAAGGGCCTGCAATTTGAGCAGAGCATGCGGCAAATACGAAATAGATGATTGTTGAGTTGCGACTGTCAGTGAAAAGCAGAGACTCCCAGCCAGGCATATCGCAATATTTAAAAATACAATCTAAAAAAAAAAACAGTTTGGAAAACAAATGGCTATTGCTGTAACGAGAAGACAATGAAAAGACTCCAATTTGTCTTTTAATTATCAAGATTCTCATCTTAATTGAGCGAAAAGTAGTACTCTTATTGACTGGCACCAGTGGAGAACATCGGCCATATTCACTGTCTTTATCAATGGGTCAGTGCCACTTTTGTTTGTATTTGGACAATCATTTCCTCCTCCAGGTTATATAGACGTCGTGTTTGTGTCGCTCCTTTCCGTAGGCCTAGTATATGGATCAGACAACGTTGTTTTCATGGATCTGTTTGTCAGTGTCAGCAGAGTAGCCTACCCTGTAATATGTCGTATTAAAAACGTTTCTGCTAATGTCTCCAGTCATATATAGTGTAGTAGAATTGCTTGAAATGTGTTTATAAAAAAAGAGGCCAACGTTTTCCAGTGCAAAAAAAGGAGAATAAATGTAGGATATAGCCTGCTATCTGATATAGCCTAGGCCTACCCTAAGCCACTACGACTATCCAATCTTCACAATAGGAATAGCAGACTATCTTCCATAAGTCTGCAAATGTGAGGATGCATGGAATGCCTGCCACTATAAAATGTGTATTTTTATGGTGAAAATGTGCTTTTCCAAACTTGAAACTCACACGCCGCCTATGTTAGAATAACTGCCCACATATACTTTTCCTCAGCCAACAAGACAAACAGCAAAATCAATAGCCTATGTCAATCTACTATCCCCCATAGTAGAAAAGTTGCCCTATTCTATTAGTCATCTTGTCGTTTGGTGCAAGAAAGATATAGCCTATTCCAAACAGACTCTGGGACAGTTTTTGGATGATAGATTCCAAATTCATACAACCAGTAGGCCTAGCTACATCCAAGTATAAGCGCAGCAATGCACACAAGGCAGTAGGCTACATGCGAATGAAAATATTGGTTAGAAACTCAGAAAGAGGGGAGATTTAAATATGCAACAACTAGCATGGGTTGCTAATGATAAGGATTGTGGCATTGGCTACTGGACAAATTAAATAAAGTTGATTTGAAAACCAATAGAACACGAGAGAAAAAGGCTATTGGTTTCAATGGCATATGGAAGTCTTTAGAAAATAATTGCCTGCACGTTTGGTTGGATTTTGCCTAGTCTAGTCAAGGTAAGACATGCCTCACAATATGTAGTAAAACGCTCAAGTTTCAAACAAATAAGGATATGTCTTCAAAACGGATACTGCCTCCAGTTCATTGCAAAGTGGTGTGTGATACGCTGAAGCCGGCCTAGTTGCCTATACACTTGAATGGCAAATGGGAAGCAAGCTTTAATTACCAGTTGAGAAATAAAAATGTATTTTTAATCGTGGCCATAGTTTTTTTTAAATGCGATTGGCTTTAGAATTGTTGTGCAATGACTGGTCTTACTAAAGCACATGTTTTACTCCAGCAGCAACAGACAGCTGTTTGAGCTGTATCAGCAACTCCCACGCTACATCGACTGGTATTTCAATCAATGAAGGATAAAATGCATTATTTCGCAAAGGGATTTTTTTCTCTCTCTCTCCCAGACAATTGGTTGGCACCAATAAAAAATTATATCGACCAAAAGCCGGCTATTACCGTCTAACGGAAACCCCGTGGCAAGTAAAGTCCAGGCCTGGAGCTCCCGCTGTGCACTCAGACAGCTCAGCCCACAGACAGATAGTACAATAAACACACACCCCAGACCAGCCGGTTACATAAGAGCGCCGCTCTGTTCTGCGCTGCACGGCCACCGCGCCAGATTATGCAACAGGTGCATATGTGCTGGCAGAGGTTAATCTTAAATCCATAGTCTTGTAAACTATGTTTAGTAAAATTGTGTTTACTAGTAATTACACATAGCTGTTATGACACAAAGCAAAAAGTCCATCCTACTACTCAAAGTCTATATTCCTGTCAGTTCCAACTGACAACACTAAAATCTATTCTGTTTACTCTCCAGCCATATTTCACTATTTATAAGCAGAGTGTCTGAAGAGAGAATAGCGGGTAATGATAAAATGAACCATCCGTCTCATGCTGTACTGCCCGGTGATAACTACCACCGGGTGATGGTGATAACTACCACCGGGTGATGACTACCACCGGGTGATGACTACCACCGGGTGATGACTACCACCGGGTGATAACTACACAGTGGGCAAAAAGGATTGTACTGATGTCATTAGAATGTATTTGATTAATTTGTGGACAGGTTGTATACTGGCTGTTTAAGGAAGTTCTCACGACCGTGGGACACAGAATTTACCTGAAAATGACTGAGGCCAGTCAGGTGTGGGTATTGAAGGGGGCCAGTTAGGTGTGGATGGGGGCAGGGTAGGCCTAATGGGAAGACTATGGGGCCTCAGTCCAGTGCAAAAGGAGTGCAGACACCTCAAATCATCAGAGATCATGGACCTTCTAAGTGAGCAGTGACTAGATCAGTGATCAGCAGGACAGGCTAAGGAAGGTGGGGGAACAGAGTAAATGGGCAGACATGCTAAGGTAACCTGCCCAAATGACTATCACCACGTAGCACACATCTATAGCCATGTAATGCTTTGAAAGGCTGGTCATAGCTCACATTAACACCCTCATCCCAGACACCCTGATCCCACTCCAATTCACATACCGCCCAACAAATCTACAGATGACCAATCTCTATTGCACTCCACACTGCCCTCACCCACCTGGACGAAAGAAAAACCTCTGTAAGAATGCTGTTCATTGACTACAGCTCAGCATTCAATGCCATAGTCCCCTCCAAGCTCATCACCAAGCTCAGGACCCTGGAACTGAACACCTCCCTCTGCACCTGGATCCTGGCCTTCCTGACAGGCCGCCCCTAGGCGGTGAGGGTTGACAACAACACATCCACCATGCTGACCATCAACATGGACTACCTGCATTGACCCTTTTTTGAACTCTTGCAATGACTATGCACACTCACTGGACTCTGTGTCCCTCGGCCACACACAATTTCACACTCATCACATACGGGGCGGCAGGTAGTCTAGTGGTTAGAGCGTTGGGCCAGTAACCAAAAGGTTGCTGGATCGAATCCCTGAGCTGACAAGGTAAAAATCAGTCGTTCTGCCCCTGAACAAGACAGTTAACCCACAGTCCCCCAGTAGGCCGTCATTGTAAATAAGAATTTGTTCTTAACTAACTTGCCTAGTTAAATAAAGGTAAAATTAAAAGACTCGACCCACACACTCACACATACTTTAACAAACTGACAACCCAACACACACATGCATACCGACGCCATACACTTTCACACATACGCTGCTACTACTGTTTATCTATCATGTTGCCTAGTCACATTACCCCTACCTACAGTACATAGCTACGTCAACAGACTCGGTACTGGTACTCCATGTTATTTTTACTTGTTATTGTCATTTACTGTGTATTTAATCCTTGTGTCACTATTTCAAATGTAAAAATACAAATAAATAATAATTATATATATCTCCTTAACCCTGCGTTGTTGGAAAAGACCCGTAAGTAAGCATTTCACTGTTGTTTACAAAGCAAGTGACAAATAACATTTGATTTGAGACCTAGGGTAGTATAGGGGCTGAGGAACAGTGTGTGCTAACTGAACTAGGGGCAAAAGTGCAGAGACCTAGGGTAGAGTATAGAGGCGAAGGTAGTGAGTAGGGGGTGATTGTGTGTACTGAATGAAAGGGGGGGGGGGGGGTAATAGGGCAGAGACCAGGATAGAGTACAGGGTTCTGGGATGAAGAGGAGAGGAGAGGGCGTCTATGTGCACCGACCTGGCAGACGTTGCACGTCCATGCGGAAGTCGTCCTTGAGGAAGAGGAAGCCCACGATGGAGAAGAGGTAGACCAGGATGAGGGCCAGCACAGCTGTGAGGACGATGGAGCGCCCATTACGCGTCACACTCTTGACCACATTCAGCAGGGTCTCCTCGCGGTTCAGCAGGTCAAAGAGCTGAGGGGCACAGACACAGTCAGACAGATACAGACACACATGAACACACAGCTGTAGGAGAGCTGTAGAGGAACCAGACATCACAAAGCTTCCGATTGGCAGCAATAGCAAAAGTAGGAGAGGATGTGTCTTTCTGAAACTGTGTCTGAAAAACCTGGTACAAGGAGGAACAAGGAAACCACAAAGCTAAACGACATAACCACACAACAACCACCTGCCATCATCACATGGCACCAAGAAAGGTCCAGACTTAAATCAAGATCATTGTCAAACGTCAATTTTAGGTTTCCCGAATAATAATCAAGTACTTTGAAGTTCAATGAATCCACTTTATTGAATTGAATGGATAACATTTTTATAAATGAGTAATAATGTCAAGCCTGGTCTTTTTTAAGTTTAATGGTGAAGTGCTGCAGAGAAGACCAGACAGAGAGATTGTTTCGACTAACCAGGAAGCTGTAGAAGAACTCGTGGACGAAGAGGCCCAGCATACAGACGATGACATAGCCCACGTGGTAGAGGAAGGGCATGTCCATGACCACCGGCTTGTAGCCCCGTGTGAACGTCCCCTGGTTGCCCACGAAGCTCACCAGGAACACAATCTTATTGAGGAGCTGGAGAGATGAGAGAGGAGAGGACTGAGCAATGGCTTCAATAGAAGACGATGCTGAAATCACAAGAAAATAGTTGTACACTATAGGCATGGGCAGAATATCGTAAACCGGGGTATTTGGAAAAAGCAAAGCTATGGGTTTTCAATATCATTAAAACTTTATTTGATGTTTATGTGAATATTTGTAGCTTCTTTTTAAGTAAGTACCTGCAGTCAACTTGCGCAATATGTTAGGAGATAAAGAACATTGCGTTCTTCATTTCACCTCACATTATTATGAAGCTTACAGTAGTCCCCAGTCACATGGTGTTTGTTTACAAGCACAACAACGAGAGACCGGAGCCTTGTGATCTAATTACAGTATGGAATTCACAACTAAATGTTTGCCAGCTAGATGACTTATAACTATTAAGTTAACTGTCTAAAATGTGCTGAATGCTTTGTAGTTGTGCATTTGGTTTGCTAATTTAGTAGCTAGTTAGCTATCTAGCTAAGCATTCGCTTGGTAACAGCAAAGAATTCCCTCCTGGATCAAGAGCCTTGCTGGCTAATATTTGTTTTGTGCCGCAAACTGCGAGTAGCATTTTGGAGTTACTTGTATAGTTTAGGTCAGAATCTTTACAAAATGCTCGCAATGCGCTCATTAGCATTTAGTTAGCATTCTCAATGGGATCTTAAATGTACTTGTTAGCATTGCTAACCTTCGGATTACAGAGTATCAGTGGGGTTTGAAAACAGCGCCCCTTGTGCCAAACTGGGATATTCGGTAATGAACACAAGGTCGGTATGAAGGCATGATAATCTGGATACCGCCCAATCCTAGTACACTGTACATTTACTTAAAAATATCTTGTCCGTATTTTACTTTTCTGTACTTTTTGCAAACAAATTGCCTCTTGGCAATAATAAAACCTCTATAATAGAATTCATTAATAACAGTAATTCTTATTTCCTGCCGTACACTACCAAAACCGGGAGCATCCCAGCCGTAGAGGGGTTGGGGTTAAGGGGTTTACTTTACTGACTTTATTGTCCCCATGGGGAAAATTAGTTGCAGTGTCATGTACGTTTAAAGTGTCATTTAAATAACAAAACAAATTGACAATACAACTTTCATAACAGTTACATACCAATAAAAAGAGACTAGCCTGCTGGCCTTACTGGGTGGATAGGAACATTAGCCTGCTGGCCTTACTGGGTCGATAGGAACATTAGCCAGAGCTATTTAGGAGGGATATCACACCTGGCACAAATGATTGTCTAGTTGTGTTTTTCCTGCCGAGGGGGTGCCCTATACCTGCGCCCACAGGGGAGCAGTTCAAAGTCCGGGTACAGGGGGTGGCTTGGGTCTAAAATGATTTTGTGAGCCTTGCGGAGGGCCCTGACCTTAAAGATCTCATCCAGACCTGTCTGTTTGACTCCAAGTACCTTGCTTGCTGTGGTGATAATCCTTCTCACCAAATTTCTCTGGCTGACAGTGGAATTGCAAAACCAACAAACAATAACAGTTGAAATACTCTCAATTAAAGATGTATAAAACAGAGTCAGTATAGTACAATTAACATTAAAAGATCCCAGCTTTTTCATAAAGTACAGTCTCTGTTGGCTCTTTTTGTAGATCAGGTCTGTACATTTACACCACTGAAGCTTATTGTCCAAGAGGACACCCAGGTTTTTGTATTCCTCTACAATCTCTATGTTCTGACCTCTGATAGATGTTGCAGAGGTAGGTGTTGTACGCTTCCTGAAGTCTATGCACATCTCTTTGGTCTTATTGGAATTGAGGACCAAGTGTGATTCGTCACACCACTCTACAAAGTAATTTAGGACCGGGCCATGATGTTCCTCGTCATCATGCAACAGTGTCATCAGCGACACTGCCTTGATCAGCGAACTTAACAAGGTGCCTGTCAGGATGGCGTAAAGTGTCTTGCTCATAGGCACACCGACAGTAGGTAGCACATGGGATATTGATGCTAGCAAACCTCCGGCTGCCGGCTAACTCCCACCAGATTTACCCCATCTGCCCTGAGATTCGAACCTAATACACTGCCCGCCTCTCTAACATCAAGGATATCATCACCCTCGGTAACTCTACTGTACTTACGTTGGCGGCGCCCAGTAACAAAAGGGTGGGGTCCAGGCCCAGTGTGTAGATGGAGCGCAGTATGACAGAGACCAGGAAGGGCCGGACACTCCCTGGTTTGGGAAGGATGAAGAGCATGGTGGTACACACCACCAACGCCACCCACAGCAGGATGGATACAAAGGGGGGCAGGATGCCTGGGGATGAGGTATACAAGCAAATGTCAACAACAACAAAGACAGATTAAGACATTAGCGCTGTTCAAAGAGGTGGCATTTGGATTCATGTATTATGCAACAGAGCTGAGTGCTTCATTATAGCCTGGTCCCAGACCTGTTTGTGCCGTCTTGCCAGTTGGGGACAAGGCTATAGCTAAGATGCAACTGCCAACTGGCTAGACAACACAAGCAGATCTGGGACCAGGATAGCACTTAGCTACACTTGGCGCAACACTATGTTCTCTTTAGGCTCTGCCTCGCTCTCTCACAATGGGCATGTC
The DNA here is from genome assembly GCF_901001165.1 of Salmo trutta. Lineage (NCBI taxonomy): Eukaryota > Metazoa > Chordata > Actinopteri > Salmoniformes > Salmonidae > Salmo > Salmo trutta. The sequence goes on from NC_042973.1 coordinate 39,525,078, forward strand.
CCAGTGACCCTCGTGCCCCTGTTAAATTCTGTCTTCTACTTACCACGCAAACCAACGTTCAGTATGAGTATCACACACGTGGTCATGCAGCAAACGCCATACAAGATCGGGACTTTCTCGCATCGTGACCTACCTAGTGCATTTTACATTTTAGTCATTTAGCAGACGCTCTTATCCAGAGCTACTTACAGTAGTGAATGCATACATTTCATACATTTTTCATACATTTTTCTCCCCGTACTGGTCCACCGTGGGATTCGAACCCACAACCCTGGCGTTGCAAACACCATGCTCTACCAACTGAGCCACACGGGACTACTATCATGACATACACAATCATGTCACAAGCACGCTTTAGCCTTTCCCCAAGAGGAACTGGCTGCAACTCACTAGTGGGTACCAGAGCCACTTGAGACCCTTTGGGAACTACTGGATCATGCTCATTAGGCACCACATGGAAGAAAGACTAACCAACAGGTAGGGATTACCTGAAATTGTCCAATGAGAAACGCTTGTTTTCATGTTCTGCTTGAAAATAAAAAAAACGATACCCCAATTTCGTGATAGCCAATAGGTAGTTACAGCTTTGTCCCATCGCTGCAACTCCCGTATGGACTCGGGAGAGACGAAGGCCGAGAGCCATGTCTCCTTTGAAACACGACCCCGCCAAGCCGCACTGCTTCTTGACACACTGCTTGCCTAACCCGGAAGCAACAGGAATCACTAGAACGCGATGGGACAAGGACATCCTGTCCGGCCAAACTCTCCCCTAACCTGGACGACGTTGGGCCAATTGTGCACCGCCTCATGGGTCTCAGAGACAACAGGGGTTCAAGCTGTAGAACCCAGGTCCTACATTTGAATATAAAAAATTGATTTTATCAAACAAAAATATGCTACATTTTATCTCTGGGACCCTCAGGATGACAAATCAGAGCAAGATTACTGAATGTAAGTACATTATTTACCATCAAAGGTGAATGTATCAAACCAGTTGCGGTGATACGTTTTTTGTTGTTGAGCACTCTCCTCAAACAATTGCATGGTATTTTTTCACTGCTATAGCTACTGTAAATTGGACAGTGCAGTTAGAATAACACGAATTTAAGCTTTTTGCCCATATAAGACATGTCTATGTCCTGGAAAGCTTGCTGTTACCTATGTCATGCTAGTCACATTAGCGTAAGTTAGCGCACGTTAGCATCAACCATCCCAGTATAGGGACACCGATCCCGTAGAGGTTATATCCTGTTGAGGCCAGGGGCAGTATTGAGAATTTTGGAAAAAAATATGTGCGCATTTTTAACTGCCTCCTACACCAACTCAGAAGCTAGAATATGCATATTATTGTTTAGGTTTGGATAGAAAACACTCTGAATTTTCTAAAACAGTTTGAATGGTGTCTGTAAGTATAACAAAACTCATATTGCAGGCAAAAACCTGTGAAAAATAGATTAAAAAAAATGAGAATTTTGTGACTGTACTATTTAGTGTCATTGTTTTAAAGATACCACAGTGAGAAAGGATTCAGTTCGCAACTCCTACTGCTTCCACTAGATGTCAACGATCTTTAGAAAGTTGTTGGAAGCATCTGTCATGAATACAGACCGAATTAGAAAGCTTACAAGTTGACACGTCATCACTTCATTTTTTGCGCTTGCGCATGAATCTGAGAAGAGTGCCTTTGTCATTATCGTTTATTCTAGACACTTGATAGGTTGTGTGAAAATATTACTGATGTTTACTGATGTTTCACGTTAAAAATGGACCAAAAGATTAATGCTAAACAACGTTTGACATGTTTAAACAAACGTAAATAGATTATTTACTAGGTTTTCTTTAGCTTTTCGACGTGACTTTACACTGCCCACCTCATTTTGTGGGAGCCTACTGAACGCTAACTATTTGGACATAAATTATGAACTTTGTCAAAAGAAACCACATTTGTTCTGGACCTGGGATCTCTGGCAGCGCCTTCTGATGGAGATAATCAAAGGTAAGGGGATATTTAGAATGTTATTATCGATATTAGATGATGCTAATGCTAACGGTATAGCTTAGCTTAGCTTAGCATATAGCTTATTGTTGTTAGCATAGTACCCAGTTTATGCAAAATGTGATTTCCCAGTAAAGTTATTTTGAGATCTGGCCATTCGGTAGCAATTACGAGATGATAATATATTATTCTTTGAATGACAATATTATAATTTACCAATGTTTTCGAATAGTAATTCCGTGATTTGTAATGCTGGATTCACTGGGTGCATTCGAGCCGAAAAAAATTCTGAATTTCACCGCGACTGTAAATGCTGTTTTTGGATATAAATATGAACTTGATGGAACTAAAAATGCATGTATTGTATAACATAATGTCCTATGAGTGTCATCTGATGCAGATTGTCAAAGGTAAGTGCATAATTCTAGCTAGTTTTCTGTCTGTTGATGCCCTTCTTTGAATTGGCTAAACATTACACGCAGCTATTGTCAATGTACTCTCCTCACATAACCTAACTTTATGCATTCTCCGTAATGCCTCTGAAAATCGGACAGCGTGGTTAGATTTAGGAGATATATCTTTCAAATGGAGGAAAATAGTTGATTATTTGATTTTTTGAAATGATTACTCTTGCAGTTTTGAATTCCCCGCCATGGTCACATGACAATGAATCCCAATACCGGGATAAGATCGGGATAAGATCCTCAACAGGTTTTAATAAGATTATTTCATTCATTCAGATCTAGGATGTGTTATTTTAGTGTTCCCTTTATTTTTTTGAGCAGTGTGTGTGTATGTATATATATATATATATGATGTCTGGTTGTCTTGTAGGCCTGCCTTACAACAGGCCTACAAGCCCTCAGTCCAGCCTCTCTCAGCCTATTGTGGACAATCTGAGCACTGATGGAGGGATTGTGCATTCCTGGTGTAACTCGGGCAGTTGTTGTTGCCATCCTGTACCTGTCCCGCAGGTGTAATGTTCGGATGTACCGATCCTGTGCAAGTGTTGCTACATCAGCTGTCCGTCCTGTCTCCCTGTAGCGCTGTCTTAGGCGTCTCACAGTACGGACATTGAAATGTATTGCCCTTGCCACATATGCAGTCCTCATGCCTCCTTGCAGCATGCCTAAGGCACGTTCATGCAGATGAGCAGGGACCCTGGGCATCTTTCTTTTGGTGTTTTTCAAAGTCTGTAGAAAGGCCTCTCTAGTGGCCTAAGTTTTCATAACTGTGACCTTAATTGCCTACCGTCTGTAAACTGTTAGTGACTTAATGACCGTTCCACAGGTGCATGTTCATTAATTGTTTATGGTTCATTGAACAAGCAAGGGAAACAGTGTTTAAACCCTTTACAATGAAGATCTGTGAAGTTATTTGGATTTTTCCAAATTATCTTTGAAAGACAGGGTCCTGAAAAAGGGGCATTTCTTTTTTTGCTCAGTTTGAGGTCCCACAGAGCAAAAACCAAGAAATGAGGTCGAAGGAATTGTCCGTAGTGCTCCGAGACAGGATTGTGTCAGCACAGACCTGGGGAAGGATACCAAAACATTTCTGCAGCATTGAAGGTCCCCAAGAACTCTGACACCCCAGAGTTCCTCTGTGGAGATGATATAACCTTCCAGAAGGACAACCATCTCTGCAGCACTCCACCAATCAGGCCTTTATGGTAGAGTGGCCAGATGGAAGCCACTCCTCAGTAAAAGGCACATGACAGGAGTTTGCCAAAAGGGACCTAAAGGACTCTGACCATGAGAAACAAGATTCTCTGATCTGATGAAACCAAGATTGAGCTCCTAGGCCTGAATGCCAAGTGTCATGTCTGTTTTTCAGCGGCAGGGAATAGGAGACGATTCGGGATTGAGGAAAAGCTGAATGGAGCAAAGTGAAGACATATCTTTGATGAAAACCTGCTACAGACTGCTCTGGACCACAGACTGGGGAGATGGTTCACCTTCCAACAGGACAAAGAACCTAAGAACACAGCCAAGACAACGCAGGAGTGGCTTCGGGACAAGTCTCTGAATGTCCTTGAGTGGCCAACCAGAGCCCGGACTTGAACCCAATTGAACACCTCTGGATCGACCTGAAAATAGCTGTGCAGCAATGCTCCCCATCCAACCTGACAGAGTTTGAGATGATCTGCAGAGAAGAATGGGAGAAACTCCCCAAATACATGTTTTCCAAGCTTGTAACGTCATACCAATGAGAATGAGAAAGAGGCGCTGAGAAAGAGGTGCTGGCAGTAAAGTGGGCTGCAGAAAGCCTGCGGCGCCACTTCACCCTCATCAGTGACCATGCTCCACTCCACATGCTCCACTCCACCTAGATGCATAGGGCTAAAGAGATGAACGCTCTAGTGATGCGGGAGTTTTTGAATCTCCAATCGTTTCACTTTGACTAAAAACACAGATCACGGAAGAAAATGGGAAATGTGGATGTGTTATCCCGCATGCATGCCTATTTTGCTAAGGCAGCCCGTCCTAGGGGGGTCGAAGGTACAGGGGAGATGTGTGGCAAAGAAGGGGGGGTGAGTGATAAATGGCAGATATGTGAGGGGAGAACTAATAAAAGGGCTCTGCCCTCACTAAAATGGCCACCCCGACCAGAACTACAGATCACAAAATGTCTGACTGCCAAAAACTACAATCCCCATAAGCAAGGGGAACGCTCGGAAGGTGGGGCCGACCCAAATCAAATTTATTTATATTGCCCTTCTTACATCAGCTGATATATCAAAGTGCTGTACAGAAACCCAGCCTAAAACCCCAAACAGCAAGCAATGCAGGTGTAGAAGCACAATGGCTAGGAAAAACTCCCTAGAAAGGCCAAAACCTAGGAAGAAACCTAGAGAGGAACCAGGCTATGAGGGGTGGCCATTCCTCGTCTGACTGTGCCGGGTGGAGATTATAACAGAACATTGCCAAGATGTTCAAATGTTCATAAATGACCAGCATGGTCAAATAATAATTATCACAGTAGTTGTCGAGGGTGCAACAAGTCAGCACCTCAGGAGTAAAGAGTATCATTGAGAGTATCTCTACCGCTCCTACTGTCTCTAGAGAGTTGAAAACAGCAGGTCTGGGACAGGTAGCACGTCCGGTGAACAGGTCAAGGTTCCATAGGCAGAACAGTTGAAACTGGAGCAGCAGCACGGCCAGGTGGACTGGAGCCAGCAAGGAGTCATCATGCCAGGTAGTCCTGAGGCATGGTCCTAGGGCTCAGGTCCTAGGACCTAGGTCCTAGGAAAGAGAGAATTAGAGAGAGCATACTTAAGTTCACACAGGACACCGGATAAGACAGGAGAAATACTCCATGTATAACAGACTGACCCTAGCCCCCCGACACATAAACTACTGCAGCATAAATACTGGAGGCTGAGACAGGAGGGGTCAGGAGACACTGTGGCCCCATCCGATGATACCCCGGACGAGGCCAAACAGACAAGATATAACCCCACCCACTATGCCAAAGCATAGCCCCCACACCCGCAGATAAGGGGTTAAGACAAACCAGGAAGAGAGAGACCAAGGAGCTGGGGATCTGTGAACCATAGAGAAAGAGACATTTTATATCGGCTGGATTTACCGTGTATGACCTGGACTGTTTGGACTTACCTGTTGGCGTTTAGACCTGGACCTACTGAGAATCCAATTCGTGTCCCGAACCCTGCTATCCTTGACCACACCTGCAGCCTGGGTGGAGAATCCACCATACAGGTACTGTCCTGTTTGAAAGAACTCTCATTCAGGGGTGCTTTTTGGTGACCCGAGCATTCTTCTCCTTAGCCCTATGCATATGGGTGAGTGGAGCATGGTCACTAATGAGGGTGAAGTGTCGCCTTAGCAGGTAGTATTTCAGGCTTTCTAGAGCCCACTTTACTGCCAGCGCTTCTTTCTCAACGACTGAATAGTTGGTCTCCCGTGGTTCCAGCTTCCTGCTTTATAACAGCATGGGGTGTGTTCTACCTCTTGGGAGAGCGCGGCTCCCAAGCCGACCTCTGAGCGCAAGTTCGTTGTTCAGATGGATGCCTCAAAGTCTGGTACCACCAGCACTGGATTACAGCAGAGAGCCTCCTGTAATGTTCTAAATGCTTTGGTGGCCTTTTCATCCCATGTTTGGCCCTCTGGCTCTAGTCATGTCGGTGAGTGGGGCGACCACTGTGGCATAACTTGGGATGAACTTCCGGTAGTAACCGGTAAACCCTAGCAAAGCTCGAACCTGCTTCTTATTTACTGGTTTCGGCCATCCTCGAATTGCCTAGACCTTCTTAAGTTGGGGTTTGATTAACCCTCTTCCCATGGTGTATCCCAGATACTCGGTTTCCTCTAACCCCAAGTAACACTTGGCAGGGTTCGCCGTGAGCCCTGCCTTCCTAAGGGCATCTAGCTATGCCTCTACCCGGGGTACGTGGCATTCCCAATCTGGGCTGTAAATCCTCACGTCATCTAACTAGGCTGCGGCGTAAGCTCGGTGCGGTTTTAGGACTTGGTCCATTAGCCGTTGAAAGGTGGCTGGGGCCCCGTGTAAGCCAAATGGCATGACAGTGTATTGAAACCATCAGGGGTTGCAAAGGCTGTCTTTTCTTTGGCTCTGGGGGTCAGAGGAATTTGCCAGTAACCTTTGGCTAGGTCCAGGGTCGTAATGTACCGAGCTTTACCAATTTTCTCCAATAGTTCATCTACTTGGGGCATGGGGTAGGCATCAAACTTGGAGATTTCATTTACCTTCCGAAATTTATTACACAACCGCTAGGAGACCATCACAATTGGGCTAAACCACTCAATATGTGACTCTTCAACCACTCCATGTGCCAACATTTTCTCAGTTTCTGCTCTAATCACAGCTTGTCAAGCATCGGGTACCCGATATAGCCTCATGCTCACTTTTCTCCCTGGTAGGGAAACAATATCATGAGCCATAACCTTCATTCGGCCTGGTATCCCTGAAAGCACATCTCTGTTTTTCTGGATCAGGGTCTTCTGGTGCTTGTGCTGGGGACAGAGTATTCCAAGATTATTTCATTCATTCAGATCTAGGATGTGTTATTTTAGTGTTCCCTTTATTTTTTTGAGCAGTGTATATATATATATATGTCTCTTTCTCTATGGTTCACAGATCCCCCAGCCCCTTCTCTCTCTTCCTGGTTTATCTTGGTCCTTTATTCCTTTATCTGTGGGTCGGGTCCACCTTCCGAGCGTTCCCCTTGCTTCTTGGGATTGTAGGTTTTGGCGGTCGGCCAATTTGTGATCTGTAGTTCTGGTCGGGGTGGCCATTTTAGTGAGAGGGCAGAGAACGTTTATTAGTTCTGCCCTCACATATCTGCCATTTATCACTCTGCCCCCTTCTTTGCCACACACACACACACACACACACACACACACACACACACACACACACACACACACACACACACACTCCCACTCCCTACCAGTCAAAAGTTTTAGAACACCTGCTCATTCAAGGGTTTTTCTTTATTTTGACTATTTTCTATAAAACTATCAAATAACATATGGAAACATGTAGTAACCAAAAAAGTGTTAAAAAGATCAGAATATATTTAATATTTGAGATTCTTCAAATAAGCCACCCTTTGCCTTGATGACAGCTTTGCACGCTCTTGGCATTCTCTCAACCAGCTCCATGAGGTAGTCATCTGGAATGCATTTCAATTAACAGGTGTGCCTTATTAAAAGTTCATTTGTGGAATTTCTTTCCTCCTTAAAGTAATGATGGTCTGTTGTTTCTCTTTGCTTATTTGAGCTGTTATTGCCATAATATGGACTTGGTATTTTACCAAATAGGGCTATCTTCTGTATACCACCCCTACCTTTTCACAACACAACTGATTTGCTCAAAAGCATTAACCTCTCTAGGGGGTGTGGGACGCTGCCGTCCCACCTGGCCAACATCCAGTGAAATTGCAGAGTGCCAAATTCAAAAACAGAAATACTCATTATAAAAATTCATGAAACATACAAGTGTTATACATCGGTTTAAAGATTAACTTCTTGTTAATCCAACCACGGTGTCAGATTTCAAAAATACTTTACGGCCGAAAGCAAACCATGCGATTATTTGAGAACAGCGCCCGGCAGACAAATCATTACAAACAGTAACCAGCCAAGTAGACGAGTAACAAAAGTCAGAAATAGCGATAAAATGTATCACTTACCTTTGATGATCTTCATATGGTTACACTCACAAGACTCCCGGTTACCCAATAAATGTTTGTTTTGTTCGATAAAGTTCCTCTTTATATCCAAAAACCTCCGTTTTGTTAGCGCGTTTTGTTCAGTAATCCACTGTCTCAAACAACATCCGGTGAAATTGCAGAGCGTGAAACTCAACATAACAGAAATTCTCATAATAAACATACATAAAAAGATACAAATGTTATACACCAGCTTAAAGATAAACTTCTTGTTAATCCAATCGCTGTGTCAGATTTCAAAAAGGCTTTACGGCGAAAGCAAACCATGCGATTATCTGAGAACAGCGCCCAGCAGACAATTCATTACAAACAGTTAGCAGCCAAGAGGAGTAACAAAAGTCAGAAATAGTGATAAAATGTATCACTTACCTTTGATGATCTTCATATGGTTGCACTCCCAAGACTCCATGTTACACAATAAATGTTTGTTTTGTTCGATAAATTCCCTCTTTATCTTCAAACAAAAACCTGGTGCGTTTTCAGTAATCCATTGGAACAAAGCGCGGTCACAACAGACAGACGAAAAATATAAAAAGTACCATAAAAGTTCATAGAAACATGTCAAACGATGTTTATAATCAATCAGGTTGTTTTTGTCATAAATAATCGATCATATTTCAACCGGACAATAGCGTCGTCAATAGAAAAGGAAAAACAAGAAAGGCACGCTCCCGGTCACGCGCAGGACTCATGTCTGGAATTTTCCTCTGTCATCTCATTGAAAGTGGTGTTTCTCCCTCATTTTTCAGAGTAAAAGCCTGAAACAATGCCTAAAGACTGGCCACATGTAGTGGAAGCCATAGGGATCGTGAACTAGGTCATAAGTCTTTGTATGGTGGATAGGCTTTCAATGGAAAACAGGCATTTCTAAATAATAGCACATCCTGGATGGATTTTCCTCAGGTTTTCGCCTGCCATATCAGTTCTGTTATACTCACAGACATTATTTTAACAGTTTTGGAAACTTTACAGTGTTTTCTATCCAAATCTACCAATTATATGCATATCCTATCTTCTGGACCTGAGTAGCGGGCAGTTTACTTTGGGCACGCTTTTCATCCAAAATTCCGAATGCTGCCCCCTACCCCAGTGAGGTTAATATTAAATACTTTTTTTTTACATAGTTGAATGTGCTGACAACAAAATCACACAAAAATAAATCAATGGAAATCCAATTTATCAACCCATGGCGGTCTGGATTTGGAGTCACACTCAAAATTAAAGTGGAAAACCACACTACAGGCTGATCCAACTTTGATGTAATGTCCTTAAAACAAGTCAAAATGAGGCTCAGTAGTGTGTGTGGCCTCCACGTGCCTGTATAACCTCCCTACAACGCCTGGGCATGCTCCTGATGAGGTGGCCGATGGTCTCCTGAGGGATCTCCTCCCAGACCTGGACTAAAGCACCCGCCAACTCCCGGACAGTCTGTGGTGCAACGTGGTGTTGGTGGATGGAGCGAGACATGATGTCCCAGATGTGCTCAATTGGATTCAGGTCTGGGGAACGGGCGGGCCAGTCCATAGCATCAATGCCTTCCTCTTGCAGGAACTGCTGACACACTCCAGCTACATGAGGTCTAGCATTGTCTTGCATTAGGAGGAACCCAGGGCCAACCGCACCAGCATATGGTCTCACAAGGGGTCTGAGGATCTCATCTCAGTACCTAATGGCAGTCAGGCTACCTCTGGCGAGCACATGGAGGGCTGTGCGGCCCCCCAAAGAAATGCCACCCCACACCTTGATTTACCCACCGCCAAACCGGTCATGCTGGAGGATGTTGCAGGCAGCAGAACGTTCTCCACGGCGTCTCCAGACTCTGTCACGTCTGTCACATGTGCTCAGTGTGAACCTGCTTCATCTGTGAAGAGCACAGGGCGCCAGTGGCGAATTTGCCAATCTTGGTGTTCTCTGGCAAATGCCAAACGTCCTGCAGGGTGTTGGGCTGTAAGCACAACCCCCACCTGTGGACGTCGGGCCCTCATACCACCCTCATGGAGTCTGTTTCTGACCGTTTGAGCAGACACATGCACATTTGTGGCCTGCTGGAGGTCATTTTGAAGGGCTCTGGCAGTGCTCCTCCTGATCATCCTTGCACAAAGGCGGAGGTAGTGGTCCTGCTGCTGGGTTGTTGCCCTCCTACGGCCTCCTCCACGCCTCCTGATGTACTGGCCTGTCTCTTGGTAGCGCCTCCATGCTCTGGACACTACGCTGACAGACACAGCAAACCTTCTTGCCACAGCTCGCATTGATGTGCCATCCTGGATGAGCTGCACTACCTGAGCCACTTGTGTGGGTTGTAGACTCCGTCTCATGCTACCACTAGAGTGAAAGCACCGCCAGCATTCAAAAGTGACCAAAACATCAGCCAGGAAGCATAGGAACTGAGAAGTGGTCTGTGGTCACCACTGCAGAACCACTCCTTTATTGGGGGTGTCTTGCTAACTGCCTATAATTTCCACCTGTTGTCTATTCCATTTGCACAACAGCATGTGAAATTTATTGTCAATCAGTGTTGCTTCCTAAGTGGACAGTTTGATTTCACAGAAGTGTGATTGACTTGGAGTTTCATTGTGTTGTTTAAGTGTTCCCTTTATTTTTTTGAGCAGTATATATATATATATATATAAATAATACACACACACACACACACACACACAGTTGAAGTCGGAAGTTTACATACACCTTAACCAAATACATTTAAACTCAGTTTTTCCACAGTTCCTGACATTTAATCCAAGTAATAATTCCCTGTTTTAGGTCAGTTAGGATCACCACTTCATTTTAGCCCTTTCATGCATGAGTTCCAAATATCTCTAACGGTTGCCCCAGCGCAAGTTTTTTTATGCACGTGATGTTAGAACGTTCTCTCCATTCCGGAATGTGATTGTTACATAAACAACAACACTGAATGGCTCAGAGTGGGAGTGAGAGGTTACTGTGATTGACTGCCTGCACGCGCCATTTGTATCAATAAATCACTATCAGAAAATGTTTTGTGTGGTATTATTGGTATATTTACTATTTTATTCACGTTTTTCAATTACCGGTGATAAATCATGTGTTCCGATTTTTGCATAATTGTAATGGGCGCATAGTATGTGTGTAAAATAATGTTTTTAAGGTTGTACTGATTATGATGAGCTAAGCTAATTCCAGCTATGTGTATGGAGCCATGTTTGTTGACATACAATGGGCTAACAATGCATTCTGGGTTTCACGTAATCGTCTGTTTGACCAAAAATGTTATAACAAAATGAGGTGAGTAAGAGTTCACTCATTTTTTGAGGACTTCTGGAAATGAATGGTGGGATGTGAACAACGGTAGATGACACACCCCTTCAATATGCATACTATAAACAGACCAAACTCATCTTGTCTTCTCTTATTATCTTCGGTTTCTGTGAGAAAAAAATGCATGGCTGCGCGCTGAAACTAATCGACGGATTACTTTCGATTTCTAGAAAGTGTTTTACCTAATTATTTCAATCAATGGTGAGCTCACCCGTGATGTGATTAATTATACATAGTAATTGCTATTAGCTAATTCATATTGTAGTTTATGTCAGCCGAGAGTTACAAAATATGACTGCTTGTGTTGGGTCAATCTTTCCTCAGTTAGCGCTAGGACAAATGTAGCCTACATTTTTCCGGTTAAGATGATTGTGTTGTGCTATATATACACTTCTGTGAATATCTGAACATTGCATCCAAAAATAAACTGCTCACATTCTGGATATAACTTTGTAAGGACTGTGTTTGTGTAAATAGTGTGTCCAGCTCAAATGCTGATTGTTGTGTCATTCGAAACTGGCCGTTCTAAATAAGCATTCTAAATGAGTGTTCTAATCACACGGGGTGTGATCGTACGCTTCAGGGACCACTGTAGAATGATCACACCCCGTGTGATGGTACGTGTGAAAGGGTTAAGAATGTGAAATGTCAGAATAATAGGAGAGAATTATTTATTTCAGCTTTTATTTCTTTCATCACATTCCCAGAGGGTCAGAAGTTTACATACACTCAATTAGTATTTGGTAGCATTGCCTATAAATTGTTTAACTTGGGTCAAATGTTTTGGGTAGCCTTCCACAAGCTCCCCACAATAAGTTGGGTGAATTTTGGCCCATTCCTCCTGACAGAGCTGGTGTAACTGAGTCAGGTTTTTAGGCCTCCTTGCTCGCACACGCTTTTTCAGTTCTGCACACAATGTTTCTATAGGATTGAGGTCAGGGCTTTGTGATGGCCACTCCAATACCTTGACGTTGTTGTCCTTAAGCCTTTTGCCACAACTTTGGAAGTATGCTTGGTGTCAATGTCTATTTAGACGACCCATTTGCGACCAAGCTTTAACTTCCTGACTGATGTCTTGAGATGTTGCTTCAAAATATCCACATCAATTTCCTACCTCATGATGCCATCTATTTTGTGAAGTGCACCAGGCCCTCCTGCAGCAAAGCACCCCCACAACATGATGCTGCCACCCCCGTGCTTCACAGTTGGGATGGTGTTCTTCGGCTTGCAAGCCATCCCCTTTTTCTATAAACTTAACGATGGTCATTATGGCCAAACCGTTCTATTTTTGTATTATCAGACCAAAGGACATTTCTCCAAAAAGTACGATCTTTGTCCCGATGTGCAGTTGCAAACCCCAGTTTTGGAGCAGTGGCTTCTTCCTTGCGGAGTGGCCTTTCAGGTTATGTCGATATAGGACTCGTTTTACTGTGGATATATTTACTTTTGTACCTGTTCCCTCCAGCATCTTCACAAGGTCCTTTGCTGTTGTTCTGGGATGGATTTGCACTTTTCGCACCAAAGTACGTTAATTTCTAGGAGATAGAACTCGTCTCCTTCCTGAGCGGTATAACGACTGCGTGGTCCCATGGTGTTTATACTTGCGTACTATTGTTTGTACAGATGAACGTGGTACCTTCAGGCGTTTGGAAATTGCTCCCAATGATGAACCAGACTTGTGGAGGTCTACAATTTATTTCTGAGGTTTTGGCTGGTTTCTTTTGATTTTCCCATGATGTCAAGCAAAGAGGCACTGAGTTTGAAGATAGGCCTTGAAATACATCCACAGGTACACCTCCAATTGACGTCAATTAGCCTATCAGAAGCTTCTGAAGCCATGACATCATTTTCTGGAATTTTCCAAACTGTTTAAAGGCACAGTCAACTTAGTGTAGGTAAACTTCTGACCCACTGGAATTGTGATACAGTGAATTATAATTGAAATAATCTGTCTGTAAACAATTGTTGGAAGAATTACTTGTCATGCACAGAGTAGATGTCAAAACTATAGCTTGTTAACAAGACATTTGTGGAGTGGTTGAAAAACGAGTTTTAATGACTCCAACCTAAGTGTATGTGAACTTGCAACTTCAACTGTATGTCGCTGCTAAATTAATATAGGGGAAACACTGGTAACCATGTTCCCTAATGAATAAGACCCTGCTGTACGCCAGTAGAAAATCTCACCTTCATCTTCGCCATCACCGAAGGGGTAGAAGAGAGCCACGGCCACGTTGACCAGCACTGCCAGGTAGAAAGAGATGCTTCCCCACAGAGAGATGTGCCGAGAGAACCAGAACAGAGCAAGGTTATCTGAACAGACACAGGGGACATCTGGTTAATACCCGTATATCACAATAAGCATGGAAATGTCACCTTAGAAAGAGATTCCAGAATGTTTTGTCAGTGTAAATCTCAGTCTCTTACTGCGTATCTTCTTCTGCCAGCGCATCTCGTTGTAGAGGTCGTCGAACTGCGTGAAGAAGTCATTGACCTTGCTGCCTTGGTCGTCCCTCTCGGTGGTGGTAAACACTCGCGTTTTGGACTCCTCTGTCAGGTACTCACAGATGTTGGGCACTGGGAACACTATTTGCTCCATTGTGCGGTCGTGACGCACAATCTGAAGAAACAACATGATATGATGATAACTCTAAGACTAAGAACAAAAATTAGCTGTACTTTCAGGTAGGCTTGGGCGGTATACCGTATATCAAGGTATTATGCCGACGGTATAATTTGGGGTGCTTGCGTGATACAGTTATAAGCATTGGTGTAAGTTAACTATCTAAGATGTGCTAAATATATCATCTCCAGCTCAAGGCTCCAGTTACTGTATGCATTTGGTTTGCTAACTTGCTAGCTATGTGACTAGCTAGCCTACATTTGTTTTGTGCATAAAAACAAACAAAAACGACTGCTGGTTATACCGTATGCCTCGTTATGATGAGGAAGTGTATGAAGGTATGAAAATCTGGATACCGCTCAACCCTACTTTCAGGGGTATATCTAATAGCATGTTTTAGCAACAAATCGGACAAACAGCAGACTTTGACCACAATCACTCAATCAAAGACAGACCACTAGTTATCTGCTGGCATCATCTCAATGAATGCTTGTTACCATTGCATAATAACCCCTTTGGATTCATTGTTGATTAAGCCACGCAAGAGTCAACAAAATATGATACTCTTGGGTGTATGTCCGATTTGTTGCTAGAACATGCTATTAGATAAACAGCAGACTTTGACCACAATCACTCAATCAAAGATAGACCACTAGTTATCTGCTGGCATCATCTCAATGAATGCTTGTTACCATTGCATAATAACCCCTTTGGATTCATTGTTGATTAAGCCACGCAAGAGTTAACAAAATATGATACTCTGGTGTGTATATACACATATACACTTAATCAACAATGAATCCAAAGGGGTTATTATGCAATGGTAACAAGCATTCATTGAGATGATGCCAGCAGATAACTAGTGGTCTGTCTATGATTGAGTGATTGTGGTCAAAGTCTGCTGTTTGTCCGATTTGTTGCTAGAACATGCTATTAGATATACCCCTGAAAGTAGGGTTGAGCGGTATCCAGATTTTCATATCTATATATATATTTGATCTAATAGCCTGTTATAGCATTAACAAATATATATTTTAAAAAAGGGCAAAAGAGGCCTGTAGCTTTCCAGAGGGCAAAAACTGGTTAAAAGAAAGTCATTATGGTGTAATTTCAACCAGTATTCCCTGCTGGGTTGGGACAATGGGATGCGATGAACACTGTCTGGATGAGGCCTACCTCTATCTGAGCGGTGTGGTTGGCATAGTAACTGAGGGCGTCTTCTCCCTCTATTTTATGGCTCAGCAATAGCCCCGTCGCTGGCGGCCTCAAGCTCTGCTGCAGGAACTTACTGTGTCTGGCCAGCTGGAACACACAGTACAGCCACTCAGTCAACACAGTACTTTCACTATGTATTACAGCTCTGAGTTACCCCATCCATTTGATCATCTGATTTGTTTGTAACTTCGTAACAAATGTCTAGCAATGTAAAACACGCACAGAGTATACCAAATATTAGGAACACCTTTCCCCCCTCAAAACAGCTTCAATTCATCAGGGCATGGACTCTCTTCAAGGTCTCGAAAGCATTCCACAGGGATGATTCCAATGCTTCTCACAGTTGTGTCAAGTTGGCTGGATGTCCTTTGGGTGGTGGACCATTCTTGACACACACGAGAAACTGTTGAGTGTAAAAAAGCCAGCAGCTTTGCAGTTCTTGACACAAACCGGTGCGCCTGGCACCTACTACCATACCCCAATCAAAGACACAAATCTTTTGTCTTGCCCATTCACCCTCTGGATGGTACGCATATAAAATTGATGACTCAATTGTCTCAAGGCTTAAAAATCCTTCTTCAGCATGTCTCCCCTCTTCATCTACAATGATTGAAGTGGATTTAACAAGTGACATCAATAAGGGATCATAGCTTCACCTGGTCAATCTATGTCATGGAAAGAGCAGGTGTTCTTAATGTTTTGTATACTCAGCGTATATTGAGAGGATATGTCTGTGTGTGTGTGTGTGTGTGTGTGTGTGTGTGTGTGTGTGCGTGCGCACGTCCATGCGTGCCAATGTGGGAGAGTAACACAGATGGTCTAATTGTCAAGGAGAAACATGAGATGTAAAGGGATACAGTCCTTACAGTGAAACAGACCAGTGAGAGATCAATGCCATTCAGTGAGGCATTCGGCATTAAATCACCAAGTGGAGACATCATTCCCCAATCTGCTCAATTCCAAGTCTCTGTTGTTGACACTGTACTACTTATCCACTCTATCCAATGATGGATCAGGCTGCCTGTCTACTGCTCCTTCTGTGGTGATATAGACATCAGTGAGGGAGACAAATGATACAGTTGTCAGCTGTGATGCGGGTGATTCTCAGCTGACTATGTCAGACACAGCAGATGTTCAGAAGTGTGGTGGCTTTTACTGATAAACAGGAACAAAGACATTCTTGGGTTGTGTGTATATAGAAATGCTTGAGGCAGGAGTGTGGTATCTATGGTATGTTCATTTGCATATGTGGGGTTATACAATGGGGTGGAGTGTGTGTGTGAACTTCTGTCCGCGCTCATGTGTGTACGTGTTATTTCAGAAGTACAAATAGCCAGCCCAGGAGACCTCGGTGGTCATGATGAAACCAGTCAGTTGGTGGGGCAGAAATACCCTCTGTCTGTCTGTCTGACACTCGGTTCGATTGTGAGTAAAAGACAGAAGTGAAAAACGCGTTTGACCCTGTCTGCCCTTTCTACAGAGACAGACACACGTCTCTGTGTGGGTTTTCACTATGACTCAACACAGGAACTGAACCATCTATTCCATTGAAAGTCACATCCATGATCACCTACTGAAATTACATAGAACTAGACTATATAACCACAACTACAGACAAGAATAAGTAGACTTACCTGGCGGGACAGTAAGAGTGTGACACTGATGTACTTATTGGGCCCTTTTTAAAGCACGAATATACATGGTGCACAAAATCTCTCCCACACACTCAATTATGCATGCTAAAAACACACACACACACGTCATGGTGTTACCTGGTGGGCCAGGATGTAGATGTTGTGTCCTACGTCTTTAGGTTTGATCTGGTCTCCTATAGCGTTCTCCTCAGCCTCACTTTCCAGCCCCTGGGCATATGCCTCCTTCATCACATCCACCTGGAACACACATTGTCAGTACGGTGTGTGTGTGTGTGTGTGTGTGTGTGTGTGTGTGTGTATGTAGAGAGCCACTCACCAGCTCCATGGGTCTCATCTTGTAAAGGATCTTCTCGGCATTCTCGCTGTCATGGCGACTCTCCATGATTGCCAGCAGCAGCTTGGAGGCGTTGCTCTAGCACACAGAGAGCATGTCACAATACGATCACATCCTAACCCACTACACAATCATCTACGTTACCGGGAGGAAACAGACTTCAAATCAGTTCTAAAGTAATGAATGAACTGATGGATAGCCGAGATTACACTGAGGAAAGACATTTCTGAAAGAAAGGAAGAAAGAAATCGTGCATTCCTCCCTCACTAACATCTCAGCGGATATCACACTGTAAGGCCATAACTACACAGGACAATTGGGACTATTAACAACAAATGTACTCTCAAATGATTGTCATTGATTGTGATAACTTTGTGCGTCAAGTATGAATGTGTGTATAGGGCTGGATGGTATACCTATACAATATTCATGTAGGTATAATGGGCTACTTCTCTGCTGCTTATCCAGCCATTGACTTCCACTGAACATGAGAAGGGGTCTGATATAGAGGCATGCTAACCTTGAGTTCCAGTACCAGGTCCAGTCGATGCTTCCCTAATGGGTTGACGGGGTTGACTATTAGAGCTATGATGATGTCGATGCCGTTGGACTCGTGCTTGGCTATACAGGACTGGGACAACAATAGGTTAGTTAGTGAGTGAGTGAGTGAGTGAAAGGTTAACTTTAAATGAGAACAACCATCATTGATCTAAAGAGATTGTTTAAATGACAAAACCCCAGGTACAATAACTCGACAATAACCTTAGGGATTCTTGAATATCGGGACAATCTTTGTACGTCAGGGGACATTTTGTATTTTGTGGCATCATTTGAGCTAAACAGTTAGATTTCGTGCAATTTTATAAAGGGGAAAGAGTTGTGTTTAGAACGTTCCAAATATTTTACATTTATACATTTCCATGTCGGCTCTTTGACCGGAAATGGACTTGTACGAAGCAAGGTTCTGTCGTGTCTTTGGGGCACCATTAAACTGAAGACATGTTTATCAAATAACTCCCTGTTATTATTATTATTACGGGTTAACCCTAAAGTCATAATTTTCCTAATATAACTTTCCTATATTATAACAATATATATTATATTATAGTATCTGACCGATTATCTTCTGGTTTAAATGGTGTATTCTTTACCTCGTCCAGTCTCATTCCAAACGTTGTAAATTGTTGTTATCTGCACGAACCCAGTCTTCACTAAGTCATCCATACATCAATTGTCTTAAAATCATTTATTTACTAAACTAAGTAATTCACAGAAAGAATACAAACAGTAGTTTGGGGGGGGTTAGTAGGGGTTATATCCTGCCTGTTTGGCCCTGTCCGGGGGTATCATTGGATGGGGCCACAGTGTCTTCTGATCCCTCCTGTCTCAGCCTCCAGTATTTATGCTGCAGTAATTTATGTGCTGGGGGGCTAGGGTCAGTCTGTTTCATCTGGAGTATTCTCTTGTCTTATCCGGTGTCCTGTGTGAATTTAAATATGCTCTCTCTAATTCTCTCTTTCTCCCTTTCTTTCTTTCTCTCGGAGGACCTGAGCCCTAGGACCATGCCTCGGGACTACCTGGCATGATGACTCCTTGCTGTCCCCAGTCCACCTGGCCATGCTGCTGCTCCAGTTTCAACTGTTCTGCCTGCGGCTACGGAACCCTGACCTGTTCACCGGACGTGCTTGTTGCACCCTCGACAACTACAATGATTATTATTATTTGACCATGCTGGTCATTTATGAACATTTTAACATCTTGACCATGTTCTGTTATAATATCCACCCGGCACAGCCAGAAGAGGACTGGCCACCCCTCATAGCCTGGTTCCTCTCTAGGTTTCTTCCTAGGTTTTTGGCCTTTCTAGGGAGTTTTTCCTAGGGAGTTTTTCCTAGCCACCGTGCCTCTTTCACATGCATTGCTTGCTGTTTGGGGTTTTAGGCTGGGTTTCTGTACAGCACTTTGAGATTTCAGCTGATATACGAAGGGCTATATAAATAAATTTGATTTGATTTGATTTTGATTTAGTTATCGTCACAAAGAAATGGTAGAGTAATGTGCCCTAGTGGGCTAAACCGGCATGGCGGCTTGTTAAACAAAGGGTGATAAAGAGCAGCTGATGAGGCACAACAGAGTTCATTAATATTAACAATTGATATGCTAATCCTTTGCACATGAACGCTCACTCATTCGGGAACAATTGCAATCAATATATATTTACGCTCAGTGTGTCGTCGGGATCCTTGTTGGAGAGTTTTTGTCCTGATGGAGAGTTTTTGTCCGCGTTCTCTCTCTTAGAATGGATCTTTCAAAGTGACATTCGTTCATGTCGTTATAGAATGGATGTTTCGTCGGTCTTCGCGTTCAATGATACCAAATTTCTAGCTGCAGACTATTAATTAATATCAAAGACTTGTTATTATTCTGTCGGTATCGATAGTCTAAAAGTTTAACCACGTGGTATGGTTAAACTTCAGTAGAGGAATGCATGGTCAAACCTTGGCTCTCTCTTCTGAGGTAAGCTGGTCTGAAGAAAGAAATTCTGGGTGGGGGTTTTATATTGAACATAGAAAAGCCTGTCACATGACGCCTTGTCCTGTCTGTGTCCCTGGGGGCGTGCCGATGACTTAGTTAAGCTTTTGAACAGAAATACAATTCTCTCACATTAACATAGCATCTCAACATATTCCAAATAGCTTTATCCTTATTAATACATTTGATACAACCATTTATAATAGCTGAGGCTATTATATAAACATTATTATGGTAATATGGCAATATTGTCTCTCATGGGTTTCATAAAATTGTACCAAGAGGACCAGTTCGTAGCTGGATTCTTCACCGATCTTTAATACCTTTGTCACGTCCTGACCCGCAGATGGAGCTGTTGTAGTAGTTTTGGGGTCAGGACGTGGCAGTCTTGTGTGTGTGTGAATGTTCTGTGTTGGTGTTGTGACTCCTGATCAGGAACAGCTGGGGATCGTTGTTCCTGATTGGGAGTCATATATGTAGGAGTATGTTTGTCACTTGGTTTTGTGGGTAGTTGTTTTTGCACTGCGTTGGTGAGCCTGCAAAACTGTTTCGTGTCGTGTGTATCATTTATTGTTTTGTCAAGTGGATGCTTTACTCCTTTTTTGGTAATTAAAATATGAGTATCCACAATTCCGCTGCATTTTGGTCTTCCCTGCAACACCACGACATAACCTGTGACAACCTTCTCCAGAACATAAATGTCTTTCGGTTCTCCAATTCTGTGAGGTGGAAGAATCCTTTGTTCTCTCCATGAAAACACTGTCTCTTTACTGTGGCAGGACATTCCCTTTGGAATTTACGACCGCCTTCACACAGCCTTGTGTCAGAAGTATAGAGGTCGGGGGATGGTGCATAGAAAACCCAGAGGGCAACGTCATGACAGTTCCCAATTTCAAACTCTCCAAATAACTGTTTAAAATTCTAAAAACTGGCAATAATGAATATTAACTGAAAAAGGATCGTATGTAGTTTCTTGCAATAGTCCTCTCTGACTTTAAAGAATATTTACCTCAAAACTGTGATTCCAAAAAAAAGGTGCCTTTTGGCAAACTCCTGTCATGTGCCTTTTACTGAGGAGTGGCTTCCATCTGGCCACTCTACCATAAAGGCCTGATTGGTAGAGTGCTGCAGAGATGGCTGTCCTTCTGGAAAGTTCTCCCATCTCCATAGAGGAACTCTGGAGCTCGGTCAAAGTGACCATTGGGTTCTTGGTCACCTCCCTGAACAAGGCCTTTCTCCCCCGATTGCTCAGTTTGGCTGGGCGGCCAGCTCTTGGAAGAGTCTTGGTGGTTCCAAACTTCTTCCATTTAAGAATGTTGGAGGCCACTGTGTTCTTGGGGACCTTCAATGCTGCAGAAATGTTTTGGTACCCTTCCCCAGATCTGTGCCGACACAATCATGTCTCGGAGGTCTACGGACAATTCCTTCGACCTCATGGCTAGGTTTTTGCTCTGACATGCACTTTCAACAGTAGGACCTTATAAACTCAGCAAAAACAGAAATGTCCCTTTTTCAGGACCCTGTCTTTCAAAGACAATACGTAAAAATCCAAATAACTTCACAAATCTTCATTGCAAAGGGTTTAAACACTGTTTCCCATGATTGTTCAATGAACCATAAACAATTAATGAACATGCACCTGTGGAACGGTCGTTAAGACAGTAACAGTTTACAGACGGTAGGCAATTAAGATCACAGTTATAAAAACTTAGGCCACTAGAGAGGCCTTTCTACAGACTCTGAAAAACACCAAAAGAAAGATGCCCAGAGTCCCTGCTCATCTGTGTGAACGTGCCTTAGGCATGCTGCAAGGAGGCATGAGGACTGCAGATGTGGCCAGGGCAATAAATTGCAATGTCCGTACTGTGAGCCGCCTAAGACAGCGCTACAGGGAGACAGGATGGACAGCTGATCGTCCTCGCAGTGGCAGACCACGTGTAACAACACCTGCACAGGATCGGTACATCTGAACATTACACCTGCAGGACAGGTACAGGATTGCAACAACAACTGCTCGAGTTACACCAGGAATGCCCAATCCCTCCATCAGTGCTCAGACTGTCCGCGAGAGGCTGGACTGAGGGCATGTAGGCCTGTTGTAAGGCAGGTCCTCACCAGACATCACCGGCAACAACGTCGCCTACGGGTACAAACCCACCATCGCTGGACCAGACAGGACCTGGCAAAAAGTGCTCTTCGCTGATGTGTAGGACCTTTTGTCTCACCAGCGGTGATGGTTGGATTTGCGTTTATCGTCGAAGGAATGAGCGATACACCAAGGCCTGTACTCTGGAGCGGGATCGATTTGGAGGTGGAGGGTCTGTCATGGTCTGGGGCGGTGTGTCACAGCATCATCAGACTGAGCTTGTTGTCATTGCAGGCAATCTCAACGCTGTGCGTTACAGGGAAGACATCCTCCTTCCTCATGTGGCACCCTTCCTGCAGGCTCATCCTGACATGACCCTCCAGCATGACAATGCCACCAGCCATACTGCTCGTTCTGTGCGTGATTTCCTGCAAGACAGGAATGTCAGTGTTCTGCCATGGCCGGCGAAGAGCCCGGATCTCAATCCCATTGAGCACGTCTGGGACCTGTTGGATCGGAGGGTGAGGGCTAGGGCCATTTCCCCCAGAAATGTCAGGGAACTTGCAGGTGCCTTTGTTCAGGGACACATTATTCAATTTCTGTTAGTCACGTGTCTGTGGAACTTGTTCAGTTCATGTCTCAGTTGTTGAATGTTGTTATGTTCATACAAATATCTACACGTTAAGTTTGCTGAAAATAAACAAAGTTGACAGTGAAAGGACGTTTCTTTTTTTGCTGAGTTTATATGTGCCTTTCCAAATCATGTCCAATCAATTGAATTTACGACAGGTGGATTCCAATCAAGTTGTAGAAACATCACAAGGATGACCAATGGAAACAGGATGCACCTGAGCTCAATTTAGTGTGTCATAGTAAAGTGTCTGAATACTTAAGGGAAAAAATGCACAAAAAAATCTAAAAACATGTTTTTGTTTTGTCATTATGGTGTATTGTGTGTAGATTGATTTAATACATTTTAGAATAAGGCTATAACATAACAAATGTGGAAAAAGGGAAGGGGTCTGAATACTTTCCGAATGCACTGTATTTACCACATTTGCACAAGGCTACTTTTGTCTTCATGCAATGCAATAATTCAACCAGTAGAAACTGTGCGTATGCATGGTCTAAAGTTTGCGGGAGGATAAGCACATTCCCAAGTCAAGTTCAGTTCAGTTTTTATAAATGCTAATTGTTGCATGAAAACTTGCACATGCATATTTTGGGGGCCCAGGACTGCTGTTCAATGTCTTAACCATTTTTACATTTACATTTTAGTAATTTAGCAGACGCTCTTATCCAGAGCGACTTACAGTAGTGAATGCATACATTTCATACAATTTCATACATTTTAATTTTTTTTCCTGTGCTGGCCCCCCGTGGGAATCGAACCCACAACCCTGGTGTTGCAAACACCATGCTCTACCAACTGAGCTATTAGACAAAGAGGAAATCCTTGTTGTACATTATATAACTTGGGTTTACAAGTTTCAGGCAGGCACACCACATCACAAGAGTGTGATTCCAAATAACCTCTACACTGGCACAGTTTTTGGTCCCCTACCTGGTTCTCGTGGCAGGGTCCTTGGCAGTACTCTGTGATGGTCTCCAGGGTCTGCCGGACTAAGTCCACGTTGCTCTCGTTGATGTAGAGGCCCAGGAGGCCCAGGCCTCCAGTGGTGCTGCCACACATGATGTCCAGGAACTGCAGCGTCTCACACACCAGGTTGTAGTTGGTCTTGTTGTTCTGGTTCCGCAGGAAGTTCTGGATTCAGGGACGAACCAAGAGGGGAAGAAATATGGTTCATATTAATAGGACACTTGCATGACATCCTATCGGAGTGTGAGCACATCTGATCTGTGTTTAAAGCAGGGTGTGTCAACATTTCAGAATAAAAGCGTGAGACATACACTGAGTGTACAAAACATTAAGAACACCTTCCTAATATTGAGTTGCCCTCAGAACAGCCTCAATTCATCGGGGCATGGAATCTACATGGTGTCGAAAGCGTTTTCTACAGGGATGCTGGCCCATGTTGACTCCAATGCTTCCCACTGTTGTCAAGTTGGCTGGATGTCTGGGTGGTGGACCATTCTTGATACACACGGGAAACTGTTGTGTGGAAAAACCCAGCAGCGTTGCAGTTCTTGACACACTCAAACCGGTGATCCTGGCACCTACTACCATACCCCGTTCAAAAGGCACTTAAATCTTTTGTCTTGCACATTCACCCTCAAAATGGCACACATACACAAACCATGTCTCAATTGTCACGAGGCTTAACAATCCTTCTTTACACCGTCTCCTCACCTTCATCTACACTGATTGAAGTGGATTAAACAAGTGACATCAATAAGGGATCATTGCTTTCACCTGGATTCACCTGGTCAGTCTATGTCATGGCAAGAGCAGGTGTTCCAAATGTTTTGTATACTCTGTGTATATTGACAATAATACCCTGTTACACCGGATATAAAACCCAGATGGTTACATAAACGCTGGATTCCTAAATAGAGGTGGTGCTATGATGGGCTGCTGTTAGATCTCTGTGGAGATTCTGACTCATAATGGAGATGAGAAGAAAAATTATCATGCTCAACTCAGCTCAAAATCGAATCTGTTTCCTCAAATGCAGTGGGCCTACCTGCTAATCCCTGTTGAGATTATTCACTTATGATTCACTCATCGGGTGAGCATGGTAAACACCAGTAAACTCAGCTTGTGGTCAGAGGAACTATGATCTCTCCATACAGTGCCTATGCTGGTGACAAATCCTCAATAAGGTTTATCCAATTCAATACCTGCAGGTCCCTGTTGTGGTTCTCACAGAGCAGCTGCAGGTAGCGTAGGATAGGCTTCATGATGGTGATGGCCCGGCTCATCTGGGCCTCCTCCTCCCTCTCCTCTGCCCCTCCCCCGGGCCCCTCACCGGCCTGGCCCTCCAGGACCTCCAGGTCCGTGTCCCGCTCCTTCCGGAAGGAGACAAAGGCCTTGGAGGTGGCCGAGGACGCCTCCTTCAACTGGCCACGCATGTTGTCTACCATGTGCAGGGAAGAGTCTTTTGCTAGAGGAGGAGACGGGGTGGGTCACTGAAGGGTATGACAATTCTGGAAACATTCCTAAACATTCACAGGTTTTCCAGAAATGTTGAGGATTTCTGCTGACCAGGGTTAAAGGTTGATTTCCTTTCAAGTCAGACAATTTTGCAGTGGAATTAAAATGAATGATTTGAAAACATAGCATCACTTTTTTGATTATGTCATCACTTGAATTGCAATACACTTCCTGACCTAATATGGCTATATTGAAATAAAATTGACCCCAACCCTGGAGCTTACTGTGAGCCAATCGAATGTCATGAGTGTTTGTCAATGCTTCCCTCTCAGTCACCCTTTTTTGTAATAATTCTGAAATTACCGTGACCCCCTCTGACAAAGGGTTAACTGTGTAGTTGGGTTTTCTGGTCAAAACAACCCATCTGGGTAGAATGGCCCTTTGATAGACTAGTGGATGTGACCTCTCACATGGCCCCTGACTTGTGACCACAGGCATGGGGGCGAAACAGGAACAACAGAACCGCAATCACTCCAAACTACTGGGTCAGTGATACTACAGGGGAGATCACACATATTACATTTACTGTAGTCACACTGCTGATTAAATGGGTAAATGACCCTGCCAAAAGGATAAACTGAGCACTGGGAGTCTGATAATGTCAGCAAAGAGAGAAATGGAGGCGACCTTTGAATGAGTCCCTTATTATTACTATGTAGGTCTGGCTGGAGTTGTAAACCTTTGAAGAACAATGCATATACTACATAGTATTACTCTTACTGTATATTACAGTATTAAATAATATTACATACTACTCAAGGCCTATTATCTGTATGTCTGCATTGAGAGCCCTTTTCGGATCTCAGTGGCCTAAGCCCCATCATCTCCAGGGAGACTTCTAGGGTCATGTTCAGGGCATGACCATATGACTCAGCAGCTTTGAAACTTGGCTCCCTCTCCACCACTCCACCTCTCATACGCCCACACTCCTCCCTGGACCCTTGCTATTTAATTCACTCTCAACCTTCCACACCTCTCTGATCCTTAAGTCTGTGGAGCACTGGACATTTTACAATATCTGCTGCTTCACAGACAACATGCCTGGACTTGTTCTCCCATGAAACACGGAGATGGCCAGTAAGGAAAGACTGCAGTTGAGGAACTAAATGGACAACAGGTAATAGAGAACAAGTATTGGAATCTAATAAATGTTACTGACCCCAAGTGGGGAAAAATAGTTTTCCACCAACAGCAGATACAGACAAAACATTCCAGACACTGAGGTATACACCACAACACAGACATAAGTACAGATGCTTAATGGAACCAAGTATGGGGTATGGAGGAGAGGACCACCATTGGAATCGACTAGTACAGCCAGAGTGTTGTCATGACACCAGAAGTTTTTACTTCGATATAGACACCAGGTTTAGTATCACAATACTAGATGCCATCACGATACTTGATACAAAAATGATACCAAAACAAAAAAATAAAGCCGTATTAGCCAATGTCACCGAATGGTGTTTTATCCAGACAATCTTATGAGATCAATATCATTACATTTTTCAGAGACAGCCATATATACATTAATGAATCAACTATATAATCAATTTGACTTAGTTTTTACCAAACTACATAACGCTAATTTATTTGAATGGTAAATCTCTATTGATAATCTGGGTAAATCAAGATGTAGCCCAGCCCAGGCCGATTCACAATACAAGTGAATGCATGCATTGAGTTATTTAGCTGGTTTTGGCTGATTTAATGGGCTATAGATGAATTTTATTGTAGCAGTCAAAAATATTTGCATAGAAGAAGCAATCTCTTCTTTTATATAAGTGCGCAATGTCTCTTTAAAACCTAACACATTTGACAGAAGTACCGAAAGTAACAAATTCAACTACCATACCGTTTTTCGTGTTCTAGTATCGAAAAAGTACAAATGTTTTGGTATGCCGTGCAACACTAGGCCAGAACAGAGCAATTTGAAATTACACTCATGGGGACACTCAATATGGCCGCCGTCCCACCCATCATGTAACAACGACTTAAAAGAGAATGGCAGTTCTAGTCATTCTATTTCTATTGAGACAAAAAAAAAAAAAAAAACATACGTGTTTTCCTGAGACGGATGCCACTGTAACTGACGTCGACGTCCTCGTCTCTCTTCCTGCAGGTGCTGACCTCGAACATGTTGACGGACACAGTGGCCCGGATCTCCTGCTGGGCCAGACGCATGCGGTCGTAGAACACCTTGAAGAAGTGCTCCGACTTCTTCTGCTTGTGCAGCTGGTGGTAGAATGAGTTCTGAAAGGGGGGAGAAGTGTAATCGACCCATCAGATATCGCAGTGATTCCCAAACCGTGGGGCTTTCAACTTACTCTTGAAAGTTGTACTAGTAGAATGCACAAAGTGCAATTTCAGAAATTAGGTAGTGCATCATCAGTTTGCATACCTTAGAGAGCTTCTCAGAAATGTTCAGATCAACTAGCCCATGTCAACTAACGTTTTTTAACCCATAGATTTTGTTTCTCTGTATCTGCACATACATGCGTGCCGGCACCTGCGTATCTGTGTGAGCCCACCTCCTCCCCACTCACCTGTATCTGAGTGTTTCCCCCCTGGAGCAGGGCGTTGCCTAGCAGGATGCTCTCCTCGAACATGCAGTCGTTCTTGGTGCTGACGATAAGGTCTATGACCAGCTCTGAGGCTCCCTCACTGTCCAGTAGACACTGGATATCTACCATGCTGCTGCTCAACTTGTCAGAGTCCTGCACCAAAGAGCCACCTGCAAACAGACAGATATTAGACTGATTGGATTGGGGAAAATGGCAGGACATGATTTGGAACAGACCTGGGTTCAAATACTATTTGTTATTTTATTGTTCATTTGTATTGTTCTTGTCCTTTTCTTAAATGCCAATTTAAAATGTGTACATGATACTGCAAAAAAACGTTGAGTAAAGTCAAGTCGATTGAGCTTGTCTGGCTTAATAGACCAATGGAATAGTAGCAAAAGTGTCAACCCCCGGCACACCAGGCAGTCTCAACACTGAGGTGTAAAAAGACTGGAGACTGCTTCCAATATGGATGGCCATTGTTTTCAACGTAATCGATCACATTTGCCATTTGGTGGTCGCTGCCATGTGCTTACAGAGCCGATAACGTCTACATACTAGCACTTAACGCGCACTGGAGCGAGAGCAGAGACAACATCATCCAGAAGCATGGCAGACATTGGATGAACATTAAATGTTAATACTGTCGGCTGTGAGTGATGGCTCTTTTTTGTATTAATTCTTTTACAAAAGTGTCTTAAGGAATTTTTTTATTGGACTTCTCTTTGTGACCGTATTTGGTAACAGTCCTTTTTGGCTCGGCTTCAGCTAAACTACAGTGGAAAGCGTGCTTCCAGACCAGAACCATGAAACTATAGCAAATGCTAAATGTAATTGAAAGAATTCAAATCGTATTTGAACCCAGGCCTAATTTGGAACCAAGGGTTTGTATGTGTATGTCTTATATCCTCTTATAACTATCAAGAATAAATAACAGTGGTTTGAGCCAATACATCATGTTATCTGCTCGCTCCCTCTGAGTAACAGGGATTATTGTTAAAGGGATACCTCGGGATTTTGGCAATGATGTCCTTTATCTACTAAGGAAGTTAGAGGTGGTTTCTTGAGCCAATGCTAATTACTGTTATCAAAGTATATGGGTATCTACTAGCCTGCTAGCAGATACCCATAGAATACCAGTCATTGTGCTAACATTAGTTAGCAATTGTGCAAGCTCTAGTTAGCAACTTCCTTCAAACTGCATGCAGAGACATAAAAATGGTATCCACGAGTTCATCGGACTATGGGGTAGTAGATAAAAGTAGGCCTCATTGGCAAAATCCCGAAGTATCCCTTTAAGGTATAGTTGAGGTTTTTCGGGGTTATGTTCAGTACCTCCAGCTGAGCTATTCCCGCTCCCAAACTCTGATTTGGAGTGAAGCCTTTTCTTTCCAAAGTAGCGAGTGAGGAGAATCTTCCTTAACACGTTTCCCTATGGGAGGAGAGAAATGAAAAGATTAAATCCAGACCTGACTCTGAAAGTGTCTGTTGTACGCCAGACAGAAACACACACACTCTTTCTCTCGCACTATCTGTGTGTAACAGAGAAAAACTAAATTCCCCACACGGCAGGGTTCACTCAGGTAACATTGTTTTTGCTTCCCATCAACACTCGGAGACACCGAAGAAAAACACATTTTCCATGCATTTTTTTTCAATCACGACAAAGGTTGCATCTCAAAATGACACCTGTTTACCAGGGCCCATAAGGAAATAGGGTGCCATTTGGGACACAGTCATACATATTCAGTCTTATCATTTTTATTAATTGAAACTTTTGCAAAAGATATAGAATTATAATACCATATAGACCATATTGAGTGTGTCCATGAGGGTGCAGTCCAATTGGCGTGGTTCGAGGGGCCTTGGCCATTCTCGTAATTCTATTTCTATGGCTTTTACATCCGGTGAGATGAGATGTCACCTGTAGTTGGACTTTTCACGTTACACAACTCTGTGGTACATCCAACACATATCCAGTACACTGTGGCTATATGGTGCCAATACTCAGTTGATGGGGTCATATAATAAAGACAACGTCACGAGGGAGATCGTTACATTAGCAACATGGATGGATGGAATTGTTAAAATTACATTCTGAGAAGAAGCGACTCCTTCCACAGAGACCGAGAGAGCAAGAGACAGAGAGAGACCGAGAGAGAGAGACCGAGAGAGAGACCGAGAGAGAGCGAGAGAGAGACCAACCGAGACAGAGAGAGAGAGAGACCGACAGAGAGAGCGAGAGCGAGAGACCGACCGAGAGAGAGACCGACAGAGAGAGAGACCGACAGAGAGAGAGAGAGAGAGACCGACCGACCGACCGAGAAAGAGACCGACCGAGAGAGAGAGCGAGAGACCGACCGAGAGAGAGCGAGAGCGAGAGACCGACCGAGAGAGAGAGCGACCGAGAGAGAGAGCGAGAGAGCGAGAGAGAGAGCGCGAGAGAGCGACCGAGAGAGAGAGCGAGAGAGAGCGACCGAGAGAGAGAGCGAGAGAGAGAGAGAGCGACCGAGAGAGAGAGAGAGACCCCGACCGAGAGAGAGACCCCGACCGAGAGAGAGAGAGACCCCGACCGAGAGAGAGACCCCGACCGAGAGAGAGAGAGAGACCCCGACCGAGAGAGAGAGACCCCGACTGACCGAGAGAGAGACCGAGAGAGACCGCCCGAGAGAACGACCGAGAGCGAGAGCCCGACCGAGAGAGAGATCGACCGAGAGAGAGAGACCGACCGAGAGAGAGAGACCGACCGAGAGACAGAGAGACCGACCGAGAGACAGAGAGACTGACCGAGAGAGAGACCGACCCCGACCGACCAAGAGAGAGAGACAGAGGACACAAATGCGCGCACAGGAACACTACCTGATCTAACGAGCACACGAGGGGACAGCTTTATTACAGGCCATACTGTTTCTAACTATCTTAATCTCCCCCATAGAAACAACAGTGACAGCACCGTCAACAAAAACGGAAGGGATCTTTTGCAGCTCTGTAGAAGCCTGGGTCTGTACTTTGTCAATGGTAGGTTACGGGGGGACTCTTTGGGGAGATTCACCTATTGCTCACCTCTTGGCCACAGTACAGTAGACTATATGATCACAGACATGGACCCTTTCTCTCTCAGCTCATTCACTGTCAAGCCACTAACACCTCTGTCTGATCACAGCCAAATTACGTTGTTCCTCAAAAGAACAGACCTGGAAACAACCACACATTCACAGCCCAGTAAGCTGTACAACATCAGAAATTCATACAGATGGGCCCAAAACAGCACAGAAGAATACCAGAAAGCAACCTGGAACCAAAATATCCAAACACTCTTAGATAACTTTCTGGATACCACATTCACTCACAGTAAAGAAGGCATCAATCTAGCAGTACGAAACATCAACTATATATTCAGGCAAACGGCAAAAGAAGCACAATTGAAATTGATAAAAAACAAAACTAAAAAAATCACAGATGACAACTGGTTTGATGCAGATTGTAAAATTATAAGGAAAAAACTTAGAAACCTATCCAACCAAAAGCACAGAGACCCAAATAATGGTGAATTACGCCTTCATTACTGTGAGACTTTAAAACTCTATAAACGTACACTCAGAACCAAAAAAGCACAGTACAACAGCAAGCAGCTGACACTAATTGAGGAGTCCATAAACACAAACAACTTTTGGCAAAATTGGAAAAAACTAAAAAAATCTAAACAAGAGGAATTAGCAATACAAAATGGTGACATATGGACAACCCATTTCAAAACACTCTACAACACCGTTCAAATTGACACAAACGCAGAACAACGCCAAATCCATGAGAAGTTGAATGGATTAGAAAAAGCTATAAAGGACAATCAAAACCCATTGGACTCCCCAATTACTGACCAGGAGCTCTATAAGAAACTTCAGGCTCTCAAATTTAAAAAAGCCTGCGGACCTGATGGCATCCTAAATGAGATGCTCAAACTCACTTAGTGCAAAATTTCAATTGGCTATATTAAAATTGTTTAATTTGATCCTGAGTGTAGGTTATTTCCCTGACATCTGGAATCAAGGACTCATAACCCCAATCTTTAAGAATGGAGACAAATTTGACCCTAACAATTACAGAGGCATTTGTGTGAACAGTAACCTGGGGAAGGTTTTCTGTAGTATCATCAATGTAAGAGTTCTAAACTTCCTTAATAAGCACAATGTCTTGAGTAAAAGCCAAATTGGATTTATACCAAAACATCGCACAACTGATCATATTTACACCTTACACACCCTGATAGATAAACATGTCCACCAAAATAATACCAAAATATACACTTGCTTTATCGACTTCCAAAAAGCATTTGATTCTATTTGGCATACAGGACTGTTCTACAAAGTTATTGAAAGTGGTGTAGGGGGTAAAACATATGACATAATTAAATCAATGTATACTGGCAATACGTGCAGCATTAAAATTGGTAAGAAAAGGACAGAATTCTTTAACCAGGGGCGGGGCCTTCGTCAGGGTTGCAATCTGAGCCCTGCACTCTTCAATATTTACATTAACGAATTGGCCACTATTCTAGAAAAATCCTCAGCCCCTGGTGTTAGTCTCCACAATTCAGAAGTTAAATGCCTACTCTTCGCAGATGACCTATGCCTGCTGTCACCCACAGCACCTGGCCTACAGCAGAGCCTGGACCTGCTAGAGCAGTACTGCCAGACCTGGGCCCTGGCAGTAAACCCCAAAAAGACTAAAATAATGATTTTCCAGAGAAGATCCAGATCTCAGGGAATTAGACCAAAGTTCTCAATTGGTACAAAATATATAGAGTACTGTACACACTACAATTACTTAGGTTTAAAAATAAGCTCAACTGGACACCTTAATGAGGCAGTGAATGAACTGAGAGAGAAAGCACGCAGGGCATTCTACGCCATTAAAAAGCAAATTCAAATTGAAATACCTATTAAAATTTGGCTAAAACTAATTGAATATGTCATTGAACCAATTGCACTTTATGGCAGGTGTGGGGTCCACTTGCAAAACAAGATTTCATCAAATGGGACAAACACCCCATTGAAACCCTACATGCAGAGTTCTGTAAGATTCTCCTACGTGTCCAGAGGAAAACTACAAACAATGCATGCAGGGCAGAATTAGGCCAATATCCACTAATAATAAAAACTCAAAAAAGAGCAATTAAGTTTTGGAAACATCTAAAATACAGTGACCCCCTCTCATATCATTACCAAGCCCTGCAATGCCAAGAGCTGAGCAAAGAAAAGAGTCCCCTCATCCAGCTGGTCCTGGGGCTGAGTTCACAAACCTGTTCTACTAACACACTGAAGCCTCAGGACTAGAACATCCAATCAATCAGAATAAACCAAATTACAACACAGTCAAAACAAAACTACATTGCTTATTGGGAAACACAAGCACAAACACAAAGCAAAATGCAGTGCTATCTGGCCCTAAATCGACAGTACACTATGGCTAAATATTTGACCATGGTTACTGATCAAAACCTTAGAAAAACCTTGACAAAGTACAGGCTCAGTGAGCACAGCCTTGCCATTGAGAAGGGTAGACACAGGAAAACCTGGCTCCCTGTAGAGGAAAGGCTGTGCAACCACTGCACAACAGCAGAACCTGAGACGGAGCTGCATTTCCTGACAAAATGTCAAAAATATAAAACAATTAGAGAGTGTCATTTCCCCAAATTTGAAACCCTTATTCAAGGTTTTAAAGACCTCTCTGATGAGGATAGGCTACCCGTCCTGTTGGGGGAGGACGCAGAGAGCTGTGGGTTGGCAGCGCACTACATTGCTGCCTGCCATAAGTTGAGGGACAGTGTCTGACAGACCAATAAACCTGCACATGTCCTCAACTGTATGATTATTGTTATTGTTGAATGTATGGTTATATTGACCGTTGGTTATTGTTGTTACTGTTGTCCCGTTGACAATTTTTGATTCTCATTTTTATTTATTTTTTATATTGTAAATATCCAAAGTAAGCTTTGGCAATATGTACATTGTTACGTCATGCCAATAAAGCGAATTGAATTGAATTGACAGAGAGAGACCGCCCGAGAGAGAGTGACCGCCTGAGAGAACGACCGAGAGCCCGACCGACCGAGAGAGAGAGACCGACCGAGAGAGAGAGCGAGAGACCGACCGAGAGAGAGACCGACCGACCGAGAGAGAGAGAGACCGACCGAGAGAGAGACCGACCGAGAGAGACCCCGACCGACCGAGAGAGAGAGACCGCTTGAGAGAACGACCGAGAGCGAGAGCCCAACCGACCGAGAGAGACCGACCGAGAGAGACCGACCGAGAGACCGACCGACCGAGAGAGAGACCGACCGAGAGAGAGACCGACCGAACGAGAGAGAGACCGACCGAGAGAGACCGACCCGAGAGACCAACCGTGAGAGAGAGAGCGAGACCGAGAGACAGAGAGAGACCGAGACCGACCGACCGAGAGAGATCTACCGACCGAGAGAGAGAGAGAACGACCGAGAGCGAGAGAGACCGACCGAGAGCGAGAGAGACCGACCGAGAGCGAGAGAGACCGACCGAGAGCGAGAGAGACCGACCGAGAGCGAGAGAGACCGACCGAGAGCGAGAGAAACCGACCGAGAGCGACCGACCGAGAGCGACCGAGAGAGACCGACCGAGAGAGACCGACCGACCGAGAGAGAGAGAGAGACCGACCGAGAGAGACCGACCGAGAGAGAGAGAGACCGACCGAGAGAGAGAGAGACCGACCGAGAGAGAGACCGAGAGAGAGACCGACCAAGAGAGAGAGACCGACCGAGAGAGAGACCGACCGAGAGAGAGAGAGACCGACCGACCGAGAGACCGACCGACCGAGAGAGAGACCGACAGAGAGGAAGAGGGGGAAGAAGGAAACTGGAGCAGAGCTGAAGGTACGGTACACTAGCTACTGATCCTGTGTTTCCTGTGGGAGAATGTGTTACATAATGCCTAGTGGTTGCTGGCTTGGAAATGACAAGGGAAGGCAAACACTCGCGACCTTTGCCCTCCCTAGAGAGAGCCACTGAAATAACCACCCCCTCTCTCTGATTGCGCAATACAGCATGTGTGTGACTGAAGTATAAACCAGTCCTGCAGGTAGAAAACTTGTAAGCTCCAGAGGCTCCCTTTTTTTTACCACCAATATGTATTGTGTAAGAGCACAGCAAATAAGGCATTAATGGAGAGAGGGATTGATGGAGGGAGCGAGCGATGAACGGACACATGGCAACCACCACAGAGGGCCGCGTCAAGACAAACGACAGATCCTTTCTTCCCACAGACGGGAAAACAGACATAGTGCACACCAAACACACAAAAGGATCCACTGGAAGAGTTCCAAATCAAATTTGAGCTGAGGCCCTTCAAATAAGCACACTGAGGAGAGGCACGGAGAGGAAAGGAGCCGCATTCTGGTGGAGAGGGAGCACGTGCAGCTGATGTTCCCTGTCTCAGTAAACACTAACTCATCTGCAGTCAGCAGAGACAGCAGTCTGCCTGCACCGTCTGGCGAAGAGCTGAGCCCTCACACACATGCACACATACAGGCTTGTGCACTAGTGCAGGCACGCACACACACACGCACCCGTGAGCACACAGGCTCTCACACACATACGCGCAAACACACCCTTCATGGACTGCAGGTGATGATTCAGTGAGCCAACTCGCCTCATTCCCACTTAATCAGACATATATACTCTAAGCTATCTTTTAAGGTAACTCAACAGCAATGAGCTTATTTTTGATTGATTGATTCCCCTTCTTCTAAAAAAGGAGATGTCGGTCTCTTTCCACTCTTTCTCACATCCTAAAAGAGAGGGATAGTGCAGCCGGGCTCCCCATGTCTCTTCCCCTAGCTGCCTCCCCCTCGGATGATGTGGTCTGCTGGCCATCTCTGCAGAGGGACGAGGAGAGAGAGCGAAAGAGTTGTGCCAGCCTGACTTATTGGTCTGCTGCTGCATGTAGTCATAAAAAATCCAGTAAGGTGATGTGAGGATAGAGGGAGCGAGAGAGGGAGCGAGCGAGTGAGAGGGAGGGAGCGAGAGGGAGGGAGCAAGAGAGAGAGCGAGAGAGAGGGAGCGAGAGAGAGAGGGAGCGAGAGAGCGAGAGAGAGAGGGAGCGAGAGAGCGAGAGAGCGAGAGGGAGAGGGAGAGAGGAAGGGAGCGAGAGGGAGCGAGCGAGGGTGGGAGCGAGGGAGCGAGAGAGGGGGAGCGAGAGAGGGGGAGTGAGAGAGGGGGAGAGGGAGCGCGAGAGAGAGAAAGCGCGAGAGAGGGAGCGCGAGAGAGAGGGAGCGCGAGAGAGAGGGAGGGAGGGAGCGCGAGGGGGAGGGAGGGGAGGGAGCGCGAGGGGGAGGGAGGGGCGAGGGGAGGGAGCGCGAGGGGGAGGGAGCGCGAGGGGGGAGGGAGAGCAAGAGAGAGCGAGAGCGAGATCGGGAGTGAGAGAGAGGGAGGGATGGGAGCGTGGGATCGGGAGGGATGGGAGCGAGGGATCGAGAGCGAGAGAGAGGGAGGGATGGGAGCGAGGGATCGGGAGCGAGAGAGGGAGGGATCGGGAGCGAGAGAGAGGGAGCGAGAGAACGAGAGGGAGGGAGGGAGCGAGAGAGAGGGAGCGAGAGAACGAGAGGGAGGGAGGGAGCGAGAGAGAGGGAGCGAGAGAGAGGACGGGAGCGGGAGGGAGCGCGCGCGCGAGAGAGGAAGCGTGCGCGAGAGGAAGGGAGGGAGCGCGCGAGAGATGGCGGGAGCGCGCGAGCGAGAGGGCGTGAGCGCGCGAGAGAGGGCGGGAGCGCGCGAGAGAGGGCGGGAGCGCGCGAGAGAGGGCGGGAGCGCGCGAGAGAGGGCGGGAGCGCGCGAGAGAGGAAGGGAGGGAGCGCGAGAGGAAGGGAGGGAGCGCGAGAGGAAGGGAGGGAGCGCAGGAGTGCAAGAGAAGGAGTGCGAGAGAGAGGGAGGGAAGGAGTTAGAGAGAGGGAGGGAGCGGGTGGGAGCGGGAGGGAGCGGGAGGGAGAGGGAGGGAGAGCGAGGGAGAGGGCGGGAGCGCGAGAGAGAGGGCGGGAGCGCGAGAGATAGGGAGGGAGCGCGAGAGGAAGGGCGGGAGCGCGAGAGGAAGGGCGGGAGCGCGAGAGGAAGGGAGGGAGCGCGAGAGGAAGGGAGGGAGCGTGAGCGAGCTAGCGCGAGAGAGAGAGGGAGGGAAGGAGTGCGAGAGAGAGGGAGGGAGCGGGAGGGAGAGTGAGGGAGCGGGAGGAAGCGCAAGAGGAAGGGAGGGAGCGCGAGCGTGCGCAGAAGGGAGAGAGGGAGGGAAGGAGTGCGAGAGGGAGGGAGCGGGGGGGAGAGTAAGGGAGCGGGTGGGAGAGAGAGAGGGAGCGGGAGGGAGAGTGAGGGAGCGGGGTGGGAGAGAGAGAGGGAGCGGGCGGGAGAGTGAGAGAGCGGGTGGGAGAGAGAGAGGGAGCGGGAGGGAGAGTGAGGGAGCGGGTGGGAGAGAGAGAGGGCGGGAGCGAGCGAGCGAGAGGGCGGGAGCGAGCGAGCGAGAGGGCGGGAGCGAGTGAGCGAGAGGGCGGGAGCGAGCGAGCGAGAGGGCGGGAGCGAGGGGGGGAGGGCGGAGCGGCGAGGGCGGGCGGAGCGGGGAGGGGAGGCGGAGCGGGGAGGGGGGGCGGGGGAGGCGGGGAAGGGAGGGAGGCGAGGGAGGGAGGGACGGAGAGAGGAGGGGGAGCGGCGGCGGGCGGGAGCGAGGGAGGGGCGGGGGGGGCGGGAGGGAGGGAGGGAGCAGGGGAGCGGAGGGCGGAGCGCGCGAGAGAGGGCGGAGCGAGGGAGCGCGCGAGAGAGGGCGGGAGCGCGCGAGAGAGGGCGGGAGCGCGCGAGAGAGGGCGGGAGCGCGCGAGAGAGGGCGGGAGCGCGCGAGAGAGGGCGGGAGCGCGCGAGAGAGGGCGGGAGCGCGCGAGAGAGGGCGGGAGCGCGCGAGAGAGGGCGGGAGCGCGCGAGAGAGGGCGGGAGCGCGCGAGAGAGGGCGGGAGCGCGCGAGAGAGGGCGGGAGCGCGCGAGAGAGGGCGGGAGCGAGCTAGCGGGCGGGAGCGAGGGAGGGGGAGGGCGGGGGAGGGCGGGAGGGCGGGAGGGAGCAAGGGAGAGGGAGGGAGGGAGCGCGCGAGAGAGGGCGGGAGCGCGCGAGAGAGGGCGGGAGCGCGCGAGCGATGGCGGGAGCGCGCGAGCGATGGCGGGAGCGCGCGAGAGAGGGCGGGAGCGCGCGAGAGAGGGCGGGAGCGCGGGAGCAATGGCGGGAGCGCGCGAGCGAGAGGGCGGGAGCGAGCGAGCGAGAGGGCGGGAGCGAGCGAGCGAGAGGGCGGGAGCGAGCTAGCGGGCGGGAGCGAGGGGGAGGGCGGGGGAGGGCGGGAGGGAGGGAGGGAGCAAGGGAGAGGGAGGGAGGGAGCGCGCGAGAGAGGGAGGGAGCGCGCGAGAGAGGGCGGGAGCGCGCGAGAGAGGGCTGGAGCGCGCGAGAGAGGGCTGGAGCGCGCGAGAGAGGGCGGGAGCGCGCGAGAGAGGGCGGGAGCGCGCGAGAGAGGGCGGGAGCGCGCGAGAGAGGGCGGGAGCGCGCGAGAGAGGAAGGGCGGGAGCGCGCGAGAGAGGAAGGGCGGGAGCGCGCGAGAGAGGAAGGGAGGGAGCGCAGGAGTGCAAGAGAAGGAGTGCGAGAGAGAGGGAGGGAAGGAGTTAGAGAGAGAGGGAGGGAGCGGGTGGGAGCGGGAGGGAGAGCGAGAGAGAGGGCGGGAGCGCGAGAGGAAGGGAGGGAGCGCGAGAGGAAGGGAGGGAGCGCGAGAGGAAGGGAGGTAGTGCAAGAGAAGGAGTGCGAGAGAGAGGGAGGGAGCGGGAGGGAGAGTGAGGGAGCGGGAGTGAGAGTGAGGGAGCGAGAGAGATGGAGGGAGCGAGAGAGAGGGATCGGAGCGAGAGAGGGATCGGAGCGAGAGAGGGATCGGGAGGGAGCGAGAGAACGAGAGGGAGCGAAAGAACGAGAGGGAGCGAGAGAACGAGAGGGAGCGCGGAAGGAGCGCAAGGGAAGGAGTGCAAGAGATGGGGAGGGAAGGAGTGCGATAGAGAGGGAGGGAGCGGGAGGGAGAGGGAGGGAGCGAGAGAGAGAGGGATCGGAGCGAGAGAGGGATCGGAGCGAGAGAGAGGGCGAGCGCGAGAGAGGGATCGAGGAAGGGAGTGAGCGAGAGAGGGAGCAAGCCAGAGAGATCGGGAGGGAGGGATCGGGAGCGAGCGCGAGAGAGAGGGAGAGATCGGGAGCGAGCGCGAGGGAGCGAGGAAGGGATCAGGAGCGAGGGAGTGATCGAGAGCGAGCGAGAGAGAGGGAGGGATCGGGAGCGAGAGATAGGGAGGGATCGGGAGCGAGAGAACGAGAGGGAGGGATCGGGAGCGAGAGAACGAGGGCAAGCGAGCGAGGGCAAGCGAGCGAGGGCAAGCGAGCGAGGGAAAGCGAGCGAGAGAGGGCGAGAGAGCGAGAGGGCGAGCGAGAGAGATGGCGAGCGAGAGAGATGGCGAGAGAGAGAGATGGCGAGAGAGAGAGATGGCGAGAGAGAGAGATGGCGAGAGAGAGAGATGGCGAGAGAGAGAGATGGCGAGAGAGAGAGATGGCGAGAGAGATTGGGAGCGAGCGCTAGTGAGGGATCGGGAGCGATCGAGAGCGAGGGAGGGAGGGATCGAGAGCGAGGGAGGGAGGGATCGAGAGCGAAAGCGGGCAAGCGCGAGAGAGATTGGGAGCAAGAGAGAGGGAGGGATCGGGAGGGATCGAGAGGGGCGAGCGAGAGAGAGAGAGAGGGCGAGCGAGAGAGAGAGAGAGGGCGAGCGAGAGAGAGAGAGGGCGAGCGAGAGAGAGAGGGCGAGCGAGAGAGAGAGGGCGAGCGAGAGAGAGGGCGAGAGAGAGAGAGGGCGAGAGAGAGAGAGAGGGGGAGTGAGAGCGAGATCGGGAGCGAGGGAACGAGAGGAGGGAGCGTGAGAGAGCGGGTGGGAGCATGAGAGAGCGAAAGGGAGCGAGAGAAAGAGCGAGAGGGAGCGAGAGAGACAGAGGGAGCGAGTAGAGGGAGAGAGCGCGAGAGGGAAGGCGAGAGGGAGGGGGGGCGAGAGAGGGTGAGCGAGAGAGAGGGCGAGAGAGAGGGCGAGCGAGAGAGAGAGGGCGAGCGAGAGAGAGAGGGGCGAGCGAGAGGGCGCGAGAGGGAGCGAGAGGGAGAGGGAGCGAGAGAGCGAGAGAGCGGGCGAGCGAGAAAGAGAGGGCGAGCGAGCGCGAGAGGGCGAGCGAGAGAGAGAGGGCGAGCGAGAGAGAGAGGGCGAGCGAGAGAGAGAGGGCGAGCGAGAGAGAGAGGGCGAGAGAGCGAGCGAGGGGCAAGCGAGAGGGCGAGCGAGAGAGGGCGAGAGAGCGAGAGGGCGAGTGAGAGAGAGGGCGAGTGAGAGAGAGGGCGAGAGAGAGAGAGGGCGAGAGAGCGAGAGAGGGGGAGTGAGAGCGAGATCGGGAGCGAGGGAACGAGAGAGGAGGGAGCGTGAGAGAGCGCGAGAGAGCGGGAGGGAGCGCGAGAGAGCGGGTGGGAGCACGAGAGAGCGGGAGGGAGAGCGAAAGGGAGCGAGAGAAAGAGCGAGAGGGAGCGAGAGAGACAGAGGGAGCGAGTAGAGGGAGAGAGCGCGAGAGGGAAGGCGAGCGAGAGGGAGGGGGGGGCGAGAGAGGGTGAGCGAGAGAGAGGGGCGAGAGAGAGGGCGAGCGAGTGAGAGAGGGCGAGCGAGAGGGCGAGCGAGAGGGCGAGCGAGAGGGCGAGCGAGAGGGCGAGCGAGAGGGAGCGAGAGGGAGAGCGAGAGAGGGCGAGCGAGAGAGAGAGGGCGAGCGAGCGCGAGAGAGAGAGAGGGCGAGCGAGCGCGAGAGAGAGAGAGGGCGAGCGAGCGCGAGAGAGAGAGAGGGCGAGCGAGCGCGAGAGAGAGAGAGGGCGAGCGAGCGCGAGAGAGCGGGCGAGCGAGAGAGAGAGGGCGAGCGAGAGAGAGAGGGCGAGCGAGCGCGAGAGAGAGAGAGGGCGAGCGAGCGCGAGAGAGAGAGAGGGCGAGCGAGCGCGAGAGAGAGAGAGGGCGAGCGAGCGCGAGAGAGCGGGCGAGCGAGAGAGAGAGGGCGAGCGAGAGAGAGAGGGCGAGCGAGAGAGAGAGGGCGAGCGAGCGCGAGAGAGCGGGCGAGAGAGAGAGGGGGCGAGAGAGAGAGCGAGAGAGAGAGGGCGAGAGAGAGAGGGCGAGCGAGAGAGAGAGGGCGAGCGAGAGAGAGAGGGCGAGCGAGAGAGAGAGAGAGAGAGAGAGAGAGAGAGAGCGAGAGAGAGAGGGCGAGAGAGAGAGAGGGCTAGAGAGGGAGCGAGAGGGAGCGAGAGAGGGCGAGCGAGAGAGAGGGCGAGCGAGAGAGAGAGAGGGCGAGAGAGAGAGAGGGCGAGCGAGAGAGAGGGCGAGCGAGAGAGAGAGAGTTTTGCCTTTTATTAAATAATAATGAATTAGATGTGGGACCTGATCCTATACTGAACAAAAAC
The DNA here is from genome assembly GCF_901001165.1 of Salmo trutta. NCBI lineage: Eukaryota > Metazoa > Chordata > Actinopteri > Salmoniformes > Salmonidae > Salmo > Salmo trutta. Next base: position 39,566,239 of record NC_042973.1, read on the forward strand.
ACAGCATGTAAAATGTTGGTCACATGTTTCATGAGCTGAAATAAAACGATCACAGAAAATGTCCATAAGCACAAAAAGCTTATTTCTCTCAAATTTTGTGAACAAATCTGTTAACAACCCTCTAAGTGAGCATTACTCCTTTGCCAAGATAATCCATCCACCTGACAGGTGTGGCATATCAAGAAGCTGATTAAACAGCATGATCATTAGCTTGCGCTGATGACAAAAGGCCACTAAAATGTGCAGTTTTGTCACACAACAAAATGCCACAGATGTCGCAAGTTTTGAGGGATTGGCATGTTGTCTCGCTGTTGCTAGATAATGTAATGTTCATTTCTCTAACATAAGCCACCTTCAACGTCATTTTTGAGAATTTGGCAGTACGTCCAACCGGACTCGCAGACCACAGGTAACCACGGCAGCCCAGGACCTCCACATCCAGCTTCTTCACCTGCGGGATCGTCTGAGACCAGCCACCTGGACAGCTGATGAAACTGAGGAGTATTTCTATCTGTAATAAAGCCCTTTTGTGAGGAAAAACGTATTCTGATTGGGTGGGCCTGGCTCCGCAGGGGGTGGGCCTATGCCCTCCCAGGCCCACCCATGGCTACACCCCTGCCCAGTCATGTGAACTCCATAGATTTGGGCCTAATTCATTCATTTCAATTAATCGGTTTCCTTATATGAACTGCAACTCAGTAAAATTGTTGAAATCGTTGCATGTTGCGTTTATATTTTTGTTCAGTATAGATAAGCACTCCTACTGCGAGATGCTTTATGAATATGGACCCAACTAATATAAAATCCATTTTGTTGATTACATCCTAATGAATACAATTTCATGGGGGAATCTGATAGCGGAGTGGGAACAACGGTCTAGCATTACACTAGAATACAATGTTTCCACTTGTGCTCCCATGGCTGCGCAGAAGCAGAGACCGGAAGCAGGGTGAATCTAATGAACTATGGTTGGAGGGAAGTCTGTGTGTAACTAGCCCTATGGTGTACTGTATCATAGCACTATTCAACAGGTTACTGAAGCATAGGCTAACAATACAATACAACCATGAAAAAGACTGAAACGAAAAGCAGATCAGAGGATGTCAATGTCAGAGAAAGTTCGACAGAGCATTATCTCATAGGAAGTTTAAAAAACGAAAATCCAATTCAACATACTGTAGGCCTATACGTACATGCATATGAAACTGGTAAGATGGAATGTGATCCATCACATTAACCAGCAGCACCCTGCATCCCACTGCTGGCTTGCTTCTGAAGCTAAGTAGGGTTGGTTCTGGTTGGTCCCTGGATGAGAGACCAGATGCTGCTTGAAGTGGTGTTGGAGGGCCAGTAAGAGGCATCCTTTCCTTTGGTCTTAAAAAAATATCCCAGGGCAGTGATTGGGGACATTGCCCTGGTTTAGGGTTCCGTCTTTCAGATGGGACGTTAAACAGGTGTCCTGACTCTCTGTGGTCACTAAAGATCCCATGGCACTTATTGTAAGAGTAGGGGTGTTAACCCTAGTGTCCTGGCTAAATTCCCAATGCCTATCTTACAACTGGCTCATTCCTCTCCCCTGTAACTGTTCCCCAGGTGGTTGCTGTAAATGAGAATGTGTTCTCAGTCAACTTACCTGGTAAAATAAGGGTTAAATAAATAAATAAACATTTCATATACCAATTGTTGCCAATGTCCGTTATTTTCTGGCCAGTGAAAGAGTTAACAGCCACTCTCTAAGCCCAAACCCAGACAGACACAAGAGAGCGCATCATGCCCATCCATATCACCTAGTTGTGAGACGCTTCTTTTCAAAGGAAGGGAAAATGATTACATGGGAGAAAAATCGACGCACCTAAAATCTCTTCATGTCGTCTAAGCATGAACACTACAGCAATGCTATAGCAGCTGTTATCTCTTTTCTTTCCGTCTCGCTCTCCCTCAGTGTACCCTACCTGCACCTCGTTCAATAGCTGCAGTCCTACAGCGCTCCTCCACTCCCTACACGTGGCAGATGACTCGCCCCCGCTCTCACCCACGCCGTTTTCTGATAAACAACCCCACCACACACACACACACACACTTTTCCTTACTTTTCCTCAAACCCCATTGCCATGCTCCTCTAGCACCGTTGTAAATGCTTTCCCCTGTAAAGAGGTGCATTAGCAAAACAACTTAACAGCTGCATGTGAGAGCAATTGGTGAGATTGGTGATTTTCAGGCAAATAGAAGACAAATAGCAGGATGAGCTATTGGGGCTGTTACAGTGACCGTATTACCGCCAAATAATAAGTCATGACTGTAGTCAAATTCCACAGGACCGTTTAGTCAGAGTAACTAGGCTTCTCCAAGCTCTGATGCTGCTGATGGTCATTAGTAGCCTACCAAACTTGCTAACTGCCTGGTACTCAGCACTCTTTTGTCCCTCTAATCACTCCGACATCAATGCTAATGTATTTGAAAATCAAATCACTTCATGAGAGCCCATGAGCTCATGTTGTGCAACATTTCTATTGGCTATGCAAGAAAATAGAGGTTAGATGGCCTCTATTAAAAAGATGAGGTGCCCATCAGCTTTCTATAGGCTAGGCCTACTGTAATTATGTCTCAACTTTACTAATATTATGCACATCGCTTCACAACAGGAGTATAGCTAACCTGGCTGGCATGAAAATGAACCACGAGAAAAGCATAGTTGCACACCTAGCCCATAGGCCTATACGTTTTGATACGGTTTGTATCACAACTAAAGTGGCCAAATAACTTATGAAAATTAAGCACATTAATCCCCTTTACAAGAGGTGTCGAGCCTAACTGGCATACATAGGCAGCGCGTGAGTTTCAAGTTTGGGGAAGATCATTTTCACCATAAAAATGCACCTTTATAATAAAGCATTACATGCATAATCACATTTGCGGTCACTTTTGAGAACATTTTTTCCCCCGCTAATTGATTGCATTTTGGAATATTCACGCTTGTAGCCTACTGCCGTGTGCGCATTGCTGCGATTACAATGTGAAAAAAATTGCCTGTTGCATCAGCCTCATTGCTTTTAAACGTTTCTTTGACGCAAGTGGTTGTATTAATTTGAGATCTATCGCATCCCACAACTGTCCCAGAGTATGTTTGTAATATTTATTTCAATATGCACCTCAGAATTCGATAAGAAGGATACGCGCAGTTGCATCCCTGATGTGTCTGTCTCCACTTGTAGCATACTTCGGAGCGGAGATGCCTGTGAGAAGGACCGATCACGTGACGTTCATTGGCTAATAAGAACTGAGAAATCTGAGAGAGCCAAGCGAGTGAGAGGTGCTTCGGGGCACGGCAATTGGCAGCCGGGAGAAGAGAATTCTAATTATTATATTCAGCCCAAGGGCACAACAGCCACACAAGGGGGATGCTGGCAGGAAATTCGAGTCCTGGTGAGAATATTAACAAGTGCTTGTCAAATTGTGAATGAGAGACTGATGAAGTGTGCAGCCTGCACAAGAAACAAAGCAGAAAAACTTTTTTCAAATCATTAGAGCATCATGCAGCCTTAGGATGTATTAAAAATCAAAACTAATATCCCAACATTTGGATCACAACTAAAGTTGCACAATTAACTAAGCATATAGGAGGACTAGGGCTGTGGCGGCCACGAAATTCGTCAGACGGAAATAACTGTCGGTCTCACGGTAAATTGACCGTTACTTAACATAAACACATTTAGCATCTCCTGGCTTCAACACATAGCCTATTGATGCAGACCTTTGGAACATCTACATTTTAAAAAAAAGTCTAATAAATCCATGTAATATAGCCTACACATTCACAATAAATCCATTGTTTTATTTTAGACAGGTCTAAAGAAGCATGATGTGAAGAAAATGTAGTCTATTTCAGAAGAACAGAATAGCATACTCTGAGTTGTCCTTATGTTAGGTCCTGATCTGGCTATGCCAAATGGCTGTGGGCTACACTAGTTCATTAGCAGACAAGATTTGCTTAGAATTCCGTGGTATTATTTTATAGTATGAAGAATACAATTTAACAAAGCTGAATAAAATAGACAGGATATTTTCTCCAAACGATTTGAGGCAATACACACTTGGCTATTCTGTGTTGAGCGGTTAACAAAGAAATAATTTTTCCACTATGCTTAATTTAAAGTTATTAATGTAACTTTAGTTGTTCTACAAACGTTGGGCTATATGTTTAGATTTTTTTATACATTGTAAGGATGCATGATGCGACTAATGATGATTTGAAAAAAGTAGCTTGAAAGGCATGAGCTCTGCTTTGTTTCTTTGTGCAGGCTGTACACACTACATCAGCCACTTTGACAAGCACTTGATAATGCCTCGAATTTCACGGCGGCATCCCCTTTGTGTAGCCGTAATGCACCCTAAAGAAAATCCAACAAGATGAGTAGGCCTAACAAACAGCAAAAGCACTAGCATATGTCAATCTACTATCCCCCGCAGTACCAAGGTCAACCTACTCTATTCTGTGCGAGAAATAAATATTCCAAACCGTCTGGGACAGTTGTGGGATGCAATGGATCCCAAATTAATACAACCACTAGCATCCCAAAAACGTTTTTACGCAATGTGGCTGATGCAACAGATCAGAACGTTAAGCTTAAAATGTTGATCAGCTATTAAGCTATTTCTAGCTTATAAGCACATCAATGGGCACATTGCAGTAGGCTATAAGCACAAATGTTCCATTAGCGGGATGCAATTATGCATGTAATGCTTTTATTATAAAAAGTGCATTTTTAAAGTGAAAATTATCTTCCCCAAACTTGAAACTCACGCGCTGCTTATGTATGACAGTTAGGCTCTACACCCGTTGGAAAGCAGATTCATGTGCTTCATTTTAAGAAGTTATTTGGCCACTTTAGTTGTCATACAAACCTTTCAAAACATATAGGCCTATGGGCTAGGCTACATGAGGTGTGCGACTATGATTAGAAAAAGACGCAAAAAAAGCATTGTTACTTGCCTTATGCTGGGCATCATTCACAAGTCATAATATATCATTCACAAGTGATAGGCTAATATTGTCACCCATCAGACTATTCTTGATTTAATCTTGTCTTTACATATACTAAATAATATATCTGTCAAATTTGTTTTGATTTAGAATGGACCATTATCATGCACCTGTTTCGAAACAGGGGTAGGGGAAAAAATACATGTCCTCTATGCACTTAAACAGTGAATGGAAGATGCTTTTACTGTGGTTTATTTTCATGCCAGCCAGGTAGGCTATACTCCTGTTGTAAATATAAGCAATGTGCTTAATATTAGGAAAGTTGAGAAATAAATATAGTAGGCCTAGTCTATAGAAAGCTGATCCTCCTATTTTGTAAAGGCCACCACTCTGTTTTCTCACGCAATTGCATAGCCTATAGAAATGTTGCGCAACATGAGCTCTCATGAAGTGTTTGATTAGATTTTCCATTACATTTGCATTGATGTCAGAGTGATAAGAGGGACAATAGAGTGCTGAGTACCAGACAGTTAGCAAGTTTGGTAGGCTACTAATGACCATCAGCAGCATCAGAGCTTGGAGAAGCCTAATTACAGTGACTAAACGGTCATTTGGCTGCCCTCATGGAATTTGACTGCCCTCATGACCGCAGATGTGGCATTAATATGGTCACCACAACAGCCCTAAGGAGGACCTGTTTCTTTGTTAACCACTCAACACAGAATAGCCACATGTGTGCACTCCCTCTGAAATAATATGGATAAAATATCCTTTCTATTTATTCAGCTATGTTCAATTGTATTCTTCATACTATAAAATAATGCCACGGAATTGTACACAAATCTTGTCTGCTAAATGAACTAGTGTATCCCTCAGCCATATGGCATAGCCAGATCAGGTCCTAACATAATGTCTGAATATACTCTCCTGTTCTTCTGAAATACACTACATTTCCTTCCTATCATGTTTCTTTAGACCTGTCTATAATAAATTGATTTGTTGTAAAGGTGTAGGCTATATTACATGGATTTATTAGACTTTTAAAAATGTAGAGGTTCCAAAGGTCAGCATCAGTGGCTTGTAGGCTGTTGGAGTCCAAATGTGCACTTCATATTTCCATGTCATATAGTGTCAATGTTTATGATCACTATGTTGGACGTACAGTCACAAGATGACATGGCGTCGTACCCTGGGTTGTTCTGAACAGAATAAGCCTGTTGGTCAATTGTGAAGAACATTTGGCGTGGAATACGCACCTGAATGCAATTATAACTCCTTTTTATGCACATTGAAAATTACAATCCGTTTCTCTGAATTGCCTTGTGAAAGCCTAACACTAAGATCATATTTTATAACTCAGCTAGTCATGTTGGCGATAGAACAAGCTTTCAAATGATTCCCACCTGATCCAGATTGGGATTTATAATGGGACGTTTTTGGATTGCGTAAACAACAGTAATTGTGTGATGGCGGGGACGCAGGGTTGTGTTCCAAACAAAACAACTACAAGTGTGGCTGCTCTAGTTCCTTAAAAGGCACATCTAGAGAGCTCAAAAACAGCACCTTAAAGTTGAAGACTCTTCTACGAGTCATAAAAGTGCATTGAAATTACTCCGGAACTGTGCACACTCTGGAGACGTGTGGCCACCAAGACACCAGTTAGTCCTCTCACTAGATTTTTATCAACAAATGCGGCGAAAAGTACAATAAAATGTAAACTACACATAGAACCAGTGTAATGGATTCAGCCTCGTCAGGTGTATGGTTCTGTCCACAACGTTGGTCTAATAATTGTCCCATAATCTCCAAACTGTTTCCTTTTAATTGCTACTGTGCTAATGCATTCAATATTTTTTCTGTAAGAAACATTTCAATTTAGCCCACATACAAAGCCTTCAGAAAGTATTCATACCGCTTGACTTATTACAGCCTGAATTCAATACCCCATAATGACAATGACATGTTTAGATATGTTTGCAAAAGTAATGAACATTAAAGACAGAAATATCTCATTTACATAAGTATTCACACCCCTGAGTCAATACTTTGTAGAAGCACCATTGGCAGTGATCACAGCTGAGTAGTCTTTATGGGCAGATCTCGAAGAGCTTTCCATACCTGGATTGTGCAACATTTGCCCATTATTCTTTTCAAATTCATCAAGCTCTGTCAAATTGGTTGTTGATCATTTATAGACAACCATTTTCAGGTCTTGCCAAAGATTTTCAAGAACATTCAAGTCAAAACTGTCACTCAGCCACTTAGAAACATTCACGGCCTTCTTTGTAAACAATTGCAGTGTGGCCTTGTGTTTTGGTTATTGTCCTGCTGAAAGGTGAATTCATCTCCCAGTGTCTGTGGAAAGCAGACAACCGGGTTTTCCTCTAGGATTTTGCCTGTGCTTAGATTAATTCTGTCTCTTTTTTTATCCTGAAAAACTCCCCAGTCGTTAACCTTTACAAGCATACCCATAACATGATGCAGCAACCACTATGCTTGAAAATATAGAGAATGGTACTCAGTAATGTGTTGTATTGGATTTGCCCCAAACATAACACTTTGTATTCAGGAAAAAAACCCTGAATTGCTTTGCCACATTTTTTGCAGTATTACTTTTGTGCCTTGTTACAAACAGGATACACGTTTTGGAATAATTGTATTCTGTACAGGCTTCTTTCTTTTTACTCTTGTCAATTAGGTTAGTATTGTGGAGTAACTACAATCCCTCAGTTTTCTCCTATCACAGCCATTAAACCATGTAACTGTTTAAAGCCCCCACAGTAACTGTACGTACATACCCCAACCACGGATTACAGGCAACATCCACACTGAGCTAAAGGGCAGAGCTGCCACTTTCAAGGAGCGAGACTCTAACCTGGAAGCTTATAAGAAATCCCGCTATGCCCTCCGACTAACCATCAAACAGGCAAAGCCTCAATACAGGACTAAGATCAAATCGTACTACACCGGCTCCGACGCTCGTCGGATGTGACAGGGCTTGCAAACTACTACAGACTACAAAGGGAAGCACAGCCGCGAGCTGCCCAGTGACACACCAGACAAGCTAAATTACTTCTATGCTCGCTTTGAGGCAAGTAGCACTGAAACAATCATGAGAGCATCAGCTGTTCCGGACGATTGTATGATCATGCTCTCCGTAGAAGATGTGAGTAAGACCTTTAAACAGGTCAACATTCACAAGGCCGCAGGGCCAGACAGATTACCAGGACGTGTACTCCGAGCATGCGCTGACCAACTGGCAATTGTCTTCACTGACATTTTCAACCTCTCACTGTCCGAGTCTATAATACCAATATGTTTTAAGCAGACCACCATTGTCCCTGTGCCCAAGAACACTAAGGTAACCTGCCTAAATGACTACCGACCCGTAGCACTCGCGTCTGTAGCCATGAAGTGCTTTGGGGCGGCAGCGTAGCCTAGTGGTTTGAGCGTTGGACTAGTAACCGAAAGGTTGCAAGATCAAATCTCCGAGCTGACAAGGTACAAATCTGACGTTCTACCCCTGAATAAGGCAGTTAACCCACTGTTCCTAGGTCGTCATTGAAAATAAGAATTTGTTCTTAACTGACCTGCCTAGTTAAATAAAGGTAAAATTAAATGAAAAAATAAAAATAAAAATTGAAAGGCTGGTCATGGCCCACATCAACACCATTATCCCAGAAACCCTAGACCCACTCCAATTTGCATACCGCCCCATCAGAACCACAGATGACGCAGTCTCTATTGCACTCCACACTGCCCTTTCCCACCAGGACAAAAGGAACACCTATGTGAGAATGCTATTAATTGACTACAGCTCAGCGTTAAACACCATAGTGCCCTCAAAGCTCATCACTAAGCTAAGGACCCTGGGACTAAACACCTCCCTCTGCAACTGGATCCTGGACTTCCTGACGGGTCGCACCCAGGTGGTAAGGGTAGGTAACACACATCCTCCACGCTGATCCTCATCACAGGGGCCCCTCAGGGGTGGGTGCTCAGTCCCCTCCTGTACTCCCTGTTAACTCATGATTGCATTGCCAGGCACGACTCCAACACCATCATTAAGTTTTCTGATGACACAACAGTGGTAGGCCTGATCACCGACAACAACAAGCCAGCCTATAGGGAAGAGGTCAGAGACCTGGCCGTGTGGTGCCAGGACAACAACCTCTCCCTCAACGTGATCAAGACAAAGATGATTGTGGACTACAGGAAAAGGAGGACCAAGCACGCCCCCATTCTCATTGACAGGGCTGTAGTACAGCAGGTTGAGAGCTTCAAGCTCCTTAGTGTCCACATCACCAACAAACTATCATGGTCCAAGCACACAAAGACAGCTGTGAAGAGGGCACGACAAAACCTATTCCCCCTCAGGGGACGGAAAAGATTTGGCATGGGTCCTCAGATCCTCAAAAGGTTCTACAGCTGCACCATCGACAGCATCCTGACTGGTTGCATCACTGCCTGGTATGGCAACTGCTTGGCCTCCGACCGCAAGGCACTAGAGGGTAGTGCGTACGGCCCAGTACATCACTGGGGCCAAGCTTCCTGCCATCCAGGACCTCTATGCCAAGCAGTGTCAGAGAAAGGCCCTAAAAATTGTCAAAGACTCCAACCACCCTAGTCATAGACTGTGCTCTCTGCATCCGCACGGCAAGCGGTACCGGAGTGCCAAGTCCAGGTCAAAAAGGCTTCTCAACAGCTTCTACTCCCAAGCAATAAGACTCCTGAACAGCTAATCAAATGGCCACCCAGAGTATTTGCATTGCCCCCCCCACCCCCACCCCTTACGCTGCTGCTATTCTCTGTTTATCATCTATGCATAGTCACTTTAACTCTACCTACATGTATATACATATTACCTCAATTACCTCGACTAACCGGTGCCCCCGCACATTGACTCTGTACCGGTACCCCCTGTATATAGCCTCGCTATTGTTATTTTACTGCTGCTCTTTAAATTGTTTGTTACTTTTATTTCTTATTTGTTACTTAACACATATTTTTCTTAAAACTGCATTGTTGGTTAAGGGTTTTTAAGTCAGCATTTCACTTTAGGGCCTACACCTGTTGTATTCGGCGCATGTGACAAATGCAATTTGATTTGATTGGCCTCATGGTGAAATCTAAAAAAAACGCTGTTTTCTTCCTCTCCTGCAACGGAGTTAAGAAGGACGCCTGTATCTTTGTAGTGACTTGGTATATTGATGCACCGTCCAAAGTGTAATTAATAACTTCACCATGCTCAAAGTTATATTCAATGTCTGCTTTTTCATTTTTACCCATCTACCAATAGGTGCCCTTCATTGCGAGGCATTGGAAAACCTCCCTGGTCTGTGTGTTTGAATCTGTGTTTGAAATTCACTGCTCAACTGAGGGACCTTACAGATAATTGTATGTGTGGGGTACAGAGACATTCAACACAGAGTATTAATGTTACTTATTTAGGCTTGCCATAACAAAAGGAGTTGAATACTTCATGACTCAAGACATCTCAGCTTTTACATTTTAATTAATACATAATTATAAAAATAAACAAATCCACTGACATGATGGGGTATTTTGTGTAGGCCAGTGATAAAAACACTAAATTGAATCAATTTGAAATTCAGGCTGTAACACAATTTTTTTTTTTTTTTTAAAGTCAAGGGATGTGAATACTTTCTGAAGGCACTGTAAGCCAATTCCCACAAGTGTAAAGGGAATTGGAGTACATGGATAAGAGTGAATAAGAGTACATGGACCTAATGCGACTGTAGATCAGCGCTCCTACTCCGAGGGTACATATAAGGCCCGCTGAGTAACGGGGGAAACAGGTAAACACGTGCTAGTCCATCACCATGGAGACCACACACCTCCAGTCACATGAGGAAGAGTAGGCGGAATAGGACCGCAGCCTAAACACACAAGTACACAAAAAACCCACACACTCATCTCTGATCCCCCTTGAAATAAACATCTCAGTCCATCGCCTCTAGAAACTTCAAATAAAAATATGTAGTGTGGGTATATGTAGTTGATGTTAGGTTGCAGGTTTCATGATGGAACACTTGAGACATCAGGACTAGTTTTGAGTTTTAAAGTGTATTTTACACATTGTCTGGATACAGACTTGGGGCAGTCAGGGGTTAAGGCCTGTCTGGTATCAGTGAGCTGAGCTCCCGCTGGCCTGGTTGGCTGCATGTGAATGACAGGATGAGAGGATGAGTGCAGGGATGTAGCTAAGCCATATTCCACTCTCTCACACTGGGAAAACCCCACAGGATGAGCTGAGCCAGCGTGGGGCAGCGTACGTGTGGTGTGTGTGGGTGTGTGTGCGTGCGTGCGTGCGACTAGCTTAGCGGTGAGAGAGGCTGGTAATCTGTAAAGCTGCTTTGCCTAGGGCGGCTGGTGTGAAACTTGCCAAGAGTGACGGAGAGAGAGCAGAAGGAGGGAAAGGAGGAGTGTGAGAGAGGGAGGGAAAGAGATAGGTTGTGAGAGAGATTACATAAGAAGCTTTTTACTTTCCTTTGTCAACAAACATAGTAGCCATGTTTACGCACACACAGGACACACATGCACACACGTGCATGCACACAGACACACGGGGGAACGTGAGATAATGTCCTGGTTGTCCTAACCTAAAAACCGTAGTCTCACGTTTATTGCCAATGGCCAGATTGCACAGCAGACAGGTGTTTTCCCGGGTAATGACTTCTACCCCAGATTAGATACTGTGATATCGTTAAAATGGTATCTAAAGAGTAAGACACCGGTACTATCATATTATCCAATTGTCAGTTTCACCTGACTACAAAACATTTCAACACATTTTTAACTAAATTGATTGACTGGCTCTAAATTATTTCTAAATTAAATGATATAATTCAATAGCATTGTCGTCGCTACTACTCATCCCTGTGCACAGAACTAGTCCCAAACTCATCCCTGCCCCATGCAGTGCCTTACTCACAGGGAGCAGGCTCTAAACATGAACACTGTCCTCCTTATTCCTAACCAAAACACATTACGCTGCACTCCAAAATGCCAAGCAACAGCAATCCTCCTTAGCTTACTGCAGATCCCACAGTCAGTTTACTGTCTGCCCCTGCCACGACCCAGAGAGAGAGAGATAGAGCGAGAGAGAGAGAGAGAAAGAAAAAGAGCGACCCAGAGAGAGAGAGAGCGAGAGAGAGAGCAACCCAGAGAGAGAGCGAGAGAGAGCGACCCAGAGAGAGAGAGAGAGAGAGAGAGAGAGAGAGAGAGAGAGAGCGACCCAGAGAGAGAGAGAGAGAGAGAGAAAGAGAGACCCAGAGAGAGAGCGACCCAGAGAGAGAGAAAGAGAGAGAGAGAGCGACCCAGAGAGAGAGAAAGAGAGAGAGAGAGCGACCCAGAGAGAGAGAGAGAGCGACCCAGAGAGAGAGAGAGAGAGAGCGACCCAGAGAGAGCGACCCAGAGAGAGAGAGAGAGAGAGCGACCCAGAGAGAGAGAGAGAGAGAGAGCGACCCAGAGAGAGAGAGAGAGAGAGCGACCCAGAGAGAGAGAGAGAGAGAGAGCGACCCAGAGCGACCCAGAGAGAGAGAGCGACCCAGAGAGAGAGAGAGAGAGAGAGAGAGAGAGAGCGACCCAGAGAGAGAGAGAGAGAGAGAGAGAGAGAGAGCGACCCAGAGAGAGAGAGAGAGAGAGAGAGAGAGCGACCCAGAGAGAGAGAGAGAGAGAGCGACCCAGAGAGAGAGAGAGAGAGAGAGAGAGCGACCCAGAGAGAGAGAGAGAGAGCGACCCAGAGAGAGAGAGAGAGAGCGACCCAGAGAGAGAGAGAGAGAGCGACCCGAGAGAGAGAGAGAGAGCGACCCAGAGAGAGAGAGAGAGAGAGAGAGAGAGAGAGAGAGAGAGAGAGAGAGCGACCCAGAGAGAGAGAGAGAGAGTGACCCAGAGAGAGAGAGAGAGAGAGAGAGAGCGACCCAGAGAGAGAGAGAGCGACCCAGAGAGAGAGAGAGAGAGCGACCCAGAGAGAGAGAGAGAGAGCGACCCAGAGAGAGAGAGAGAGACCCAGAGAGAGAGAGAGAGAGCGACCCAGAGAGAGAGAGAGAGAGAGAGAGAAAGCGAGAGAGAGAGAGAGAGAGCGACCCAGAGAGAGAGAGAGAGAGAGAGCGACCCAGAGAGAGAGAGAGAGAGAGAGACCCAGAGAGGGAGAGAGAGAGACCCAGAGAGAGAGAGAGAGAGACCCAGAGAGAGAGAGAGAGAGACCCAGAGAGAGAGAGAGAGAGACCCAGAGAGAGAGAGAGAGAGAGACCCAGAGAGAGAGAGAGAGAGACCCAGAGAGAGAGAGAGACAGACCCAGAGAGAGAGAGAGACAGACGCAGAGAGAGAGAGAGACAGACGCAGAGAGAGAGAGAGACAGACGCAGAGAGAGAGAAAGACAGACGCAGAGAGAGAGAGAGACAGACCAGAGAGAGAGAGAGACAGACGCAGAGAGAGAGAGAGACAGACCCAGAGAGAGAGAGAGAGAGCGCGACCCAGAGAGAGAGAGAGAGAGCGCGACCCAGAGAGAGAGAGAGAGAGAGCGACCCAGAGAGAGAGAGAGAGAGAGAGCGACCCAGAGAGAGAGAGAGAGAGAGAGAGAGAGAGAGAGAGAGAGAGAGAGAGAGAGAGAGACCCAGAGAGAGAGAGAGAGAGAGACCGAGAGAGAGAGCGACAGAGAGAGAGAGAGCGACGCAGAGAGAGAGAGCGACGCAGAGAGAGAGAGAGAGACCCATAGAGAGAGAGAGAGACCCATAGAGAGAGAGAGAGACCCAGAGAGAGAGAGAGAGAGACCCAGAGAGAGAGAGAGAGACCCAGAGAGAGAGAGACCCAGAGAGAGAGAGACCCAGAGAGAGAGAGAGAGACCCAGAGAGAGAGAGAGAGACCCAGAGAGAAATAATTGAGGCAGACGGGCATTGTGATAGAAAGAGAGAGACAAAGCAAGGGAGGGAGAGGCTCACACTTGTTCGAGTGAGAGAGAAAGAGAGAGGGAGGGAACGTGACGGTCCGCGTGACGCTGGCTCAGACACTGCAGGCGGTTACGTAAGTGCACCCCCTGCCCCGTCTCCTCATGGACTGAGCAGACGCCGCTCTCCTCCAATCCCTCACTCTGCATCCGCGGCCCGCTTTTTTCCCCTCGGCTCACATGGCTCCTCACATGCTCCCTCTCCCTCTTACTCGTTCTCGCGCTCTCCCTCTCTCCCTCGCCTGCTCGTTCCCCCTCTCTCTCCCCCTCTCTCTCCCTCCTCCCACTCACTGTGCCCCAGGAGAGCCACCAACCTCTGCTGTCGCTTTTCTCTTTCTCTCGCTCTTTCTATTTCCTCGCTCACTTCTGTGGAGTGAGGCAGCAGCTCCACGCTCAGGGCAACAGGGATATGACACACACACACAAAGAATGACAAATACACACTCAAACACTCACGGAATACGTGAAAGGACACACACGCACATATCATTCTTAGGCTTTTTAAAACATGCCAACATGTTTTGGCACAATACGTAAATGTCAGTGCTGTTGACTATCATTTAGCCTGTGAATTCTATCATATCAGAGTACAACCTATTTGAGTATGATACTGATTGACATTTAGCAACAGGACATGATCTCAATACTAGCTATTCTTCAAAAGGCAATGGCATATCAAGGCAGCGCTACTTTTACTGTATGTAAACTCTTCAACATCTCATCTCCCTATCCTCCTCCACTAAGACCTGCAGCAGACAAGCTTCACTTTACCCTCCAGAGTTGATCACCAACCCTGGAACTTTGTCTAGTTTTCCAACAACCCTCCCCCTCATATCACTCCCCCGTTGCCTCCTCCACTCTTTTCCACACTCCCTTCCCCAATTCACAGGCCCATGGTGAAGAGAGAGAGATGAGATAAAGGAGAGAGAAAGAGAGAGGGAGGGGAGAGGTGCACCCACGCTCACTGCAGTATTGATTTGTTTGTTCAGCGTTTGCTGCCCCCCCTTCTATCTATTCAACCCTTTCTCCCTCACAGTGTGAGCTTGTCCTCGAGTGCCACCCTGCCTTATATAAAAGCATGTAGAGGCCCACAGACTACTGATGATGAGGAGTCTGGGCTCAGGGACCACAGAGAGAGCGCAAGAGAGAGAGAGCGCTAGACAGAGAGCGCGCGAGACACAGAGACAGAGCACGAGACACAGAGACAGAGCGCGAGACACAGAGAGAGAGCGCGAGACACAGAGAGAGAGAGCGCGAGACACAGAGAGAGAGAGCGCGAGACACAGAGAGAGCGCGAGACACAGAAGAGAGCGCGAGACACAGAGACAGAGAGCGCGAGACACAGAGACAGAGAGCGCGAGACACAGAGAGAGAGAGCGCGAGACACAGAGAGAGAGAGCGCGAGACACAGAGAGAGAGAGAGCGCGAGACACAGAGACAGAGAGCGCGAGACACAGAGACAGAGAGCGCGAGACACAGAGACAGAGAGCGCGAGACACAGAGACAGAGAGCGCGAGACACAGAGAGACAGAGCGCGAGACACAGAGACAGAGCGAGCGCGAGACACAGAGAGAGAGCGCGAGACACAGAGAGAGAGCGCGAGACACAGAGAGAGAGCGCGAGACACAGAGAGAAGAGCGCGCGAGACACAGAAGAGAGGAGACGCGAGACACAGGAGAGAGAGCGCGAGACACAGAGAGAGAGAGCGCGAGACACAGAGACAGAGAGCGCGAGACACAGAGACAGAGAGCGCGAGACACAGAGACAGAGAGCGCGAGACACAGAGACAGAGCGCGAGACACAGAGACAGAGCGCGAGACACAGAGACAGAGAGCGCGAGACACAGAGACAGAGAGCGCGAGACACAGAGACAGAGCGCGAGACACAGAGACAGAGCGCGAGACACAGAGACAGAGCGCGAGACACAGAGAGAGAGCGCGAGACACAGAGAGAGAGCGCGCGAGACACAGAGAGAGAGAGCGCGAGACACAGAGAGAGCGCGAGACACAGAGAGAGCGCGAGACACAGAGAGAGAGAGAGAGCGCGAGACACAGAGAGAGAGAGCGCGAGACACAGAGACAGAGAGCCCGAGACACAGAGACAGAGAGCGCGAGACAGAGAGAGAGCGCGAGACACAGAGAGAGAGCGCGAGACACAGAGAGAGAGAGCGCGAGACACAGAGAGAGAGAGCGCGAGACACAGAGAGAGAGAGCGCGAGACAGAGAGAGAGAGCGCGTGACACAGAGAGAGAGAGCGCGTGACACAGAGAGAGAGCGCGCGAGACACAGAGAGAGAGCGCGCGAGACACAGAGAGAGAGCGCGCGAGACACAGAGAGAGAGAGCGCGAGACACAGAGAGAGAGAGCGCGAGACACAGAGAAAGAGAGCGCGAGACACAGAGAGAGAGAGCGCGAGACACAGAGAGAGAGAGCGCGAGACACAGAGACAGAGCGCGAGACACAGAGAGAGAGCGCGCGAGACACAGAGAGAGCGCGAGACACAGAGAGAGCGCGAGACACAGAGAGAGAGAGAGAGCGCGAGACACAGAGAGAGAGAGCGCGAGACACAGAGACAGAGAGCCCGAGACACAGAGACAGAGAGCGCGAGACAGAGACAGAGCGCGAGACACAGAGAGAGAGCGCGAGACACAGAGAGAGAGAGCGCGAGACACAGAGAGAGAGAGCGCGAGACACAGAGAGAGAGAGCGCGAGACAGAGAGAGAGAGCGCGTGACACAGAGAGAGAGAGCACGTGACACAGAGAGAGAGCGCGCGAGACACAGAGAGAGAGCGCGCGAGACACAGAGAGAGAGCGCGCGAGACACAGAGAGAGAGAGCGCGAGACACAGAGAGAGAGAGCGCGAGACACAGAGAAAGAGAGCGCGAGACACAGAGAGAGAGAGCGCGAGACACAGAGAGAGAGAGCGCGAGACACAGAGAGAGAGCGCGAGACACAGAGAGAGAGCGCGAGACACAGAGAGAGAGAGAGCGCGAGACACAGAGACAGAGCGCGCGAGACACAGAGACAGAGAGCGCGAGACACAGAGACAGAGAGCGCGAGACACAGAGACAGAGCGCGAGACACAGAGAGAGAGAGCGCGAGACACAGAGAGAGAGCGCGAGACACAGAGAGAGAGCGCGAGACACAGAGAGAGAGCGCGAGACACAGAGAGAGAGAGAGCGCGAGACAGAGAGAGAGAGCGCGAGACACAGAGAGAGAGAGCGCGAGACACAGAGAGAGAGCGCGCGAGACACAGAGACAGAGAGCGCGAGACACAGAGAGAGAGAGCGCGAGACACAGAGAGAGAGAGCGCGAGACACAGATAGACAGATCCTACAGCACTGTGGGCAACAACTGATCTGAGTGCAGCCCACCCGGTCCATCATGAGAGCGCAATATGAACCAACCAATCTTCATCTTCATTTGCTTTCATCTGTAACTGCAGCCAAATAGTGTGGTTGATACAACACGGTATATTCACATTGCTGCTAACTGGGGGAGTGGTTATCCTTCTAAAAAAGGTAATGACAGCAACACCCAAAGATGAACACACAACCAAAGCCGTTACTGTGACACCTAAGTCTGTGACAATACCATCCATTCATGAAAGTATCAGTATACAGTACTTTTTATCCAGGACGTTGGTATTGGTTACAGAGGGTAGTGCGTACAGCCCAGTACACTGGGGGTGAGATCCCTGCCATCCAGGACCTCTATACCAGGCGTTGTCGGAGGAAGGCCAAAATAATTGTCAAAGACTCCAGCCCCCCAAGTCAGACTGTTCTCTCTGCTACCACACTGCAAGTGGTACCGATGCACCAAGTCTGGAACCAACAGGACCGTGAAAAGCTTCTACCACAAGACTGCTAAATAGTCTGGGTAGCTATTTGGTGAACTATCTGCATATACCCCCTTTGGCACCAACTCTTCTGATTCATCACATACGCTGCTGATACTATTCATTATCTATCCCTTTGCCTAGTCACCATACCCTACTTACATGTACAGTACAGGGATTTCCCCATGAGGCCAATGGTCACTTTAAAACAGTTACATAGTTTAACAGCTGTGATAGGAGAAAACTGAGGATGGATCAACAACATTGTAGTTACTCAACAATACTAACCTAATTGACAGAGTGAAAAGGAAGCCTGAACAAAATTACAATTTTCCAAAACATGCATCCTGTTTGTAACAAAGCACTAAAGTAATGTGGCAAAGCAATTCACTTTTTGCCTTGAATACAAAGTGTTATGTTTGGGTCAAATCCCCAAAAATATATTACTAGGTACCACTCCTCATATTTTCAAGCATAGTGGTGGCTGCATCATGTTATGGGTACGCTTGTAATCATTAAGAAATGGGAGGTTTTAGAGGATAAAAAAGAAACGGAATGGAGCTAAGCACAGGCAAAATCCTAGAAGAAAATCTAGTTCAGTTTGCGTTCGACCACACACTGGGAGATTAATTCACCTTTCAGCAGGACAATAACCTTAAACACAAGGCCAAATCTACACTGGAGTTGCTTACCAAGAAGACGGTGAATGTTCCCGAGTGGCCGAGTTACAGTTTTTTGTGGCCGAGTTACAGTTTTGACTTAAATCTGCTTGAAAATCTATGGCAAGACCTGAAAATAGTTGTCTTACAATGATCAACTACCAATTTGACAGAGCATGAAAAATTTTGAAAAGAATAATGGGCCACTTTTGTACAATCCAGGTGTGCAAAGCTCTTAAGACTTACCCAGAAAGACTCACAGCTGTAATTGCTGCCAAAGGTGATTCTAACATGTATTGACTCAGGGGTGTTAATACCTATGTAATCTAGATAATTCTCTGTATTTCATTTTCAATACATTTTCAACAATTTTAAAAACATGTTTTCAATGCCATTATGGGATATCAATTTAATCCATGTTGAATTCAAGCTGTAAAATGTGGAATAATTCAAGGGGTATGAATACTTTCTGAAGGCCCTAAAGTATACATTTTCTATATCTGTGACCATATTGTCCAGGAGTTTCTAGTGGATAGACCATATGGTTCAAGAGAAAATGGCCGAACTAATGAAAAAAACATCTAATCAACAATGGCATTGTTCCTCCAACTCAACTCTTTACTTTTTTCACAACTGCCACCAGTTTTTACTTTTTTTGTTTACATATTTATTTGACTAAGTGTGTAAAAAAAAAAAAGGATATTTCATGTTAAAACCCTCATTAAAACACCAACGTTATTCACTAAGTTGATGGTTTATACTGTATTTAGTATAATGTTTATAGCTTTGTCATAAAACATTGTATTGTAAAAGTTTGATTTATTTGATATATTGTACATGTGATAAGCAATGTTCGGTCTAAATTTCATGCACGTTCGTGCACTTCTTCCAGGAGTGCTGCACAGAAGAAATGGCATGCTGCGCAGAGACACAAGAGACTGAACTTCACGGAGTTCGCCCCATTAGTTTGCACTATATAGATCAATGTTTTTTCTGTGATGAAATCAACATTATATCAGGCCCATTTCAACGCAACAAACATAAACAAACCTAACTTTGCAAGATTGAGCACAATGGAGTAGAATTCTATTGGTGGGTATGCGTGTGTGTTTCACATCAGTTCAGATTTTTTGTTTACTTTTATTTAACTAGGCAAGTCAGTTAAGAACAAATTCTTATTTACAATGAGGGCCTACTCGTAAAGCCCTCCCGGCCAAACCCTCCCCTAATCCAGACGACGCTGGGCCAATGGTGCGCCGCCCTATGGGACTCCCGATCATGGCCGGTTGTGATCGAACCCGGGTCTGTAGTGACGCCTCTTGCACTGCGATGCAGTGCCTTAGACCGCTGCGCCACTCGAGAGCAGATAAGAGCGCAGAGCCTCGCGTCTGCACATTTGTTGATATTCTTTGCTAGTTAGCGACTTATTAGCCCAGTGATAGATAAGTATAGGTCAGCAATGAGAAGTTAATGCTTCCTACAAGAGCACATATGTCAAACTGTCTTTGAAAAGCCAGTCAGGTAAAAAGCTTATGTCTTAAAGGGGCAGTGTTGTATTCTGAGACTGGCTTATTTTCATATTCAAACCTATAGCCAGACAGGTAGCCTGCATTGTCTAATTATCTGTATGGTAATAATAATAATAATAATAATATTTTAATATGTAAAGTGGTTTCTTGCATCAAAACACAATACAAGTAAAACAAATGTTTTAATGTCAAGTCCTTCATAATGTTATTATTATTATTTATTTTTTTAAGTCTGCATTGAACAACACATATAGGCTACTGTAGGCTATATCACAGAAATGAAAAGCTATTTCCATGTGAAAATATTATGGGATTGGCTCTCTAGACACGCCACCACACCCTGGACACATGACACAATGGATACAATACCTCTGCAGTGCAGTACAGTGTGTGTGTGTGTGTGTGTGTGTGTGTGTGTGTGTGTGTGTGTGTGTGTGTGTGTGTGTGTGTGTTCCAGTGGAGGCTCCTCAGAGGAAGGGGAGGACAATAATCCTATGCAGTGAAATACTTAAATGTAAGTTATCCTTTTTAGATAAAACTATTTGCTCCATTGGTTTCGTTGGTAGGCCTACATTATGCTCCAAAAGCCACAATAGCCTATTAGCTACTGTCTTAAACTGTAAGGGTACAGCCTCAGTGTTCACTGTAAATGCACGCCGGAAGTTGCACAGAATTCTCACAATGTTCAATTTTCCACTCACGAGACCTAACATTTGCTCAGTACCCCAACAAATTTGAGGGAACAGAAAGAATTACAGACGCCTGTGACAATCTGAAATACCCAAAAAGGCCCCTAGATGTCATATTATAAAATTCCCCCAAAAGATGTGAAAGTTACCAAAATTCAGTTAAGTTTACTGATTAACTTAGAAAGTTTCCAGTAATATACCCTCCTCTTGTTGTCCTGTACATCCCTAACACCTTGTATGTAACACACCCTTGACATCATGTCCTGTACATCCCTAAACACCCTGTACGTAACACACCCTTGACATCATGTCCGGTTCAGTACTCACAGGCTCATCAAAGGCCTCCTTCTTGACCAGCATCTCTCGGAGTGTCTGCAGGATCTTAATGCACAGCTTTTCCTCCTTGTCCATCAGCTTCTTGGTGTGTTTGATCAGTCTGAATGACGAAGGGAAGAGTACAAACGGAACATCAGTACCATGGCTTTATTTATTCTAAGCACACCAACAGACGTGTGACCTATGACTGGAAGATCGTGAGGACAGAAAATAATAAACGAGACACTTTATTTTTGGAAACATTTTGGAAAAGTCAGAAGTCGAAAGTAAAACGCGAACCAGAGCAATGGACGGCCAAATGCAAACTTGTCACTGGTGTAAATGCTCAGTGAACGCAGCCCATAGATCGTGTTTGTGATGGTGTGTCTGATCAGAGTTCGTGACTGCATCTGTACCTCTGCCACACTCACTTGGACATGAAGGCCCCGCTCTCACAGCGCAGTCTGGCAGCCTCTGGGAACAGCAGCTCAGGGCTGTGTAGTACATCCACCAACACAGAGAACTCAGCCTGCACCATAGGACTGAACTGCTCCTCTAGACACGCCACCACACCCTGGACACATGACACAATGGAAACAATTCCTCTGCAGTGCAGTGTGTGTGTGGTTGGAGGACATCTAGAGGATGTCCTCCAACCTATAGGAGCTCTTGCAGTATGAAGTAACATGTTGTCCATCCAATCAAAGGATCAGAGAATGAATCTAGAACTGAAAGCATAGGCTACAGCTAGCTAGCACAGCAGTGCTTAAAGTGTGGTGAGTAGTTGACTTAAAGAGAGAGAGAGAGAGAAATACAGTAGTTGAACAGTTTGGATTTTAAACTATTTTCTTCAAAAATTAAGGAGAAGCAGTGAGAGAGCTAGCTATATATATATATATTTTTTTTTTTTTACCTTAGTTTACCTTTTACTTACTTAGCTAATGCAGTTCATTTTGCCTACTCAACAACCTGACTCAAACAGAGGAATGCTACTTACTGTGCCTTCGGAAAGTATTCAGACCCTTTGACTTTTTCCACATTTTGGTAGATTACAGCCTTGTTCTAAAATGTATTCAATTGTTTTTTTCAACCTACACACAATACCCCAAAAAGAGTTTACAAATTGTTGCTAATTTATTAAAAATAAAGAACTGAAATATTACATTTACATAAATCTGAGGTCCTGAGCGCTCTGGATCAGGTTTTCATCAAGGATCACTCTGTACTTTGCTCTGTTCATCTTTACCTCAATCATGACTAGTCTCCCAGTCCCTGCCGCTGAAAAACATCCCCACAGCATGATGCTGCCACCACCATGCTCCACCGTAGGGATGGTGCCAGGTTTCCTCCAGACGTGACACTTTGCGTTTAGGCCGAAGAGTTTAATCTTGGTTTCATCAGACCAGTTAATCTTGTTTGTCATAGTCAGTCTTTTGGTGCCTTTTGGCAAACTCCAAGCGGGCTGTCATGTGTCTTTTACTGAGGAGTGGCTTCTGTCTGGCCACTCTACCATAAAGACCTGACTGGTGGATGCTGCAGAGATGGTTGACCATCTGGAAGGTTCTCCCATCTCCACAGAGGAACTCTAGAGCTCTGTCAGTGCAACCATCGTGTTCTTGGTCACCTCCCTGAACAAAGACCTTCTATCCGATTGCTCAGTTTGGCCGGGCGGCCAGCTCCAGGAAGAGTCTTAGTGGTTCAAAACGTCTTCCATTTAAGAATGATGGAGGCCAGTGTTCTTGGTGACCTTCAATGCTGCAGTCATATTTTGGTACCCTTCCAGATCTGTGCCTTGACACAATCCTGTCTCGGAGCTCTACGGACAATTCCTTCGACTTCATGGCTTGGATTCTGCTCTGACATGCACTGTCAACTGTGGGACCTTATATAGACAGGTGTGTGCCTTTCCAAATCATGTCCAATCAATAAAACGTACCAGAGGTGGACTCCAATCAAGTTGTAGAAACATCTCAAGGATGATCAATGGAAACAGGATGCACCTGAGCTTAATTTCAAGTATCATAGCAAAGGGTCTGAATACCTATTTAAACAAGAAAAATATGAATAAAATATGAATAAATTAGCAAAAATGTCTATAAACCTGTTTTCGCTTTGTCATTATGGGGTATTGCGTGTAGATTGCTGAGGACCTTTTTTTTTATAAGGCTGTAACATAAAATGTGGAAAAAGTCAAGGGGTCTGAATACTTTTCGAAGGCACTGTATGTTAGCTTGCTGGCTAAGTATAACCAACACTGCAACTCTTCGAAGTCAAGGTAAGCATTCATTTTATAGATGTATTGGCAACGGACCTGCCGGTGTAACTGCTACAATTTTTGCTGTACACTGTACTGCGTGACTGTACACATGGCAAGAGTGTGCAAGGCGGTATTGAATATTTCACTGTCACCTTGATTACTCCAATTTGTCTCTCAACCTGTGCACCTACATTATAAACTTTAATTTGTAGGCTAGGTTGTAGCAACATCATGATGGGTATAGGGCAAATTCTAGAATGATGTAGTAGCCTAAACCTATCGATGTTATATTGAGCTGGGTGAATGGAATATGAATGACAGTCATGCAATATGCTGTAATAGAAATTAGGCCATTGTCATAAATATACAAAACTGCCCCCCGCTAATCTTGAACGGCAAGAACCGCCAGTGGCGTATTCATGTATATTTGTGCGAGTGCATATTTGTGTGTGTGTGTGTGTGTGTGTGTGTGAGAGAGAGAGATCACCTGCAGCTTCTCGATGATGCTCTTGTAGTCAGGCACTCCCAGGACCTCCTTGCGGAGCCGTGTGCGTGCCGAGGTCCTCCAGTCCTTGACAGCACGCTCCACCCTGTAGGTGTGGGCCTTCAGAGACAGAGTGTTCACCTGGCTGTCCAGATCCACCGGGATGGCTATGGCACGCGCCTTGGCTGGAGAGGAGACAGGGCCGAGACCTTATAACTAGGAACTGAAGGAGCGTCAAAGTAGGAGTGCTGATATCGGATCGGTTTAGCCTTGTAGACCATGTCGAATACTCTGAATCGCTTTCTGAAGATGGGCCCGTATCGCTCTCAGACACACACATTCACACAAGCTGCCATGACACCCAATTAACCAACAGAGAAAGGCATATAGGCCTACTTTCTGTATTGTCTGCATACACAGTGGTGGCAGACTAACAAGAACAGGGCTTATGGGGTGAGATTTAAAATATTTGCAATGTCTCCCTGTCATTATAGAAATCATTGACGTTTCCAGTCTACAAACCTTAGTCAAGGCCTGTCAAAGTGCAATCACTGGGCTGCGAGACTCACCCACGTCAGCCAGTGTTTTGATGCAGCCCTCGATGTTGTTCTTCTGGGCTGAGCTGATCCAGGTGCAGTTATAGATCCTGAAGGAGGACTGGAGCAGCTGGATGAAGATGGGCTGGTGGGTCTGACATAGGAGAGAGGGAGGATAAACAGTCACTAAAACACTCCATAAACAAACACTTCAATAGCACTCAAAAATTTTGTGCAGATGGATAAGCATTTGCCTCAAGTGCCTGAACGGACTGAATTGAAACGTGAATGGCCTGGGGAAGGTATTTAAATGCCCATGTACAAGGTTAGCCTCTCTCCCAGGAATACCTGCAGGTTGGAGTTGTTCACAGGGAACTGGGAGCTAAAGAAGCCCTTGACGACGGCCATCACCGTCTCCGTCACGTACCTCTCCAGTGGAACGTTGGCATGGTTACGGTCCGTGGTGCTGTTGCACACCTAAAACCATAGAGGAGGAGAGTGGGATGTGAAGTCTGTCTGTCACTCAGGAGTGAGGGGGGAAGAGACTGACCTGGGGTCTCTCTCGTTTTTCTGTTGTAATATTTTATATGACAATAAACAAAAACATACATAGACAAAAACAATGGACAACTTAACATTTGCATACATACTCTACATCTCCACAAACATTAAGGACATGACACTTGCTCAGACCCACATGTTCCCACAGTATCCACACCCAATGTTGTTTATACTGCTTGTAAGACTCTGCCCCATATGACTTCAAAATGTGTTATGTTGTTTTTGTCTGTAGACAGATTTTTCCCCATATTTAAATAAAGCATTTGATTCTTCCATTCTCTTAACGTTGTAGTATCGTTTCACTTCCAGTATTTAAGTAATAGCTTCTTCAATATAAAGTGATGGAAAGAATATTGTCTAACCCATTGGCTAGCCTACCGCACATCCAATGTCTCGAAATATTTGCATTGTAAAACTTCTGACAGACAGCTTTCTAACGCTGCCCATAACTTTTGGAATTTATAGTACTCCAAGAAGGCATGAGTTCT
This sequence comes from Salmo trutta, assembly GCF_901001165.1. Lineage (NCBI taxonomy): Eukaryota > Metazoa > Chordata > Actinopteri > Salmoniformes > Salmonidae > Salmo > Salmo trutta. Next base: position 39,591,542 of record NC_042973.1, read on the forward strand.
TGAGTCATTGTTAGTTTTACACTTAAGACATGACTCTGCCATTGTGCTGTAGAATGTGTGAAATTTGTCTCTTGTATAATAACATCTATACATTAGTTTATAGAGGATTAAACGTACATTTTCGTTATTTGTAATTTGGTTCATTATGTTCCAACACTCCCTCCATCTTTTGCCAATATCAGTTTTTTTTGAAGTCTTGGTTCCAATAGTTTGTCAGTTGGATAGGCTCTCTGCAAGGTTTTGTATACATCTTACCTATCATATGACTGACTATCTTTTTCCGACTCAAATGGGATTCCCTCAACATCGCTCTGATGTCCAAAAGCTTTCAGGGCAACATTTTGTGATAGAAAACCTATATTTGAAAATATCTACATTGGTCATTGCTTTTTAATTCGGTCATGGAAATGATTTTATTTCCTATTACCCACGTCATTTCCGGTTTCTATGCCTTTAGTTTCATTGTCTTCCATGTTGTTCTAATGTTAGTTGTTAATGTTCTTAGCTCCATCGTTTGAAAACAGACACATGAAAAGATTGCACCTCTTCATTGTGTACCCGTTGTTCCTCTTTACTGCATTTAACTATATATCGCAAGTAAAAGCCTTGGGTGGCGTGTTGATACAATTCCAAATCTGGAAGGTTAAAACCACCCTCAGATGAATACTTTGCTTTAGGAGTTTTATTTGTCTTATGGCCGAGTACACGTTTTTTAAGAACGTCTTCGGTGGGGTAATTCTACCTGTAAGGCTTATGGGGAGATTGTTCCATTTAATTAGAACTGCTTTCATGTTGTTGAGTAATGGGATAAAGTTATTTGTCGTCACTTATTAAGCATCCTAAGTACATTATATGTTTTGTGGTCCACTTAAAGCAGGGTTTGTCAACTAGGTTTGGCATCGGGCCAAATTTTTATTGAGCTAATAGTCGTCGGGCCAGAACATAATTAGTATATAATATTAGCACAAATAATTGGCCAACACTACAAATTGAACAATATGTTTAACACATCCAATTAGTAGGCTACATAATAAATTCAGTGACAATAACATAATTTCAATCTGATTACGCTCATAAAATCCCCATGTCTCCGTAAAGATGGTGCCGAAGAGGATGGCTGACGTTTTACATGCTCCAATTGTGCTATTTTGTTAGTTTATTGTGTTGTTTGTAACTTATTTGTTTACTTATTTTGTACAAAATGTTGCTGCTACCGTCTCTTATAACCGAAAATAACTTCTGGACATCAGAAAGCGATTACTCACCACGAACTGGAAGAAGCTTATTCCTTTAACGAGTCTGACGAGAAGGATATACTGCTCTCCCGGGAACAGGCCCAATTCCCTGTCATTAGCGCGAAGAAAAGACAGAGCAAAATAGGATGCAGATCGGGCTGCCTTCTGAGAATCCGTAGGCGAGCAAGTAAAATCCCACGTCCATCTGTCCTACTTGCTAACATGCAATAAATAAAATTGATGACATACGATTAAGATTATCCTCCCAACGGGACATTAAGAACTGTAATATCTTATGTTTCACCGAGTCGTGGCTGAACGACGGCACGGATAATATAGAGCTGGAGGGATTTTCAATGCACCGACAGAACAGAGAAGCTACGTCTTAAGACGATGGGTGGGGGTGTGTGTCTTTTTGTCAAATAAGTCAAATCGAGAAGTGCCTGCGCATCAAATTCACACCAATGTCACGTGACATCCACAAGATCGTGTCTGAGGGGAAATGCAACTTTTCCCATTGAGTAAGTCACTTGTTGGCCTATATGACTATATTTAGTAAATACTAACATTATTGTGAGTGCTTATGCATGGATATTTAGGTCTCAAGCGGACAGTATTTTCTGTTTGTTCTGTTGTTAAAGGAGCAGACCATCCCGATACAGACACCACATTTTTCTTCTTTAAAATTATTGTTTTATGTAGGATGCTACATTTTTGGCCAGTCGCAATAGTAGGTAGGCCTTACAAATACAAACATCCCACTTCTATTAGGTCACATATAATTATTTTTTGTAAAAGATGCTGTTAAGCCTCATAAATGGCTGAGGTAGGCTAAGTTATTTTATATAGGCCTAGGCTCTGAAGAAATATTCTCCAATTAAGCCCTCTTGTTTTTTGTAAAGTCAAATTAAAATGAATATTATTGGTGAAATGAATTACTCGACTGGTGTAGGTTTTCTCCATCTGTTGCTGTGCAACACTTGCATAACAAGTTACATATATTTTCAGCACCAGTTGGTGTTGACCTCCGATTGACTGCGGTGTGGTTGCAGCTTTACATTTCACCACCACAAAATAGTTTGCTGCCTGCTTCATTAGTTGACTGTGTCCTGCATTCTCTCTCCTCATGAATGAAGTTAAAATGTTACTTTTGCATTATTTAGGTAGGGTAACTTCCTTCTTAGGACATAGCATTTGGGAGTTTTTGCATCTCGGGTCCGAGATTTTTTTATTATATACAGTACCAGTCAGAAATGTGGATACACCTACTCATTCCGAGGTTGTTTATTTATCTTGACAATTGTCAACATTGTAGAATAATAGTGAAGACATCAAAACTATGAAATAATACATATGGAATCCTGTAGTAACCAATTTGTTTTTAACATATCAAAATGTATTTTATATTCGATCTATCTATTTGACCAAGAAGAAGAGTGATGGAGTGTTGCATCAGATGATCTGGCCTCCACAATCACCCGACATCAACCCAATTGAGATGGTTTGGGATGAGTTGGATCGCAGAGTGAAGGAAAAGCAGCCAACAAGTGCTCAGCATACTCCTTCAAGACGGTTGGAAAAGCATTCCAGGTGAAGCTGGTTGAGAGAATGCCAAGAGTGTGCAAAGCTGTCATCAAGGCAAAGGGTGGCTACTTTGAAGAATCTAAAATATATTTTCATTTGTTTAACACTTTTTTGATTGCTACATGATTCAATGTGTTATTTCATAGATGTAATGTCTTCACTATTATTCTACAATGCATAAAATAGTAAAAAGAAAAGCCTTGAATGAGTAGGTGTCCAAATATACACTGCTCAAAAAAATTAAGGGAACACTAAAATAACACATCCTAGATCTGAATGAATGAAATAATCTTATTAAATACTTTTTTCTTTACATAGTTGAATGTGCTGACAACAAAATCACACAAAAATAATCAATGGAAATCCAATTTATCAACCCATGGAAGTCTGGATTTGGAGTCACACTCAAAATGAAAGTGGAAAACCACACTACAGGCTGATCCAACTTTGATGTAATGTCCTTAAAACAAGTCAAAATGAGGCTCAGTAGTGTGTGTGGCCTCCACGTGCCTGTATGACCTCCCTACAATGCCTGGGCATGCTCCTGATGAGGTGGCGGATGGTCTCCTGAGGGATCTCCTCCCAGACCTGGACTAAAGCATCCGCCAACTCCCGGACAGTCTGTGGTGAAACGTGGCGTTGGTGGATGGAGCAAGACATGATGTCCCAGATGTGCTCAATTGGATTCAGGTCTGGGGAACGGGCGGGCCAGTCCATAGCATCAATGCCTTCCTCTTGCAGGAACTGCTGACACACTCCAGCCACATGAGGTCTAGCATTGTCTTGCATTAGGAGGAACCCAGGGCTAACCGCACCAGCATATGGTCTCACAAGGGGTCTGAGGATCTCATCTCGGTACCTAATGGCAGTCAGGCTACCTCTGGCGAGCACATGGAGGGCTGTGCAGCCCCCCAAAGAAATGCCACCCCACACCATGACTGACCCACCGCCAAAACGGTCATGCTGGAGGATGTTGCAGGCAGCAGAACGTTCTCCACGGCGTCTCCAGACTCTGTCACGTCTGTCACATGTGCTCAGTGTGAACCTGCTTTCATCTGTGAAGAGCACAGGGCGCCAGTGGCGAATTTGCCAATCTTGGTGTTCTCTGGCAAATGCCAAACGTCCTACACGGTGTTGGGCTGTAAGCACAACCCCCACCTGTGGACGTCGGGCCCTCATACCACCCTCATGGAGTCTGTTTCTGACTGTTTGAGCAGACACATGCACATTTGTGGCCTGCTGGAGGTCATTTATCAGGGCTCTGGCAGTGCTCCTCCTGCTCCTCCTCGCACGGAGGTAGCGGTCCTGCTGCTGGGTTGTTGCCCTCCTACGGCCTCCTCCACGTCTCCTGATGTACTGGCCTGTCTCTTGGTAGCGCCTCCATGCTCTGGACACTACGCTGACAAACACAGCAAACCTTCTTGCCACAGCTCGCATTGATGTGCCATCCTGGATGAGCTGCACTACCTGAGCCACTTGTGTGGGTTGTAGACTCCGTCTCATGCTACCACTAGAGTGAAAGCACCGCCAGCATTCAAAAGTGACCAAAACATCAGCCAGGAAGCACAGGAACTGAGAAGTGGTCTGTGGTCACCACCTGCAAAACCACTCCTTTATTGGGGGTGTCTTGCTAATTGCCTATAATTTCCACCTGTTGTCTATTCCATTTGCACAACAGCATGTGAAATTTATTGTCAATCAGTGTTGCTTCCTAAGTGGACAGTTTGATTTCACAGAAGTGTGATTGACTTGGAGTTACATTGTGTTGTTTAAGTGTTCCCTTTATTTTTTTGAGCAGTATATATATATATATATATATATATATATATATATATATATATATATATATATATATATATATATATATATATATATATATTCATAATTAATTTGGGGGGCCAAATAATATTGCTGGTTGGCAAGATTGGCCCGCTGGCCGCCAGTTGGTGAACCCTGACTTAAAGGATTGCTGTAGATCATGAGTAATTCTGTTTCATATTGCCATAATTTCAGTTTTTTTCCACGTTATTTTAATATCCTGAGATTTTAGAGTACTCCGAAAATATTTTTAACAAGGGTTAAGTTTTCCATCTAGGTCAGGTAAAAGGAGATCGTCTGCAAATAAGTTTAGTTGACCAATACCTGTTACGTTTGGGTCCTGTCTAATTAGTTCTGCAAGCGGTTCAGGAGGGGGGAGAGGACATCGCTGATAATGTATTTGTGTATATTTTTGATTTAGGACATTTATATAATATTTTTATGAAATGTATTATTTCAGCTGGAAAGTTGAACGCGTTCAAAGTTTTGAATAGCAAAGGCCATTCTTGAAGGTCAATAAAGGCATCAACAGCCATTATGGGATAATCAACGAGGGGCCATGCGTTCTATGGAAAATAATGAACTAGGTGGAAGGTGTATTCCACGACACGCTAGCGAGAGCCCCGGTAGAAATGTGTTCAACATCCTCTGAAGTAGCTAGCAAGTTTACTAGCCAGCTACAGTAGGTGCCATGGTAACCAAACAAACAGACTTGCTAGTTTTACCTAACCAAACCATCAGTACTAGCTTGCCATTATGAAAATCGAATTCAACAATGCCAATAATGTTTTCAATTTGACTTTTGCTTTCAAAAGCAGCACAAACATAGAACATGTAAGAATGAACTATAGCCATTAAATTCTACCTTGCAAATATACCATGCGTTATTTAAGCAATAAGGCCTGAGGGGGCCTTATTGCTATTATAAACTGGTTACCAATGTCCTCAGAGCAGTAAAAAATTATATTTTGTCATACCTGTGGTATATGGTCTGATATACCATGGCTGTCAGCCAATCAGCATTCAGGGCTCAAACCACCCAGATTATAAAGATAAATAACGCACACTCTAGAATGCCCTTCAAGCCAATCAGAAACAACTATTCAACAATGCCATGGTATAAGGATAAATTGACATCTTGTTTTTAACATATTGTATTATACTGAAACATGTTCTTGTATTTGTTTGTAAGTGTCCATGTTAAATAAACCCCGTTTGATTAATATTTATCAAGTCTGGTAAGACTTTTGCCATTCTGCTGCTTATGAGTTTTGCTATTTTATTGTCGTAATACATTACATTTATGGGTTTGTAATATCTGCAGAGGACTCTACAAATTTTTCTGGTTTTAATATAATTGAAATAACAGTTCGATACATGGAACTTGGAATTCCTAAATTGAGTGACGCGTGTTGTCATTTGAGTAAATAAGGGCGGTACTTTGTCCCAGAATATCAAATAAAATTATATAAGAAAGCCATCGATCCCTGGTGCTTTTCTCTGGGTGAAGATTTTTAAAAGTGTAACATTTCTTTTTGGGTGATTTCCATTTTTAGCCTGGTGTATATCTCAATAACAGTCTAAAGAACTTCTCTTTTCCTTTCCCTCATCTACACTGAACTGGGGAAAGGCCCTGAAGGGACCCACCATGTTGCTTTCACTTACACCGACACTACAAAACATTAAGGACAACTGCTGTTTCCATGACACAGACTAACCAGGTGAATACAGGTGAAAGCTAAAACCCCTTAGTGATGTCACTTGTTAAATCTACTTCAAATCAGTGTAGATGAAGACAAGTTAAAGATGGATTTTTAAGCCTCGAGACAACTGAGACATGGATTGTCAACAGTATGTTGTGCCACTCAGAGGATAAATGGATAAAACAAAAGATTTAAGTGCCTTTTAATGGGGTATGGTGGTGGTGGTAGCAGTAGTAGGTGCCAGGCAAACGCTTTCGCCACCTTATAAAGTCCATGCCCTGAGGCTATTCTGAGAGGGGTAGTGCTATGAGGAAGACCTTAGTGAGGACGTTACCCGTGCCATGTCCACCAGGAAGTTCTCAAAGAGCTTCCAGATGTGGTGGCTGGTGTAGATCTCCTTCATCTCCACCTCCGTGTCCACGTAGCAGTGGTTCACAAAGTTCACGTAGGCCGTCTTCACCTGGGGAGAGAGGGCCAATAGAAACCATGCATTCAGATGATTGACAGGTGTGAAAGATTACACTGAGGTGAATGAATGCTAGGCTATATCAAGGCTGGCTGTTCTGGTATCAAATGTTATGCATCTGTATGCAAACAATGGGTGCATGCCAATTGTCTATAATGGAATACTATCTTGCTTTACTTTCCCTCATCTGCACTGATGCAAAACAGCTGAACAGATTAATTCCAGTACGCATTTACCAAGCGTCATGACACCCTTACCTATCCTCTGTACCCTCAGATTAGTGCAGATGAAGTTGAATACAAGGGTAGAAAATCACATTAGACTACTGAATCACACCCCAGCACCAAATGACAAAGCCTCTCAATATGACCCCATCCCTTCCCCTGTACCTCAGGGATGCAGTCTTCGTGGGTGACCACTTTGACGATGTCGTCGAGGGGCAGCAGGGAGTTACATTTCAGCTCGGTGTAGACGTTCTTGCCCTCGGTGCAGACGGCGAGGAGCTCTACCAGGGTGTTGTGGTAGGCCAGGGCGCCGTCCTCGTCCCTACGCTCCAGCTCGCAGCACATCATCTGGAACAGCACCGGGAAGGAGGAGCGGTCATTGTAGAACACCAGCACGTCTTCGCCACCGTTCACCAGCTGGGGGTGGGATGGACAGAAAAGCAGACAGACGAGTGGAGGTTAGACAGGGAATACCTTATCACTAGTGGGGATAACCAATATTGATAATTCAATATGATATTAAAATGAGCAAGACAAAGTGTGATAGTGGTTAATTCTTCCAGTTAAACTAAACTGAGACTCAACATGCAATGACTTCCTGTAACACCCTCAACCAAGATTCCAACCAACGTCTATGGGCAAATAAATAAATTCATCTCTCGTGTTTCAAACATCTCTAGCAAGCCCTGGCAAGTTTGGAGATAGTGGTACTGGAAACCATGATATTGTGGTGTCTCCACAGCCTTACAAAGAGAGCATCATCATCATCCCTCGCCCACCTCGGTCATGACCTTGTCCTGGCACTTTTTCACGTACTTCCCGTCGGCCTTGACGATGGTCAGGAGGAACTTGAGGTACTGGACGTGTCGGCCGTGCGTCTCAATGCAGTGGACAAAATGGTGGACCACGCGGTCGCTGATCTCATTGCACAGGTGGAAGTTGTTCATGAAGATGTGGCGCATGGTCTCAGCCTCCAGGAGCTGGAGAGAGGGAGAAGATGTGCACAGTGATTCACATTCATTGACATACGGATATCCAGTAATGGAACGCATTTATTGAGTTGAAAAATAGTAAGAAGTGAACGAACATGTACAGTACCAGTCAAAAGTTTGGACACACCTACTCATTCAAGGGTTTTTCTTTATTTTAACTATTTTCTACATTGTAGAATAATAGTGAAGACATCTAAACTATGAAATAACACATATGGAATCATGTAGTAACCAAAAAGTGTTAAACAAATGAAAATATATTTTATATTTGAGATCCTTCAAAAAGCCACCCTTTGCCTTGATAGCTTTGCACACTCTTGGCATTCTCTCAATCAGCTTCACCTGGAATGCTTTTCCAACAGTCTTGAAGGAGTTTTCACATATGCGGAGCACTTGTTGGCTACTTTTCCTTCACTCTGCGTTCCAACTCATCCCAAACCTTCTCAATTTGGTTGAGGTGAGGTGATTGTGGAGGCCAGGTCATCTGATGCAGCACTCCATCACTCTCCTTCTTGGTCAAATAGCCTGTAGGTGTGTTGTGTCATTGTCCTTTTGAAAAACAAATGATCGTCCCACTAAGCCCAAACCAGATGGGATGGCGTGTCACTGCAGAATGCTGTGGTAGCCATTCTGGCTAAGTTTTCCTTGAATTCTGAATAAATCACACACAGTGTCACCAGCAAAGCACCCCCACACCATCACACCTCCTCCTCCATGCTTCACGGTGGGAACCACACATGTGGAGATCATCCGTTCACCTACTTTGCGTCTCACAGACACAGCTGTTGGAACCAAAAATCTCAAATTTGGACTCATCAGACCAACGGACAGATTTCCACCGGTCTAATGTCCATTGCTCGTGTTTCTTGGCCCAAGCAAGTGTCTTCTTCTTATTGGTGTCCTTTGGTAGTGGTTTCTTTGCAGCAATTGAACCATGAAGGCCTGATTCATGCAGTCTCCTCTGAACAGTTGATGTTGAGATGTGTCACCTCTGTGAAGCATTTATTTGGATTGCAATTTCTGAGGCTGGACACTAATGAACTCATCCTCTGCAGCAGAGGTAACTCTGGGTCTTCCTTTCCTGTGGCGGTCCTCATGAGAGACAGTTTCATCATAGCGCTTGATGGTTTTTGCGACTGCACTTGAAGAAACATTCAAAGTTCTTGAAATTTTCCGGATTGACTGACCTTCATGTCTTAAAGTAATGATGGACTGTCATTTCTCTTTGCTTATTTGAGCTGTTCTTGCCATAATATGGACTTGGTCTTTTATCAAATAGGGCTATCTTCTGTATACCCCCTACCTTGTCACAACACAACTGATTGGCTCAAACGCATTCAGAAGGAAAGTTTTAACAAGGCACACCATTTAATTGAAATGCATTCCAGGTGACTACCTCATGAAGCTGGTTGAGAGAATACCAAGAGTGTGCAAAGCTGTCATCAAGGCAAAGGGTGGCTCCTTTGAAGAATCTCAAATATAAAATATATTTTGATTTGTTTAACATAACAATTTTTGGTTACAACATGATTCCATATATGTTATTTCATAGTTTTGATGTCTTCACTATTATTCTACAATGTAGATAATAGTCAAAATAAAGAAAAATCCTCGAATTAGTAGGTGTGTCCAAACGTTTGACTGGTACTGTATGTCCCGTGTATGTGTTTGTGAGTGTGTGTCCATGCATGCATACAGTGTGTGCGTGTGTGTGTGTGTGTGTGTGCACGCACAGTGGGCGTGAATGAATGCGTGCATGCATGTTTGTGTGAGCGTACCCCTGGTGTAAGGAACAGGTTGAGGTATTTGTGGAGCAGAGCCTGGTTCTGACTGTTCCCTCTACAGAAGTACTGCAGGAAAACATGGGCCAGGGTCATGATCTCATTCATCTTCGCATCACTCTGGGGACACAGACAGACAGGAGTCACAACACATTTTCACAATTGCATCACCACAAAATCAATCCCTACAGATGGTCCAACAAAGCTACCAGGGCGGCGTTTATATATCTAGTCAAGCTTTATTCAGGTAAAGTCTGGTTATTGAGCATAACAATATCCATGTAAGGCTTTGAGGGGCCTCATCTGAAGCATTTATTTTAAACCCAAATGGACTGGGTGCCTATGTGTGTTTGACACTTACTGTAATTACTGAAATCTCTAAACGTGATGACGTGCTCACCTTCTCATAAGGTATCTGGAGCAGGTCCAGCACCACAGAGTGAGCCCCCATGTTCTTCAGCAGCCTCTGCTGCTGCACACAACTCTTCTTACTGGGGTAACACAGCTTACTGAGCCGCAGCAGGATCTACAGACCACACATACACACAGATCAGACAAACATACAGCACATTCAGAAAGTATTCAGACCCCTTTTTCCACTTAATCACATTACAGCCTTATTCTAAAATGGATGGAATTGTTTTTTTCCCCCTCTCATCAATCTACAAACAATACCCCATAATGACAAAGCAAAAACAGTTTTTTAGAAGAAAAAAAAATACAAATGAAATATCACATTTGCATAAGTATTCAGACCTTGTACTCAATACTTTGTTGAAGCACCTTTAGCAGCAATTACAGCCTCGAGTCTTCTTGGGTATGACGCTACAAACTTGGCACACCTGTATTTGGGGAGTTTCTCACATTCTTCTCTGCAGATCCTCTCAAGCTCTGTCAGGTTGGATGGGGAGCGTCGCTGCACAGCTATTTTCAGGACTCTCCGGAGATGTTCGATCAAGTCCGGGCTCTGGCTGGGCCACTCAAGGACATTCAGAGACTTGTCCCGAAGCCACTCCTGCATTGTCTTGGCCGTGTGCTTAGGGTTGTTGTCCTGTTGGAAGGTGAACCTTCTCCCCAGTCTGAGGTCCTGAACGCTCTGGAGCACGTTTTCGTCAAGGATCTCTCTGTACTTTTCTCTGTTCATCTTTACCTCGATCCTGACTAGACTCCCAGTCCCTACAGCTGAAAAACATCCCCACAGCATGATTCTGCCACCACCATGCTTCACCGTAGGGATGGTACCATGTTTCCTCCAGAAGTGACGCTTGGCATTCAGGCCAAAGAGTTCAATGTTGGTTTCATCAGACCAGAGAATCTTGTTTCTCATGGTCTGAGAGTCCTTTAGGTGCCTTTTACTGAGGAGTGGCTTCTTTCTGGCCACTCTACCATAAAGGCCTGATTGGTGGAGTGCTGCAGAGATGATTGTCCTTCTGGAAGGTTCTCCCATCTCCACAGAGGAACTCTAGAGCTCTGTCAGAGTGACCATCGGGTTCTCAGTCACCTCCCTGACCCAAGGCCCTTCTCAACCGGTTGCTCAGTTTGGCTGGGCGGCCAGTTCTCGGAGTCTTGGTGGTCCAAACTTCTTCCATTTAAGAATGATGGAGGCCACTGTGTTCTGGAAGGACCATATACTGCAGACATTTTTGGTACCCTTTCCCAGATCTGTGCATCGACACAATCCTGTCTCTGCGGACAGTCCCTTGGACCTCATGGCTTGTTTTTGCGCAAACATGCACTGTCAACTGTGGGACCTGATATAGACAGGTGTGTGCCTTTCCAAATCATGTCCAATCAATTGAGTTTACCACAGGTGGACTCCAATCAAGTTGTAGAAACATCTCAAGGATAATCAATGGAAACAGGATGCACCTGAGCTCAATTGAGTCTCATAGCAAAGGGTCTGAATACTTATGTAAATGTTTTTTTATTTTTAATACATTTGCAAAACAGTTTTCCCCTTGTCATTATGGGGTATTGTGTGTAGATGCATTTTAGAATAAGGCTGTAACGTAACAAAAGTTGGAAAAAGTCAAGGGGTCTGAATACTTTCTGAATGGATTGTACATGCATTTAATGGCTACATAGAAATAAGTCTAAACAACACTTTTTCAGCGGCTTTAATTTAATGTTACTTAAGCGCATTCAATTCAATGTTATTGTATCCCCTCTGGAGCATTTAAGAAAGGCAAGGCAGGTTACAAGGCAGGCAAGTCCAGCTCATGTTGACCACACATTGGCCAGTGATGTGAGGTCTGTAAATTGTTAGTGTGCAATCAATAACCCCAGCGTCATGATGTATTTTCACTGACTAATTGATTACGCTGCCAATATCACACACACTATAAGGGGACAGAATGGCAGGCCACCTCTTTGACGATGTTGTAGTTGTTGGCTTTGTTGCTGTCTATATGGGGCTTCACATCCCCATCCTGTACTGGACTCAGGATGCCCGCCTCCTGTCATTCACACACAACACAAAAATATTTGGAAGTTAGGATTCAGCCCTCCCTTAGCCATTAATCCTCTACGCTGTGTGGCCTATAGGGGGCATACTATACGATAGTGTACTGAAGAATACTGTAGCATACTGTAAAGTATAGTGTTGTACCTCCATGGTCTGCTCCTTGACCTGGCTGTCTCCTATGTCCTCATTGCCGTAGCCTCCACTCTTCTCCACCCACAGTTCAGATTTCTCCACCGCCAGCCTGAGCTGGTCCAGGTTGGTCTTGATCTGCTTGTAGTTCTCCACATCCTGCTCCGACACCAGCAACTGCACCTGCAGGAGACCACAGGAACACACAGTGAAATCAGACTCACACATAAAAACAGATCAGGAGCACACTCACGAACCACCAACTGTGCCTTTACCTGTTTGAAGGCCTGTAGGACCTCGGCTCTCTGGCTGAAGTGTTTGAACATGAGCTGCAGTGAGCCGGACACCAGCGGGGTGTAGTCCTGCATGATGAGATGGATCAGAACCCTCAGGAAGGTCCTGCCTCCCTCATCATCCAGCTCCACAGCACTACACTCTGAACTAGAAGCACCAGACACAGGGGTAGAGAGAGAAATTGTTACAGGCACGGCACGACGCACTGAATTGGAAGCACCAGACACAGGGTTAAAATAAAATAGTATTTTTCACGTGACGAATACAACGGGTGTAGATTTAACGTGAAATGATTGCTTACGAGCCCTTACATTTACGTCATTTAGCAGACGTTCTTAATCAGAGCGACATACAAATTGGTGCATTCACCTTATGATATCCAGTGGAACAACCACTTTACAATAGTGGGGGGGGGGGGGGTAGAAGGATTACTTTATCCTATCCCAGGTATTCCTTAAAGAGGTGGGGTTTCAGGTGTCTCCGGAAGGTAGTGATTGACTCCGCTGTCCTGGCGTCGTGAGGGAGCTTGTTCCACCATTGGGGTGCCAGAGCAGCGAACAGTTTTGACTGGGCTGAGCGGGAACTGTGCTTCCGCAGAGGTAGGGGGGCCAGCAGGCCAGAGGTGGATGAACGCAGTGCCCTTGTTTGGGTGTAGGGACTGATCAGAGCCTGAAGGTACGGAGGTGCCGTTCCCCTCACAGCTCCGTAGGCAAGCACCATGGTCTTGTAGCGGATGCGAGCTTCAACTGGAAGCCAGTGGAGTGTGCGGAGGAGCGGGGTGACGTGAGAGAACTTGAGAAGGTTGAACACCAGACGGGCTGCGGCGTTCTGGATGAGTTGTAGGTGTTTAATGGCACAGGCAGGGAGCCCAGCCAACAGTGAGTTGGCTCCCAATGAAGCAGAGTAAAAAAAAAAAAAATGTCATAATAAAATTTGGAATAGAAACAGGGGTATGAGGTAATTTAGGTATATATTTACATGAAGGCAGGGTAAATTTACACTTAGATTGGAGTCATTAATAAAACTCGTTTTTCAACTACTCCACAAATTTCTTGTTAAAAACTATAGTTTTGGCAAGTCGGTTAGGACATCTACTTTGTGCATGACACATTTAAGAATGTGAAATGTCAGAATAATAGTAGAGAGAATGATTTATTTCAGCTTTAATTACTTTCATCACATTCCCAGTGGGTCAGAAGTTTACATACACTCAATTAGTATTTGGTAGCATTGCTTTTAAATTGTTTAACTTGGGTCAAACGTTTCAGGTAGCCTTCCACAAGCTTCCCACAATACGTTGGGTGAATTTTGGCCCATTCCTCCTGACAGAGCTGGTGTAACAGTCAGGTTTGTAGGCCTCCTTGCTCGCACACACTTTTTCAGTTCTTCCCACACATTTTCTATAGGATTCAGGTCAGGGCTTTGTGATAGCCATTCCAATACCTTGACTTTGTTGTCCTTAAGCCATTTTGCCACAACTTTGGAAGTATGCTCGGGGTCATGGTCCATTTGGAAGACCCATTTGCGACCAAGCTTTAACTTCCTGACTGATGTCTTGAGATGTTGCTTCAACATATCCACATAATTCTCCTACCTCATGGTGCCATCTATTTGGTGAAGTACACCAGGCCCTCCTGCAGCAAAGCACCCCCACAACATGATGCTGCCACCCCCGTGATTCACGGTTGGGATGGTGTTCTTCGGCTTGCAAGCCTCCCCCTTTTTCCTCCAAACATAACAATGGTAATAATGGCCAAACAGTTCTTTTTTTGTTTCATCAGACCAGAGGACATTTCTCCAAAAAGTATGATCTTTGTCCCCATGTACAGACGCAAACCGTAGTCTGGCTTTTTTATGCCGGTTTTGGAGCAGTGGCTTCTTCCTTGCTGAGCGGCCTTTCAGGTTATGTCAATATATGACTTGTTTTACTGTGGATATAGATAATTTTGTACCCGTTTCCTCCAGCATCTTCATAAGCTCCTTTGCTGTTGTTCTGGGATTGATTTGCACTTTTCGCACCAAAGTACGTTCATCTCTAAGAGACAGAACGCGTCTCCTTCCTGAGCGGTATGCCGGCTGCGTGGTTCCATGGTGTTTATACTTGCGTACTATTGTTTGTACAGATGAACGTGGTACCTTCAGGCATTTGGAAATTGCTCCCAAGGATGAATCAGACTTGTGGAGGTCTACAATGTTTTGGCTGATTTCTTTTGATTTTCCCATGTCAAGCAGAGGCACTGAGTTTGAAGGTAGGCCTTGAAATACATCCACAGGTACACCTCCAATTGACTCAAATTATGTCAATTAGCCTATCAGAACCTTCTAAAGCCATGACATAATTTTCTGGAATTTTCCAAGCTGTTTAAAGGCACAGTCAACTTAGTGTATGTAAACTTCTGACCCACTAGAATTGTGATAGTGAACTATAAGTGAAAACATATGTCTGTAAACAATTGTTGGAAAAATTACTTGTTTCATGCACAAAGTAGATGTCCTAACCGTCTTGCCAAAACTATAGTTTGTTAACAAGAAATTTGTAGAGTGGTTGAAAAACGAGTTTTAATGACTCCAACCTAAGTGTATGTAAACTTCTGACTTCAACTGTCTGTGTGTGGGTTTTGTGTGAGGGTGTAGTGAGTGTGTTTATAGTCAGTGCAAGAGGTCCTGTATGGCAGGGAGCTCAGCCCCAGTGAAGTACTGGGCTGTCCACACTGCCCTCTGTAGCGCTTTGCGGTTGAGGATCGTGCATTTGTTTATACCAAGTGGTGATAAAGCCAGTAAAGATGCTTTCAGTGTTGCATCTGTAGACCTTTTTGAGGATCCAAGGGCCCATAACCTCCTGAGAGGGAAGAGGGGATGTCGTCCCCTCTTCACGACTCTGCAGGTGTGAGTGGACTATGTTAAGTCCTTAGTGATGTGGACACCATGGAATTTGAAGCTCTCGAACAGCCCCGTTGATGTGGATGGGGGTGTGCTCTCCCCTCTTTCTCCTGTAGTGCACGATCAGCTCCTTGGTCTTTCTGACATTGAGGGAGAGATTGTTGTCCCGGCACCACACGGGCCAAATCTCTGGCCTTCTCCCTGTAGGCAGTCTCATCACCGTCAGTGATCAGGCCTACCACCGCCATGTTGTCAGTAAACTTGATGTTATTGGAGTCGTGCGTGGCCATGCAGTCATGGTTGAACAGGGAGTACACACACCCCTGAGGGGCCCCCGTGTTGAGGGTCAGCGTGGCAGAGGTGCTGTTGCCTACCCTCACCACCGGTGGGCCGTCCCGTCAGGAAGTCCAGGATCCAGTTGCAGAGGGAAGGGTTCAGTCCCAGGGTCTCCAGTTTGGTGATGAGCTTGGAGGGGAATATGGTGTTGAACACTGACCTGAAGTCTATGAACAGCATTCTCACTAGTTATTTCCCCTCCTGTCCAGGTGGGAGAGGGCAGTGTGAAGTGCAATTGAGATTGCGTCATCTGTGGACGGTATGTGAATTGGAGTGAGTCCAGGGTGCCTGAGATGATGTTACTGATGTGTGTTATGAGAAGCCTTCCAAAGCACTTCATAATTACAGATGTGAGTGCAACAAGGCAATAGTCATTTAGGCAGGCTACCTTGGAGTTCTTGTTACAGACACAACACAATGTTCTGAACTGGAGGCACACACAGGGTTTTAGACAGACACGGGGACACACAGACATATAGGCACACACACACACCACTTTTCTCTGAGCTAAAACCATAGTGCATCCTTTTTCTCACACACACACAAACGTAACACATGTATGTAGACCAACAGACAGATACAGGCATACACAGTTGATTTACCTTCCAGCAAACATTGTCTCTGCTTTGGCTGCAATCTCGTCAATGTCTGGATCTGAAACTGTGCAAAATATTGTGAATCACTGAACCCAGTAATAGAAAGCCCAATTACAGAAAGTAATTAGTGGCTGTGACAGCACAACGCAAACAATTGATTACAACAGCAATCAACAAACCAGCAGGATTCCCCTCAGATATTAACTGAAACACTCAAGATTCCCTCAGCCTGGTCCTCATTCGAGCATAGGAGTTGGCAAGACAGTACAAATAGATCTGGGACCAGCCCAAGATGTCCCTATGTAATGGTAGAGCTTTACCTGACATGGAGGGAAATTCAGACAATGACATAGAGCTGTCCGGTAGATTACTGTCCCCAAACTCTTTCTTATAGATGGACAGCAGGTAGGTGATCCTATAGTCCAGTCGCACACTCAGAATAAACTGATGGGAGAACAAAATGGAAGCAGATAAAAGGATCACAATGTTAAATACCTTAAATGTACACAAAGTTAAAATAGTGAAATCAGAGACCTTAAACAGTGTTTACCAACATGATATACATCAGGGGTAGATAGGCAACTAGATTCAGGCAACTAGATTCAGGCGCGGGACGATTTTTGTCGAAGCGGATGGTCGGGAGCAGGAACAAAATTATAATACATTTGTACACTGCAAATTGACCACAACTAAGCCCAATAACAAATTGCATTTGAAAATAATTTCATACTTTGATTGTATTGAGTCACAATCACGTCTCTTTTTTGTATTCGTGGGAATACTTGGGAACAGACTTCTTAAATTAAACTCATTTTCAGCTGAATTCCTGGATATTTTTTTTTCTAAAAACTTTGGTGGGCAAAATAAAAATAAATCACTTGTGGGACGGTTTAGGTTCGCCTGTTGCCGACCCAAGGTACACACCGTCCAACCAAATGCTTACTTGCAGGTTCCTTCTCAACAATGCAACAACAATAAGAAATAACACAAGTACAATGTAAATGGTCCGGTAGAATAGAAAACATTTTAGCACCTTTTTTCTAATAAAGGAATGCACAATTTATAGTACAATATTGTACCAAAAGTATACAATCAATCACTTCCCCTCAAGAATTTAAAACGCATTGGAGACCGGTATAGAGAATTTGACCACAGTCAGCCTCAAGCTACAACTTTACAACAGTTACGGGTAACTGGCCCTCCAGACCACATGGTGGAGCTCCACTCACCTGTAAAATCTCGATGATTTTGAGCTTGGTGTCCATGACCATGACATCCTCGTTGTCTGTCAGACAGAGTGGTTGTTTTCTGTCCTGAAGGGACGGGGGCGTGTTCGGGAGGTGGTGAGGCTGGACGTGCCCTCGACTCAGCACCATCTGAGTCATCATCTCTCCCACACCGTGGATGGTACGAAACACGTTGTTCCCTGGAAGGCAGAGAGACCATGGAGGTGTTCATTGGGCACCAAACATAAGGAAACAGACTGAAAAAGAGAGGGACTCTACATGGCAACATTTTCTGTTGTGTGTCCTAATGAACACGATCCAGGACATACAACAGTAGGTTTAACAATGAGATGGGGATCAGAAAACGTCTCTTAAAGTTGTTTCTGATTGTGATCTGGACACTGTCATCTACAGTGAACAAAAATATTAACGCAACAGTGTTGGTCCCCTGTTTCATGAGCTGAAAAAAAATACATTAAATTAAATTTAAAAAATCACAGATATTTTCCAAACTCACAAAAAGCTTATGTCGCTCAACATCTGGGTCCTGAGAAGTATTTCTTTCTGTGATAAAGCCCTTTTGTGGAGGAAAACTCATTATAATTGCCTGGGCCTGGTTGTCAAGTGAGTGGACGTATGCCCTCCAAGGCCCACCCATGGTTGCTCCCCTGCCCAGTCATGTGAAATCCATAGATTAGGACCTAATGAATTTATTTAAATTGACTGATGTCCTTCTATGAACTATAACTCAGTAAAATCTTTGAAATTGTTGCATATATATTTTTGTTTTGTATACTCATAACATATCTACTCATGTTCCATTTCATCTACCTATCTATATTGCATTATTCAATATGAAATGTGCATGCTTAATAAACAAATAAATCGTTTTGTAATGAAATGTTTTAACCCGTTATTTAATGAATGAATTCTCTGTGTGACTGACCTGCCTCGGGGCTCTTGCTGAGCTCGGCCATGTCGGTAAGCGGGTGCTGGACAAAGTCCAGGATGGCCAGCAGGGTGCGTGTGAGACGCAGCAGCTCACTGAAGCTGTAGAAGCCAAAATAAACCAGGTTACGGGCCAGGTGCACCACCTACAAGACAGGAGAGGGACGTGGATTTCCCCCCACAGAGGCCAGAGTTAGACACAACTTGAACATCAGAAAGTAATCATGTCTATTACCATCTTTGGTCACCACTGGGTGGGGTGGGAGAACGACTGTTCTTAGAGTTGTATTATTGTGTCTTTGCGAAAATACAACAAAAAGAAAGTGAGCATGTCTACATCCATAGTTTGGATTACAACCAATCACACGCACCCTGCTGGCCTTCCACACAAATCATTGTGTACTTTATTTTACCTCCAGAGTCAGTTCATTCTTCTCTTCGTCTCCAAAGGGAAAGGGCTGGCTGACCACGTCTTTGAGGTATTCCTCTACAAACTCCATGGTGGGGGCAAACTTCCTCTTCATCTCCTCTCTGGAGGTGTCAGTGAACTCATACTCATACCTTGGGCGACAGTTATAGAGTATAGTTACGGTATAGAAACTCCAGTCTGTACATGAGAAACGAATTAACAGAGAAATGAAGTTGTTTAAAACTGTGAAAGAGACCTTCAGCCTAGAACATCTGACTTACATGATTCTGTAGAGAAAATAAAGTGCTGTCGCTACCTAGATGCATTAAAGAAATGTAGCAAATCGAAGATGCAATCCACCTGCAATGATTCTCCATCCAGAGGTCATTTTCTTTCAGGTGGTGTGCCAGTTACAGATCCGTTATTGCCAGATCCACAGATCCCAAAGCCACACATCAACGCCCCCCCCCAACACACACACACTCACTCGTGGATGGTGATCTTGGAGGGGATCTCGGTCCAGAGGCGGGCGTAGCGCACGGCCACCACTGCCTCCTGGGGCTCGCGGTCCACGTGCATGTGCAGCATGAGGCGGCAGAAGGAGGCGCGCAGGTTGTAGGGCAGGCAGTCGTCAAACATGCAGCGCAGGATCAGGTCCACGGGCAGCTGGCTGGACACCTGGTTGATGGCCAGGTACTGGCGGTCCAGACACATCTTGGCAAACAGGTTGAGCTGGTATCTGGAAGGTGGATGGGGAAGATGGAGAGGAAATACATGGAGAAGAGGTGTCATAGAAATGTAGAAGAAATAGCGCCTGCACACTCAAAGCCCCAGAGAAATATGCCATGCTGTAGTATAAGGATCATCAGCTAGATTCAGCAGTGGGCCTATTTTTTCTGGAGCGGATTGTCAGGTGGCCGGAACATAAATCACAAATAATTTGTAGACTGCAAATTGACCACAAAAAGCCGAAACAGATATAATATTTGACTAAAACAATCCTTTCAAACCTTGCTTACATTTGTTTACGATCACATCACTCTGTTATGCGTGGGAATACTTTGGAACAGATTTCCAAAATTATAAAATCACTAGGAGCTGATTTGCTTGTCCAACAATGAAAACATTTTTATTTGCTCAGAGAACGTGGGAGGCCGAATAAATGAACCCCGGGACAAATACAGCCTGCCAGTTGGTGAACCCTGACAGTAAACGTGTCAATCAATGGAAAGAAAAAAGTGGGATTCATTATTTATTCACAAAGTAGGAGCTGAAAACACACACCCAAATGGTTGACAAGGTGTAGATTAAAGGACCATGAATACTTGATACATAAATAAATTGGGGAGAACCAATGTTTCGGCACTCAGTGTCTAATATAGATTCCCAGAACGCCCTGCTGCAGTAGCTGTCTAGTACCTGTAGTAGGTGATGACGTCGTTGTCCAGCTTGTGGTTGCCCTTGGCGTCCTGGGCCAGGTGGCGGATGGACTTGCCGTGTGGCTCCTTGTGGCTGTCAATCCAGTAGAGCCACACCTCCTCGTCCTCCTCGGTGTCCTCCTGCAGCATGGACGACTGCAGGGTAGTCTCCATGCTGGGGATGAGCCTGGGGGGAAAGGGGTGGAAGATGGCCAGAGGAGAAGAGCATTCGGATACATAGTGCCTACTAGTATACTTTAGTATATTTGAACTGTGTACAATTCTTCATACACCAGCTAACTGATATTCATCCAAGCTGTATTTTTTATATAGATGTACCAGCATGATGGAATGTGAATTAGTGTATAACAGAGTCATGCCCAACATCAGCGCTGCCCCATTGCACGGTAAAAAGACAGGTAACAGTTCCCAATCTGAGAAGCTGATTCTGAACGGACTTTACCTGCACTACAGTGTTAGGTAGAGAGCACAGGATGTGTGCGTGACTCACTTGGTCTGGATGAGGATTTCAGCGTTGGCGGGGTTCAGAATGAATTTACAGATGAGCTCCTGTGTCACTGGGATGGCCGTCTTATTGGACACGCACAGGTCTGACAGGTAGTCCAGAAACCTGATAGGAAGACAGAGGACAACTAAACTTAATCTGCTGAAACACTATGAACCCAGTAGTGGCTTTAAAAAAATCTCACAACCATAGGCAACACAAACATACAGTATTAGGCTTTTATTTTTTTGCACATTGTGCGTTATAGCCCCAGTTTGTATATCTAACCCAAACATTGGGATCATTGTGGATCAAATGTGGGTTTGTGTCATATGCACGTTATAATGTGTGTTATGTATAGTACATCCCTCCTCTGCCCTGACCTGGGCTCTCGGTTGCGACGCAGCAGATTGACGAAGGTCTCGATCTCCTTGGCTGTGATGTGTTTCTCCAGCAGCTTGCGGTTGTTGTGGAGCAGGGCAGTGATGGTGTCCTCCGCCAGGATCTCATAACCGATCTGAGACTGCATGATGGAGAACTTCTTGGCTATGTACTCCTGGAGGGCAGAATGAGACCAGTTAATCCCAATCGATACCGTCAGAGGAAAACATACGTTCTAGTGGGATAGCAGAGTGAAGAACATAGCAATGGAACTGCTAGAATGGGAAAGCCCCTCAGACCACAACAATTTGACTTCACTCTCATGGGTATCCTCTAAATGACAGACATGGTATTCTATTTCTACATTAACCAAAACACAACAATGGATTTTCATCTCTCACATTCATGTGACTGCATTAACTAATGATGAGATGTGAGATGTGCTAAAACAAATCCATATACTAGTATGGTGCTATAGTCACTGAACGTATTGACCAAGTAAGGTAGGTTTTGAGGACAACTACAGTAGGGAGGACTACTAGCCTGGTTCTTGCGGTAGTCCTGTTGGGAGTGGCGCAGCACCCGGTAGCACAGCCGCAGCATGTACTTAAAGGGAGCGTAGCGCTGGTCCCCCAAGTCCTCCAGCTTCAGCATGGGACCCTCCCCCTGGTCTGTGAACGGGGCCTTCAGAATACCAAAAATCTGGAGACAGACATTTCAGAGGATACAAGATTATGACATGATAACTTTCTAATGCCAAAGCAAACACACTTCAAAAGGAGATGTTGTTGATGTTGTCCGCATCCTTCCGAATCCTGATAATGACCACTGCCAGCATCATTAGCGCTAACAATGCTATTAGCGTGGCCTTTGGCATAATGGACTGGAGTTATTGCTCCCTTGAATTACTGCTATCAGATGGACCGCCTACTCCCTGCACTCTAATCCCCATAAGTCACAGTGTAATGACCATGAGGGAAGAGACAGTGAAATTCACCTTCCTCTAGCTATGCGTGCCAGTCTGCTTCTGCGCTAGCCTACATGTCTGTGACGTCAAAAGAAATCTGCAGTTGTTGTTCAATTTAACAGCTGCTGATGATGTAAATCTGAAACGGTCGATGAAGAAAAAGTGATAAAGGTCTGCATGCATCGCTGTCATCATTACCCAATATATTTGTTAAGACAATGACACACGACACAGGAACTGGCCAAAGCAGAAGCAAGACCAAAGCTAGAGGATACATGTTTAGGTGATATTCTGTGAGTGAGTGAGTGAGTGAGTGAGTGAGTGAGTGAGTGAGTGAGTGAGTGAGTGAGTGAGTGAGTGAGTGAGTGAGAGTATAACTGAGCTGACCTGGGCTAGAATGTTCTGTTCCCTCATTAGTTTCTGCCGCTCTCTGTTCGGGTTGGAGATGACCACAGACAGTACGTCCTGTCCGTTGTTGGGGACCTCGCACACAAAGAAGATCAGGTCCTCCAACAGCTTGGTCACAAACCTGGGAAACATGGGCCCGCAAAAGAGCATTGGTACACTTGCTTCAGCAGTCTGAAAGTATGTTTTATGGTAGTAGGAGAAGAACATTGGTGGATCTGACAGTAGTACACAGAACACGTTGTCTGTCAGAGAGCCACGGTTGTTGCAGACATAGAGCAGCCACAGGGAATGAGGAAATGAATAAACCTGATTGGTTTGTTAAGAATACTTTGTAATCCAAAGACACAGCGTAAGTAACCCTTTTGGATGTGTCACTAGGGGGCATACTGTCCCTCCTAAACTGACTGTAGGCCTATCACATGTTGTGTTGTCCTCAGGAGCTATTTTCAATTACATTGCTCTGTCTAAAAACGTTACTAGCAGTCAAATCCTTGCTTTCTCCTTCCGCATTTTCTTCACTCTCAGATTCTTTCACTCTCAGATTCTGCTCCGTCTGAAAGAAAGAAAGGAGACGATCCAAAGTCCCTTCCCTCCGACCTCCAATGCGCTTTAAGGCGATTGGCAGAAACAATAAAAGAGGAAGCGAGGATTTGACGGCTAGAAACTTTTTCAGACACAGCCAGTCTTGGTTGTGTCAGCAGGACTGTACTGAGCCCTATATAGGATGCCGCACATTCAATCATGGGTGTCCCAGAAGGCTACAATGTGGAGCCTAACTTTTCTCCGAACCAGCACCTGCAGTATAACTCGGCTGGGGAAGACAGTGGCAGGCTTCGCGGAAGAGCGTTTTTCAAGCTGTCTACCACAGTTGAGTTATAGGTGCCGGTTTGGAGAAAAGTTAGGTTTCTTTACAGATATTCACACATTATACAATCCGGATGGACAGACAAGGAGATACGGATTATAGATATGCCTTCAGTGAGAGGATTTTCGGAAACAAGTAGCCCCTAAAAAAAATGTAGCCAGTTATTTACCAGGCTCCGCGTTGTAGCCTTCTATGACACCCATGTGCGGAAGCACAGCGTCCTATATAGGGCTAGACTGTTCTGTACCTCCTATCGTTCTGAACAGACTCCTATATAGGGCTAGACTGTTCTGTACCTCCTATCGTTCTGAACAGACTCCTATATAGGGCTAGACTGTTCTGTACCTCCTATCGTTCTGAACAGAGTCCTATATAGGGCTAGACTGTTCTGTACCTCCTATCGTTCTGAACAGAGTCCTATATAGGGCTAGACTGTTCTGTACCTCCTATCGTTCTGAGCAGAGTCCTATATAGGGCTAGACTGTTCTGTACCTCCTATCGTTCTGAACAGACTCCTATATAGGGCTAGACTGTTCTGTACCTCCTATCGTTCTGAACAGACTCCTATATAGGGCTAGACTGTTCTGTACCTCCTATCGTTCTGAACAGAGTCCTATATAGGGCTAGACTGTTCTGTACCTCCTATCGTTCTGAACAGAGTCCTATATAGGGCTAGACTGTTCTGTACCTCCTATCGTTCTGAACAGAGTCCTATATAAGGCTAGACTGTTCTGTACCTCCTATAGTTCTGAACAGAGTCCTATATAGGGCTAGACTGTTCTGTACCTCCTATCGTTCTGAACAGAGTCCTATATAGGGCTAGACTGTTCTGTACCTCCTATCGTTCTGAACAGAGTCCTATATAGGGCTAGACTGTTCTGTACCTCCTATCGTTCTGAACAGAGTCCTATATAGGGCTAGACTGTTCTGTACCTCCTATCGTTCTGAACAGAGTCCTATATAAGGCTAGACTGTTCTGTACCTCCTATCGTTCTGAACAGAGTCCTATATAGGGCTAGACTGTTCTGTACCTCCTATCGTTCTGAACAGAGTCCTATATAGGGCTAGACTGTTCTGTACCTCCTATCGTTCTGAACAGAGTCCTATATAGGGCTAGACTGTTCTGTACCTCCTATCGTTCTGAACAGAGTCCTATATAAGGCTAGACTGTTCTGTACCTCCTATCGTTCTGAGCAGACTCCTATATAGGGCTAGACTGTTCTGTACCTCCTATCATTCTGAACAGAGTCCTATATAGGGCTAGACTGTTCTGTACCTCCTATCGTTCTGAACAGACTCCTATATAGGGCTAGACTGTTCTGTACCTCCTATCGTTCTGAACAGAGTCCTATATAAGGCTAGACTGTTCTGTACCTCCTATCGTTCTGAACAGAGTCCTATATAGGGCTAGACTGTTCTGTACCTCCTATCGTTCTGAGCAGACTCCTATATAGGGCTAGACTATTCTGTACCTCCTATCGTTCTGAACAGACTCCTATATAGGGCTAGACTGTTCTGTACCTCCTATCGTTCTGAGCAGAGTCCTATATAGGGCTAGACTGTTCTGTACCTCCTATCGTTCTGAGCAATGTTGCCACACTGCAGCTGTCTCACGGTCAACTCCAGGACCTTGTTGGCATCGTTAGCAAAGTCAAGGTCTCGGACCTCAGACAGGGGCACAGAGACAATTGCAAATGCCTCCTTGTCCTCCTTCGTACGACACGTGCCAATCTGTGGGTAGAGGGCATTCATTATCAGCCTATAGACTCAACCACAATCCTTCCAAACTCCACAACAAACACTATTTCTAATAGTAACTTACAATGGGGAAAGGTTGGGGGGGGTTTGTGACTACATTGTGATAAGTGAGCTTTGATGCACAAAAAAGCAACAATCGCAGAACTGAAACAGCAGGGGGGGGGTAATGTGGGACCTTGAGCATGACGGGACGCTCCTCCTCAGTGTCGATGGGAAAGTTGGTGCTAGTCACCCAGGTGTTGGTACACAGGTGCCTCAGCCGTACGTACGAGTTCCTGTCGGGAAAGCAAAATAGCGTTTAAAGTTTATTAGGCTGTAACTGAAATCTCTTCCAAGAGTCCTTTAAAAGTGTTTCAAGAGTTTCAGGGGACAGTCTGACCTGGGCACCAGACAGTCAGCCCTCTGCAGCGTGGTGGCGTCCAGCTCAAACAGAGAGGCGATGTCGTTGCCATGGGGCACAGACACCAGGGTGTAGGCGATCTTCTCTGCAGCCTGACGCTTCCTCTGGGAGTACACTGTATCCGTCTCCGTCTGCAGACAGACAGACAGATAGCACAGCACAGACACACACAAGGAGGTGGATACCAAAGTTCTTACAACTAGCATTCTCAATGCTAATATCAACAAGCCTGTGCCACAGATCCATAAACAATGGCAGCTCACGTAATAACAATGAGACAGTGCATGAGGTTTGGACTGCACTGTGTGGATGCTGCAGACAGATAATAGGACAGCACTGAGAGAGTTAACCGCTGCAGCGCGCTGCGCATGTCAATGGGAAGTAGCTCCTCTGAACCGCCCCCCCGTGCCTCCGCACCTCTCCTTCCCTCTGGTGTCTCACTCCATCCAGCAGCATATAACAGCAGAGCAGAGCAGACAGCACGTCTCTCCCCTCCCTCACCGGGCACCCCCACACCGACGTTATGTAAGGAGCCCCCTGAGTGTCTGAGCCGACACGGTGTGTGTGCTGCTGCTTGCGGAGGCAGAATACAAATGCAGAAGGTGCAGACAAAAAGTGCAGAAAAAAAGCTGTCTGGAAATAAACGTGGTACATTGTGTGTGGGCACGCATGTGAAAGTGAGTGACCGAGTGAGTGAGAAAAGGTCTAGAGAGAGAGGAGGAGGAGGAGAGAGCGTTTGGATGCAAGCAGAAGCATCTGTTCTTGCTGGTGAGTGTGAGAGAGGATTGTGTAATAGGACTTGGAGGTGATGTGAGAGAACAAGGTGGCCCAGTGTTTGACAGGCAAAATCCCTCTTCCACTTGAGAGAAACGCACACGAAAAGTCGCTCTCTTAGCAGTAACACACTGTTTGTAGAGGATTCACAGGTCTCTAAGCTTTTGATCTACCCTTTATGCAGTACTGTTTGTATTATCTTATCATGGTTTGCATTCAATTTTCTAGGAGAGACCATTGTCATGTGTTCTTCAACTGCTCAAACATATCTATTGAATTACCTTCATTTATCATTAAGTAAACATCACACATAGCAGAATACTCAGATACAGCGCATTCGGAAGGTATTCAGACCGTTCACTTTTTGCATTTTATTACATTACATTCTAAAAATTGGATACAAAAAAATATACATCTGCACACAATAGCCCATAATCACAAAGCAAAAACAGGTATTCTGACCATTTACTCAGTACTATGTTGAAGCACCTTTGGCAGCGATTAGAGCCTCGAGTCTTCTTGGGTATGACGCTACAAGCTTGGCACACCTGTATTTGGGGAGTTTCTCCCATTCTTCTCTGCAGGTCCTCTCAAGCTCTGTCAGGTTGGACAGGGAGTGTTGCTGCAGAGCAATTTTCAGGTCTCTACAGAGATGTTTGATCAGGTTCAAGTCCAGGCTCTGGCAGGGTCACTCAAGGACATTCAGAGACTTGAGTCCAGCCCCCACACCAATTGTGGTGTGGGGGCTGTGCTTTGGCAAAGTGGGTGGGGTTATATCCTGCCTGTTTAGCCCTGTCCGGGGCTATCATTGGATGGGGCCACAGTGTCTTCTGATCCCTCCTGTCTCAGCCTCCAGTATTTATGCTGCAGTAGTTTGTGTCGGTGGGCTAGGGTCAGTCTGTTACATCTGGAGTATTTCTCTTGTCTTATCCGGTGTCCTGTGTGAATTTAAATATGCTCTCTCTAATTCCCTCTTTCTCTCTTTCTTTCTCTCGGAGGACCTGAGCCCTAGGACCATGCCTCAGGACTACCTGGCATGATGACTCCTTGCTGCCCCAGTCCATCTGGCTGTGCTGCTGCTCCAGTTTCAACTGTTCTGCCTGCGGCTATGGAACCCTGACCTGTTCAACGGACGTGCTACATGTCCCCGACCTGCTGTTCTCAACTCTCTAGAGACAGCAGGAGCGGAAGAGATACTCTCAAAGATCGGCTATGAAAAAGCCAACTGACACTTACTCTTGAGTTGCTGACTTGTTGCACCCTCGACAACTACTATGATTATTATTATTTGACCATGCTGGTCATTTATGAACATTTTAACATCTTGACCATGTTCTGTTATAATATCCACCCAGCACAGCCAGAAGAGGACTAGCCACCCCTCATAGCCTGGTTCCTCTCTAGGTTTCTTCCTAGGTTTTGGCCTTTCTAGGGAGTTTTTCCTAGGGAGTTTTTCCTAGCCACCGTGCTTCTTTCACATGCATTGCTTGCTGTTTGGGATTTTAGGCTGGGTTTCTGTACAGCGCTTTGAGATATCAGCTGATGTACGAAGGGCTAAATAAATACATTTGATTTGAATTTGATTTGTCCCGAAGCCACTCCTGCGTTGTCTTGGCTGTGTGCTTAGGGTTGTTGTCCTGTTGGAAGGTGAACCTTCTCCCCAGTCTGAGGTCCAGAGCACTATGGAGCAGGTTTTCATCAAAGATCTTTCTGTACTTCGCTCCATTCATCTTTCCCTCAATCATGACGAGTCTCCCAGTCCCTGCCACTGAAAAACATCCCCACAGCATGATGCTGCAACCACCATGCTTCACCGTAGGGATGGTATTGGCCATGTGATGAGCGGTGCCTGTTTTCCTCCAGATGTGACGCTTGGCATTCAGGCCAAAGAGTTCAATCTTGGTTTTATCAGACCAGAGAATTTTGTTTCTCATTGTCTGAGAGTCCTTTAGGTGCCTTTTGGTAAACTCCAAGCGGGCTGTCATGTGCCTTTTACTGAGGAGTGGCTTCTGTCTGGGCACTCTACCATAAAGGCCTGAATGGTGGAGTGCTGCAGAGATGGTTGTCCTTCTGGAGCTCTGTCAGAGTGACCATCGGGTTCTTGGTCACCTCCTTGACAAAGGACCTTCTCCCCCGATTGCTCAGTTTGGCCGGGCGGCCATCTCTAGGAAGAGTCTTGGTGGTTCCAAACTTCTTCCATTTAAAGAATGATGGAGGCCACTGTGTTCTTGGGGACCTTCAATGCTGCAGACATTTTTTGGTACTCTTCACCAGATCTGTGCCTCAACACAATCCTGTCTCGGAGCTCTACAGACAATTCCTTTGACTTCATAGCTTGGTTTTTGCTCTGACATGCACTGTCAACTGTGGGACCTTATATAGACAGGGGGGTGTCATTCCAAATCATGTCCAATCAATTGAATTTACCACAGGTGGACTCCAATCAAGTTGTAGAAACATCTCAAGGATGATCAATGGAAACAGGATGCACCTGAGATCAATTTCAAGTATGATATCAAAGGGTCTGAATACTTACGTAAATATTTGTAATACATTTGCAACATTTCCTAAAACCTGTTTTTAGTTTGTCATTATGGGGTATTGTGTGTAGATTGATGAGAAAAAAAATAATTTAATACATTTTAGAGCAAGGCTGTAACGTAACAAAATGTGAAAAAAGTCAAGGGGTCTGAATACTTTCTGATTGCATCGTACACCATTTTGTTAAAATCAGTGGACCTGATGTCCAGACTAAGGTCCATCAGACAGGACTATGAAAACATGAATAGTGCATCACTGACCTGACTCACCTCTGCTTTAGATTCCACACTCTCATCCCGGAAATCAGGATTTGTCTATAGGAAGAGAAGGATTTCAGTCCCACACACTGCACACCATTGTCTGACAAACTATTCTACAAGAACATATTGTTGATTAAGTTGACCGATTTGATCCACTTTATTATCCCCTTGGGGAAATTCTTATTGCAGTGCTGCACCTGTACAACACAACACAGAACATTGCAGAGAGAGGACCATAACAATGGGAACACTGCCATCAACAGCACATCTGGAACCTCAACATCTGCTCACGTCTCACTACTAGCCTTATCCCAGATGTATAATGAGACTAAACAGTCGGTAGCTAGAGGCCTAGCCAAATCACAACTCCTCTGACTACATTTTTCATGCCACACATGAGTACATCAGTAGAGCACACAAAGTACACACAGTATTCAGAAAGAGTCTGATATAGGAGAGTAGAAGTGCTGATATAGGATCAGTGTTGACTTTCAGATCATAACGAATTAGATCCGCAGCCTCACAGCCTGACCACTGAGAGGACTGACATAAGAGACAGTACAGAGACAGTAGTCTAGACAGAGAGCTGCATTGTGGTGTGTCAGTATCTCTCAGTTCGATGTGAGGTAGGCATTATAAACCAGTAGGGACAGGATGTTAACCCGAGTTGAAAACACTCATACACTGGCAATCAGTCACGTCAGAAAAAATGATTCAATAAGGGTTGGGTAGTGTCGGTCATTTGAATAATTCCAAGTATTTAGTCAAATGTCTTGTGATGTGATAAGGAAAGCAATGTACATGTGATAAGGAAAGTAATGTACGTGAACAACACCCTGTAATACCGATGAGTCATTCATGGATAGTCTTTAAATGATCGGTATTCAACCACTGACCGAACAGCAAAGTCAAAACACACTGAATAGACAACACAGCTGAACTGATACCGCAAGACATTTAAACAAAAACGATAACCGTCTGACTGTCAATTGTGTGTGTGTGTGTGTGTGTGTGTGTGGGGGGGGGGGCTTGGGCAGTATACCTTATACCGGGGTACTTGGAAATAGCCACGGGATGACTTGTCAATACCGTCAAAACAATTTCTTTCATGTTTAAAAAAAAAAAAAAATTGTAATATTTGTAGCTACTTTTAAATGAAATACCTACAGTCAACTTGTGCAATACATGAGATAAAAAATATTGCCTTGTTAATTTCACCTGTCACATAATTTTGCATTCTGAAGCTTACAGGTAGTCAGTCCGCAGTCAAGTGATGTTTGTTTACAAGCACACAACGACGAGAGACCGGATCCTTGTGAGCCACTCACTGCTGTGCAACACACGTCAGGTGATCTAGTTACAGTACGGAATTCACAACTAAATGTTTGTCAGCTAGATATCTTATAACTATTAAGTTATATGTCTAAAATGTGCTAAACGCTCTACAGTTGCACATTTGGCTTGATAACTTAGTAGCTAGTTAGCCAAGTGGTTAGCTTCTTCCAAAATCAAACTTCGCTTGGTAACAGCAGAGAATCCCCTCCTGGATCTAGCCTTACTGTCTAATATTTGTATTGAGCGTGCAGCAAACTGTGAGTAGCATTTTTGAGTTAATTGTATAACTTTATGAGCTGGGATGTCTGTCCTGCAAATAGTTCAGGTCAGACTGTATAAACAATTTCACAATGCGTTCTCTATGGGATTTGAGATGTACTTGTTAGTACTGCTAACCTTCGGATTACAGAGGCTCAGTGGGGTTTGAAAAAAAACAGCAACCCTGGTGTTCAGGATGGCACAAGGTTGGCATGAAGGTGACAACCTTGATACCGCCTAAGCCTGTGCGTGCATGTGTGTGAGTGAGCAAAGAGAAATGAACAGCCTACCTCTGCAGCCAGGTAGCTCCCAGTGGCCAGGTGTTTGAAGCGAAACAGGCTGTTCCACTGGCCGGCACCCCCTCTGCAGGGGTCGTAGTGCACAACCTACAATGGAGAAACACATTTTTAAAAAAACACACAAATCATACCAGAAAGATCCCACAAAGCCACTCACAATGGCCCTTAAGGTCTTCACTGGTCAGCCAATTCATAACACTATGATGTAGGACTTAATGTATTTGTTCACAAGGTAGATACTCATTTCAAATCTACCTCTGTGGAACGCCCCATTCAAAATAGGTGTTTCTACTCGTCAAATCATATCAAGAGCTACATTCAGAGCAGACAAAGTACTTCTTCCTCCATCTCAATTCCATGTCCTAAGTATGCACTTGTTCAATTGTCTTTGTTGATTTAAAAAGAAAATAAATGGTGTAAGAAATATGGTGGAAACTCCCTCTAACCCACACGTGTGGGGAGGAGGGCACTTTTGGAGAAATGGAACGCAATCATTGTGATGCGAACACACAGTGCAGTAGGTACCTCTATTTCCCAGAGTGCTTTGGAACTGGTGGCGGAGGTGGCAGACTGTCGCAGGGTGGTCCTGAGGAAGATGTGCTGCTGATTCCTGTACTCGTCACATGTCAGGAACTTCTCCTGCTCGGCGTGGAACAGACGCACCACATCACCCTGACCAATAGAGAGACGACAACATGGTTTAGCTGTTTGGGCTAAGAAACAGAAAAGAAACACTTCGATTAAATGAACACTTTATTTGAGTGAGTTCTTATAAACTGAGAAAAAATTGTTATAAATGATACTATAACAACATTTCTTCTCTTTCTTTAGGGGGCAGATAAGATTTAATATTGCAGATAGATTGAACCTTCCATCAATGTCATTTCTGCATCATTTCCAATCCCCGAAATATGTAAATAAATAAATTATATACATACAGTTGAAGTCGGAAGTTTACATATACCTTAGCCAAAAACATTTAAACTCAGTTTAACAATTCCTGACATTTAATCCTAGTAAGAATTCACAGTCTTACGTCAGTTAGGATCACCCCTTTCATTTTAAGAATGTGAAATGTCAGAATAATAGTAGAGTGATTTATTTCAGCTTCAATGTCTTTCATCACACTCCCAGTGGATCAGAAGTTTACATACACTCAATTAGAATTTGATAGCATTTCCTTACTCCATAGCAACAGTTGTGGGACACATACACACTATCCCTTTCCCCCACAAACTCAGATCATCAGTTCCCCATCTCTGAGACCAACTCAAGAAAGGACTTGATTTACGACGGCATATACAGTTGCAGCTGTTTGAGAAGGTATGCAAAATAGAGCAAAAACAGGGAGATTTGATTAACCATTGCCAAGTACTAGGTGAAGGAGATCAGATACACCCCCTTCCCCTGAAACACACATGCTGGTCCCCCGCTGTGACCATTTTCCCAAGCATCTCTGTGCAGTCAGACCTTTGATTATTTTGTGCCACCAGGGCCACAATAATATGCCCCTTCTCTGATTGTCAGAGCGTGACCCCCTCCCCATGCGTTACTGCAGCTAGTGTTGCCAGCATTGCCACTACGTGGGTGGGGGCACCCCACCGGGAATCCCCACCGGCTAGATACAAGGTTGTCAAGGTTCTCATTAGCAGCTTTGAGAATGTCCTTGTATATTATGCTCTCTCATCAGGGGGCTTTGGCTTTGTAGGACCAACCCTGCCAGGCAGGCTCAGAATAGTGAGGGGGCGGTGCTGCTTTAGAAAGTCTCTGACCACATTCATCTTTCTGATTTGGCTGCATACAGGCTACTTACAGTAGGCCCATAAAACATATAAGGACTCCTCAGTGTATGGGTCGCTCAGGTGGGTGCCTAGGGTATAGGTTTGGGGACCGTTCCATCATGATATGGCAATAAATAAATACAATTATAAATATAGTTTATTTTATAATGTATATGCCATATCTGCACAAAATTAAAAGCTCTCACAACCCCTGCTCACAAACACACCTGGGCTCCGGGATTTGCAACCATTATCCTTTTTCACTCACTAAACTCCACACTTTTCCAAACACAAAAACCCACCTTCCATCACAATACATCCGCACATACTTTGGAAAGTATTCAGACC
This sequence comes from Salmo trutta, assembly GCF_901001165.1. Lineage (NCBI taxonomy): Eukaryota > Metazoa > Chordata > Actinopteri > Salmoniformes > Salmonidae > Salmo > Salmo trutta. Next base: position 39,624,925 of record NC_042973.1, read on the forward strand.
ACTTGAATTTTCCACATTGTTACGTTACAGCCTTATTCTAAAATGTATTAAATGTATCGTTTTCCTCATCAATCTACACTCAATACCCCATAATGACAAAGCAAAAACAGGTTTAGACATTTTTGCTAATTAATCCCCCCCCAAAAAATGTATCACATTTACATAAGTATTCAGACCCTTTGCTCAGTTAAATCACATTTGGCAGCGATTTCAGTCTCGAGTCTTCTTGGGTATGACACTACAAGCTTGGCACACCTGTATTTGGGGAGTTTCTCTCATTCATCTCTGCAGATCCTCTCAAGCTCTGTCAGGTTGGATGGGGAGTGTCACTGCACAGCTATTTTCAGGTCTCTCCAGATATGTTAGATCGAGTTCAAGTCCGGGCTCTGGCTGGGCCACTCAAGGACATTCAGAGACTTGTCCTTAAGCCACTACTGCATTGTCTTAGCTGTGTGCTTAGGGTCGTTGTCCTGTTGGAAGGTGAACGTTTGCCCCAGTCTAAGGTCCTGAGTGCTCTGGAGCAGGTTTTCATCAAGGATCTCTGTGTACTCTGCCCCGTTCATCTTTGCTTCTATCCTGACCAATGAGTTCAATCTTGGTTTTATCAGACCAGTGAATCTTGTTTCTCATGGCATGAGAGTCCTTTAGGTGCCTTTTGGCAAACTCCAAGAGGGCTGTCTTGTGCCTTTTACTGAGGAGTGGCTTCCCTCTGGCCACTCTACCACAAAGGCCTGATTGGTGGAGTGTTGCAGAGATGGTTGTCCTTCTGGAAGGTTCTCCCATCTCCACAGAGGAACTCTTGAGCTCTGTCAGAGTGATCATTGGGTTCTTGGTCACCTCCCTGACCCAAGGCTCTTCTACCCCCGATTGCTCAGTTTGGCCGGGCGGCCAGCTCTAGGAAGAGTTTTGGTGGTTCCAAACTTCTTCCATTTAAGAATGATGGACACAGTGTTCTTGGAGACCTTCAATGCTGGATACATTTTTTGGTACTCTTCCCCAGATCTGTGCCTTGACACAATACTGTCTCGGAGCTCTACGGACAATTCCTTCAACCTTATGGCTTGGTTTTTGCTCTGACATACACTGTCAACTGTGGGACTTTATATAGGACAGGTGTGTGCCTTTCCAAATCATGTCCAATCAATTGAATTTACCACAGGTGGACCCCAATCAAGTTGTAGAAACATCTCAAGGATGATCAATGGAAACAGGATGCACCTGAGCTCAATTTCGAGTCTCAAAGGGTCTGATTACTTATGTAAATAAGGTATCTGTTTTAAATTTTTAATACATTTGCAAACATTCTAAAAACCTGTTTTCACTTTGTCATTATGGGTTATTGTGTGTAGATTGCTGAGTGTTTTTATTTATTTGTAAATCAAACATTTGTAGCCTAAATGTGAGTGTGCAAGCAGAGAGCCCCCATCAACACACTGTGTATACAACCCTCTGCATAAAAAGGTAGGCATAGATGGGAAGCATTTAGGTAAGATATAGTACTCACTCCTTTGAGGACGTCCTCTCTGTAGTCACTGAACTTCATGAACAGAGTGACCTTCCAGCTGGTGTTGCAGTTCACAGCGTTCACCTACAGTTCAACCAAGCAGAGGAGCAGGGAAGACCAACAGACTGTCATGACTATACACATCTTTGCAGAGCCTCAGACACACTATATATACAAAAGTATGTGGACATCCCTTCAAATTAGTGGATTCCGCTGTATCAGCCACACCCGTTGTCTACAGGTGTATAAAAGAGCACACCGCCATGCAATCTCCATAGACAAACATTGGCAGTGGAATGGCCTTACCGAAGAGCTCAGTGACTTTCAATGTGGCACCGTCATAGGATGCCACCTTTCCAACAAGTCAGTTCATCAAATTTCTGCCCTGCTAGAGCTCCTTCGGTCAACTGTAAGTGCTGTTATTGTGAAGTGGAAACGTCTTGGAGCAACAACGGCTCAGCCGCAAAGTGGTAGGCCACGCAAGCTCACAGAACGAGACCGCCGAGTCCTGAAGCGCATAGAGCGTAAAAATCTCCTGTCCTCGGTTGCAACACTCAATACCGAGTTCCAAACTGCTTCTGGAAGCAACGTCAGCACAACTGTTAGTCGGGAGTTTCATGAAATGGGTTTCCATGGTCGAGCAGCCGCACACAAGCTTAAGATCACCATGAGCAATGCCATCATTGGACTCAGTGGAAACGCGTTCTGGATTGATTAATCACGCTTCACCATCTGGCAGTCTGACGGACGAATCTGGATTTGGCGGATGCCAGGAGAACGCTACCTGCTCGAATGCATAGTGCCAACTGTAAAGTTTGGTGGAGGAGAAAATAGTCTACGGCTATTTTTCATGGGTCGGGCTAGGCCCCTTAATTCCAGTGAAGGGAAATGTTAACGCTTCAGCACACAATGACATTCTAAACGATTCTGTGCTTCCAACTTTGTGGCAACAGAGTTGCTGTTTCAGCATGACAATGCCCCAGTGCACAAAGCAAGGTCCATACAGAAATGGTTTGTTAAGATCTTGACCGGCCTGCACAGAACCCTGACCTCAACCCCATCGAACACCTTTGTGATGAATTAGAACGTCGGCTGCGAGCCAGGCCTAACATCAGCGCCTGACCATACTAATGATCGTGGTTGAAAGGAAGCAAGTCCCTGCAGAAATGTTCCAACATCTAGTGGAAAGCCTTCTCAGAAGAGTGGAGGCTGTTATAGCAGCAACGCTTTGTTATGTAGTGTAGCTGCTGGTCAGCAGGTATGCCATACCTGCAACTTTGCCAGGTCTGCAACCAGAAAGTATTTTTTTATGGACAGTGATAGTTAGAAGGTAGAGGGAAAGACAGAGTAGGGGCAGAGGTGGCATTCGTAACCCTGTTACCAGCGCCTATGTGTGGACTAGAGTCTGCGGTGCTACCACTAGACTTAATGTTCTTAATACCTATAACCAGGCAGCTTTCCAAACGCATGTTATGATACAGTTGATTTAGCGAATGGTTAGGGTTAGACGCGAGTGGTTAGGGTAAAGGTTGGGGTTAGCATAAGTTTAGGTATACTAGCAAGTAGTTAAGGTAAGGGTTAGGATAAGGTTAGAAAACGAAGACACGCCTAAACAAAAACATGCCAAGATTCAAATTGCCGCCTGGACTTGAAACAATGCCACTCGCTCATCCTATGTGCTTCAAAGGCAAACCTGCTGACCAGCAGCTTTTTTGGAGTCAAAAACACGACAGTACAGGAATTGTTGGGAGATTGCATGCTGGGACAGATAACATGGCTGTCATCCTTCCGCACCCTTTTGCCATGCATAGTATCCAGTAAATGTTTTACATAGTCACTCAGTACTATAGCTCTAAATAAAACAGTTCAATGGATCTTACCTCCTTGCAGCCGGGGTTGTCTAGCAGCTCAATGTTGCTGGCGTGGAGAGGCTGTCCTGCATTCACAGGCATCAGGACAACCTTGTCTCCCACCACCACCTAGGGACCAAGCACACAGGTCAGACACTAGCATACACATTATAACGAATAGAGCAAAGTAGAATAAAACATAATACACATATGAGGCAGATCACAGGACAGAGGAATGAGATGACCTGACACACATCAAACAGCAAAGGTCCACAGTCACTCCCTGTCCCATGCAAAGGGTTACCCATCTATCTAGAGATAAGTATTCCCCACAACAATAGCAGATGAGCACAAACCATGGTAAAAGGAAGGAAGTGTACCCTGTGGGGTGTACACAGCGCATTGACATTCATTCATACAGTAATGTGTGTGGTAGCGGGAATCGCTGAACGCAGTGTACCATAGTGTACCATAGTACCAGTGTACCATAGTCTCAAACATCTACATTCAAACCACTTACATATCATAATAAACAGACTAAGTATCTATAGCGTTGCTGTAATCTAAATTGCCCAGATCTTGTTAGTCAATAGCAGTTAAGGGGGGAAAAAAATTGTAGAAGAGTCGTGGAAATGCAAACACGTACTTAAGTTTTTCCAATGCTCATGCAAAGCTAGTGCTACCATGCTTTCACAGCAAGTCTCATGGCCTAAACGCCCACCATGCACTTCAAACAAGAAGAATACCTTCCACCATAGGATGCTAAAGCAAAAGGAGAGGAGACAACCAGTCTAGTTATTTCAGCAGGATGAAGACATTACGTTGACATGGACATAATACCAATCTAATTAAAACAGGACAATTGCAATATTAAGACAGCCCCTAAAAAATTTTTTTTTTAAAGATTGTCTCACAACTTAAACATCTCAACAATACTGAGGTTCATCTTGAGCTTTGGTTTGCCATAACATATCTATGGTAAGTAGGGCTAGGAGTTGTTCCACGTTTGGTCACATGTTCGGGATTGCAGTGGCCTATAGTTACAGTTAGGTCAGGACCCCTTTTCATAAATTGTCTCAGAGTAAGAGTGCAGATCTAAGATCAGTTTTGCTTTTCAGATCACAAATTATTACGATTGTATAGGTAAGGGGAACTTGATCCAAGATCAGCACTAAAAGGTACCTACGTTATCACCCTCGCTGCGGAGCTTCCAGAAGGGCTGGATGTAGAACCAGGAGCCCTCATTGCCGGATGGGTCCAGAGACACACGCATGGCGTTCTTCTCCAGCAGCGCCGGCAGACGCTTGTTCACCGTCAGGTACTTGTTACTTTTTATATGCAGAAGCTGAGGGGGAAAAGAAAAATGGGGCCAATTCACTAGGACACATCATTCACAACACAAGGTCATACACAAGGTCCCTGGTTTGAATCCCACCGCAACACCTAACTCTAATCTTTACCAAACACATTTATTGCTAGGAAACAGTTACCGTATGAAATTGGTACTCTTTATCAAAGTGAGATGTAGGGCTAATTAATCATTTCCATTTGTTATGAGCTCAGAATTTGTCAATACTTTATTTGGAATTGACCACAAAAGCCTTTCAATTCAGTTTCTGCTTGGTATGCGGGATCAGAACATTACCCAAATTCTATTTATCACATAAAATATTCTGTTTTCTGAATAGATCATTCAAATTGGCTTTAGCTTTAAAAAAGCACACAGAGCACTAAATGAAAAAGCCTCATCTTTTAACAGCCAAATCATGTGGCAAGAGACTGGACCTGACCAAACCAATTCCTTTGGAATGCTTTAATACGACAGTTTTAAGCAAAGTTGGAGGCCACGAACCTCGTGAAACCACATGGAACAAACCCGCAGTTGACTGAAAATTGAAAATGATACAAGTTTAATTTGCTATGTGCCATACAAAATGTTGTCTGTTAAATCACCTCATTGGCAATGTGAGGCACTAGAAGCCAGACTACAGACAGAAAGGCAGCCTTGGTAACAAAGTGAAAACATACACAAGGTTACGGGCACAAAGCAAACCAATATATCGTCTCTGATAAGAAAGGGGAGTTGGCTATAGTTGGCCGTTACCTGGATGACGTTACTGTACTTGACCACTTCTCCAAGCAGCTTCTTATTCTCGGTGTCGTTTTGCTTCTGTTCCAGTTCTGCTGCATGCTGGGAAATTAAGAAAAACATGCTTGAGGCTAACTACACTGTAGCCAGATTGTGCAGAATCCCCGATCTACAAATCACGTTGCATCCCAAATTACTACTTCTTATGTGTCACCATCAGCGAATGTGTGCCTCGCCTTGCTCAAACTGATCCTGGTTGCCTTAAAGCAGTGCTTGTCCATCCAGGTCCTGGGGACCCACAGGGTTTGCAGACTATTGTTCTAGCCCACTACTAACATACTTGATTAGACGAATCAACGATAGTAATGATCAGGCCCTTGATAAGGTGAATCAGTTGTGTTAGTACTGGGATGGATCTAAATCCTGTACACCCTGTGGGTGTCGTGCCCAGGACCATGAATGAATTACACTAGGACTTGGAGAAAGGTCATACCTGTAACTTCTTGAATAGGTCTGCTTCTGTGTCATTGTTGCCTTGTTTGCCCTGTTTGGCCTTCCAGAACTGCTTCTGAGCTGAGTACCTGTTCATCGGACATACCTTGAACAGGCAGTCTGGAGAAAGAGACAAAAAGAGAGATGGATGGGGGAAAGAAATTGGGAGAAAAAGAGGAAGAAAGACACAAAGAAACAGAAAGGGAGGCGAGTGAGGAATACATATACATGAATCACACAGACAAACATATTACACATAATGTACACTGAATATAAATATAAACGCGGCACGAAACAATTTCAAAGATTTTAATGAGTTCCAGTTCATATAAGGAAATACATTCATTAGGCCCTAATCATGGCTTAATGAGGTAAAAAACAGATTCGTATTGTATTTTAAGTGTTTATGAATTATATGTTGGGGCGGCAGGTAGCCTTGTGGTTAGAGCATTGGACTAGTAACCGAAAGGTTGCAAGATCGAATCCCTGAGCTGACAAGGTAAAAATCTGTCGTTCTGCCCCTGAACAAGGCAGTTAACCCACTGTTCCTAGGCCGTCATTGAAACAAAGAATTTAGTTAAAAGGTCAAAAAATATATAATAATAAATAATCTATAGATTTCACATGACTGGGGATACAGATATGCATCTTTTGGTCACAGATTTTTTATTGTTTTTAAATGTAAAGGTAGGGGTGTGGATCAAAAAACCAGTCAGTTTCTGGTGTAGGCACCATTTGCCTCACGCAACATCTCGTTTGCATAGAGATGATCAGGCTGTTTATTGTGGACTGTGGAATGTTGTCCCACTCCTCTTCATTGGCTGTACAAAGTTGCTGGATATTGGCGGGAACTGGAACATGCTGTCGTACAAGCCAATACAGAGCATCCCAAACATGCTCAATGGGTGACATGTCTGGTGAGTATACAGGCCATGGACGAACTTGGACATTTTCAGGTTCCAGGAATTGTGTACAGATCCTTGTGACATGTGGCCGTGCTTTATGCTGAAACATGAGGTGATGGCTGCGGATGAATGGCATGATAATGTCCCTCAGGATCTCTTCACGGTATCTCCGCGCATTCAAACTGCCATTGATAAAATGAAATTGTGTTTGTTGCCCGTAGCTTATGCCAGCCCATACCATAACCCCACTGCCACCGTGGGGCACTCTGTTCACAACATTGACATCACCAAACCTCTCTCCCACACAACGCCATCTGCCCAGTACAGCTGAAACTGGGGTTCATCGGTGAAGAGAACACTTCTCCAGCGTGCCAGTGGCCATCAAAGTCAAAGTCGGTTAACGACACCGAACTGCAGTCAGGTCAAGACCCTGGTGAGGACGGCGAGCACGCAGATGAGCTTCCCTGAGATGGTTTCTGACAGTTTGTGCAGAACTTCTTCGGTTGTGCAAACCCAGTTTCATCAGCTGTCCGGGTGGCTGTTCTCAGAAGATCCTGTACATTTTAGAGTGGCCTTTTATTGTCCCCATCACAAGGTGCACCTGTGAAATGATCATGCTGTTTAATCAGCTTCTTGATATGCCACACCTGTCAGATGGATGGATTATCTTGGCAAAAGATAAATGCTCACTAACAGGGATGTAAACATTTCTTTGAAATAAGCTTTTTGTGCGTATGGAACATTTCTGGGATCTTTATTTCAGCTCATAAAACATGGGACCAACACTTTACATGTTGCACTTATATATTTTTTCTGTGAAATTTGCATGGCAGTGTGTCACTAACTGACTTGAGTGTGTGACTGGGTGGGGGTATATAGCATGTTTGTGGTTAGTGGCTGTTTACTCAATGGGATTCTGTAAAGTCAGTTAAACACTTAAACCTCATCCTATAAACCACACTATTAAAACAACATGGGGCTATAGTGGCCTGCTCAGCCTTGGGAGGGTGTCTGTGTGTGTGTGTGGACTGCAGTAACCTTGGCACGCTGCACTACTAAACTGCCCATCACTGCTAACTTGGCAGAAAAGCGGTGAGTTAATTCATTAGAATACAACTATATGAGTTACAACGCAGTCCTCTGTGGTTGGCCAGCTAGTCATTGACTCCTCCCACTCACCTCTGAACTTTTTGGGCGGAATGGCCAGGTCTCCTGCGTCCGGCTGCACCACACACCTGTCATCAACAAGCCTGGGAAGAACACAAAAACATCCTACATCACACACCATTTTAGTTTTTTTTATACAAATTTCATTTAATCTTTTATGTCAATTACATAAAAATGTTTAAACTCTTTTCATATTCGCATGTTGTAGCTTCGACCAGGTTTTCCCAAACTCGGTCCTTGGGCCTCCCCCCAGGTGCAACGTTTTGGATTTTGCCCTAGCATTACACAGCTGATTCAAATAACCAACTCATCAAGCTTTGATTATTTGAACATCAGTAGTGTTGTGCTAGGGCAAAAAACTAAAAACATGCACCCAGGGGGCCCCAGGAGAGTTTGGGAAAACCTGTAAGGCTTAGACCCTATTTTACTTCTGAGGTTTTCGTGTTGTGCCCGCCCTCGGTTGAGACATTTATTATTTTTGTGTCATGTTTTGGCTGATAAATATACTAACATTGGAATAAAATAGAAATGTCAACTTTCAAATGGTATCACAAAGATGGTTGGAGGTCCAGACGTCAGAGAATGTTGACTTGAATGGGAAGATCTGTTCTAAATAATAATGTCAACCCTCCACAGAAAGCCTATTGAAATCATAGAAATATAGATAACAGAATAGACATGACCATTTAAGTTGACATTCAACGCGGAGGGTGGACTGGCAGCCATCTTTGTGGTAGTAATTAGAAGTTACAATTTAATTTCAATGGGGTACCAGATATGTAAAAAGGGGTCTACTTTGAGCACCATTATCTCCTGAATGTTGTGTAATATCTAGGTCCAAAAGGTCCCTTTCTGGCCACTTCTTCCATGGGCAAACATGTATGGAATTTGTTTAATTCAAAAGACATGCTGTCAAGAACTGATTGATTTCAAATGGATTTTCACACTACCAGCATACAGGGAAATGCCAAAATAAAGTTAACAGTTGAGTAAATGAGATAAAGTATATTGAAAGCTGGCGCTCCGCACAGGTGTGGTTCCTGAGGTAATTAAGCAATTAACATCCCATCATGCTTAGGGTCATGTATAAAAGTGCAGGGCAGGCCCAGTTGCTCATTATTTTGGCTACCATGGCTAGAAGAGATCTCCGTGACTTTGAAAGAGGGGTAATTGTTGGGGCACATTTGACGGGAGCATCAGTGACGAAGACTGCTCAACTTGCTGTTTCACGATATGCCATGGCTATTTCAGCCACCAGATCTCAACCCAATTGAACACTTATGGGAGATTCAGGAGCGGCGTTAAAACACCAAATTATTTAATTTCTCGTGGATAAATAGTGTTGCATCCCTCCAATAGAGTTCCAGGCACTTGTTGAAACTGTTCTGGTGGCTCGTGGTGGCCCAACGCCTTAATTAGATTAGGACACTATGTTGGGGTTTCCTTTATTTTGTCAGTTACCTGTAGCATGTAAGGAAGATATCGGCACGCATCGCATGTGATGAACTTTATTGGATGTCATGTTGAATTCAGAGCATTTCCAGGTTTCATTATTGTGTAACTAACTATAACAGATGGTTACTGTGTTCTACAATGATAACTGGGCCAGTATTCAAAAAGCGCTAGAGCATGTGTGCTGATCTAGTATCAGGTTGACCCCTATCTATGTAATCATATTAATTCAGATCTAAAATACAAAAACTGATCTTAGATCAGCACTAACACTCTAAGATGCTTAGTGAATACAGGCCCTGGTCAAGTTGAAAAGGAAACTGTCGATTGTGTAAATGCTGTGGTGGGGCACAGGCTGGTGCGGCCACAGGAAAAGCGCATGGCTTCTGTGTGTGACTGATAAGGCCTAGATGTTGATGGGTTAACAGCTAACCGCCTTGTTTCCGCACCGCATGCCTGGCTGTTGTAGTCAATGTCTGAATTTGCTATGCGACTAGGCCACCAGCCTGCCACAGAAATTGTTTTTCTGACAATTTACAAAAAAAACATCTTCAGAAAAATTATCTTTGACTGTATAACTACACACTCTCCATCCACACTTAACACAGCTATGTGTCCGTGTTTACTAAATTCCCCAGGCTTTGAAACCACAAGATCAACTAAACATGATTCTGTTGGCAGAGAATGTGCCGCTGTTCTTCACTTCTAGCTTTTATAGGGCGGCGCACAATTGGCCCAGTGTCGTCCGGATTAGGGTAGGGTTTGGCCGGGGT